>NC_057919.1:6436441-7686441 GCF_018873765.1 Telopea speciosissima | reverse complement strand
TTGTCCCTTGTAATCTACCGCATAAGTGATTTTTGGACTCATTTTTCTCTCCTAAGAAGCATGTAACAATATTTTTAATTAGAAAACATTAAAAAATAACGAGCAACCCAGTGTAGGAGGCTCCCCCTACTGCAGGATTTGAGAGGGGGAAATATACACAGCCTTACCCCCTGCTTCGTAGAAGAGGCTATTTCCAAATTTAATTACGTACAAAACATTAAAGTAATTAAACCTGAAATGATTTAGGGATTCAATCGGCATTCTTTCAAGCAAACCATCTGACTATGAAGGTCAAACCACCGGATATTTTGAGGTCGAATTCTGTTTTTCACTTTCTATAGCTTTGTGCATATAATAAGGGACAAAGATTTAAATTTGTTCGAGAGTGTGGCCTACACCAGCACTCCCATGAGGCTATCTGTCTCTTCCCCATATGAAAAGACTCCTCTGCCCCTTGTTTTGAGGAGGAGAAAGATAGATACATGGGGGAGTGCTGGCGTAGGCTACACTCCCGGACAGAAAATTGTTTCCCATATAATAAACAAGTCAGATAATGTTTTGGTCCATTCTATATTGAAATGGACTATCTCTTTCTCCCTTTATAGGGATTAATATCTCACAAAGAGAATAAGGTAACATCAACTTTGGAAAAAGATTTTATAAAAAAAAAAAACTTCCAAAAAAAATATCAATATCATGTGCAATGACTACCTCGAGACAAGAAAAAGAAAAAAAAAAAAAAAAAGCAAAGATTTAATTCAGTTTGGCAATGGTGCCTGCAACAACTATGAAATAACAATTTATCTTCACTACCACAGAAAAAAGAAGAAGAGAGAGAGAGATCATCACCTGGCTCTTCACACTTCCACTTAAAAATTGAAAAACACACAACCTTCCTACTTTCTACTCTCTCTTGTTCCAGCAAAGAATCTCTTAAATTATATCATTCTCTCTCTTTGCTGGTCTCCCATTGAACCTTAGCTATTCTATTTATATCTCTTCAGAGTGGTCAAGAACACACAAGGCCTGGCACGCACATATGTGCAAAAACCAAAAATTATATACCACAAAAACAATAATAAAAAATAAAAATAAAAATTGGGTATCTAGGGATGGTTGATCATCTGTGGGTCCTGTTGCATGTTTCATATTTGATTAAAAGTTCACTTATGGGACTTTGATTCTTTGAAGTTATGTTGACATAGTATCTAGATTCCTCCCACTTAATTAGTAGCATTAATTTAACTATTTAAGTGTGGAAATGCTAATCTGAGATTCTGAGTGTGACATATATATATATATATATATATAACTGGAATCACTATCGAGGTGTGGGTTGGTTCTGGTGGTTCCAAAATATACTTTGCTTAGCAAGGCAAAGAGTAGGCAGTCCGTGCAACCTTGGTCCTTGGCACTGCGCCTAAGTCATATTATCAATATGGTTTTAGTGCACAGTATCGAAACAGGGATCTCGGTAATCTGTAAAATTGATACGATATCGATATGGTATTGGTCTGTATTAAACAAAATTATTCATGAATTTTTTTTAAAAAATGAGTTTTCTGACCATTTTACCCCTTGTCCGTACTGTGCTATTGATACCACATCGCCACAATATCAATATCCATGACTAGCAAAATTGGTACGAATCACCCGATCTTAGGCGATACAATACCGATACTTAGAACCATAATTATCAAGTACTGACTTATGTGAGATTCAAAATAAAATTTTAAATTAAATTAAAATTCTTGCTTTTATTAGTGATAAAGTGTTATCACTGTGTGTACGGCACGCTCCATGTACTTGCAGGTGATACGGTCTGGACTCCGGATCGGACACATATCATCTGTATCCCCTTTCTTGCCTCTTTTCTTAGGTCCCCCCCCCCCTCACCTTCCGGAAACCAAAAATCAACGATTCAATGTGGAACAGAATGAAGATAAGGATTAAGAAAATCACGGCAAAACCAATGTCAGTGATTGGAGAAATGCGTGTTGCAGACATGGAGCTTAGAGAGAGAGAGAGAGAGAGGGAGAACGCAACTGCACAACGTCACTGGAGGCATGCGGGTTGCAACTATATTTTCAGAAAACAAAGATAGAGCAATTGGATCCTTCTTTCACCAACTCAATAGTTTTAAAAGTTGAAGATAATATATAAAGGATTAAGTTTCAGTCCACCCTTTGAGGACGGTTCACCTACCATCCTAGGGTTTACAAACCCCTCCTAAGGTTTTTGTATGTTCCAGAATACCTTGGTACCTTTTCCTGCCCTCTCTTGCCCTACTGTGAGATCCCATTCACTGTGGGTGGTAGAAAAAACGGTCGAAGAAAAAAAAATAAAAAAAGAAAATCAGGTAACCCTTCCCTCCTATTTCCTTATACTGGTTTAAAATAGATTTTTAGGGCAATTTTGAAATTTTGCTTTCTATTTTATTATTGTTTGGCATGACTCATGAGTACTAATTACTAACCAACTTTGGGGATTAAGTAAACCTTCTCAAAATGGATAAGTAGATCTAAGAAATTGTCACTTAAAATAAATACAAGATAAAATCAAAAGTTAAAAAAAAGGTAAGAAAATCAAAGTCTAAGAAAAGTAGAAGAAATGGTAGTTGCTGAACTCTCAAGTCTCAACCCTAACCCTCATCAACAAAACGGTAAAGATGTCAACAGATAGTCGAAAATTCGTATTCAATCCGCATTCATATCCATTTAGGAGAATCTGTATTAAAAAAATCACTATTCAGAAACTATCTGAATCCGTCTGAAACTAATAGGATATTATCCGAATCTGTCCGAATATAATCGATAGGGATGTAAACGGATCAAATCCAAGCGGATAGTGACATTATCATATTCGTATCCGATTATATTCGGACGGATTAATTAGGATAATATCCTATCGGTTTTTGGACGGATTCGGATAGTTTTCGGATAGTGATTTTTTGAATACAGATTCTCCTAAATGGTTATGAACATGGATCGAATACGAATTTTCGACTATCCGTTGACATCTTTACCTTTTTTATGATGAGGGTTAAGGTTGAGACTTGAGAGTTCAGCAACTACCCTTTCTTCTATTCTTCCTAGCCTTTGATTTTCTTACGTTTTTAATTTTTGATTTTATCTTGTATTTATTTTAATAGATATGTGATTCCATGTATCACATTGCATAAAATAATATATATAAACCAATGGAAAATATAGAAAAAGAATCACATTATTTTAACTTATAAATTTATAAAAATAAGATAACAAAATCCAATAAGGTATCTTAAAAGGATAGACAAACATAGAGATATATTTCAGATATTTTATTACCGTCAGATTATTAAACAAATCGGATAATAATCGGTCGGATAGGGGGATTATCATATCTGTATCCGCTTAATTTCGGACGGATTCGGATTCTCCTAAACGGATACGAACGCGGATCGAAAACAGATTTTCAAATATCCATTGACATCTCTAATAAGCAAATACGGAAACGATAATGCCACTATCCAACCGAATTCGATCTGTTTACATCCTTGATTTTAGAGATCAATTTTAGGGCTACACTGTTTAGAGCCTGTTGAAAGACCGTCCAGAGTTAAACAGGCCCACAACCTAGTAAAGGCCTGATTTTAGGCCTGATTTGGTATATTTCTATTTCAATTTCAGGAGGTGATTTCTATTTCTGAAGTTGTTTGGTTTGATTTTTGCACGTTATTTCAGTGAAATAGAAATTCTGAAATAGCTGAGGAGCTGTTTCAGAATTTCTATTTCATTTGATTTAGGCATTTAGCACTCTTGCTCTTGAATGAGCACAGGGTTAATTTCATGGGTAACATAGTAATTTCATGTTAAAAATAAAACACCACCCTTCTTCTCCTAATGGTCTCACCACCACCACTATTACCTCGTTACCACCACCACCACCACCACCACCACTACTACCCCGCTACCACCACCACCTGTACTACCCCGCTACCACCACCACCGCCACCACTGCCATTGCTACCGCTACCGCCACCACTTACACACCGCCACCACCACCACCTCCACCTCCACTATTTCCACGTCACCACTACCTTGCCACCATCGCAACCACCATCACTGCCACTATCCCATTGCCACCACCACCATCCTTCCCAAATAAATATAGATAATCTATTTTCAGAATATGAACTATCAAATAGATTTTTTTTATTCTTGAAATATTTCATATTGATACAATCAAAAACAATTTCTATTTTTTGACCAAATATCTATTTGTTGACTATTTCAAGAAATCAATCCAAAATTGAAATAGAAATCATACCAAATCAGGCCTTAGTACCCGATTACAGACCGAGATCGATTGATTCGAATCGAACCCGTCCAAGCCCGACCTGATTAGCTTAATGGGCGATCACAATACGGGCTTCAAGCTTGGTTAAGCCGGATTAAACTTGATCGAGACCGACCGAGCCCGACCGATTGACACCCTTCACTTTTTTAAGGTTGAATAGGTCAATTCAATTTAAAGTTTTGACTATCGATCCATACCTCAAAACGTTTGGATGAAGGGTACGTATGTAAATTGATACTTTCTCAAAACTCAAAACCATATGTTAGGCTTCTTCCTCCTCGCCGAGTCAAAGAAACAACTCCACGCTCAAACAAATCGTCTTCCCAACAGTACTGGTTCTCAGGGCTAAAATTTTGGCATCTCTAATCTTCTCTTTCCGGCATTCGAGTGCTCCAACTCCTACAATGCCAGTCAGCCACCGGAGACTATCTCCGGCTGGTCAGGTAAAGGCCCTGTCTCTCTCACCTATCGGCTCTCTCTCTCTCTCTCTCTCTTCGAGGTCTTTTACTTACAGAAGGATTCGAATAGCGAAGAGTTCGTAATTTCGCACATTTTCCCTTACTCTTTGGAACTTCCATAAATCAAATTTTCTTACTGACATATTCTTTAAATCTTTGTTTTGTCTGTAAATTATCACCGAAGTTGTCACGATCGGCATCTTTGATTCTCTGCAAAATTATCTTGTTTAACTTTTGTATTGTCCTTTTGATGCTTTCAGATTCCACAATATTAAGAAATGGAGGCCTCTGTTTTCCTGTAAGCACAGAAGACGAATGAGGAAGCAATGACATTGACCTCAACCATCATTTTCATCTCCTCATTGTCTACCCTCATTGAAAGGCAAAGCTCCTCGGCAGTTCGAATTGTCGTCTTCATAATGATCATCATGCTCTCTGTCTCTTCAATTATAGATAAGTTGTGTCGCCTCCACCCACGTTGTTAATCTCCAATTTCTTCCGTTCTCGTTCAAGTCTCACCCTGATTTGAGAAGCCCACCTCCTGTTTGACAATATACCTCATACAAGATGTATACCCGAAGAGGGCTCTGTGAGTAACTATACTTTCTCTCCTCTTTCGTTTCCTTGTTATTCTTTCACTATTAGTGTGCTTCTCTCGTTCTTTCTTATTATGCTTTCCCCCCCCCCCCCCCCCTTCATTAGAAGCGATGTAATGACGCAGATTGATTGAGTGGAAATTTGAAACCTTTTAGAGGAATCCCATCATTTTGATTGTAGAGGTTTCAATATTTTGTCTGATATTCTAGCTTATAAACCTAATATTAACTATTATATTTACCTTTAAAGAAAAAGAGTACAACAACTAATTTTTCAAAGACACTTCCATTTGCTCTCATGGATACAGAAAGTATGCATGAAATCAGATAAAGAATCAGTTCATGCCGCCCAAAAAATCCTAGAATCGGGCATCAAATCTGAAAACCACCAATCCAATTTAAAAAAACCCTAGAATCAACAATTCTGGAATGGCCATAATCGGCATCAGTCATTGCTAATTCTGATCCAAACCGACCGATTCTATCCAATATTTTACACTCGGAATTAGAGATCGAATAAGTCCTTGCCAACTCCGGTCGGATCGAAATTAGTTACAAAACATTTGAATTGGCCCTCAAATCTAAAATCCTAAAAACCCTAGACTCAACCGGAATCGAGTTTATCACGGCCGATTCCAATCCAAATTGACAAATTCCACCCAAGGAATTTAGACTTGGAGTCGCTTATCGAATCAGTCCTCATCGCTTCGGTTCACTATTGGTCCCAAAACCCTAGAATAAACTCTCAAATCTGAAAAACCTAGCAATTCAGTCCCAAATACCTAGAATCGTCCATTCCATAATGATCAGATCAGTCACTACTAGTTCCGATCGGAATCAACCGATTTGACACCTCTACTGTTCAGTCCACTGGATCCCGAAAAATAAATCAAGTGAGTTATAATTCTGATCCGATCAAAGCTTCCAATATGGACAATTTATTAAGGTATGACCCATCTACAACATCTAAACTAGTACATTCCCACTTGATACGCCTTTTTGGACCCTACAGGGTCCCAATAAATCAGACTAGTAAGAATTCTTGTTCGAATCAATTCTTTCTAATATGGACACATTTATGTGGTAATGGTATGACCTTATTCCAATTGTACAAGTCATCCTATAGGGTTCCCCCAAGTCAGACTAAAACAGTCAAACAAGTAAGAATTCCATATCCGATCAGATCTTTCAAAATAGATTGAATTATATGAAATGACACATCTGAATGCATAGAGCTATGGAAGAAACATGATGCTTAACTTGCAGAAGTTAATCCTTATGTTTCTTAACTGTTAATGCTTGTGCTCTTAATCCTTATGTTTTAGATGAAACTAAGAAAATGTTGGAATGGTTCAGATTGCTGAAAATCTAGATTACAAAGATTTGTAAGGGGTAAAAAACAGAGTATTGTTGATGGAGAAGATGAAGAGAGTAAAACATAAGAATCACTCTTGGGTTCAGAACTATAAGTACATCAATTTTCTTTTCTTTGTTTATAATTACAATATCTCATATCATGTGATGATTACTATTGGTATTATACATACCAATTTGAAAGAAAAACTATAAAAAGGGAGATAAAGGGGGGAGGTGGGATAGACAAAGACATGCGTTGGTTGCATATCATTCACAATCTTTCTCTGCAACTGTAAGGGTGTCACATATCATTCACAATCTTTCTCTGCAACTGTAAGGGTGCCAGCCATCTGCATGGCATGTCTCTCTTCCTCTTCAGAATTTGTAATGATGTTCTCTATTTGTGAAGTATTTTTCATTGTCCTCACATACCATATGGCACAAAGAAGATAGAATATCAAGTTTATGAAGCTTAACACAGCTAGAAGAGCATAAAAATAGTATAATTTCCCATAGTTTATGTTACTAGTTAGCCATCCAGTGCCAACTTGGGTTCCAGTCACCTGGTTGACTATGGACACCAAGAAGGTGCTGACAAAAAACCCAAGTCCCACAGTCGAGAGGAAAAGCCCAGTGCTCATCGATTTCATCCCTTTTGGTGATCTGGTTATGAAGAAGTCAAGCTGACCGCTGTACGTGAATGATTCTGCCAAGCCAACAAGGAAGAACTGTGGAATCAATATGTAGAATTGCATAGGCAAAGTTGTTACTTTGCCACCCACAACTCTAACCACGGCCAACCGTCTTGTCTCCACGATGGAAGCAACTGTCATGGCCAAAATTGAAAAGACAATGCCAATGGCTATTCTTTGCAGGTTGGTGAAGCCTACAAATTAAAAAGAGTGAAGCCATATTAATTTTGGGTCAGAACTGAAAAGGAATACTCTTGCATGAGTCTTTTAAGATATAAAATCTAAATTACCCTAAAATTTTAATTGATTTATATGAATATTATCCTCTAATAATTAATCTACTATGTACTTCATGGTCTATCACACCTACCATGTTTCCCTTTCCACCTCTTCATCAAGGGAATGATCACCCGGTCGTAGAAAGCAGAACCAATCAATATGCCGGCAATATAGAAGATATTGAAAGATCCTGCAGGGATTAGAAAGTTCCCAATTGATCTCTCTAATGTTGAAGCTTGCTCTATTGAGAAGGTGAGCACCTGCGAATGTATGCACCAGAAATAGATTGTGGAGGCCCAAATTGGCATTAGTCTAACCATCATTTTCACTTCCTCTACCTTTGTGATTGTACAGAGTTTCCAACGGTTTCGAATCACAGAACCATTAGTCCCATAGTCGTTTTCGTCTATGATTGCAGCCTTGTCCAACCAACTGCAATAAAAGAAAATTAGAATGGTAGAAGTGTTAGAATAATCTTGCAAATTAACGCAAATGAAACACAAAATTATTTAGAAATTGAAATTGTTTCTTGTAGACTATCTTGTTATTAAAGATGAAGAAGATAGTATAGCTTCATGTGTCTGATCTGTAGCTTAATTTGTGACTCTCTCTCTATATACTACTTACTTACCGAAGTTGGTCTGTGTGACGGATTATTGGAGTAGTGTGTGTTGAGTCATCATATAAAGCATCAACGTTGCTTGGGCATTTGAGTTTCCTCTTCCGTAGAGCAGCCACCAAAACGTTGAGAAATTGAACAATAGGGCTTCCCACACATTTTTTGTACCTATATCTTCTAGTCCGTGACATATATACAAGTGTTCCTAAAAAGAATGCGAAACAGCAAAGCCCGTATCCCCAGCTTCGGCTTACATTGTCTTGTACGTAGATTGCCACGGTGACACTAAGTAAAGACCCAAGGCTGATGACGAAATAAAATCTACTAAAAAAGTAATCCATCTTTGATTTTTCCTTCTTATCATTCTCGTCAAATTGATCAGTTCCAAATCCAGATACATTGGCTTTAAGTCCTCCTTGTCCCAATGCGATCACGTATAGAGCAGCAACCAGAACTCCAACTTGGAATCCATTGGCCTCTACGCATGTACTACTATTAACGTTGCAAGGGGGTGGGCGTAGTCCTGGTATTGCACAAGATATTGATAAAAGGGCAGAACCCTGCAGCATCGATAATTCATATATAGTGAGGAAAAGAGAGAGAGAGAGAGAGAGAGAGAATAATTCAAGGTGACTCACTATCTTCTTTGATATTTCTAGTACTTACGATTGATATGATGAGTGAGGAAATGATAATTGTCCAATACCGGCCTAAAAAACTATCAGCCACGAAACCGCCGAGCAAACATAAGAGGAATCCTGCGCCACCAAAGTTCGATACGATATTGGCCGCAGTTGCACTAGGAAGATGCAATGTCCCAACCACATAGGTCACCATGTTGGATGCGATCCCCATTGTAGTGAACCTCTCACATGCCTCAAGAACTACACAAGTTTTTGTCATTAATAATCAAAGTACAAATTTGAAATTTTTGCAAATTCACTTCGGTGATAAATTCTTATGTGTATGTCAACTAAGCTTAAGATTGTACGCTTCACTATTATGCTTATGTAGGGATAAGACACAAGTAAAATTTTCAATTTCGATTCAATGGTTTTAATACATTCACCAAAATACCCTCGTGATACCCATATGAAGCCCAATGGTTAATGGATTCTCATTCACTGTGGCTTGAGGAAACTTGGTCCTATATTGTAAGTCATTGAACTTTTGAGAATACATGGGAAGATCAAACTAAATTATGGGGAGCCCCATTCCTACACACCTGTATTAGGAACCTTTGCTACACTCTCACTTTAAAAGACTATTATGTGATAGATCGGCAGGGCTCAAATTTTTGGACAAATAAATCCCTAGGTTCCTTACATGTCATGTTCCACCACTATCAGAGTTCGTCACATGGAAAGCCATATCTTTGAAAGTCTAGGGCGAGTGAGAGTGCATAGTAGTTTTGGAGTATCGTAGACATGCATGGAAATACATGGAATGCATGCCAATCTATAAGAAGACATTTGATTGAATTAGATTCTTAAATTTGATATGTGACTAATCTACACCATGAACTCTATATCAAACTGTTCGAATAGCAACACAGTCCACGTGGGCGGATTGTAAGTAAAAGGCTCCCACAATGGGCGTGTGGGAACATTTTCTTAAAATTATGTTATCGCAACCTCTGCAAATATAATATTCAAAATTAGGTATGCATAGCACTAAAGAAGAGACGATACCTAGGATAAGAGCCGCAGTCAACCATCCTCCCGTTCTCGTCTTGTCAGCTGGTTGTCCCTTGTAGTCTATCACATAATTCATTTTTGGATTCATTTTCCTCTCCTAAAAAAGCATATAATATTATTTTAATTAGAAAACAATCAAGTAACGAAACCTGGATGATTTTATAAAATAAAAAAACGAAACCTGGATGATTCAGGTATTCTCCCAAGCAGGTCTTTTTTTTTGGGTACGGATTATGAGGTCAAACCTCCCAATTTTCATTTGTTCCCTATGGTCAAAATATCGGGTCCAATCTGAATTTATCAATTGACAAAACTGAAAAAATCAAAGCCTCCCATGACCTAAAATAATAATAATAAATTAAAAAAATAAATAAGAGGATAAATTGAATCACAATATAAAATTTGGCATGTGGAAATCCACATCATTTTCTATATGTCATTTCCCCTCCAGATCCCTCCCCGGCCCATATCCCCAGTCCTAACAAGGGGGTGCAGTACGTACCCTACCTCTGCTCAGTTAGGGTCCCTCCCCCCCCCCCCCTCCTTTATTAGAGGTACTGGGGAACTGAATCGGACAGGGTCCTAGAGGAGATAATTTTCCTCCATCCATTGGTGGTTTCGGACATCTAGCTAGAATTCTCTCAATTTAATTTATACTATTTCATTAAGAGAATAAATAAGATAACAAAAACTTTCAAACATAAGATCAACAATGGCAATGGTGCCTGCAACCATGAAATAACAATCTATCTTTACTACCACAAAAAGGAGAGAGAGAGAGAGAGATCATCAGCTCGCTCTATCTCACCTAATGGAAAACAAAGACAGCCTTCTTATGCCGAACCTTTCTCTGCTGCTGCTCTCTCTTGTAGTAGCAAAGAATCGCTCACATCACAACACTGATGTTCTCTTTCCTGGCCTTTCCCATAGAACTTTAGCTATTGTATTTATACCTCTCACAATAGTTAAGAACACACAAGGCGTGGCACGCACACATGTGCCCAAATCAACAATTATCTATCGCAAAAACAATAACAAAAATATAATGAAATAAAAAATTGGGGATCTATGGGTCATGTTGCATGTTTCATATTTGAGTAGAAGTTCTATGTACGGAAAACTACGGTACTTGATTCTTTGATGTTATCTTGACATATTACTTTCTAGATTCTACTGGTCTACTAGCATTTAAGTGTTTAAGGCATGCTTTTAGTGCATGGTATCAGAACGAATATCAATCAACTCGGAAACCAATACGGTTTTAAATTGGTATCGACATGGATTGGCCATATCGGACAAATTTGCCTCTATTTCTATTTTTTAAATGGGTTTTTTTTTTACCATTTTATCCCTTGCCTGTACCATATCACTGATACGATATTGGGATCAATCACTTGCAAAACTGGTATGTATTGTCTGATACGAGCGATACTGATACCGATATTAATACCGATACCTCAAACCATGCTTGGAAATTCACGTGGCTTATAAAAATGAATAAATAGATGCATAAAAGAAGGCTACATATATTTGACCAAAATTTTAAATTATCAAATTCTTTCAATCAAGATAACTTTCATTAACTTTTGCATAGTCTGTGATAAAAAGAATTTTCTCCTTATAAATCTTAAAATAATTATCCCTTCTACTAATAAATCACTATCTTCAGTAGATTTGTTTCTACCCTATTATATTGAGGGAACACGATTAATGCTTCAAATACAGATTAGATAAAGTAAAATATAAAAATAAAAATCTCCTTGATTCTTCCCTTAGGCTGTGTAATTAAAATCTAAAAATAAATAAATGAAAATTCTCATCTTCTAATTAATTGCAACTTAAAATAATATTCAACTTTGATTAGATAAGGCCACTTATAACACATAAAAGTGCATTATTCACCTTCTTCTTTTTTCATTCCCAAATTTGATACTTGAAAGACACAACAAGGGTAGAAGTAATAACCATGGTGTACATCCTACATTGGGGAGGGGATCTACACATTGCTGGTATGGAATGGAATCTCCCACGCCAAGTCCATGAGATCACGAGAGGGAATGCCTCATAATTCATATTCATGGGACTCACATATCAAGGAGGAGAGAATATGCTAGTGGGCGCATTATACAGGGAGTGTGACCACAATTTTTCCTTATATATTTCACATAAAGGGTCTTAGTCATTTGTGGATGCATTTTTAATTATGACATTCATAGAAGATTCTAAAGTTCAAATTCTTGCTTATTTCTGAGAATTCTAGAATATTTTTTTTTATCTAATTCCAAAGTAGATTACACAATTATGAATATAAAGTTTTTTTTTTTTTAAAGGAGATAATTCTTTAAGCGAACAACATGGATGAGTACACCAATCAGGTTGGAACGTTAAACCTATTCCCAAGAATTCCCAAATAGAAACTGAATCTGTCATGGAAGATTTTAAAGTTCAAATTCTTGCTTTTCATATTGTATTTTCGTATTGAAATCCCTCAATGTATTAAATAATTTGTAATCTTATTTTTTTGCCCTTTTAGTATGATAAATATTTTTTTCTCAATGACGGTAATATTGTCATTTCACATGCCTACTCGAAAAATGTACATAACAATAGCACCTTTTGAAAATAAGTTAAGAGGGAATTAGATGAAGATGCCGAATTCTAAAGAAAACCAAAGAGGTGTCATTCAACACTACCATAATTGAGAATCCTTACTAAGTTTTGTATTTAATTCTTAAGGGAAGTAATGTTCTATCTGGGAGTGTGGCCTATGCTAGCATTCCCATTTGTTTATCCCTCTCTCCTCCTCAAAACAAGAGGACATAGGTGTTATTTCATATGGGGAGAAGAGAAAAACACTCATGGGAGTGCCAGTGTAGGACACACTTCCAAACAGAACTCTTTTTCCCAATTCCAAATATAATGCGTTGAGGGTCATAAGGTTACCTTGACTTCCGGGGAGTACCACAATCACCTATGTTGTAATAGGTGGAACAAGCAACAGCTGGTTCTGGGACACATTGGTCATGGGCATGGTTTTAGTGCATGGTATCGGATTGGATATCGATCACCTTCAAAACCAATACGATATAGTATCGGCACGGATCAACTGTATCGGACAAATTTACCCTTGATTTTTCTTTAAAAATGAGATTTAGATTATTTTATCCTTGTTTGTACTGTCCCACGGATACAGTATTAGTCAGGTATCGATATCGATCACCTTCAAAACCATGTCGATCTTTTTTAGTATTTATCCATTTATAGAAATAAAAATTAAAAATAAGTGTCTATCACCTGTTTGTATGGCATGCTGCATGTACTTCCGATCCAGAGGATCCGGCCCGACACATATCATCTGTATCCCTCAGCTTCTGGAAGTCAAAAATCACCAACTTCTAGAGTGAAAATCAACAACCCAGAAGTAAATGAGTAAATGTGGAACACGCATTTCGTTGTTTTGGTTTGTTTATCACTTCGATTCGATGATTCCCTCTGACTTCGTTGCATGCCTTTTTACCTTTCTACCTTTCTATCTTTCGTTGATGAGAGATTAAGGTTTTTGGGGGGACTTTATTAAAGACTCGAAGGGTCTAAGGGGTTCCGTGTCTGTGTTAATAGCTGCAACTCTCAAAACAGGTTACAAACAGGAATTTAAAACAAGGAATCGGTCACTGTCAATTCCCGATTCAGATCAAATTAGAATCGATCCAAATAATCCTAGGATCGGCCTGAAATGGCTGAAATTGGGGGAATTTTGACCTGAATATTCCAATTCAGCATGATAGAAGTCAGAATTGACCCCGACTGATTTCGATACAAATTGGCCAAATCCTGATCCAATCCACTGATTTTTGAAACCGGGGTCACGAAGAAGAAGAAGAAGATGAAGAAAAAACAAAAAAAAAAGTAGAGAGAGGAAGGGAGCAGTGAAAAGTCGGTAAATAAATCGATTGTGATAGTTGTTTATTGCTACTTATGTTGGCAATTTAAAGTTTAGGAGTATATGACTTATTTACCCTTATTTTGAACAACTATCGAATGATAGATCTAAGATTCTAAGGTCCCGTTTGGTAACACTTCCGTTCTGATAGAATGTTCTTTTCACAAAAATGCTCTTTTTAGATTTCTTGTTGTGAGAATACTCTCGTAGAAGAGAAACAACGTTTGGTAAAACTGTTACAGAAGTGCTCCACAAACAGGAAAAGAACAGAAACAATGTTTGGCAGACATTTTACAAAAGCACTTCTTTTATGCAAAAAAAATTACGGAAATGTCATTATATTCATTATTAATCCATCATAATTATGATTATATTACTTGTGGATATGTCTGTGCTACTTACGCACAAGACATAAACTATGGAATATGCAAGCAACCTCACAATAATGAAATATGGATGTCAAGAGTGAAAATTTTCAATATAAATTTCAAGAGTGAAAGTTTTCAATATAAATTTATAAACACACTGGTAACGCATTCAAATTCAGAATAATGGGAAACACAAAATACATTGTAATAAACGGTAGAAATTGGGGGAATTTTGACTTGAATGATAGATCTAAGGGTTATCTCAAAGATTATAAATTAGGTTAAAGGATCATTTGCTACGGGCCCGGTTAAATTCAAAAAGACCCAAAATATATAAATGGGTCCCAATTAAATTGGATATTATACCCAAAAAATATGATTACAAAATTTTTAACCATCTTAATTATTATTTTTTGACATCTTTCAAAGATAATCTAAGCCCATCAAATTGCTTTTCTGTATTGATAACAACACAATTTCATACAATGTGATGATTATTATTATTGGTATTATGCATACCATATTGAAAGAACAACTACAGAAAGGAATATAAAAGGGGGGGGGGGGGGTGTTGCCGTTGGTTACATATCATTCATAATCTTCCGCTGCAGAAGCTGTAAGGGTGCCCTCCTTCTGCATAGCATGTTTCTCTTCCTCCTCAGAACTTGTAATGATGCTCTCAATTTGTGAAGAATTTTTCATTGTCCTCACATACCATATGGCACAAAGAATAAAGAATATCAAGTTTGTGAAGCTTAATATGGCTAGAAGAGCATAGAAAAAGTATAATTTCCCATAGTTTAGGTTACTTGTTAGCCATCCAGTGCCAATCTGGGTTCCAGTCACCTGGTTGACTATGGACACCAAGAAGGTGCTAACAAAAAACCCAAGTCCAACAGTCGAGAGAAAAATCCCAGTGCTCATTGACTTCATCCCTTTTGGAGATCTGGTTATGAAGAAGTCAAGTTGGCCGCTGTACGTAAATGATTCTGCCAAGCCAACAAGGAAGAACTGCGGAATCAATATGTAGAATTGCATAGGCAAAGTTGTGACATTGCCACCCACAACTCTAACCACGGCTAACCGTCTTGTCTCCACGATGGAAGCAACTGCCATCGCCAAAATTGAAAAGACCATGCCAATGGCTATTCTTTGCAGGTTGGTGAAACCTACACATTAATTAAAAAGAGTGAATGAAAACCATATTAACTTTGGGTAATAATTAATAATTAATCTACTCTATATATCACACCTACGTACGTACCATGTTTCCCTTTCCACCTCTTCATCAAGGGAATGATCACCCGGTCGTAGAAAGCAGCACCAATCAATATCCCGGCAATATAGAAGACATTGAAAGAGCCTGCTGGGATGAGAAAGTTCCCGATTGATCTCTCTAATGTATTAGCTTGCTCCACTGAGAAGGTGAGCACCTGTGAATGTATACACCAGAAATATATTGTGGAGGCCCAAATTGGTAATAGTCTAACAATCATTTTCACCTCCTCTACTTTTGTTACTGAACATAGTTTCCAACGGTTTCGAATCACAGAACCATTAGTCCCATAGTCGTTTTCGTCTATGATTGCAGCCTTGTCCATCCAACTGCAATAAAAGGAAAATCGAAAAAAAAAAAAAAAGAAATAGAATGAGTACTAGTTTTAGAATGCACATGAAACACTACTACAAAATTAATTATGTACTTACCGAAGTTGGTCGGTGTGACGGATTCTTGGAGCAGTACTATCATCAGTAGAGTCATTATATAAGGTATCAACGTTGGTAGGAGATTTGAGTTTACTCTTCCGTAGAGCAGCAACCAAAACATTGAGAACTTGAACAATGGGACTTCCCACACATTTCTTGTACCTGTATTTTCTAGTCCGCAACAAATAAAAAATTGATCCAAAAAAGAATGCGAAACAACAAAGTCCATATCCCCAGCTTCGACTGACATTATCTTGTACATAGATCCCCACCGTGACACTAAGTAAAGACCCAAGGCTGATGACGAAATAAAATCTACTGAAAAAGTAATCCATCTTGGATTTTTCTTTCTTATCATTCTCGTCGAATTGATCAGTTCCAAATCCTGATACATTGGCTTTAATTCCTCCTTGTCCCAATGCGATCACATATAGAGCAGCAACCAGAACTCCAACTTGGAATCCATTGGCCTCTACACATGTACTACTGTTAGGGTTGCAAGGGGGTGGACGTAGTGATGGCAAGGCGCATGATATTGATAAAAGGGCAGATCCCTGCAACATCCATCCATCCATCCATCGATCATAAATATATAGGTCATAATTAACCACATCAATGTGCTTAATTAATATGGAAAATAATTAAAGGTGACAATAATATCTTCTCTGCTGTTTCTCTAGTACTTACGATTGCTATGATTAGTGAGGAAATGGCAATTGTCCAATACCGGCCTAAGAAACTATCAGCCACGAAACCGCCGAGCAAACAAAGCATAAATCCTGCACCACCAAAATTTGATACGATGTTGGCCGCAGTTGCACTAGGAAGATGCAATGTCCCAACCGCATAAATCACCATGTTGGCTGAGATTCCCAATGTTGTGAACCTCTCGCATGCCTCAAGAACTACACAAGTTTTTTGTCATTTGTAAAACAAACTACAAATTTTGACATTTTTTTGTTAATTTAATTCGATGATGAATGTTTATGTGTATGTAAATTAAGCGTAAGATTGTAAACTTCACAGATCGAAGAAGAGAATATACCTAGGATAAATGCCGCAGACAACCATCCTCCAGCTCTCGTCTTGTCAACTGGTTGTCCCTTGTAATCTACCGCATAAGTGATTTTTGGACTCATTTTTCTCTCCTAAGAAGCATGTAACAATATTTTTAATTAGAAAACACTAAAAAATAACGAGCAACCCAGTGTAGGAGGCTCCCCCTACTGCAGGATTTGAGAGGGGCAAATATACATAGCCTTACCCTCTACTTCGCAAAAGAGGTTGTTTCCAAATTTAATTAGAAGACATTAAAGTAATTAAACCTGAAATGATGTAGGGATTCAACCGGCATTCTTTCAAGCAAACCATCTGACTATGAAGGTCAAACCACCGAATATTTTGAGGTCGACTTCTGTTTTTCACTTTCTATAGCTTTGTGCATATAATAAGGGACAAAGATTTAAATTTGTTCGAGAGTGTGGCCTACACCAGCACTCCCATGAGGCTATCTGTCTCTTCCCCATATGAAAAGACTCCTCTGCCCCTTGTTTTGAGGAGGAGAAAGATAGATACATGGGGGAGTGCTGGCGTAGGCTACACTCCCGGACAGAAAATTGTTTCCCATATAATAAACAAGTCAGATAATGTTTTGGTCCATTCTATATTGAAATGGACTATCTCTTTCTCCCTTTATAGGGATTAATATCTCACAAAGAGAATAAGGTAACATCAACTTTGGAAAAAGATTTTATAAAAAAAAAAAACTTCCAAAAAAAATATCAATATCATGTGCAATGACTACCTCGAGACAAGAAAAAGAAAAAAAAAAAAAAAAGCAAAGATTTAATTCAGTTTGGCAATGGTGCCTGCAACAACTATGAAATAACAATTTATCTTCACTACCACAGAAAAAAGAAGAAGAGAGAGAGAGATCATCACCTGGCTCTTCACACTACCACTTAAAAATTGAAAAACACACAACCTTCCTACTTTCTACTCTCTCTTGTTCCAGCAAAGAATCTCTTAAATTATATCATTCTCTCTCTTTGCTGGTCTCCCATAGAACCTTAGCTATTCTATTTATATCTCTTCAGAGTGGTCAAGAACACACAAGGCCTGGCACGCACATATGTGCAAAAACAAAAATTATATACCACAAAAACAATAATAAAAAATAAAAATAAAAATTGGGTATCTAGGGATGGTTGATCATCTGTGGGTCCTGTTGCATGTTTCATATTTGATTAAAAGTTCACTTATGGGACTTTGATTCTTTGAAGTTATGTTGACATAGTATCTAGATTCCACTGACTTTGTAGAATTTAACTATTTAAGTGTGGAAGGCGTAATTTATTCACAATTAATTATGTACTGTACAAATGCTAATCTGAGATTCTGAGAGTGACATATATGGCTGGAACCACTATTGAGGTGTGGGTTGGTTCTGGCGGGTCCAAAATATACTTTGCTTACCAAGGCAGAGAGTACAGACAGTCCCTGCAACCTTGGCACTGCGGCTAAGTCATATTATTAACATGGTTTTAGTGCACGGTATTGGAACGGGTATCGGTAATCTGCAAAATTGATACTATACCGATATCGTATTGGCCTGTATCAAACAAAATTATCCTTGAATCTTCTTTAAAAAAAGAGTTTTTTTGACCATTTTACCCCTCGTTCGTACAGTGCTATCGATACCACATCAGCACGGTATCAAGCGATACAATACCGATACTTAGAACCATGATTATCAAGGACTAAATTTTTATTTGAAAACCTTTTTCCCAAGAATTCCCAAATCGAAACTGAATATGTGAGATTCAAAATAAAATTTTAAATTAAATTAAAATTCTTGCTTTTATTAGTGATAAAGTGTTATCACTGCGTGTACGGCACGTTCCATGTACTTGCCGGTGATACGGTCCGGACTCCGGATCGGACACATATCATCTGTATCCCCTTTCTTGCCTCTTTTCTCAGGTCCCCCCCCCCCCTCCCCCTCCCGCCCCCTCACCTTCGGGAAGCCAAAAATCAACGACTCAATGTGGAACAAAATGAAGATAAGGATCAAGAAAATCACGGCAAAATCAATATCAGTCATTGGAGAAATGCGTGTTGCAGACATGGAGCTTAGAGAGAGAGAGAGAGAGAGGGAGAACGCAACTGCACAACGTCACTGGAGGCATGCGGGTTGCAACTATATTTTCAGAAAACAAAGAGAGAGAGCAATTTGGATCCTTCTTTCACCAACTCAATAGTTTTAAAAGTTGAAGATAATATATAAAGGATTAAGTTTCAGTCCACCCTTTGAGGACGGTTCACCTACCATCCTAGGGTTTACAAATCCTTCCTAAGATTTTTGTATGTTCCAAAATACCCTCCTTGGTACCTTTTCCTGCCCTCTCCTGCCCTACTGTGAGATCCCATTTACCGTGGGTGGTAGGAAACTCGATCGAAGAAAAAAAACAAAGTAAAGAAAATCAGGTAGCCCTTCCCTCCTATTTCCTTATAGTGGTTTAAAACAGATTTTTAAGGGCAATTTTGAAAATTTGCTTTCTATTTTATTATTATTTGGCATGACTCATGAGTACTAATTACTAACCAACTTTGGGGATTAAGTAAACCTTCTCAAAATGGATAAGTAGATCTAAGAAATTGTCACTTAAAATAAATACAAGATAAAATCAAAAGTTAAAAAAAAGGTAAGAAAATCAAAGTCTAAGAAAAGTAGAAGAAATGGTAGTTGCTGGACTCTCAAGTCTCAACCCTAACCCTCATCAACAAAACGATAAAGATGTCAACAGATAGTCGAAAATTCGTCTTCAATCCGCATTCATATCCATTTAGGAGATTCTGTATTAAAAAAATCACTATTCAGAAACTATCTGAATCCGTCTGAAACTAATAGGATATTATCCGAATCTGTCCGAATATAATCGATAGGATGTAAACGGATCAAATTCAAGCAGATAGTGACATTATCATATTCGTATCCGATTATATTCGGACGGATTAATTAGGATAATATCCTATCGGTTTTTGGACGGATTCGGATAGTTTTCGGATAGTGATTTTTTGAATACAGATTCTCCTAAATGATTATGAACATGGATCGAATACGAATTTTCGACTATCCGTTGACATCTTTACCTTTTTTATGATGAGGGTTAAGGTTGAGACTTGAGAGTTCAGCAACTACCATTTCTTCTATTCTTCTTAGCCTTTGATTTTCTTACGTTTTTAACTTTTGATTTTATCTTCTATTTATTTTAATAGATATGTGATTCCATGTATCACATTGCATAAAACAATATATATAAACCAATGGAAAATATAGAAAAAGAATCACATTATTTTAACTTATAAATTTATAAAATAAGATAACAAAATCCAATAAGGTATCTTAAAAGGATAGACGAACACAGAGATATATTTCAGATATTTTATTACCGTCAGATTATTAAACAAATCGGATAATAATCGGTCGGATAGGGGGATTATCATATTTGTATCCGCTTAATTTCGGACGGATTCGGATTCTCCTAAACGGATACGAACGCGGATCGAAAACAGATTTTCGAATATCCATTGACATCTCTAATAAGTAAATACGGATACGATAATGCCATTATCCAACCGAATTCGATCTATTTACATCCTTGATTTTAGAGATCAATTTTAGGGCTACACTATTTAGAGCCTGTTAAAGACCGTCCAGAGTTAAACAGGCTCACAACCTAGTGAAGGCCTGATTTTAGGCCTGGTTTGGTATATTTCTATTTCAATTTCAGGAGGTGATTTCTATTTCTGAAGTTGTTTGGTTTGATTTTTGCACGTTATTTCAGTGAAATAGAAATTCTGAAATAACTGAGGAGCTGTTTCAGAATTTCTATTTCATTTGATTTAGGCATTTAGCACTCTTGCTCTTGAATGAGCACAGGGTTAATTTCATGGGTAAAATAGTAATTTCATGTTAAAAATAAAACACCACCCTTCTTCTCCTAATGGTTTCACCACCACCACTACTACCTCGTTACCACCACCACCACCACCACCACCACTACTACCCCGCTACCACCACCACCTGTACTACCCTGCTACCACCACCACCGCCACCACTGCCATTGCTACCGCTACCGCCACCACTTCCACGCCGCCGCCGCCACCACCTCCACCTCCACTACTTCCTCGTCACCACTACCCTGCCACCATCGCAACCACCACCACTGCCACTATCCCATTGCCACCACCACCATCCTTCCCAAAGAAATATAGAGAATCTATTTTCAGAATTTGAACTATCAAATAGATTTTTTTTATTCTTGAAATATTTCATATTGATACAACCAAAAACAATTTCTATTTTTTGACCAAATAGCTATTTGTTGACTATTTCAAGAAATCAATCCAAAATTGAAATAAAAATCATACCAAATCCGGCCTTAGTACCCGATTACAGACCGAGACCGATCGATTCGGATCGAACCCGTCCAAGCCCGACCTGATTAGCTTAATGGGTGATCACAATACGGGCTTCAAGCTTGGTTAAGCCGGATTAAACTTGATCGAGACCGACCGAGTCCGACCGATTGACACCCATCACTTTTTTAAGGTTGAATAGGTCAATTCAATTTAAAGTTTTGACTATCGATCCATACCTCAAAACGTTTGGATGAAGGGTACGTATGTAAATTGACACTTTCTCAAAACTCAAAACCATATGTTAGGCTTCTTCCTCCTTGCCGAGTCAAAGAAACAACTCCACGCTCAAACAAATCGTCTTCCCAACAGTATTGGTTCTCAAGGCTAAAATTTTGGCATCTCTAATCTTCTCTTTCTGGCATTCGAGTGCTCCAACTCCTACAATTCCAGTCAGCCACCGGAGACTATCTCCGGCTGGTCAGGTAAAGGCCCTGTCTCTCTCACCTATCGGCTCTCTCTCTCTCTCTCTCTCTCTCTTCGAGGTCTTTTACTTACAGAAGGATTCAAAGAGCGAAGAGTTCGTAATTTCGCACATTTTCCCTTACTCTTTGGAACTTCCATAAATCAAATTTTCTTACTGACATATTCTTTAAATCTTTGTTTTGTCTGTAAATTATCACCGAAGTTGTCACGATCGGCATCTTTGATTCTCTGCAAAATTATCTTGTTTAACTTTTGTATTGTCCTTTTGATGCTTTCAGATTCCACAATATTAAGAAATGGAGGCCTCTGTTTTCCTGTAAGCACAGAAGACGAATGAGGAAGCAATGACATTGACCTCAACCATCATTTTCATCTCCTCATTGTCTACCCTCATTGAAAGGCAAAGCTCCTCGGCAGTTGGAATTGTCGTCTTCATAATGATCATCATGCTCTCTGTCTCTTCAATTATAGATAAGTTGTGTCGCCTCCACCCACGTTGTTAATCTCCAATTTCTTCCGTTCTCGTTCAAGTCTCACCCTGATTTGAGAAGCCCACCTCCTGTTTGACAATATACCTCATATAAGATGTATACCCGAAGAGGGCTCTGTGAGTAACTATACTTTCTCTCCTCTTTCGTTTCCTTCTTGTTCTTTCACTATTAGTGTGCTTCTCTCGTTCTTTCTTATTATGCTTTGAAATTTTTTCCCTAATTGTACCAAACATATTTTACTTTCTAAAGCAAGATGATAAGCTCATTTCCTCCCCCCCCCCCCCCCCCCTCTCATTTTTTCTGCCCTCATTAGAAGCGATGTAATGACGCAGATTGATTGAGTGGAAATTTGAAACCTTTTAGAGGAATCCCATCATTTTGATTGTAGAGGTTTCAATATTTTGTCTGATATTCTAGCTTATAAATCTAATATTAACTATTATATTTACCTTTAAAGAAAAAGAGTACAACAACTGATTTTTCAAAGACACTTCCATTTGCTCTCATGGATACAGAAAGTATGCATGAAACCAGATAAAGAATCAGTTCATGCCGCCCAAAAAATCCTAGAATCGGGCATCAAATCTGAAAACCACCAATCCAATTTAAAAAAACCCTAGAATCAACAATTCTGGAATGGCCATAATCGGCATCAGTCATTGCTAATTCTGATCCAAACTGACCGATTCTATCCAATATTTTACACTCGGAATTAGAGATCGAATAAGTCCTTGCCAACTCCGGTCGGATCGAAATTAGTCACAAAACATTTGAATTGGCCCTCAAATCTAAAATCCTAAAAACCCTAGACTCAACCGGAATCGAGTTTATCACGGCCGATTCCAATCCAAATTGACAAATTCCACCCAAGGATTTTAGACTTGGAGTCGCTTATCGAATCAGTCCTCATCGATTCGGTTCACTATCGGTCCCAAAACCCTAGAATAAACTCTCAAATCTGAAAAACCTAGCAATTCAGTCCCAAATACCTAGAATCGTCCATTCCATAATGATCAGATCAGTCACTACTAGTTCCGATCGGAATCAACCGATTTGACACCTCTACTGTTCAGTCCACTGGATCCCGAAAAATAAATCAAGTGAGTTATAATTCTGATCCGATCAAAGCTTCCAATATGGACAATTTATTAAGGTATGACCCATCTACAACATCTAAACTAGTACATTCCCACTTGATACGCCTTTTTGGACCCTACAGGGTCCCAATAAATCAGACTAGTAAGAATTCTTGTTCGAATCAATTCTTTCTAATATGGACACATTTATGTGGTAATGGTATGACCTTATTCCAATTGTACAAGTCATACTACAGGGTTCCCCGAAGTCAGACTAAAACAGTCAAACAAGTATGAATTCCATATCCGATCAGATCTTTCAAAATAGATTGAATTATATGAAATGACACATCTGAATGCATAGAGCTATGGAAGAAACATGATGCTTAACTTCCAGAAGTTAATCCTTAAGTTTCTTAACTGTTAATGCTTGTGCCCTTAATCCTTATGTTTTAGATGAAGCTAAGAAAATGTTGGAATGGTTCAGATTGCTGAAAATCTAGATTACAAAGCTTTGAAAGGGGGGAAAAACAGAGTATTGTTGATGGAGAAGATGAAGAGAGTAAAACATAAGAATCACTCTTGGGTTCAGAACTATAAGTACATCAATTTTCTTTTCTTTGTTTATAGCTACAATATCTCATATCATGTGATGATTACTATTGGTATTATACATACCAATTTGAAAGAAAAACTATAAAAGGGAGATAAAGGGGGGAGGTGGGAAAGACAAAGACATGCGTTGGTTGCATATCATTCACAATCTTTCTCTGCAACTGTAAGGGTGTCACATATCATTCACAATCTTTCTCTGCAACTGTAAGGGTGCCAGCCATCTGCATGGCATGTTTCTCTTCCTCTTCAGAATTTGTAATGATGTTCTCTATTTGTGAAGTATTTTTCATTGTCCTCACATACCATATGGCACAAAGAAGATAGAATATCAAGTTTATGAAGCTTAACACGGCTAGAAGAGCATAAAAATAGTATAATTTCCCATAGTTTATGTTACTAGTTAGCCATCCAGTGCCAACTTGGGTTCCAGTCACCTGGTTGACTATGGACACCAAGAAGGTGCTGACAAAAAACCCAAGTCCCACAGTCGAGAGGAAAAGCCCAGTGCTCATCGATTTCATCCCTTTTGGTGATCTGGTTATGAAGAAGTCAAGCTGACCGCTGTACGTGAATGATTCTGCCAAGCCAACAAGGAAGAACTGTGGAATCAATATGTAGAATTGCATAGGCAAAGTTGTTACATTGCCACCCACAACTCTAACCACGGCCAACCGTCTTGTCTCCACGATGGAAGCAACTGTCATGGCCAAAATTGAAAAGACAATGCCAATGGCTATTCTTTGCAGGTTGGTGAAGCCTACAAATTAAAAAGAGTGAAGCCATATTAATTTTGGGTCAGAACTGAAAAGGAATACTCTTGCATGAGTCTTTTAAGATATAAAATCTAAATTACCCTAAAATTTTAATTGATTTATATGAATATTATCCTCTAATAATTAATCTGCTATGTACTTCATGGTCTATCACACCTACCATGTTTCCCTTTCCACCTCTTCATCAAGGGAATGATCACCCGGTCGTAGAAAGCAGAACCAATCAATATGCCGGCAATATAGAAGATATTGAAAGATCCTGCAGGGATTAGAAAGTTCCCAATTGATCTCTCTAATGTTGAAGCTTGCTCTATTGAGAAGGTGAGCACCTGCGAATGTATGCACCAGAAATAGATTGTGGAGGCCCAAATTGGCATTAGTCTAACCATCATTTTCACTTCCTCTACCTTTGTGATTGTACAGAGTTTCCAACGGTTTCGAATCACAGAACCATTAGTCCCATAGTCGTTTTCGTCTATGATTGCAGCCTTGTCCAACCAACTGCAATAAAAGAAAATTAGAAAGGTAGAAGTGTTAGAATAATCTTGCAAATTAATGCAAATGAAACACAAAATTATTTAGAAATAGAAATTGTTTCTTGTAGACTGTCTTGTTATTAAAGATGAAGAAGATAGTATAGCTTCATGTGTTAGATCTGTAGCTTTGTGACTCTCTATATACTACTTACTTACCGAAGTTGGTCTGTGTGACGGATTATTGGAGTAGTGTTAGTTGAGTCATCATATAAAGCATCAACGTTGCTAGGGCATTTGAGTTTCCTCTTCCGTAGAGCAGCCACCAAAACGTTTAGAAATTGAACAATGGGACTTCCCACACATTTTTTGTACCTGTATCTTCTAGTCCGTGACATATATAGAAGTGTTCCAAAAAAGAATGCGAAACAGCAAAGTCCATATCCCCAGCTTCGGCTAACATTGTCTTGTACGTAGATTGCCACGGTGACACTAAGTAAAGACCCAAGGCTGATGACGAAATAAAATCTACTAAAAAAGTAATCCATCTTGGATTTTTCCTTCTTATCATTCTCGTCGAATTGATCAGTTCCAAATCCTGATACATTGGCTTTAAGTCCTCCTTGTCCCAATGCGATCACGTATAGAGCAGCAACCAGAACTCCAACTTGGAATCCATTGGCCTCTACGCATGTACTACTATTAATGTTGCAAGGGGGTGGGCGTAGTCCTGGTATTGCACAAGATATTGATAAAAGGGCAGAACCCTGCAGCATCGATAATTCATATATAGTGAGGAAAAGAGAGAGAGAGAGAGAGAATAATTAAAGGTGACTCACTATCTTCTTTGATATTTCTAGTACTTACGATTGATATGATGAGTGAGGAAATGATAATTGTCCAATACCGGCCTAAAAAACTATCAGCCACGAAACCGCCGAGCAAACATAAGAGGAATCCTGCGCCACCAAAGTTCGATACGATATTGGCCGCAGTTGCACTAGGAAGATGCAATGTCCCAACCACATAGGTCACCATGTTGGATGCGATCCCCATTGTAGTGAACCTCTCACATGCCTCAAGAACTACACAAGTTTTTGTCATTAATAATCAAAGTACAAATTTGAAATTTTTGCAAATTCACTTCGGTGATAAATTCTTATGTGTATGTAAACTAAGCTTAAGATTGTAAGTTTCACTATTATGCTTATGTAGGGATAAGACACAAGTAAATTTTTCAATTTCGATTCAAAGGTTTTAATACATTCACCAAAATACCCTCGTGATACCCATATGAAGCCCAATGGTTAATGGATTCTCATTCACTGTGGCTTGAGGAAACTTAGCCCTATATTGTAAGTGATTGAACTTTTGAGAATACATTGGAAGATCAAACTAAATTATGGGGAGCCCCATTCCTACACACCTGTATTAGGAACCTTTGCTACACTCTCACTTTAAAAGACTATTATGTGATAGATCGGCTGGGCTCAAATTTTTGGACAAATAAATCCCTAGGTTCCTTACATGTCATGTTCTACCACTATCAGAGTTTGTCACATGGAAAGCCATATCTTCGAAAGTCTAGGGTGAGTGAGAGTGCATAGTAGTTTTGGAGTATCGTAGACACGCATGGAAATACATGAAATGTATGCCAATCTATAAGAAGATATTTGATTGAATTAGATTCTTAAATTTGATACGTGACTAATCTACACCATGAACTCTTTATCAAACTGTTCGAATAGCAACACAGTCCACGTGGGCAGATTGTAAGTAAAAGGCTCCCACAATGGGCGTGTGGGAACATTTTCTTAAAATTATGTTATCGCAACCTCTGCAAATATAATATTCAAAATTAGGTATGCAGAGCACAAAAGAAGAGATGATACCTAGAATAAGAGCCGCAGTCAACCATCCTCCCGTTATCGTCTTGTCAGCTGGTTGTCCCTTGTAGTCTATCACATAATTAATTTTTGGACTCATTTTTCTCTCCTAAAAAACATATTACATTATTTTAATTAGAAAACAATAAAGTAACGAAACCTGGATGATTCAGGTATTCTCTCAAGCAAAGCATATGACTTTGAAAGTCTCTTCTTTTTTGTTTTTGGGTTCGGATTCTGAGGTCAAGCCTCCCAATTATCATTTGTTCCCTATGGTCAAAGTATCGGGTCCAATATGAATTTATCAATTGACAAAACAAGGTACTGAAAAAATCAGGGCCTCCCATGACCTAAAACAAATAAGAGGATAAATTGAATTAAAATATAAAATTTGGCATGTGGAAAATCCACATCATTTTCTATATGTCATTTTCTCTCTAGATCCCTACTTAGATAGGATCCACCCAACCCCCATATTAGAGGCACTGGGGAACTAAGTCGGGCAAAGAACTGGAGGAGATAATTTTCCTCCATCCATTGGTGGTTTCGGACATCTAGCTAGAATTCTCTCAATTTAATTTATATTATTTCATTAAGAGAATAAGATAACAAAAACTTTCAAAAATAAGATCAAGAATAGCAATGGTGCCTGCAACCATGAAATAACAATCTATCTTTACTACCACAAAAAGAAGGAGAGAGGGAGAGAGGGAGAGAGGGAGAGAGAGAGAGAGAGAGAGCATCAGCTCGCTCTGTCTCACCTAATGAAAAACAAACACAGCCTTCTTATGCCGAACCTTTCTCTCTTGTACTAGCAAAGAATCGCTCACATCACAACACTGCTCTCTTTACTGGCTTTTCCCATAGAACCTTAGCTATTGTATTTATATCTCTCACAATGGTTAAGAACACACAAGGCGTGGCACGCACACATGTGCCAAAATCAACAATTATCTATCCCAAAAACAATAACAAAAATATAATAAAATAAAAAATTGGGGATCTATGGGTCATGTTGCATGTTTCATATTTGAGTAGAAGTTCTATGTACGGAAAACTACGGTATTTGATTCTTTGATGTAATCTTGACATATTACTTTCTAGATTCTACTGGTCTACTAGCATTTAAGTGTTTAAGGCATGCTTTTAGTGCATGGTATCAGAACGAATATCAATCAACTCGGAAACCAATACGGTTTTAAATTGATATCGACATGGATTGGCCATATCGGACAAATTTGCCTCTATTTCTATTTTTTAAACGGGTTTTTTTTTACCATTTTATCCCTTGCCTGTACCATATCACTGATACGATATTGGGATCAATCACTTGCAAAACTGGTATGTATTGTCTGATACGAGCGATACTGATACCGATATTAATACCGATACCTCAAACCATGCTTGGAAATTCACGTGGCTTATAAAAATGAATAAATAGATGCATAAAAGAAGGCTTCATATATTTGACCAAAATTTTAAATTATCAAATTCTTTCAATCAAGATAACTTTCATTAACTTTTGCATAGTCTGTGATAAAAAGAATTTTCTCCTTATAAATCTTAAAATAATTATCCCTTCTACTAATAAATCACTATCTTCAGTAGATTTGTTTCTACCCTATTATATTGAGGGAACACGATTAATGCTTCAAATACAGATTAGATAAAGTAAAATATAAAAATAAAAATCTCCTTGATTCTTCCCTTAGGCTGTGTAATTAAAATCTAAAAATAAATAAATGAAAATTCTCATCTTCTAATTAATTGCAACTTAAAATAATATTCAACTTTGATTAGATAAGGCCACTTATAACACATAAAAGTGCATTATTCACCTTCTTCTTTTTTCATTCCCAAATTTGATACTTGAAAGACACAACAAGGGTAGAAGTAATAACCATGGTGTACATCCTACATTGGGGAGGGGATCTACACATTGCTGGTATGGAATGGAATCTCCCACGCCAAGTCCATGAGATCACGAGAGGGAATGCCTCATAATTCATATTCATGGGACTCACATATCAAGGAGGAGAGAATATGCTAGTGGGCGCATTATACAGGGAGTGTGACCACAATTTTTCCTTATATATTTCATATAAAGGGTCTTAGTCATTTGTGGATGCATTTTTAATTATGACATTCATAGAAGATTCTAAAGTTCAAATTCTTGCTTATTTCTGAGAATTCTAGAATATTTTTTTTTTATCTAATTCCAAAGTAGATTACACAATTATGAATATAAAGTTTTTTTTTTTTAAAGGAGATAATTCTTTAAGCGAACAACATGGATGAGTACACCAATCAGGTTGGAATGTTAAACCTATTCCCAAGAATTCCCAAATAGAAACTGAATCTGTCATGGAAGATTTTAAAGTTCAAATTCTTGCTTTTCATATTGTATTTTCTTATTGAAATCCCTCAATGTATTAAATAATTTGTAATCTTATTTTTTTTCCCTTTTAGTATGATAAATATTTTTTTCTCAATGACGGTAATATTGTCATTTCACATGCCTACTCGAAAAATGTACATAACAATAGCACCTTTTGAAAATAAGTTAAGAGGGAATTAGATGAAGATGCCGAATTCTAAAGAAAACCAAAGAGGTGTCATTCAACACTACCATAATTGAGAATCCTTACTAAGTTTTGTATTTAATTCTTAAGGGAAGTAATGTTCTATCTGGGAGTGTGGCCTATGCTAGCATTCCCATTTGTTTATCCCTCTCTCCTCCTCAAAACAAGAGGACATAGGTGTTATTTCATATGGGGAGAAGAGAAAAACACTCATGGGAGTGCCAGTGTAGGACACACTTCCAAACAGAACTCTTTTTCCCAATTCCAAATATAATGCGTTGAGGGTCATAAGGTTACCTTGACTTCCGGGGAGTACCACAATCACCTATGTTGTAATAGGTGGAACAAGCAACAGCTGGTTCTGGGACACATTGGTCAAGGGCATGGTTTTAGTGCATGGTATCGGATCGGATATCGATCACCTTCAAAACCAATACGATATAGTATCGGCACGGATCAACTGTATCGGACAAATTTACCCTTGATTTTTCTTTAAAAATGAGATTTAGATTATTTTATCCTTGTTTGTACTGTCCCACGGATACAGTATTAGTCAGGTATCGATATCGATCACCTTCAAAACCATGTCGATCTTTTTTAGTATTTATCCATTTATAGAAATAAAAATTAAAAATAAGTGTCTATCACCTGTTTGTATGGCATGCTGCATGTACTTCCGATCCAGAGGATCCGGCCCGACACATATCATCTATATCCCTCAGCTTCTGGAAGTCAAAAATCACCAAATTCTAGAGTGAAAATCAACAACCCAGAAGTAAATGAGTAAATGTGGAACACGCATTTCGTTGTTTTGGTTTGTTTATCACTTCGATTCGATGATTCCCTCTGACTTCGTTGCTTGCCTTTTTACCTTTCTACCTTTCTATCTTTCGTTGATGAGAGATTAAGGTTTTTGGGGGGACTTTATTAAAGACTCGAAGGGTCTAAGGGGTTCCGTGTCTGTGTTAATAGCTGCAACTCTCAAAACAGGTTACAAACAGGAATTTAAAACAAGGAATCGGTCACTGTCAATTCCCGATTCAGATCAAATTAGAATCAATCCAAATAATCCTAGGATCGGCCTGAAATGGCTGAAATTGGGGGAATTTTGACCTGAATATTCCAATTCAGCATGATAGAAATCAGAATTGACCCCGACTGATTTCGATACAAATTGGCCAAATCCTGATCCAATCCACTGATTTTTGAAACCGGGGTCACGAAGAAGAAGAAGAAGATGAAGAAAAAACAAAAAAAAAAAGTAGAGAGAGGAAGGGAGCAGTGAAAAGTCGGTAAATAAATCGATTGTGATAGTTGTTTATTGCTACTTATGTTGGCAATTTAAAGTTTAGGAGTATATGACTTATTTACCCTTATTTTGAACAACTATCGAATGATAGATCTAAGATTCTAAGGTCCCGTTTGGTAACACTTCCGTTCTGAGAGAATGTTCTTTTCACAAAAATGCTCTTTTTAGATTTCTTGCTGTGAGAATACTCTCATAGAAGAGAAACAACGTTTGGTAAAACTGTTACAGAAGTGCTCCACAAACAGGAAAAGAACAGAAACAATGTTTGGCAGACATTTTACAAAATCACTTCTTTTATGCAAAAAAAATTACGGAAATGTCATTATATTCATTATTAATCCATCATAATTATGATTATATTACTTGTGGATATGTCTATGCTACTTACGCACAAGACATAAACTATGGAATATGCAAGCAACCTCACAATAATGAAATATGGTTGTCAAGAGTGAAAGTTTTCAATATAAATTTATAAACACACTGGTAACGCATTCAAATTCAGAATAATGGGAAACACAAAATACATTGTAATAAACGGTAGAAATTGGGGGAATTTTGACTTGAATGATAGATCTAAGGGTTATCTCAAAGATTATAAATTAGGTTAAAGGATTATTTGTTACGGGCCGGTAACATTCAAAAAGACCCAAAATATATAAATGGGTCCCAATTAAATTGGATATTATACCCAAAAAATATGATTACAAAATTTTTAACCATCTTAATTATTATTTTTTGACATCTTTCAAAGATAATCTAAGCCCATCAAATTGCTTTTCTGTATTGATAACAACACAATTTCATACAATGTGATGATTATTATTATTGGTATTATGCATACCATATTGAAAGAACAACTACAGAAAGGAATATAAAAGGGGGGGGGGGGGTGTTGCCGTTGGTTACATATCATTCATAATCTTCCGCTGCAGAAGCTGTAAGGGTGCCCTCCTTCTGCATAGCATGTTTCTCTTCCTCCTCAGAACTTGTAATGATGCTCTCAATTTGTGAAGAATTTTTCATTGTCCTCACATACCATATGGCACAAAGAATAAAGAATATCAAGTTTGTGAAGCTTAATATGGCCAGAAGAGCATAGAAAAAGTATAATTTCCCATAGTTTAGGTTACTTGTTAGCCATCCAGTGCCAATCTGGGTTCCAGTCACCTGGTTGACTATGGACACTAAGAAGGTGCTGACAAAAAACCCAAGTCCAACAGTGGAGAGGAAAATCCCAGTACTCATCGACTTCATCCCTTTTGGAGATCTGGTTATGAAGAAGTCAAGTTGACCGCTGTACGTGAATGATTCTGCCAAGCCAACAAGGAAGAACTGCGGAATCAATATGTAAAATTGCATAGGCAAAGTTGTGACATTGCCACCCACAACTCTAACCACGGCTAACCGTCTTGTCTCCACGATGGAAGCAACTGCCATCGCCAAAATTGAAAAGACCATGCCAATGGCTATTCTTTGCAGGTTGGTGAAACCTACAAATTAATTAAAAAGAGTGAACGAAAACCATATTAAGTTTGGGTAATAATTAATAATTAATCTACTCTATATATCACACCTACGTACGTACCATGTTTCCCTTTCCACCTCTTCATCAAGGGAATGATCACCCGGTCGTAGAAAGCAGCACCAATCAATATTCCGGCAATATAGAAGACATTGAAAGAGCCTGCTGGGATGAGAAAGTTCCCGATTGATCTCTCTAATGTATTAGCTTGCTCCACTGAGAAGGTGAGCACCTGTGAATGTATACACCAGAAATAGATAGTAGAGGCCCAAATTGGCAATAGTCTAACAATCATTTTCACCTCCTCTACTTTTGTTACTGAACATAGTTTCCAACGGTTTCGAATCACAGAACCATTAGTCCCATAGTCGTTTTCGTCTATGATGGCAGCCTTGTCCATCCAACTGCAATAAAAGGAAAATCGAAAAAAAAAAAAAAAGAAATAGAATGAGTACTAGTTTTAGAATGCACATGAAACACTACTACAAAATTAATTAAGTACTTACCGAAGTTGGTCGGTGTGACGGATCCTTGGAGCAGTACTATCATCAGTAGAGTCATTATATAAGGTATCAACGTTGGTAGGAGATTTAAGTTTACTCTTTCGTAGAGCAGCAACCAAAACATTGAGAACTTGAACAATGGGACTTCCCACACATTTCTTGTACCTGTATTTTCTAGTCCGCAACAAATAAAAAATTGATCCAAAAAAGAATGCGAAACAACAAAGTCCATATCCCCAGCTTCGACTGACATTATCTTGTACATAGATCCCCACCGTGACACTAAGTAAAGACCCAAGGCTGATGACGAAATAAAATCTACTGAAAAAGTAATCCATCTTGGATTTTTCTTTCTTATCATTCTCGTCGAATTGATCAGTTCCAAATCCTGATACATTGGCTTTAATTCCTCCTTGTCCCAATGCGATCACGTATAGAGCAGCAACTAGAACTCCAACTTGGAATCCATTGGCCTCTATGCATGTACTACTGTTAGGGTTGCAAGGGGGTGGACGTAGTGATGGCAAGGCGCATGATATTGATAAAAGGGCAGATCCCTGCAACATCCATCCATCCATCCATCGATCATAAATATATAGGTCATAATTAACCACATCAATGTGCTTAATTAATATGGAAAATAATTAAAGGTGACAATAATATCTTCTCTGCTGTTTCTCTAGTACTTACGATTGCTATGATTAGTGAGGAAATGGCAATTGTCCAATACCGGCCTAAGAAACTATCAGCCACGAAACCGCCGAGCAAACAAAGCATAAATCCTGCACCACCAAAATTTGATACGATGTTGGCCGCAGTTGCACTAGGAAGATGCAATGTCCCAACCGCATAAATCACCATGTTGGCTGAGATTCCCAATGTTGTGAACCTCTCGCATGCCTCAAGAACTACACAAGTTTTTTGTCATTTGTAAAACAAACTACAAATTTTGACATTTTTTTGTTAATTTAATTCGATGATGAATGTTTATGTGTATGTAAATTAAGCGTAAGATTGTAAACTTCACAGATCGAAGAAGAGAATATACCTAGGATAAATGCCGCAGACAACCATCCTCCAGCTCTCGTCTTGTCAACTGGTTGTCCCTTGTAATCTACCGCATAAGTGATTTTTGGACTCATTTTTCTCTCCTAAGAAGCATGTAACAATATTTTTAATTAGAAAACATTAAAAAATAACGAGCAACCCAGTGTAGGAGGCTCCCCCTACTGCAGGATTTGAGAGGGGCAAATATACATAGCCTTACCCTCTATTTCGCAGAAGAGGCTGTTTCCAAATTTAATTAGAAGACATTAAAGTAATTAAACCTGAAATGATTTAGGGATTCAACCGGCATTCTTTCAAGCAAACCATCTGACTATGAAGGTCAAACCACCGGATATGTTGAGGTCGAGTTCTGTTTTTCACTTTCTATAGCTTTGTGCATATAATAAGGGACAAAGATCTTTGTCCGAGAGTGTGCCCTACACCAGCACTCCCATGAGGCTATCTGTCTCTTCCCCATATGAAAAGACATCTCTACCCCTTTGTTTTGAGGAGGAGAGAGATAGATACATGGGGGAGTGCTGGCGTAGGCTATACTCCCGGACAGAAAATTGCTTCCCATACAATAAACAAGTCAGATAATGTTTTGGTCCATTCTATATTGAAATGGACTATCTCTTTCTCCCTTTATAGGGATTAATATCTCACAAAGAGAATAAGGTAACATCAACTTTGGAAAAGGATTTTATAAAAAAAAAAACTTCGAAAAAAATATCAATATCATGTGCAATGACTACCTCGAGACAAGAAAAAGAAAAAAAAAAAAAAGCAAAGATTTAATTCAATTTGGCAATGGTGCCTGCAGCAACCATGAAATAACAATTTATCTTCACTACCACAGAAAATAGAAGAAGAGAGAGAGAGATCATCACCTGGCTCTTCACACTACCACTTAAAAATTGAAAAACACACAACCTTCCTACTTTCTACTCTCTCTTGTTCCAGCAAAGAATCTCTTAAATTATATCATTCTCTCTCTTTGCTGGTCTCCCAGAGAACCTTAGCTATTCTATTTATATCTCTTCAGAGTGGTTAAGAACACACAAGGCCTGGCACGCACATATGTGCCAAAACCAAAAATTTACCACAAAAAATATAAATAAAAATAAAAATTGGGTATCTAGGGATGGTTGATCATCTGTGGGTCCTGTTGCATGTTTCATATTTGATTAAAAGTTCACTTATGGGACTTGATTCTTTGAAGTTATGTTAACATAGTATCTAGATTCCACTGACTTTGTAGAATTGTGGAAGGGTTTTTTCACATATATGTACTATGTAAATGCTAATCTGAGATTCTGAGTGTGACATGGCTGGAACCACTATTGAGGTTTGGGTTGGATACTAGAAAGTCACTGAGGCTTTCTTTTACTTGGGGTTGCTTGTAAGGGCTGTGAGCTGTCTTTTTTGAGAGTTGTGGATTTAATATCTTTTGGGTTGAGGTAAGGCAGGTATGTTTCCCCCTTGTATTCTTTTCTATTATTTGTCTGATCTTTAATAAAATCAAAGGAACTGGCCCGGGTCCCAAATAATATTTGAAAAAAAAAAAAAAATAGACAGGCACTACGGCTGTGCCTAGTATGGGATAGATTAAAAAGCTTGATTTAACGTATTCCATCAGCTGTGGAGCTTTTGACGTACCGGTCAAATACCTAGATTATCTTGCACGTTTCAGGTTGGGATGAATCAAAGTTGTTGTAATGTGATTTTTCTTACAATCAAACTCGGTACTTGTCTAAATCACATTAACCTAGTGGTCACGGACTCGAATCGGGAAACAACCTATCTGTGAAGCAGGGTTAAGGCCACATACAAATCTATCCCTCCACAAACCCCATAGTGGAAAGTAGGGTTTTAATAATCGATATCGCTATCGGTATTGATCTTTGTCAATACCGACCCAAATCGGTCTATATTGATCTGGATTGGTAGAAAAAATAGTTTTTTTTATTACATTTTTACCCTTGTTTGTACCAATCCACCAATACGAGTTTGGCCAGGAATCAATATTGGTCTCTAGTAGAGAGTGGAGACTCTCCACTTTTAGTGAAACGAATAAGCCGATCCAGTACCAATTCCTCAAACCATGGTGGCAAGAGCCTTGTATACTAGGTATGCCATCATATGAGATTTTCTTCCTGATACCCCCACAAGGTGTCAAATAATTTGTAATCTTACTTTTTTGTCCTTTCAGTATATCAAGCGATTTTTTCAATGATAGAAAATGCATGACAATGACACATTTTGATAATGATGTAATAATATGTCAGTTTCAATTTTTTTTTAAATCTCTTTTATACCCCTCATCTTAACTATCTTAAAGGACTTTTGAGAATAAAATAAAGGACAATTAAATGAAGGTGTCAAGTTCTAAATACACCTGTAGAGGTGCCATTCGGACTCTCTCTCTCTCTCTCTCTCTCTCTCTCTCTCTCTCTCTCTCTCTCTACCTACTGCATACATATTATTTTGGAATCTGAATATTATGTCAAGATAAATAGAATCCAGGAGTGTGGAAGGATGGATAAAAATATTGTTATGTGCTTCATATTAGATTAGAAATTCATGTGGCTTATAAAAAATGAATAAATAGATATACGAAAGAAGGCTACACATATTTGATAATTTTACTCTATATTACATTGATTCTATCCTGATTTTCTAACTTCTAAATGGGAAGCAGTTTTCTGTCGGGAGTGTGGCCTATGCCAGCACTCCCATGTGTCTATATCTGTCCTCCTCAAAACAAGGGGGGCAGAGGTGTCTTTTCATATGGGGAGGAGAGAGATAGACTCATGGGAGTGCGGGCGTAGGCCACACTTCCGGACAGAGTTCTTTTTCCCCCTTTTAAATTATCAAATTCTTTCAACCTAGAGAAACTTCATTAATTTTTGTATAGTCTTTGATAAAAAATTAAAAAAAAAAATTTTAATGAAAGATTCCCTAGATTTACTCTTTATTTGAGTTTTATGAATCCTAAAGTAAGTATCCTCTTTACTAATAAATCACTACCTAAATAATATTTAGTTAAAATTTTAACCCTATGATATTGAGAAAACATAGATACTTCAGATAAAAAAAAAATCCTTGATTATTTCCCCAAGGCTGTGTAAATAGAATCCAAAAATAAAAATCCTCTTCTCCTAATAATTAATTGCAACTTAAAACAATATTCAACTTTGATTAGATCTCGCACTTAGAACACATAAAAATGCATTGTTCACCCTATTTTTTCATTCCAAAATTTAATACTTGATGGACACAACAAGGGGGATAGAGCAATAACCATAGCGTACATCCGATATTGGGGAGGGGGATCTATTTGCCGCTATGGGATGGAATCTCCCATGTCAGGACAATGAGATCACGAGGAGGGATGCTTCACAATTCATATACAAGGGACCCACATATTAAAGAGGAGAGAGTGTGTGAGAGCGCATGATACCAGGAGTATGACCACCATTTTTCCTTATATATATATATAACTCACATAAAGGGTCTTATTCAAGTGTGGAAACATTTAATTATGAGATTCATAGTCATAGAAGATACTAAAGTTCAAATTCTTGCTTGTTACCAAGAATCCTAACAAAGTTTTGTATCTAATTCCAAAATATAATATGAGTGTTTTAAGTAGAATACATAATCATGATTACAAAAGTTTTTTCTTTTTTTTTGTAAGAGAGAGAGAGTTCAATGAGCAAGCGACATAGACCAACGAGGTGTGACAAAATGGTTTCATACATAGGAGAGCAGCAAGGTCATTTCATGCGAAATTGAGAGAGAATAGATACAGAGGGTGCTACTGTACCGGGTTAGGGAACCTTTCGAAAGATTAGTTCCCAATTCGAAATTGAATACAGATTCATTAAATATTTTAAAGTTCAGGTTCTTTCTTGTAAATAAGATTCCTAGCAAAGGTTTTTTTTCTAATTATTCTAAAATATAGTAAGAATGTCTTTGTCTTCAAACCAAATTTTTTTTCCTGCTTCCTTTCCTTTAACTTACAATAAGATGGAGTTGGTATGGAATGGTATGGATAGAATCTCTCACGCCAAGCCAATGGGACCATGAGAGGGGACTTGTTACAGTTGTATACAAAGGGCCCACATATCAGGGAGGTGAGGTGGAGGCATGATCTAAATTTTATTTATCTTTTAGCTTTGGCCAATTTTTCATTTTTAGTATAATTTCTTTGTTGACCTTAATTAGGAAAAAGGAGAGAGCGCATAATACCAGGAGTGTGCATGGCCACCATTTTTCCTTATATAAATTTCATATAAAGTGTCGTAGTCATGTGTGGATGCACTTTTAATTACGTGATTCATAGAAGATACTAAAGTTCAGATTCTTGCTTGTTATGGAGAATCCTAAACAAGTTTTGCATCTAATTCCAAATTATTATACGAAGAGAAATAAAAGTTTACGCAATCTTGATTATAAAGTTTGAGAAAAAGAACACTAGCCGGTCATGTGGTTCTTGTGTCAGACACATGAGTTTGCAAAAAGACTGCTCAGGCCTTAGTAAAATCGAAAAACTTCATCCAAACCAATGCTTCTCGATGCATTCGCATTAGTCTCTGTGTTGGTGCAAGGGCAACACGTTCGGTTAGCATTCTCTTACCCTTAAAGTTTTTATTTTAAGAGAGAGAGAGAGAGTTTTATGTACAAGCGACATAGAGAAATGCCCAAATGAAACGTGATGGATCGGTTTCATATATAAGAGGTCAGCAAAATCATTTCATGCGACGATCCAAGAAGAGAGAGAGAGAGAGAGAGAGAGGGTGTAAATTTAGAAAAGCAATTCAAAGTCAAATAGTCAATTAACCACTTAACGCTGCTAACCTCATTTGCATGTTTTGTGTTAGAAGATTGATGTCATAAGATCTGCAAAATTTTCAGAAATCGTAAGCACCCAAAAGAACAGTTTGACCAGAGACGAAGATGAATCTGTGGTTTTTATTTATAAAGACTTAACTCCAAAAGTCTTTACAATTAAAACAGAGCCACCGCCTCTGCCTAGCTAGACCCTAATTGCCTTTCAGAACCTCCTAATCTTCTATTGGTTTATTTTCTTTTCTTTTCTCATCGCCCAGTTTCATTTTTCCACAGCTCAAAATTTGGTTAAAGCCACTTATTGGTTCCTGGTAGTGGGAGAGATCTCAGCCTCTCACATCAACTCTACTGTCTTCACTCACATCCTGCGTTCTCGCCGATCTTAACCCTCAAACGAATGAGACGATCAGATCACCATCTCCAGCAACAACCAAAATTCCTTCTCTGTTTCAAGGGAAGTTGCAGTGCTGGGGTCAAGGGAAGTTGTAGTGCTGGGCGGCGGAAGCGAGACAGGGCAAGTGGTAGGGGTGGGACAGGTAAAATAGTGGGGTGCGGAAGGTGGGACTTGGGAGAACCGGAGAGGAGGATTGGGAGAGGGGGTGAACATAGAGCAAATCACATGTTTATTTTGTTTTCATAAATACCCTTCATCCCTTTGTAAATGACAAAAATAAGATAAGTGGTTGCCTCACACATGTACATGCACATGCAAGTGTGTGCAGATGAACCAAACCCGGGGTGTTTGCAATTTGCATGTGAGGGCAAGGATAAATAAGGGTAAAATTGAAAATTAAAAAATTTATTAATCTGATTAATGTAAATTTAGTTTAGATATTCCAAACATAATATGTGAAACGGTGAATACCTCGTTTACCCACCAAAATATAATAAGAGTGTTTTATAACTCAAATTTTCCCCTTCCTTTTTTTTTTTTGGCTTAAAGGGAGCTTAAGCGATGTGTGTAATTCAAATTTGTAGACAACTTCTCAATGGGGGAATATACCACCCACGTTCAAACACAAAGGGGGTAAAATGATCGTCTTGCCCCCATTAAAGGTAGAAATTTCATGCCCTATGATGCCAATGTGCATGTTCTCATTGGCCCTATACAAAAAGGGGCAAAAAATGACCGACCCACTTAAGTGTGTTAAACGGTTCAGTTCGGTTCGATGCAATTTTTTTAGATAAAACCAAAACCCAACCGTTTAATAAATATTTCACATGTTGAAACATAAAAAAACATTAGGGAGAGTTTTCATACACGGTCGTGCTTTCAACCGTTGGATGAACATGATTGTGTATAGTACACGGTTCCTCATCCCCATCCAATGGTTGAAGGCACGGTCGTGTGTTATACACGGCCATGCACGAAAATTTTGCCAAAAAACATTTACTAACGGCTTCAGTTTAATCAATTTATAAGGTTTTTTAGCTTTTTTTATTCAAATATTTATTTTCCATTATATGCCTTTTAATTTTTTTTTATTGAAATGAAAGTATGAATTGAATTCTTGTATATTTTCTTTAAATAATTATTTATTTGTGTCACCATTAATGCTTAATTATTGCCATTACATATTACTAATATTATTTCAATTTAAACGGATTTTCAAACGGTTTACCATCGGTTTAAACGGTTCGATTCAATTTAAATCGTTTAACTAAACAGTTTCAATTTTAAAACCAAAACCAAATCATTTATTAAACGGTTTCATGTTTCAGTGTAAACGGTTCGATTTGGTTTCATTTTGACACCACCTCTAATGTCTTCAGAAATGTCAAGTTTCCGATTTGCCCCTATGTTTACCCTTACCCTCCTCTTTAGAACCCCACCGCCCACCCATCCTCTGCAAAACTGTAAATCTACCTCCACCCTTGCAACTCAGCCCCACCTCCAGACCCTGTTTCATCCCAATTTACCGCTCCACCCTGCACCTTCAGACCAAGTCTCTACCGCTGTAAGCTTTTGCCTCTGCAAACCGGAGCACCCTCAGCGCCCTACAAGCCTCTACCACTACCGCTGCAAACCATACCCAACCCACCGCCCCTGCCATCACCCTGAAATTTCTTCATTAGTTTCTTTTATCATACCTAATCAGATCTAGTCCATATCAAGCATCAAATTATAATTTTATTCTACCAATCCTTACTTGAACCCATCATTAGCAGATCCATCTATTTGATCTGCATTAAATGGTGTTGCCTCTGGAGAATTGATTTGTTTAAAACTGATTGACATTTCCACTATTCTCATTTTCTAGACAAATACTTGAAAGTGAAAAAGGAGTCTCAAATGAAGACCAGATTCTTTAAAACAAGAGTCGTCATCTCTGTCTTCTGCACAAGTCTCAGTGAGTCAACAAGGGCACTTAAAAATAAAGAGGATATGGTGTTTGTTTTTATGGGTTTAATTTATTATATCCTAAATCTATTGGTGTGGATCCATAGGTATAAAATTCGGTTTGGAACCACTTTAAGGTTAATGGGGGGTATACTAGTCTTTTTTATTAAAAAATAAACAAAGATTAAGGTTTTGTATTATAAATACACGGTTGGGATCCCTGTAGTCGCTTGATCTCATTCTCTTATTCTTCTCACCAATGATTTGAGAGGCGCAAGCGAGATAAGAAGATTGTTGAAGATCTGAACCAAAGTTTTGTTCACATTTATCATGGGGAAGTTGAACGATGTCTTCTCCAACATACCAAGGTGCAAGGTACACATCGTTTCACCCGTATTTATCATTCAATTATGTTTTATTTTACTAGAACTTGTTTAGGGTTTCACGAGAAACCCAAAGAGATTCTAACATATGGAAGAACAAATAACAGAACAAATTTTTCCTACTACCAAGGTGCAAGGTATTCATCGTTTCACTCGTATTTATTATTCAGTCGTGTTTTATTTTATTGTATGTAACTTGTTTAGGGTTTCATGAGAAACAACCCAAAGATATTCTTACATATGGAAGAACAAATCATAGAACAAATTTTTCCTGGTGTCCACCATTTTCCTCAACATGGGTCCTGTTTTCCTTCTCAATAGTATCAGTCCTCCCTTTTGCCTCTTTGTTAACAATTTCTCTATTATTAAGCTTCGAATTTTCTCCAGGGTTCTTTTCGAATAATGTTGGATTGACACGAAAGAAAAAATGGAGAAAACACGAAAGGAAATAGGCTATTGATTGAGTCCGGTGAATCTTCACATACGTAAATGACTCGTAGCAGTTCAGATGGAATCCAATCTGTGAGAATATTCTGTCTGAACGATTGTGAATCATTCACGTACATGAAGATTCCCCGCTCACCTATCGATTGGTGTAGATGAGAGAAAATAGGAATAAAAAGGAAGAAAAAATGATTATGTCGTATGGGAGACAAAATAAGATCAGATCTGAAAATCCAGTCAAATCCTTTGATTCAGAAAATTCTGAAAGTTGAAGTACCCTCAGTGGGATGAATCATGGTGATATTTTGATGGAAAAAAACATTCTGAAATTTTCTAAAATGACCCGGACAGGAAAAGCACTATTAGATTGCGAGGCAAATGACTAGGAGGAAGAACAGGGGTTGGGGGTGGGGTTGGGTTGCAGGGGTGGAGGTGGGGCGGTGGATTGGGATGAAGATCAGGGATTGGAGGTGGGTTTACAATCTTGCAGAGAATGGATGGGTAATGGTGTTATAAGAAGAAGAAAAGGAGGAGGGTAAGGGGTAAACATAAGGGCAACAGGGTAATGTTACTTAACCAGGTAAAGGTAATTTGGTCATTATGAATTTATTTCCTCTATGACATCACTTAACAACAGGTCACTTACAAAGTGGGGTCAAGTGTAACAACGTTTGTGAAATACGAGTATTGACCATAATTTTGAAAACACGGGTGTCCCTGAAATTAGGCAAAATTACAAGGGAGACCCATTTAATTTACTCAATATATAATGATTTTTTTTTTTTGGGTCAAAATTTTATAATGATTTTAATTCACACAAATAAAGTCACTTTAGTTGTCGAATACTGCTTGCAGGTTTGAATCCAAATCAGAGTTGCGTTAACCCTCCTATCATCCATTGATCTGAGTGAGAGAGAGAGAGAGAGAGAGGATGTCGGGGGTAGCTCTTCATTTTTTATTCTTTTACAAAAATAAAAATAAAAGATAATCAAATGTATTCTGTTTTTTTTTTATCAACATTCGTGTTCCCTTCATTTTTTTATTCTTTTACCAAAAAAAATAATAATTATAATCAAATGTATTCTGTTTATTTTTATCAACATTCGTGTTCTTTTTGTCTGGTTCAGTATAAAAGAACAAAAAAATGAATCGGTGCTATCAAATATATTTCTTAAAAAAAAAAAAAAAACAGAAAAACTACAAAAAAATTATTTAAAATAAACATTGCAAAATATACCCTAAATGCGTAAGATGTTAAAAGGATGGGGATCTATATACAAATGGGTCCCAACTTTGAGATTATACACACAAAAAATGATTAGATAATTTGTAACCATCTCGTTAGTTTTTAGAGTCCTTCAAACATAAGCTAAGCTAAGGGTGTCAATTTAGGACCGGAATTGGGAATCGTCCCAATATCGTCCTGCTAAAACTCGATACCGGACCGTCCCATTTACTAATGGAATGTTACTAGTATCTGATTTTGGTACCGAATGATAAATGGGACGGGATTCCCAACGGTACCAGTAACGAAATACCAATTAGGTACCCGATGGTACCGCAAGTACTAGTAGCTTGAAGTCTCTCCTCACAGAACCTACTACAGTGCTACTCCCTCCTCCCTCCTCCCTCGACCAACTACATCTACCAAATTCTTCCTTTTTGTACTTCGTACTTCGTACCATACCACCATGTGACATGTGTAATAAATAGAGTTTTGTTTGGGAAAATCAAAGAGGAAAAACAACGGGATTCTTCCATTTTGTAGGACTTCTCTAGATTTAAAAAAATGATAAACTTATTGCATATGATCTTAGGGAGTTTGAAGAAGTAAAACTATGATTTCATAATTTAAGTTGCTTTATAAAAAGCAGTAGACAACTTAGATTTCATGATAGTGAAAAAATTCCACAACACTAATAAATCCGCCTTGTTAGAAACAATTAAACTTCTTCTCCCTTTTTCTACAGTGCCTAGAATCGGTTAAAAATCGGTACCGTCCCGTCCTGCTAGTAATCGGGACTGGGATCTAAGTTTGTTCCCGTTAACTAAATGGGACGGTCCTGGGATTGGCACTTTTAGTACCGGTACCAGTACCGTCCAGTCCCAATTGACACCCTTAAGCTAAGCACATCAATATGCTTCTTCTTTTTTTTTCTTTTTTTTTTTTCCGGTTAAAAGGATCATTTGAATTAAACAAAAAATAGAAAAATGCACAAAAAAAAGATTCCAAACGCCTGGCAAAGAGCAACGATCGAAACTAAAAAAAAAACCAACCAACCCAATTACTAGTCCCTCCCACCTTCAGCATTGCCATCAACACGAGGACACTAGCCCGCTACGTCAGAAAAGATAAAAACAAGAAATTTGCAAACGTGAAACCACGGTCTGTCTTGAGCATCCATATGATGATCTTGAATAACCAAAGGAGGGAATGTGATCATTGTGGAAGACACCTCAAATTATGTGCTTTATTTTGTTGATAACTACAATAATTCATACAATCTCATGATTACTAGTAGTATTATTACGTATCAATAACAACAATTAAAAAATGAAGATAAGGGGGGTGGAGAAGTGGGAAAGACAGAGATCGACATGCGTTGGTTACGTATCATTTACAATCTTCATTTGCAACCGTAAGGGTACCCTTCATCTGCATACCATGTTTCTCTTCGTCTTGAGAACTTGTAACGATGCTCTCTATTTGTGAAGAACTTTTCGTTGTCCTCACATACCAAATGGCACAAAGAATATAGAATATCAAGTTTATGAAGCTTAATATGGCCAGAAGAGCATAGAAATAATATAGTTTCCCATAGTTTAAGTTACTTGTTAGCCATTCGGTGCCAACTTGGGTTCCAGTCACCTGGTTGACTATGGACACCAAGAAGGTGCTGACAAAAAACCCAAGTGCCACAGTCGAGAGAAAAAGCCCTGTGCTCATGGACTTCAACCCTTTTGGAGATCTGGTTATGAAGAAGTCAAGCTGACCGCTGTATGTGAATGATTCTCCCAAACCAACAAGGACGAATTGCGGGATCAATATGTAGAATTGTAAAGGCAAAGTTGTGACATTGCCGCCCACAGCTCTCGCCATGGCCAACCGTCTTGTTTCCATTATGGAAGCAACTGTCATGGCCAAAATTGAAAAGACCATGCCAATGGCTATTCTTTGCAGGTTGGTGAAGCCTACAGATTATATAAAAAGAATGAAACAATATTAATTTTGGGTCAAAATTAAAAAATGAGTACTTTAAATTCTAACTATCACACTTACGTACCATGTTTTCCTTTCCACCTCTTCATCAATGGAATGATCACCCGATCATAAAATGCAGAACCAATCAATATGCCGGCAATATAGAAGACATTGAAAGAGCTAGCCTTCTGGGATTAGAAAGTTTCCGATTGATCTCTCTAATGTTGAAGCTTGCTCCACTGAGAAGGTGAGAACCTGTGAATGTATGCACCAGAAATAGATTGTGGATGCCCAAATTGGCAATACTCTTACTATCATTTTCACCTCCTCTACCTTTGTGATTGAACATAGTTTCCAATTGTTTCGAATCACAGAACCATTAGTTCCATAGTCGTTTTCGTCTACGATTGCAGCCTTGTCCAACCAACTGTAATTAATGCAAATGAAACATAAAATTAGAGATAAAGAAGCTAACTTCAGCCTCAATATTTCTAATCTGCATGCAGGTCTTACCGAAGTTGGTCCGTGTGACGGATTCTTGGAGCAGTGTTGGTAGAGTCATCATATAAGGTATCAACGTTGGTAGGACATTTGAGTTTTTTCTTCCGTAGAGCAGCCACCAAAACATTGAGAACTTGAACAATGGGACTTCCCACACATTTCCTGTACCTGTATCTTCTAGTCCGAATCAGATAAAAAATTATTCCAAAAAAGAATGCGAAACAGCAAAGCCCGTATCCCCAGCTTCGGCTGACATTGTCTTGTACATAGATCCCCACCCCACCGTGACACTAAGTAAAGACCCAAGGCTGATGACGAAATAAAATCTACTAAAAAAGTAATCCATCATGGATTTTTCCTTCTTATCATCCTCGTCGAATTGATCAGTTCCAAATCCTGATACATTGGCTTTAAGTCCTCCTTGTCCCAACGCGATCACGTATAGAGCAGTAACCAGAACTCCAACTTGGAATCCATTGGCCTCTACACATGTACTACTGTTAGGGTTGCAAGGGGGTGGGCGTAGTGATGGCACTGCGCATGATATTGATAAAAAGAGCAACACCTTGCAGCATCAATTGATCATATATAACCACATCAATAAGCTTAAATTAATTAAATGACTCATTATCTGAATTCTCAGCTATTTCTAATACTTACGAGTGCTATGATTAGTGAGGAAATTGCAATTGTCCAATAACGGCCTAAGAAACTATCACCCCCGAAACCGCCAAGCAAACACAACATAAATCCTTAGCCACCAAAATTGGATACGATGTTGGCCGCAGTTGCACTAGGAAGATGCAACGTCCCAACCGCATAAGTCACCATGTTGGCTGAGATTCCCATTGTTGTGAACCTCTCACATGCCTCAAGAACTACACAAGTTTTGGTCATTAATTAGTAAAACAAAGTTACTACAAATTTGAAGCTAGTTAGTTACTACAAATTCGATCGCTTGGATATGATGATTAATGCCTATGTGTAGATAAATTAAGCTTAAGACTATAAACCATTGTTCATAGCACAGAAGAAGGGAATATACCAAAGATAAGAGCCGCGGACAACCATAATCCAGTTTTCGTCTTGTCGGCTGGTTGTCCCTTGTAGTCTATCGCATAAGTAATTTTTGGACTCATTTTTCTCTCCTAAAAAGCATATAACAATATTTTTAATTAGAAAACAATAAAGTAACTAAACCTGTAATGATTCAAGTATTCAAGAGGAAGTCTTTCAAACAAAGCATCTGAAAGAAGAAGAAGAAGAAGAAGAGGAGAAAGAGAGAGATCGTCACCTGACTCTTCACACTGAGCAAAGAGTCTCTCAAATCATATCACTACTTCTCTCTTTGCTGGTCTTCCATAGAACCTTAGCTATTCTATTTATATCTCTCACAATGGTTAAGAACACACAAGGCCTGGCAGACACATTTGTGCTAAAACCAAAAATTACCTGTCACAAAAACACTAACAAAAAAAGGCATATAATAAAATAAAAATTGGGGATCTTGGGAGGGTTGATCATCTGTGGGTCCTGTTGCATGTTTCGTATGGGACTTGATTCTTGTCACTTATCCTGACATAATAATAATATCCTGATTCCGCTGGTTTTCTTGCATTTAAGTGTGGAAGGGATTTTTCACATATGTGTACTGTGCAAATGGGGATTTGATCAGATTAGGAGTGAGCCTTGTCTATGTCAAATTACGGATTACCCAATTGAAGCCTCTACCATTATGTGGATATTAGGCATCTAATTCCTTTCTTTGAGTCTATTTCTTTCTCCTTTGTTGCTAGAGATGATAATGGTTGTGCTACCCTTATTTGGGTTTATGGAAGTCTTCCTTTCTAGAGGATCTCCTCATTATTATACTTTCCACTTTGTCCTCTTATTAGAGGGAGGGATTCTGCACAATAATATGGTTGCTCAATTACAATCTAGTGGTTGTATACTCAAATCGAGAAATAACCTTTTTGCAGAAGCTGGGTTGAGGCTACGTGCATATCTACCCCTCCCCAAACCCGCAGTGGTAAGAACCTTGTGCACTAGGTACCCTCACAAGGTGTCAAATAATTTGTAACCTTATTTTTTTTTTCCAATGATGGTAAAAGTGTCATTTCATATGTGTACTCAAAAAAAACATACATGATAATATCACTTTTTGATATGGGTACTGATATGTCATTTCATGTGAGAGGACGCATGATACTGGGAGTATGGCTAATATTTTTTCTTATGTATATCTGTATTTCATATAAAGGGTCTTGTTCATGTGTGCATGCGTTTTTAATTATGAGATTCATAGAGTCGTAGAAGATACTAAAGGTCAAATTCTTGCTTGTTATTCATGAAAATCCTAACAAGATTTGTATCTAATTCCAAAATATAATAAGAGCATTTTAAGTAGATTACACAATCATGATTACAAAAGGTTTTCTTCTTCTTTTTTTTTAAATGAGAGAGTTATATGAGAAAGCAGTATAGAGGAGTCCACCAATGAGGTGTGACGGAATGTTTTAATCAATTGGAGGGCAGCAAGGTCATTTCATGTGAAAAGCAGAGAAAATATAGAGAAACTGCTAACTACCAGCTTAGGGAACCTTTTCCCAAGGTTATTAATCAGTATCGATTTGGGAACCTTTTCTCAAGGTCAGTTCTCCCCGAAACTGAATATAGATTAATGGAAGATTTTAAAGTTTAGTTTAGATTCTTTCTTGTTATCGGAGAATCCTACCAAGGTTTTGTATATAATTCTAAAATATAATAAGAGTGTTTTTCAAACCTTCTCCCCCCCCCCCCCAGATTCGGCTCCTGTCTTGGCCGGAGCTGGAGCGTCCATCCCATGGAAACCACCTAAAAATAGGGGGTGGGGTGGTCATTTCACATGTGGGGCCCAAGTGGGACCCACCTATGAAATGACCACCCCACCCCTATTTTTACTGTCCTTTAGTTGGGTCAGACGCTCCAGCTCCCGCCACTGCAGGATAGGATCTTTTTCCTCCCCCCCCCCCCCTTCCCTTCCCTTCCCTTCCCTTCCCTTCCCTTGCTTTTACTTGCAATTAGATGGAGTCAATATTGAATGGAATCTTCCACGCCAAGCCAAAGGGATCACGATAGGAATGCTTTACGTAGAGTTCGTGTACAAGGGGCCCACATATCAAGGAGAAGAGAGTGTGTGTGAGGACGCATGATACCGGGAGTGTGTGCAGCCACTATTTTTCTCTATATATAATTCATATAAAATATCTTAGTCATGTGTAGAAGAGTTTTTAATTATGAGATTCATAGAAGATATTAAAGTTCAAATTCTTTTTTGTTATTGAGAATCTAACAAAGTTTTGCAATTCCAAAATATAATAAGATCACAAGTGTTTTAAGTAGAATACTCTTACAATTAAATATTTTTTATTTTTTTAAGAAACATTTGCATGAGCAAGCGGCATAGAGAAGTGCACCAATGAGGTGTGACGGAATAGTTTCAGACATAGGAGGGTAGCAAGGTCATTTTATATGAAGAAGAGAGAAAATAGAGAGAGAGAGATATTGCTTTTGGAACCTTTTTAATTCCCAAGATTAGTTCCCAAATCGAAACTAAATATAGATTCATAGAAGATTTTAAAGTTCGGATTCTTTCTTATTATCGAGAATCCCAACAAAGGTTTGTATTTAATTCCAAAATATAATAAGAATTCTTTTTAAACCAAATTTTACTTTTCTCCCCCTTCCCTTCCTTTTGCTTGCAATAAGATACAATCAATATGGCATAGAATCTCCCACGCCAAACCAATGGAATCACGAGAAGGGATACCTTGATGTTGGTATATATATTACGGAGGTGAGGGTGCGTAAGAGGATACATAATACCAGGGGCATGCATGGTCATTATTTTTCTTTATATATATGTCACATAAAGTGTCTTAGTTATGTGTGGATGCATTTTTAATTATGAGATTCATAGAAGATACAAAAGTATGGTCAAATTCTTGCTTGTTATGGAGAATCCTAACAAAGTTTTGCTTCTAATTCCAAAATATACTAAGAGTTTTATAAATTTTAAATAGATTATGTAATCTTGATTATAAAAGTTTTTTTTTATTATTATTTTTTTAAGAAAGAGTTCTATGAACATACGGCATAAAGGAGTACACCAATGAAGTGACTGATGCCGTCATAGGATCAACACCAATGAAGTTCAACGAAACGGTGAGGACCACAGTGACCGATGCCGTCATAGGATCAGCAAGCAACAGGTGGTGTTGGGATGTATAGAGCTTTGAAGTACCAATACTTGATCCCTGGTCCCCAAGGTCTCTCTCTCTCTCTCTCTCTCTCTCTCCTCTTCAGTAAATGTGGAACAAAAGGAAGATAAGCATCAAGAAAATCATGGCAAAACCAATGTCACCACTTGGAGAAATGCGTGTTGCAGCCATGGAGCTTGTAGACTCAGAGAGACGTCACTGCACACATGCGGGCTGAAGCTATACTTTCAGAAAACGAAGAGTTAGAGAGAGATATTATTAGTAGACGGAGGTAACCAAAACTGTTTACTGAAATCATAAATGGTAAAATAAAGCGATTATTATTCAGTGCTCGGTGAGGTGGTTCTGTCCATGTTCTAGTGATGTTGCTTCTGTTTGTATCTGTTGCACAGGGTTAAATGTTAACGTACGTCAACTGACTCACAGCCGTTCAGAAGCTTGGGCATGCATTCCCATTGGCAACCGCCCTGGTGCGAAGGCCACGAAACCAAACATCGTTCTCTCTCCCAAATTGTTATTACCTACAAATAAAAATGATTAAAACCAAATAAAACGAGTTAATTGAATACCCAAATCGTTAAATTAGATACAATTGATTACGAACCGAGCACCCAAATCAATTACTTCGATTACGAACCTTATGACAAAAAACTAATAACAAATCGAAACTGAGCCGTTAATAAACCATATAATTCGAACTGATTAACCAAAACCGATCAATAATCGGTTCCAATTTGGAATCTAGAAACCGATTAATAAGCGATTCAATTTTGGTTTCTACAAATTCCAACAGTAACCGAATCAAACTACTTTAATCCAGAATCGAACCGATTAACACTATTAGACAAAGCAATGACCTTTAGGGTATGATTTTTATTATCAGCACATTATATAGTTGGCCTAGTCGTAGGTGGAGACGTAGCTTGGATTGAGTGTGGCATTGGATCCTAAGATACTTTAGTGGGAAATCTTGTGTGGACCCTTTGATAAGTGCAGTGCAAGTCTGAAAGCTCGACATGTGGAAGTTGTGGCATCTAACGGTGCTGAGCTCGAGAAAAAAGAAAAAAAAATACCTTACATTGAGCTTGCACTACTGGATGAACCTTCTTCCACATGTCGAGCTCTCAAGCCCAGACTACAGTGCACCGCCAGGCGCCAGATGCCCGCACTGCATTTAATCTCTTTCATTTGATGCCTCCATCTACAACATATGGAGAGAAAGGAATGTGACGTGTGAATTTCGAAGCCTAGTTCTCCTAAATAGATCATAAAGGCTATCATCTTTGATATTCGTGACAAGCTGGACATATCACGGATTGGGCTCCTCTCCTGCAAGCCCAGCGCCTAGGGGGTGCCCAGTGAGACATCCAACGGCTGGGCTACTGAGTGCACATCAACATGCACACCGAACCAAACCCCACGCAAGTACATATCCCCGTGCACACCCAACAGCCCAGCCATTGGATGCCTCCCTGACACTCCCTGGGCGTTGGGCTGGTGAGGAACCGAATTGACTCTTGTTTGGAAAGCCCAAGAAATCGTCACATTGTGCGTTCCTAGGGCCTCCCCATCCGTCTTTCTATCCGGAAACACCGGCACTACATGAGGCTATAGCTTTTTTATGTTCCTCTGTTGCTTGTATTTGGCTTTTGGGCCTTGTTTTTTTTTTCTATTGGCTCTCGTATCCGTGTTTTTGGTTTAGACTTAGTATAATGCTGCCCCTTGTATTTTTTGGGTTTCTTGAATACAATAGTTATTCAACCCCCCAAAAAAAAAAAAAAAAAAAAAATTGGCCAGGTTGGAATTGAAATCAGACAATTTGGATTCTCTATTGTCGAGCTGCCCATCCTGTGCCGTACTGTGTAGACATAGCAAGACATGAAATGACCATCTTACCCCTGCCCAAATGCCTTGCCCGAGTGAGGGTAAGACGGTCATTTCCCGCCTTGCTGTGTCTGCGTAGCATGGCAAGACGGGGCAGCTCAGCGGTAAGGGATTTGGATCAGAAATCGGATGGCTACCAATGCATAATCACTTGGTTCAAGGATGAGAAATATTCAGAATGGCCACGGGTATTTCTCCCTTGTTACTTGATGTACAACGTCTAATCGCTTCATTTGAGTATGTTGTTATATGAGGCTGATCTACACTTTTAGTGAAGAACATCATGCAATTTGAAGATGAACAAATAAAAAAATGCAATCGGCCATGGAAAACTCCAATTCTTTGAATTTTGAGCAATTAAAATTTTAAAAATAATAAAAATTAAATTAATGTTTATATTTGTAATGTTAATCCAACAAACTAAATGTTGATTTTACCAATTTTTTGTGTGGAAAAATCATATTTTTGTCTAATCTTTAATAATCTGAAAAATAAAAAATATTTCCAAAAAAAATTTGTTGGGAAAAAGAATGCTAACCTGGCCAATATCCCCTGCCCCTATACTCACAGGGGTGTGAAATGACCGCCTGCCCCATGGAAAGGCGGAATTCTCATCCTCCATAATGCCTTCGTGCACCCTCTGATTGGCCACCGCACATGTGTAGGCCCTAGAGGCCCGGTTAGCATTCTTTATTCCAAATTTGTAATAGACTGAAAATTTTAAAAAATTTTGCCTATTCATGTACACTTTTTTCCTATTTTATAATTTTAAAAAGTTAGTTTTGGTTTTTTTTTTTTTTTTTTTTTTTTTTGACATAACCCAAATTAAACAAATTGAAAAAAAAATATTATTGCAATTTAAATAATTCAAAAAATGGACATTTTTATTAATTATGTTAAAAAATGAATTTTTTTTAATTGAGTACGATAGTTAGAGATTAATATAGCCTATTATGTGTTAAATATTGAATCTTTGGGCTACTTTTGTAATAACTTATTATTATTATTATTGTTGTTGTTGTTGTTGTTGGGGTAGGGGTTGCGAAAAGGGGTAGGTTTCAAGAGAGAGAGAGGCTTGTTTTGATTTTATCCTTATTACAAATCTCAAATAACATTTTTCCCCTCATTATAAGCACATGTCATCCAAGTGTTTAGCATAAATAGTTGAAACTAATTTTTTTCAAAATGAGTGAAATAGCTCCTCTCCGCTATTTCAGGATTCCTATTGAAATTAATTTCATTTTCATAGATCTAACGGCAAAAATCATACCAAATACCTTCCAAAATTGAGATCACTCCTTGAAATATTTTTGAAGATCATACCAAAAAGAGCCTTAGTTCTAAAGTTTTTCTCAAAAGCTTTACAGCATGTAACATTTTCAATAGGTTACTCTTTGGCCCAAGATCTAGACTACTAGAGAGGCCGTCATGCCCTTGCACCTATAGTAATGTAACCATATATATAAGGGTGTGTGTTGAAGTTAAAGAAGGAGATAGAGAAGATAAGAAGAAAGGAACACAGATTTTTAACGTGGTTCGGTTTCTCAAAACCTACATCCACACAACTAATATTTTCACTGCTTTAATTCTTCACTAATCCTCTCTTTATATAGATGAAGAGGGTTAGGAAATATGGATTTACAAAGATAAGTACAAGGTTGTTGTATCGATCTAGAACTTCTCTTAGTATGATCTTGGAGATTAGGAGAGTTAGGCGATGACTCAAACACCGTGGAGATATCCACAGATCTTGATAATGCTTGGGTTGTTATCATATGGAACAGTTTGATCCTTGCTTATCTTCTTATCACATGCAACGACCTGGCTAGATTTTGATCTTGTGACTGTTGTAGATAAGGCTGAGTTGGATATAGGCTTATCGTTTACAGTGTGAAACGGACAAAAAGGGTAGGACTTCCATCCTCCCATTACACAGTGGGCGTGGGCGTGGGCGTGGATATGGGTGCGATCTTTTTTTTGTTTCAATAATCCATGGGTTTGAGTAAGCATAGAAAAAAAACTGGTGTTCTATGTATGTCTTCCCTTTCTTCTCCATTTCTGCGGGAGATAAGGGATAGGTTTTGTGAGTCGCCAATTATATTAGGCTCTAGGACCCAAAATCTATCTCTCCTTTTCAGGAAAAAAAAAGGTTGACTCTATAATGGCATGGTATGGTTCAGAGAATTTGGGAAAGTGCCAGGTTACGGACTAGAAAAGGTGTTAGACACCTGGTTCACGCAGTAAAAATCGATCTTCCTAAAAAGATATGAGTAGATAATTTGTAACAGTCTCATTACTTTTTGGAGTTCAAACATAAGCCAAACAATATGATGATGACTATTTATTAGTATTATACATACCAATTTGGAGAGAGAAAAAAAAAAGTACAAAAAAGAAGATAGAAAGGGAGGGTGGAAAAAAAAACAAAGACTTGCATTAGTTAGGTATCATTCACAATCTTCCTCTGCAGAAGCTGCAAGGGTGCCCTCCATCTGCATAGCATGTTTCTCTTCTTCTGTGGAGCTTGTAATAATATTTTCTATTTGTACAGTATTTTTCATTGTTCTCTTATACCATAAGGCACAAAAAAGATAGAATACCAAGTTTATGGAGCTTAAGATGGCTAGAAGAGCATAGAAATAGTATAATTTCGCATAGTTTATGTTACTAGGTAGCCATGCATAGCCAACCTGGGTTCCAGTCACCTTATTGATTATAGACACTAGGAAGCTACTAACAAAAAATCCAAGTGCTACAGTTGAAAGGAAAAGCCCAGTGCTAAGTGACTTCATCCCTTTTGGAGATCTGGTTATGAAGAAGTCAAGCTGACCACTATACATGAATGCTTCTCCTAGTCCAACAATGAAGAACTGTGGAATCAATATGCCGCAACTGAAAGGCAAAATTGTGACATTGCCACCTGTAGCTTTAGCGATTGCTATTCGTTTTGTCTCTGCGATTGCAGCAACTATCATGGCCACAATTGAAAAGGCTATGCCAATGGCTATTCTTTGCAAGTTGGAGAAACCTGCAAAAACGAGTGAAACCATGCATATTTTGGGTTAAAAATAAGTCCTGTATAAGCCTTAAAAAATGAGAATGGATCATCTGCACGTACCGACAGGTGAACATAGACCACACGCCATGGATGGGGGGAGATCGACTCTGGTGGTTAAATGTCATTGGAGAGGATCCAAACTCGTGAACGTACATGTGAGAGCCAACCACTTGTTCTATTTTTGCCATTTACAAGGGAAGGAGGGGTTTTAATGAAAACAAAATTAAAATGTGATTGGCTCTCACATGTACATTCACCAGTTGGTACGGCAGAGGAACCAAACTCTTAAATATTTGAATTTAAACTCAAGATTTCATTGACATAAATATCCTTCTAATCTTCTATTTTATTATGATTAATCACACTTACCATGTTCCCCTTTCCACCTCTTCATCAAGGGAATGATCACCCGATCATAGAAAGCAGAAGAAACCAATATGCCAGCAATATAGAAAATATTGAATGAGCCTGCCGGGATTTGAAATTTCCTGATATATCTATCCATTGTTGAAGCTTGCTCCACAGAGAAGGTGAGCAATTGTGCATGTATGGTCCAGAAAAAGATTGTGGAGGCCCAAATTGGCATTAGTCTAGCCATCATTTTCACCTCTTCTACCTTTGTGACTGAACATAGTTTCCAAGGGTTTCGAATCACAGAACCATTAGCCCCATAGTCGTTTTCATCTATGATTGCAGCTCTATCCAAGCAACTGCAATATAAAAAAAATACATATATAGAATGGGAGTGTTAAAACTGAAAGTATTATTTGTTTTTAACTTATTATTGGAGAAGAAAATAGTCTTTGTTATGACAAATTCCATTCCATTCCGACTCAGGAGTTTCTTCTTCAAAGAAATCTGTCAATTCCAAATTATTGTCTTTTCATGTCCTTTCTCCAAGTTTGTTTGGGGTGGCATTCTAAGAAAATATTGGCCTATTCCTAGAGTTATCCTTCCTTGACAAAGAATGGGGTGGATTCAGAAATATTTCAACAGCAAAACTACATGTGACATTCTTGGTAAGTTGACTTTTAATGCAATGATTCATCATATCTAATGGAAATAATATAAAAGAATGTGGACTTCCTCCCCGCATTCTATTGAGAAAATCTGGGACTCCATTACTTTTGAGCTAAAAAATAACATTCTTCACAAATCTCCTATATGCCTAGATACTATTAGAAATAGACATCTTGCTCTGGGTTGGGATCTTCCTCTTGATTCTCCTCCCTCCCCTGTCGCACCCCCCCGCACCTTGCTAGTCTTTGTGGCTTTTGGATTTTATCTTTCTTTTCTTTAGTATATTATCCATTCACCCAAAAGAAAGAAGAAAAAAAAGAGCAAATCTTTGTTACTTACCGAAGTTGGTCTGTGTGATGGATTCTTGTAGCTTCAGTGGAGTCATCGTATAAGGTATCAACATTGCTAGGAAATTTGAGTTTCCTCTTCCATACAGAAGCCACCAAAACATGGAGAATTTGAACAATGGGACTTCCCATGCATTTCTTGTACCTGTAACTTCTAGTACGTGACAAAAATATTATGATACTAACAAAGAATACGATACTGCAAAGCCCATATCCCCAGGTTCGGTTGACATAATCTTCTATGTAGACGAGAACTGTGACACCAAGAAGAGTTCCAAGGCTGATTATGAAATAAAATCTACTGAAAAAGTAAGCCATTTGGGATTTTTCCTTTTCATCTTTATCGTCGAATTGATCAGTTCCAAATCCTGATACACTGGATTTAAGACCACCTTCTCCCAATGCCATCACGTATAGAGCTGTATACATAACTCCAAGTTGTAATCCATTGGCCTCTATACATGTATTACTACTTCCATTAATGTTACAAGGAGGTGGTTGTAGTTCTGGCACTGCGGTCGATATTGCAAAAAGGGCAACACCCTGCAGCATCAATTAACCACAATTCATAACCCAAAAAGCTAGTTTATACCCCTACGGTGCACTGCCCGTAGCGGCCTGAGTGGTGCACAAACAGGGCACGGTGCAATGACTGCCTTATCCCCTGCCTAAGCGTCTGGCCCGAGGGGAGGTAAGGCAGTCATTACACCGCACCTTATTTGTGTGCCGCTCAGACTACTACAGGCAGCGCACCGTAGAAGATCACGATCCATAGATTTCACTATCTTCTTAGCTATATATTTTTACTTACCAGTGTTTGGGTAAGTGTGAAAATGCAAATTGTCCAATATCGGCCTAAGAAAGTATCTGCAAGGAAACCTCCAAACAAACACAATAGAAATGCTGTGCCAGAAAAGTTTGTCACAATGTTGGCAGCAGTTGCGCTAGGAAGATGCAATGTCCCATTTATATAGGTCACGAGGTTGACTCCAATTCCCATTGATGTGAACCTCTCGCAAACCTCAACAACTGGACAATTTGTGTTCATCATTAGCAAAACAAAGTACCAACTTGGTATTTTTTCGCAAATCCACTCTAGTGAAAGCTTATGTGTGTGTAAAGCATAAGATTGTAATCTTCACCGTTATCTTTTATCTGCTCCATTTCCTAGGCAAGTCCATTCCTCAAGTTCCTCTAATAAAGGAGGGGTGGAAATGACCACCCTTATAGCCCTGTGTACCCTCTTTGTACTCATGAAACTTATATATATAATGGTTTGTATTGCTATGTGGCTAACTCCAATTAATCTAAAACTTGATATGTGAATAAGGGACCATGGGGTCGTCCTATCCACAAAATCAGCCTCATCTAAGTTTGTCACATGGTGGAAAAAAATGTCTGTAATGTGGTGACAAGAAGTTAAACCCTAAGATGATAATCAATGTAGGTGAATTTAAATATTCAATTCAAAATGTAAGTGAAATACAACTCATAGTAGTTCTCCAGACCCCAAAAACGGGGGGAGGGGGATAACACAATTTTATCTTCTTTTTTTTTTTCTTTATCATTGTAGGCCATTGAATTTTCTGACATAAATGGGAAAATCCTACTAAATTATGGAAGCCCATTTCCTACAAACCCTTAATAAGAACGTTTCCTACACTCCCATTTTAAAAGTCAACAATTGTCATGTGGCAAATCATATGGGCATACATTTTGAATATTTAAATTTTATGAATAAGTACACACCTAAGCCTCTTACTCACATGTCATGTTGCAACCTTATTGGAATTTGCCACATGGGAAAGTATAGCTTTGAAAATCTAAGGTTATGGGATGTGCACAGTAGCTGTTGGAGTACTATAAACATGCATGGACATACATGGAATATCCGTCAATACATGTGAGAATGTTTGATTAAATTAGACTTTGAAATTTGACATGTGGTTAATTCAAACCATTATCTATCTATTCTATCTGGGCGTTGAGTGTAGAAATATTTTTTCTTTAATTATATTTTCACAACCTTTGCAAATATAGTATTTAAAATTGGCTATGGATAGCATAGAAGAAGGGAATGTACTTAGGATAGAAGCCGCAGACAGCCATCCTCCTGTTCTCGTCTTGTCAACAGGTTGTCCTTTGTAATCTACTGCATAAGTAATTTTTGAACTCATTTTTCTTCCCTGCATGAGAACCATGTAACAATATTTTTAATTAGAAAACAATAAAATAATAATTAAATCAAGACTGGTCCGAATGTGGTCAAATTAGCTAACCCATTCAATAGGAATTTCTCAAGCAAAGCATCTAAGTATGATAGTCAAACCACCCAGTTTTCATCTTATCTATTCTTGGACCAGGATCCTCTGCAGTACTGTTGGATGTGCACCGAGGATTTTAATTCTCTATTCCTGATGGTCAAACTATTGAGTTTGGGTTAGTGCAACTGTCATTTTTCTTTTATTTTTTAAAGGTCCACATTCATCAAAGGGCGCAGAGTGATTTTCAACAATTTTTGGAAATGTGGGTTTTTGGATCTTTATTCCCTCCAGTTCCTGCCCTGCCCAGTTCCCCAATCCCCCTAACAAGGAGGTGCAATGACCACCCTACCCCTACTCGAACACTCTGCCTTGGTGGGGTCCACCCCTCCCCCCCCCCCCCCCTATTAAAGGGACTGGGGAACTGGCCCGGCAGGGAATTGGAGGAGATAATTTTTCGAGGGTTTTGCACTCTCACCAGGAAGTAGAATGACATGCTCTCCAATAATTGTCACGTGGTATTTCAAGTGGGGTTGAAATTTCATGAGCAGGTGCACCCCAAAGTCCTTTGTTCATCTAAAAAGTTTTAAACTAATCTGAGGTTGCCAAGTAACAAAACAAGTTATTGACCCCAAAGTCCTTTGTTCATCTAAAAAGTTTTAAACTAATCTGAGGTTGCCAAGTAACAAAACAAGTTATTGAAAAAATTGAGGGCTACCGAAGGACTACAGTTTGTGCATGGACCTATATGAGAGGATATGCCAAAATATAGAGCGTATAGTGAATCACGATCTGAAATTTGATATGTAGCCAATCTACATCATTTTATGAACATTCATAAGATTTTCCAGATCACCATCCCATATGAAGAAAAAGGCATTTTTTTAAAAAATAAATGGAATAAGATTGCTATAGTTTTCCTTGTACAAATTTCTTTATATTCTTCTCACATAATAAACAATGGGTCTATATTCTCTCTCTCTCTCTCTCTCTCTCTGTCTCTCTCTCTCTCTTATTCTAATCATGTGGGTCCCATGTGAACTCATATGAATTATACCATTTTTAACTCCTCATTGGTGTAGCATTCAGATTCCTTCTTACAGTACTGCCCTTGTAAGAACCCCACTCCCCTAACCCCCCCCCCCCCCCAAAAAAAGCAAGTGATGATCTACTTCTTGGTGAGATAATGCGGATGTTTATCCCCTAGTGCCCGTAACAAGGGGGATGCAATGATTACCCTATCCTTGCTCGAACACTCTGCCAAGGTGGGGTCCACCCCCCTTATTAGAGGGACTAGGGAACTGGGCCGGGCAGGGATTGAAGGAGATAATTTTCTGAGGTAATGCTAGAATCTTTTACCCACTATTCTCCATCACTTTATTTGGGCACACGGTATAATCCTTTTGAATTTAACTTTGGACACTTGAGTAGGGAAGGGTGAGTCTCTCACCTTCCAATAAATTTTGAGAATGGATCATATGCACGTATGTGGAGATGAACTTACATCTGAAAGGCAACCACATGTCTCTTTAGTTTCCATAAATATCCCTCATCCCTTTACTATTGCCTAACTCTCGAAACACTGAAAGTCAAGGATGTAGGAGGGAACAACAGAATTTGTGACCTTAAGTCCAATTCTAAGAAGAAAAGGAATCATTAAAGTGCTAAGTGTTTTTGGTTTGGCTGTTCTGTAGTTCTTGAGTGTCCTTTGGTTGTCCTTTAGTGTCCTCTTCGATTTTCTCTTTTAGTCGATTTTGCCTGGAAGAATACGTTGTTGTTTTAAGGGGTAGGGGGGGGGGGGGAGAAAGATCTATTTTGCTTAGTTGAATGTATTCTTCCTTCACCCACCTCTAAAAAATAGATTTTTTTTGGTAATGACCCTTAAAAATAGATAAGCATTGAAATACAGACTTAGAGAAAAAAACGACAATTGAAGCAGGCACAAAAATTGTTGTCGGGGGATTAGTCGGACCAATGTGTGTGAATACCCTTCATAATCAAAACAAAAAAAAAACAAAAAAAAACCATCAAAGCCTACAGCCATGAAATATCAATAAAGAGAGAGAGAGATCATTAAGTACCTTGCTCTTTGTCTCGGCCAAGAATAGAAGAAAATCCGCAGCTCTCCTACGACCTTACCTTCCTGTTCTTTTTTCTTGTACCAGCAAAGAATTTCTCAAATCATATCATTTCTCTGTTGCTGGCCTCCCATAGAATCTTAGCGGTTGAATTTATATCTCTTACAATGGTAAAGATATCAAGGAAACCGACAAAGTTATAGAAAAAACAACAATTGGAAAAAAATTCGAGGAACTTGGATTGGTTGATATGTGAGACATGTTGCATGCTTCATACTTTGACATAATATTTATGAGGGATAGGGTTTTCCACACTAACACTGTGGGGGAATCTCATATCCTATGTCACATTAATCACAATGCGAGAATTAGCTTCATCGAGTAATGAACCCACATGTTTAGGGAGATGAGAGAGTGTCAATGTGAGACTCACATAATCAGGATGTAAGTGAGTATGGGAAAATATATCCCCACATTGTCGGGTTGGAGATCTCTATCCCATATTTATATTCTAGGAAAGAGAATGCCACCTGATCGTGCCAGATACGTCATCACTACGCCCTGATACAAGGGCGCACGAAATGATCACCGTACCCTTGTAAAAAAGTCTAGCTAGGAGCGTGGAAGGATGGATAAATGTATCTTACTGCGTGCTTCATACTTGATTAGAAGTCCATGTGATTTATAAAAATAAATTAATAAGAGAAGCCTATGGCATTAGAATATATTCCACTTAATCAACTTGACACATAATATATAAACAGTGTTTACACTTTTAGGGTCTAGTTAATAATTAATAGGCTTGAAAGTCTTCTATGAGACTATAATTTGGCCCTTTGAATTCATTCATATAATCATTTTAATCATTTGTTGGTTATTAAATTAGCATATATACCCACCTATATTTTAGAGAGAAGTATTTCTAGTTTATAGAGTTTTTTTTACATTGGCACAAATATCTGCAATTTGGGAGATTGGATAGAGTTGAAATTTTGTGGATACACAGATCCAAAGATCTCTAGCTCACGTGTCAAGTATCAATCAAGACATAGTTAGTCAAGTGGCAAAATAAGGTTTTGAAAATCAAGTAAGAATTAAATTTTTAAAAGGAAATGGAAAGTTGAAAATACAAAGAAATATGTCAATACATGGAAAGGTGTACGGTTAAATCTAAGTTTGAAATTTGATATGTGGTCAATCCGGACTATTTCCAAGATATTCATATGGTCAAGATTGTCATATCAACCTTCCAAGTTCCACCTACCAAAATGGTATTATTCTGCAGATACTCTCTACTCTTGCTGGATTAGAAAAACTTTGGCCATTAAATAGGGTTTTTTTTTTTTTTTGTAATTATGATTTAAGTGGTAAAATATAATTAACAAATTGTGTATAATACATGAATGACACATAATTATCATATTTTTCTAAAATAATATGTACCAAGTAGTTAGACCAGTTTGACCATTTTACTCAATGTTACATTGCCTCTTTTGTGACTTCTGAAATTATTTAGGATGCTAATTACAGATTAAAATTTTCTTCAATTCCTTCATCTTGCGGTGTGCAGTTCAGGCCTGAGAGCTCGACACATGGAAGATGTTTCATCTAACAGTTCAAGCTTGATTAACCCAGTTTTTTTTTTTCTTTTGTTTTCGAACTTGGCACCATTAGATGTCGCATCTTCCACGTGTCGAGCTCTTAGACCCAAACTACAAGACACTGCAAAAGATTTTTTTATTTTTTTTTTTCCGCTAATTACCCACAATAGTCCATACCATGTTATGTGGTCTAAATTTCGAGCAGGTTGTGAGGTCATTTATGAGGTTAGCAAAATGTATGATATACATAGAGGTGTCATCTGGTCTCATCATACCCCAGTCCAAAATCACTCTGATAAAGATTGGTTCAGTTGGATCCAGGTTCTTTGGGTCGATTTTTACCGGTTTGGGTTAGGCTTGACAATCGTACACCTCTATTTTTACCAAAATCCATCACTAGTTCTCTCTATTGGTACCTTTGATCATGAATCACAGGAGGCAGGTTGGGCAGCAGTTGGCTTGGCATTCGTAACAATAAAATTGTTATATTTATAGATTATGGATTTGTAGGTATCGTGTTACGATTGGAAGAACTCACCCTCATAAACCGGTCTATAAGGGGAGGGAACCCAATATCATATATGCCCACATCCAATCTCTTATGAGACCGATGTGGGACTATTGCACATAACATTACCCTACCCTTTAACAGCCGACGTCCTCGTAGGCCCACTCCGGATCAGGTAGCCCTTTCTAGGCGGCTACACTCTGCTCCAGGACCCTTTCCCGGTAGCAGGTAGCCCTTTCCTAGCGGCTCGCACTCTGGCACCAGGTCACCCCTCCCAAGTAGCCAACCACAAAGGATGGGTCAATGAAAACACCAATGTTACGATTGGAAGAACTCACCTTCATAAACCGGTCTACAAGGAGAAGGAACCCAATGTCATATACGCCCACATCCAATCCCTTATGGGACCGATGTGAGACTATTGCACATAACATAGCCCCACAAAGGCTGAAGCAAGGGGGATGTTGCAGGGGATCCGTGGAGCATTGTTGCTAGGCAGCAACACCTTAGAGTTATGAGCCACTAGCCAAAACTTGGTGGACTGGCTTCAAGCAGAGGGTAAGCAGTATTGGCAATGTGAAAATTTCTCAATTCTTTTTGACGTTATGTGTATTTTAATGAAGGGAGAAGCTTCTCTGCCTGACAACATGACCTCTGTGCCCACGCAGCGGCCAATCACAACGCATGGGAACATCAATAGGGATAGAATTTTTCATATTCACCTGGCGTGGGCAGTCATTTTGCCTACCATTGTGTAGGGGCACATGTGCCACACTGTCAAGCAAGGTTCTTTTAACCTTTAAAAATTTTTAACTCTATTATCATTAAGGCAACAATAGGGCCTAGTTGGGTCAGACTTTTTAAAATCCCAACCCAACCCTGAATCCCCTTAGGTAAGTCTAGACCTGCCTTGATCCTGACTCGGAGTCTAAAAATCCCAACCCAGGCCCAACCCTACTGGGATCAGCCTAGACCTACCCTAATTGGGGTGGGCTAGGGCTAGGCCAAGTTGGGCCTAATTGACCCTGACCCTGTTCTGCCAATCAAGGACTGGCTAACCCTGATTGGCCCTGATCCTGTCGGGTTGGTCCTAATTGGCCCTGAAGCTTACCCTGATCCCATTTTGCCATTTGTCTCAAATGTCTACTCAACACCTGTTTTGCCATTTGCCTCATGTCAAATTCTCCTACTAATGCATACAAATTGCAAATAAAACATCTAAGCAGAAGATAGAATCCATACATGTTTCACTTGTGTTCATTAGTTCTAAATTAAATTGGACTTAAAATGCTACACAATAAACATGCCATCATCATCACCAATTCCTGCATGTACCTAAAAGAATCTAAAAGTACATAAACTAATTTGGGCATAAATATACCACAATAAAAATGTCATCCATCATCACCAATTCCTATATGTACTTAAAAGTACATCATGCACAATAGGTAGGCTTCTCTCCCAAGTACATAATCATGCATAATAGGTAGGAATCTCTCCCAATAGTGTATCAGTGAACATTCCATCAGCATCTATCTATCTATCTCAAACTCTCAATTGAGGTGTCAATAATTATCATCAATTCCTGCATAAGGTATATCACCATCACCACCAATCACCATTTTAGATGGACGAATCCTAAAATCCAAAAATATCAACCAAAAGAGAGAAAAATATCAATTACAAGCAAAAATTAAAGAAAATAATAGTTAATAACAAGAAACAATAGTAGTTAACCATTTAAAGATGCATGTCCTTACCTAAAAATACAAAATAGGAAAAGCATATAGTACCATGTTTCAGGTCAAACTTATAACATCATCATCAGTAAGATCTGAAAATATAATTAATGCAATTAAAAGAAATCAGTAAAGATAATTCAATTCATAGCACATGTAATTAGTAATAGTAATGTCATTAGATGATATGCAACAACTTGAAAGCTTGTTACCTGATATAATCTTCTCAAAGTCATCTAAGCTTTCTTCATCATCAGTAAGGATTGGAGTCTGTCGTAGCCAATCCTGTGCACACACCAAGGACTGTACCATATGTGGAGTCAATGAGCTACGAAATCGATCTAGAATCCGACCACCGATATTAAAAACATACTCTGAAGCAACAGCTGAGACAGGAATTGGTAAAATATCTCGAGCCATCTTACTAAGAATGACAAATCTTGAGCTATTAATCTTCCACCAATTCAAGATGTCGAAATCATCTCTATCATCCTTTACTACACCTTCCAACAAATAATGATCCAACTCCGTTCCAACTCCTAAAATCTCATCTTCTTCCAGTTTTTGAAGAAATTTCCTTTTAATACATTTTCTGTAATTTTTTGGTGGAGCATCAATAGATTGAGAAGTTGAAACATCTACCACTGCACTAGGAGATGACTCATGCATTTGGTAATACTTTAAGAGGTGGTTCATGATATTCTTAATATTTCCAATCTTCATATCAATCTCACATTCAGGATACATTTCTGAATAACAAAACTTTACATATTTCATCTTCAAACGGGGATCAAGAACAGATGCAATAACTAAGAAGATGTTAACTTTATCTGTGCTACCCCAATACTTCTTAAATTTTTCCATCACGACCAATGCCATATCACGACACATGGGATCTTCATATTTTGACCATTTTATCAATAGAGACTCAATCACATATACTTCAGAAAAATAATCATTTGATGTGACATGAAGAGATCCAGATAATCTTATGGTGGCACTGTAAAAAACCTCTAAAAATTTGCACAAAACTTTTGCCTTTTCCCAATCTTTTTCACTTGGAACCATATCATTGCAATTCATTTTAAAGTCAAAGTCCTTATCTTCTAGGCATTCAAAAGCCTTTTGAAACTCCAAAGCAGTTTGTAACATGAAATATGTAGAATTCCAACGAGTAGGAACATCTAGACACAAAGTTTCTTCACATTGAATCTTTTCTTGTTCACAACACAACTTAAACAGTTTTGATCTTGCGGGTGAACTCACTACATATCTCACTACAAAACGAACTTTTGTTATGGAATCCCCAAAATATTTGAGACATTTCTTAACAATCGAATTTAGAACACGCGCACAACATCTCACATGAAAGAAATCACCATTTTTCTTGGTTAACATCCTCTTTAAATTCTGAATTGTCACATCATTATTACATACATTATCCAGAGTAATAGCGGATAATTTCTCCAAACCCCAGTCTAATAGACATAACTCAATAACATTACTAATAATTTCACCAGTCTGTGGTGATGGAACTATGCATAAGTTAATGATCCTCTTTTGCAATTTCCAATCTTGATCAATATAATGTGCTGTGAGGCACATATAATTAAGGTTTTCGAGTGAAGTCCACATGTCTGTAGTAAGGCAAACACGTGGATTAATTCTCTTGATCACATCTTTCAACTTCTTTTTCTCCTCCACATATAATGCAAAACAATCTTTTACCAAAGTTGTATGTGACAAAAGATTGAACCTAGGTTGCAAAGTCTTACAAAATCTTTTAAAATCCTCTCGCTCTACAAATTTAAAAGGCAATCCATCTACAATAATCATACGGACAAGCTCCTTTCGCCAAAGTTCTTGGTCAAACTTCAAAGCTCCAAATTCTTCATTATAATTCTACCCAAAAAAAAAAATCGTCATTACAATAATTATAAGTACATTTTATTGCTCTTGAATCATCAGGAGGTTTAATCTTGGAAAAATGATCCCACACACTACTTAACCCTATTGCTTTGGGATTAGAAGATACCTCAGAGGAAGTAGTTCGATCTGTAGATGTCTTGGAGATTGACTCATTTAGTCGATCTATTGAATTTGAGACAGCGTTTTCCTCCATTGACATCTGTATAAATTCAAAAAAAATATACATGTAAGAACTTTGAAGTGATAATCTTGTTAGCAAGAAACCAAGATGCTAATTGAAAAATTCAACAAGTCAAGCCACATTTAGTCAAACGACTAAGCAAGTCTACATACACATGTCAAGGCACATTTCAGTTACAGCAAGAATGAAAACATAATTGGGAGAGAAAGAATGAAAATACACATACACATTTCAGTTACTGCAAGAATGAAAACATAATTGGGTGAGAAAGAATGAAAATACACATATAATTAGGTCACCAAATCAAATAATTTGACTTCACTTTATACCTTCATGTTGAATGTGAGAACTTTGTTAAAAAGAATGAAAGTAAACACAATTGGGTTGTTTTACAAGAAATCTGTGAGGGAGGTTGGTTTTTTAATGAAACTAGTTTTATCTAGATGGTGGGTATGGTTTTTTTAATGAAACCCTGTCTGAAAACCCCTCCAAAAGGGTATCACATAGTTAACAACTAATTTGAATACTCCACACATGCTACATCTCACTACACTCAAGAACTAAAAGAAACAGATAATCTGTCTTCAGAAGGGAAGATCTCTCATAAGACATAACATTAGCAAGCATTGCAACAGCCTGCACAAGCATTTAAAGCAGCAAAGCAACTCCCCATGAGACTCCTTACTATTTTCTTGTTTCTCACAGCAATGTTAGCAAGCCATAAACCTCAGATTTTATAAAAATAAAAAATTATCTCTAATTTTAACAATTTTGCAATCTATATTTCTTAAAAATATCTATAAATATATGAACTACTTGATCTTTTGTATACTAAACACAAAAAACATCAACCACTTTTACTAGATTAGGATTCAGCAACATAAATTCATAATGAACAAAAGCATCTCGAGTTCCACGGTATACATGTAAAGAGATCAATCCCCAAACTACCACATATATTGAATCATTGCACTTTTCTTCCATAATTGTAAACGACAGTTTGACATACTTTAATCAACATGAATAGATAAAGTAAATAGCAGACAGTCAGACATCAATTTCCCTCAAAGAGGATTCTAAAGATTAATCCACAGATGTCCACATTGAGGCACAGAGACTAATGAATCTAGCCATAAAGCATTCTATTCAATTCAAGCAAGATTAATAAATGAAATTTCCTTTGATAGCTTGCAAAATTCCCCTCCCAAATAAAGCGGCGACTTCCAAATAACTTTTCACGGGTAAAAAGCATCTAGATAAACTGGGTTTCATTAAAAAAAAAAATACGTCTTCTTCAACCTCTCTCTCCATCCAAAAGCTCAGGTGTGCATCTCAAACAAGGTTTGTCTATTTGAAAAAAAAAAATCAGTTCAACTATCTGAAACAGGTGTTTGTCTTTTTTTTTTTTTTCAAGTTGAAACACTTGAACTAATGCACTATGAATACGGTTATGTGGTTCTCTTTTGGTGCATTCTCTCTGTTCCAAGCATGAAGAGGTATGAACAGTGAAAGGAATATAAGAAGAGCAGCATGGCGAAGAGGATTTCCAAATGTCTAAAAGATATTTTCTTCCATCGGTTATTCTTCTGCTTATTCTTCGATTCAAGCCTTGACATTTGCCAGATTCCACTGTTCTACCTCTTACCACACACCCAGCAGGGGGGTTTCAGGACGCTGGCGCGCACTGGGGGTGTTTCAGGTGCTCTAAATCAAAGAGGCAAAGACAGACAGAGAGAGAGAGAGAGAGAGAGAGAGAGAAGATACCTATGTTGCCGGAACTTGCAGAGCGGGTTGAATGCTGGATGATGACTTGAAGGGTTTAGCCGTTGGACTTGGGAGAGAATCAGTGAACAAAGACGAGAGGGTGACGCAATGAAAGTGTGAAAAGAAATTGTTTAATTGAAATTGGGGAGATGAAACCCTAAAACTAAGGAAAAAGTTACTATTAAAAAAAGGGTTTTTGTCAAATGCCCCCCTGAAAATTCCCATTTGTCCAAATGCCCCCTTATAATTTTTCAAATCCTAAACTCCCCCCTATTTTCAACAAATTGTAGCATATTGGTCCAGTCCGTTAATTTGGGACGTTAGACGTTAGTTTTAAGGAGTGTAATGACCAAAATGCCTTTGTGACCAAAACCAACAAAAATTAAAAAGTAAAGTGACCAAATTGCCCTCATCTTCCCCAAATGGTTTAGGGTTTGAAACTGAAAATCAAACCCTAAACCATTTGGGGAAGATGAATCCCAAAACGGTTAGGGTTTGAACCCATCTGGAAAGCAAGGGATCAGAAGAACAAAATGGTGGATTCCGAGACCACATCATTGCTTGTAAGTTATTGTTGATTTGAAGATCAAACCAGACCTTGCAGCTGGTTATTTTCTCTGTTCCTGCTGCTAGTCCGAGTGTACTGATCTCTGCAAACTGAAGGCCTTTGCTGCTGAAATTTTGGGATTGCAATATCCCCCTAAGGAGTCACACTCGACCACATTTGAAGGAGATCTGACCTCAGATCTGGGAGATATTAAAATCTCCCATCACTGCCTGCGGCTGACTTGTCCCCAAGTTTTCCTCTGCTGCAACTTTGAAGAGCTGTATCTTAGCAATAACCTATTGGAATTGGGTGATATTTGGAGCCTAGGACCTTCACATAGAAACCAACACTCTACCTGAAGTAGGTTGTCTTTGGATCACTGCAAGGACTGATGCCAGATTTCTCCTTTAGTGATCTAAATTAGGGAAGTTTTGCAACTGCAGTTCTAGCCATCAATTGAACCTGATATTTGAAGAGCTGATTCACCATATCATTCTTTCCATTTGATGGTAACTTCCTCCCTAATCCATTGACTGATACTGTGGTATTTAATTCCAAGTTTAAATCTGAAAATAGACTCTGTTCTGAGCATGCGATAGTTTAATGGGATATGTCGAGTGAAATATGCTTCATAAACGAAAGTGCTTTCTCCATTTACAGTGAAATTTATTCATTTTTCACGGTTTATCTTTATGCATTTGGGAGAAGAGCCAGAACCTACAAAGCTTACAAATTTTGTTAGATGACATCTGTTGGTTACTTGGTTGCCTCCATGGATTTAAAAGTTCCCAATTTTGAGCGCCCAGTATCGTATCCAATTTCATGTGTTGATATTATAAATCCCAACTCTCTTGGGGAAGATGAGGGCAATTTGGTCTATTTATTCTCTAATTTTGATGGGTTTTTATTAGAGGGGCATTTTGGTCATTATATTTCCTAAAACTACGTCTAACGGACTGAACCAAAATGCTACAATTTATTAAAATAGGGAGAAGTTTAGGATTATAAAAGTTATAAGGGGGTATTTGAACAAATGGGCATTTTGAGGGGAGGCATTTGACAAAAACCCTTAAAAAAAAGTGGAAAGTTTTCATACTGAGTAAGCCGTGTGGTGAGAGGGTCTCTCACAAAGAATTGTAAAAGTCATAAATCCTCACCCATCATACAAAAAATCTTTTCCCTAAAAAAAAAAATTTTTTTTGGGTAGAAAACCTTAAAAAAAATAAAGATTTAAAAATTTATATAAAAGAGAAAGAACGGTAACTTTTTTAAATGTAAAGATTCTATTCTCGTCCGGTCTTGTGTCTGGGTGTAGGGGCCATACACCACACTCGATCGGGTAGCATTCTCTTTCCCATATAGTAATGATGGTAACATCAGGCCGAGCTCAACCTTGGCCTAACCTGACTCTGATCTCGAGCTGAAAAATGGAATCCTAAGTCCCTAACCTGTCCCTAAAGTTGAAAAATCCAACTCAAGCTCTGTTCGGGGATCAAGATAGGCCAAAGTTGGTTAGGGCTCACAAATCCAAACTTGCACCCCTAATCATTCTCACTAAAAAAATCTTGAACTACTATTGGCTTAGCTCATCACCTCACCATCAAGGCTCCCACTAAGAAGATGAAAGCTCATTGGATGTTATTTTTTTTGTTGGACTAAGTTTCCTTCCACTCATAGAGGACGGTTCACCCATCATGCTAGGGTTCTTCTTCTTTTTTTTTTTTTGATAGAAAGAAACTCATTTATTAGCGCAAGAAGATCGCAAGGTGTCTAACTTACAGGTATTAGACAACCAAGAGGTGGACTCAAGCCAAACTGTCATACTCGCATAGGACAAGGCATTCCTAGCTAGGGAGTCAGCCACATTAATTGTTAATCTCCCTGAGAATTACAAAAAATGAAATAAGAAGAAAGGTGAATTATGTCCTGTATGGTGTTTGATTCTTCAATAAGACGAGGAAGCTTAGTGTTGATCAGCAGGTTGAAAAGCTCCAAATTGTCCATTTCAACTTCCAAATGAAGATTCTCATTAAAAAAAATTCCAAATAAAGAATGCCTCCACAGATCCCTAACTGTTGTTGCTTCACCTTGGAGGACTAAGGAGAAGTTGAAGGGTTCCGATAGAGTAGAAATAATACCTCCTCTTGAATGCCGAATAATAAAGCCTATTCCTCCCTTTCCTTTTTGAAAAGTGGCATCAGAATTTAGCTTTGAGAAGTTTCTTTTGAGAGGTGACCAAGAGAGAGGAGGGGGCATTAAGCCAAGATAAACGGAGGTTGCAAGCAGGTTTTTGAGGCTTCGAATAGGAACAAAACTCATCAAATTCATATTCTGCCTTTTGAAAAACTTCCATTGGAGTCCAAGCTTTCCCACCAAAGATAAGCACAAACCCTTCCTAGGGTTTTATTATGTTCCAAAATACCCTCCCGATACCCTTTCCCACCCTCTCTCAGCCTCATGGTGAATGCGATTCCATTCACCAAGGGTGGAGAAAAACTCAGTCTTTTTTATTTTTGCTTTAATTTTAATTTGTTTAATTAAAAATGGGAAAAAGTACTCCGAAAGACCACGTGGCCACTGCACTCACATACACAAAAGGGGGCGAAATGACCACCCCATTCCCATGAAGGGTGGTAATGACTGCCCAATCAATGCCTCCACACATGCTCCAATTGGCCCTCATGTCGACGCAACAACCACATTGCCTTTTGGAGAACCATCTCCCCTCAGGAAAAAAAAATGGTCAAATGTTCTCTGTGCTGAGGCCGCAGGCTACGCCCAGACACATGGGATGAGCGAAATGACCATCCTGCCCCCTGAATGGCAGGCCCATGTGTCTAGGTGCAGGTTGCACTGCGGCACAGAGAACATCAACCCAAAAAAAATATATATGGGAAAAGATTCTCTGAGCCATTAGGGTAGGGTACGCTAGTACCTCTTGTGTGTGTCTCCTCCTCACATTAAATGACATTACTACCCTCTAATATATGATACAATTTTATCACACCTCCTTGGTTCCTCCTCACCCAAAAGATTTATATATAAATACATACACTTGGACCAGTGTGTACACTATATTCCCATTTTGGGCTTGTGTTGTTTCTTACTATGGAAACAGATCCTCTATCGGGCGTTGCCCTGTCCTGCTTGTGCTGCGCAGACATAGGACCGCACGCAATGACCGCCTTACACCAGCTAAAGCATGCCGTATAAGGTCTAGATCCTTCTTGTGACCAACTGATCTTTTTTTTTTTTTTGGGAAAATTACGACTCCCTCCCCTGTACTTTGCCCTAATTACACGTTCCTCCCCTTGGTTTTCCCACCTTACATTTTGACCTCTTATGGCTGACGGTGTTAGGGTGTTGTTAGTTAATGGTTTGAAAAGACAATATTACCTTTTACTAACAAATTAAAACTGCATTTCCAATTCTACCCTTTTCATTATCTTCAGCCTAAAACACCTCTATCTTTCCTCCTCCACCGCCAGCAGCACTACCACTGTCACCGTGGATGGTGATATACGAGGGTCTAACCACCTACCAATGAAACTCAAATTTGATATTAACCAATTAATGACCAAACAGAAAGCTCATATTTAAGGATCCCAAAAGATGGTTTCATGAGAGCTTGCACCAGAAACCGGAAACATCTTCTCTAGATCAAGCTCATTCCATGGTTTCAGATTGATTTCTGAAATTATTAATTATCTGTCCAGCAGTTTTTTCTTCATACTTTGTGTTATTATTGCCCTCCAAGGACACCTACTTCGATCCAGTTTTGGAGCTCATCTGGGCTGTGGTCTTTTGGCAATAAGAAATCTCCATCTCAGTCTGGTGGTACCCTGTTTTTTTGGCCTATTTCTCTTAAGAACAAAAGCACATTTCAGAAATTCACAGGTGCATAATTGAACCAATTGTATCAAGAATCTTGATTCAAGACCAGATGGGAAGAAATTCTAAGTTACCGAACTACTACAGAAAACCATCTATAAAAACCCCTCACCTAAAACCCCTTCCTGAAACACTCATTACTAGCTTAAACCCCTACCTGAAACACCTACTTGAAACACCTCCTTGAAACCCCCATTATTGCACTGTTGATTTCTGAAACCCCATTACTAGCTTCAAACCCCACCTAAAACATCTCCTTGAAACCCCTATTACTGCACTGCTGATTCCTGAAACCCCAAAGGGTATCGGCAGCGCACTTCACCGAAGCAGCTCCTCTCCATGAACCCATACTTGCCAATCCACCTCCTTGAAACTCCGTGCTCGCATCCCACCTGACCTTGCGGGTCCATGGTGACCTGCAAATTCGGGAACTAAAAATAAAAAATAAAGCTGTTTCATATGCGTAACGGGTGTTTGACTGAACAGAGCTTGAAGAAGACGAGAACTCCTCTGTTATCAATGATGATATTTGTTTGAAAAACAAAAGAAACCCCTTGTTTTAGTCTTTCATATGCGCAACAGGGGTCTTGGATGGGTTCTTTCATGGGTTATTTTTTGGCCAGCTCTGGCATTCAATGAACAACAACAGAGGTGGGGGTGAGGCCGTGAGGGAGGGACGAGGATAAGTGGCGGGGGTGGGGAGTTGCAGAGGGCAGAGAGTGAGTACCTTCTGATCGTCGACGATTTTAGGTTAGGAGGTTGCAAGAAAAGGGGTTGTAGGAGGAGGAGGAGGGTAAAAGGGTTACCTACGGTTAGGGTTTAGTGAAGCGTAGAGGAAGAGATGGAGGAACTCCATTTTTGTTCTCCCCGGAGTTTGCAGGAGAAGGGGCTGGAGGAGGAGGAAGAAGAAGAAGAAGAAGAAGTAGAAGAAGAAAAAAAAGAAAAAGAAGGTAAAAGGGTCTATTAATATGAATCCAGGTTAATTTGGGGATTAAATCAAAAGGGTAAATGGGTCATCTCACAAGGATCCAGGGTTAGTTTGGGAATTATGAAAAATTTTACTATGTCACATCAGCACTTAACTTAACAGACGGACGCTAACGACAGGAGTGTAATAGTAATTTTCTTAAAAGTAGAGGGGAGGGGTATGTAAGGTGGGAAAACCAAGAAGAAAAACGTATAATTAGGTCAAAGTACAGGGGAGGAGATGTAATTTTCCCTATTGTTTTGTGGGTTTGATGGAACGACCAACTGATCGTTGATCTGCGTAGATTTTGGACAGTAGGGAGGCTTTTAGACCACAGCCTGCCAAACAAAATGCCTACTAACACTCCTCCTGTTACCCAGGTTGGCTTTGTAATGGCAGATTTAGCACTTATTCCTCCACCACTACCGCGTAAACCAAATTACTACCTCACAGGGCCCAAGACTAGCTACTGTCTACCGTTACGGTCTTACGGAGGAGATCGAAAATCTTCAAAACCGCCGATATCCAGAATCAATCTTCCGAGAAACGCATTGGGGTTTTTCTTTTCAAGTTTTTGGCACTGAAGGCCATGAGAGAGATGAAATCATGAAACCGTGTTTTATGTTTTCTTCTCTCTCGAATCGAAAACCGTCAATAAATGCACGTTATTCTCGACATTGCTGAAGAAGCCCACGTAAAAAATTTCGTTGCAGAGATAGGTGTTCTCTTTCTATCTCCTTTCCTTGCGAAAACTTGTTCTGGTTCTAATCATGGCAGGAGGGGAAGATACTCACGCAAGAGAGCTCGATCAGACACCCACTTGGGCCGTTTCCATTGTTTGTGCCGTTATCGTTATTATCTCTATACTTCTAGAAAAGGTTCTTCACAGGGTTGGAGAGGTGAGCATTTCTTAAACGTTTAATTGACATTATATGGCTCTTCTCTGTTTTTATTTTAACTCCCCTTGTTTTTGGATCATGAATTGGATCTATTATGAGGAAAACATTGGGTTTTTATTTTCTTTTGTTTGATTTCTTTCTTCGTTTCTGTCTTTCCTTCTTCTTATTCATTACTTGGGTTTCCATGAAAGAGATAATTGGTTTTACATTTTTACTGTTCTGTCTTAATTCAGCTAGAACACAGTATGCACCACGAGATAAGCAGGAAAACAAAACGCATTTCTTGTTGTTTTGTCTTTTCTCCATTTTATGGCCCCCTGGTTTGGAGGGCTAAAAAGGGGAAGATTAATTTGGGTATTAAATTTCGTTGAAAAATAATTTCCATTAATCTTCAAACCTTTGAAGTGCATATTACTCCTTCCTCCTCCCCCCCTCCTCAATCCCTCTCTTTCAGCTTTATCAACATTTCATGGGATTTTACTTGACAACATCTCCAATAACGTGTATAAACTTCAAATGATGTTCACTTGGGTCCTCTGCCCCTACTTACTGGTTATTAATGGTCTTTTGATTTCAGTGGTTTACAAAAAGACACAAGATGGCTCTGTATGAAGCTCTTGAGAAAGTTAAAGCTGGTAAAAGCGCAATTTGTGCTTCTTCACAATAATATATGTCTTGGGGTAAAATTTAAAAGAACGAAAAAAATGAGGAAAGGAAGAAATATTTCAATTTGTCCTGTTTCTCTTCAATTGTTGAGGTTTTTTAGAACCATACAGCAGTAACCAAGTAGTTTTCCCTCCTTTTCCCCTTAATTTTTGCAGAGCTGATGGTTCTCGGTTTCATTTCTTTGCTTTTAACATTCGGCCAGAGCTACATTGCCAGAATATGCATTCCCTTAAAGTTTGCAGATACAATGTTGCCTTGCCCCAATACGACAAAGCACAAGCACGAGGGTACACAAGAGAAGGGGGAACCTCATCGGAGGCTTTTATGGAATGAACACAGATTCTTAGCTGGTGGCGGTGGACCTGTCAAATGCAAACCAGTAAGTGCAACTTGGATGGCATATTTTTTTGGATACAGAATTTGTGTTGCTTGTTTGATATCAGAGTGGTATCGAGATGACACATGCTATCCACATTCCTATTTATAAGATGAAAAATCAAGGTTCTGGAACATGGATAGAGCTAAAGTTTGTTCCAGAATTTCATAATGTGGCTGAATTTCATTCTTGAATGGATAATCTGTTCATGCTTTTGATTACATTTTCAACAATACAATGAATTTTGGAATTCCACTACCCAACTCTCTTCCCACCTATTCGCTTAATTAGCATCTATAGAATTGTAAGATATAAATGCAAGAAACCTGTCATGTAGTTTTGAAGAAAATTTTCCAGTTTTTGTTCTGAGAAAATGCTTAATCTGGATGCGCTAGTTCCTAGAATATCAGGGTGCTTGGGAAGTACATGCTCCAAAACTCCAAAAAGACCAGTTACCAGTTCAGGTTTGTCCTTTTAGGTAGTGGAATATATTTTTACCACTTGACGAGGAACGAACTGAGGACTACACAGGTTACCCAAGCTTAGGAATGGCTTAACAATTTGTCTTCAAAAGAATGGTTGCATTGCTTAAGGTTTTCAGTGCTCTTGAAGGACATTGGTCGTTACTTTCTTCTTCTTGTGTTTCCAGTTGAGTTTTGGTTTTCTTGTTGAGGCACGCATTAGCCCTTAAAAGGTTTAGAGTTTGGGAGCTGCAGAACTCACGACTCTATTAGAAAGTAGAATTACCAACTTTTACATGAATTTGGAAGAACTGAAGCAGTACGAGACAGAATAACCAATAACATATTAAAGTGTGAGTATTGCTTCAGGTCATAGAAATTTTCAGCTCTATGGATGTAATCAACTGACTAAAATAAGCACAAAAACTTTTAGTGTCCATGCACCACATGCTCAGAAATTTTAAGCATATGATGAGGCCATGGGAGTGCTGAAGAATTCTCCCACTTCAACCACTTGTCTACCTGTATTTCATCAAACCCAGAGTCCCAGCTGCAGTAACGATTCCATAAATTTTCTCATTATGATCCATTGATTATAACCACAGATCAACTATGTTGTTGTTGATGATGATAATACTTTTTTCCTTGAGTTCAAATGGAAAATCAATCATGCTTCTATAGTCAGTTTGGCCAGTGCATGTGACCCTTCAATGGTTTCTACAATTAGATAATCATTCTACACTAGAGTAAAATGGTTTTTCAAACAACAGTTACTTCTATTGGATAATCAATGATAGTCTTTCATGTAGTTCAAATGGAACACAAATCATGACCACAGTCAGGTTGGCCACTCATGGGATCCTTTGATGGAGTGCAGAAATGTAGAATTACATAATTAATCTACACCAGATTAAAATGGGGTTCTCTTATAATGATTTTTAATATTAGAAAATCATTGAACACTTGATTGAAATGGTTGGACAAAATTCCAACTATCAACACTAATTAATGACCCACTATTCTATCAGAACCAAAGGGGGGGGGTTGAATATCTTTAAATTTATAAATCCTCAACAAGAAGACATCCCTTATTTCATGCTGTCCTCTCCAATCATGAAGTTCAATAGATCTGACTGTGAATGTTATCAAAATTGACTCAAGAACAATTGTTAATGTAAATAGATTTTCAATTATGATCAATATATGGTAGAGGGAACCTTGAAAGGCAGTGTGGTCCCTGCGCAATGGGAGTGTGCGTGGAAGCATCAACAGCGGCGGGATTTCCGCCTTCCATGAGGGGCAGGGTGGTCATTTTGTGCTCCTCTGTGTCTGGGTGCAGGGGCCACGCTGCCTTTCAGGGTTCTTTTTCCCAATATTTATTTACTTTCAATATATATATATATTTATTTATTTATAATTTATTTGCATCTTTGAACCAATGGCCGTAGTCATCTTTTGAGTAGTTTTCTCAAGAGATTTAGAAGGAACTAATCCTTCATTTTACAGTTCATATCTGCACCTGAATCAAGGCAATAGTTTTGAAGCTATATTCTCTTTGGACAACAATTGTGAGTAAAACATACCATCGATGCGATGTTTCTTTACATATATATATAACTTAGAGCATGATCAGCAGTTAACAGCTGTGCACTATCAAATTTAAGCAAGAACACCAAAATAATCACAATAAAAGAGAGGAATAAAAGATGTACTCAACGAGGCAAAGGGTGAACAAAGGCCATTGATTTTGCTTTCTTGGTGTTCTTGATTGATTTAGTTCATAACACAGTTCAACCACTGGAGTTCTGACTCAGTGACTCTCCTCGCATTCATAGCTCTAACACTTCAGCCTCATTTAAAATAGAATTCTCTTAGCAAAGTTGTTAGCTAATTGTAGCAGGCCATTATTAAGAAACTCAAGCATGACTCAAGCATGACAACTATGACTCAATTCCTTTGCAAGTTCTCCTACTGTTGTTTCACCAGCGGTAAACTCGACCACTGGGAGAGAGTGTTCATATTCTTCTATTTGATTAATCACTTTTTTTTGGTCATCAGTTTTGAAGATGATGGTTATAGATTGCCTTTTGTCAATATTCTACTTGTGTTGTAAATGAATATTTTTTTGTGCTTTAAATGCTTCACATTTTATTATGATTATGGAAAATTTTCTTTGAGCGGATGGCAGAGGGTACATTAGCACCCTCTCTCTCCTCCTCACATGAATTGACCTCTCTGCCCACTATGTATGAAACCATTTTGTCGCTCTTCACTGGTGCGCTCCTCTATGCTGCTTGCTCAAAGAACCCTTTGCCTTATAATTATTAATGAATAAATGTGATTTCTGTCATGTAATTGCATCTTTTTCATACTATATCTAACTTGGTCCCTATCGACAGGGTTATGAGCCGCTTATCTCTGTCAACGGATTACATCAATTGCACATCTTCATATTCTTCTTAGCGGTCTTTCATGTAATATACAGTGCAATAACAATGATGCTTGGAAGATTGAAGGTGGGTAGAAATATGAAAGTAGTTTTATTCTCATTTTCTAATACTTAGCACATGAGAATAATAAACAAGCACATGGAGTGCAAGTGGTTAGGGTTCTCCTTTTTATGTGTTCTTCCTGTTAGGGTTCACCTTTTGATGTGTTCCTTCCAGTTCCAGGTAATCACATATTGTTAAAGTTAATTGCTGTTTCAACTGTTTTCTATTACTGCATGGGGTATTTTGTAATTTTTTATATTTCAGGGGCATAGGAGTAATTACTGATAAACCAGGGGATTTATTGTAATTAGTTATAATTATCATGTTATAAATATAGCCTTGAGCAGACGATTAGGAAAATAATGGAAAATAACACCCTAATCGACCAGCTTCTGTTTTCATCCATTTTTTCTCCTCTTTCTTCCTCTTCTTCTCTTGATCTACGCAAGTAATGGTTAGTGCATTCTATTTCTGTCACATGGTATCAGAGCACCATTGACCGGTTATCTGCTGTTTTTCATTCTGGTTTGAGTGTCCTTAAAGAAAATCGTGTTCCCTTGTTCGATGAATACAAAAATGAGGGATTTCATGTGAGCATCGTTATTAGTCTTCAATCAAACCTCTGTGATATGATCTTATTCTTATCAGTTTTCTGCTATTTTGGTCCGATTTCGTGAATCATTGTGGAAGTTTAATTCTTGAATGGGTCATCTTCCTCTGTTGGAATCAGTCCAAACTTTGTAGACTTGCGCTATTGTCTCTAGTGGTTTGATCTTAATTTCAGGATTATCATACCTAGTTTGCTGCAGTTCTTTAAAAATCCTTGTTCAAGAAAGGATATGTCAAGAAGTCCACTTCCACTTGTCAGAACTCCGTGAAATTTTGCGGACGTATTCTCCTCATAGAGTAAGATACTCGACCAAAATTTTAGGGCAATTAGACAAATTTACCCCTTGCAATTTCACAGCCTTACTTCTCTGCGATTTTGGAGGTTTTTTTTTGCTTCCCACGGTTTGGTTTTCTTCTAATCTGTAGCTTCTGATTTTGGCTTGTGTGATCCTAAGTGGATTTTCAATATTGTTGTCGTTTATGGTCAGAGATCCAGTTATGTTTATTTATTTGTTTATAATCTACGATTGTGATCTGTCTGCCATTTTTTTGTCTGCTTTGTGATTTGACCTTTTTGTGATCTGTTTTTGGTGCTGAACCTACCTTTGCTCTGCTATAATGGGCGACTTTAAACCCTTTCTGGATTCTGTTAATGTCCAAATTACTGCTGCCAAGCTAAATGGTGTATCTAATAATTCATTATGGGCACAAGCTGTGGGAGTTTATATTAATGCCAAAAGCAAATTGAAGTATTTAATGTCAACACCTCCTTCTGCTGATTCAAAGATTGATGATTGGATGCCTGAAAATGATACATTATTAGTCTGGTTATGTAACAGTATGGAGAGGGTGGGCTTTGGTACAACGGTAAAGGTTGCTCCATTGTGACCAATTGGTCATGGTTTTGAATCTGGAAACAGACTTTCTATGGAAGCAGGGGTAAGACCATTATGACCCTACCCAGACCTCCACAGTGACGGGAACCTCGTGCATTGGGTACGCTCTCTTTTTGTTTTTTAATATAAATGTAACAGTATGAATTTGTCTATTAGTGCGAATGTTATGTTCCATACAACAACCAAAGGAGTTTTGGATGATTTAAAGGGAGTTTTTCTTAAGATAAAAATATGTTGCGAGTACATCATCTCTATGAGAAGATATTTAATTTCAAGCAAGGTGACAAGTCTGTTGGGAGAAATGGAGAATACTATAGTGCACTTAAAGGTATATGGGAGGATTTGAATATCTACCAACCTCATACTACTGATTTGGACTTGTTGAAAACTCAACGTGCTGAGTTTAAGTGGCCAAAAATTTTTCTGGTTTGAATTATGATTTACAGCTTGTCGAAAGTTTGTTCCTTGCTGGTGAAAAACTTCCTTCTATGACTGAAGCATTCTGGCCGTGTCCAGCATATTTTATCAATGTATCTGCCTCCGTCACTAAATTTGAATCACCCATAGTTGTCAAGGCTTCACATAGGCGTCCAAGCGCCTTGTTTGCATCACATTGCGTCCAGATTCACTCTAATGCCTTGGGTTACCTAGACATTGTGATAACTATGGAACACCTCCTTCTTTAAAGGAGCGTGTTGCTTTGGTGGCTAACAATGGTGATCGTGGTCGTGGTTCTGGATTCACTGGAAGAGGTCGTGGTTCAGGGGAAGGTCGAGGACGTGGACTTTGTGGTTGTGGAGGCGAACTTACTCAGGTTTTCTGACAGTGTACGTACTATGGTAAGAATAATCAGACAGTTGATATGTGTTGGGAGAAGTATAGTAAACCTCAATAAGTGATGCAATATGCCAATACATCAGTGATTGATGGAAATTCTGACTTGATGTCATCCAAAGACATTAGTCTTGCTTCATCTGGATCTGATCGATCGGTTACTGTGTCTCATGATGGTTATCGCTAATTATTGAAACGAGTTCAACAGCTTGAGACTCAGTCATCCACCGCTTCATCCATTACTACATTAGCTCATACAAGTATTGTTGTCCTTCTCGTTCTTCATTCCCCTGTCCCTTAGGTTATTGATTTTAGGTGTTTCCTCTCATATGGTTGATAAATTGAATGTGTTCTTAATTTCAAATTATCCTTGCTGATGGCTCTTTTACCCAAGATTTTGGTAATGTTGTAGTTTCTCCTTCTTCCTCCTTATCTTTATCATATGTACTTCATGTACCTCGGTTACCTTTAAATTTACTTTTGTTAGCCAACTTACCTAGGCATAAAATTGTGCTGTTACTTTCTGTCCTTATTGTGTCTTTCAGGATCTCTAGACAAGGAAGACGCTGGCCTGGAGGGTGTGAGAAGGATGGTTTATACTACCTTGATGGTGTCTCCTTCTCTAAAGCTGCTTCTACTACTTTTAGTAGTGCTTCTCTTATTCACTAGTATTATTGTTTGAGACACTTGTCATTTCCAAGCTTCACAAATGGTTCCCAGTTGCAAATCTATTTCGCACATTGAGTGTGAGGCTTGTGAATTTAGCAAGCATCGTCGCACATTCTTTCCTTCTTGTACTGTCTCTAAGAGTCGGTCCTTGTTCTCTTTAGCAAGCATCATTGCACCTCTTTGAGAGTAGGTCTGATTGTTCTTATTTTGTTACCTTTGTGGACGACTATTCTTGATAACTAGGTTGTTTTTGTTTTTTATCGCTCTGACTTGTCTATTTTTCAAATAATTTTTATAATGAAATAAAAACTCATTGTGTTTGCTTTAAAATTTTTCATTCTGATAATGCTCTTAAGTATACTCAGCGCCTTGGGGAATCCTATTGTTCCTTCTGTTAATCAAGGAGTGAATTAGTATTTTTATCTTCTCGAAGGTGGCCCTGGTGCCTAGCAGTTATGAGTTCTCTCCATCCTTTTTTATCCTCTTTAGATTTCTTTTATAGCTTGATTCAGCCGTAGGGATAGGCCGTTGTTTTTGTAGTGGAGTTTTTTTCATCTTTCTTCTTTATTATTCTTTCCTTCGATTTTTTGGGGGAAAGAATTCTTGGACTATCATTGAATACATTAATCATTTACAAAAAAAAAAAAAAAAAAAAAAAAAAAAAGTTAGATTTCTGAATGAACATATAAGATCGGACTTGGTAGTAGCCCCGATCGATGACAAACGAGCTTAAAGCTCACTTTGTTGCTAAGGGATATACTTAGACACATATAGGATTGATTACTTTGAGACATTTTCTCTTGTGGGCCGTTTGAACTCTATTCATGTTCTTATTTCTCTAGCTATTAATATTGATTGGCTATTATTTTTGCTTGACATAAAGAATGCATTTTTGAATAGTGATTTTCTTAAAGAAATCTATATGAAGCAACCTTTTGGGTATGTTGCTTAGGGGGAGAATGCACAAAAAGCATATAAGCTTTGTAAAGCACTTATGGGCAGCCACCAAGAGCTTGGTTTGATAAATTAGCAAAGTTGTTATTGGTTTATGGGTTGACACAGTACTACTCTGATGACTGTGTTTGTTTGTCGTTAGGGTTCCAAAGTGATTTTGTTTGTTGTTTATGTTGATAATATCTGGTATTGATGGTGTCAAGACCTACTTATGGCAACACTTTTAGATGAAGGACTTGGGTGCTTTCAGATATTTTTTGGGAATTAAGGTTGTTGGGAGAAAGAAGGGTATTAGTCTGTCTCAAATTAAGTATGTGTTTGATATTCTGTCTGAGACTAGCATGTTAGGTTCTAAACTTGTTGATACCCCCCTATGGATCCTCATCAGAAACTTGGGGTTTGTGATGATAAAGAATTTGCAGACAAGCATCAATATAGAAGATTGGTTGGTGAACTCATCTACCTTACAGTGATTAGGCCTGGCCTATCATTTGCAGTTGGTGTTATAAGCTAGTTCGTGGAAAAACCCAAGCAGTCTTACTGGGGGGAGCATGTCATATTTTGAGATAACTTAAGGGTGCTCTAGGAAAGGGTCTCATTTATACACCTTATAACCATATTGCTTTTGTTGGTTATTCTGATGCTGACTGGGCAGGTGCTAAATGCAATAGTTGGTCGACCATTGGTTATTGTACGTTTAGTGATGGTAATCTTGTTATTTGGAGGAGTAAGAAACAAAACAGTGGCTAGGTCTAGTGTTGAAGTTGAGTATAGAGCCGTGGCACGTACTCTAGCTGAATTAATGTGGTTAAAGTCACTTTCTAGTCAAGAAGTTTGTTAATATGTATTGTGATAATCAGGCAACTATCTACATTGCTAGTAATCCTGTCTTTCATGAATGGACCAAGCATATTGAAGTTGACTATCATTTTGTGAGAGATGCTGTGATGCGGGAGTTGATCTCCCCTCCATTTGTCAATCCTACTAATCAACTTGGTGGCTTGTTAACCAAGGCTTTGTTTCGGATTGTGTTTCTTCAAGGTTGTTCCAATATGGGCATGGGAGATTTATTTTCCAACTTGAGGGGGAGTGTTAAAGCTATTTGTTGGTTTTACTGTTTTCTATTACTGCATGCGGGTATTTTGTAATTTTATTTATATTTCAGGGGCATATGAGTAATTACTCATAGTCCATGGGCTTTCTTGTAATTAATTAATATAGGCTTAAGCAGTCAATTAGTAAAAAAACACACTAACCGACCAGCTTCTTTTTTCTTCTTTCTTTTCTACTCGTCTTTCTTCTTACCTCTCGTTCTTCCTCTTCTCTTGATCAAAGCAGGTACTGTTTAGTACACTTCTGTTTCTGTCTCACATTTTGAAATGTTAATCTGATTATTTGACCATAGTGTACAATCTATCTCTATTGGTTGCAAGCTTTGGCGCAACAGTTAAGTTACGCTATTGCCACCTATTGGTTGTGGGTTCAAAACTTGGAAACAGACTCTCCTGCGAAGCAGGGGGGTAAGACTGCGTACTTTTTCCCTCCCAGACCCTGCAGTATTAGGAGCCTCGTGCACTGGGACACTTTTTTTTTAATGTACAATCTATCCCCATTCTTCTGGATAGTCAAGAAAATTTGGTAACCTGTCCAGACTCCAGAAAGTTCTGATGCTATTGATTTTAGACCTAGAAGATGTAATAGATCGATCCATTTGAAATGATTAGTCCCAGCAGCTTCGTATGCCCTGATGGGATTGTAAAAATCATATCTGGACCTGGCTGTTGCCAGTCCAGGCCAGCTTTTTTCACCTCAACTGCTGTCTGCTAATTTATGCTAAGAAACCAGGCTGTATTTAGGCCCAAGGTTGGTCCAAACTCAAAATTGAATTGAAATTTAAGCAGAGTCTGATACAGCATCAGTTGACCTACTGATAATGGTATTAGAGACCTGGTCTCTTGGGCATATGCTGTTTCCAAGCCTGCAGTGCTGACAGATCCTATCTTGAATACAATATACATAATGCTTGCTAACAATAACTGTTTGATGCAGATTCGTGGATGGAAAGAATGGGAAAGGGGAACTTCATCGCTTGACTATGAATTTTCCAATGGTACTTTTTCAATGCCAGTCAACTTTTTTGTGTGGGACAAACTGAGAGTCACAATTAGAACATAGAAATGGGGTTTGACAAATAGAAACAGGTTTGGGTGAGGGAATTTTAATCTAAGATTAAGGGCTTCTGTTTTTTGGATTATATAGGGAAATCTCTGATAGAGAGCTAGGTAGTTATTTGGGAAATCCCTGATAGAGAGTTAGATGGTTATAAATTTATAGAGTTGGTTGAGAAACTGATTACTATTGAACGGAATTCTCAGGGGGAAAACTGGAACTTGAAATAGATATCTATATTTCAACCTCAAGAATCAGAAATAGAGTCAAGAATTTAGAAACTTATCTGAAACTCTGCTAACATGAAAATAAAGGCATTAAGATTGTTAGAGATGTTAAATCTCTCTCAATGAAGTCAACTCCACGTAAGATACATAGATTAAGATCCCATAAGAAAGCTATTGATTGATTGAGATTATTACATTTATTACCAAAACTAATATTTATTGCAAAGTCCAGACCATAGTTATTAACAAATAGTGGTGGTTTGCAACAATGGCATAAGACACTCAAAAATGAAGAATTTTGTACCCTGACTTAACTATAAGAAAACTTGACAAATTCTACTTTTGAACAAACTTCTAAAACTCAAATATAACTACTAATAAATCTTTCTGGAGAAAATAAATTCCAAAATGCTGGGGTTCTGGATAGAGATCTGTAACTTGATCTCGTGTTTAGCCAACCTTGCAAACATTTCTTTCTAGATTCAATTTAAATTACCAGAGATAATGAAATATGGTTGTCTAGAGATTATCTTTTTGGGGTGCTTCATGGCCACACCATATAAGACTATATGGAGTGTAAGTGAGACTCCTGGAACAGACACTATGCTCGAGTAGTAAATTTGCATGAGTACAACCTGGAGGAGCCCTTAGGCATGACATCATTGTAATGCCAAATCTGCGGACTATGGCGGACTATAGTACATCGTGGAAGAGGAACTTCAATATTTGGGCTTTGGCTACTCTTTGCCAGCTTAACTCCTTTGTTACTTTTAATTCCTATTCCTTGAATTTGAGGTTTTTGGTTCAGTTTCTTGGAGTAGGAGGCCATTTTCTTTCACCATCATGTTGTTGTTGTTGGTTTTTCTTTTTTCTTTTTCCCCGGCAACTTCTTTAAAGCTGAACTATGTATATCCTGATTATGCAGATCCATCAAGATTCAGGCTTACTCATGAGACATCTTTCGTGAAAGCTCATACCAGCTTCTGGCTGAAGACTCCGTTCTTCTTTTACTTTGTAAGAAATATGTCATTTACCTTCTCAATATCCTTGTAGTTTTCCTGCTTTTACTAATTACTGGAATTTATTCAAATAAAGCAAAGTAATAAGTAAACTACTTGGAAGGATGTAACAATGTGCCATTAGGTCCTTGCTTTATTTTCATTCTGTTCTTTATATTTTTTTTCTTCTTTGTATTTCTAACAAGCCATAATTAGTATCCATCCAAACTAATTTGGCACTAGAGCCAACTGATCCAATAGAGCTCCCTGTATCTCAATTTGAGAGTCTAAGAGGGAGAAGCTTCAACCAATCTAATGTTTTTTCTGAGATTGGAAGCAAATATTCAAGGTTTCATCTGCTTTCTCAATGTCCAATTCATATTGTGAATGGGAACTCTCTCCCTCTGTCTATTAGCCAGCCACAAGGCCCACAACAAAGTCTCAATTAAGACCACCATTGTCTCACTTTGTTGGTATATAATGTAACAGCCCAATGGGCAGTGTATAAGACTTATCTGAAAAGTATTTCACCAAGAAGTCCTTGTGCTGGTTGATGTAGAAACTCACAGCACCAAAGTAATCCTTTGATGCAGGCATGTGTGGCCGACCCTGATCAGCTGTCTTCTTAAATGGACCATAGCCATGCTCTTAGAGGATCAGCCCGGATCCAAGCTCAAAAGACTCAAGCCCAACCCAAGTCCAAATCTGTCCAAAATATAATCCAGAATTATGCCTGTTCAGAAGTGTCAACTTCAAGGGCATGTTCGGGTTATATAAAGTGATATCTTGAGAAAACAAAGCATGAAAGTTGTATTCCTTCAAGTCCTCTATCAAATGACTTTGGAATCACCTCAGTCCGAGTTGTATTGAAGGAGTTATGCATTTTTTACCAAACATGCGCAGTCCAATACACCTACCCAAGTTCCAATCCACTTCTTAGACTAAGTCACACCTTGGACCTAGCCCAACCCCCTAGACGGCCTCCCTTGGACCTAGCCCAAACCCCTAGCGAGCCTACATGTGAACCTAACCCTTGACTAAGGACCCCCTCCTAGTTGGCCTCGTTTGAGTGGGAGACTCTTCATCTCCTTAGAGTGGTTCTTCAATTCTTGAGTGCAAGATGATGTGGCAGCTCATCCTTCAAAGATTCTCTTGGTCTACACAACTTCAACTACACTTCCAAAGTCCTTCTTGAAGGCTACATTATCTCTTGAAGATTACAAAATCTCTCTTGAAGGCTACAAAGTCTCTCTTGAAACATGCTTTAAGGCAAGAAGAATATTTGAATTGACTATTTTTTAGTAGTTTTTTTTTTTTTTTTTTTTTTTTTAATAATTATGTTTGTAATCAATCTCCATAGTTTTCACGGAGCCTTGGCGACCCAAGGCGTTGGAGAGGGACCAAAAGCAAGGCGACACCAACAAGGCGACCAAGGCACCCAAGTCGACCAAGGCGCTTGGATGCCTAGGCGACGCCTTGACAACTATGTCAATCTCAGCCATAGAAAAATCAAGGGTTTAGATGTCGCATTACCATTGAGGGATTCCTTTGTTTTCCTATTAAAGGACAACCTATTCTCATTGTAATGATAGCTACGAAATGATATTTTGTTGAAGGTTGCTCCAAGCATTTCTCTTGAACCTAGTAGTGTTCACCCCAGAAACTTTGAATGATTTTCTCTCCTTCCTAGAAGAGTAGGAATTTTGTTCTTCACTTGAATCCTAGAAGGGTTGCAAGACCTCGTTGGAGCTGCAATTGTCCTAGAAGAGTTGCATTTCAAAACCATATCTATCCATATCCAATTCTTTTTATTTTCATAATTATGTTCTTGTTCGTGCACCAACTTCATGAGACATTTCGAGCACCATACATTGTGTTACTATGAATACATTTTTCATCAAAGTTATAGGACCGTGAGTCCTTGTTCATTAGGCTTTGGATTCAAGTCATTCCGATTTATATTAAGCAAGATATACTCATTTTTTTTGAGGTCGCGCGTTTCTGAAAATTTTTGTATCCAAGCTTTCTTTAAAGCTTGTTTTATCTTCTCTCGATCCGAGTTCAACAATCTCCTTTGGGGGCTTGCATCATCCTTCTTGAATCAAGAAGAGATGACAATGGAGTTGAGTCGTATCAGAATGATAGTCCATAAGGTTTTAAATACCCCAAATTGTACAAACCGGGTTGACTGTGCGTTTATACCTCCAAGATAAAACAACTCCCTAATCACATAAGGTGCACTCCTAAATGTGATTACACAACACACAGGAGCGCAAATGCTATACTTAGTAATACACCACTGACTTTGGTAAATAGAGAACAGGAACACTAACTACAAAAGACACTTCCAGAAAACAAGAATATTGGTTACAGTATGCCTCTCAGAGAACAGTAAGTACTGACTGTATTGGAGACAGAATCCCTCTCAGTGTGCACTTTCAGAGAATAAGCATTTTCAGTATGTTCTACACAATACATAAGAAATTTTAGATTGTCTGCTATATATGTAGACCTTGTGCCTTTATATATCTGTACATATACAGAAGTGGCTGTACGTGTACATATACACACACGTATAGGTGCCTATACAGGTTTAAACAATAAATAAGTGCCTATACAGGTGTGTTTTTACGTATGGGTGTCTATATGTAGTAATTTGAATTTGGAGCCAAAACTAACAATGTATAAAAGATATAAGTTGAGTTACACCCGTACCAGGCCAAGGCCGGGCCTGGCTAGGCTCAGCTCGGCGCGCGTGTTGTGAAAAGGCACCCCGGACGCAAACCGGACATCTCCAAGGAGGGATACTTTCCTTTTGAACCCACATCCCTTATAAGTCCCATTAATACTTATAAGCTAGACCTTACTCTTGTTTGTGAGCAATGTGGGACTAAACTAAAAGGGTTTCCTTTAGTTCATAACAACTCTACAAGGGCAAAACTTATGGCTAATAGACTTAGAGCTTTTCTGCCACGTTTTCTCTCCCCATTTCAGGGGGCTTTCATTCCTGAAACACAAATTAGTGATAATATTGTGATTGCCCAAGAAATTTTCTGGTTTCTAAAGCATAAAAGGAGGGTTAAGGCTGGTTTTGTGGCTATAAAGTTAGACATGGCAAAGGCCTATGATAGGGTGGAATGGACTTTGATCGATCACCTTGCCAAGTTCATTGGTTTCCCTGACTGGTGGATTAAGTTAGTTAACACTCTTATCTCAACCACCTCTTTCTCTATGAAAGTTAATGGCAGCCCTTTTGGTTTTTTTTGCCCTTCCAGGGGCCATAGACAAGGGTGCCCTTTGAGTCCTTACCTTTTTTTGTTTACTATGGAAGTCCTCTCCCGTATCCTATAGGCTAGCTGTGAGGCAAGGCTCTTTAAGGGAATTAGAGTTGCTAGGGGAGCACCTGAGATTTCCCACCTGTTATTTGCTAATGACACTTTCATTTTCTGCCGCAACACGGAGGAAGATATCCTCTCCATTAAAGCTGCCCTGGACTTTTTCTCTGACCTAACTGGTCAAGAAATTAACTTTTCCAAGAGTGAGGTACACTTTAGTCGGAACACTGCACCGGACAGGAAAAGGTCTATCTGTACAATTCTGAAAATGAAAGAGATGAATCCCTCTTCCAAATATTTGGGGACAAATCTGTTTCACTCTCGCTCTAGGGTTAGGGACCTTTCCCCCATTATTCTGAGAGTCCAAAATAAGCTGACTACCTGGAAGGCTAATTGCCTTTCTTATGGTGGTAGGAAATTTTTTATCCAATCTGTCTTGGCTTCAATCCCGTCTTTCCAAATGTCATGTTTTCTGTTCCCTAAGAAATGTTGCTCTAAACTTGACTCCATTTGCCTTAATTTTTGGCAGAATGGGACCTCTAGTCATAAACGGACCACCCTCATTAGTTGGGACAAGATTTGCAGACCTCCCTCCCTTGGAGGTCTTGGTCTACGAAAATCCCTTAACCACAATAGGGCCTTAATTTTAAAGCTTGGGTGGCGTCTGATCACTGAGGAACACTCTTTATGGGCTCAAGTCCTAAGAAGGAGATATTTTCCTAATCGATCTATCTTTGACCTCAAAACCTTAAAGAAAAAGGGGACTTGGATTTGGAACAGCCTGGCTACCCTTCTTCCAATCCTCAAACAAATTGTTTGGAAAAAAATAGGGAATGGGTGCACCACTTTTTGCTGGGAGGACCCGTGGGTACCTACTATACCCATGCACTGCCTCCCCCATACTTTTCGGACTACCTCGATCTGCTAGGTAAGCGATCTTGTTATTAACTCACACTAGCATCTACCTTTACTTACCAATTTTTTTCTTATGGGCTTCGCTTCTGAAATTTCTAAAGTGTGCATTTCAGACTCTGAGGATCAGTGGAAATGCTCCTTGACAAAAACTGGGACGTTCTCCACTCGACAGGCTGCCTCTTACCTGCATTCCCATTTTCATAATGACCAGATTGTTTCCAAATGGTGGCGTTTTTTCTGGAAGCTTAAAATTCCTCCGAAATTTAAGTTGTTTTTTTGGCGTGTCTTACATGTAGGTTTACCTGTCAAGGATACTATCGCGCACTGGTTGCCGATCGAGCCTACATGTTATCTCTGTGGTGCTCGTGATGAAACCCAATGGCATCTTTTTATATCTTGTGAATGGACTAAGCGTATCTGGGCATCTGGGCCCCTCGGGCTGAGAACTGAGGACCTTAGCAGCCCCTCTTTGGCACATCTTTGTGCTTCCCTCCTCAATTCTAAAGCCCTGGATTTGAACTCTGCTTCTTGGTTTTTTTCTATTGTTATTTTAACTTGCTATTTCATATGGTTTGTAAGAAACAAGGTATCCCTTGGATTAGCCCCAGCTAATCCACACTTGGTTTTATCAAATGTTAACCGCTGGATGTACTATTTAGATCTCACTCCCTCTAATTTGTATACACTCACTATGGACCACCACCAATCTACACATTGCACTCTACTTTTCACACACCAGTTGTCTAACGACGATATGCACTTCCCTGTTCTCTGCTGCGCAGGCCTTTCTAAACCATCAATGGGACTAACCGGATGGGGGTATTGCTTTTTGTTAGATGGCAAGAGTGTTTTAGCATCTGCAGGATTTTCGTGTTCATCTAACCCAAAGGAAGCTGAGCTGATAGGAATCTTGCAGGGGTGGAAACACGCTCTCAAGGAGGGGATACATTTAAAAGAAATTTGGGTTACTAGTTTTAGCCTTAGTCTAATTTTGCAATCAGGACATACGTCTAGAGTACCTTGGTCACTTCTTTCTCCTTATGTTGAACTAGCAGAACTAACTTCGAACTTTACCACTGTACGTATATCTCACAAGCACAATCACTGGACTGCAGCCTTGAAATCTTATACTCAGGCTTCAGTTAGGACCAAATCTCACTCTACACCTTTTTTGTACGATGTACATGCGTTTATTCACCAACACACTTCTTTTCCTCTAGAATTTATAAAACCAACACACTTCTTTTCCTCTAGAATTTTTAATGTTGTTTGGACAGTTCTTGTATTTGGGATTTTGTGTTAATATTTTCATTAGATAATGCTTCTTAAAATATCCATCTCTTACCAAAAGGAAATATATCCATCTCTTGCAGGTTTGCTTTTTCCGACAATTTTTCAGGTCTGTTCGTAAGGCTGACTATTTGGCTATGCGCCATGGATTCGTCACGGTAAGTTTGTTCAACTCGTTTTCAGAAGCCATCTTTTTATTTTATCATTAGTTTCTGATTATAATATTCATGTAGGTTCATTTGGCTCCAGGAAGTAAGTTTGACTTCCAAAAGTATATTAAAAGGTCTCTAGAAGATGATTTCAAGGTAGTTGTGGGAATCAGGTAAAGTGTTATTATTTTACGGTTTTCTCAAGTCAATCTTGCTTATATTCTTGTTGTATTCTTCTGACACACAAACACTATGTGTTGCAGTCCTGTGCTATGGGCTTCGGTTGTGTTCTTTTTGCTGCTTAATGTTGAAAGTGAGTCACCTCTACACTCTATTCCAAGTTAACATTTCAAGTTATCAAATTCAAATAGAATTGGATCTTCTCCAATGATTCATTTCATCTTTTTCAGGATGGCAGGCATTGTTCTGGGATTCTATAATTCCTGTAGTTGTAAGCATTTGATACACTGAATCATTTGTTGTTATCACTATTCTTCAGTTTGATTACAAAGTAAACTATGATAATTGATATGGCTGCAGGTAATCTTAGCAGTTGGAACAAAGCTTCAATCAATCATAATACAAATGGCTCTTGAAATCCAAGAAAGACATGCAGTGGTTCAGGGAATTCCTCTTGTCAAAGTCAGTGACAAGCACTTTTGGTTTAGCAGGCCTAAGTTAGTTCTTTTTCTCATCCATTTCGTTCTATTTCAGGTAAAAAAAAATGCTTTGTGTCTTTATAAATGATACTATCTAAAATAGAGGTCAAGTAATGTAATACTAGTCCATCAATCATTATACAGCAGATGTAGGGGTGATGGATTCAATCTAACGTCATCATAAATTTCAGAATTCTACCCACGACAGGGTCGTAGAGGTGCACAACCAGCAGACCAAGGTCTGCGTTATTCCCCGAACCAGTGTTCAGATCAGCCCCAAATTACTAGTATAACTAGGTCTCCTCAAGTCCAACTTCTCAAAGTACGGCTCCCATCCAATGGTTGGATTTGGAATTGTAATAGTTTCACTGAAATAGCAACCATGATTTCAAAATTAGAAACTAAGCAATATCTTCATATGAACACAACAGTTCAACACCAAATTAACATCAATTCCTCATCTCAACACATAGATCATGATATCTAGAAACCACATAAAACCGATGGCCAGATTTCACAAAAACCAAAAACTCACAGAACAGAAACTAATTGTAAAAATTAGACCTGAATTATCTCACAATCGGCAGGCCTGATATGGCTGAATTTCAGGTCGAAGGCAGTGCTGGAATAGCTCTTAAACTTTTCAAAACTCCAGTCCAGTCCGATGGCTAAATTTGGTCCTAACAAGCCTTCAAAATTGCAGTTAAACAACCACTCAACAGGAACCGTAAGTCTCTTGTAATCCTAGAAAAACTTCAACTCTCAATAAGACAACAATATCCCAACATAAGATCCATAAACAGTCAATGATTAAGAGAGATAAATCAGTTCTAGCACTTACTTGATGTACAGGACAGAATGGAAGAATAGAAACAAGTAAAAGAATGAAGATATGAATGAGCCTCTCACTCCACCTTGCTAGTCTCTCACCAGCTCCACTTGCATCTCCCTAGGGATCTCTGTTTCTCACAGAATTCTTACATCACACAAGGAAGAACAGCACAATCCATAAAGTTTTTTATTTTTTGGTCTAAATCGCGGGGTAGGTCTTCCCCTTCTTTCTTATTAATAGTTTTAGAAATAGAACAATGTAGAACCTCCTTGCGTGGCCTAGGAGATTCCTTACAAACTTAGACTTCCTCAAATTAGAAACTTCTACAAATTGAAACTATTATGAAATGAAACATATCCCATATCTCTTGCAACTTAGCCAATAGGAACAATACAAAGATGTAGTAACTAATACCAAGCATAATGGAAACTAATTAAAATAAAAGCTACTAAACCCACACACAAGGACTAACTGAGATCCAGTAAAAAGGGCGTACCCAGTGCATGAGGCTCCCGCCGCTGTAGGGTCTGGGGAGGGTCATAAGGTACGCAGCCTTACCCCCACTTCGCGGAGAGGCTCTTTCCCAACTTGAAACCGCGACCACTAGGTCGCAATGGAGCAACCATACTGTTGTGCCAAGGCCCACAATGGTAAATCTGGCCCACGAAAGTGGATCAAGAGCTGGGTCTAAGGGCCTAGGTTGGCTGGCTGGACCTTTCTTCTTTTCCACCTCCTTTAATCTACATCAAGGGGTAGTATTGGAATGCTATATTCTAAAATATAATACTTTGTACAAAATATATAATTGAGATAACAAGTAAACAATTTGTTTAGACAATTGAAAAGTGAACTATGATCCTTAAAAGGGCGTACCCAGTGCACAAGGCTCCCGCCACTGCGGGGCCTAGGGAGGGTCATAATGTACGCAGTCTTACCCCCGCTTCGCAGAGAGGCTGTTTCCCGACTTGAACCCGCGATCACTAGGTCACAATTGAGCAACCTCACCGTTGCGCCGAGGTCCACCCTATTATTCCAAACTAAAATATTCCAACTGAAAAGTGAACTATGATCCTAGGATCTAAAAATATGATAAAACTGACAATCCCAAATTAAAATAAAGTATAATAAGTTGAAAAGCCTAAAATCTTATTCCAAACTAAAATATTAAAGCCAAATTTTTTTTCCGCAAGATTCATGACAAAACAGATCAAAATGCTGTTTAGCAAACCAATCAAACAACCCCATATAAATTTTGGCCCCTTCTCAAAATTTTGTTTGTCCAATGCTCCAATTAAACACCCAAAAGTATGCTGGACAGAAATTGAGTCCTTTATATGGTTCTTGAATAAGCATCAATTTACATCTTGAAGTCTATGACCTAGGCGCACTGCTATATTTTCGGTAGACTGTCCATATGAACACCTGAAATATTCAGTACAAAACGAAACAAGGGCTGTCTATCCAACCAATCCAACAATCCCGTATAACTTTTAACCCCTGTTCAACATTTTGTTGGTCCCATGCTCCAAATAGACACCCAAGATGCCCCATAAGAAATCAACTGCTTCCGACACTCCTTGAACTACATCAATGTGTCTCTATGCTGAGGTGGAACCAATCACCTAGGCAACCAAGTGTACTTGTGAGTGACGGATCTCATCCCTCATATATACTACAAGGAAAAGAACTTGTGATGCAGATAAAAAAGGACAAAAGAAGAAAGGCGCCGCAGGCCAGCAGACCAGAACTTGACCAAGAAACTAATCCAATTGAATGGATCACCTGATGAATCTGTCCAGTTTCTGATCTTAGATCCCTGATCACAACAGGAATCTCTCCAGTCCAAATTGGGGGGGGGGACTTCTTAGAAGTTAGAAGCCTTTTTTTTTTTTTTATGGTTATTATCTGTTATTAGTCGAGCTGGATTAGGTGTCTATGAACCCGGACCTGTTTTCAAGCCGTTTTCTTTGTAGGACTCTACAAACGCAGCCATCAATCTGGAGTTTTGAGTGAGTTAATATTTATTTTTCTTTCTTGTCCTGTCCAGGAATAGTACTAGCCTTTCCTATTATGAGTCTGAATCAGTCTAGCACTAGCCTTTCTATAAATGAAAAGCTACGCTGATATTCTGGTTATGTGGATTTCAGGCCATACTCTCATGGATTCTGAGTGGTGTACAAACTGAAACCCATCCATGATGCAAAAAACAAACGTAACAAAAGAAAGAACAATCAAACAACCACTACACAAGAATATATGTGGTTCGGCAAGGTTCCTACATCCACGGTGAAATGAGAGTGGCTTCACTAGCAATAGAGAATAGGGTTACAAGCTCTCTTCCTCTCACCTCTCTGTTTACAAAGAATTCCTCTTAACCTTAATGACCCTCCATTGCTACCAATTTAAAGGGAAAACATAAAGATACAATTTCCGAAATTACCCCCATGTAAATCCTAAAAATTTTTCTCAAGGCTTGCTGCCCCCAAACCCCCGCACGGACCTCTAGGCCTCAAGCCCTTCTGGATTTTAACAGCCCTTTCGAGGCGGCCTACTACTCAAACCACAGAATACAAGACATCAATCCTCAATCATCTCCACTTTAGCTTAAATTCTGTAAAGCTCCCATTAAGATAACTTGTAGTTGTCTTCATCCCCATACTCCATAAAGGTACACAACCGTACCCCAGTCATAAAGGGGTGCATGAGTGCATCCCTCACTCTCAATAGTGAGCAACATAATCAAGTCCAAGCAAAGCTTGAACTTCTCTGTAGTGACTGGTTTGGTGAGAATATTTGCAAGATTGTCATTTGTATGGATTTTCTTCAAGTGAATGCTTCCTTCTGACACAAGCTCCATGATTTTATGAAACCTCACATCAATGTGCTTTATCCTTACATGAAACACTTAATGAGTTGATTCTTTGCAGGATGAATGGAACTCTGACTATCACAGTGCAACACCTTACCTGCTAGCATAGGACACCAGAGACATCTTCTTTATCTCCTCATCTGTAGTAGGACATTGCATTTTAGATAACTTGAAGTGGTTAGTCAATGGAGTGCTAATGGGCCTAACATTTTCCATGTTGAAACGTTCCAACACCTTTTCAACATACCACTTCTGAATTATCCAAAGTTTACCTCCGCTCCTGTCTCTATGGATCTCGATATCTAGGATCCTTTTAACAGCATCTAGATCCTTCATATCAAACTCAACACTCAACATGGGCTTAAGAGAGATAAATCATGTGTATTCTTGGCAGCAATGAGCATGTCATCAACATAAAGCATCAAAAGAGAAAGAATTATCATCATATACTTTAAAGCTCACACAACAGTTTTACTCACTTCTTAAATAGCTGATCTGCACCATAAAGGAGTCAAAGTGCTTGTACCCCTGCCCAGGAGATTGCTTGAGGCTATAGAGAAATCACTTCGGCATGTAAACATAAGCTTCCTTTCCCTGCACTTTGAAATCTTCAATTGCTCCATGAAAATCTGTTCCTCCAATTCACCATGAAGAAATGCCGTCTTCACATCAACCTGTTCATCTATAAATCAGACATGGCTATTAAAGCCAGTAGTACCTATATTGAAGTGTGTTTTACCACTAAGCAGAATATTTCATTATAGTCCACTCCCTCCTTTTGAGCATAGCTCTTATCTACAAGTCTACCCTTGAATCTTTCATACTCCTTTTCTGATGCTGCTTTTTCTTACAAAAGACCCATGTGCACCCAATCACCTTTCTTCCCTTAGGTCTCCCAAGTCTTGTTCTTTTATACATCTCCTCCATCATGGTTGTCATCCATTTATCACTCTGCACATCACTTAAGAGTGTCCTAGAAGGAAGAGGGATCACTCATAACAACTATGAGGACATATGCTACCATGTCCTCAAACCCGTATCTCACTGGTGCTTTGTGAGTACGCTACCCTTTTCCTTTTGCCACTTTGTCGAGTTCACCTTCTGACTCTTGTTGTTATGGTAAGTTTTTGGATGATTCTTCTTTTTTTTATGTTTCTAACTCATCTAACTCCACATGCACTACAGATCTTTCATTATCATTTTCATCTGCTTGTAGTCTTCCTTTTGATTTCAGTGTGAGATTCATCAAGCACAACGTCCTAAGCTTGAATCCCTTCACACCATTCTCATCTCCAAGAAAGATGCATTGTTTAGACTTCAAATGTAACTTGGAATGTAGCCCTCTCTGCACATGCACATAGGCGATCAAAGGCATTGGAGAGGGTGCAAAATCAAGCCGATACCAACTAGGCGAAAGGCGTCCAAGGCGCCTGGACACCTTGACAACTATGATTTTAGCTTTCCTGTACACACCTCCTGTGGAATCTTGCAATTAAATGTTGTATATGGTGACCTGTCGATGCCATGTTCACTGCTTCTACCCAAATACTTTTCTTCAGCCCTACATTCAATCTCATACTACGAGCCCTTTCTAGAAGAGTCATTTTCATCCTCTTAGCCACTCCATTTTCTTGTGGAGCATCTGACATGGTGATGACATGGTGATGAGAAATCCCTTCATCAATCCTCAACAAGCATTACTGATGTGGATTCGGAAGTGAGACTCTAGTCGGTTCCAAGCCTGTAGATTGGGTGGATTCCTAATATGGTTCTTATATTGTTTCTACTTCAAATTTCAGATCACCAATTTCTTGGACTTTCATACCCAATTTCTATATTCTATTAGAAATCTCAGATTCATGTTTGCTATTGATTTGAGTTCTGTTTTGAGTTTACTGCTGAAATATTATGCCAATACTAAAACCATCAGTTTACCTTTCTGGCATTTGATTCTAGTTACATGTTTTCATAATCTTATATTATAATCGATTTCAAGTTCCCTAATTGAACTATACTTCCTACAATTCTGGTTTTCTGAGTCTGATTTCTATTATTCTGTTTACTAATTAATCCCTGATTATTGCTCTAATCGAATTCTGGTTTATGCCTTAAGGCTTAAACCCTGATATCGATTCTACATACTAGTTGTGGTGGTTCAACGAGGAACAACAATCCAATGGCAAAGCTCTACCCCTGTCAATCAGACTGGTTTTAATTGAGTCATTAATTTTTTTTCCAATTCTGGTTTTGTTTCTTATCCTTGCGGTTCTGGAATTTCCTTGGTTTTTAAGCCCTAACCTGTTAGGAGTATGTTAATCCTTATTACTTGTTTACTACCAATTTATCATTAAAAATGCAAATTATACACTAGACTGAATTTGACCTTTTTGCCTTTAATTTTCTCTTGTAATCTACTTTGGAAACACAATTTTTCTTAGGGCAATTCCAGAAGATACCATCTTTGTTTTGGTACAGAACTTTAGATATGTGTTAAGGGATTGGGACCTAGTGATGAATTCAACATCGGACATCTTTTGAGTTGGAATGCTAAGTAGCTCTAGTGTTTTAGAATCAACTGATGGGGGATCTCCATGGTGATAGCATAGTAGGTCTCAACCTCCTTAAATTATACACCACATGAATGCACCGGGCAAAGAGATGACTAGATTCTTTTCTCGGTTTACTTCCTCTATCTTAATCTGAGGCTGAGTTTTGTTCTTGTTATGGTGTAAGTTTTGAGATGTTTAGACGGGCTGATGATCTTTTCTCTTTATGCAGAATGCATTTCAAATAACACATATCTTGTGGATATGGGTAATGAATGTTCCTTTTCTTTGCTGTTGGCATTTGTATCTGTGGTACCAGTTTTGTGGAAGTTTGCTTGAGGTTAAGCTTGACTGAATTATTTCCTTTATTGCAGTATGAGTTTGGGATGAATTCCTGCTTCCATGAGGATGTGTCGCTTGTAATTGTAAGAATTGCTCTAGGGTAAGACTCAGTTTCATAATGTGGTGTCTAGCTTGGAAATACTTTTGTGAGAATATCTGGAAATTTGAAGTATCAGTACTTGTCTTTAAACTACATGTACCTCAGAAATACTTTTGTGAGAATATCTGGGCATTTGACCTCCTCACAGACCCACCTGTACGGTGGATGTGGTGTGCATGCAATTTGGTTATGAACAGCCACTTGAGGGGCTCTATTAAATGAGTTTTGCACGTATGAAGAACCTGATTTTATTGTCCGAATTATATTAGTATCGAAGTTTGTCTGAAATTAATTATTGTATGGTGCAGGGTCGGAGTCCAGGTTTTGTGTAGTTACATTATCCTACCCCTCTATGCCCTCGTAACTCAGGTATGGAGGAGATTAAAGTTACTCCTGTTGAATGTGATTCAAATTTAAAATGTTTTCAAATTACAGGGATCTTCATGAATGGTAGTAGAGTTTCTCAGTAATTAATTAAAGGGAGAATGTTTTCTGTGCCGGGGCTGCAGGCTGTGCCCAGACACAGAGGGGTGGGCAAAATGACCACCCTGCCCCCCTGAATGGCAGGCCCATGTGTCTGGGCGCAGGCTGCACTGCAGCACAGAGAACATCAGCCCTTAATTAAATTAAATATTGGACAGACTGTAATATTCCAACAGATCCTGTGAATCGTGTCTAATAATTTAAATAAGCCTTAAGTTAATCCCCTGGGATACCTTTTGCTTCCACTTGGTCTCATTATGTTGATGCACTGATTTTATGGATCAATTCCATGCATTAATGTTTTCCTTGTGAATTGTAACAGTTCGTTAATAATTACAAAGTTAGAAGGTTAGATGTGATTGGTTTCTGTAATCATTATATTATGGGAATGTGCAGATGGGATCAACTATGAAGAAGTCGATATTCGATGATCAGACAAACAAGGCACTTAAGAAGTGGCACATGACTGCCGTAAAGAAGAAGAATGAGGTAAAGGCTGGACATTCCCCTACTGCATCACCTCTGCAGTCCCCGGTCCCCCAGTTCAAGACCACCGGGCCCTCTCCATACTCAGATCATGAAGTATCTAAAATGGAAGTTGAAACATCACCCAAATCATCAGCAGCCAACCTGATTGCTGATGTGGACAATGGTGGTCCACGGTCTGGAACAAGGGAACAGCAGCACCGTGATGGAGAACGCCGTAATGGAGATGACTTACCCTTTGGCAAGGTTGACCTATTAAGTTGATGAAGATGATGATGATTATGACAATACTCTGTTCTCATACCTGTGTCAGAGGTGGTTGTGGTGGTATCAGTTTTCTAAGAGTAAATATGATGTACATAGCATGTCTCGGGATATGGCTCAGCTGAACTCCAGCCACTTGTATTGTACATGTGACATGCTTGCTCATTGTGAATAGTTGTTGGCCTATACTTCTCTTCAAATTAAATGCCTTTTCTTATCAATCAGTGAAAACAAGTAGCTGTAAGTAGTTGCAAATGTTTGTTTCTAATGCGACTATAGATTGGATTTGTTTAAAAAGAGAAGGATTCTCAAACTGACAATTTAAGGTGGGAGAGGGAAGAGAGAGAGTGTTGGTGTGGGACTCACATAGTGAGTGGATGTGGGAAAACATCCACACTATTCACTATTGGTGTGGGGATCTTTTAACCTTGTCTAAAGGGATGTACTCAGAATGCATATGGATATACTTTTGGATAAAGGAAACTAATAACTGTATGAGGAAATATATATTTGTAGATCCCATACGGATGTGCACACAAATGTTTGTTTGTTTTTTTTTTTTAAATATGGTTCATTCAGGAATAGGGTTGAATTAGCCCTGCCAAACATGATTTGAATCGGTCCCAGAAACCCTAGAATCGACCACTCTAGAACATCCAGAAGATTTTAATTTTGATTTTTGAAACGATGGTTTCACTTTTTTTTTTTTTTTTTATAGAAAAGAAGGATATTCATTCATGCGCGTCCAACGCCAAACAAAGGAAAACAAAATACATAAGACAAATAGAGAGAATGATAATCACAAGGTATGGATATATGGAATCCAAAACCAAGGAGTGGAGATTGACTCAGTATCACATGCCATTGATTGGGTCATCTAGAGTAGGGGATGGATTACAACCATATCCCTAGAGAGAAAGTTGCAGACACAGCTAAAGATAAGCGCATGCACATACGTGCCAATAGAGGGGGACTCATACATGCCGAACAGACCAACACCAAACTTCCCATGCGTGCTGACATGCTGCCATAGTCTACTTTCAAACAGACTTGCTAGATCGGCAAAGGTCTGCTGGATCGATGAGTGGAGCTTCGATAGACAGCAAAAAAAAACCATCTGAAACACTGCCACAGCCTACTTTCGAACAAATCTGCAAGGATCTGCTGGATCGGCGAGTGGAGATTCGTTTGACGACAGGAGAGGTATGGTGAAGGTTGAGCGGCGGCTGGAGCTTCTGAGTCAATTATAAACTCAGTGCCACCTGGGACATCATCACCTGCAAACAGACAAACAAGGAAAACGGAGAAGACGGGACAGTGATGATCCTTGAACAGAGCGGTGGATGTGTAGTCATCATCATCGGCATCGTCGCCCACGATTCCATGGATCATGGTGGATAGAGAAGAGAAAAATTACACATACAAACGACGGAGAAAAGACAAGCACAAATAGTGGAGAAATAGCACGCCAAAAACGACGAAGAAAAAACACGTACAACGGCGGAGAAAAACGTGCATAAGCGATGAAGAAGGGGTTTCATTCGAGAAATCAGGAAACCGTCCGATGATAGAATCAACAAAACCCCAAGAAATGCTTCGATTTCCATGAGACAAAATTAGTAAACGACGGTTGTTCCCATACCGGAATGCATCATTGGAGAGGATCTGAGAGTGAGGAAGCAAGGGTTTCGTCACCACGCCATTGGATCAGCGACCAATGAAACTCATTGCGATGGCGCTAGTGGTTTCACTTAAAATTGTTTTAATCGTGGTTGTTATAACCGTGATTCGAAGTAGCGGCTTATGAGTTGCTAAAGCGGACCCTCTCAACATTTTAGTATTTTACAGGTGAAATCCGATACTTTCTGTGATCACTTTGCAGTAAAGCTGCGTAAAACTTTTTTATGGTAATTTCATATTGGTCCCATCGATGGGAGAGAGAATTGGAGATAGATATGATATCTTTAGTTGAAGGACAGGGAAGACCTGAAGAAGTAGTATAAACTATAATTCCAACAACGGCCATGGCTTGTGTGCCGAGCTTTGAAGGGTGGCCCGGCAATATACTTTCTTGTTCGAAACCCTCAGCTAACTCAAAGCAACACCCAAACCAGAACCAAGTAAGATTAGTAGCTCTTCCAATACCCATTTCAAGAAGATCTGCTCTTCTGACGACCCTTTTGCCTCTCAACCTGATTTTCCTCTCCCCACCCTCACTGGCCAGGGAGAGAAGGAACAGAAAAACTATCCCGCTTGAGGACTACATGACTAGCTGTTAGCTCTCTCTCTCTCTCTCTCTCTCTCTCTCTCTCTCTGTTATTGCGTAGATGCTTCATGGTGGGTTTATGCTTTGGTTGATAGTGATGTGAATTCTCATATTTGAAGACATACCCATCTCGAATTTTGTTTCAGAAATTTGGTGTCCTATTTTGTCTGTTTAATTTGTTTCTTCTCATGAAATGTGTGGGTCTTCAATCCTTTCCGTGTGGATTAGATTCTGAATTCTGTTCTGGGTACTCAAATTCTTTACGCAACATTTATGTATTTCCCAATCCTCCACCTGGATGATACCTAGTTACAAGTTACAACTAGAAGTATGCATCATTTCTTGGGAATCTGTAATCACATTTTCATAATCAATCATTTTGAATCCCGTTTTCATTAAATAATTATAAATTACTTTTACTGTGGTCCAAGAAGTGTGGCATCTTCTGATTTTTAAGGTGAAACTGCAACTAGTATAAGCTGATTTACTCCTTGTAATCAGATGCGAACCCAAGAAGCGGATAGAGCACGCATGCAGTATCATATTCTCGAGTATTGCATCATGACAAACCCAGATATTTTTGCATAAATGGATGGATTTCCATAATTAATATTTAATTATTTAGCAACTGATTTATTCAGACATTGCATATACTATTCATGGATTTTCTGTCATTAATTATCAAATTTGTAACAATTGAACTTTTCAAGCAGCCAATGGACTGAAGTACTATGACCTTGCTGAGGGTAGGGGTCCGATTGCTGAGAAAGGATCAACAGTCCAGGTTTCCTCAGTAACAAATATAAAATCTCCTAGTCTCATATGTTTCAGTGAATCTTACATAATTTTCCTTGATTTATGTCTCAACAGGTACACTTTGACTGTATATATCGTGGTATTACAGCAGTTTCTAGTCGAGAATCTAAACTTTTAGCTGGAAACCGGATCATTGCACAGGTTATCAATCTTTTATTTGATTCGCAAAACCTTATCTGAACTGTTTGGGGGCTTGAGCTATATAAATATTGATATGCTTTTGTAAAATATTGAAACTGGTATGTGAGCTAGATGTTAGAAAATGAAGGAAAAAAGTCTCTTTAAAACATAGGTTTTATGATAAAATATGGACTTAACAGTGTTGTGTTGCAACCAAGAGATCACAAGTTGGAGCTTCATTATATATAGTGCTGGGAACTCACAGGGGATTGGATCCCTGGCTTATACAATATCACCTCTAAAATTAATGATTAATGCTTATGACGAAGGGAGTTGAACCACTCCAAAACCCTTTTGATTCTGTCCAACTCCACAATTTCAGTTTCATGTTTCTGTATTAAATTTTTCTTGGTTAATCCATAAGTTCAAGGGCCTACAGAGAAAATGGATCTGTAACCTTTTTCCTCTCCTCCATTTGTTTCTAAAATTTAAAGGACCCTATGGAAACCATGTGGTATAAATTAATTTCATTTTATTTTATTCTTTCGAATAGTATTTAAACATGAGTGCATAGTCTATAATGGATTCCTAAATGGGAATGTTGAGAAGGGAAAGAAATGCATTTTATTTCTAGAAACACTATGATTTATAGAGATAATGGGTATGGTGCTACAGAGCTGTTAACTGTCAGTTCGGAATCTCACAGACACATATCAGAACCACATATTGGCCTAAATAACTTCCTGATGTCCAAAAGGCTGTTGATAGCTTGATAGCAGGTTCTGTTAAATGACTCTCCTTGAAATGAGTTGATGTACCATAGAATCATGTCCTTATATATGGATTTGGCATAAAAATGCCGGTGGAATTCATTCCAAATGGTATGGGAAATAGAATTATTGTGTTGTAGTATTATTGTTTCCATACATCAATTAGTAAATAGGATGTTTATCCAAGGTGAAACTCCCTACTTTAGCTCGCTTCCATTTCCTATATAGAACATGAGTTCTACCACTAAGTTGTCACACTATGGTTCCAGCCAAATGACCTTGTATATTTGATTACTTGATGGCAGCTCTGCATTGTTTTTCTCTTCCCTTTGATCTCCATATTGTACTGACCAAGAAAAGAATCTAAATATTGTAAACAAGGCTTAACATCCATTTTTTATCAACTAGGAACCTATTTTTTCATAATCTTGGTTGTAAGCAAACATTAACTCCCCGTCCCCCCAAAAAAATGTGAATATCCTGCTCTCAATCTTAAATGTGGTTTCGGTTTTGGTATCAGCCCAGGGAGTTGTCCTCTTAAGGGTGAACACACACACAGCCACACAGAACATGGGCACACACACACACACTTGTACATGTGTATGTATGCGTGTTTGTTGTAAGATGTAATAGCCAATAGGTACTTTGGGGGGGGGGGGGGAAAGGCACGCAAGAAGGCATTTGTGCCTTTGCACGGTTCAGCGTAGGGAGGCTTCTCTCCATGGGACTTCTAATTCTACCACATGGTAGGATGATGTGGCAATTTTGAACCGTTGGATAGGGGATCCTCTTGATGGTCATATGTCAAAATTCAGACTCAAACTCAACCATATACCCCCTTGTATTGGTATGCATACCATATATGTCCATGCACGTGGGGTCCGTACTCGGACCAGTACTGTGCACTCTTCCATTCCCTTGAAATTTTGACACCCTGTATTGCGACTTGGTAAAATCTGTTTGAGCTGAAACTGGACATATGAGCAGGGGACCTTCAGGCTTACCTGTCCACAAAATTTGGACCCCATCCAATCATGCTAGTTGGCAAAACAAACCGTGAAGAGAAGGCTCTCTTCACAGCCGTGAAGAAACCTTTTGCCCATAAAAAAAACACAGTATTCTTATAATTGTATCTTGATGTTGTATCAATACACTAACGTATTTTCAGCCCGCAGGCTCCACTGTTGCTTGTACATGCTCTTTATTTGGGGCTATATGTGTTTACCATTCCGTGTTTAGACCTCTATTGAGTATGTAATCTGAAGTCAGTATAAACTTCATTCAAGTGCCACTTGAATCCCTTTCTTTGACTCCCTCTGTCACAAATGAGATCGACAACTTCAATTCTTGATTTGGACCTCCTTCTATATCAAATTAAAGTATTAGTCTGTGTTGATATTTTTAGCCATTCCTCCTATATATATAATTTTCTCTTGTATTTATCAAAATTGATAATCTATTAAAGCCTGAGTTGATATACACAAGCACTTTTTAACTTCTCTGGAATTCAATCCTCTCCCTCTGCGGATTTAGTATTATTGGCAATAACAATGTACTCCTTTTGTTCTCACAGCTCAGATGGTCTCAGGAACTTGTTATGGGAGTTTTAACTTTGAAGTAATTCACCTCAAGTTGATATCGACCACTCAACACAGATTGAAATATAAAACCTTAACACAATTCTCTTCCAGATCCCTTACCGTTAAAAAAAGAAGAAAATAAAAAACATTCTAGGTTTAAGGCAAACTAAAATAGCCAAAACTTTGAGTTAGGAAACTTGGATAAGACACTGTCAATCTGTAAACAGATTTAATAAAACAGAATTGTTGCAAGTTGCAAACAAACTTGAGAACAGAGATCAATTATCACAAATGTATGTTGAAAATTGAACCAATGTGAGGAAGAAATCAGTCCTGTGAACCAGATGATTCTGGTTGTGATACTGAATATATGCTCTTCTCTCAAGTCAAAAGCTTCTGATCTTCAGCGACTTATGGCCTTCATAGACTATCTTAATCTTTGTTTTTTCGTGGACGAGGCTGGGTTTGGTCTTCTTTCTTCAAAAGAACTCCTTTGTTTCTTTTCTGATTCTCTGCTAGTGAACTTAGGAATTTCAGTATTTGTAAACTCATTACCTGGACCTCTTTATATAAATATTGGTCATAGGTAGATCAACTCCACTCAGCTCAACTCTATGTGGAGATGGCTACCTGTTTTGTTATTCAACTCTTTTAATTGCCATGCTTGTTGTTGAGCCATAGCCATTCATCTTTTCTCATCACTTAAGTCCTTTTCAACTACCCCTTGCTCTTTTCAACTCCCCTATTCAGCATCATGTCACTTCTCCTTACTGGAGCCCACAGTCTCAATGGCCTCTGTTGCAAATGCCCATACCACATCAAATGCCACTCCAATTTATCTCCAATGGGAGCCAATCCTATATCACCTCAAATTTTTTTCATTTCTTATTTTTTTCTTTTTTAGTATTTTTTTTCATCCACCTCAATATCCTCATCCCTGTCTCAGCTCCTAGGTAGATGTACTCAAATGCTCATGCACTGTCCATGCACAGTCCAATCCCCAACAAGTTCAAGGCCATTGTACTGGCTTTCCGAGATTGTCCCATTTTAGAGTGCAATCAAGAGCCAGTTGTGCGAAGTGCAACATCAAGCGTCTTTGTCCATGCTCATTTATTTAAGCAGGAAAGTTTGCAATAAAGATCCTCACTGGACTGCCACGTATGAGAGAAGCACGAGTAAAGGATTAAGTGAGATACACACTTTTTTTTTTGGAAGGGGGTGCGAAGGAGTGAAATGAGAACTTCACCCATAATATACTGCTAATTCGAAGCTCAGACAAAGAAAGAAGGTTAATTCAGGCATCCACCACTGTAAAATACGTACCCAAACCTTTAGCAAAGATTCTAAAACTATCACTATTTGATCTTATGCTAGGGTTAATTCAGTGTGCTGCAGTTTGACCCAATCGTAATGACAAAAATGTTGGGAAAAGGCTTAGTTGAGTGGAGTTGTAAGGAGTGAAATGAGCATTTGCAAATTCCTTCACTTATATAACTCTGATGTGAGAATAAGAACCAGGAAAAAAGAGTGAGCTTGTTTGTCTTCTCGTATGTGTTCAGATTAGTCACATAAGTGATACCCACATTAACTGACCCAATTACATATGTATAAGGACACAAGACAAATGTTTTAGTTTAAAATATTTTTGAAAATCCTTTAGTTTGAAATATCACAACTGTTTTGTCCTGTTCCTATTTACTGTTTTAATTATTAATATTTACCAGTAAGGTTATTTAAATTGTACCTGCCTTGGGTCTGAACTGCTTCTACTTGGTATTCACGTCTTATTGAATGAAACCAGATGACTTATCCATGTGATACTTTCAAAAAATAAAGTTATCAACATGTAATTCCTCCTTTTTTAAGTAGCCATATGAGTTCAAGGTCGGAGCTCCTCCAGGCAAAGAGCGAAAGCGTGAATTTGTGGACAACCCAAATGGCTTGTTTTCTGCTCAGGCTGCACCAAAACCCCCACCTGCTATGTACTCAATAACTGAAGGGATGAAAGTAGGAGGGAAGGTGAGAAAGCTTCCTGGTATATCTGTTTCTAGCTAAGCAATCAACTTTTCCCCGCATTTTTTATATCTCTATTCTGGTTGACTTTGCAATTTGGCGCTTCTTAAAACTCTCATTGTGCAGAGGACTGTCATTGTGCCTCCAGAGGCTGGGTATGGCCAAAGGGGAATGAACGAAATCCCGGTAAATGCCTCATTCTGGATCCATACTTAAATGGGAGGGGTAAAAAAAGAATGAAAAGAAGTGGGTTGATGAAGTTACCTCCAATTAATGCCCTGCATTGGTCACTCCAGCATATTGCCAAATCATGATCAAAGAGTGATTGGTTCACCAGGAACTCTCTCTATGCTGGGTTGGTTTTTGCTGGAGAAATATTAAGGGGCATAAAAGTGGAGGTGAATCCGTCCCACTGCAATCATGAATTGGAGTGTGGGGAGTCCTTACTATGTTTATATGACTCTCCTCATAAACTAACCTAGAATATGGTTCAACCATGAATCTTCTAATTTGGAAGCCTCTAGTAAACTTAAGAATACATGCTTTCTCACATGTTTTATTCATGTTCGTCCATTTGTATTTCATACAGATGCATTCATACTTTTGAGTCCAAATAATTGGAAAAGAAATTTTTTCAAAAAAAATAGAATCCATTCTTGCTATATGTAGCTGCATGTCTATTTTGCAGCCTGGAGCTACCTTTGAACTGAATGTGGAGCTTCTACGTGTTGCACCACCAAATTCGTCCTAGCTCATGATGGGTAATCCGGTTATGGGGGGTATTGTCAAATTTTACTCCCTACTTACCTTATGTTCTTTTTGTAAGAGGATGAATTCTTATAGCGATTTTTTTTCAATGGAATAACACAGTTTCATCATTAAGTTTTTTTTTTAAGTTCCCCCCTCATTTTTCCTTGATTTCTGGTTTGCTCATTGTTTGTATCATCTTTTTCTTTTGTTGGGCCTGCTGTATCAGGTATTGTATTTAGTTTGCACCTGGGTCTTACTTTTCCTGTTTCTTGAGCGATACTAGGTAGAAGGGTTCATCAATACCTACAGGTCAGTAGCCCAAGTTGGTTTTTGAACATCTTTTTTCTCCCTCCCCCCTCCCCGTCTCTTTTTATCGTGGGCTTTCTTCTAAACAGAAGGTTGTCCACTACAACTGCAATGGCACATATTGCCAACTGGAAGCACTCATATTTTTTTTTTTTGGCTTGTTAATTACTTGTGATGCTTTATCCTGACCTAGAATTGCTGCTTGTGCAGGATTGACAGTGAAAACTTTCATATTGGACCAATCTGGCCACAAACAGTTTTAATTTGTTTAGGAATTGAATTTGTGGTACAAAGATAATTGGGCATGAGCTCGTGATCGTGAGAAATGTGTCTGTTGGGTTATCTCGACGGCGGGACTGCCATTAGTATTTCCAATCTGATGGCCTGAAATGCGGAGGCTGGTGTTTATTGGAAACATTTTCTTTCTTTTTTGTGACACTCTAGGATGGGAAAATGGCATTTATATCTGTATATTTGACCTTGGTTGGCTAGTTAGGTACTAAATGGATGGAATTCTTGTAAACAATCCTCTTGGTTGTGAGAGTTAACCAGGGAGATACAGCAGGGAATCACTGTAACTTCAATACAGACCAAACCTTCCTTTCTGTAAGAATCTATTGGCATCACCTAATATTTTTAAGATAGAACACCAACTGATTGAGCCACCCGTGTCATCGTAGTTGTTCTCATTTCTAAAATATGTACTTTGCCCCCAACAAACATGGAGAGGGGGGCAAAATGACCACCCCACCCCCATGAAAAGCGGAAATTACAACCCTATTGCTGCTTCCTTGTGCTCCCATAACCCGGTCATTCAAAGGCCAAGCTCCCCCACACAGAAATCTTCCCCATATAGTACCAGCATGGAAGATGGAGGAGAGAGAGACTGAGAGGGTCATGTACTCATGTCCATGTGTGTACACCATGGTTCTAAGTATCGGTATCATATCGCCCATATCGGGTGATACGTAAAGATGTTTAGGTTTTGCTAGTCACTGATATCGATACCGTATCAATAGCACGATACGGATAAGGGGTAAAATGGTTAGAAAACTCATTTTTAAGGAATTTTAAGGGTATTTTTGTTCGATACAACTGATCTAGGCCAATATTGTATTGGTATCGTATCGATTTTGTGTGTTGCTGATACCCGTTTTGATACCGTGCACTAAAACCATGGTGTACACTGTAGAGTTGGCTGGCCTGGTGTGGTGACGGTTAAAGGATAACTTGATGTGGTTAAGTGGACATTGGCAAAATGGACGGGAATGACTTCCTTTCCATTTCCCTCATTTTGGTTTTGAAAATTTTGGTGGCTTTATAAGAAGGTACAATGACCCATTATTTTAGCAGTTGGTGTGAAAGCGGTTCTAAATGATGCCCAACTCAGCATCTCCTAGCTGGAAACTGGTTTGGATTCGGTATCGATGTTGGTAATTGGTATTGGCAGACTGATACGAGTTGGACAATTTTGTCTCTCAAGGTTTTGAAACCATTTTGTTTTTACTTACCCTCAATATTTTTTTTTGGAAAAAAAGAACTCTGGCTGAGAGAATCAACTACGCCAGTACTCCTATGAGTCTGTCTCTCTCCTCATATGAAAAATACACCTATGCTCCTTTGTTTTGAGGAGAGAAAGAGAGACACATGGGAGTGTTGGCGTAAGCCACTCCCGAACAAAAAAACTACTTTCCTAATTTCTTTTTTAAATCGATCTGACCAGGTATCAGCTACCGATTCCAAAATCCATGGTTACAACCAAAATATAGGGATGTACTGGGTACCAACATTGTAGATTTTCAAAACTTTATAGGAGAGAGTTTTCTTTCACCGCTCAGAAAGTGTTCAACCACCATCCTAGGGTCCTAAAACATTCCCCTTTTTCCCATTGGACAAAGTCGATAATACCCTCCCCTATTACGTGATACTCTCTCCCACTCATCTGAAAGTTGCGGTCAAAGATTCCTTCCCCTTCACCATGGCTTAAGAAAAACTCAATCCTACTTAATGTCTTAGCTAGGAGAGCAATCACTTAATTCTTCAAACAAAATCAGATGTATCACATCATCTTATAGGAAATGTATTTTCGAATGGTCATTTTAACTTAGTAAAAGCTAGGATGATTATATTTATCATAAGCCGTTGAAGGATTAAACTAAAAACCTTCAAGAATTAAATCGTGATAACTCCTCAAGTACATGAAAGCACCAAAGACCCAAACAAACTAATATATGACTATAACTCTATAACTTCCGACATCCCAATATTAAAACCTTAAGACAGATAATAGAGGGATCTGGGCTTTGATACCCAATTAGAGGATTCAACCCAAAACCTTCAGGTATTAAATGGAGTCATGGAGATTACTCGTCAAATATATGAACGCCACCAAGAATCGAACAAATCAATGTAAGAATATAACTCTGTTAACTCCCAACATCTCAACATACACAAAAGAGGAGCTATGTGATAATCTCTAAGCTAAAAATACTAATGCAACTCTTGCAGCATGTTGCAGCCACAAGAGCTTATGATGCTCAAGTTCTTGAAGCCACTGCAACAGCAATGGAAATCAAAAAGATCGAAATCAGGACTTAGAACTTCCATGTTTATTGTTACCATGTGCGCTTCAATCTATGTGCTTTAGTTTGATTCCCTTCCAACCAAAAAAAAAAAAAAGAAATGGGTTTGCCTTTCTTTCTTCTTCTTTTAAGATATAATTTAAGATTAATGGTGGAAGGTTATGTTTGGTGAAAATACTATCTATTAGGTGGGTTGAAACAGAGGTTCCTACTTCATTCCTACCCTGGAGACGACGGTCAAAATGTTGACTTGGACCTGGACCTTGACTTACCAATCCTAAATCCTAATGGGTCAGATCAGATTGGAGAAATTGATAGGTAGGAATCAATGGAGGGAAAACGTCTCACTCTCACCTGACCTAATCTTTGATATGAAAATGACTCTCAGCAGAGCAGAGAGATGGCAAGATTCCTTATCTAATTTATATAAAAAGCCATGGTGGGTGGGAATCTTTAGTATTGCTTCTCCTCTTTCCTATTTGGACATCTTATGTGTCATCTTTCTCCTCCTTATCATATCATTGGCTTCTTCTTTTTCCTACCTACCTACCTACCTATACTACTATCAAGTTAGTTTTCTTAACAAAAAGAGGGTAAACTAAAGGATCATTGTTCCACTCCACTCCACTCCACTCCACTCCACTCTACTTAAAGGAAAAGAAGCGCAGAAAGAAGAAATAAGAAGAGCCCCAAAAGCTTTATTTTTACATGAAAATTTAGAACCGTTAGTTCACTCTCTTTCTCTGTGTGAAAAAGGGTTTTTTTTTTTTTAATAAAAATATATACTACTAGGGACGCGTGTGCGGTGTGTTATCGATGCTCAGATAGTGTTTGTCGAAAAGCCGCATAAAATCACGAGGGAAGAGTAAAACCATCTCTTTCTCTCTGTGGTGTTTGTAGTGGAAACCATGTGATTGTGATTTGATGGTGGGTGGCCGAGGTTTCTGCAGCACCTAATGTCCTATTCCCCTTTCTAAGTCTTAAGGAACTTCCGAGGTTGGTTCAACTTTACCATCCGTTCCTTACATAACCCCACTCCACTATCCACTCATGGCGCCCTTTTCTTCTTCTTCGTCCTTTTCTTCCTTTCTTTCTTACCTCTTTTCCTTTACTTAATTTGCTTCTTCTTCTCAATTATTTGGTTACTTCTGGTTACAGTTTGTCAAGCTGCAATTGGTGGGATCAGTTCCACATTTTTGAGACCCAATAGGTTGGTGTGGTGTCTCCATGGAGAGCCTGAGATGGTGGAGTGTGAAAGAGAGTCGATTCACTTTTAAGTAAATATCTCCCTGATCCACCACTTCCTCTCTTGGGAAAGCAAATCATAAAGACTTTGAAGCCCTGACCCCTATTCACTTCTCAGTATCTAATCAAGAGAGAAAAAAAAAAAAAAAAACTCTGTCCGGGAGTGTGACCTACGCCAGCACTCCCATGAGTCTATCTCTCTCCTCCCCATGTGAAAAAATACCTCTACCCCCTTGTTTTAATGAGAAGAGAGATAGACACATGGGAGTACCGACGTAGGCCACATTCCCGTACAAAAAACTACTTCCCAAAAAAAAAATTGGAAGAGGGTTCTCTGAGCCGGCGGCATTGATATGATTAAGGAACGTAGGATCTGAATAAATTCAGTCCAAATTCATTTATAGAATGCAGAAACCAACTAGAACCGAATATAGGAATCAAATACAGACCAAAGCAGGTTCAGTTTGAGTATCAAAGTTCAAAACCGAATTCGTATTTGGTTTACACTAATATTTCCTCTGGACCATACCAAAACTGAACCGCATACTTAGAACCGAACCGATTGACATATCATTTTAAGGTGATTGAGTCCTTGTTTTATTAACCATGACTCCATGAGCATTCTCTACCAAACTCATATTGTGACAATGCTGGTGTGATTTCATTTCAGGCCGGGACCGTCCATTAAGTGGCGGATTCCATGGAGTATTAGTTTGGTAGATCATCCTTAAAATGTGATTAAATATTTATCCTCGTTCCTGAGTCCCAACTATTTGAAATGGTTTGTTTGTTTGTTTTCAATAGTTTTCATGCATGGTTGTGTAAATGTACGGCCTGCATTGAATATAGTTGGATGCGCGAAATGATCAAAGACCCCACCCCCTATAAAATAGGTTGGATGGTGGAATCTCCCGTGCACAAGTCTTGTCCCTCTTTTTTAACCTTTTAATAAATACTTGGAATGGGGTATTAATCCTCCTTGGGCCCTTTCTTTTTTGCATCCATTTTCAATTAACCTGAGTTGGGATTGAAAAATCAAAAAATCAAAATTGGATCGGTCGATCCAGTTCAGTCGATTCACACCCAAAATCTAGGGCTAGGGTAGATTCCATCTTATTCTTTGCGATTCTGAACCGAATGATTCGGCTTGGAATCGACCAGAACCGATCCGACTACCAATTCTTTGTTTAATAACACTAGATATGAGGCCTTCTTGCCTCTTTTCCTTTTCCTTTTGTAGACTTGTTTTGTTTCAATTACAAGTATTTTATGATAATTGTATACAAAAAAAATTGTATAGAAATAAACAACATATTTTATTAAAATGCAATACAAAATTGTACAGAATAATTTTTTAGGGAAAGAATAGTGCTTGGTTGCGTGGTTTTTGTGCCTAGGCACAGGAGTTCATGAATATACCGTCTCGTCCCCTGTGAAATAAAAAAACTCATCCATGTTGATATCTTTGTATGCACTCTTATTGGCTGATTGGCCCCAAAACTGATCCATGGACTACATGACCAAGCAGTGATTTCTTGCCCTGTTTTTTTGGATGTTATTCCCAAGGCAAACTGATACTATCTTGGTCAATCATACATAATCATCAATGGAGGATGCTAGCCCTATCACATGGTTGTAATATTTTCCTCAATTAACTATGTCCACGCATGATGTCTATCATGTGTTAAAAGGCTATCTTCATTACTACGTAAGAATCATGTAGAAAAGAAAAAACAAATTAGTACAATTTTATTTTTTTTATTTAATTTACTTGCGAATTTTCTTTTACCTGAGGACATCCAATAAGGGTGAGATTTTTTATTTCATATGGAGCGAAAGTAGTCATTTCTCCCTTGTTTGGACAAATTCCATTCTATATCCGAATCTGAAAGACAAGACGAAATTTGATGTTTCGAACTCATCACGGTATATGAACAAATTTTCAATTCAAATTAAGACGTGATTCTCACCAATCAATAGCTAGGATTTTTAGTTATTGACCAAGCAAAATGAAAGAAGCCTCCCCCCTTTACAGCACCTAACAACGCATCTTCACAGACCAAGAACTACGAGATCACCCCTTTCATTATGAGGTGATGGAGGGATCGTACCATTTGAGCCTTTTTTTTTTATGCTTTTTCGAAGGTCTGGAGAAAGCTGCAATAAATGACGAGGGAGTTGTTTATTGATAGGCACGACCCAAAGGAACCGTTGAAGTCTGACCATAAAAATGAATTGTGCAGGAATCCATAGCTCCTTTTTCTTTTTCTACTTCCCCATTATTGGATTGCAAAAATTTCGATGATTCGATAAAGGGAAAAAGACAGATTCGTTATAAAACAGTTTCTAAAAAAAATAAAAGAAATTGTCTAGTTGTATATACAAACAAGATTCACAAATTCCTACATGACAGATTAAATGTCAAAAAACCCTACGATTCAGTTTATTATTCATTAAATAATAAAATAGATATATATCTATAATATTATTGAATCGTTTCATTCGCGAGGAGCTGGATGAGAAGAAACTCTTTGGGCACACGCACCACACAGCCTGCCAATCTTCTTTTTCCCAAAATAATAAATGCAATTTCTATTTTCTATGGAAACAATCAAAGCCTTAATTGGAAAATGTCATCAAGAAACTGAACCAGCCACATAATTCCAACAATAACATAGGTTGCAGAGGGCAGTTGGTAACGCAGCTACCTTAAGGCTAGTACAGCAAAGCCTAGCTAAACCCAAAGGTTTCGAGTTCAAGACTTTTTGTTCCTTGTCTAGTCTAGGATCCCCTCCCACCACCCCCCATTAAATTAAAAGTACAGGATACAGGATAATTAAAAATCCTCACCTCCAAATCGAGTCCGGTGAATCTTCACGTACGTGAGTGTACGTGAACGACTCACAGTCATTCGGATGGAATATTCTCACAGATTGAATTCCATCTGAACGACTCACAATCGTTCACGTACGCTCACATATGTGAAGATTCCCCGCTCACCTCCAAATCTTACTTATTTGCACATCACATGCCAAATGGCTAGAATTGGGTGGGCAATTATGCTAAGCAAAGAAAAATACCAGTTCTAGTACTTTTTTGCCTTAATTTTTCAACATCTCTAATAGCTAAAATATCCCACTATCCATTATAAGACAAAGAAAAAGAAGAAGAAGAGAGATGAGGGAGAGACGGAAGATAAGAAAATCGTGCATATATAATGCCACATTATGATTCCAAGCGAAGACCTTAAGTCTTGATGTGAACTTTTCCAATCTTGCCACCTTCCAACCCTCTTCCACTTTCCCCTTACTTGGTACGAATTTAGCTTTTCAACTCCCACTCATTCCTCTTCCCATTCCTTTCTTCTCTGTTGTGTTCGTTGTGATAAACAAGTTTTATTACCTTTTTCAAAGTCATGTTTGGGTTTTGGAAGTTGAGGTTCTTGCTTTGGAAAAAAAACTACCTAACTTTGTTAGTAAGACTAATTATCTGTCTTGCCATAAAGATAAGTATAAGACTATAAGTGGATCAATATGATAGGTCTACACTACACTCTCCTATGTCATTTTTCTAATTTAAGCCTTACTCAAGAATGAAAATTTTCTTATAAGAACTAAGTTTCCCTTCACCTACGATGAATGGGTGTCGAGAGGGTATTTTGGAACAAACAAAACTCTAGGAGGGATTTGTAAACCCTAGAATGGAAGGTGAACCGTCCTCTATGGGTAAATAAAAACTTTGTCAAAAAAAAAAAACCCAATGTCTCTCCACCCACATTGAAGGGATTTACCAACAAATTGTTTGATCAGCCTCTTAAATACAACCGACTCGTTTGATCGTATATTTCATTCACCATGGATGAAGGAGAATTTTTTGAAAAAAAATTCTCTACTTAGTGGTGTTTCCTACACTCTATCACAGGCACCATGAGATGATACCTCTGCCCCCTACGTAGATACTTAGGCCCAAAGAAAAATTACCAATGTTAATGTCGTTTTCCACTTGCGGGATATCCCCTTTTTTTTTTTCCTAAAAAGGATGATGAGGATAGTTTGGTAAATAGAGGTCGACCTTTTCCCTGCAGCGATCGGTACTTTATGAGAGAGAATCTCTTAATAAAAGAAAAATAATTGTTCGGTAACTGTTTGACAAAAAACCCAACTGGCAGATCCTCTCAATTACTTTGGATGTCATTTAATTATCATTGTTTTTCTCTCACTTAAAAACAAAAAATCTCAGCTTTCTCCATAATCACACCTTCTCTTTCTGTTAACCCAAAAACAAAGAAAAATGTTTATTTCCTTTAAAAACTAAACTGTTTCCCTATAAAAACAGCTTCACTACTCTGTACTCAGTACTAATTGACTTCACTGCGTACACCAAAATAAAAATATTACGTTAAGAAACCTCAAATTCCTCTTCCCTTTTCTCTTCCTCTGCTCCTGTCCCTCTCCCCTTCTCTCTCTCTCTCTCTCTCTCTCTCTCTCTCTCTTTCTCCTCTAGTATTGACTGAGTATGCCGTCAAGATACCTCACCAGTGTCAATTCCTCGTCGGTGATGGCAGCAGAACCGCCGGACGCCGTTGACGTGGACTCGGACTTTGTAGTCATCTTGGCTGCCCTTTTGTGTGCCCTAATTTGTGTGGTCGGACTCGTAGCAGTAGCTCGCTGCGCGTGGCTCCGACGGGTTTCAGGTACTTCGTCCGGAACCGGACGGTCGCAGCCGCAGGCTTTGGCTAATAAAGGACTGAAGAAGAAGATTCTTCGTGCACTCCCCAAGCTTACCTTCAACGGCGATGTCAACGGAAAGCTGGCAGACTGCGTCATATGCTTGACGGAATTCGTGAACGGAGATGAGATCCGAGTTCTTCCGCAGTGCGGCCATGTCTTCCATGTCGGATGTATAGATATGTGGCTTGGATCACACTCATCATGTCCATCTTGCCGCCAGATTCTTGTCGTCGCTCGATGTCAGAAATGCGGCGGTTTACCGGCGACTTCCACCGGCGATGTTGACACAGAAGCCGGATTGAAGGCCAGAGAAGATGATGTCAATAGGTTTTTACCTTAATATCATCTCTTTGCTTCTCTATATTTGTATAATCATCTTCTTCTTCTTCCCCACCTCCCCCTCTAATTAGGGTTCCAAAGTTTAAATTTTTCTCTTTTTTTTTTTCTGGGTTTTCTTCTACTTTGATTTTTAATTTCCCTTGTAATGTTAGGCATATATATATATATTTTTTATCTATCTGAAAATATAGTGAGCTTAAATCAGACAACAACTCTGATCTACAGATTTCTTAATTGTTTTTCCTTTAATTAACTACCTTACGAATTCGTGCCCAAAAAAAAAAAAAACTACCTTACAAATGCAAGGACTTGAGCAATGAGCAGGAATCCTGTCACTCCCTTCCTGGCTAAGGTTTGGGTTTTTGTCTTTGTGGGGTAAGGGGTGGGTCATAGACTAATAGGTGTGGGGTAGGGGTAGGGATGGGGATGGTATTTACTTGGCTGTTATCACGGTGAACACACATGGCGCATGTTAGGCGCAATTTCAGGTTTGATTGGCGATTTTGGAATTTTCTCTATTGGGAGTTCCGCATGCGCCAAACAATAACGTCTTTGTCCCTGTAATTAATCATACTAACCCTTTTTCATAATTTTATTAACAGTAAGAGTTAATGCAATTAATACCATAATTAGAGAGAGGGAGGGGGGGGGGGGGGGTATGAGTCATCCCCAATCCCATCACCTTATCCTTTTCTTGAAAGTTGTTTTCACTTGTTGGGTCTCCGACTCTCCTTCTGAACTGTCCATTTATTAACACAGGAAATCAGAAACGCCCCTCTGTCTTCCTTTTATCACTTTGAGTGATTATTTTATGCTTTTGCCTCTAGGCTGCTCCACCAACAACCTCCCTCCCCGTCCTAGGGATCGTTATCCTCTTCTGTTAAAGCACGGTGTTATACTGCATCATGCGGCGTTGCAGAGGTCATGTGGCACAACAGGCCCCACGTGGTGCATATAGTCTCTGCAGCCACCGTACGATGCCGTACAGAACCATGCTGTAACAAAAGAGGATAAATTCCCAAGTCCCAATCGTAAAATCTATCTGCTAATCGATATCAAAGGCAAAAAGGTAAAACAGTAAAAAAAACAAATCCTTTCTTTTAAAGAAACCCAATGGTAAACTTATCCGATACTGCCAATCCGTGCCAATACCAAGGGATGCTGAGACGGTTACAACTGGTACAGTCAATAAGGCAAGTAAAACATGGTATAAAGGATTAAGAAGTCAATTAAAAATTTGGGCAAGAGATCTCTACTTGGTCGCTTGGTCTCTACACAAGCGTTTGGCTCAATGGATGAGCATGTTGAGGTATCTATCCAAAGGACAGAGGCATCATCTCACAGTGCCCTGTGAGAGGGCATAGGAAACACCAACAAATAGAGTTCTTTTTCTCTAAAATTTTATAAAAATAAGTATTGGCATAATAATAGTAATCACTAAATCCATGGTCCCAACCACCTAAAAATTTGAAACTTATTCAATTATTTATTTTAATTATTCATTCAAAAGACTTGTAGTTCTTGTTAGTTTAACTGTATTTTTTTTTACCATTGTTTTGATTAAAAGAAGGAAAAATGTTTAAAAATGAATACCAAGAAACATTTGTGGCCAATTCTAAAAGAAGTTGCAAGAACCAACATTAATGGGGATGGGGCCACACATTTCTGATTTGAATCAGGTAATTATTCTGTGTCCAGTCCTATTATTTTAAAGCATACAACCACTTCTTTCCCTAAAAAAAAAAAGTCATGTGAAACTTTGTTTGGTTGCAAGGAAAATTATACAAAAGATAAATAAAATTTTTAAACCTAATAAATAAACTTTTGTAATCATTATTTCATATGGTCATGTAACTCATGTTAGTAACTCCGAATCATTTCATATTGGGTTCTTAAATATTACTTTAGTTTGCATTTAAATTCCTTAGATTTGAAATGTAAAATAAGAATTATATTTAAAAAATATTATTATTAAATATGATAAGAAACTTGAGTAATTTATACAATCATATTGGATAATAATTACAAAAAACTTTAATTTTAGATTTTAAAATTTTATTTCTTTAAGAATCAATTTCTGTTACAACCAAATGGAGCTTTTTTTTTGTTTGGTAGAAACCAAATGGAGCCTAAGGAAGGAGGGAAGGATAAGAAATTGAAAATCGATCCCAACTCCTCCTTTACAAACTATTCTCACTAAAGCATCCTGAGTTCTATTCTTCATTGAGCTCCATCGATCAAGCTTCTTCTGAGAATTATGTTTGGATTTTGAATTTCATAAACCAGGTGCTATCGATGTGAAGTTGGATTGGGACTCAGAGGCATATATATGAATTTAACCCCACCCCAAAAAATATGCATTTGATAACACCTGCCCATGTTCTTCCTGGATCATTGCCCTTAAGCTTTAACGACAACACGTAAGGATTTTTTTCTCAAGGGATTTAGTTAAGGGTGTTTAACGGTTCGGCTTCGGTCAAACGGTTTAGTTCGGTTCGGTTTTCGCTGCTTGAGGGTAGAAACTGTAACCAGACCGTTTAACGAAACGGTCTTATAATCAAAACCTGAACCGTTTGGTAAACGGTTTCGGTTAAAAGGTTTTTAAACGGTTTCTATTAAATAGTTTTTAAATGGTTTTACACGGTTTCGGTTAGACGGATTACTAGATGGTTTCATAAACCATTTACTAAGTCTAATTTACATTGGTTACGTGCTGCATTTTTTAATAGAAAATGGGGGTCTTTGGCAGTGCACATAACCATTAAGGAAGTCGTATATAAAAATTAAGAATGAAATAGGAACAATGGAAGCCATGGTTAGACCTTCAAAATACAGAAACCCAGAAGCACATAACAGTACAAATCAATAGCTCCCCTGAAACTGGGGTTTTTAAACGATTAGATGGTTTGGTTATAATCGATTTTAATTGGATTACATGATTTGAAACCGTTGGATTAATTGATCTAAACTGAACCGAACCGATTAAATAAACGATATCATTTCTAAAACCATAACCGGACCATTTAACTAAACGGCTTGCCAGTTTCGATTTGATTTTGACTCCCTTAGATTTAGTTATATGTTCCCTTTTAGCCTTTAGACTGTTCCTCATTTATGTTTTTCTTCATATTGGTGAAGAGAATCTAGCTATTGGGATATCATTATTCACCCGACCCTCTGTGGCATGAAGCCTAAACTGTTCCAAGAGTCTCATCCAACCATTAGAACCTATGGGACTACAGCAATGAGATAGGCATCATTGAGGGGAGGGGCATTCTCGACCTTCTTCTAATAAGGAGAGTAATAATGGGCTAATGATCCATTTAGCAGTGGATGAAACCTTTTTTTCAATAGAACAAAAAATTTCCCCTTACTCTGCCATAGTAGGACCTGTTTGTTTGACTCCAAAAAAGGACCTGGCTCTCCTCTAGTCATGGCGGGAGCTGGAGGATCCAACCTAGCAAATATAGGGGGATTTTTGGTCATTTCATAGGGGAAGGGCGCCTATGAAATGACCCAAACACCCCTGTTTTTGCTGGGCTGGATCCTCCAGCTCCCACCACAACTGGAGGAGAACCGAATACGAAAAAAAAAATGGGTGAAACCCATTTGTAATGAGGTGAGGGGACGGGAAAGGAAAGGAAAGGGAAGGGTGAGAAAGTGATTTTGTGGGATCCATATTAATAAAATAACCAATTCCCTCCCTTCCCCATAAAATCCTACCTAGAAGGGTGGGATTTTAGAAAGCAATGTGGGAAATTTTCCTTAATAGGAAAATTGAAAGAAAGGGAGGCAAAACTGTCAAACCCAAAAACTAAAATTTCGTAATTGTTACCCCACATGGTTATATCACTAACTTCGAATCTTTTCATAGTTGACTATTTAATTTCACTCTACTCTGCATTCAAAACCATTAAATTTAAAAAGAAAAATAAAAATTACATCAGAAAAACATCCTTACTGAATATCATCACCTACTGAGTGGATGGATGATGGATCCAATGCCAGGAGACAAGTTCATAGCGAAACCAGCTTGGTTGGGAAGGTTTAGACAGTTCACTAAACCTAAGCATCCGAAACTTTTTTTGGGTTGGTGGTTGAATGGATCATACATTATTGGGCAATGGGTGGGGAATGTGAACACCCAATTGGGTTTGTTTCAACTCTCAACTAATTAAAGCACCAAACTAGACATCACATCTTTGGATCCTTATAAAGATTATGCTCTTCTTGTTGCTCCCCGTACATTCAATTGTTTTTCTTTCTCAGGGACTTTACTGACTACTGAGGGCACATCTACTGTGTTCCCATGTGATATGGAGAGAGAAGCAATATTTTAAGGTGTTAATTAAGGGTTTTTTTTTGTTTCAGTTTCAGGTCGATTTCTTATCAATTTTTTGCTATCCGTTTGTGATCGGGTTCGATCTAACCTGTCCAATTTTCTGATTTACATATAAACATAAAGAAAAGTAATGGGAAAATCTTGGTTTTGGGGTTTTCAGTTTCTTATCTAACTATCAGTCTAGTCTCAGTTTTTATCTTATTTGGTTGGTATGGTTTCGGTTTTTACTGGTTTCGAAAATATTGTGTTATGCGTTTAATGGGGCTCAACTTAGTGTATGAGCATTAGATTGGATCAGCATAATATGAGATAGGTTGTAGGATTTGATTTAACGCGTTCATAGCTCTGAAGTTTTTTATGTATCGATCAAATATCTAATATATCCACAATGTTGATGCTTTTGCAAATACGCTCTCCTCACAGAGAATTTTTCCCCTATTTTTCTTTAAAAAAAATAATTAAATTTTAAAATGAAAAAGAAAAAAGGAATATTGGGAATGAGTCGTATCCGGCAAGAGTTCAATTGGTGGTAGTTTTATATGCTTGTCTTGTTCTGGTCAAAGACATTTTGGGAACTTAAGGTTTGTCCTTTCATTATTCATCACAAAAAAAAAAAGAATAGTTTTGTGGTGGAGAGCAATGGCCTTAGCTTTTCCGTGTCCAGTCTCTAAGAGTCAAGACAACAGCTTAGGCCTTAGGGGATCTTCAAAATATGCTGGCGCCTGACTGGTTTTATCTTCTCACCTTAATATAAGGTCCCAGATGCTAAAGTTGTTCATAATTTAATTTTGGGGTTTTTTTTTTTTTTTTTTTTTTTTTTTTTTTTTTTTTGTTTGTAATCTTTCAAGGTTTAAATAATTTATATTTTTTCTCTTATAAATAATTAATAAACAGGCAAGAGATCGCCACCTCGCTGTGAATTGATGTATAGTGCTTGGGCCAATGAGAACATGCAAAGGGCATGTACATGGATGTGATTTTTTATTTCATAGAGAACAGATTGATATTTTTATGCACCATGCGATCAAGCAACATTCTTTTTCACGAGCGAATTGTTAGGTTATCAGTTGCCAAATGCTAATTGTCACTTGATAGTACATTTGCATGGAGAGGGGACCACACACAATCTGTTTAACAGATTTTATTGTGCCAAAAATCATACACAAAGTACTTTAAGATTTGATTTGAATCCCTTTTAAGTGGACCTCCTTTTAAAATTTTTTATGTTTCCTATAAAAAAAAAAAAAAAGAGGGGCATCGTTCTCTGTGTGGAACGTAGGGGTCACGTCGTACGCACCAGCCAATAAGGGCTCGTGCTGTGGCACATTTGACAGCGGAATTTCCGCTATACATGAGGAACATGACGGTCATTCTGCCTCCCGCTGTGTGTGGGTGTGGCCCCTACATCCCACTCAGAAACATTTTCCCAAAAAAAATCAATGAAATAAAATGAATTGCTTGCTTCAAAATGGATTCATAATACCCATTGATTCAGTCACATAAATATGAAACCTCTAAACAAAGACATATAGTGAAATGAATTGGCATTGCTATGTGACTGACTTGACTTTAGCTATCTTCCACAAAGTTATGACATGGTTTTTCAAGAAAAAGGGGGAAAAAATATTTTGAAGGTCTCCCTTTCCTTTCTTTCTCCTCATGTTGAGGGACAAATTTTGATTTTTGTCATTTAAGGACTCACTTCTATGCAATGGAAGAGAAAATAGCATTTTGCACTCTAGCTAATTAATAACATCCATGTTTCCTCCCCATGAAATTCCAACCTCACTCTTTCTCGCTCGAGTAATAATTAAAATAAAATTAAAAGAATGTCTAAATGACATCTTTATAGGTGTATTTATAATTTGACACAGAAGTGTAAAAGCGTTTTCAAAGATAGTTTGAAAATGATATAATAATTGTCATGCACATCTGTTGCGTACACAACTACACATGTGAAATAATACTATTATCCTTCTTAGAAAAAATTTATGTCTTACTAAAATGACAAAAAAAAATTATAAATTATTTAATACATTAAGGATTATTAATAAGAAAAACGAAGAAAAACCCCCTAGAAAAGATGGTTAAAGTCATAGATTAACGGATTCGGCTCCTTTCTTTAGAGGGCATTTGCTCAATGAGTGCCCAATGAAACATCCAACGGCATCGCCCAATGAATGCCCAATCCCAAATTAGCGACGTTACAGTCCACATGGCATGGCATATAGGAAAAATTGCTATAACGGGCAAGTAGGAACTTTTTTTCCTGGTTGTTATTCCTTTGTTATTCTTCAAGGAACATATTAAAGGGTAGATTAGAAAAACAATAATACAAGTAGTTGTTGTCTCATCAAACGGATTGATTAATGACATAAATCAAGAAAGTTAATGGAGGATATTTTAGTGGGTCTTCTCTTAATATATTGTATGGTTCCGGACCTCCGGTGTTCATGGATTTGTACTTTGTGGGCCATGATAGTATTACTTTGAAATACTTAATACAATGTAACTTGTCTAATTGCAAATTAAAAATTTGATTAGCTTTTTATATTTGACTTATATATCCCAACATGAGACCCACTTCTTGTAGGCCATAGAAAAAAGTTTTATTCTTTCACTAAAGATCAATATTGGTAGTATCCTTTCATCATAATAATAAATAAAAACAACTTTGGTGAATCCTAAAGATACACGAGATCTGATTCCTCTCATTTCCCATTTTGACTATTGATTTCCTTTTATTAAAATGGAAGGTCCATTGAGAATTTTCATTCTTCTGTATAAGAAATGATGACAAATATAAATTGGGTAGAAGTTTTACATTATGTTGAGTAACGGTTTGTATATAGGGAACCTCATTTGGTGTAATCACTGTGATGAGAGAGAGTATCAATGTAGGTCCGTTGGTTGATAGTGAGAGAATGTGGGAAGGAATCCCCATACTGGCATCATGGAGATCTTTTTCAAAATAAATTGTTACCAAATTTGTAAAATTTTCACTTTTTACATGTCTTGATTGCCATATGTTGCTTTTCACAAACACATGAAGGATGAAATTCATGCACTACCACCACTCCAATTTATATTGCTTTAAGATATTTATAGACCTAAAAAAATTTAATGTTTGTAAACCATCAGATAGTAAAATAAAAAGATCTCAAGGCTACGCTTTCTTGTTGTTCATTGAAATTTAATCCACTGACAATCAGTCCAAATTTTTATCTTCGGCCTTGCATCTCTGCTTGTGTGTTGCTTGTAGTCTTCATGGTAATTCCTTGATTTCCGCATCATGTGAGCTGCCAAAAAAGCAAAGAAGATAGTGGTTTCTTGGTCTGCCCTTATGCATGCAAGAGGTTTGTTTTTTTTTTTTTTTTTTTGAGGGAGAATATTTTCAAACTAAAAGTCAGGAATAAAGAAACATGCTGTGAGTATCTAGTTTAACAAATGAACTGCTACCAAAGCTGAGGGAGATGATACAATTTCGACTTAGATCTCTCTGTCTCTCTTTCTCTCTCTTAGCATCCAACCAATAAGAGCTCTTCCAGGCCCTCTGGTGAGGTCTTTTCCTAAGTGATGGACATCAGGCATCTTAGAGCCATAAAATTATATGGGTCTATTTGAATGACACATCTATATGTGTATTTAGAACATTTAATATTCTTTTGATTGTCCCTTGTTTAATTCACAAAAGTTCTTTAAGTTTAAAAAAAAATTCAAAATAATTTGAAAGTGTACTTACTATTATGTTTTTTATTTTTATTTTTTATGAGATACTTATTTTCAAGAGCTGTTATTATTTCACACACTTTTCCAGTAATGTAAAATGATGGAATTTTACCTTTATTGAAAGAGAATTTGTGTTATACAAAAGGATAAAAATACAAATTGTTTAACATCTTAAAAAAAAATATCAATAAGAAAAGGGAAAGGGGTTTGCTGTCATGTTGCATGGCCCCTACACCAGCGTAGGGCCAATGGGAGCATGCGTGCTGGTGTCCAAAGGGAGGGTGGGGTGGTCCTTTTCACTGCCCCATGTGAGGGGGGGGGGTGCTGCCTGGCATTTTTTACCCGAAAAAAATTTAAAAAAACATTTCCACCCTAGCCTATCTGGATGTGTAATGGTCAGAATTGCAGATTTCAGCAAGTCCAAGCCCAAAACACGGATTTCACCAAGCCCAATGAGAAGGTCCAGTTAGACCAGCAGGCCTAAGTAGCACTGTAGTAGAGCCGAAAGGGTGTTTGGGAGGATTTTAATCCTCTCCAGCACCCTCATCTGCTAGTGAGGTGCAGTGAGGGGTTGACTGCATGACACGTGGATTATTACAAATCCAATAGCTGGATGCTTCTCTTCTTTTAGATTCAACCGTTGAATTTGAAATAATCCACGTGTCATGCAGCCAGCCACTCACTACACCTCACTGGCAGACGAGGGTACTGGAGAGGATTAAAATCCGTGTTTGGAATGGAGAGGACATGAGGACTAACTCATGCCAATTTTACAATGCATCGGCTTGGCAATGGAACTAGCGCCGCCGATTGTAGCGAATTTGCCTCATAGTATTATGCTTGCATCCAAACACACCCCTTAAAGAGTCTGCATTGGCTGGTTGTGTGAAAAAATCCTCTCTAACGTGCATCGGACGGCTGGAGATTTTTCGGCATGCGCAACCAATGGACAGATCCAGTCGTTCGATGCGCGTTGCACTCACTAGCAAGCTGAATTTTTTTTCTATCCGGTTCCTTGCCCGGTATGGTGGTCCAGTTCCTTTCATAAAAAAGTGAAAATGACGTTTTAACCTCCCTCAGACAGTGTGTTTAAGCAAGGGGTTAGATCGTCATTTACCACCCCCTCTGAGCAGTTGAGCACACACTAGCGAGGCGAGAGTACGAGTCGTAGACGGTTAAGAACATTCTCTACTGAAAATTAATTCTTTCGCCTTTATATAAAGTAAAGACAGTTGCCATCTTAACTCGTTCCTATATTTGGAATGGAAGAGAAAATACTATTTACTGCATACAACACTTTCATACTATATAGTCTATATATACATACATACATTGCATACACTGCTAATTAAAGTATAACGGAGCTCCTGAGAATCATGGCTATCTTGAGGGGTTTGATTGTGGAAATCACTTTGGTTCTCTTCATGATATATTTGGTTTTTCGCTCCAGTAGAGTGGTAGGAGGTACAAGTATTTCTAGTCAAGAAGAAGATGAAGATCTGGAATTGGAGAGACAACTAAAGCTTCTTAACAAGCCACCAGTGAAGTCTATCAAGGTATGTGTTTGGACCAAAGATTTCTCCACTATTTCAAAAAACAAAATTGGATTGGTTGAAACAATCGTTTTAGATCGAAATCAGTCATGATCGATCTTAATTCTGGATGTTCTGGAACAACCAATTTTAGGGTTTTTGGATCGGATCACCATATTCTAGTTGAAGGGACCGATTTGACCTCGAAAGTTTAATATGCTTGGATTTCTCTCTTCTTAATTTGACCAAGTTCTTATACTGACTTTAAATTGTCTTTCCCAATATAATTCTTCTTCAAATGATTAATGTCATTGGAAATTCCTTAGGGTTTGGTTAGATATCTTCAATACCCCAAAAGGAATTGGAATAATTCCATGGAGTGTTAGTTTTGGACTTCTGTTTCAGCTTAGTTTGGAAATGGATCGTCTGCACGTACATCTTAGAGTCAATCACATGTTTCTTTTGTTTTCATTAATACCCCTCCTCCCCTTGTAAATGGCAAAAATAGTATATGTGGTTGCTTCTCACATGTAGTACGTGCAGAGGAACCAAACTCACCTACTTCCCCTAAAAATATTTTGGGCCTCAGGTTGGGCTTAGGTTGACAACGTTTCATGCACCCATAGGCTACTCTGCCAAAGTACAAGCTCAAGAAAAACCAAACAAAACCCAAGCCTCCTTACACACCTGTAACACGATAAAAGGTAGGGATGTCAAACGGTTGGTCTGGTTTAGTTTATTTTTTCCAATATTTGGTCTAGATGATCGGTTCAATCGGTTTATGTCTCTTAGTGGTTTCTAAAAACCAAAAACCAACCGGAATTACGTGAGTCTCGGGCATGGCATAGTGGCCTATCCAATTTTTTCACGTGGTGAATGATTTTCAATTGTATGGATGGGTACGGTCCATCCTAGATTATCCATATGTACCATGGTCTTGCTTATATTCAATGGCCCATTGATCTGGCTCCTCTATTTCATTTTGGGGAAAAGAACTGGTCGTGTCGCTTCTGCACCTAGACACGGGCACAAAATGACCGTCTTACCTCATGGACCTCATGGACCTCATGGAAAGGTGGATATCTCATCCCCTAAGATACTTGTGCGTAGGGCTGCAACAGGGTCGAGTTCGGCCGGGCTTTATAGAACCCTAGTCTAATCCTGAGTCTCCTTAGCTGGGCTCAGGCCAGACCCGATCCTGACTCAGGGCTTGAAAAATCCAACCCTAACCCGCCCTCAGGGTCGGGCCGGGTTGATCCTGATTGGTCCTAATCATGGGAAGGGGGAAGGAAATGCATGGGCTGGAATGGGCCAGGAGAAAATTATCAATTTTACATAAAATAACACTATAATAAAGTATATCATATCACTTATTGTTTTTATATATAATATATAATATACTAAAATGAGGGTGACGTTTAAAGTTTGTAATCTATGTATTATATCAATACATATTTTATAGCATAACTTAAACAGGGTCGGGCTGGGCCGGGCAGGGCCAGGCTTAGCCCGAGGCCTCAACCCTGGCCCAACCCAACCCTAACTCAGGACTAGAAATTTTCAGTCCTGACCCACCCTCAGGGCCAAATATCTCAGCCTAGACCTTGTTCGGGCTCAAGGCAGGTTCGGGCCGACAGGCCAAACTAACACCCCTAGTTGCATATGCTCTCATTGCACAGGGCAACGCGACCAGGTAACATTCTCTTGCTATTTTTACAGCTTATGCATTTAAACTTTCTCCTTATTTGTGTTTGGGATAATTTTTCTTCCCAACGCGCTCTGTTCCAGTTCTGCAGAATTATCGCAGTATGGCAGTATTAGTAGGGTTGTAAATTGGCTTTCTCTGTCCTGATGAGCCAAATCTCACGCAGAGGCCTATAGTCTGAATCAGGCTTGCTCGCCCAGGGAGTGGCCCTTCTGGTACTTAGGTGGTTTTGCTTTGTACAGGGAAATGTTCAAGTTCACCAAGAGGGTGAGAGAGAGAGAGAGAAAGAGAGATGAGATATAACAGAAGTTTTTACATTCTCTGCAGACTGATTATGGAGATATTTATGATTGCGTGGATATCAAGAAGCAACCAGCGTTCGATCATCCCTTACTGAAAAGTCATACTATTCAGGTATCATTTTCAACTCTCTTACCATCCATTACCATTCCTCGTTGATTCATCTTGGTTAGTGCATTAAGTTAACAATACACACCGTTTGTAACCATTTCAGTTGTGCAAATTTATTGTTTGGTGATTGTGATAGTCCTGATTAACACCTCGTCTTTGTCATAATAAGAACTAGAAGAAATTGTTTTTTTTTTTCATCTGGAAACTATTATCTGGAGTAGTGTTGTTTTTTGCTAGAAAGTAATAAGACAGAATTTGAGGCATGTTAAACCAGCATAATAGTTTTTTGGATTTAAGTACTCTCTAAATCTATTTAGTTCTGATATACCTGATAAATGGTGTAGTTATTTTGCATAGGAGTGGTCTTGTCTACTTTTGGAGCCCTTGCACAGAATGGTAGGATCTGCTTTACATTTTGATTGTGGCTTTCTTTCTCCATCTTATAAGTATCTTTGTAGAATGGTATGAGGGCATCTTCAACATTCTAATCTTCTTATTTGGATTTTCCAATTAGACCATAATTTTGGAGGGTCCAACCCAAACCCTTAAGGCATTAGGTGGAGAGAGACTATATAACTCCCAACACTACGTGTATGCAGAATGAGACATCACCTAATATGTGGAAAGATAACGCAAGGGAAAGAACCGAGGAACCAAGGGTTTTGATTCCATGTTGGAGAATATGGGATAGTCCATAAATAAACCACTGAGAGATGTCGAACCCAAAAGATTGAGTTATTAGGTGGAGAGGCCCAACTAATATATGAAGTCATCTAAGTTCCCAGAGTTAGCCGATGAGGAATTATTCACAACACTTCCCCTAATCTGTTACCCCTCTTTTGGGTGGCAATACACAATTAAGCATGACATTTGTGACCGTTCTTTCAGGTGATTGTACATAAACGTTTAATTAAAATCATAGGCATGATGCTCTGATACCATGTACCATGTTAAATACATTGGGAAACCCCACAAAATACCACTTGGAGGGGCAATAGGTGGAGAGAGCTCTTCAAGTATATGAAGGTATCAAGGACCTGAACAAATCGATGGAGAACTATAACTCTATAACTCCCAACAATAATAAAGGGGAGGTGGTTCAACTGCTGTAGACTATTCTAAGTTTTTCTTTAAGCCTCTTCCTTGGAACTTCTAAGGTCGTGGCTTACTCTCTTGTGGTTGAAAGTCAGATCTTGTTGTAGTTGGAATGCAATTAAGTGGAACAAATTCAAGAAAAGAAGAAACCAAATCAGTCCCTTTTGATCAATACATTACTTGTATTTATTGGATAAGGAAATGCAAAACTTTGATCAGGATTCTAAAAGGCTTCATTAAATGGGTAGCAATGAACCTTAATTTTGTGAAAATGTTTTAACCCCCCCCCCCCCCCCCCCAAAAAAAAAAAAAAAAGAAGTGTTGTGGATTCAACCGTGCTCAGTAATTTAAATATTTGTCACAGATGAAGCCCAGCTCCTTACCAAAAGGGATGATGAATAAAGAATCGTTAAAAATTAAACCTTCAGAAATTGGGTTCAAGAGTAATGGATGTCCACCAGGTACAGTCATCATTCGGAGGACTCAAAAGGAAGATTTAATAAGGGCCAGATCTCTAGTAAGAAGAAATCCTGGAAATACTCATCAACTTACAAAAGAATCTCCTGGATATCATGTAAGTCATGCTTTATCAAAGTATTTCAGTTTACTTAATTTCATCGTTTAATAACATGTAATTGTCTCTGAAACATTTTACCTCGGCATTTTTTTGCTGATTCTATTTAAGAGGTTTTGCATAGTAAAGAACATAGTTATAACAAACTGAATTGGCAAGGGATCTAGTTTTACAAATGGGTGCCATCTCATTCCCCACTACCTTGATGGAAGGAGTGGTTAAAGGAGATGGTTGTATGGTAACAAACAGATCCTGGCTTTGCAGGACAAGGACCAGATTGCAGAGGGTAGGTCTGAGGTTTTTCCCTTCTCTCTATGTATTATTCTGTTTATTGTATCTTCTTTTCTTTCTTTTCTTCTCCTTATAATGAGGTGTAGGTCTGAGGTTTTCACCTTATATCTAGCAACTGCAAATCATTGCATCTATTTCTTTCCACTTATCCAGTTGATATTCATTCTATCAGTTTGCTTAGGATTTCCTCTGTTTAGGGTCCAGTCTGATCATTCTCTGCATCAATGTTTTACAATATCAATGCTAAAATAATTGACTAGTGAACCTTCAATTTTGTTGTCCTGCCCTTTAAATGATTTTAGTAATTAACTTATTAATTCTCTCTTCCTCAGTTTGCAGCTGTTATGCTACAGATACCAGATACAAAGTATTATGGTGCCTATGTATACTTCACCTTATATGAACCAAAGGGTTTCAGCCAATCAATTTAGTGAAGCGGTATTATTTGTTGAAAATGGGCCTGTAGATACAATCAACAGTATTCAGGTTGGATGGACAGTAAGTTATCTCAACAACCACATTCATCTGTCATATAGCAAATCAATGCTTTCGTTTTTATCTTTGCCCTTTTCTTTTCTATCAACTTATTAGTTAAACACCAAAATGGCCGTGGTCCTAATGAGTAAATAAGACATTCATATAATGATTCTTGGCATTAGAGGATTAATTTAGGCTACAATACAGTTGCCTTGCTCATCTTTGGAAATTCTAATAATTCCACTTTTCAAATTTTTGGGTTTCTTAGGTAAATCCAAAATTATTCGGTGACAGTCGATGTCGACTATTTTCTTATTGGACTGTAAGCTCTGAAACCTCCATTGATGTTTTCAACCTATCAAGTAGTATAGATGCATTTCCCTTCACATATTTTCTTCATTTCTGTGTGTGCAGGCTGATGGATTTCACAATACAGGTTGCTTTAATCTCCTCTGTTCAGGTTTTGTACAAGTCAGCAGTGAGATAACCTTTGGTTCAACCTTCAGTAACATTTCTACTGCTGGGGGCCCACAATTTGAACAAGATTGGTTAGTGTTCAAGGTACGTACATTATGATACTTTACCATTGAAACTTTATTTGGTTGCTTTATAAGGCTTCACCAGTTCAAGTAGATCCTAATTTCAGGGTTTTTCTTTTTTATGAAATCCTAATTTAAGATATCAATCTTTCATGAAGTAGAAAAATTCATTGAGATTGCAGCTATGGGTGCAATTTGGGCCTGAAAAACCCAAGCCCAAAGTTTGGCCTGCACAATTGTTTCCAGGGTTGGGCTGAGATTTTCATCCCAGCGGCTGGACTGGGTTGGGTTAGGGTTGAGGCCTCAGGCTTGGCTCGGTGTGAGCCTAATTTACATGCAAATATTATTGCACAACACCCAAATAGATATGTGAAATGTTTTCAGGAGAAATATATCTCCTACACAAAGCTCGAAAGCCGCTTATTGATTTCTTTAATTCTAACTTTACCCTTTTTGTGCATGGATAGTATAGTGTCCATCAAACGAATGTTCCATAAATTAAACTCAATTGATGATTCAGCCATAAGGAGCCTAGCAAGCCATGAGCTAGTTAGTTCAGTTTCCAAATCTTTTAAAAACTGCGCCTACATGTCATCTACTCTAATAAGATTCCTTCAATTAGATGATTGAACGGCTTTACGAAGTCTCTTCTTATTTTTGCATTATCTGTACTCTCTTCCAATGGGCACATAGGCTTTGAACTTCTTTTCCTTGTTCTTCAATATGCCGAAGATGGAAAGAGGTAGTGGGTCTACAGCATAATTGGCACTTCTTCCTCTATCTGTAAAGGATGAAATTGGAATAAGAGAAGCCTCCTTAACGTTATCAATGGTGGCCAATAAGCTTTGTATGGAAAAGAGTTTCTTTTAAATTTAAAGCCACCACTAATATTCAGAAGCGTGCAGTTTGGCAATCTTTTTCTCCAATTTGAATGTTGAGTATATTTTCATTATTTTTAGCACTTAACCTAGGGTTTTATGTCAGATAACGAGAGAAAAGGGTGAGAGAAGAGAAAGTGCCCACTCTATCTTCCAATTTCCCCAATGTGTTTTTTGATTCTACTGGTTTTTATCTCCTTACCCTTTAGTCATCACATCAATTTTTTTTTGTAGTCAGGGCCATTTGTAGGAGCTCAAAACTTGTCCCTTGTATGTGTATCAATTGAAAGCTTATTCAGTTAGTTTAAGCTGTTGTACGAAAGTTATGATCAATTTACTAGCTCGGTGTTAGGCTGTCATAGGAATTCTTTTTTATTGGCAGATTTGTAGTTAATTGGAAGTTTACTTTTAATTTCTACTTTAGAGTTTGTCTTTTTCCCATTTCATTTGAAAAGTACTGATCGAAGTTCTTTATTTTATCAATAGAGTTGAAATTGTGGTTTGGAGTCTTAGGTTCCAAATTAGGAAAGAAATTTTAGATTTGGATTTTAGTTACTTAGGTGGGGTTTGATACTCCACAATTCTATTTTCTAGATTTTAGCAAGTCCTACTAGGAATTAATTAGAAAAGAATTACCAAATCTCAAAGCATTGCTGCTTATATAAAGGGCAGGGGTGACCAAATCAGATGAAGATTTTCTTGATTTTGCTTTAGTGAATTAAAGTGGAGTTATTTCTTGCTTTTTGCTCTTGTGATTGTAGCCCTTGAATTTTAGCTAGTTGGTGCTTGTAACACACCCTTGGTGTTTTGTAGCCTATGTCCTCTACTTCTTTTCCTTTCTTACTTTACTTTATATTTGTATTGTTGTATAGTTGAACCCATTACAATACTTAAGCCTCATGAGCTTTATAAATCTTGACCTAATTCACCCCAAAAAAAAAAAATTTCTTGAACTACATACATAGCCTGTTCAATTTAGTACTGATTTCTGTTTGGAGATTATTGTGTATAAATCATAAAGATGCTGTTGTTTAGGCCTACAGGGACAAAACTTTCTTGCTGCCTTACATCATAGTCCTGCATTTTTTATTCTCATTAAACGGTTTACAATGAGACGTCCAGAAAACTAAAAGATCCTTTGCTTTGATTACTCCTCCGATGCACTTGAACCAGTTACAATTCTTTGTTCTATAGAAAGCATATTATGTGGTAATTGTTGGACCGATATGTAACCCAAGAGGGGGTGGATTGGCTGATGCGGAGAATGATATGAAAATTTGAAAATCTTTTACCCAAATCAAAGGAATGTTGCTGTTGTAAGGAACTATAATTAACAAAAGTGAGAATAGGGGAAAGAGACAGAGATAGAGACAATATGATTTAAAGTGGTTTCGCAATCTTGCCTACATCCAGTACCAAGTCATACACACTCGGACTTTCCACCATGTTATCAATTTCCAAATGACATTGATCAAGCCTTCTCAAAATTGTTTTTCTGGGATCACAATAAACCCTTGCATGTAGTTTTCCACATGGCTCACTACAAACCTTCGGTTGTTTTCCCAGGTCACAACAAACCAAGTTTTTCGGCTAACACTTGTAGATACCTTTTCTCTAACTACAACTGTTTGAAGAGTGTTTGAGTGCTCCCACTCAAGATACAAAGTCTCTCTAAGGCAAAAATATAAAATTGAAAACTCAAAGATAAACCTGTAAAAGGTAGAATAAGGAAGTTAAAAGTGCAAATATATGATTCTCTATAAACTCTTAAACCAATACTAAAAAAAGTGTAAAATGTGAGCAAGAGTCTTGCAGAAAGATGTCCCAAAGTCCCCTACTTATAAGCCAACCAAAAGCCTTAAAAAACTAGCCGTTGGAGTTCCTAATGGTCATATTTTTAGACCAGAAGAATGTCCGTCCACTCCCGTGGACATCCATTGAACAGGGAAAGTTTTCTGGCCTTTTCAGCACGGGTGTGCGTCCTCCCGCGGACGACCGTCACTGCTCTGCCTCTCAAACAATGAATAATGAAATGGTAATATCTTTCTCGTCTAAGCTCCGATTGATCTGATACTTGAACCATATGAAAGAAGACTCAGATAGATACAAATTTAATGTTTTGAGATTGGATTTAAGCCTCTATTGTGAACCTTATAATCTAAGATTTGATTCCATTTAGGCTTAGGTGACTTAAAGTTAAGTCCTTAGGGGTATAGGTGATTGAGGATCAATTACAAACTTAGGAATGTAAAATGCATAACTCCTAAGTCTTCACAATGCAAAGGTTGAGCACTTGTAGAAGGTGTCCTTGGCCATTGAAGCTTTGAGGTGCTTTTCTCTTGGTCTTTCTGAAGTGAAGCTTAATCTTCAAGTAGGCTCTTCAACTAAATGCCACCCATGTTGTCCAAAGATTGAATTGATCTTCCATTGAGATATTTGCTTGACAACAAACTTCACCTTGCTCTTCATGTTTGATTGGGCTTTCTCTTGATCCAAATTTTCTTTGATGCATGATAGTCCACTTGGATACTTGGGATTTTATAGATCCTTATACATTCACACACATGTTGGTAATCCATGGACCATCATCTCATTATAAGTTTCATCACCAAATCCGAAGGTAGAATAATTAGACACTCATATGTCAATAGTAATGCTATTTTGAACTCTCAATTGTATTGCTTTTATTTTTCCTTTATACAACTCATATAATGGGGCCCTTGATATGGCAGTGTGATCATCCATATTCTAGTTGGCATTCATTTCTGTTTTTTGTTGCACTTAGATGCTCTATCATAGTCTTTTGTGAATCCACAGACACCTGCCTATTCAATATTTCCTAAATTTCCTTTCTGTTTTCATAGTAGTTTTATTTTAGGACACATCCAATTACTAGTCTTCCCCCCATATCTTGTAAAGATGTTCTCCGGACTCATTGAACTTGTATTTTGTGTTAGGATCCAAAATCTGGTAATTGGTGGCTTGTATTTGAACATAACTATATTGGATATTGGCCATCAAACATCTTCACTACCTTAACTTACTTTGCAAATACAATAACAGCCGGTGGAGAGGTTTTTAGCCCCACAAACGAACCTAGCCCTCCTTTGGGGAGTGGCCATCTACCAGAAGCACTCAACCTTAAATCTACTGCTCTTGCTAGAAGGTTACAAATCGTCAACAAGAGCAATCAAATTGTGGATCCTAATTATGATGATTTTCGCCCTTTTGCGGATAATCCTAAATGCTATAATGTGATACGAGCTATTCCTTGGGCTCAGACTGCTTGGAAAAATTCCTTCTTATTTGGGGGACCAGGTGGTGCTTGTGGGGTGTGATACATCAGTAGTTGGTATGCTAAAGGAAGCTTTTCTGTTTCGACATTGAACTATTATTGTGTTTAAATAATGTAGATTGCAGCGACTCTTGTAGTGTGTTTCTTGATTTTCAGTTTTCATTGAGTCTTTTAATGTGTTATTTGATTTCAGTTTTCATATATGACTAGTTTCTATGAAAGCACAGATCTTAATCCTTTCCTTCACTACATTTATAGGGATTTTCTTATAATACCGTTCAAGATGTCAAATAATTTATAACCTTATTTTTTTGCTGCCTTGATACTATTTACTATTCCTGCAATGACAATAGAATTTTTTTCATTTCAGACGTATACTTGAAAAACATGCAAGACCATGATAGCTATTGAGAATCACCATAACCTACAAGTGGGTTTTCCAACGGTTAGAAAAACTGTCACCAATTACCCATGGTTTTAGGAATTGGTATTTGATCGGCCATCTGTATTGGTATTGGTATTGGATTGGATGTATTGGTGTGAATTCATATCGTTTGGTATCAGATTAAAAGGTGACATTTTTTGAAATTGTAACTGATTCAGACTGATACCAGATACAATACCATGCACTAAACCTATGGTTTCGCCCCTCAAAATACCGATGCAGGGTTGTTTTGGATCATTTTGCCCTTTCTTGTTTTGATACAACCGATATGATATCAATCAGATATCTAACCGATACCAATACCAATACGGATCCATCCGAAATGGCCGATCTGATCCTATTACCAAAAACCATGACTGCGAGGCTGAGGAGAGAGGAAGAGTGATCTGGCCAATCTAAGTATCTAACCTCTGCATATATTTTTTGTTAAAAAGGTCATGAATCAAATTTGAACCTCAAAATTATCCATTTACCCTCGCGTCTAAATATTCCTGTATACACCTACTTTGTAGTCCTAGATTTTTTTTTTTATTTTGCCATTTGGCAAGTTTGACACACATCGACAAATTATAATTCCATCGGACCGGTCACATGGCAAATCTTGGTATATGCCAAGGAGAATTTTTCCTCCACATCTATAAAGCAAAATCAGACCCCTTTTTTTATTACAAGCATAGTTGAAAAATCAGGTATTCTAGACTCGTCTTTCAGAAAAATCTGGTGACTTGGCCTTGTCAAAATAGTTGTATTTTTCATCCAAGAATGCATATCAAACACAGCTTCGGCTTTATGTTTTTTTTTTAAATGACTAAACTCGTCAAGTTTTGTCTTGACTTGGGTAAAAATATCACATCTTATTTTTATTATTTTTTTATTTTATAACGAGAAGTATCCACACACATTGGCCTGACTAATCCCTTGGCAACAGGACAGCCACTGTGCCTACTATCGCACGAAACCTCCGTCACAGCGGCCAATTGGCTTGAGACTGAGTGATGGTTGACCCAAGGTGGGGGCAATGGAAATCAAACTTAGGATGCCCAAGTTTATGGCTCGCCCCAGATCGCCACTGAGCCAAAACCTTCTTATTTGACTCAAATGTTATGACCCAGTCTCATCATTTTTTTTACTCTGGCTTAATCTACACGACTCTTAACCAAGTTTTCCAAAATTTTGACTCGACTTGGTGGCTGGTCCAAAACCCAATTTTCCAACTATTTTACAGCTAATAAATGAAGGATTTATTTCTGAAAAACATGAAACATTTGTCTTATTGTAACCATGTTTGGCTACATTTAAATTGTAACCAGCTTGTAATGTGGCTTACATGAGGGGGTCCATGTGGTAAAAGATACCACACTTTTATTATTCCAATTCCAACTCAATAAAAAAATTAAAAGTGGTGGTTTACAAGTGAGAAGAGTTCCACAAGATTAGTTTACCAAATAAAAAAGTTCCACAAGATTGCAAAAAAACCGTTTAATGTGAGAATATTGTCACTATGGACTTGGTATCACTCTAATTATGTATTAGTTGCCATTTGCCAAGTAAGATGAGGTCCAATATATTGCCACAATTGCCCCTAGCGGCCCAGCCTCCCTAGCTCAATTGGCATATTCATTTTCTTGCAATTGCATTTTTTTTTCAACTTTTGAAGTGTCAACAAGTTTCACAGATAAGGTCAAAATATGGTAAACTTGGAATGTTGCCATGTGGCAATTTGAGTGGGACTTAAATTTTGTGGACAAATAGATCCAATTGACACTGATCAATACATGTGGAAGCTGGTCAAAGATTGGGTTGGATCCGCCGATCCAGAATGGAATTGACGGCCATTGAACTGGTCCCTGATCCCCCCCCCCCCCCATCTAAATCCTTGGCCACAAGCTTGAAGCACCAAGCAGCCAAGGGGCCAACCGCCAACTAAAGACGTGCCTGTGTCTGTGTTGTTAACCACCTCAATCCATGCTCGTCAAAAAGAATATGCAGCATAAGCTGCATTCAGCTGTACATCCAACTCAAAGAACACTGAGGATAGAACTCCTTCCAGGGAGAGACATCGATGGGGGGATTGTTACCAGCTCAAGAAAGCGCGACCAGGCAGTCGATGTCTGTCGGTGTGGTCTGATGCTGAGCATTCTCTTCTCTGCTCAACCAGAAGGATTCGAAAGAATGGCCTTTAGTTCTTTTTCCTTTGCTTTAGATACACAATATGAAGGTTATGTACAGCGGACTATGTACAACTGGATGTAACTTTAAGAGCAGAATACAATGGTTATATGCTGGAAGGACCTGCAAAGGGATTCAAGACTTCATACAGCAAACTGTGTAAGAGATCTACATCAACAAGCAATGAATTATATGGTCTTAACTGCATTACATTCTTTAGAACAACCATTTCTAGTCTCTGAAGGGAAGTCAACTGATGATCAGCTTATGTTCACCTTGGACCAAAGCGATCTATCAGCTTTTAAGAATCAAAATGTTCTTCTTGCAACCATTCTTGACTTTTATTCTTAACGCTATAGTTCTCCAACCAACCTATCTGAAGAGCACAAATTTTGCACTCCAATATACATACATATACACCATCATGTAATGGACTCAAAGTCAAATATGCCTTCAAAACAAAAATAACAGATCACAAAAGGAGGAAAAATGTGATGCCGCTGAAAGAAATCAAGGTCTCTTTCTCTCAAAACTCCTCGAAGAGAAGGGAAGAACACAACCAAACTTTCAAAACACTAATTACTTCAATTACCCAACTCCATCCATTAGATGCTTACCTCTTCCTTTCCAAGTAATCACGACCACAACCAGCAGTCTTATCATTTTAAATCCATATGGCACATGCAATCTCCAGGTTGCATCAGTATAGCAACTTCAACCAGCTCAGAATGCCAAAAACTAGCACCAATTAAGCTTCCCAACCTCCTGATTATTAAACTACTCATTCTTGGCAGCAACCTGTTTTGCACCAACAGCAAAGAATTCTGTGATAACCTCAAGAGGCATGCCCTTGGTTTCTGGAACTTTCAAGAAGACGAATACCCATGAGATACAGCATACAGCAGCATAGATACCAAAGACACCTGCGAGCCCAATGGAGGTGAGCATGACTGGGAGTGTGTAGGTAACAATGATATCACATATCCAAAATGTAAGTGCACAGATGGCAATGCAGAGTCCACGGACTCGGGTGGGGAAGATCTCTGAGCAGAGGGTGTTGGGAATCGGACCAAATGCCATGACAAAGCAGCAGAAGTAGACAATAACACAGACAGTTGAAATTACAGCGTGGACGATGGTACCCAGGCTCACAAGATTACCAATGACAAGAATGATGAGTGACACTATCAAGACAGGAATCGTAGTCAGTAGCAGCGTCCTGCAATAAGGAGAAATTAGAGAACAAGATATTGAATGCACCCTTAAGCAGCATGTGATAACTTTTTTTTATCTATTTTTGGGTGGATTAAAAAAATAATAAAAATAAAACATGTGAAAGAGGTTCCTTGTTGAAAAGTACATGATGAGAAAATAAAATAATCCATATCCAATACCAACCTTGATAGTCTATATCATGCGCTTTAAATTTGTACTAAATGCTTTAAGATACCAATATATAAAGTAGCTAGTGAGACTTAACCCCCCCCCCCCCTAAAAAAATTGTGAGAAACATAACAAAACTATAGGAAAATGGACTCTGTCCAAGAGCATGGTTCTTGCACCCATATACAAAATGGGGAGAAAAGACCATCCTGCCCCCCCCCGCATGAAAGGCTGAAATCCCCCCTTGTTGATGCCTCTGCGCGTGCTCCCATTGGCCCCCGTGCTGGCACAGGAACCACGCTCCCGGAAAGAGAACGTGTTCCCAAAAAATATATTTCCACTACATATATTTGCTATTATAATATATTTAAAAAATAGTTCAAATGAAAAATTTTAAGAAATATGCTACCAAAATATAGATCAGACCTGTGTATATCCAGTGTAGATTGGTTCAATTCATTCCACTCTTCTATTCTTTTGTTCAATCTTTTTTTCCATCTGGGTTTCATGTCTTAGTTAATATATCTTTTTCTTTTTTTTGGGGGGGGGGGGAAGGGGGGAGGGAGGAATACATAGGAGAAAGGCGGGGTTATACAAAACCTCGAGCCCTAGGAAGAAGGGTCACGAGGCTGAAAAAGAGATACAGGTAGTCCCTGGAGACAACAATACGCATATTCGAGTCAACAAGAGATCTGTGGGGTAACATGTGAAGCCTGAAGCTAACATCAAAGAAGATGGCTTTCCAAATCATGTCAAGAGAGCGAGAGTTGGAAGTCCATCTTCGAAGATTCCACTTCATCCAGATGTGAGAGATAACGGCACCGAACACAAGCTTACCTGCAATATCACAAATAGTGCTATCGGAGAAGGACATATCCATCCACAGCCACTCCGTAGAGAAGGGTAAAGGTCTCCTACTATGGGGCCAACAAGAAGCCAAGGTTTTTTTCCAAACAGAAGAGGTAAAGGGGCAAGAGAAGAAAAGGTGATCGATGTACTCAATACCATTCCAACAAAGTATACAGGAGGGGGGAAACAGGAAACTGGCGGTGGAGGAGAAAAGATTGGGTGGGGAGGCATTGGTTAAAGACTCTCCAAATAGTGAAACTATGGTAGGGGATGTGACCTTTGAACCACACAAGGTTATGCCAAGGGACGGAGGGGGCGTGGAGTCTAATAGAATTCCAAGCAGATCACAAGCTTAGGGAGGGGAGCCATAGGATCATGTCAGATGAAGAGGATTGGGGGAAGGGAGGGGAGAGAGGCCCAGATCGAGAAGAGAGGGAGGGGACAAAGAACCATGGGAGATAATGGAGGCGACCTAGGCATGTTTAGGGATACCAGAAGAGTACACCGAACGGGCACCAACAATGGAAAAGAGGACTGTCACTGATTGAGCTAGAGGGAGGTAGATGTCCCATCAACGATCCTAGAGATGGTAGCTCTGAGGCTAGAGAATGGAGGAAGAGGATTTTGCGCTAGACCTAGGAGGAGTCAGCAAGATGGGGGGCTGTCCAAATGGAATCTTTTTTGAGAAGGTAGGAATAGATCCAATTGACCCACATGGGGTCATGCTTGGGAGAGATTTTCCAAAGCAACTTGAGTGTACCTGCAATATTGGAATCACAAATTCTATGCAAGCCTAGGCCACCCTCCATTTTAGGGAGGCAAGTAGCAGCCCAACTTAGGGGGTGGAGAAATTTGGAGGATTCTTTTCCTTTCCAGAGGAAGGCACAGAATAAGGATTCCATGGCTTTGATGGTGGATTTAGGAAGCCCATAGATGTCACACCAGCAGATATAAGAGGATTGGAGAACTGATCTAATCAACTCAACCCTCCCAAAATAGGAAAGGAGTTTTCCCTTCCAGATCTGGAGCCTTTTACGAATGAGGTCAAGCATAAGGGTACAATGATGACCAGTCAACCTAGTGGGGATCAAGGGAAGACCAAGGTACTTGACTGGGAGGGTACCAAGGGAGAAACTCGTTAGTTGATATATCTTTATGTTAACCATAATTATAAATGCCTAATGGCCGATGACTGGAAATTTCATGCATCAAAATTTTCACTAAAATACATAATTCCTGCAAGAACTGGTTTCACTCGTTACAGTTGGTCTATCTCAATGGGCAAACATCCAAATCTAAAAACATGTAAAAAGTAATGAAATTTAAAACCAAATAGTTAAAGAAGCAAGAAAATAAGATTATTACCACCAATCTCATTAAGACAAAATTGTAAAAGTTAAGGAGAGTGCTTTCCGACGCACATTGCTCATCACATGACACATGGCAGGGATCCCTTCCTTGCATCGGCCCCATGCAATATAGGGTTGCCCCACTGCATGTCACGGATCCTGGCTGTGTGTCATCTAGCACAGCATTGGCCTAGAATGAATATTTTGTTGTCATAAATGAAAGAGCATAATCAAAATCAGTTGCTGAAAAACAGAAAGAGTTATTCATTAATTACAAAAATGGAAAGTCATGCAACAAAGACCACTTACTGCACCAATAAAAGAAGAGACAGTGTTGCAAGTCAAAGGTATTGAAAGGTGAAAGGGAGGCATTTATATAAATCAATATATGAGTAGGAAAGAGGGTTTACAGTTTAATCAATCATATCTTGAGGAAATGGTTTTAATTATCATTGATCTTTTTTTTTCTTTTCTTTTCTTTTCTTTTTTTTTTGAAAAAGGAAAATTATTCTTCCTGGATTTTCAAATAATTGAACCATTCAATGATGAAAATTCAAACATTTTGGGAATTTAGAGCTCAGACGGTCAGACTGAAAGCATGGTTTACTTTGGATACTGGTTCCAGCACTCTGCCAATCAAAACTAGTATACTTTGAAGCACCCAAAAAGAATCCAACAATATCCTTTGTTCAGGAAGGAAATAGCAGCTCCTGTCACTTGGGGGCGGGAGGAGGGGAGGAGTGGTCTACCTTCTTCCAGTGATATCCATAAGCCTCATGGCAACAGCTATACATGGAAGCATCAAGAGGGTTGTGAAAGCACTAATTAGTAGAGATGCAGAGGTTGAACTGAGGCCCAAGTCTGAAAGTAGAACTTCAACACCAGCCTCCTCAAGAATCTGAGGGGTGTAGTACAGAACCCCATTTATGCCTGAAAACTGCATTGGCAAAATATTGGACATAAAACTCTTATCAGGAAAGCATAGCATAAGAATAAAATTTAGGCAATTGTCCTACCAACAAACAAAGAAAGAAGCCCCAACTTTCATACTTCCAAATCCATTTAAAGTGGGGAGAAAAATTTAAGATCACATGAAGTAATGAAAGGTAAGCATAAACGTTAGGTAGTAATGGAGCAGACCTTTCATACAGTAAGCCAAATTAAATGTGTACACCTACTTCAATTGTTAAACACCCAAAAAGGGAAAATTTTTTGGCAACAAATCAAAATCCTGGACTGTAATAGAAGACGAATATGATTTTTTTTAACACAAAAATTATAAGTGGAAGTATCGGCCAAATTGTCAAACATTCAAGGAAAAAAATAACAACGAAAAGAGAAATAAGTAAATTTGAAAGAGACTTCAAAAAAATTGACTACAAATATTAGAGATGACGCGCCTAACCAATACATTTTGCATACATCCTGAGATGGCAAGACATTTTTCTCAAAGGTGAACCCAATAGAATTTTGGCTTTCAATCTGTGCTGATGATATAAAAGTTATGTGCAGCAGTTGCCTAGCCACGATTCATCAAGGCAACAGGGGCAAAAATAGGGGAACGTATATCAAGTGATACTTTATCAGCCTCCACTCCTCAAACTTGAAAGTTAAAACCAATTCAAGTTTTAGGAATCGAAATAAGTACTTGCACAATGGGACAGAAAAAGTCCACACACAATCCACTGTGGAAGATTATATAAGTTAGAAATAGTCCAACTGATTCACCATACTTTTTTATGCAACACGAAAAGTCAAGTGGAAGAGTAGAGTACTACAGTAGAAACTGTTTCTTACCTGTTGAAGTATTTGAATCCCTACCCCAACAATTAATGCATGCTTGATTCCCGGCTCTAAAAGATCACCCCATCTTGGCCCTTTTGCAGCAGTTTCAGATGGGTGAACCATAGCTGGTCCAACTGGATGCTGCTCTATAAGCTCCTTGGAGTACAGAGCAGGCTGGCTTACTAGAGCAGCAGCCTGAATGAATTCACCACCTTCAGGAATATCGCCGCCAGGAAGTGAAACAAGAGAGCCACGCCGGGACCCAGGGACACCCTCCTGGTGTAAATAAATCCTCTTGAATCCCCCTTCCTTCTTTCCATCTTCACCTTCCCTCTCAGACCATTTCCATGCCAACTGCCAACCACCACCGATACCCATACTGCTGCCCGCCTCCCCAGCATTTCCTTGCATGAGACTGCTGTGGCGTCTCATGCTTAAACTGCTACCATGGGACGCAGGAGGTGGCACCAAGTCCTTACCTTCCATGCTTGTTGTCTGACGTGAGATCAACGGGGTCTGCAAATTGTCATCAGAATCATCACCACCAGCATCAGACGCATAGTCATCACCATCCCTATGCTGGCTCTCCTCATCCCACTGTTCATTTTTGTCTTGCTGCCCTGCCACACTCAACATACTACCAAAGTTTGGAAAGAGCATGCTTCGCATGCTTCCCATCTCAGGTAACTTCTCATGGACACTGCCAAAGAGAGTGACCAGAGGGTCCATAAGGGGTACACTCTGGTTCTCCATGCTCCCATGGCGGGACACAAGACCAAGAGTACTCTGCCGAGTCTGCCCAGTGACGGGTCTGGCAACCCAAGAAAGGCCTTCTTCCGGCCCATATAACTTGATCTGGTCCTTCTGAGCTGTTGGGTCATGTTCATCAGTTAGATCCTCGGCTGGGCCTATTATATACTCTTCTATTGAAGTTTCACCTCCAACTCCAAGGCCTTCAACCAGCAAAGCCATTTCACCTGTAGATCAAAGGGGCTTTAGTACCTTTCCATTATGCATCAGTCATAAAATTCTTAAAAAATAGAATGAAATAAAATTTTCAGAGAATCTATGAGTACATCAAGAAACAAGTAAACATACTTCTGGGATATGGGTGAAAAGATGGTCGATAAAACTTAAAATACCAAAAAAAAAAAAAAAAAAAAGACTGAATGTTGAAGGCAATATTCCAAGAAAAATGATTGATTTACTGTTTTGGTTCGGATATTCCAATTACAATTGGTTTCTATGTTGAGATATAGGTTTCTAAAAGAGGACCTATATAAAGAATTGCTTTTAATTTTTGCAAGTGGAATTTCTATCATAATTACATTACATCATATCATATAACATAGAAAGTCCATTTAAATTTTCAATACAGAATTATGGAACTATATTATGGATTAAAAATTGACATGAGCTGTTCTGAAAATAATATTTACCAACTAAATGTAACTTTGGATTGCATCCAGATAAAAAATTGAAGACAGCCATGTTCAAAACAGCAAAGGTTCTGTCTATTTACTCTTTCTATTGGCAGTGTATAAGAGATATATGATAAAAAGACTCAGAAGGAAGAGAAAAGGAATAAAATAAAATACAAATGGAAAAGGGAGGAAAGAAAAAGATTAAGAAAGCCTCAATAATCATTTAAGAAAGAAACAATGTGGTTTTACCTTAAAGCATTCTAAACTTCGACTAAAAGTGAAACAAAAAACCCGAGAACAAAAATAACAAGAGATAAAGTATGAAAGATGTCAGCATTATTATGGAGTTCTTTTTTTCTTTAGTTCAAGCTGGATCTTCTTTCTTTACTTATTTGTATAATCCAACTTGAGGGGGAGTGTTGGAATACGTACTCCGGAATACCGTGGGGGTATTCTGGTCTTTATGGAGTAATTTTATTCTTCTTATATTATTTGGTATTCCTAGTTATAATGGGAATTCCTAATAATATAAGAAGAATAAAATTACCCCAAAAAGACCAGAATAACCCCACGGTATTCCAGAGTACATATTCCAACACTCCCCCTCAAGCTGGATTATACAAATAAGTAAAGAAAGAAGATCCAGCTTGAACTAAAGAAAAAAAGAACTCCATAATAATGCTAACAGCTCTGATACCATGTTAGAAGCCACGAAATATAATGCTTGAGTGTCATAATCGATCACCCAGCCCCTTTATTTATAGTACACAGAATTACACCTTATTCCTAGTCTAATTAGGAATGAAACTTACTCTTAATCAAAGTAGGAATGACTCCTAATCAAAATAGGACTAACTTCCTTACCTATTCCTATTAGGAATTCCCATTATAACTAGGAATACCAATATAATATAAGAATAAAATTACCCCAAAAGACCAGAATACCCCCAAGGTATTCCGGAGTACATATTCCAACACTCCCCCTCAAGCTGGATTATACAAATAAGTAAAGAAAGAAGATCCAGCTTGAACTAAAGAAAAAAAGAACTCCATAATAATGCTAACAAAAGACATTCTTTCTCAATAGAATTTTGCAAGGCGGAAGGGGATATTGCCTGCCACTAATTTTAACTAAGAAACACTGACAATATTTTGCTCTCCATGCTACAAACTTTCCTCCTTGCCGCTTTCCAATATTTAAGCTCCCTTAACATTTAAACATGCAAAAATCTGTTCAAATTGGGTAATAAATACAATCTGGTAATGAATGCAGGGAGAAATGTAAAAAACTTCATGAAAAACTATTGCTTATTTGCAAGTTGGATATTTATCAACACCCCCCCCCCCCCCAAAACAAAAAAAAAAGATTGCAAGATTGACAAACAATTCACGAAAGCCAAAAAATGGGAAAAAGGGCAATCATAGTGGGGCAGAGGAAAGTGCCCTTTCATTTAGGAGAAGCTATACTTACTCCTTTCCTATCAATTAACTGCACTACTACTTCTGTCCAATCTTATCCTTGCTTTTCAGTAGTTCTAAGGCCAACGGAAGGAATCTGACTGATAATTGCTCAGCCTTAAGGTCCAGGAATTTCTTTGATATTGTTACAGATGGTGTTGAAGTACTGTTCATGTGACACTGTTCACATTAACAGTGATTTGGTTGCTATGTGTATCTTCTATTTTCCTAGTCCTAGTTGGAGTCCTAGTTTCTAATTATGTCAAGTCCTAATTCTACTGTGAGTTGTTAGTCTTAGTTTCAGTTTGAGTTGTTAATTCTAGTTCTTTTCCTATTGTAACTTGGAATCCTATCATGATTAGGAATTCCTAATCTGATTAGGAGTTCCCCTTTCTATTGTAATTTGAGATTATAAATACAAGCATTATGAGGGAGACTGATAAGTTTAACAGTTCTCTCCTCTTCCTCATCTTTTCTTCTCTCTCAAGTTACTGGTTACAAGTCCTAGGTTTTCTACATGGTATCAGAGCTCATGGTTTGAAGTTACCCTAGGTTATTATCGTCTTGCCGGTTTGAGAGTCGTGTAAGGTCTCTGGTGTGGTGAGCAGCCACCGTCACCGCTGCTGCATGTTTATAGATATTCAGTTTTTTGTTTGATTTTTGTTGCTATGCCTATCGATTAAAAGTTCGAAGCCTTGTTTATGTGTCGGTTTCTTGCCGCTGTTCCTTTTTGAGGACTGGTTCAAAGGTGGAAGAAGAAGGACATCCACCTGCAATTTTCTGCTGGCTGTGTCCTTTGTCTGGGGATGGGGCTGCTATTACTGCCCTTTTATTTTTGTTATCATGGAGTGATTCTGTTGGAGAAGATGACTGCTGTTGTGTGAATCGAACCAACATCTGAAGAACCTCTGTTCGTTGAAAGTGCTGTCCTCTTTAGAAGAAAAAGGTCCTGCTGATTTACATATTGATTTCCTGCTGGGCTGGTTGCGGTGTTTGGTGCTCTGGTTGTATGGTGTTTGCAGCAGCTGTGGTTTTCTTCTTCCCTTTGGACTACTACTCTTCCCTACTTTACCGTACCGTCGGTTCGAAGACGAAGGTTTCTCGGTTCGACTAGGTCCTCTCCTCCTGAGAAGCTAGTGAACAGAGAAGAAGGTGTTCTTTTCCTATTGTAACTTGGAATCCTATCATGATTAGGAATTCCTAATCTGATTAGGAGTTCCCCTTTCTATTGTAATTTGAGATTATAAATACAAACATTATGAGGGAGACTGATAAGTTTAACAGTTCTCTCCTCTTCCTCATCTTTTCTTCTCTCTCAAGTTACTGGTTACAGGTCTTAGGTTTTCTACAGATGGCTTTCTAACTCTAAAGTTTCAATTGATGGTATTCTTTAGCATTCTTGAGGGCCTTGGTATATCGTGCTTCAGTGTTTTTTAGGAACTTTATATGCTTTTGTTTGACTTCAAAGTTTTGTAAATCACTTCACTAAACAGCCTCCCTAATGTGAGACCATCCTAATTAAAGTTATACTCGAGTAAGTGATGGGTCCACTAATGTATTTATTCCATTCCAACTTTAATCAAGGGTAATGCAATTGAATTTTCTCATCCCAATGAATCTTTTCACACTCACTATAGGTGATATAATCTTGTAAGGATTTTGCTGATATAAATATTTGCTATGCATCCAAGACGAGGATTATTCTATTGAATGACAATCCCCCAAGATATTGAAAACATTAATACCTTCGAAGTTCTTAGTTGCAAAAAAAAAAAACAAGTGAGTTGCTAGTTTCCAACAGTCTCCTACTTCTCTTTTAGAATACTCGACCAAAATCAATAGCTCAATAAAAGCTCAATATCAGCATAAAGTTAAAAAAATTTCATTCATAGATTTCCCATTTCTAATACATATAGTAGATTAAAGGAAAATGTACATGAATGTACTAGTTAGTATTGCACTTCATAGGAGCAATAAGGGACCCCCAAATCCCTTAAGTACAACAACAACAACATAACCTTATCTCAACTAAATGGGGTCACCGACATGGATCTTTGCTCTCCAATCAGCTTTATTCGAAATCATACATGATAAAAAAATACTCCAAAGCAGGTTAAAGGGATACATGGAAACATTGGCTACAAAGAACTCCAAAGCTGTAGCACCAAACCTTAAATCAGAGAGGGATACACCTCCAATACATCTTCCAAAAAATAAAACGGGAAAATAAGAAAATTCAATCACTCTAAGCCTTAGAAATTTCAGAAGTTAAAATAATTATGCAATGAGGGAGAAATTGAACCTTTAATGCCATCGCATCCTTGGAATGATAGCAATTAAAAGGGTGTTTTAGGTGCAAACAATAAACCCATGATACAACCTACAGTATATCATTACTAGACTTTTCTGGGTAAGGTCTAGTCCACCCACCCCAAGGTCGGATGTATCCTCTTTTTATTATTTAACAACATTTGCTAGGGCTGCCTTGGGTCATGAACTCCCCAGGTTCCCAAAAAAAAATAGTACACCATTACTACTAGCAATGATTTCTAAGAACATACAGATTTTGCATGATTTGATTTAAATAGCCCTTCCTACTTCCTAGTGCATCAAGGTTTTTAGAACCGGAAAGAAGCAGGAAAGAGGAAAAAGCATTTGAGCAATAGCTCGTAGTCATTCTGTGTTGTCTTCTTCTTCTTCTTCCTTTTTGTTTTTAATGCCTAAACTATGTCTATGAAATTTGGATGCTGCTCTTATATGCAATCCTACTCACATGCTCTCTCTATATAGTGTCAAAAACCACATGATCACATTAATTCACACAACTATATATACATACAACATTGAAACTACTATAATTATTGTTTTCCCTTGGTTGACAGATAGGTGCAAATAATTTAAAATGTTAGCTTAAATCATCCATGCCAAAATGCAAAGAGAATAAGTTCTACAGCGGAATACAGGGAATAGTTGACTAATTAGAAACAGCTCTTAAACAAACCTGAGACATCTTCCCACCCACGTAACCTCTGCAATACGCGTTTAGCTTCAACCATCCGCCCTTTACTCACAAGCCAACGTGGAGATTCAGGCAAAAAAAATACTGTCAAAGCAAAATAAGCAAGAGAAGGAATAGAAAGAACCCCAAGCATCAACCTCCAGCTTGGTGAGTCCATCAGTGACATCCCAAAAACCATACAATATGACAGAAACATTCCACCAGAACCAGTGAACTGTGGAAGCGTGTTTAATAATCCCCTTATTTCAGGCGGGGCTGTCTCAGATATATAGATAGGAACAAGAGTGACCGCCAGACCAATTCCAAATCCATCCAAAAGTCTTGCCAAGAGAAGGATATAAACATTTGGAGACCATAACATTACCAGACCACTAACAAAATAGAGAACTGATGACATTATCAGCATTGGACGCCGACCAAACATATCTGAGACGACTCCAGAGAATGTTGTAATAACTACAGCACCAATTAGTGACATAGCCACAATAAGCCCTTCCAATGTTGTGTCACTTTCCAAATCAAATTCTTCCTTTATGTAAAGAATAGCCCCTGCAGAAATCAAAATTAATTCTCAATTTAGTGTCTAACTTCAACTTGACTATCTTCTTCCCTAAAGAGAAGGATAATCATGGAAGAAAGTAAGAATCAGGAAGGAAACAGAAAAACTTCCATGGCCAAACCAGAAAGCACATTCAACGAGAATGAAGAGAGAGTGTACAAAAAACTCCATCCCCCCCCCCCCCCGCCCCCTTTCAATGTACTAAACCAGCCACTACAGTCTCACGGTTTCCCTATCCTAACAGCTTTAGAAATTTAAAAGATCACTAAACCGTTACTTTCAGAACAAAGAAGTGACAGATGTTCACCAGCAATTGTTGCATTATCCCATCCCTGTAACATATTCCCCATCGTAGCAGCTATGGCTACAAGCACAGCACCCCTCATCTTTCCTGCAGTTTATTGCTCCTAACCGCTACAGAATGACCTGCAAGAGAGAAATACAGATCAGCAATGATTTAGTGTAATTCAACCATATTGGACACTTATAACAACATCTATCAATAAATGGATTCTCATTATCTGGGCACAGTTGCGACAACTTCACTGTGGGATCAGCACAAGCATGCCCACCAGTCCCAGAAAAAGAAATGAAACAAACTAAATTGATTAAAAAGACAATGGAAAGAGATAAAGTAATCACCAAAACTAAAATCTATATTGGACAGGGAACCACGAATCAGAAACTAATCAGTGCATTATAACTGATCATAAATGTCCACCGAACACAACAGAACTTGTCGATCACCTTTTGAGAAGAAAAGCGAGTCCCAACCGCTTCAGTGACTGCGAATCCGAATATCAGACAAGGAAAAATCCATATAAAGTAGTATCACGTTGGTGCCTATGAAACCGTTGCGACGGTGAACCCGGGATTCGATACAACAAGCTGCCTCTTTGACGGGATCCACATATCAGACAAAACTCTACTGAAAAACAATTCTATCTAGGCAAGCGAAACAGTATAAGTTGGAAAACCAAAGATAAGTTTTCCCAACACCTGCATCTCTCACGTCAGCCTCCGGCCCTCCACAGATCATCGATATCAGTCACGGAGTGTAGCTAAAGCTCAACTGCGAAGCGAACCACCAAAAATCAATCACCAGACACACTTGAGGTGCACCGAAGTCGAGAAACTTTGAATTCAGGGTTGTCGGGAGTTCGATAATTCCTCACGCTCGACAACACAGAAATACGAACTCTATCGAACTCTATGTTCAAGAAAATTCCAGAATTTTCAACTCGAAACAAGTACAGAGTTATAGGAAGCCTTACAATGGTGAAATTTTCCAGCTCTATACTGGAAACCGATCGAAATCTTTAGAATCTCCAATTCTATTCTCAAAGCTGCAAAAGATAACTGGATTTCCTCTTCCTTATTAAGACGACGACGAATCCTCAATCTCCAGTCTCCGAACCTCCACAGGCCACACTTCCAAGAACACTGCCACAACTAAGAAGTTTCTCAATTGAAACAGTTACAGATCTCCTTTGTAGAAATGATTCGACAAGGTTAACTCTTAATAAACTTGGTCTCACTACCGGTCCAAACCTGTCGAGAACCTCCCGAAATTCCAAGCTGTAAATACTCAATGCACTGTAATTTTTCCAGAATCTTTAGATTTACATCGATCGTAACAGATAAAACCTTTCCTTTTCTACAAGGAAGAAAAAACAGACCAAAGATCGTTAATTGCTAATTCTTTTTTCTACTACTTTGAATTGTTAAAACACAGATTACCGAATCACGAAACCTACAGTTATTACCGTATAATAATAGTAATAATAAGAATGATTAGCACCATTAAATTTCGATAAAGTTTCAAATTCGAATAGTTAAAACAAAACAAGAAAATTGAAGTTAAAGATTTTTGAGTTTCTACAGTGAAATTTCTTCAAAAAGACAGAAAACACCATTTCTGGTTTTGGTGAATCTGTGAATCTATCTGTCAATGGATGTAACGCATCGACTTACCAGTTTCAATCCAAGACCAGAAGCTACGGACGAAGAACGTGCCTTCAGTGATCTTTTCCACTGCCACACTTTTTATAGGAACCATATATTTGAATATCTGGGAGCACAGAGAGACTGAGAGAGACGACACAGGGTTCAAATTCACTCATTAAAGAGCTTTTGGATTTGGAGAGCTTTCAATGGGGGCGGGGGGGGGGGGGGTGGGAATGGTTGATCCAGAGTTCCAGACTCCCCCAAAGCTTTTTTGTAATTACGAACATGCCCTTCGCTTATTTGTTTTTGGACAAAAAGGGTACAAAAATGTCCGTCAAAAGTGGCACAGAAAGTTTATTATAAATACAAGCATAGGGAATTTTTATCGTCTCCTGTTACAGCACCGTGCTGTAACACATCGTGTGGCGGCTGCAGAGGTCATGTGTATCATGTGGGACCCATTGTGCCATATGACTTCTGTAGTATCGCACGATACGTTACTACACCGTGTTGTAATAGGAGAAGATAACGATTCGGCTTTGATTTGGTTCCGTTTATACGTTGGGTTAGTGAATTAGGATAAGTGGGTCCCACTTAATTTCCAGATTCCCCCAAAGGTTTTTTATAATTACAAATATGCCTTTCGCTTATTTGTTTTTGGACAAAAAGGGTACAAAAATGTCCGTCAAAAGTGGCACAGAAAGTTGATTACAAATACAAGCATAGGGAATTTTTATCGTCTCCTGTTACAGCACCGTGCTGTAACACATCGTGTGGCGGCTGCAGAGGTCATGTGTATCATGTGGGACCCATTGTGCCATATGACTTCTGTAGTATCGCACGATACGTTACTGCACCGTGTTGTAATAGGAGAAGATAACGATTCGGCTTTGATTTGGTTCCGCTTATACAGACGTTGGGTTAGTGAATTAGGATAAGTGGGTCCCACTTAATTAAGATGGGCTAAATAGTGCCCACTGGAATGTTAACAAAATTTCTTATGCAGTCACTGTTTAATCAACACGTGGAATTGTCTTAACATATTACGTAGCGCTCATATATTGTGTGATTGTAGGTTGAACTTGAAGGCGAAGTGTGAACTACCACCTTCCCATCTCCAACTACAAGTCCTCTTTAATTAGTCTCCAACACCAACTCAATTACCACATGCAGATGCAGATGCAGCTCAACCATGGGTCTCCATCTCCTCTATGACTTTTTTTTTTTTCACAATTTGTGTGTTCTATTCCGAACTCCTATAAGATCCAAATAATGTGAATTAACTGAATGGAGGACAAAAGAGCACATGCATCATTCATTGATTATTCTTTTTTTGGTAAGTATTCATTGATTATTCTTATATAATTGTATTTGATGAGTATAGCTGGATTCCGCTCCTATGGAGCGTGGGATGCAATACAAATCTTGTAGTGCGGTACCAAAGCTTACCATGTGGATGAGCTCCTATTTAAATGGCACGGATCATTAAAATAAATAGAAATAAACTTAACAGATACGGACCGATCTAAATCAGTATTGACAGAGACCGATATCAACATTGATACCCATTACTAAAATCCTGCAACCAACTACAGCTCAAAAAATAAATGGAATGCCTCAGAATTGTTTCACCCCCACCCTTTCCTCTTCTTTATTTCATTTTTATTATTTCAATTTTTAGATATGTGGAACCTTAATTTTTTTTTAAATGAGAAATTATTAGTAAGTGAGGTCTTTTTTGTTTGTTTCTTTGGTGACAAAGCCTAATTCTTGTTTTTTTTTTCTTCACAAAGGAACAAGGGACCATGCAAATTCAACTTAAGGCCAAAACTGCAACCATAAATAATATATATTCTATTACACCAAACAACAATAATAATTTCAACTTTCATGACAAGTTTTTGTGATCCGTTGGTGAGTGTTCCTTAAATAGAGTTTTCGGTGTTTTTGTTTTACATTTTCCTTAATAAAGAGTAAAGCCAATATCACACAGTATTAAATTTGAATTATTTTCTATTAGGTTTTGGCTTTCCTTTGATATTCTTTGTTTCATTTCTTGCAACCTTAAATTAGTTTATTTTACCCACAAAAAAAAAAACCTTTCAATTAGTTTAAGGATGTCAAGATCCAATCCCTTTCTTAATATACATGGATGGGTCACTAGGTAATCTTTTGTATGCTTACAATCTTCTTCATTTGCGACAATCTAATTAAAGAATCGATCTATTCTTTCAATTGAGATTAACTATTAATTAAGCTTCTCTTATTAGATTAATTATTGCAAATTTATAATCTCACTACTTGTGTTTTTTAAGCATGCTATGATTCAAATAATGACATGCCATTCACCTAGAATGAAAGGCTGGGAAGGATTGTATATCTCAATTTGGAGTGACCTTATATGAAAACAACAAAAAACAGTACCAGTTGCCAAATAAGACATAATACATATATATATATATATATATAGAGAGAGAGAGAGGGGATTTAGTAATTGGTATTGGGATTCCTATTGGTCCGTGCTGATACTTGGTACAGGTCAGCTGTATTTGAATCGATTTTAGATAATAAAAAAAAAAGTCTTTTACTTAAAATCTTCACATTTTAGTTGATTCACCAATATCATGTGGATATACTGTCACACCCCCATTTCGACAAAGGATATAATATAATATAAGGGGTGACTAGGACGATGCGTGTCATCCCATTAAGCTACCAAGATCACTGACACAGTATCCCAACGCACAATCATAATCAATATTAAAGTCATATAATATCGAAGTGCGGAAAGGGAATATTACATTCCAAAAGATCAATAGTTTTACGGAAGCGTATAAAATCAAATAGTTACAAGATGTTCAAAGGCTAAATGATAAATACTGTAATTAATATATTTCCCAAGACCATCTAATAACTATCAACAAGGGCATAACAGTAAATATTTATACATGGGTTTTAAACCCTAAAATAACAAAAGGGGAACAAGTCTCAAGTATCCTCACGCCGTAGGCGCAATCGTCACAAGGACACCCGTCGTCATGTTCCTCAAACACAGCTTCCGGCTCCTCCGTACCTGCACCATAATCTAAAAAATGTGTACACGAGAGGGTTAGTTCCACTGAGCCAGTGAGGGGATGGGGATGCACAACACACAGATCACATATTCCAATGATGCATGCATATGTTAAATAAATTTTTCACCTATCATCACAACTAAGTCAAAGGTATATGCTACTGTGACAACTCGGGTAACACTGTGGGTCACTGCTATCATCATCACAATGAAACCTCAATTGTCACATGAGGGCCTACACCGGACAATGCTACCAAAACATCCCAGTGGCAAGCGCCTTGATAACCATCACTACCATGACTAACTCTCTCTCACACCACAGAATCCGGGCTTTGGTTATCCAATACCTAAACCCCTGTTGGTAAGAGTCGTAGCATAAAAGTATAAAAGTCCTAACCGCAGATATACTACATGCAAGTCCTATCGTCCCGAGAGGTATTCCGGACACATCAACTTTTCATCTGGTTTAGCACCCGGGTACCAGCACAGCACGGCGCATAAAGTTCAATATGACATTCAATCAAAGGTATTATATATGTATTCCGGGGTTCCGGCACCGGCATTCACCAACACCGTAATCCAATAAAGAATGAAAAGCAACCACAACATCATCATATCAATCATTTAATAAAGTATGCAAAATGCAAAATCATGCTTAATAAAATATACTAATAGCATGGTACATATGAAATTAATAATAATAGCAAGCCCAAACAAACCAAACTCACTCACCCTAGGTGTTATATCCCGAAATTATGAGATGTCGTCGCGGTTAAGTAGCACGTTACAAAATGGGAGATTAAACCTAGTGAAAGAGTGAGAATAGGGTTAATTATGTCAAAGAGGAGAGTTCCCAAAAGGTCCCCCCACAAATTACCTAAGTTGTAGATTTTAAAGGTAGGGTGATTTTATGGGTGGTTTCATGCCCGAACCTAAAACCACATTTAAATCCAACCTTAATAGGGCTTAGGAAGGATTCTACTAGGTGCGGTTTTATGGATGGTTTCACCTCAGATATGAAACCGCACCTAAAATCAACTTTAACCGAACGCTTCTTAAGAGGATGGTCTTAGGGTGGTTGCAGGGGCGGTTTCTCGTAGGTCTTAAAACCGCAGGTAAAATCACATGTCTCCAAACCCCAAAATCAAAAGATTCTTCACCAAGGCTTCCATTTTCAAGTAGATTGGAGGAAAGGAAACACCAAGAGATATTCCTCCTTGGCACATTAGGGTCCTAAGACCTCATTAGGCCTATGCATCCCAATGATTCAACAAAGGGAAGCAAAAAGAGCTTCATTTAAGGCATAATAGGGTAGAAACCCTAGGTCTTTCCATTGGGATGGAATTGGGAGCTTTAAGGTTAGCCAAAGGAGTAAGATAGCTCTACTATGATCATGGCCATGAGTTCACATCGATCCTTAGGTCTCAAAATAAGCCTTAGATCGATTCTCTCCCATCTCCCAACCCCAAAATCCAAAATAAAAAAGGAAGAAGGCCTTAAAGGCTTACCTTCCTCACGGAATTGGTACCCACGTTGAGGCTCCAAGAAGCAAGATCCTCAAGCCTCCTATCAAGCTCATCCACACATCTTCTTCCTTCTCTTCTTCCTCCACGTTTTAGGCTTGGTGGAGAAGTAATGAGAAATAAAAACCATTTAGTCTATTTAAGGTAAGTGATGCTTTAGAGTCCATTTGGTTGAGTACTAATAGAATAAAACTCATTTTTTATTCAACAAGTCAAATGGATCAAGTAGGTTGAATAGGTCAATCCAAGTTAAATGGGTCATTAAGCCAAATAGGTACTTTAAGTTAAATGGGTCACCCATTAGTTCTAAATAGGAAAGAAGTCTATTAAAGGGGTCTATTAAAGGGTGGGATCCACGTAATAATGGAACACAAGTTCCTCACACGTTTCTCGAGGTAAGTGAGACCCACAAATAAAATATTTTCAACTCAACTAAAATAGTTCGGGCTGTCCAAATCTCAACCCGTACTTCGAGGACACCAAAGAAATGGGTAAATAAATAAGTCAAAGGCTAGAACTTACTTCTCTATTGCCATGGTGCGTCACCCATGACCCCGAATAGTTTCCTCCATAGGCAAACCTGTATCATGGTCAATAATTTTGTAGGTGGGTTTGACCATCATCAAGAACAGATCACCAGCATACATGACAGCGGTATCTACACGTCATGAGGGAGAAATAATAATTAATTATAATCCGGGGTGCAGGTATAACATATACTGATACGAACAATATAATACCAATACCTAAATCCTGGAGAGAGAGAGAAATAAATAGAATTGATTGAATGACACCTCAATAGTGTATTTAGAACATGTAATCTTCTTTTGATAGCCCTTTTGTATTATTAAACAAATAAGTGTTTGAATGACATTTTCATAGGTGTATTTAGATCTTGACACATTCTTTTAGTTGTCATTTGTCTTATTCGCAAACATTCTTATAGATAGATGGTATACATGGATTTTTCAAAATAATTTGAAAACAACATCATTGTCATTATCAAAAGGTTTAATTGTCATACACATTTTTTTAGAATACATTTGAAATGATATTGTTATTTTCTTTTCTTTTCTTTTCTTTTTTTGATAAAAAGATATTAGTATTCTCATTGGAAAAAAAATTTGTGCATTTTACTAAAAAGGTAAAAAAAAATAAGATTACAAATTATTAGACATTTTGAAGAGGTGTCAGTAAGGAAATACCTTTAATTTTTTTTAAGTAAAAGATAAAAATTCATTTTCAAAACAATTTGAAAGTTACTTATCATCGTGCCATTCTTAAAATCGATCATTGTCTCACACATTTTTTGAGTGTATAAATGAAATAATAGGATTTTACCCGCATTGAGAAAAAACAATGCAAATAACAACTTGATAAATATTTCAACAAATTTCAATGAAGCCTACAAAAAGATACAACACATTATACTCTTAGTACATTATTGTTTAAGGGAAAAAGGTTTCTTCACGCCGGATGTTGATTTCCACATCGACATGCCCTATATTTTTTACCATTGAATATTCAAAGCATGTTGTGGATTGGTCATATGTTAAATTTCATACCAAAAGTTAATATACACTCTAATATGCATGCATAACCGCCCATATATGGCCATGCACTCCTACTTGTAGTCCTATGCCCACACGTGTTATTCTTATATATTTCAACTTTTGATTTTACCCCTTGGCAAAATCAAATTGATATGACAATTAACATTTAAGTAGCGAGTATTGAAGTCCACTAGTCCACTAATTTTAAGCCTCATTCCAACTACCCACATGATAGTTATAGATGGTCATGCAACAAGTGTGGTGTTCTACTCTCCCTTTGTTTAAAAAGAATTATTATATATATCAAAACATATCTAAGATCAATTCTATATTTTTTTTAATGAGATTGATATAGAAGCACAATTTTCATTAAAAATAGCTCATAAAAATAATATGTATATTGTTTATTTTTTATTTTTATGTCTAAATTTTTTTGGTTGAGAGATAATCTACTTTTGGGTAATACACGACAACCACAAAATAAGGTGTTTAAGCTATAGTATTGAGAGGATAAACTAAAGTATGTTTTTATTTGGAAATGAAAGACTAATAAACAAAACATATTCCTTGTTGACGATATTGGATGAGTTGTTTGTTTATAATTTTATCATGTATTTTCTAGAATGATACATTTTTATCTATTAAACTCTCAGATAAATGTAACATAAATAAAAATATTTATAAATTAAAAATAAATTTAATATTATCAGTCAAGTAATACTATATCATCGAGATGATTAAAGAAATTATAAAAATGGCAAGTGTTGCAAGTTTTTATAAAAATAAGAGTTTCCAATTGAATGGAGGGCCCTCTTATTGTCAACAATTATAAATCAATAACTCAAAAAAAAAAATGTAATAATGTTTCATATAGCGGATTTGATTACTCAAGGTTTTTTTTTTACTTATCTTGTATTTATCTTTTCATTGATAATACTATATTACAAATATTAGAATATGTTTTACAAACATAAGGAAACCCCAGAGTATAAAGGTGAACATACCATTTGTATGATTATTTTAGAAGCAAAATTGTTTTTGTCTTTCATGTATTTTACATCACATTTAATAATTCTTTTATATATATATAATAATAATAAACCATTTCTTCTTTTGATATTTAATTATGGTACTTCACAAGCCTACCAAAAGTTAGTTATAACAAATATTATGTAATATTTGAAAATAAAATATTCTTTCATTATGATCATGAAGTAATAGCTTTCAACTACCCTCCCCCCCCCGCAGTTAATTAGATCTTAAATAGCCTTTTTAGAGATTAAAAAAAGGGATTGTCTGATTGATACCTCTTTAGATGTATTTAGAACATGTAACCTTCTTTTAGTTTCCTTTTGTCCAGTTCCCAAAAGTTCTTTAAGTCGCAGGTAAAATGGGGTTTTCGAATAATTGAAAGAGCAAAAAAATAAGGTTACAAGACACCTTAAGAGGTGTCAATAAGAAAATTCCTTAAAAAAACTCTCCTTTAATGATTTCATCAAGATAGATTTATATAAGCATGTTTCTAAAAGTATATTTATGTCCATTACATAAGATATAAGGGCAAGAGATCACTGCTAGATCGTGTAAACCTTGTACCAGTGTAGGGGTCAATAAGAGTACGCACAAGAGCATCAACACAGGTGAGATTTTTTATTTCAGAAAGAGTTGGGCAGTAATTTCATGCCCTTTTGTGTCTAGGCCCAGGAACCATGCGATCAAGCAACATTTGTAAAAGGCAAAAGAGAAAGGACCAAAAACTAGAGAAAAGAAAGAAAAATAGCTAACAAGAATAAGAGCATTTAATTCTCAAAAGAGGAGAAAAGGAAATAGATAGACATACTGTTACAACTTGGCTTTTTCGACCCGAACCCTAACCCGAATCCGATGGTAGGTCTAGAATCCGAAGTGACAATCTTGTATACATTTTGGAGTATTGCTTTGATGTTCGAAAGAGTAGAAGATGAAGAAGGAATCTTGGTGGTAACCTGTCGTCTACCGACAAAATGACGCGTACCTCCCCCATGTAATTTCAAAATTTACAATCTAATGTATAAATCATGGAAAGCGATCCTAACCATGTTTTGGGTATTGGGGCATGAAAACATCGTTGGAAATGTGTTAATACGTGAAACCACCAAAGCTTGAGGTGTTCCGACACTTGGACCACATATAAAACACTCTGGTGGATCCCTCTGGTCAACCACTTATATCAACCAAAGTACTGTTACTGAAGATTCTTGTCTCGGGAGTGCGGGACCCGGTGCCTTGAGTCGGGGATTTTGCCGTCGCGTCCCATTTAGCTTGTTAAAATGTTTCTCCAACAACGTTGGTACGTGGGACCCGTTTAATAAACCTTCGTACACAAATGCGATTAAATAATCATTTTTAATTAAATAGAGATAAGATTTAGGAGACCGACTAATACACTTATACAAAAATAGAACCTCTCCCACTATTTCACTTCTCTACAGCCCTATACGATAGAAGCAAAGAGAAGAAAAGAGAAACAAAGAAGAGGAAGAAGAAGAGAAGAAGAGGGGGAAGAACTTGGTATTCTCTTTTCAGATTTAGAGGTAAGAGTCTCTATCTCTCTCTTCCATCTTGCTGTATAGCCTATAGCTGAATTGCTGAACATATTCTCTTACTTAATTGCTTTGTCTAAGCTTAATAGGATCAAGCTTGAAATCAGTCCTCCCTTTCCCTAAGTTCCTAATTGAAATTCAACTAATCAACTCTTTCTAAAGCTTAAGACTTAACTGTTTTCAAGATGCAAAATTCATATGAACTACTACCCAGTAGTAATCCTTGATAATCTCTTAGAAATCTATGGAATTAGAGCTAAAACACCTCATACATGTTTGATTCAAAGCTTCTAACTTATGCTTGATTCCATTTTAGAATTTTTCTCAATTATTCTTTGATCTACATTGTAGGATTTATTCTTAAAGTCAAACCCAGGCATACATGGCTAAATCCTTATGGTTGGAATCAAAATCCATTGCATACACCCAACCTCAACTCAATTTAACAAATTACCCATTTCCCAAACCTATACTTAGGTTCAATTTGAATAATCTTTGACCTAGACACCATCCCTGTTTTCAATTGGATAAATCCAAGCCAAAACTCCCTTCTAAAATCCTATTTTTCTTTTAAATTTCGTTTGTTGTTTATCTATGGTGGAAGTCACTGGTCAACCAAAGACATAGATCAGAGTTACTGAAATGTGTTTCTTAACTTCAGATCTATTCCGAATCGATCTTAACTTATCTTGAAATCTCAGTATCATTAGAATATCACTTAGCATGCATGTTTAGTTAATAATTTTTAGAAAACTAACTCTCGAATCGATTTTCCCTTGCTATTTGTCTCTGGTGGAAGTTACTGGTCAGTCAGAGACACAGACCGGTGTTTGTTGTCAGGTGTTTTCTTAACTCCCAACCTATTCCAAATTAACCTTAACCTATCTTGGGATTTTAGTAATATTAGAATATCATCTAACATGTATGTTTGGTTGATAAATATTAGAACCTAACTTTTAGGTCAATTTTTGTTTACTGTTTGTCTCTGGTTGGAAGTTACTGGTCAACCATAGACACAGACCAGTGTTGCTGTCAGGTGTTTTCTTGACTCCAAACCTATTTTAACTTAATCCTAACCTATCCTAAGACTCCAGTAACATTAGGACACCACCTAACATATATGTTTGATTGATAAATAATAGGATATAACTTTTGGGTCATCGAGCATATCGACAATCGATGTGAGAATCAATCCGACTACACAAACTCAACCATAGCAAGGTGAGTGGGGATAGGCCTTGATATTATTTTGGCGTGTTTATCATTTTAGATTAATTATCAGGAACCGTGCATTTGTGTGAAATTATTCTTGTTAGAATTTGTCTTTTGTGATTATGAATTTGTGGAATTATGATGAAATGTGGAATATGTTTAAAGGAGTGAATTGTATGTTAGAATAGATGTCGTAGACGGCTTGAAAACGAGAGGTATGGTGTATCGTAGTACGGGATGCGGGAGCACTGTACACCTCGTACTATGTCATTTAGTCTGCATATGGCTAGGGACGTCATTCCTTAGTACTACAATTCTTACCAACAGGGGTTCAAGTATTGGGTGATCATAGCTCCCTGTTGCTGAGGAGTGTGTGGAACACCGGGGTGGGGTCCAGGCTATGATTATCGGGGTCTACCCATGGGAGGATCTGGGGATTACTACTGGTGTGGGCTCCATGCAACAATTGAGGTTACGGCTTGGGTTGAGTTGACGGACCCAAGTCTGTTCTCCTGAGTTGTTGGCGTAGTACGACCTAGAGACTTAGGCATTATTTGTTAGGTGGAAATTAGGTTTAAAATTGAATCCATGCATTTAGGATTTTTGCTTTGTATGTGTGAATACTTGTATGTGGTCTATCCTTTACTTGCTGGGCTCGGTGGAGCTCACCTCTGTAGAATATTTTCTTTTAGATGGTTTTGCAAGTAGATATGATGGTGACGGAGGGGATTACTTGGATAACAGGGACTGATGACGAAATTTTTTCATTTGTTTTCTTTTGTTAAAACTCTACATTCTTTATGGCAGAAGTATTTCCACTGTAAATATTTTAGTATAACTTGTTTCTGGTCCGAAGGACGAAACTATGTAAATCCAAGTTGTCAGGGAAAAAGGGGATCTGAATGTAATTAATATATAAATACAAACTTATGAATTGTACTTTCCGCGCACTCTGATCAATGAAGAACTTTTGTTCTTGATTTGGTGTTGTGCTTGTGACGTGTATATACTGCATCGGGATCCTGGAGATCTTCGAATACTTCGGGTATTCAAGTTACTAGCTGAATCCTCCCAAGGGATGGTTTGCGGGTGTGACACATACTTTTGTTTTTCTCTCTCTTTTTTATTAGGATAATTTACACATACCACCCCTGAGGTTTGACGAAAGGATAATCTTACCCCCCAGTTTTAGAAAATTCTACGTACCCCCCTGAGGTTTGCAAACGGTAACAAATAAGCCCATTCCGTCAATTCATGACTAACAGTGTTAAAATTAAGAGAGAAATTGACCAAACTACCCTCATCTTCCCCAAATCATTTCTCTTATTTTTATTCTTGAAGAACCCTAACCTGCAACTCAAACCCTCTTCACCCCTTCATTACCTCTTCTCCTTCTTCTTCTAAAACCTAATCGAATTGCTGCTCCACCATCACCTCCTTCTGTTTAAGCAGTCATTCTATCCTGGATTCAAGATCATTGTCTGTATCATCAGATTTTGTAGAAATCAACCTACGATATGAATTCAACTGCTCATCCAACTGTGCTTCAAGTTTCCTTGCCTGAATCCACAGAACAAAAACAAGTAGAGATGGATCAAGGTATAAGAAATTGAAATACCCTTGTAAGGTAAACAGATCAAAGTTGAAAAGCAAAGAACAACTAAAATTCATACTTTTCGTTGCCACCTGAGTCAATTGAACGTTCAGTTTTCACTCGAATTCACAACAGAAAATACAAAAGAATTCCCCTCAAAATCAGAAACTCCAGTTGTGGCCATTTAGCAATTAAGGTCAACCATCAAATCGCAGATACCTATGGGAATCTCTCCAACACCCAAGTACTAAACCTCAAAATTTCGAAACTTCAGAAAACCATATATTTTTTAAATCACAGAAGAACACTCCATTACAACCCGATTTTAAGTTATCTCTGTATATCCAAAAATTGCCTTTATTAAAAATTGAAGATATTTATAAACATATCAACTGAAGAGAAGGTAAAATCGAGTTGCTAAATCGGTCCTCTATAGTATCTTATTTCAATTCCAAAACCCTAATAAGAGACGAAGCAATCATGAAGGTAAAACAGAATTGAAGATTAAAACAAAAAATGGCGCGATCTTCCCCTTGCTAAATCGGTTCTCTTTCTTCATGATTCCCAAGAAGAAAGCCCAACTCATCTTCCCCTTTTTCAAACTCTAAAAGATGTAGAGAAGATGGATTTGACATCGTTGGAATGGGACTCAATTTGTTTATTTAGTTCTGGAAGTTCCAATATTAATGGGTTTTTTCCTGAAGGTTTTCTTTTCTGTTTTTTTTTGTTTCATGCAAGGGCAATTTCGACAATTCATATTATATTTTTAACGATGTTAGTCATAAACTGACAGAATGGGCTTATTTGTTACCGTTTGCAAATCTCAAGGGGTATGTAGAATTTTCCAAAACTAAGGGGTAAAATTATCCTTTCGTCAAACCTCGAGTGGTATGGGTAAATTACCCTTTTTTATATTTTGAATTTTAGATTATAATTACATAAAAAAATAAACCTGAGAATATTCCACCAAAATAAAAAAAAAAAAAACCCCCTTAGAATATCCGATTTTTTTAAGACCTCTTAGGCTTCATATTTACATTTTACCTAACAAGGGATTTGGATTTTTTTGGGTAGAAGGGATTTTGGATTTTGGTATCACAGTTTTATGGGATTAACATTTTTGTCTTTTTATCATTAAAATATAATTAACAACAATTAATTAGCCATAAGACTGATAAAGAAAATGAAAGGGGAAAGAAGGAAACAAAAATTTCATGAAAGGTTTCTGACGTGAGCCCGAATCAGTAGTTCTCAATCCGACGTAGAGAAGTGTTGGATTTTCGATAAAAATAAATATTTGAAAAAATAAAATTGTCAGCTTCTATATAAAATATCTAAGGTGAGGTGTGCCATGCATTTCGTTCAATGAGTCAAGATAATATCATATCACGTGTTGCGTGGTATCAAAGCCACGAGGAAGGAGCCAGAGCCACCAATAATAGAACATGTGGACAATCTTGGCCCACTTTTCTCTATGCATATGGGAAGTCAGAACCGGTCTTAGGTAAGCCTGGCCGGGCTAGCTATCTCCCAAATGCCAGAAACAAATATAGGAATGAAGAATCCTCCTTTGCTTTAGCCTTGTCTAGTTCAGGTCATGTTTTTGAGAAACTTGAAAAGAAAATCTATTCTTTTTAATGTCTTACCACCATATCACATGTATTTGTGAATTACATTATGTTGAGATGTTGGGAGTACTAGAGGTATAGTTTTCAAATTGGTTATTTGGGATCTTATATCCTTTGATCATCTCCATCCAAAATTAGTGTCGAGGATTAAAAACTCGGGATTGATATCTGGATTGGTCCCAGCCGATTGGTGAGGAATTGGTCAAAATCGGCCAAAATATACCTTAACCCTAGATTTTGGAAGAGGATCGATTGAGTCGGATGAGCCAGTATCAGGATCGGCTCTGGTAAATTCCAATCCAAATCGTCTGATATGATTTCAATTGCCTCAGTATCAAAACATTGGGAATTATAAGTGTAATCCCACATCAGTAGTCTGAAACCATGGTTGTCTTAATAACACTTACGTCATTTCCATCTAATGCTTTAAGGTTTCAGTTTGATCACTAAGTGGTATTTTTGGACTGCCCCATTTTATTCAACACAACCCACTTGGTATCTAATTTATTGAAAGCTTTCTAATCACGGTTCAAGGTATATCCGATACCATAGCGGTGGTATATGTACAAGAGAGTTAAAACGGTCCAAAAAACTAAGGTATCAATATTTAGAGGGGCAAAACAGTCCTCTTTGACCCAATACAGTTGATCTTCATCGATAGTGATATCGATATCCACATCGACTGAGACCAATATGAATATCGATAATTATACCAATACCTAAGACCATGTTTCTAATGATGTACTAAAACTATTAACACTACAATATTAGGTATCAGAAAAATATGAACTAAGTTTTTCTTTAGCCAGAATGAAGAAGAATACCTTGACCAAGGGGTTCAGATGGCATGCAGAGAGTATCGAGGAATAGTGAAGGTATCCCTTGATCGAGAGATTTAGATGGCGTGCAAAGAGCATTGGAGAATAATGAGGGGTATTATCGCTGTTTCCTCGACCTACGGTGGAGGAAAACTTTCTCAAAAAAATATTGTGCATTATTCATCTTTGTTTCTTCGTTTCTTCTTGGGTGTGTAACCATCTTTGCTTCTTTTGCTTCGCCATTTTTTCTCTCCAATCACATGATGCTTGTCTTTGGAAATCATAAAATGATGTCAATTGAGAAATTTTTACCCCAAAAAAAATTAGAAAAACTTCCCCACAATGTTAAACTATTATTTTCTCTCATTCTTACCATATGGGTCCAATATAAATGATTCTATCATTTATATGTCACTGACCCATATCCGATCGAAATCAATTTTAGGGTCAACTGGTGTAAATATCTAACCGATACCTAAAACCATGGCCCAATTAGAGAGAGAAAAAGGGGGGAAGAGGGGCTGGTGTAAGAGTAAATGACGTCCCATCCTTCGCCTAAAATTAAGCTTAGCTCTTATAAATTTAAATAGTCTTTTTTTTTTTTTTTTGGGTAAACGGGGAATTTATTGATGAGAGGGGTGAGTGCAAGCAGCAGCATCAGTTACACAGAGATCCTGAAGCCACCGAATGGAGTTTGGCCAATCTGTCACACACCCAAGTGACAGGGCCTTCCTAGCCAGGGCATCTGAAATACTATTCATAGCCCTAGGAAAAAAGAAAAAAACAATATTTGGGAAAGAAGAAGCAAGCCTAAGCACATCTTGACCCAAATCCTTCAACAACATTTTTTTTATGCACGTGACTCGCTTTGGCTCTTACAGCCTAATTTTTTTGTTTTCATCTCTTTAGTGGAGGGAAATTTGGAGTGGAAAAATTTGATGAAAAAACATCGAAGTATTTTTCCATTCTAGTCTATGTTTGGTATGATGGAAAAGGACAAGGAAGAGCACTGAATTTTTTTTTCTCTTTCGTATCTAAGTTTCTATTTGACTTTAGGTTCATTCCTCATGACTTCAATAGGGAGATTCACCATTTGGTGAAAGGAGCTAGTTTTTTAGGTATTTCTCCTGTGTGGTGGATGCAGCATCCATTTCATTGTCTGGTAAAGTTTGCTTTCTTGGGGAGGAGCTTTTTTTCCCTTAGATTTCTGTTATTAAAATTTTCTCAATATTTTGTTTGAAAAATAAAAATTGCTCTCATCTTTAGGTAGTTGGGTTTGGAATATTCCAAGAGGAGATAAGGGGCATTTAAAATGGAAAAAGAAAGTGGGATCTGTTTTAATTGAATGTGAAAGGGTTTTTCTTCTCTACTTCACACATCTCCAGTCTCATTTTAAGGGTTTCCTAGGTTTTTTAATCTATATAAAATGAAATTTTCTTTTATTTTAAAGGGAAAGTGAACGCTACCTAGTCGCGTGTGGTGCACGGCCCCAGTGCTCAGACACAGGGCCATGCAAAAAAACCGTCACGCTCTCAGGATTTTCTACCTTTCTTAGAGGGTGCAACTGTTATTTCATGCTACCCTATGTCTGGGCGTAGGGACTGCACACGATCAAGTAACGTTCTTTCTCTAGCGGATCATGTCCTTGTACAAGTACCGTCCAAGCCCCCTTTGTCCCTATTTTAAATTAGGGAAGTAGTTTTCTGTCCGGGAGTGTGGCCTAGGCCAACACTCCCATGTTCCATCTCTCTCCACCTCAAAACAACGGGGTAGACGTGTCTTTTCATATGAAAAGGAGAGAGATAGACTCATAAAAGCACTAGCGTAGATCACATTATCGGACAGAGTTCTTTTTCCCTTTACATTAAAAAAACTTTTTTGATAATTTGTATTATCTTGTCATAATAGTCTTTTGGTTTTCACAAAACTTCTGTTATACCGTAAGATTTCTATATTTTCCTAGAGCAAAAGAAATGCCTATTGTTTTGAACCAAAAATAATCCTTTCAAGAGGAGTGATAGGGCAAAATAAATTGTTAAAAAAAATCTTGGGAATTGACAAAATGTATTTTATTTTAAAAAGATTCTACAATTATGCCAACTAGGGGTGCCAATCAGTTGGTTTCAGCCGGTTTCAGTTCAGGCTAAATTGGTTTTGGTGTGGTAAGGGTGAATTTGAAACCAAACCAATAAGGAAAGAGCTTTATTCAGTTTGGTTTGGTTTCAATTTATTTTGGGTTCAGTTTGCCATATATATGTATGCAAAATTATGGACAAAAATAAGGTTTTTAATAAGTTTTGGATTGGTTTCGGGTTATATCGGTTTGGTTTCGGAATAATTTTTTTCACCCGGTTTTGGTTTAAGGTGTACAATACTCCAAACCAAAGCTGATCCAATAAAGATCAGTTCAATTTGGTTTGGACTATATTAGTTTTATTCAGACTAGGTTTTGACACCCCTAATAGCCAATTCACTATTTTATTTTGCTATGAGACAGGGAAAGGGAAGAAAAAAACTAAAAAGGATCATATAAATAGTGTATTAATTTATGCAAGTTATATGATACTAAGGAATTATACAATATAAAGATTGACAATAAATACATAAGTTCATAAATTATGTTCTTGGTGTAGGTAAAAATCATAATGATAATCATCCATGAAATTAATTTGGCAAAAGCTTTCATGCATGGCCATGTGTGTGCACGATTTGCATTAAATGTAGTTTAAATGCCAATCTGGAATGACATAAAAGCCCTTGTACCCCTTGTTTGATGAAGTTGATGGGAGAATCTCCCGTGTATGAATACCTTCCCCTGTAAAAATTTATCGGTCTTTAACTGTTTAGGTACTTTTTTTTTTAACAAAAAATTGATCTTGAGCTTCCATATATAATCAAAATCAAGCTATTTTCATTTAATCCATCTTTCAATGTTTTCTATTAAGTCAAACTTACTATTGTGTTTGTTCTACAAATAACAATAATAAGTATATAATATCTTACAAGTAGGGTATATATACTTTAATAAATTTAATATTACAAATGCTAACATTTCTAATATTTTTTAATATATCTTAATATCATTTTTATAGTATTCGATTCCTTTGATAACTACGTACATGATTCTTACCGCAAAAAAATAAAAATAAAAATAAAAAATACATGATTTGAAACCCATATTGATTTGATTGGTTGTACCATTTTAGGACAAAAGCACTATTTTGATAGGGTTGCTATTTGGCCCAAGGATTAATAAGCTCCAATGTGACTTGAATTGTTTTATTTGATTATTTAGACAACCTTGGTCAATTTTTTCTTTGAATAGAAAAAAAAAAAGAGATAAAATTTTATAATTTAATATTTCAAAAGGTTAATTAAAAAAATTTTAATGACCCAGCCTTTTTATCCTTTATCGATAGGCAATTAGTCTGCAATTTTTTTAAAAGCTTGACTTATTAAAGTAATTATTTAAATAGTTTCAATTGGTAAATTAGAGGAAAACAAATGCATTATTTTGTCAACAAAACTTTTCTTTTATACCATGCAACCTCGTGGATGTGTTCATCCGCATGATAGAGAACTCCTCACTTATCATTGTGTTAGAAAAACAACAGAATAGCGATTTTTTGCAAAAAAAAACAAAGAGAAATAGAAATCAAGCACATAAGACAACGATTTTGCGTGGTTCACCCCCAAGAAGGAAGGCTACAGTCACGGTCGAGCGATAGTCCGAATCCACTATACTCTCTCACCCATCTTTCAAAGAGATAATCACAATATATAAGAAAATCTTAATCCACGAAAATACAAAACTACCCACGAAAACCCACCCGATCTGGTTCAAACCAACATAGGAAGAAATACATATCAAATTGAAGCTCTCGACGAGCTCTTCAGGGGTATGGTACTGACGTTTGCACTTTTTTGCGCTTCTAACATGTTTCAAAGGTGAAACAGCCCATCAAAGAAACACCACAGTACTTTCAGGATTAAAACTGAGATCAATAATTGTCAAACTTCACCTAAAACAAGTATGAGGACTCATAAGTTAGCCTAAATAATAAATCTAAAAGAAATGCACTAGCTTCCACTAATAGGCAGCTAATCAAGCCAAGCTATCAAAAGATTCCTTTCTAAAGAGGCCATCTAATGAAACATCTCAAATGTTGCAAAATTTCTCCCTAGATGAATTCATTCATTTAGTAAAAGCCTAAGTTTTTTTTTTTTTTATGGGAAAAAGAAAATAATATATCAATAATGATTCAAAATAGGTACAATTTGGTTAAAGTTAGGGTAGTTAGTCCTAATCATCATGGATAACCCAAAAAAATTATAGTTATCCCTAGTCATATGAACAAAATTACAATTCTATAAAAGCCTAAGTTAACTCATTGACTTATATATTTTTTATGGGAGAAGGTTTACAGAGCAAGCGGCATAGGGGAGTGCATCAATGAGGTGCGACAAAAAGATATCATACATAAGAGGACAATAAAATTTCAATATGAGAAGAGAGATAGACATAGAGGTGCTAGTGTACCTTGTCCCATTTCTTATTTAAAAGTTCTTGAATTCATGATGTAATAAAAAATGGGGGCAGGCCTGGCCAGGTTAGGACTTCATATGTCAAGCCCATGCACAAAGTTAACTTTACTGGGCCTCCACCTAGGCTCAGTTGCACTAGACCTAGGCCCTTTAAAACACAAGTTGGGTTTATTAAGCCTAGGAAGAGCAGGCCACTGGCCACTCGCCCTCTCCTTAATCAAAACACGTGGCAATTTATTAGTGACCTAAACCGTTCAAAAAACGTGGCCAGTGTAGTTTGTTAACGGTTAAACCTCAAAATTTAATGGGTTAAATACACATACCTCCTAAAATGTATCTAATATTCCTCATGTATCCCTAAGGTTCTGATCATTCCACATGTATCCTTTAGAAATTCCATGTTCTGTTTTTATCAAGCTTTAGACATTAAAAATATTATTTTTATTGATCAAACTACCTTTTTTTCTAACCACCCTTATAATTTGAAAAGGCATTTTTACTCAACCCTCATCTTCCCCAAATCATCTTCTCCTTTTACAATTATAGATATACTCAATACCACCAACCCCCTCCCCCACCCACTACCACCACCCACCATTGTCGTAGCCACCACCACCCACCATTCAATAAATCGAATCCTTATTTGGAGGCAAGAAAAAAAACAGATAGGGCTTCCCCAAATTTATAAATGATTCTTCTCTAAAAGCAAAGTCCTAGCCCTACACTCTTCTTCTTAACCGTTCTTAATTGATTGCAGTGATCGTCGATAAGTCTCTATCTAAGGGTATTTAGGTATATGGGTTTTAAGAGAGGGTCGATATTTCAGAAATGGAGGATGGATTTTGGGGAAATGATTTGGGGAAGATGAGGGCATTTTGATAATTATATCTTAATGAGAGTATAATTGTACATTATATTCTTCAATTTCAGATCCGTTAGCATTTAACCCCTGATATTAACAACATGGACTTAAATGGCTTTAAGTTGAAAAATAGGTCGCATGTGGAATTTTAAAAGGACGTGTGTGGAATTATCAGAACCTGAGGAGTACATAAGAAATATTGGGTACGGGGAGGGTATATGTATTTAACCCAAATTTAATTTGGGGGCACGGGTTTAGGGTTTTAGTTCTGGTTTGGAGTAACGAAGCTGATGCTCTCATGAATGAATGAAAGCGTCGTTTGCCAACCCTGTACCTATCTCACCCTGTTTTTTTGCCTTTCTTTAGTGCTGTAAACGTGGACGAATCTCCAGCGAGCGAAAGCTTCGGTCATGAATCGATCCTTGTTCAAACTTCGACAACACAAAAGCTTCTATTCTTTACTTTTTTCTCTCGTGATTCGTGAACAAACCCCGAGAACCCTGGAGGTTTGCTTTGGAGTTTTCGGAGATACTCTGTGTCACCTCCTCGCGGCAGAGTCTCTTGTCCTTTGGGTGGTTTGGGTTAGAAGATGAGGTTCTTTCCTTGGCTACAACCCTCGGAACAAGAAACAGGTAGCAGACTATTTACAAACAAGGAAGCCAAGAAGAACATGGTTGATGGAAGATTATGTGAGGAATTCTCACCAGCTTATTACGGGATTTGCACTATTGGGGGAATGTTCAGTTCTGGGATAACCCGTCTCGCTATCACTCCTCTCGATGTCTTGAAAGTGAATATGCAGGTGAGTGTGATCTCCGGAAACCAGCGACTGATGATGCTTCTTTTATAAAAATGGGTTTTAGTTGTGGGTTTATAATAGTTTTCCTCTTTTCTTTACTTGTTTGAAATAACTTGAAGATGGACAGATTCTGAATTCCCACAAACACTGATGTCCAACTAGTAAATTAATTGATAACAAGGAATCAGATAATCTTTACAACGTCAGAAGAACAATAGAGAAAAACATTGACCAAGTTAGGGTTTCGCCCATAGGGATATGATCCTTAAACCACTCCTTAGCGGTTTTAATTGAAGCTGCCAAAATCCCATACTTCTCTGACAATGTAGAAGATCCTCAAATGTCCTTGTTCAGTTCTGTCGCCAAGTCAATCTGGTTCTAGAATCGCCTTCCATCAGTAGCCTTCCAGAGAAGAGTAATTTAGACCTCAAAATGGAAGATAACAATAATAGTATCTCCCGTCACTTATTTTCGCTCCGAAAGACTTGATCCAATACAGGGATAGCTTTTGAACTGCTCTTTTCATGGGTTTCAGTGACTCCTGAACTTATATGCTTATATTTACCAGATTTTGATAAGCCAGTTTTTAAATTATCCTTAGGTTACTAATCATTATCTACAATTTTGGTTGGTTTGGGGTGAGATTAATGTTCTTAACAAAACAGAAACCGAACATAAAAGAAATGATTATGCTCTATCTGAAGGGTCTTCTTTTAAACTTTTTTTTTTTTTATATCCTTTATCAATTTTTAAATACTGTGTTCCATCGCTGCATACCGTGAAACCTGCAGTCGCAGGAATTCTATGCCATAATGACACTGACTTGGTAAATCCATAATCCATTTGATGGAGGAACCTCTGGATAAGCCTAGTGCGCTTCTATGGCAGCCCCCTACTGCACCATATATTGCATCTGTTGCCTACTAATGATGGGGGTTCTAATTTGCTCATATTCTTGTTTATTGGAAGGGTGAAAAATGATTGACTCTTTTTGCCATTGTTCAGAGGTTATTGTACTGAAACTTGCTACACTGAAAGAGGGTAAACGGCTGCCGTGGCCATGGCAAAAATAGTCCAATAATGGCTGCCATCTCAGGCTTCTCAGCTACCACATGTAAAAATTGTACATAAATAGGATACGAGTTTCTTATCTGTTTTGTCTAGCCTCTTTTATTCATTTTGTTAGTGTCATTTTTCCCCAGAAGGAGGGGGGACTTCTTACCAAGTTTTTCCTTGAGGCTTTGTTTTGTACAACTTTTCATTCTCAAGTTTGTTTCGTCAAAAACTGAAAGTAAGATATGTAAAATTTTGTAGTTAGGCTCACTATTTCATCGAAGACTTTAAAATAAAGTAACCAAGTAAAAAATTTCCCCTACTTAGTTTTAGTTCACGGAATTTAATGTTGAAACAAACAAAGTCCATAAGGAAAATCTTTATATATATTACATTTCTTCTGTACAGCTTTCTGTAGAGGAACTTGTTAGCATCATAAAAACTTTTCATTTTTATTTATGGTTGAATCAATATATAATCTATGTTATTTCCTTTTGGGATTGGTTGATCTCTTTAAATTATTGCTTCCATAGGACATCTTAATTTTCAACCTCTTAATTTCTCTAGTATAACAACTTTTGCAGTTCTGATGAAAACAAAAATAAAAATTAGGTGAATCCCATCAAGTATAACAGCATTTATTCTGGGTTCAATATTCTCTTGAGGGAAGAAGGCCCTTCTGCCCTTTGGAGAGGTTGGACTGGGATATTAATCGGATATGGTTTTCAAGGTGCCTGCAAATTTGGCCTATATGAATATTTCAAGAAGCTTTACTCTGATGTGTTGGTAGACCAGCACAGGAGCCTCGTCTACTTCATCAGCAGTGCATCTGCTCAGGCGTTTGCTGATGTGGCTCTCTGCCCTTTTGAAGCTGTCAAAGTCCGTGTTCAAACACAACCTAATTTTGCGAAGGGCTTGGGTGATGGATTTCCAAAGTTTTATGCAACTGAAGGCCTCTCTGGGTAAAGATCCAAAAATATGAGTCTTTACCTTTCTCCTCTTTTTCATTTCTGTTATATTTCTAAGTGTTTAAAGCGTAACTCTATTTTATCTTTGATTTCAGCTTTTACAAGGGGCTTGTACCACTTTGGGGTCGGAATCTTCCATGTAATTGCCCTTTCCCTGTTATGTGCAACTTTTCTTCTTCTGTTTGCCCTACTATGAAATACAAGAAATTGGATGCATTATCTCGCATCATATGTCAATAGGAAAATTCAGTTGTCATTTCACCTGTTCTATGCAATTTGTCTTCTTCTGTCAATTCTGAATCGACTTGGCCGATTCTGCTGATTCCTATCCAATTTCTAAAACCTTGACTACGACCTCTGATGGTCTCAATTGCATGGGCTATTTGTTCCTTATGCAAAAGAATTATAGCTTGTCTATCTATGCTGGTGTTGCCGGTTTATATTCACTATCCAGTCTGGTTCCGATACAAATCTGTTCTAGTTACTAGCTGTAAGTTTGACTGATTTCGGGTTCCATACATCTTGCCATGCTGTGACTATCTATATATCTGAGTGGCAGCTTTTTTTATTTATATTGTTCATTGATCTCACTTTCTCAACATGCTAACCCTGTCTAAAATTATGGTGTGAGTGTGTGACAGTCTCTATGATTATGTTTTCGACATTTGAGCATTCCGTGGACTTAGTATATCATAAGATCATTCACAGAAGAAAGGAGAACTGCTCAAGAGCTCAACAGCTTGGGGTGACATGTGTAGCTGGATATACAGCTGGAGCTGTTGGTACCTTGATTTCTAATCCTGCGGATAACATTGTTGCATCTCTTTATAACAAAAAGGCTGATAATGTGATGCAGGTAAGTGCTTGTTGGTCAGCTTGTTCTTGGTCTAACATCTTGAAGAACTGAAGGTTTATTTGGGTTAGCTTTCATAATCCTCAGGCTGTGAAGAATATTGGGTTTGTCAATTTGTTTACAAGAAGTCTACCTATCAGGATCGCAATTGTGGGACCTGTTATAACCTTGCAATGGTTACTCTATGACACCATTAAAGTATTAACTGGACTGTAAGTTCATCTCTCTGTTCTTGTTTTAGTGAAATATCTCGTAGCTTCATTCAAATGTATTTATGTCTAGCTACTGTTTAACATTTTTTTACTGCTTTCTTTTCGGTCTGTCGTGAGAATGTAACCATGCTAGGCTATTGCTTGAGAGTTGACAACTTAGTTATTGACAATGAGTTCTTTAGTTATTTGTCCAAAAGAGAGGACCTTTATCTCAAAATTCCTCCGAAATGTAGTGACATATGGATTTTTCTTATATTTCTTTCAGGCCGACAAGCGGTGGTGGTCTTAACAGCCCTAGGGAAGAAGTGCATTGAACAGCTTAACCTATAAATGTGCAACCATTGTTACTTCAGGTTAGTTGTCATTGATATGAAATCGCTAGCTGGTGGGGTTTCAATTGGTCATCAAATCATTGATGGTTGATACTACTACAGCAGTGGCACTTTTTCTTGATGCAAATCATTGCGGTAACGTATGTAACTATCTTCCGTGCTTGAGCAATGTCCATTTCTTCCTTGTAGCTCAGAGAAATATGGTGAATCAATATGCTTAACAAAAACTCTGACTTTGGTCAACTGATGTTTACTGTATATATGAAAATATCGTTGTCCGTAGCTATTTTTATTAAGTTACAAGCTGAGATGCCAACAGTTGTGTTCTTTTGTCATGGTAAAGTTGCTGTCATGTTTGTGGTAGATCTGCTGTAATTTTGCCCATTCCATTTATCCCAAACTTCTGCTATCCTTTCTACTCGCAATAATATTTTAACAAACGATATGGAAATGATTCCTTCCAATCTTCCATGTTTCTTCACTTGTCCAAGGCGCTTGTGGCAGTACATGTTTACTCCTTTACTCATGTAATTCACTTGGAAAGCCACCTTATAAATTGGCCATAACCAGAATGTCAGTGGATGGGGCTAAGTGGCTAACCATGGATCTTGCAATGACTGCATCCATTTTGCCATATGACATTGTCTGATGGGGCTTAAATTTAGTGAACAATGATGTCTCATCATCCAACAGGATAGGATTACTCAAAGACGAATTTCAGACCTATCTGAGTAATGCACATGACCTACTCTATAGAAAGGGAGTGGGAAGGTAAGGGCCAGGAGGTTCGAACTTGATACATCCTAGTGAGCATGGGGAGACTGCTGCATGCTCCACCAATTTGTTACATTTTTTACTTAAAACTAATACGGGCAAGGTTTCCCCATGATGGCAGTGTGGGAGGAAATCTACATGTGTACGCCAGTGGTTAAAAATATTAGGGCTGCAACAGGGTCGGGTTGGGCCGGGTTTTTTAAAACCCTAGCCCAACCCTGAGTCCCCTTAGCTGGGCTCAGGCCCGCCCTGATCCTGACTCAGGGTCTAAATACCTTGACCCTAACCCTGACCCTGATGGGCCAAGCCCAGCCCAACCCTGTCCTTATTGGCCCTGTAATAATTAAATTAAAATTGACTATGTAAGATGTGAGAGAGGAGGTTTGAACCCAAAACCTTTTGATGGTAATTGGTTTTAACACAACACAAACTACCAAGTGTGCGAAGCACTTGCTTATATGAATAATAGCTTTTATTTTTTAATAGATAAAGAAATTTCTTCAGGGCCAAAAGCAAGGTCAAAATCAAGGTCGGGTAGACCCGAGATCTCAACCCTAATCCGACCCGACCTTGACTCAGGGCCAGGAATAATGATAGGATGCATTGATGGTCCAAAAAAAATTACCCATATTAGAAAGCCATTTTCATCATACCATTAATGGTTCACAATTTTTTTTATCATATATCATTAATGATTAATGATAGAATAGATTCAGATGAATGGAAAGTTCATGCATTATTGGAATATATGGTTTAGGTTTATAAAATCAAATGTCCAGAATCATTGAATCAAACTTTGAAGTAACTTTTTCTTCACCCAGGGTGAAGGGTTCACTCTTGAATAAAGTCATCATTTCGCCCTATATGTTACAGATCTGAAATGTCTTTCATTGTTTCAAGGGACCCATCCAAGTACAATGCTGACCATGAAATGTCTTTCATCATGGTTTAGTGATAAGGTTATGTTGATTGACAAGAAATGGATAAAAAAATTTAAAAAAAAAAAAATTAAAAAAGAGAGATAAATACATAAATCAATCATTGTATCATCTTAAAAGAGAAAAAAATTTATAAGAGAATATTACTTACATGTAGCCATGTAAAAGAGCATTGTTTGGTACATTAGCATGAAAATAAAGAATCAAACCAATGGGTTCTTCGCCTCCAATTTAATATAAGTTAGGAGCATGGTTCAAGGAATTGGTATCATATCTATTGTATTAGTTGTGAGCAATATGATATCGATCCAGGGGTAATGATTAAGCTAAAAATATAAATAAAATTGATTTTTATAGAAATTTGGGGGGTAAAAGTCTGATCCAAATCGATATGGATCAATATCGGCCTGGACTGATACCGATCCTGATACCAGATAACTAAAACCCCGGTCTTGACTTGGGAGAAGAGTGAGGAGTCAACTATGGTCAACGGGTCCAAATTATCCAACTGGCGGCCGGTCCAACTGGGCGGGGTGAATTGTGAGACAGAGCATTAAATGGTGAAAAGTGGGTCCCAACATTGTTGGAGGAAATCCTGAAAAAGCCAAGCCGTTGGTTTTTTGTCTCTTGACCACTCACCACCTACTCCTACGTAATTACCTCAAATCTGGGGATCGGAAATCACATAGGCTGATTGATACACTACAGCTCATTTCTCTCTTTTTAGACTTTTTGGATTCTTTACTTTCATCGGTTCTTGAATTGATCCTATTCGCCTTCTCTCGTCTGTTGAGTTGGCACCGATCGCGTTAAAAAGAAGAGATGGAATTCCAACCGACAATTTTAAGCCCTTACCGACATCTTAACGGGCACAAGTTTACTGCTACTTTCTCGTGCTTCATTACCAATTTCTTCGATTCGGCTCTTCTCCAGGGAGTCCATCGCCTAGTGAGGTATTCAATGGTTGGGCTGATCTAACGGTGTTAGTCCTGTCAGCCTAATCGTTTAGGTGCTCATTGAGTATTCTCTAGGCGATTGGGGGTTGCTGCAGAGGAGCCCGATGCCAATTCCTTTGGCTCCATTTAGTTGTAAGAAAATTATAAGGGAAAAAGAATTCTATCTAGGGGTGCTACCTAGTATTCGCAAGTGACGTATAGAACTCCAATCGCACCTCTCCACTTCATCCATCATATTTTAATTCATTGGGCAGCATCGTCTTCTATGTCACCCTCTTTATCTAAGATTGATCTCAAATATCTAAAGTGATCAAGATCTCTCTCTCATCAATATTCACCATTTCATTATCCATCTTAGAGTTGCTAAAATTACAAATCATATATTCGGTCTTAGTTCTACTTATCTTCAGACATTTTGATTCCAAGGTTGACATCTACCAAAACAATATCATCTGTAAAGATCATATACCATGGAATCTCATTTTGTATATTTTTGGTTAAGTTGTCCACAATAAGTGCAAACAACTAAGGGTTTAATGTTGATATTTGATGTAACCCAATTGAGATTAGGAATTCACTTTCTTGTCCCCCGCTCTTCTAACACTAGTCACTATATCAACATACATATTTTTAATTATGTCTATGTATTTACATAACATCCTTCTCTTTTCAAGGATATTCCAGAGCTTTGATCGCACCTCTTGCACCCTTTCACATGAGTAGGTAAAAAGACCATCCCACCCTTGGTGGTTAATGCCTTGCACTTTGCAATTGGCATTAACACTTTGCAATTGGCATTAACAGATCAGAGTTATTAATAAACTTCTAATAATTATTACTTACCTTATTTAATTAATTAGACCACTTTCAAATTTAGCGGAAATTCTGCGGAGATGTTTGTTGGTCTGACCGGATAAAGTCTCAAAACATTTCTCTAATCTCTCTCTCAGAAATCCAAATTTAGTTCGTTCTTGCGCAAGAATTGATTGACTTAAACTTCAATCCAAAGAAAATTCTAAATTTAAGCAAAACACCCGATCTCCATCTTAAATTCTTAACCCTTAAAGGTAAACAGTCAAACCCATTAATCTCAACCCACCGAAATCTTCTCTCCCCCTCTCAAACTTATGATTCTGAGAGAGAGATAACTGCAACCGCCGGTCCAGAACTGTAACTTTCGATCCATACTGTCTTTTTCAATTCTGTAGATAGATAATACCCAGAAGAATTAAATAAAACTTTTCCCTGGAACCGCGTTTTTACAGGGACGAGACAGCGAAAGAAAGCGCGCGCAAACGCAAGCTGGTCAAGCATTCTTACTGGTCAAAACAGAAAACAGAAGAAGAAGAAGAAGAAGAAAAGCGAGTGAAAGCGAGGAAAAGAAAAAAAACTGAAAATATAATGAAAGAAAAACTAAAATAATTCAGTTCTGGTAAACCTTTTTTGTCTTCAAATGTGATAACGAAGCAGCCATGAAAGATCCTTTCCAGCAATCGCCGCCTTTAAATCCAAGATTCGTCTCCATTTTCCCATTTCAACTGGTAAGAGATCCTTTTCACACGTCTACTTTCCTTTTCTCTCTTTTTCTGACGCTCGTTCACCTTCATCTAACAATCCTTGCTTAGTCTTCTTTAATTATATAAAAAAAAAAAAAGACAGACAATCCTGAAAGTATTTAGGGTTTTCTTTTGATCTTCCACTTGTCAATTTTGGTTAATGAGTTTTTCTTGTACGAGGGAAAGTCTTTGAAGCTCGAGCTCTTGTCATTGTTTCATGGGCAACACATGCCGAGGATCTTTTGGGAGCAAATACTTACAGGGCTTCAGCCAGCCCGGTGATCCAACGATCTCTACGCGGAACACTTTCGAGTCTTCGATTTCTGATCATTCGAACACGCAGCAGCTGATCACTGACGAATTCGCCAAAGAAAATCAAAAGAAGGATCATCATAGCCCTACCGAAAAGGACCACAGCATGAGGCGAGGGATCGATAACCAGGCTTATTACGTATTGGGTCACAAGACTGCTAACATCCGTGACATGTACACGTTGGGTCGTAAGTTGGGTCAAGGACAATTCGGTACTACTTACTTGTGCATAGAGATTGCCACTGGTATCGAATACGCTTGTAAGTCTATCACAAAGAGGAAGCTGATCTCTAAGGAAGATGTGGAGGATGTCAGGAGGGAAATTCAGATAATGCATCACCTTGCCGGTCACAAGAACATCGTTACCATCAAAGGAGCTTATGAAGATTCACTCTATGTTCATATCGTGATGGAGCTCTGTTCCGGGGGTGAATTGTTCGATCGTATCATTCAGAGGGGACATTACAGTGAGAGGAAGGCAGCTGAGTTGACGAATATCATTGTGGGTGTTGTCGAGGCGTGTCATTCCCTTGGGGTTATGCACAGGGATTTAAAACCAGAGAACTTCTTGCTGGTCAACAAGGACGATGATTTCTCCCTCAAAGCCATTGATTTTGGGCTCTCTGTCTTCTTTAAACCAGGTAAATCTATTTTTTTTTCCTGTGAAAATGCTAATTATGATAGGTAATTTTCTGCAGGAAATTTTTAACTTCCAATTGGAAGAAAGTCGATGCTGTCTGTATAGCTTCATACCATAATAAGTTTCCTGAAAAATTCCCTCAGCAATGATGGCCTTTTTAAAATTAAGTTACTAATCATTTAAAAATTTTCCTCCCCCCACTCCCCCCAATGACCCTGTGTTTTTTTTTTTATTCTTACCCAATGACCCTGTGTTGCTTCTAGCATGTCATATTTTTCTTTGTGTGGATCTCAGACTCTATAATATATGACCAACAGATATTCAATTTATAATCCAGTTAACATTATGTTGAATTGCCCTGTGGACTCCTATCGATTAGGTGGGTGGTTTGATGTGCACAAGCCTTCAACTTTTGAAAAGGCACTGAAGATATTATAGAAGATGATGAACCTGATTCTTCTGCTAAACTTGATATTAAAACTTTATAAGAAAAAGAGATCTGATTCTTTTCATGAGTAAAATAAATCTCAACTTTCTGTTCTAATAAAATTGATTCTGAAGGAAGTTTCATGTTTTAAATTGGGACACTTTTCTTACTATATGGCATGATACTATAGGTCAAGTCTTTGCTGACGTGGTCGGAAGCCCATATTATGTTGCTCCTGAGGTACTTTGCAAGCATTATGGGCCAGAAGCAGATGTATGGACGGCAGGGGTGATACTCTATATACTGCTGAGTGGTGTGCCACCTTTTTGGGCCGGTATACCTAATCTGATATATTGATGCTACACATGCTATTGATTCATTCTGCATCTTTTACAGAAACTTTACTTGTTTGGATTTCAGAAACACAGCAGGGAATTTTTGATGCAGTGTTGAAGGGAGTCATTGACTTTGACTCAGACCCATGGCCGCTAATCTCTGACAGTGCTAAGGATCTCATCCAAAAGATGCTCTGTTCTCAGCCCTCTGATCGCTTGACTGCTCATGAAGTACTATGTAAGACAGCATCTTTTGTTAGTCTATTGGAAGACTTTCTTGTGTTTCCTACTACGTTGGAGCCAGGGTCTCTTTCTTTTTGCTCAAGTTGGGAACAGTCATTTTGATATATTTTTTTTCTGTTTCATTCTAAATTTAGGTCATCCTTGGATATGCGAAAATGGAGTTGCTCCTGACAGAGCATTGGATCCAGCTGTACTTTCTCGCCTCAAACAGTTTTCTGCGATGAATAAATTAAAGAAGATGGCTTTACGGGTGAGTAATATAGCATTATATCATTTAAAAGACAACACATAAATACTGTGGATCAACCATGCTGGAGATCCTAGTTGAGACAACCATCCTTTGATACTTTGTTCTTACACATTTCCTAATTGTCGTGTTGGTATGCTCTGCAAAACTTGATTTGATGGTTCTGAAGAACTGCTATGAAAATTGAATATCAGGATCATGATTGGGAAACAAGGACACACTTGATGTGTTCCAGGGTACGGAAGATAGAGTTATTAGAACACAAAACCACAAGAACAGAATCACAATGATCCCGATAAAACACAATCTGGCAGAATACGAAAAATTAAATAAAACAGAATTTAACAGTTGGGTGGTGTTGAAACTAGGGTTGATTAGACCTCTAAATATTTTTCTCAGTCCCTCCAAAAATCAAACTGATCCACTGGTTGGATCTGCTGGAACAGTGGGTAGCAGAATTAGAAACTAAAGGAAGACTGAATTTAGACACTGCAAAGGAACAGGAATATCTCACAAAAACCAGAGGTCAGATTGGCCTCCAGTTCTGGTAGAAGGAAAAACCAATGGAGGAGAACAACTGGTCAAAATTTGGGCCACAACCGATGAATGGATTGACTGTAATAGTATGTGACAGAAATAGAAACTTAGCCTTCACAGGAAATAGAAACTAAATTAAAACTGGTTCAACTCCCAATTGGCTTGTCCGATGAATATCAAATTTTAAACACTAGGAGTAATAACACTGAGGAACGACATACTAGAAAATGGTGTCCATCCAAAGGCTGGAATTGCAGCCAGAATTAATAAGTAAATAAAACAGTGGTTGATATCTTGCTTATCAGTGGAAAAAAAATGAACATATGAGGGCCAGAACACAAGGAAGCAATGGAGCATAAGATCAGGCACACACATTAATGTGTGGCCTGCTAATCAAAGGGGAAAAAAAACCCTGTCAAGCAGAACCGAGAGTGATAACCATTGAACAAACCTACAGTAAAAGGTTAGGACAGAACAGCAGGATATTAAACCAAGGAAAACCAAAAGCAAAAAAAATCAAAGAAACAGTCGATATTACCTTGCTGGAAGTTGGTTAACAGAATATGCAATGAAAGAGAAAAAAAGAAGAAAAGAAAGTAGAAGAAGAGAGATAAGATTTGGCTTCACATCAGGAGTCCAGGACCAGGTTATGCTTCACCCGCCTTGGCTGCAACTAATTCACCATAGGAGCAAGAGTTTCTTGAGAAGACACTGTTTTTGCTTTGTCAAAATCGTGGGCTAACTCCTCCCACCTCTCTTTTATATATAGCATTCTAAAAACTATTATAAGAAATAGAAAGTAATAGAAGGAAAGACAATAAAGGAGAATCTGTTCTTGGCCTTTAAGCCACTAAGATGAATCCTAGGTGGGCCTGTAATGGGCTTAAGTGAAACATATTTTAACCCATAATGGGTCCAAAACAGACTTAGAACAAGTGACATAATACCTAGCATGGCCTGTTAAAATAGCCTAACTAATGGGCTGTTTTAAGCAGCTAAAGGAGGGCCTGTCCGATGGCCCTTGTGCCTCCTTGAGTAAACCTTCAGCTCTGTACCAATACTATCCTCCTGAGCACCCCAACAAGGCTTAAAATATTCCCTGCCCCTGACATAATGAAGAGTGCTATCGCTTGATCTAAATTACCATCAGTGGTGTTGCTTGTCCTATTGATGGTACCATTAAGAAAGAAAAGATTCTATCTTCAATATTATAATCGAGATTATCATTTCAAGTCCTATTCAAATGATGGCTTCCTCCCCCCAACCCCCCCTTGTGTTTTTTGAAGGAGCTTGGATAGGGGCTGGGGAGGGAAGGGGGAGTATGACAGGAGTAGCAAAAAAGAGAGAATTGTGTTTCAATGTTCTTGTAACAATATCAGAAACTAAAAACCAGTAACAGCAAGAGAAAGCAGAGTCAGTATATTTGGCAGTTCCCCCCCCCCCCCCCCGGTCGCATATATATAATAAACCAATTACAAATAGACAAGGACTAGAAGTCCTTGCTGTAGAAGAAGTCTGATAATAGAAGTCTAGCCTAAGTAGGAAAGAATAAAACAAACCAAAAGAAAAGATAACAACTAACCACAATACACTCCCCCTATCGTGGTACACATACATAATGTACCCCCACAGTACATTTGGTACAAACTTGAACAGTTCTCATGAATTGAAGCTGTGATACATCCATATTTATTAATTTATGGTTGTTGTATGAGAGAGTGAAGCTTTGAGAGATTCTATTACACTCTTGGTGTTTGCTGTTTAATTTTGAAGCTCTATTGACACTTCTAAGTGAATTTCCTAACTGTTCCTTTTTGTGGACAAATATCTGTAGCTTTCTTTCAAGGACAAAAAGTCTTACTGTTGGATTTCTGAACTCCAGTATTTGTATTTTGTGTTATCAGGTCATAGCAGAAAGCTTATCTGAGGAGGAAATTGCCGGTTTAAAAGAGATGTTTAAGGCAATGGATACTGACAATAGTGGTGCAATCACATTTGATGAATTAAAGGCTGGTTTGAGAAGATATGGCTCCAACCTTAAGGAGTCAGAGATCCGTCAACTTATGGATGCAGTAAGATTATTTGGTTTCCTAAGGAAAAAGAAAAAAAATTTTTTAACAAGGTTGTTGATGATTCAGTATTATTGAGAAATACTTTTTTCTGTTTTATTTTTCCTTTTTTTGGGTGATATTACTGTCTCTCCATGAACTGACAGATAGGCTTGCAAAAAGTAGATAGTTTTCTTATTCACAGGAAATAGAAGTTGACAGTCTTTAAAAACCATGAAAGTAACACACATGAATCCTGTTGCTTCAGAATAATTTTTTTTTTTTTTGGGGGGGGGGGGGGACCATATTTAGTTGAAGATTTTGGAAATTACATCTCGTATGCTCATGTACTTTGGGGGCAATTGTTTGTGCTTCTACCACTCCTGACTATCCTGGATTTAATTTTTCTATTCCTGACGATTTTGTTGGTTATTTGAAATATTTTACCAAAGCAGTCTAAGCTGGATTAATTCCATGAGGGAAATTTTATATTGGATGAGGAAAGTGAAGAATTTACTGTATGATATGATGATAGTATGAGGAGGCTATTCAAAATAATTTGATCACTTGGGTATTTAGGAGTTGTCCTGCTTATCCTGGACAATTGCATGCACCATTGATGAGGTTAAGGCAAACTAGAAAACGTTGTTTTCTTGGACATAATGTTTCCAGGTGGAAAATTCTGTTGCTGAAATGCTTTTTAAATGAGTTCTGATTGAGTCTTTAAACAGCTCCTGCTTCTGCAGTAATCCTTTTGATCTGCTGCTTCTTCTCTATAAACCTTGTGGCTTTAATGTCTGCTAGTGTGGCTTCAAATTGTGTCATGCTGCTTCTGCAGCAATTAATTGCTCTTTTTAGACCGTAAATATCTTTAGTTATTCTTTTGAGCTGCTGTTTATCTTCTAATTACTTTTAATTGCTTTTTGATGATTCATTATTTGAATAGAAAATTAAATTATAAGATGTTTGCGAAGGGTAGTGGGCATTTGGATCAGAAAAAATAATTGTAGGCCTAGAGAGAGAGAGAGAGAGAGAGAGTAAATTTTCTGGGTTCAGAAGTTTGTAGTTCTTGGGATGTGATTGCATGAATTGGATTCTGTTTAGCTAACTGAGTTTGATCATGTCAGGCCGATGTGGATAACAGTGGGACCATTGACTATGGGGAATTTATCGCTGCAACTGTACATCTTAACAAACTGGAGCGTGAAGAACATCTCATTGCGGCATTTTCATACTTTGACAAGGATGGAAGTGGTTATATTACAGTTGATGAACTCCAGCAGGCTTGCTCAGAACATGGCATGACTGATGTTCCTCTTGAAGATATCATCAAAGAAGTTGATCAAGACAATGTAAGTGATGAGACCTCTGAATGCTTATAATGCCCCTTTTCAGGAAATCGGTTTACTCTTTTTCCCTTTCGGATTATATTTCCACTGGATGATGTATAGAAGTATTTCAATCATCAAAACTGATAAAAAAAAGTGGTTAATTTGTTGCTATTGTTTAGGTCACGATTATAGATTATTGCAGTTTTACCATATCAGATTATCAATTACCTACATAGTTTCACCAAATTTGACCTTTCAAGAACCTTGTAATCAGTTCTTAATTACATATTACCAATTCATCGGGCTGGAAGACACTGCACTTTCTTTTCTAGCCTGCTTGGCCATAGAAAAAGAGATTATTTTCTTTCTTTCTTTATGGATCTTCAAAAGAGGGACAGGAGGAGGTGAAAATCTGAAGTAAAAATACTCTAGTAGGCATCCAATCTCTCACACACACAGGATCATCAGACCCTTTTTGAATGATGTGAGTTCTGAATTTTATTTGTAAGCACACCATGTGTGTTGCATAGCTATGTTGGGAGGTTGTAGGTGCTGATGTCGAGTGAAAGCATATGTTAATCCTGATTAAAACTTAAAACATGCACTTGTTATTTGACATTATCTTCTCTATTCCTCTTGTATTATTGTTATTGTTATGATTATTATTTTTGAGCTTGGGTTAACCTCTGATATATTGTTGGTTATTTATATATATGTTTCAGGATGGTAGGATAGACTATGGTGAGTTTGTTGCTATGATGCAAAAAGGTAATCCTTTTGTTGGAAGAAGAACCATGCGGAACAGTCTGAATATGAGCATGAGAGATGCACCAGGAGCTCATTGAATTCTGATCACGCGCATCATGAACAGGTATCCTTCAAATTCCTGTACCTTGTAATGTCCCTTTCTCCTCATCGTTCTCTTTTACGGATATTTTTAACAGTTGTTCTCAACGTTGAAGGATAAAAGTTGGGAATATACGCAAACCTGAAACACAATATAGTGAAGTACCTTTTAGCTTACATTATTTATACCATTAACCATAGTTGTCAAGGCGTCCTGGTGCCCTTTGCTGGAAGGTCGCCTTGGTGCCTTATTGGTGTTACCTTGATTTTTCCCCTCCTCCAACGCTTAGGATCGTCTAGATGCTGTGACAACTATGCTATGAATAGAAGAAAGAGACACAAATTGTGTACCTAGCTTTTTGCATAAGAAAAAATAAATAATTTTATTATGGAAAATACGTTCTGTTAAAGAGAAGGTGTAAAGTAACCGATGAATACAACAGAAGGGAGGTCTACTTATAGCATTCTTGGCTGCTTCATCATGAAAGAAGCGTGAGCCATTATTAAAACATTATGCAGTTGATGATTCCCACAAAAAATTTGATCGCCGGGTCATGCTAATTCCATACGAATCAGTTCTGAGCAGCACCTGCCATTACTTCATCAAGACCATGAATACGGCAATACCGTCGCCTACTTGAAGTACGGTGCCAGTTTAAATATTTTAGTTTGTAAGGTTAATAACTAAGTAGTAACTTTTCATTAGTGACTTGGTCATCTAATTTGAGATCATCTAGAATAATTAAATAGGTCTTCATATCTGTAATATACCTCCATCAATTGAAGATGTTTTGAGTAATGAATACAAGTTTTTTTATGAGTTTTGGAGTTGTTGAGTTTAGAATACGGGATTGGTACCCATACTCCTTTCTTCTTCTTCTCCATTTATTACAAGGTTGGTTTCTGCAATTTTCTTCTCTCTTCATATCAATTTCTAATTCTGATTATGTTCTTCGTATTAAAAATCCTATGTTTTTCTGGATTCTTAAATTCCTACTCCTAAAAAAGGGCATACCCAGTGCACGAGGCTCCTGCCACTGTGGGGTCTGGGGAGAATAATAAGGTATGCAGCCTTACTCCTGCTTCCGCAGAGAGGCTGTTTCCAGACCCGAACCCGTGACCACTTGGTCACAATTGAGCAACCTTCACCGTTGCACCAAGGCCCGCCCTCTATAAATCTGATTTTTTTCGGCCTCCGTACTTAGTAATTGATTACTGATCTGAACATTCTTACGGTTTCAAAATTCAAACTTGAATTGTATTCTCTGGTTTTTACTTCAAGTCTGATTTTAGTTTAAGCAATTTTAAAGTTTTAATTTCTAAGTTTGATCTCAGATTTTTTGTCTATCACTCGGCTTGTTATTTGGTACTGAAATCAATCTCTAATCTGGTTTGTCTGAACTTTTTATCGATTCTTAGATTTGGGAATTCCTTCTTCATGTAGGAATCTTCAGCTCCTAAGAATCTGACCATTGGATCAAGCCTTATTTCTGATATAATATTGTCCCATCCCATTAAAGCCTTTGACCAGAATTTTGCCTGAACCTGATCCCTTGATTCTTGGTTATTAAAATTCTTTGGAAATCTGGTTTTATTTCTTATGTGTGATCCTGTCGCAAGCTTATCTCCTATTGGATCTCACTGGTTCGAGATTAGCACTGCATTACCTGAAACTCTTCATCATGGAGATTGATCTAGACGCCTATGTCTTACTCTTTCTAATGATAGGTGATCTCCATAAAAGGTGAAGCTATCTTTGAATTACTTGAAGAATCACTAGAAGTGGATGGTCTTCAAGAGCAAATCACGACTGTGATTGAAGCTGAGGATTTGATTAACGGTTCGATTGAAGTCGTGGGGCCCCAAAAATATATTCCAATCGAAGAGACACAACTTGACGTTGTTCATAAGGGGATTGAGATGGTTGAACTTCTTCTTCCTCCACAAAAATTATATGAAAGGAAGCTGATCATTGCTGATTTTGATAGTGAGATGTGTTGAATCATCATACCATTAAAGCCGATGATAATGGATGTTGATGGAGTGACGTTGATTCTCACCCACTATAAAACTCGAGGATGAGTTTTTTTTTTCCAACAGCAGGGGATTTGATGCAGTTAAGGATGGTCAATCGGGCCAATTGGGCCTTGGAAGACTTTACTCCTAGGTTTGTCAGCTGACGTCTGAATAATCGATGGTCTTGAAAATTACTTATGGAGTCCCTGTGTTTGTATCATTCATCGGCCTCGATTAGGTCCTTATCGATTCTCTCCGGATTGGAGGATCACCTTTGACCTGTCCGAACTGCTAATATGGCTAGTCTATGTGCCAATTGTTTCCCAGAGGTGGGAGCGGTCTTTTGGCCCATAGTTGGGTCTATGGGTTTGATAGTGAAATGCGCTGGATCATCGTACCATTAAAGCCGATGATCATGGATGTTGATCGAGTGGCGTTGATTCTCACCCACTATAATACTCGAGCATGAATTTTTTTTCAACATCAGAAGAATTGATGAGTTAAGGGTGGCCAATCGGGCCAATTGGGTCTCAAAAGACTTTATTTTGGCCCATAGTTTGGTCTATGGACCTTGGGCTTTTATTTTTGAGTTTATTGATGTAAGGGACCTAATTTCTAAGCCCATAAAGTGGGGGTAAAGTTAGTGCGCAAGTTAGTGGTTTGAGTTAGATTAGGATGCTTAATAGCTTTTACGAGTTCTAGTTTGAGTCTGTTTACTTTAAGTCAGTATAAGACAGTGATTATGAGTCCTTTTTTGAGTCAATTTAGGAATTATAGAAGGTTATTATATATGCAATACACCCCCTCATCAATTGGAGATGTTTTGAGTAACGGATGAGTTTTTTTCAAGAGTTTTGGAGCTGTTGAGCTTGACATGTGTGATTGGTATCCCATACTTGATGTTTTCTCTTCTCCTAGTTCTCTTTTCCTCTCTTCTTTTCTCCATTTATTACAAGGTTAGTTTCTGCAATTCTCTTTTCTTCATATCAATTTCTAGTCCTGATCCTGTTCTAAGCATACAAATCCTATATTTTTTCTGGATTCTTGAATTTCTACACCCAACTTGTAGGAATTTTTTGAAATTAGATTTCAATTCTGCTTCCATACTTTGCAATTGGCTTCTGATCTGAATCTTCTTATGTTTTCAAAATTCAAACTTGAAACTGAAATTCCATTTTCCTACTACAAATTTTATTTTCTGTTTAATCGATTAATTTTTTACTATCTTAATGGCTTGTTATTTGATACTGAGATCAATCTATAATCTGGTTTGTCTGAACCTTCTATCGATTCTTAGATTTGAGAATTCGTTACTCAAGTAGTAATCTTCAGATCCTAAGAATCTGACCATTGGATTAAGCCTGATTTCTGATATTATATTGTCCCATCCAATTAGAGCCTTTGACAAGAATTTTGCCTGAATCTGATCCCTTTATTCTTTGTTGTTAAAATTCTTTGGAAATCTGGTTTTATTACTTATGTGTGATCATGTCACAAGCATATCTCCCATTGAATCTCACAGGTTTGAGAATAGCACTGCATTAGAAGGGATTTTGATCTCGCTAATTTTGTCAATGATAAGATTATATGCTGTAAGGCCACCTCATCAAAATTTAATTTTCTCGGCTTTGAAGCTGTCAGTGGCATGAGGATTAACTTCAGCAGAGGTGTGATTGGTGGTGTATTAGATGTTCTGAATATGCATGGCTTTCCGGGATCTTGAGATATTTCCTATTGGTTTAGTCACTCCAGTTCTGGTACTGGTTATGATTATATGTATGGCAGATACTGATACTGTTGGGGCGCATCATTGAATCTGCGATTGGGACCAGTCCTGGACTCTTGATAGTGTGGTAAAGATGGACAGGTAGATATCTTCAAGAGGTGGAAAAGGGCTCTTATCAGAAGTTGCTCTCGATTTTGCCAATCTATTTCATGTTCCTCTCTGCATTTCAGTATTGATGCCCGACCAGTAGGAGTTACTTGAAAGATTGTCATTTATATAAGAGACTGATCAATGCTATAAGTGGTTCGGTTGTGTGTGCCGTGATGCGTTAAACTTATTTGAGTTTAAGACTATCCTAACAATTTCAGTTGCATTAAGTGACCCCGTTTGATTCAAAGTGGCCATAGAGAAGTCAGTTTCAGACTGATTGGTGGTGTGAGAAAACACCTGTTTTCCAGCCCCTCTTTTCTGCCTTATGGCCAATAAAGAATCACTGTTGATAGACTTTTGGAGCAGGGAGAGGGCAGATACTTTTTCCTAGCCTAGGAAGGAAATTTGATGATTTGTGGATTGAGCCTGAGGAAAAGAACTCTTTGAAATCTCTCTCGATCCCTTTCCTTCACTCTTCAGGCTGGCGAATAATGTTTCTCCCCCTTACCTCCTTTTTGTTTTTCCCTTGTTATTGATGTTTTGGTTGCAGTGACATAGCAACATGTAGTGGTGAGCATCTTCCGTAATAAATGGTACTCATGATATTTTTTTTAGAAGCTGCCTCAGCTATTCCCATGTTCAATCTTTTCTGAAACCAACTTTAGAATTAAGTTGGTAGACATGGTTGCTGGCTTGGACATTCCTTTGGAAGTAAAAAAAGAATTGATAATTTCCCTTCCTCTCCCACCATAAGTTTTCCCTTTGAAATGTTCCTCGTGATAGGGCCAGTGAACAATTGAACATAAGGTCATTTATTAATGCCAATGGCAGGTGATCATGTCTTATCTGGCTTATATGCATCAATGGGATGGATGCCTTACAAGCAGAGATGATGGTTCTTTCATAACTAACTTCTTGAAACTGTTTGCTATTAGTTCTTTCATAACTAGCTCTATTTTGAAGCCTTTCTGACTTGTGTCTGAAGTTTTCGTTGTGTCATGGTTCTTGGCTGTAAATGCATTTCAACATCCCCAAATTGTTAATTTTAGATAACTATAACAATACAAGCAAAATTATGATCCTACAGTTCAAACTTGCATCCAAATGACTGTTCCCAATTTATGCAAATGATCTTTGTTACTTATCAGAAGTTACGAATGCAACTATCTCACAGAAGCTCGAATCCACCTGGACATTAAGACATAAATTCACCTAAGCTTCTAACAGGCGAGGACCTATTCATTATATCATCCATTGACAATTAGGCAAGAGGTGAAAATGAAGGACAATTAAGAATACAACCTTTTTTTAATTTAATATTCAGTAGAACTATAGAACCTCTGTGCACTAGTACCCAAAAGACTTGACAATTTTATTGATTACTTAAGTTATTAATTTGTAAAGTAACATAAGATATTAGATTGCCTCAGTAGAGCCATCACTTTATACACAGATGGTAACAGAAAGAGAATGTCCAAAAGCCTACAAGCTCATAACAGTAGAAATCTGATTGGGTTGTATTAAGGCCCTCACATTGGAGCTTATAATAAGTGTATAACAGTAGAAATCTATCATTACACCTTTATAGATCTTATATCAGTATTAAACCCTGGCTGTCTGACACCAGTTTGGTATTAGGGCATTTGTTCTCACAGGGGTTGTGAGTCCAATCTTCAAGACATCTACATAGATTTATGGAATTTTTAAATTTGAGAAAAACCCCAGCATTAGAAAGTTGTGTAAATTTCACTTACCACAGAAAATCCAGTTTTTGTTCATGAACTGGGGGTTTGACTTTTTATCCTTTTGGAATTTTATTTTTTAACTATTTTTATTAGATTTAAATAGGGGGTATTGCTTATTTATGAATTATTTATGAATAATATCTTAAGTCAATGAAATATAAATACATGAATATTTACTTAAATGATATTTGGCATAAATAAGTGTTTGTCTTGACAACTATAAATCTCAGTACACTGTGTATGCGTACACTAGTAAACTTGGGTGAAAAACCACAAGTACCATTTTGAGTGTTTTTTGTGTGAAAATAGTTCATGCATTATGTTTAGAATGTCAAAAATAGGTTGTATACAAAACATCAGATCAAAAAAAACATTTCTGGGCCTTGAAACCACCAACACGAATTGACTGGGAAAAAATCACTGATTTCGACCATATCTCGGTTTTTGGCTGGTTGAAACCTGGTCGAAACCCGAGTTATCATATATAATATATTATATAACAAAATGTGGGTGAAATTTAAAGTTTGATATATATATATATATAACTTAAAGCATGGTTGGGCCAGGCTCAACTTGAGGCCTCAACCCTAGCCCGATCTGACCTTGACTCAGGGCTGGAACTAGAAATTTCCAGCCCTCACCCCCCCTCGGGGCCAAGATATCTCAACCCAGGCCCTGTTGGGCCGACAGGCCCAAACTTGCACTTCTACTACACGGATCCTTGCCCTTCAATCAGCTCTATTCGATGTCATACTAGAGACAAGACCTAATCTATGCAGGTCTTCCCTCACCACTTCTCCTAGGGTCATTTTAGGCCTGGCCCTAGCTCTTGTAGTCCTAGAATTGAATTGCTCAAACCAGAAACCAAACAGAACCTGTTAATCAAAGCATAGTTCAGATTAGGGAAAATCTTGATAATAGGAAATTGGGTGGTTGAGTGGACTTAAAACTTAGATCGAGTATGGATTAGGTAGGGGAGAAAAGTTGCTGAAAGTTACAACTAAATCAGATGGTTAATTCTGGAATTACGGAGGAATCCTACTAGAGAAAGGAGAGAAGGGAAATGGGTGAGTTCAGACAATCGGCTGGGTGGATGGGTATGGAACTTGGATAGAGTCACTATTTAATCCCCAAATAATGATGAAATTAACACTACCAGAGTCTCTTTTGCCCGTAGAAGTAAGAAATCAAAGTTGATTTTACCAAAAAAAAATGATTAGAATGCCTAACGGGAGCTCTCATAAGTGTTTTGCAGTCACGGATCCTGTTTTGTAGTTTATAAGAGATGCATCAAGCGTATCGATAGATATGACCCGACACATTAATTAAGAACTTATGCAGAAGGAAATGAAGAAACAAAAGCAGTGGCCTCAAAAGAAAGAAGCTCGGAAATTATATAATGCAAACCTGAAAGATGGATTCGAATTTACGAAAAGATCGAGCCAGGAGAGCTCGGTGGGCGTCGGCTTTCGAGGATTATCAGAAGCGAATCTGTAAGGAATCGTCCAAGCTCTATAATTCGATTCGATCGGAGGCATCAGCTGGGGAAAGGGAACCAATTCCTTAGAACTGTCCATGACTTCCCTCTGATTCCCTTGGATGATTCCTTCAATCTCTAATTCTTCAGGTTTAGTTCTCAATTGAGCCCTAGATTTCACAACAGCTACAATAAACCAAACAGATCGCAAAGTATATATATGCGAATGTGCGATAACGAGGGAATCAGTGAGAGTCGGCTACTGTGACACGAAATCCCCCTGGGCTTACAAACAGCCAAAGAAATGCAATAATTCATCTCTGAGTTTACAAATATCCTCCTATGTTATTTTCCAAAATACCCTTTTTTATTCCATTTCTTTGGCTGTAAACCGGGGGTAGCAGCAAAGTTTCGTCCGGCAATAAACCACGAAAGATATCATAGAAGTTAACAAGTACCTAATCTTTTAGATCAGATTAAACATGTATTAAATATTAATGATGTCCGATATTAGTGTTGCGCGCTGCACTGGACGCGCGTCTGATCAATAATTCACAGAAACTGAATTTGAATCTCTCACATCAACCGTGAGATAGAGCCTTGTCACCTTTTGTAAATGTCATCCAGCTGTCAGCTGTTTACAACTACAGCTCTAAAAAACCAAACACATCAAATCAAGTCTGACTTCAGGACAGGGTGTCACATAGTTGGTGCTGACTGTGTTAGTCTTTAGAAGGGGTCCGCAACTTTCTCTATCTTGTATTTTAATATTTTGTTTCTTATTTTTTTGTTTTTGTTTTTGTTTTTTGAGTGGGTGATAGTAGCACTTCGTGTATTTTTGTAAAACGCAACGACTTAGGGTGCGTTTGGTAACAGTCTGAACAAAGAACGTTCGTTCTTGATTAGAAACATTCTTTTACGTTTTTAGTCTGGAACGACGTTCTGAGCCTGAAAATGATCGTTTGGTAACGGTCTCAAGAACGTCGTTCAGAACGAAAATGGTGTTTGGTAAAACATGTTCTTCCCTATTTGATGTTAATTACAATAATGCCATTTCTTTGTCAATTATATCAATAAAAGACTTGTAAAATCATTTTCTCTTACCAACCTTAGCATAAAATTAAAAAATCTCATTAACATAACTAAAGTAAGTATGAAAATATGTCAAATTTCAAAGATACCATTAAAATTGGGTTCTTGTGTGGATTAGTGGCATAACTGACTATGCTATGAACAATTGAATAAAGAGGGCCTTGGTGGACTCGAACCACCATCCTCTTGGAACATGCTCATGTTCCGAGTGCTCTACCAATTTGAGTTAAAGACCCATCAAGTTGTCAATGAATTAACACAACAGATTAAACCAAATTATATTCTCCATTCTTTTTTGAATTAATTTGCAATGAATGAATTTTAATGGCCCAAGAAGCACAAAAGAAATCATTCAACGAAGCTGTGGAAAGGGAAAGCGTTTTTACCTTATATGTGTGGCCTGTAATCTCCAATCTATACAATCTTTGTCTTCAATTCTAAGCAAATCCCAGATTTGCACTCTGCTAAAACTTTCCTGAATTTTCCTTTGTTACAGTAAACTTCTAGCATCTCCTAACAACAAAATTAACAATTAAAAGTGGAACCAAATATATTTTGTTGGTCTGGTTCTTAGGAGGTCCTTTGATCATTAATACTAAAATGGTACATGTCATGTAGGTTTAACTTCCCAGGTGAAAGCCTGGAAGTCATCGTTTTCTCCTTTAAAAAGCTTAGAGATCTTGGATTTGAGTTCAAGTACAGCTTAGAAGAGATGTACAAGGGAGCCATAAAAACAACTAAGGAGAAGGGTTTGCTTCCCCTTTCTAATCCAAACCCAACTCAATAACACTAGCTAGAACGCTAAACTAAAATCAGAGGAAGCTGGGAAAAAAAAAAAACACAAACAATGAAAGCCAAGAGGATATAAAAGGAGGGAGGGGGCAGAAGAAGAGGAATTAGGCACAACATCATAATGCAAAATCTCTTCGATTCTCTCTACTTTAACCTAAAGCTCCAAACTTTAATTCCCAATTACTAACTAGACTGTTCTGTGTTGTACAATTGAAAAAAAAAAAAATAAGGAAACACATTCATAATGATTTTTTTTTTTTTTTTTTTTTTTTTTTTTTTTTTTTTTTTTTTTTTTTTTTTTTTTTTTTTTTTACGTTTGGTTGGTTTTTCTTTTTCATTTTTATTTTTTATTTTTTTTTTTTTCCTCATGCTTCTGTAGGAACATCTCATCATGATCATCCCATAGAGAACTAGTTCTACAAATTCATAAGTGAATGTGCTAGAGATAGATGTATCTTTAAGGGAGTCTATGCATCAAGGACACCATATTTCTATGTTGCTTTACCTTTTATTGTATAGAGCAATATCTGGTTTGTCGTCCCACTTAGTGGGGTTTCTTTGTCTTCTTAATTGAAGTGTTTATTCATTTAGAAAAGGGGAGGTGGGGGGAAGAGATTGAAGTACAACCAAATGCTCTGTAAGAATTATTCCTTTAGCTAGAGACCTGACTACCATGCCAAGCCTTCCAATCTAAGCTGGCATCTTACAGAACATAGTCCAACAATCACATAATATCAGTCCATACAAAGAAACCAGTTGATTAACAGCTGAGCTCAACCAATCGACAATATTTAATACTGAAAACAAAATAAATCAATGTTGAGCAAACCATACAGGTTTGTTCTAGATCAAATCAGCCAAAAGAACCCCAATCATCAGGCATAATTTGAGAACCAACCAAATTAAAATTAAAAATCCCCCATTTTCAATCGAATTACCTCACGAGGCTGATGTGAACACCCAAGCTTTGGTGAACAGCGGAGCAATCGATGCAAAGAAAAATCCCATACGTGACGAACGCCCATGTTGGATTCTTTGCATTGCAATCGAAACACATCGCATCAAAAAACCGAAACAAATGAACAAGGAGAACCAAAAATGAATCATGCAGATCGCAACTCTTAAACCGATCTCAAAATAAAAAAACCAATAAAATTGAGATAAAAAGAGGAGGGAAAAACAAAACATGAACCTTGTCACAGATCATACAAAATTCCCAAATCACACCAAAAAAATCCCTAAGATTACAGATCATACAAAATTCCCAAATCATACCAACAAAATTTCTGAAATCCCATACCTTTTCGGCTGAATCCTTTGAAGTGTAGGGTTGGTGACCCAATTCGAAGACAGAGAGAGTGAGAGGGAGAGAGCAAGACAGAGAGAGCCAAAGAGAGAGAGAGAGAGTGCGAGACAGAGAGCGAGAGGGAGAGAGAGAGACAGAGAGAGTGAGAGCAGAGAGAGAGAGAGAGAGAGAGAGAGAGAGAGAGAGAGAGAGAGAGAGAGAGAGAGAGACATGAGATCATGGTTTGGCCGTAGTTGCAGATGACCTTCTCTTCCTCTGCTCCTTCTATTTCCTTCTCTTCCCCTACTCCTATTTCCTTCTCTTCCCGATCTATCGCAAAGAGGCAACGAGCTTGTTTGCTTCTTTCTCAAAATCACGGGTTTTCACGATATCGTGATATAATTGTCGTTTTTGTTCTTTGAAGACCGTCTCTGAGACGGTCTGTAAAGAACGTTCTTTTGGTGCGCAAGACCTCCGATTCGTTTTAAAAGAACGAAAAAACAAACCGTAAAGCCAAACACTTTTTCATGTTTTTTTGTTCTTTTTGAACAAAAGAACTGTTCAGAACGTTGTTCTGAACGTTACCAAACGCACTCTTAATCTGAGTCGTTTATGTTTTTACCTTTTAATCGTAATTGTTGAATTAAAAAAGTCATCAACTTGTTCACCGTGACAGCAAGTTTCTTCTTTTTCCTATTCTTCTTCGTTGCTGGGGAGTGCTTCAGGTTTCTCTGGCTTCTTCTTCTTCTCTATTCACAGGTTTTTCTTGAATCTCTGGGATCTGAAACAACTGCCTTCTGGGTTCTCCTCTCTACAACCATTTGTCTCAACCTGAAGACCCTTGAATCTCTGGGATCTGGAACAACAGCTTTCTGGGTTCTTTCGATTTGGAACTAAACAGAAATGCCAAAAAACTCCATCTTCCCTTTCATTAAAAAAAGGGAAAATATCATCCCCCTCCCCTCTAAGTTTGCCTTATATCAATCCAGTACCCAAGTGTTGAAAAATATCTTTCTCCTCCTCTACTTTATAAAGTTACTATCAATCGTACCCTAAGTATGTAACGCTGTTAAAAAAACATGTGTAAAGATAAAATTACCCTTTTTAATATCTATTGAAAGCATATGTCTTTCTCTCTTGCTTGTGAAAAGACTATATTACCCTTTTATGTAGAGTTAAAAGGCAAAAGCCTTTCTTCTCCCTTGCAACAGCCAAATCGAGAGATAGAAGAAACGGACCGGTCGGACGAACCAAAACGGACCTTGGCCGGCTCGGTTTACACTAAAACAAAAGCCATCGTCCTCTTCTCTGTCTGAAACTCAGGATTCTTCTTCCTCTTCTGAATCCTTTCGAACCGAAACCTTCCTTCTTCCTCCTATGAATCCTTTGTGAAGAAATCAGCTCTCTTCTTTGTTAGCCCAAACCGAGCTTCTTCCTCCTCTGGCGAAGGTTGGAACAAAAACCCAGATCCAGATCTAGGAAAGATTTGAAACAGGGGAGCTCACAAACTGATCAACTTCTAAAAATTACAAAGAATGAATAACCAAACAGCTGTTCGAGAAAAGAAGAACAGGAAAAGAAACCCATGAAACAAGACAGATAATGTAAACATCCCAGATTGAAATCCTGGATGGGATTGGAAAGCAAAGGGAAAACAATAAATCTTGATGAAAACCCAGATATGTAAAAACAGAGAGAGAGACCAAAATTGAAAAGAAAAGAAAAAAACTCCAAAAAAGTATTACCAATTCCTTGCCAAGTTCTATAGCAGCATCTTGATAGCTACTCTTTCTTTCCTTGGCTGCTACTTCCATCAAACACACAAATCTGTTTAAACTTGGATTGCTTCAATCCCTTCTCCCTCTCCATTCTTTATCTATTTTATGTTACTTTGTCGCTGAGAACTCTTCTGTTTTGACGTGTGTTTTTTGTTGGTGTGTTCATTGATGTAAGATTACTTCTCTAGTCACAAGTCCACGGCAGCTGCCTGCAAGTGAAATATGTAAGCATCCAAACAGGGCCTTTATGAATTATGAGTTGCCTCATCTTGCTTTCAATATTTCAATCGACTGCCTGGTCTTGCATCCAAATTTTTTTAAAGAATTGTTAGTTGCAGGTGCACACAGGCAGCCCCGCTTGGAAGTCTGCCAGATCCAAAAGGGTGTGGTTGATGCAAACACATCGGAATGAGGGAACCAATGGCATGCATCGATTTGCCCTTCAAGATCAATTCATGGAGAGAAGAAGACGAGAGGAAGAAGACATTGGATGGATGGTTCAGTGTTTGAGAGGAAGAAGACGGTGGAGGCAGAACCAGTTTCTCAATCGTGTAAGTGTGAAAAGATGGCTTGAGAAAATAGGGTTTTGTTTTGCTTTTTAGATCTGGTTTGGTCCAAGTGAAATGGTCTATTAGTAGCCTGTTTACGGTTTTATCTCATCAAACCGATCTTCAACTCAGCTTTTGTAAAGTTTTAAAAATGTCCGTTAGATATCTCTTACACCACGCGTCACTCCCATAATAGAGGGTGGGAAGATGGTTGCTATAGCCCAGGCCGTAGAAGATCTGAATCCCGATGCAAAAAGGGAATTTTGGGATTGGAGGGATAAAAATGGAATTAGAATAAATTAAGGGTAATTTGGGGTTTTAGATAAAATGGACCTGTCCACGTCATCAAATATAGGTAGTTTTTAACGGTTAGGATTCGGTTGATAATAACTTTATAAAGTATGGGAGGGGGAAGATATTTTTCAAAACTTGGGTACTGAATTAATATAAGGCAAACTTAGAGGGGGAGGAAGATGATATTTCCTTTAAAATAAATAAATAAACCCCCTCTTCCCACCGACAATACATGGGGTACATGGGGAAGGCGGAGGTAGGAGGAGACAATACACAGTGGCTTCTTCTTCTTCAGCTTTCTTTAAAAAAGAGGATTTTGAGAAGAAAAAAATCAAAACAAAGATAATCAATTTACAGGGGAGTGCTTCAAGGAGATGGGTTTTGGGTTGCAAGGGGTGGGTTTTTTATTTATTTATTTTTCTTTTTAGTAAATTGATTCTCTCTGGGTTTGCAGAGAATAGGTTTACAGGGGAAGACAGAGATTTACAGGGGATTGCTTCAAGGAGATGAGTTTTGGGTTGCAGGTGGTGGTTCCTTGGTTATCTCAGGGGATGGGAAAAATTAGGACTTGAAATATCCCTAAGATCGACCATCTGATAGAGACTCCACCACTACCGCCCTTTGGGTGTCTGGTCGTGGGCATTAGACCCATTTGAAAGCTTCGGGTCTTCGCAATGCAGCTGATGCTGCTTCTGTTTCTTTTTTTCTTTTTCTTTTTTAATTTTAATATCAGTCTCTTGCTATTCTTCTTCTATGTTCTAATCTCCTCCTTCCTTCCGCCCTTCATTTTGCTTCTTCTTCTACTCCCGTTGTGTTTTAATGTTTTAAGGAGACGGAAAAGAAAAGCGTTGGACAGTAGTCAGAAATACGAAAAGAGGGACTAAGTGTAGCAGCACGAATTTGCCATTTGCTAAAAAGAAAACAAGCAAAATCCGAAGCAGAGACGATTAGACGATAGTAGAGAGAGAGAGCCTGGACTACATATTTCCTTCAAATAATATTATAGATTGGATCTAACGTCTTCTCCATTTGATGTTCTTAGATTTTAGGGGTTAAGCTTGTAGCAATGGCGGTTATTACTCGTGAATTTGGGTTTAGTGTTGCTTTTTTTCTTTTTTTTGTTTAAAAATTGATTCTCTCTGGTTTTGCAGAGAATAGGGGAAGAGAGAGATTTACAGGGGAGTTCTTCAAGGAGATGGGTTTTGGGTTGCAGGGGTGGTTCTTGTTTTATAAATTGATTCTCTCCGGATTTGCAGAGATAGGTTTACAGGGGAAGAGAGAGCTGCAGAAGACGATGTGGGAGAGACTGTTGCAGGTTGAAACAGTTAAGATCGAGTGATTAAATCTCAATGCGTTTAACGGTGCGCTTATCCAATTTTATCGATCGCGTTGCGATTTTTTTCCTTTGTTTTTTTTTTTTGTTTTGTTTTTTGATCAAGTTTCCTTTCACCCACGACGGGGCGGGGAATAGGAGGGTATTTTGAAACATACAAAAAATCTAAGAGGGGTTTGTGAACCATAAAATGGTGGGTGAATCGGCCTCTGTTTTTTGTGTTTTTGTTTTTTTTTAATATGTTCCTATTGTTTTCTATTTCAACAATTAAGGTGTATTTCCCTTTAGATTCGATACTATAAGACACATCTCTAATGGGGTAAGAGAACGGAAAGGAAAAGGGAAGGGAAGGATAGGGAAATTGAGTTTTGTGATCTCCACATTACTAAAATAATCAATTCCCTCCTTCCCCCCACAAAATTGTACCTAAAATGGTGGGATCCTCAAAAGGGACGGAGTGGAAAATTTTGACCGTCACGTTAGTGGACAATCCCCTTAAATTATGGAAAATTGTCTTTTCATTTCTTCCACCCAGTAATCAAAATAAACATGGGTTTTGGTATATATAAATCTAATAAAAAATTACTATCGAAGGATCAACTCAGTTCGAGAAGATCAACTCCTCAAATAAGAAGTCACCTATTCCCCCTCTCCTTTCCCCTATTAAAGCTCTCCAATTCTTTAAAAAAAAAAAAAAAAAATCTAATAAAAAAATTGTGATTTGAATTTGTAGAGAAACTTGTATTTATACAAAATGGGATGCGCAGTCTCTAGTTTTACCTCAACTATGGATGTAGGAACCTATAGTTAAGCTTGAAACAAGTCGCAAGTGATGGGACGAAATTTTGCTGCTACACCTGCTACAGGTGTGGCAGAAACATACAAAGGCTGGCAGCGAAGGAAATGGGATCTTAAGGGTATTTAAGAAAATAATAAAATTTAGGAGGGTATTATGAATCCAAAGGCGAAGTGAATTATTCCATTTCCTTGGCACCCAGCCTTGTAGCAGCAAAAAAAAATTTCCCAAGTTGATGCTCGTTGTTGATTGTGATTGAAGCATTACCATTTACTTTGTAAATGATTGACCCAGACTCCACTTCCCTTACATCCCTTACATCCCAGAACTCATGAACCAGAAACTACAGACAAAATTTCACAAACTCCTTATTTCTCACCTTATATACAGTAGTTTACAGGGTAATTAATATTGTAAAGAGAGACAAATATACTTTTAAGGTACGATTGATCCAGGTAATTAAGGGTTCAAAACTACACTGGCACTGGTTTCGTATCTTCCAAGCAGCTCATTTTGATTTTTCACCTATGTAGCAGCAGCAATTGCACTTGGAGTTGTATGAGAGTACTGTTTGGTGTAGTTTGTTAAAGATCTCCACAAAGTCCCATCATGATCAGATCCTTCTTCCCTCTCATTCTCTTCTAATGATCTTCCCATAGTTTCACGAGTGAAGAAAAAGGTCAAAATCATCCCAACCAAACCTATTACACCAAGAAGCATCAAAGTTTTCATCATTCCAATCCCTTCATGATATCCATACTCCACATCACGCTTATGCTTTTCCTGTGATGCCCATAAAAACCCTACCGACCCTATAATTGCTCCGACCTTACCGGCGGCACCTGATATTCCGTGACACGTCGACCGGAATCTTGCCGGAAAGAGCTCTGCAGGTATGATGAAGGTGGTGGTATTAGGCCCAAAGTTAGAGAAGAAGAAGATGAGTCCATAGAGGATCAAGAATCCTGCATTGGGATCAGTTTTCCAGTACTTATCATAAGAAATCCCAACAGCAAATAAGCAGAGAGAAACACAGAAGAAACCCATCATTTGTATTTTGACTCTACCAACACGATCAATCAAGGCAACGGTAGCCCAATATCCAGGTATTGTAGAGCAAATTGCGATAATAGCTTGAAGCTTCGCAACATGGAATGCTTCTTGGTAGGAATTGACAGTTTTCTTTTCGGGGAGAGAATGGCTGTAAATCTGAGACTGGAAAAGATTGTTACAGTAGAAAACAACATCTATGAGGAACCATGTGATAGCACAAGCAAATAGATCTCGACCATGGCGTTGAAAGAATATCTTGGAGAAAAGGCCATAAGATGGTGGGTCTGGTAGGACCAGATCATTATCTTCTTTGATCTCATTTACAGGTACGTCCAAAACTTTCTCCATATCTTTCACAGCTTGACAAATATTTTGCTCCACCAATGCGGTATATCTGTAGAACAAGTAACAATTATCAGAATAAGAGAAGACAACCACTCCCATAGCCCAAGCCCAAGCCAAAGCCAAAGACCAGTCCAGCTTTCAGTTTGTATTTTGGATTTGGATCCTCTGCGGCCTGGGGTTGAGCAGCAATCGTGTTGCGCTCAATTCACATGCCACCATATCGGATTTCATGCCGATTTAATGGAACCGAGCCATTTACAATTAAATCGTGAAATCGTTTAATAAATGGTTTTGTTTGATTGTAAAACTAACACTGTTTGGTTAAATGGTTTAAATGGAATCGTTTTAAACTAATGGTAAATTGTTTTTTAAATCATTTAAATTGAAACAAATATTAGTAATGTAATGATACTAATTAACCATTAGTGGTAAGAATAAATAATCAATAAATATGTAACGATAAAAATAAATAATTATTTAAAAAAAACATATAAGAATTCAATTCATACATCCATTCAAATAAAAAAAATTAGACATGCAATAAAAAGCAATAGTTAGAATTAAAAAAAAAAAAAAAAAAAAGTTAAAACACCTTACAAAACTGTTTAAACTGAGACCAACATGTGAAACCGTTTAGTAAACAGCCGGCTTTGGTTTCACCTGACAAAAACTTGCGCTGAACTGTTTAACACCCATAGACTTGGTCAGTAGAAACAGGTTTGACCAAAACGGATCTCTTTTTGAGAGATACATACCAAGGTGCATTATAAAAATGACATGTTGATAAAAATCAAGTTCTACACGAAAAAAAAAAAAATTTCAAATTGATTGAATTCGATCATTTTCTAAGCTTGGGTGAATCTTCACGATCATATTTTATAATTTTTCTATTCCACTGGATTATTTGTTCGAGTCAAATCTTTATTTTTTTAACAATGACAAAGAAACTAAGATGACTCGAGATAATTCATTTAAAAAACAAGAAAAAATAACGTACAATCAAGCATATGTCCATCCTCTCTCTCCCCTCTCTCCCCCAACACCCCTATTGATGCTATGCCGAAGCACTCCTAATTGATGTACTCCCTATGAGTGCTTCATTAAAGATCTTTCTTCCCACAAATATATGTGTTGGGCTCTTTCATAAGGCGGGAGTGTAGCGCATATCCAATGGCCCGCAATGCTTAGGCATGCAGTCCAACACTCCGCATGTATGTTGGACTGCATACCCAATCACTGTGGGTTGTTAGATGGTGCGATACAAACCCTATCGTGCTATATACGTTGGAAGAGATAACACTGCATGAATGCATTGCGTTTGCATCACCATAGAAGCCAATGGAAGTGTGTGCTCAGGCATCAAACATGACGGCTGAGTGATCATTTTGCTACTCCCTTGTGTGTAGGTATGTGGGAGCATAACCAAGCAAGGGTTTTTTACCCTTAAAAGGTTACTTAAATCCACGTCTTTTATTATAATAAAATAATTTTTGTACGGACTAATATAATTATGAATATACCCTTACCCTTGATTGGGCAATCAATCAGAAGTCATATCGTCATGACCTTCTAGAGCTTATAAGGGCAAATTGGTAAATCAAAAAGAGGAAGGCTTGGGGAATCGTTGACGGATCCCTATTTTCTTTCAAATTTTGACTGAGTCAGGACATGTTAATGTAGACCCGGCATCATAGTAGACCATCACTAAAACGAGGGAAAATCGAACGGCTGGAGAGAAATCGAAAGGGGCACAGAGAGACATCACATACCTGGCAGTTTCGGGCATCATCATCCGCCAATAGTAAGTCATCGCCGCAGGGATGGCTCCGATCATGAGAATCAATCGCCACGCGAGATCGGCCTCGTCGGGAGTCGGTCTTTTCGGATCGGGCCAACCGGAGACCCGGTTGAAAATAGCACAGACGGCCATGGTGACGGCGGAGCTGGTAAGGATCCCAAACCCTTGCATGCAGAAAACGGCGGCGATGAAAGAGCCACGTGTGCGTTTATTGGCGAACTCCGACATTATAGTGGCGGAGAGAGGGTAATCGCCACCGATACCGACACCGAGCCAGAAGCGAAAGAAGCAGAGACTGGTAAGAACGCATTTCTTGGTACGGCAGATTGAAAATCCGCAACCCACGGAGCTGGACACCATGAGTATGAGAGCCAAACCGTAGACCCGCCTCCGGCCAACCAGGTCACCGAGTCTGCCGAAGACGAGTTTACCGATTACGGTGCCGAGGAGGGCGATGGACACCATTATTGAAACGACGGAAGGGGGAGTGACGCCGGAATTGGCAGTTCCCGGGCGGGAGTAGTAGATGTGTCCGATGAGTTTCATGACGGGAGCAATACAGAAAAGGTCGTAAGCGTCGGTGAAGAGACCCATGCCGGCGATGATGATGGCCTTGAAGTGGTAGTATTGTGTTTTCGCCGTGTCCAGCGCCGACAACACCTTCAGTCCCATCGTCACTCTCTGGTCAATCAGTTTCCTTTCCTGTAGGTGTAGCTATGCCCTCTTCCTCTTCTTCTTCTTCTCTCTTCTGTTTCAACAACTTTCACGTTCTTCAATTCCTCGAGTTGTGGCTTTGGATCTGTATAAATATGACAAGACTATATGACTATTGTACCTGATCGTAAGTCAACTCCGCTCCTTCGCAGCTGTAAGGAGGAACATAGAAGACGATCAAAACTATATACAGCTTCTCAGGTTTTGACTCTTTGCAAGCTATGGGGCCCACGTAAGAATCTGGTAAGCAACCACTAAACAGCTGATTAATCAACTCTACTTTCCTTGATTGCGTTTCACTAGTACGATAGAATCATATCACTCTCACTGTGATTGGAATCCTAACTCTGATACTGATCTAGGAGGCCCATACCTGGCTCAAATACCAATGAAATGGCATAGTCTATAGCGAACTCAATTAATGGTATAATATTGTTTGCTTTGAATAAGGTTTACTGCAACATTTTAAAACACATCGTATCATATGAAGGTTGGTCATCGTTTATATGGATATTCCATGACTATATTGTATCATGCATGTGAAGGTTGACCGACACTACATGTTCATATCGATATCGTATTAGGGATGTAAATGGATTAGATTTGGTTCGGATAGTGCTATATCCGCATCCACATCCGATTAGCTTTTGAATGGATTCAGATATTGTTAAACGGATACAGACATGGATATGGATCGAATATTTTATCCGTTTACATGTAAATATAGCTTTTTGAATAGTTATAGCCTATCCGTATCCGTATTTATTTAACTTTCAGATGGATTCAAATAATACTAAACGGATACGGATATCAATACGAAAACAAATTTCGACTATGAAAAGATCGAAATCGTCTATATAAGGATTGGAGTGCGACTAGTCTAGAGCAGAGAGTAGACAATATAATAAAACGAATTCCCTGACATCATCTTGATAGTATTTTTAAAACAGAACCACTTTCTTTCTGATGTGTGCCGATAGTGATACTTTCAACCATGGTTGAGGCTAACCACAAAATTTGATGTGATTAAGAGAGGAAATTTCTCGTATAATACAATTGGCAAAATGATCATATAATCGTTGGAGAGAATATATCGGCCAGCTAATTGAGTTGACTTCAAAAATTCAAATTAGTTGTGCCGAGGAATAAAAAGGCTGAAGCGGACTTTCCAGCTAACGGTCCAACGCCGTAGTCGTGTGATCCAATCGAGGTTGACTTATAAGGACTTTTCTTTTTTCTATTTAAAAAAAAATCCTTTTTGGTTGGTTGAGAAGCAATATTGACTGTAGAGTCTTGCGTATTTGATCCCATGAAGATGTGGAAGCGGGCCTCCCTCACCGTCAATGGTGTTTTCTTTGAACTTTCCTCTCTCAAGGCTAAACGCGTTTGACCTGTATAGGTTTTGATAAAGACATCTCTATTTCTTCCTCTTTTGGTTTTTAGGATAAGGGGAAAGTTTTTATACACGGCTGTGTAAGCCGTGTATGTGAGAGGGTGGAAGTTTTAAGGCATTAATTAATGAGTGGGGGTTTATGATTTTTTCAATTCTTTGTGAGAGGGAACACGACCGTGCATGCTTACACGATCGTGTATGAAAACTTCCCCCGAAGGATAATCTAAGAAATTGATCAATCATCTACTCTGGGATCTCTTCGTATGGCTAAGCCATGGTTTTAGTGCACGGTATCACAACGGATATCGATCAACATGGAAACGGATATGGTATCAGATCGTTATCGACATGGATCAACTGTATTGGACAAATTTACCCCTAAATCTCCTTTAAACATAGATTTTTTGACCATTTTATCCCTTTTCTGTATTGTATCATTAATATGGTATTGACACAGTATTGAGATGTTCAGTTGCAAAAATGATACGTATCGCCCGGTATAGGCAATACGATACCAATACATCAAACCATGGCTAAACCGAATTAACCAAGCACAATGATGAACTTGTGACTATTTTAATGTGAGATGTTTACCTGTGAGGTGTTTATTAGGTATTGGGTTGGGATTAGCAATATCGGTATTAATAACTACTTGATATCAGATCGGTGGTACAAAAATCAAAGGGTAAAATAGTAAAAAAAAAAAAATATCATATTGAAATCTTTGAAGCAGATAGAAGAAGCATCTGATCCAGCTTGATATGGTTGATATTGGTATCTATATTGATGATGACCAATACGAGTCCAGATACCGTGCACTAGAACCCTGATTGTTGCTCAAATTGTTTGAATTGGTCACTCTATCCACAAATATTTCTTTTGTCATTTTTGTCTTCGAGTAAAAACTGTCACTCAGTAGGTATCACTAGCATCTGTTCGAAGGATCTTGAGTCTATCAAATGAGATTCAAAATAATGTTTAAATACATAACCAATTGTTATTGTCAACTGAGAAAACATGGCGATCATCAAGAGCTCTCATAAACTGGACCCTAAGAAAACCCGATTGTTATTCTTCTTCTTTTTTAAAAGAGGCTTTAATCTCTTTGGCATTGGTGGCTCATTAACTTACGAATGTGCAAGTTTATGAGAATGGATTCTAGTGTTATTTTTGTAAATCATAAATATTTTGTACTCATGAAGTAGGGATAAAGCTGCGTACGTTATGATCTTCCCCAAACCATATTTAATATTCATAATTTTTTTTTGTAATTTCATAATGTTTTTTTGGTACTTAAATTTTGTGGGCATTTTATACATATTATTAACATTTAATTGTAATAAAATTTTGAATCTAATTAAACATTATTATAAGTCAGACTGATACTTACAAATTATTTGAAACAATCAACCTTGGTATAACGAATAATGACATTGGAAAATTAAGTGAAAACCCTTACATAGAGAGTCGTCAATTGAGATAGACCACCAAATTTTTTATATGGTCTATTCAAAGGATCGCCAACTGCCCAAGTCTTACGACCATGACTATTAAATAATTGCACGTAGGTCCGGTTCTTTATACGGTTTTAGTTAATTGGTTCCATACATTGAAAAAAAATAAAAATTGCAAAACTTGGGTATCAAAAGTTAATAATCTTCTCTAAACAAGATGGAGGAAGTGATTCCTGTCCGAGAGCATAGACTCTGCAAACGCTCTTCTCTCTCCCCGCTAATCTCCTGAAATGACCTCTGTGCCCCCTAAAATGATTCCTATCCAAGGGCACTCTTTGGGTGTTCCTTGCCAGTAGTGACACCCATTCCAACAGTTTTTCAAATGACAAACTGACTAGTCAATGTTGTGGAAACTGGTAACTCATTTGAAAGGCTCCAGATTGTGCCCTTTTTAGCTACTTTTCTCCTAATAGATTTACAATTGTTTAATTAAGGGGAAATTTCTAAGATCCACTTGATAAAAAAATTAATTACAAGACTAGCAGCTTTAAAATATATTTACGGTTACTAGTTTCAATTTTAAAAGGATTTACTCAATCCCCAAAATTATTTTTTGCTCATACTGCTCAAGATGAAAACAAAAGTAAACTTCCTTAAATACCCCAACCTCTTTTCAGCTTCTCTCTCCACATATTTTCTATTTTTATTTTAAATTTTTTTTATTTAATTCTTTTATTTTTAATGCCATATGTGGGATCCACTTCCTCTTCTTTCTCTGAAGAATGCTGCACCATCCCGCTCCTGCAAACCCCTTGGAACTCCACCTCTACCTGTAACACCCACTCCTTCTCCTGCTCTCACTCTCTCATCCCCTGCCTCCCTACCCTCCACAGTGCTCTCATCAACCCTCGCCTCACCCCCTGCTTCTCTGCCCTTTCTCCTCCCCCATCTCCCGTCAACACTGGGAACTTTGTCAAACCACGGGAAACAGTAAATTTGAATGGTAAAGTTTTGATTCGCGCCTAACTGATAACAGCCCGATGAGATTCTAAAATGCTCCTTCACTATCTCGCCATGGCTGCTCCATTCCTGCAGAAATCCCAAATCCCTTTGCACACAGACCCAAAATCGAATCTTGAGTTTAGAAACAATGATTTCAGAGGAACCCATCTTAGGATCAGCTTTTCTCACATAATCCACTTCAGAGATGGAATCTCCAGAAACCCAATTCTCAAATTGATATTTTGGTATGCTAAAACTACCTCACCCTTTTCGCAAATTCAGCGAGAGAAAGACGTTGATCAGGATAACATAATCGAAGATCTTTTGATCTTCCTCCACTCACTGATTTCGTCTCAATAATTCACTGTTAAAAAGGAAGTAGAGAGGGTACACGTTGGATACTTGACTTCTCAATTAACATTTTAATTAGAAATTCTTCAAGGGCTTGGAAATTGGAATGGACGCTTAATAGCACAAAGATCTCTTCTGGGTTTCTGGGTTTTGAGATTCAAGAGCCCAAAATGTCTTATTCTTTTATTTAAAATTCGGAGAAAGCTTACATTTTTATCATCATCAAGGAGATGATCTAGTGGTAGTAGAGGAATCCGAAGTTGTGTGATTGTGCAACATTTTTATGCTCCGTTACGCACCAGAAAAAAGGTAGTAGAGGAATCCAGTAAAAAACTCATTTCTTTGCTTGAACATCTTAAAAAGATTAATGCACCACACATAAGCCGAGAAGAGGAAAGGCGAAAAATGGTGGGGGGTGGGGAGGGTGTTGTAGAAAGGAGGTCGGGGGGGATGGGGAAGGGCAGGAAAGCAGGATGGGTGGGTTGCAGAGGAGGGGGAGTGAAAGCGGGAGAGAGAGAATGGGTGTTGCAGGTGGGGGTGGAGTTGCAGACAAGGCGAGGGTGTTGTAGCCTGTAGGGGGTGGTTCCGCCTTGGTGGAGAAAGAAGAAGAAGATGAAGAAAAGGAGGAGGAGATGGTGGTGGGTCCCGCAATTACTTAAAAATATGAAAAAATGAAAAAATAAAATAAAATAAAATGAAGTGATTTTGGGGTATGAATAGATGAAGCGATGTTGGGGCATTTTAGGAAGTTCAGTCTAATTATATCATGGGTTACATGAGCAATAACTAACTTTGAGGAATTAGGTAAATCTTTTCAAAATTGAAACTAATAGATGTAAAATATATTTTAAACCTACTTACCTTGTAATAACTTTCTTATCTAGTAGATCCAGGCAATTTTTCCTTTAATTAATTGGCTCACTTCGGATCTTAGGTGAGACCTTAGAGAGCTTGTTTTGGCAGGTACTCTCTTATAGTAAGTACGATTAGACCCACTTTTTTATTTTTAAAATAAGGTTAATTGAACAGATAAAAATCCTCTGCAATTCCCTCATGATATAGTGCGGTGTAGTTTGGGGTGGAGATATTGACATCTGACCGTTAGAGATGGCACCTCTGCGAGGTGTTGACATCTCCACCCTGAACTGCATCATGGGGAATTGGAGAGGATTTAAACTCATTCTATAGAAATTCAAGAAAATTTTCATTATAACGAAAAAATTATTATAACGTTAAATACTATATATAAATAATGAGAAAAAGTACGAGGGCAAATAAACATGAGAGTCAAAACAATAACAAGTGTCAGTACTATGAGTTAGCCTACTGTAATACTTTAGCCATTCACGGAGAGAAGGTTCATCAAGCGTTTTAAAATTTCCTTTTTCTCATCCAAAAAAACAAAAATTGAGAAAAAGTCCATTGGTGGGTGACTTGGGTTTTCGTGTGCTATGCACAACACAATAGAACATGTAGTTGGAATCATTACTTCTACATACTTATTTACGAATGTCTAAACAAACCTTAAACTTGTGACCTTATATTTAAATTCCCCTAGAAATGAGTCGCTCAATGTGATCACGACGACTAGTGATCCCTAGCCCTGAAATGATTATTTCAACAAATAATAAGAATAGGAGATGAGATTAATGACTTCAATCTCTTTGTGAACTAGGTTACCTAACTTTGGCCATTAAAATTTTTGGGAAAATTACCTAGATGTATTAAATAAGAAAAAAGTATTACAATACAAGTAGGTTTACAAGAAAAATTAATGTAAAACAAAGTCAAACCTACTTGCTTTGTAATACTTTTTCTAGTCTAATAGATGTAAGAAATTAAAATATAAGGTAATGCTGGAAATACAACATAACCCACTCAATACATGGGGTACTCTAGGCTGGCCGCAGGTCCAACCCAACTTCAATTTGGATCCTCTATTGCCGAGCAGCCCGGTAGGACCATGCTGCCCAGACACGATGTTGTGTGCAATGTCCGCCTTACCCCTGTCCAAACACCTTACCCGAGTGAGGGTAAGGCGGTCATTGCATGCAATACCGTGTCTGGGCAGCACGGTTCTGCCGGACAGCTCAACAGTAGAGGATCTGGATCCACCCAACCTATGCTAAACTGAGAGAGCCTATCTCACTAGATTGACTTGGGTTGGCCTTCACAGTTGATAAAATTAGAAGAAAAAAAATTAATCTACAAAATATAATATAAATTTGAGTGGATTTTCTCCCAAATTTCTCGATATGTTTATTTATTTTGGATTTTTTTAAATATTGTAAAGGCATATGTTTTTCATAAGTTGTACTTTTATTTATACAATAATTTAAGCTAAAAATTCATATAGAGCTTGGACTCTAAATCTTATTTTAAAATCTATTACTTTGTCATTATTCTTTAATCTCTCATCCTCCTATTCAAAAAATTCTATGAAAAATTATTCCTCTATTTCTGATCCATAGTTTCAATCTCCACCTGCCACACTTTCTCAGTTTCTCTCCTCTACCAAATTCCTATTAAACACCGTTCCCCCTCCCTCATGTTTCCTTTCTATAGCTTTTCCTTATCCATAGTTCTACTACCCACTTGCCACATAACTCTCCACAATATTTTTCTTATTTTGTCCTCAACCCTACCAACCCAGGACTTCCTTCGAAAAAGGAACCTAATCACCCAAAAATACTGTCTTTGTTGGAACTCTAAAGAAAGTGTGGAGCACTTGTTCTTTTCTTGTCCCTCCTCCAAAAGTTTCTAAAAATTAATCCTTTCAAGAATTTTGCCACATCCAAATGATATTAAACTTTTTCAAAGGAGTAGAGACGGATATTAAAGAACTTTAATAGTAAAACAACTTATGACTCGATATATCACATCTAGTGGAAAAGAAACAAGAAAAGGTGGACCTCTTCTTCGCAGACTAATTAGCAGATTTGGACTTCTATCAGTGCCACTAATCATAATACTGTTACGAATAGGCATCTTGAGATTTCTTGGGACCTTCCTCTTATTGCTTCCCGTCCCAGTAATTTATATCCCCTCCATTGAGCTTTCTTCGTATTAGTATTAAGGGAACCTCATCTTGTATGGCCTATTAGGGTGGTTATTGTATCCTGTTTTTTCTTTAAATATGTTTTTCACTCCCCCAAAAAATATATATATCTCCCTTATTTGTTAACCCACCATTTTCCTACTATTGGAAATTTTCAATATCTCCTCTACAATAAAACTATAGGAGACCAGTGTACAGCTTCAAGCCTTGGAGGAGGGGGTATTATAGGAAACATAAAAAATAAGGGACATATGAGAAATTTTACAAGAAGTGGTGCTACAATAATCTGAGTCTTGTAAGGAGTACCCGCATACAATTTTGAACTTAAATTGATATTGTACTAGTCTTTAACCCATAACTGACTTTAAACTTTATTTTCCTTCTCAAAATAGACCTACATCTTCTCGCAAGGTGAAGATAGAAGAGTTGAACCCATGAATTGTTGGGAGCCTACACTTTATCTACAAGGCATTGATTGTTTTCAACTCACTCAATTTGATTGGTGATATAATTGTTGGGATTTCACAATCACATAAACCCACTCAATATCCAAAGGTCAAAATTGCCACATCATTTTGACTGGTGATAATTTTGTAGACTAAATGAGAGCTTATCTTGATGTCGCCATGAAGTGGCATTTTTCCCTCATCTTTAATTGGGCAGGGTAGGGGCACAATTCTTGCTTGCAAGTGCTAGAAGCATGCACCAATGAGGATGGTGGGACAAGAGGTCTTTTCCACGGTATAGGGCTAGAGAAAGACACACGGCTTAGCACAGCACTCGCATGTCCAGCTTTTTCTCTTTTTATAATTTTAATTGAGGAATGGGTCTTTTTCTCTTTTTATAATTTTAATTGAGGAATGGGTATGAGAGCAGTACACCATAAGCTAGCACCCTATGTGTCCATCTATCTCTTCCCCTTTTGAAATGACTCCTTTACCCTTAAAAGGATGAAGAGAGAGAGAGAGAGAGAGAGAGAGAGAGAGAGACATAGACACATAGTACACCCTTTAGATAACCCAGAACTTCCTTCGCTCCATTAGTAGGTATGCAAAAACCAAAGTTGAATCCATTGCATTCATAATATGTATCTCAAAAGGTTAAAATACCTTGTTTTAACATTTCTACTAGAATCTCTCAATGCTAAAATTTTAAAAATAAATAAATTTTTTTTCTTTGATCTTCAAAAAGGGCATATCCGGTGCACAAAACTCCAGCTACTGCAAGGTCTGGAGAGGGTCATAATGTATACAGCTTTACCCCTGCTTTTGAAGAGAGACTGTTTCCAGACTCTTTGATCTTCATTTCCTTAAAATAAAAAATATGGCAACCAGATATGATCATTCATCTATTGCTAAGGAAATTCGAACTTTTAGAAAGGGGAAACAAGAATTACAAGAGGAAAAGAGTCAGCCAGTTGAAAATGAAAAGAGATGAAAAAGAGAGTCCGCTCCATTGTGTATGATATAATTTAAACAATTTATCTATATTGTTGAAGGAAGAGCAGCTACATCTATGCACCAGGTATTTTGTATTTCATCACTACAGCTTCAAGGATTCCATCTGATCTGAAATCGGGTGAAAACAATCTTGGGTCCACAGGTCCAGGCAGACTGAAAGAGACTGTGAACGGTCCAGGCGGGCAAAGGTGCTGGGTCTTCATCTGAAATAAACGTGAATGTCTAAGGACAGATCTTTCACCTGTCGCCATCACCCCTCGGATATGGACCTTCCCGTTGTGTTCAATCTCACAACTAAACTGACCTGCTCAGAAACATCCATGGTATGAATGAGAACCCAAAATAAAATGTAATAGATTTGCCAAGCACTCTAACTATAATCTTCCTGAGAGAAAACATGAGTGATAAGTCACACAAGTGAACGTTCAGTGAAGCCAATACAAGGCAAGAAGAAATCATCTCATGTATTATTTCATACAAAAATTAGGCTACCAAGTACATAAGAATCACCATGTACATACAATACTACCCTTTTAAGGTTTTTCCCTGCCCTTGTAATGGTGTGGTCTACTAAAAAGTTGCAGAAGATCACAACTTGATACTCCCAACATACTATCCAATTAGCAACTGGACACCAATGGTTCGATGGGTTCAAAACTACTACTTAGTACTTAAAGACCATTATGAAGAAGTGACAAAGTATAGTGAGTCTGATGCCACTTCATGAATTTAGTAGGAAAAGATCCATGAATATCATTTTCAGTACCTTGCAAAAACTTCCAATCACTTTTGAATCACCATGTACATACAATACTACCCTCGTAAGGATCACAACTTGATACTCCCAACATACCATCCAATTAGCAACTGGACACCAATGGTTCGATGGATTCAAAACTACTACTTACAAGACCAATGTGAAGAAGTGAAAGTATAGTGAGTCTGATGCCACTGTCACTCACACTAATATTCCCCAGTTCTTGTTCATCTTTAAACAGATGGCTGGCAACTTCAAGAATTTAGTAGGAAAAGATCCATGGATATCATTTTCAGTACCTTGCAAAAACTTCCAATCACTTTCAAAGATGTTTTTATTGTTTTCTGATCAGACATTCAGAAAGAACAACAAGAGAAGAGCATACATTTAGATTTGTAACTTGAATTGGTCACAAGTTGAGAAAGTATGAACCAACACCTTCTTTCCATCCATCTTATTCTACTGTTTGAAATGTAATAGAGGCAGCAAGTATTACCAAGGATATTTATCAACATCACTTTTTCTGCTGTATCCTTGATTGCAGTCAACTAGTGTCTCTCCACTATGATTTTTTTTCTTCTAATTTTTTGGTGGAAATTTTCAAGTAGTTGTAGAAAGAGAAAATTCCTATGTTTACTCCATGCTTAATTATTAGATATAAACCCAAATCATGTACATCTTATTCACTTTACCATAAGGTTTGAATTTCTCTCTTGATATGCCATTATGCATTCAAGTCCAGACTATCCCATTGCGTATGTACTAACCAACAAGAGTTTCATCAGACATAGAGTGGTCATTCAATAATATAAACAGCTCAGTGCTCACAGCTTAAGAAGGAACCACACCCCCCCCCCCCCAAAAAAAAAAAGAAGGAGAGAGAAGCTTAAGAAGAGAATGAACCTACATAAAATCTCCTATCCCTCCACTCTTCCTCCAATCCCCTCTCTCCAACCCATCTTTGCCAGAAACTTCTTTGACAATTTCCTCGAGAAAGAAAATATAGAAAGTTTTTCTATGTTCCTTCAACAATCCACAATAAAGCTATAAACAGGTGATCCATTAATCCAATCATGTTCAATTCTGCGCATGAGACTAATAACCTTTCAAACGACACCACAATCATGCAACAAACAAGCTTTGACAACCCAATATAAACCCTAAAGAACATGAGGGACTCCTGCTTCTACTTCAAACTCCTATTCCTTGCCATCAATCTGTATTTCTTTTGGTGTTATATCTTCCATCAATGTCATGGAAAGCTTTTTCTGATTTTCCCCAATATAGATCCAACCCATAGATCTCTGCAATCTTGTTGAATTTTGTGGTACATTAGATTTCCATTGACCTCACTTCCTTTGCTTGAATCACCAAAACAATATAGGGATCCAGTTTGCAACAGATTTCCTATACAAAATAACATCGAATAGCAGCAATCGCTGAGCCTTTGCATGGAGCTAGTGATTCCTATGCAATATGAGGAACTGTATATTCTTCTAGTTGTGTAGAACTGTATATTCTTCAAGTTTGTATAGATGACGACCATGTACTCTCCACTCTCTAGGGTTTACAACCATTAGAAAATTTTAGTTAAGTGGATGTACTCTTTTTTAGGGGTTGGGGGGGAGGGGGTCAGTCTAAGGAGGATTAGATATGAGAGGCTATATGTGTCTTTGTGGACCAGAGATGACCTTTTCTTTTTTGTTTTTGGGGGTAAAACATATGACCTTCCTTTTAATTATGTAACTTCATAACGAATACAAAACTAAACGACTATAGGGGACATCAAGGAGCAACATTTGAAACCTGAAAACTCTGATCAGCTTGAAGATCTGTCAACTGGAGACTTTGAAGGAAAGAAAAGAATGCATCAAGCTTACTAGCAGTCTTTATCAAGAAAACTTAACTGTCGAGTTCGTATGAGATGTACATCTTGTTTTGGTATTGCCAAGTGGCAATGTATCTACTCTAGTGGTAGGGTGAGGAAACTTGAAATATCATTCATCGATGATCAATGACCATGCCTTCTGAGGCAAATATAGACACCACAGAAACTCTATTATGATATTTGCTTTGATCTACTAACGAAGTTGTCAGTCCATAGTCTGATCCAAGGCATTAAGGACAATCAACAGACCTACAAATGAAGGAAGAACCAAACCCAGAAAAAGGAACAAAAATAAAAGAAGGAATTGTCCAAACCAATGTCTGAACTTGGGCCTAAATTTCTTCCCCTTATCTTCGCTAAATACAAAACAAGAACACTGGACTGCTTTGAACAACACCTTTTTCTTTGTTGGAGGGGGGGGGGGGGATGTTGGTCAACTCTCGAAAATATCAAGATACAATTTCAAGAAATAACAAAGAAAAAGGACAAAAGGTTAAACAGGGAATTCTGAGTTTCAAAAAGTTTCCAAAAACCCAGAAAATTTAAGCTACATGACATATGAAGTCATTAGAGGAAAAAGAGGGTCGACCAGTCAACTGCGTTAATCATGTTACTGACAATGTTTTGTCCTATGCTGCCAGGTCCTGCGGAGGGGCCCGGTTCAACAATTTACCACCTCCACTGGTCAGGCCACTTGGACTTTTATAATTACATCTTTAAAAATAACAATGCATATCAATGAAAGAGTAAGATGTAAACTAATACAATGCAAAGAGCAGGGAAAACAAACCTACCTTGATCTTTCTTGACACCAGGCAGAGCGACTCGAAAAAGATATGCATCCTTACTTATTCCTATGTCAACAAGACCAACAGGTGGTCCGGCTCTCCCTTCTTTTGCAGTTCCTGTTAAAATGATAGAGGAATTTGAGTTGCATTGTTCCAACTTGGGAGTGGAGAAAAGTGACACCATGGAAGGCCCACCCAACTCAGAGGTCCTTATAGAAAAACTTTCTTCAATTGGATGAGCTTGTATGGGTATAGGACAAAGTTGAGGCAGGGTGTCCATTTGAAAGGGATCAGTATGGCTCCTTTTCTTCATTCCAACTTGATGTTTTGCAGTGGCACTAGCACTTCCACTGAGAACCCCTTTTATTTCTGTTTCCTTACTCATCTTGTCTTGGTTACTTTCTTCTTTGTCAGTTCGGTACCCATGGGAGTATAATTGGACTTCTCCTATATTGATCTTAATATCATACATGCCAGTTAAATGCCTGAACTTTTCCAGATCCTCTAATTTAATGTATGAAGTATCAGGGTTGTCAATCAGAATGGTTCCATTGACCTTATGGCTACCCCTGTACCTAGTCTGCTTATGAAGATTCAGAGGGAAGAAACTTGTAAACTGCTGGCTATCTTCAAGCAACCCAGACCATGGAGAAGATAATTTACCTTTGAAGTACATGTATAGTGAGTGCAGTTTTAATACTGCACTTGGGTGTGCATGCCGCAAAATGTAGTAGTATAAATTTTCTACTTGAGGAAGACTAACAAATGAAGAACCTAAATCATTCAAACTGTATGGGGGCAGACCTTCAGCCATTCTCTGGGCGGCTGATCGCCTTGGGATATCAGTTTTGACATCAGGGCCCAAGAAAGTTCCCATAATGAAGTTGATCAAGAATCTCTGGTCATTCGAGGATGCTTCGACCAACTGTCTAGGATGGTTGTTATTTTCTTGACTATCCATCCCTCCTGTTCAGCTTCTTTTTCAGTGCTCAACTTACCTATTTCAGGAATTAAGACAAAATTAGAAATAAGTCCAACAGGTGGTGAATTGTTAAGGAGCAGAAAATTGAAGCATAGTGGAGATAACCACTAAACCACATATGCTATGACAGGCGGATCCTTGCTAAGCCTGGCTTTATGCAAAAAAGCTCCAGCCCAAGAGGGTAAAGCTATTGATCTCAAAAACAACCTGGCCTGTCAAGCCTCTAGCACCAGGTTGCCTCTGTTTGAGACCAGCAAGGTCGCCAGTCGCAAACCCTACATCAGAGGATAATTATGTATAATCTTTAATTGAAAAATAAGAAAGACTTTCTCAAAAAATAAGATGAAGATAAAAGGCAACAAGATTTTCAAATCATAAGAGGAAACACTACAGTGCAGCAATCTGAAGGAACAATAAAAGTGGAAAGAAATGTTTCAGGACAAAGTTAGAGATTGCTTATGACATTTGTACCATCTTGTCTTAAGGAGGCCAAGCAACCAACCTGATTCTCCTCAAGAATAACATCATCTTTGGAACCACCCAGTAAGACATATAATGAAGAGTAGCAATCACGAATCACGACATGCTCATAAAATGAAGGACCATGAATACTGTTACAAACAAATTTCATTCTCGAGTCTTGACCGGCCTGCGAGACAAACAACATATTCAATCCTAAACACAAGAATCATAGAGAGAAGCAAATCCTGAAAGCCAAAATGAAAAAGACATGATATAACCAGGGAAAGATGATTGATCACCTTCACAAAGCATACAATTTTACTGCAACTGATATAACTAGGATATATTGAACTAGGCAAGTGTCTTGTACTGGATGTATGCTAACTCACCAAGCACATCTAACAAATCAGAACACATAATTTTCGTACTCGCTAATCTCTAAGTGGCAATATCAGAACGAAGAGAAGAACTAGATGCTGGCTCAGGAGCATACTGCACATATTGCCCTCAACAAGCTAATATGTCATGAAGAAAGCATGGAAGGCACCATTTACCACCCAGTTTGTGAGGAACTGTGGAAAACTCTTCTGAATCTATTTAAAACTCTGATCTCAATCAAATAATCATAAATCTGGAGATGAAGTATGGACATACTGTTGACATGTTACATAACAAGCTAATCCAAGTTATAAGAAATAAAAATAACATCAGTAGTACTGCGAAGGCTTAGGTCAAGTAATTTTGATGGATTACCATTGCAACTAGTCTTAGTAATCAATACTCAAATATAAAAAAGTAATCCTTCACAAATGATCCACACTTTCGAGCCCATTCAGCATACTATTAACAAGGATGTATTATCATTGCAACTACTCTCAATCATCATAATCCACAGTTTCTAGCCCATTCAGCATACTATAGACAGCATGATGACCCTGACATCAACAAGATTTAATTTGCATACATTTGTATTGAACCAATTGCTTTCATGAATATCAAGATAAAGTTCCTTTTCCAAAAGCAAATTGTGACTCACCAAAATTTAAGCATGTCTTCTGCTTTAAAGTCAAACTTTGATGACATTCCAAAAACCTGACGACCAAAGAAACACACCTTGCCTCTGGAGCAATAAAAAATTTAACCCTCCTGCAGCAATGCCATGTAAACCACCAAGTAAGAGAAAGGAAACTACAAGGAGAGGTTTCATCATTGATTGGCATAAGAAGATGGATGAAATTTCATGAGTTAATCAGAAATAAGAGAAAAGTTATACTCAAGATTGATCATCGACACCTCATTCTACCTAAATCAAAACCTGAAACAGAAAACAGGTTGAACAGTATTTGCTACAAGACATTCACCAAAAAATGGCACAATTCTAACAAATCTTGACCAGGCATACTGTTGCTGATGCTATCTTCACCTGTTAATTTGTCTCTTTCTAGTTGGATGTGAAGAATTTCTTCTCCACAGTGATCTAAACAGGTACAATTGCATGAAACCACTTCAAATATCACTTATTCTGACCTTATTCCCGTACTACTAGAAGAGATGTCATGGGTACTTCCATACCCTCCTTTTAACATTGAAATACACATGTTACTTTGGATTCTCTATGCACTCCATATAATGAAGTGCAAGGGAAAATCAAACTCTTAAGTAATTGAGATTTCAAGAAACAAGAAATATCAGCAATTCAGCATAAAAAAACATAAAAATAACAAAAATAGTATCAATATGAAAATCATTGTCTGTACTATTGCTTCAATAATAGACAATTGAGCTAAGTTGTATCGACAAAAAACAAGATGGTATAACTAGTATTTGATGTAGATCGAATCATGAAGAAGAAAGGACCAAAACAGGATTCAGCAAACCAGCAGCCTGTCCAGATTTTCCCCCATCGAGCCAGCACACTTGTGCCATATTGTGAAAATAATTAAGCCCCTATAGCCAGGCCTATTCTGTCATCGATCAGCAACTCTTCAAAGAGATATTTGGCAGATCTGTGGGGCCCATTACCATGTTTTAATAGGACTTGGGTGGAAGCCTATTACTACCATCTTATTCTATTTTGTTTCTATTTTTGTTATCAGTTTTAAGGAAGATTTTATTCAGCATTCAGTTTCCATTTTGGGTGTAACTAGGAATTAGAAAGAAACCTAGGCTAGTTTCAATTTTCATTGAATTGAATTTATTAAGATAAGTGTCACGATGAGGGGGTCTGTCCCTATTGTGATTAGTTGTTATTTTTATTTTATTCTTTTCCTATTTAGGCTAGATCACTATTCCCTAATTAGACTAGATTTCTATTTTCTGTTTTCTTGCTGCACAAGGACTTACTTTCCTTGTTTGATTGTACTTCATTGGTTATTATATAAGGGTGGTAAGGGGGACTGCTAAAGTAACGATTGTAAGCTCTCTAGCAGTCTCTCCTGTCTTTCTCCCTCAATCTGGTGTCTTTCTCTCAGCTCTCTTCTTCTTCTTCAGTGGTCCTGATTATCAAGGTTAACATTTGTTGCATGGTATCAGAGCTATGAAGAAAAAGGTGGAAAAAAAAAAACTGAAAGTCTGAGAAGAGAGGTCCCTGCAAGTCTTGAAAAAAAAAGGACGAGTCTCTGCTGTTTTGATGATATATGTATATATATATATGATCATACTGATTTCTTGTGATTTCCACTTATGCTGTTTTATCGTTGATGGGTTTGCCGCTGATAAACCTCTTGCAAGGAACATCCTACATGAATGAATTGGTTTGAAGATCCTGATTTGCTGATCGTGATTTTCCTGGTGCCGTTCGAAGAAGTGGCCAATGGTACCTTTGTTTTCCGCTGGTTTCTGACCCAAATCTCTGCTTGTTTCGCGCGAGGGTAGAAGAAGATTTTTTAGGCCTACTTTTCCAGGCAGCAATTTGTTCTTGGAGTTCAACGAGGGTTGAAGAAGATTTCCGCGAGATAACGTTTCCTGTTGGATGCGTGATTTCCACGAGATAAGGTTTCCAGATTACCGCCGCCTCCTCTCCCTGGTTCTCGGTTGCAGTGGGCCAGTGGCTAGGGTTTCTTCTCATTGAGTGAAGGACTAGGTCTCTCAATTGATTTCGTGAGGACTTCCTCTTCAAATTGTCTTCCATTACGAAGAGTACTTTCCATATTGTTTTGCCCTTTATTTTTTGTGTTTCCATATCTGCCCCTCCCTTTATGCCTACTTCTATCAACATCCATATTCAGTGTTATTGCCAAGTCTGTCCCTACACAATAATTACTAATACTCTATATGTCCCCTTGCCTCTTTATTTACCAATAGCCCCTTTAAATTTCTAGGATCTACCAAACTGCCATTGCCTTTTTATCATTGGACTCTTGTTGATTTACCAAACGTGAATATATTGTTCTTATCTGCTCAAGTCACCAGTTGGAGATTATTATTATTTTGTATCCTCATGTTAGGATTAGAACCTTGCACGATTTATTATTTAGCAATTGAATATATAGTACATTCGTAGACGATCTCTACAAAGAAGGAAAGATAGAGATTGAGATACAATGTGACTCTACATGTGATATGAATTGATAATAAAGAGATCTAGGTGATTTAGGCATCCTAGATTGGAGAAGAATCGAATAGAGTTCCTAAAGGAGGAAGAACTCTATTCCGGTCAATATACCCCCTCAAGTTGGAGGGTCAGGTGGATGGACCTTCAGCTTGTCACATAAGAACTGGAATCGACTCGTAGAGAGAGGCTTTGTGAGAGCATCGGCAAGTTGATCAGATGTAGTCATGATCTAAACAGAGAGTTGGAGATTGGCGATTGGCGACATGTTCGCACACAAAATGAAAGTCGATCTCAATGTGCTTGGTACGAACATGGAAGGCCAGTTTCACCAATAAGTAGGTGGCACCAATGTTGTCACACCATAAGATAGGAGGAGCCTTCAGAGGAAATCCCAACTCAAGAAAGAGAGCTTCCAACCAAAGTAACTCTGCAGATGTCTCGGCAAGGGCTTTATACTTGGACTCAGTAGAGGAGCATGCAACTGTCGTCTGTTTGCGAGATTGCCAGGAGATCAAATTAGGGCCAAGAAAAATGGCGTACATGGGTACACGCCTGTGGAGCGGCGATAAGAACTACTGCCAGCCCAGTCAGTAATCAGCATCAAAGAACGCTTGCAACTTATTGTCTGAAGAGCGTTTAATGAGCAAGCCATAGGTGCAAGTATGCTGCAGATAACGTAAAATACATTTGACTAAGGACCAATGATCTTCCGTCGAGGCAGACTCTGTTAACAATGAAGGCCACATCAAGCTGAGTAAAAGTAAAACACTGTAAAGCTTCAACGATAGATCGACATTTTGTGGCATCAGTCATAAGAGTACCCCCTGAAGATGAAGCCGGTGGAGTTATGGACATCGGAGTGAGAATGGGTTTACATGCACTCATGCCAGACCACCAAAGAAGATCCCTGATATATTGAGATTGAGAGGAAGTACACCCTTGGTATGAGAAAGGACCTCAACCCCCAAGAAGAAGTTTAGGGGTCCTAAATCTTTAAAGGAGAACTCGGCAGCCAACTGGTTCAATAGAGTAGTCACCTGAGAGGGAGTGTTACTGGTAACGATAATGTCATCAACGTAAATAAGCACATAGACCATAGAACCACCTTTCCTGTAGATAAATAAGGAGGGATCGGAACGAGATGCAGAAAACCCCAACTGAAGCAAAAAATGGGATAACCTGTGAAATCAGGCCCGGGGAGCCTGCTTGAGACCATAAAGAGACCTGTGTAGCATGCAAAAATGTTGTGGTTTGGTAGAGTCCTCAAAGCCAGGCGGCTGGGCCATGTAAACTTCTTCAAATAGAACACCATGTAAAAAGACGTTGTGAACATCAAGTTGTTGAATGGGCCAGCCTTGAGAAATGGCAATAGCAAGAATAGAGCGAACCGTTGTAAGTTTCACAACAGCGCTGAAAGTTTCTGCGTAGTCAAGGCCCTCTTGTTGGTGAAACCCTTTAGCAACAAGGCAAGCCTCGTACTGTTCCAATGATCGATCAGCTTTCCGCTTAACTCTGTAAACCCATTTACATCCAACCAAATTCATATGAGGAGAGCGAGGCACAAGAGACCAAGTACCATTCCTTAGAAGCACATTAAACTCATCGGACATAGCCTGCCGCCACTCAAAAAATTTCCGTGCTTGAGAGAAACACGTAGGTTCATCAAGAGGTGTGGTGGTGGATAAGGAATATAGAGGTGGAGGGCGGGTGGTGTGAGAGCGAAGCTGAATGGGATGCAACCGTGATGGGGCAGGTAGTGGAGAGGAGATAGCAGGGGTGGGGAGCGGGGGGAATGGTGCACCAGGTGAGGGGATAGTCATAGAGTTGTAGAGGTCTATGAGAGGACAAGTTCGGGGAGGAGGTGCAATAGAATCTGTAGTGGAGGGTTGAGAGGGTGTTGTATGATTCAGCTGTTGGTGCGAAACCTGGGTCACAACCCTGTTGGGTTCGCTTATGGGCTCACCCAATCAATGAAATTCCCAATATGAGAATGCAATGGCAGTTCTGTAATTAACCTGAACTTTAGAATCGACAAGAGAGTGAAATGGGGTGAGATAGTAGTTGAAATCAGCTTCTTAAATAAAGGGCATACCCAATGCACGAGGATCTCGCCACAGCGAGATCTGGGGAGGGTCATAATGTATGCAGCCTTACCCCTGCTTTCGCAAAGAGGCTGTTTCTAGAAATGAGGGGCAATAATGGAAAGTCACAATAGATTGGAAAGAAGGGACTAACCAAAGGGCTGGAAGGGTATCTTCATAAATAAGGGCAATAGCTTTAATTAATAACCAAGGGAGAGGCCATCTTCATCCTCTCGACTTGCATAGAAGGCAGCAGAACAAGATGGACTTCAGACGGGAGAATGCACTCATGTGGCCTCCTTGGGTTGGCATGGGATTTCAGAATAAGGACTCCAACTCACAACCCTCTTAGAAACAATCAACAATGGATGGTAAGTAATGAGTTTAATTTTCTGCAACTATTCTTGGCAATAGACATGAAATCAGATTCGAAGATGAGTTAGAACCTCCCAATCTTCGACTCCTTTCGGTCTCAAACTGGGTGAACTGATGTGCATATGCAAAGAGAAAACTATGCCCAGAATCTGAGAGCATAAGGTGTTGAATCGAACGGGATTGACCGACCCGAGTTGGGCTGCCAGTATCACTTAATGACTGAAACCAAGAAGTAACAATAGAAAGACGTTTTCCTTCCAATTCGACTAGGGCATTTTTAACAACATTCTTAATTCAAGATTCCAAGTAGTCATCTCATTCCACATTTCCACATCGCACGGAAGAAATGGGGGAAAATCTCGCACAACACAGCCACGCAAGCTCTCACAAACTCAATTCATTATTCCATTCATCGAATCTGCCCAATGAATTTGGTTATGAGCACATTTATAAAAACTAAATGGGTTTGGATGGTTACGCATGCCACCCCTGCTTTCCAAAATAATTAATAAGTAAACCCACTCCGTTAACCTGGGACTAAAAACGTTAGAATATATCATATGTTAACCAAATTGCCCTTCCTGCTAAACTAAACCTCTTTCTTCCATTACTTGGTCTGTGGAGCAAGAACAAACCGAGGAGAAGCCCTAAGCCCCTAACAGCTACTACACCTTCGAGGTGACCACCATTCATGCCGCTGAGCTGAAACAACCCACCAATGGCTTCCAGCGACCTGGAAATGTAGAGCTGCTACTGAGATCTGCTACCTGCAACTCCTCCACTCTTTCTTCCATGCATGTTTTATTATTCTTTTTCACATAGTTTATCGTTTCAGAATCGGTTACATTAAGGTGGAACTAGGGTGAAGATGATAAGATTAAGAACCCATTCAGTTTCAAATCCTTTTTCTGTTCTGAATTCTGGAATCTGCTTTAGTTACCTTCCTTCATGGAGGGAAGAGTAAAAAAATTGAACCACTTTCGCTTCCACTGTTTTCATTTTTCTTTTTAAATTGATAGTCAAAGCAGAGAACTGATTCCGTCGGTTCCAACCAGGAAACTCTAACAGATGTAATCATATGAAACAATGAACAACCATGATCATCTCTAACGGAATGATACAATTCAAATTTCTTCTTTTTTTTTCCCCAATTTTGCTCCTATTGAAAATCTACTCTTGTTTCTAAATGAAAAGAACAAAAATTCTTACATACAAAATCTAAAAATACATACAAGATGTTCTGTTTGTCACTTTGTTTATATACTAATAGTCTGAAAGTCAATTTCTCTTTACCAAAAATAAATAAATAAACTCAATTTCTCTTTCTCATCCCTTCGATTTGGTTGGGAATGATTCATTCAATCAAACAGGATGAGTGCGTAGAGATAGAATTTCAAGAGAAGAAAAGAAGAAGAATCTCAAAAGAAGACAACATTGGTGACACCAAAATCGTCAGAATTGGCAATGGAATGATGGGGCCACAATTCCCTGAGAAGCTTGAGAAGCAACTGTGCCTTGCGCTTGGCTCACACGCTACTGCATCCCTCTGCAACTGCTCTAACGCTGAGCACAGTGACAGCAGAGCACCCACCGTGTACTCCATCACTCTATTTGATATCTTCAGTATGATCTTCACAAGAATCGGAACTGTAGCACGTGTAAAGAGAAGGCCGCGCAACTCGTCCACACCCGGCACAACAGCTCCACCGTTGCCAGAGCTTGCTCCGCCGAGACCGCCTTGATCCGATTTTGCTTCACCAGGCACAACGTGAACAATGCCTTTATCCCGACCTTCAACGCTCTTGGGTATGCCAACGGATGTTTCAATATTGTCGTTATCCCTTCCACAACGTCCTCGACATTTCCGGTCATGATCTGATGCTCCATGGACTGAGTTCCCGTGACTGCCATCTCAAGGAGTGCCGACGCATTGACTCAGACTTCGATGGACAAGCTTACCACGAGCGCGAGAGGATGATTAGCTTCTCGAGACAAGCTTACCGCGAGGTCACGGCGGGGAAGATGAGCTGCAGGTATATTGTCTGGAGATGTTCTTGCGCAAAGATGATGGGACTTCAAACCCTAAACGGTGGATTGTGTTCTTGTGCATAGATCATGTCATTCTACCTTATCAAGGGTATATTGTTCATAAAATGTCTAAAACACTCTTACCGATTGCAACTAACGGGAACAGCTAACGGAGTGGGTTTACTTATTAATTATTTTGGAAAGCAGAGGTGACATGCGTAAATATCCAAAACTCACAGGTGGATCTATGATTACACGATACCTACGGGGATGTACATGTAAACTACCCAAACTAAGGCTCTCTTTGGTATGCTTTTTATTTTTTATTTTTGCCTATTTAACAAAAATCATTTGTGAAAACCATTTTTGGTCAAAACATAAAAATCGTTTGGTAACCACTACACAGAATAGATTGTAGACAAAGAAATATGTTTGGCATACCTATGTGCATAATAATTTTTTGAAGTGGGTGGGTGAAGAGATGCCACCTTTAACCATCCTCCTTCGCAAAGCATAAACTCAGAACCAAGTTGTTGGGTATCAATCTCTCTGGATTTTCCTTATTTCATTTTGGGATTTTGGGTTTAGATCACCCATCCATATGCGATTTAATCCCCTAAGATCCAGATCCGAAAGGTTTTTGCAAATCAAAATTGAATTAGAATTGTTCATTTCCACCCAAGATCTCATTTTTATTGACACTAATTCATCGTCGGTGAAGGAAAACTACCTCCATGGCAAATCTAGTTGTCAAGTTTGACTCATATACCTTGTTCAGGGATCAGGGCTAAAGTAGATCCTTTCTTTACAACCCACGGTAGCAGCAAATAAGTGTATGTGTGTGCGACAACCTCAAACCAGAGACTTTTTTTACTTTCCCAAACCAGGAAGAGAAACCGATCTTGCAAATTGGGATAAGGTGCCATTTGGATTTCATCATTATAGGCACAAATTGCTCCATGGCAGGACCAAAAAACAAAAACACAATCAAATTAGGACTGAGTTTCCCTTCATCTATTGCGAAGAACGAATTCATCATCCTGGCATTGGTATTGTCAGATTGCCAGAGATTGCAGACGGAGAGTAGTTTCAGTTTTTATATATATATATATTTTTTTTGGTGAAAGAGTAGTTGCAGGGAAAATAAGAAGAATGGGAAGTGGCAAATAGGGTTGCAGGAAGAAGAAGATGAGGGAGCGGGTGGAGTTGCAGGAAAAATAAGAAGAATGAGAAGTGACGGATGGGGTTGCAAGAGGAGGAAGAAGAAGAAGTTGGAGGAGGAGGGTCGATATTTCTAATTAAACAAGGAAATGACGCTCTTACCCTTCGATTTTAAGACCTATGAGCACGTGCTCATTAAAGTCCCCGCATAAATAGTCAAAAGTGATTTTCAACGAAAAACCATAAAAGGCTTTCGATCTCTTTTTGGTTTTTGGTTTTTTTTTTTTTCAATCTTTTTAAAATAGAAACAGGCTCCATAAACGATACCAAAGACACCCTAAACTGAAAGTTTCGTAATTATAGTCTAATGCTGGAATAGAAATAAAATCTAAATAAGTAGAAGTGCAATGGAACTCTAGCCTAAGTAAAAGATTACAAGATAAATCCAAATAAGTAAATAAATAAACTACTAATATTCTACTAGACCCAAATTCCAATTTGAGCCCGGCTCTAGGTCAGAGTTTTCAAACAAGTTCAGCCCGGTCCAAAGAAATGTTCATGCATCAATTCCCCCGCTGTTGAGAAAAATTTACACATGATTTTGTAGAGCAATAAAAATAAAAGCACACAAACGAAGGCTAACTGCTTCTTGTCTACAACTCGAATAAAATCCAACATATGAAGTTTTGGGGTTGCATCCATGGCTGGAAAATTGTGGGGAATAGCCTTTGCTCCACTAGCTTCCAAAGGTATTTCTTCCACAATATTCTTGTCTCCCGTTGCCACTATTGGTTGTTCTTGTCGAGGCTGCATCATCAGTATTGCCTCTTTCAGCTTTGAGCAAACCTTATCAACTAATCCTTGAAGAACGAATGTTTGGCACATGTGAAAAGGTTGTAGGGTGCATAAATTTCTATCACGATCAACGATTCCTGTTTGGCACATGTGAAAAGGTTGTAGGGCCGAAATGACACAAAGTCAGTTATATAAATACCATGTTTCGACTTTTCTCGGTAAACTCGACTGGTTTCGCCAGTTTATGAGAAAACAGCTCCAAATCTTACCAAAAAAAAGCTTGGAACACTTGGATTTGATGCTCAAGAACAACATTTGGAGGAGATTTGCTGCCTAACAAGTAACAACCTTCCTTGGAGGAGATTGAACTTGAAGGCGTCGTACTAGTTCAATATTAGGATGAGCATATAGGGTCTATGTCACAGGGTTAAAACCCTTAAATACACATAGCTTTCCCTATGTTTCCTAACGTTTTCAATAAAACCTTCTTGTAGAAGTTTTTAAACAAAGTATAGGTTTCAGTGATATGAGTAGATGCTATTCGAACCGTTCCTTTTCTTTCCATGTCAGCTATAGTGTCCCTACCCATGACGCTAGAGCCTGTGAATGAGGAGCTGTCAAGTCCAAAACACAAGTCAAAAACAGCAGAAGAGCTCTGTGTAGTTGTTGGCTTGTACTGTTAAATGTTGACTCAAAATATATTTCACTCTATATAACAAATAATGTTGTATGTAAGATTATGAAATGGTTGACAATTTGATGCCTTTTCATTCCTATTGCTTATTTAAGCTGTTCTACTTGAATTATATGTGTTGTAATACTAAAGATTGTATTGAATAGGTCATATCAGTACATATATTATGACAAAACCCTACTTGAATTATATGTGTCCTTTAGACAAGATCCCTTGCTAAACCGGTTTCTAACTCAAGTTTCTGGGTTCTACAATTCAGGTAGGTTGGTGTTCTATGTTCCATGGGGCTTACATTGTCATAATACTAATGTAAGACCAGTTCCCAACAAGTCAACTAGGAACCAGTTCCACAGTAGGATTATTCTATTCTGCTAACAGTACAATGTGTCTCCAGTTCCAGCAATAGAAAACGAAAGAAAATACCTAACAGTAGGTGAACAGCAGGGTGATTTAATCCCTTAAACCCTCAACCATACTAATTAGAACCCCAGGTTGGTGTATAATCACTGAAGAAAACAACAGTGTAAATTTTTGAATGGTGGCAGTTTGAATTTTTATTTTTTATTTTTTGGGTGGGGGTGGGGGAGTAGTAGTAGTTGAGTTTGTTTGTGGTTGAGTGGTTCTATATAGATCTCGCAGAGATCACGGCGAGTTTTAGAATTATGGATGACAGCTATCACATCTAAAAACTTCTCAGGACCAACAATCTCATTTAAATATTCAAGGAAAAACTTAAGTAGAAAGATATATCTAATAGGATACTTCCGACTACAACAAACAAGTATGTAAAAGACTACAACAAACAAGTATGTAAAAGAATTAAAGTATATCAAGTTTCTAATAACTTCGTCGCATCAAGTTCACTTGTCCAGAGTTCAACAGAGAAATCAAGCAACAGGAGAAAAGAAAATAAAAGAGATTTATTGTTCAACAGCAGGGTACAGTTACTAACTAGTTTCTGGTCGGACAACTGTTTAAAGGGTGCTCAGACAACTGTTTAAAGGGTGTTGGAAGTACTCAAACTGTGTCATATATTGTCAGTTTTAATCAGGCAAAATCAAGAGAAAAAATCATATGACGATCTCAGAGATTCGAAGCTTAAAATCTGAAGTAGAACTAAAGAGTATGAACTGATAAACTCATGAACTGAATCCATAAACTTTGTTTCATTTTCAAGTAATGTCTCGAATCTAAAGCCAACATTGATAACTAATAAACCCTAAACTCCAGAAATCACTTAAGCACATGAGCTTAAAAGGGCAAAAAATGGAAAAAACATAAGCATGGAAGTAACTAAGAACAAATTTGTATCTCTGAGAATTTACCGTTACTCCGCCGGACACTGAAGAACGAGCAAGAACAAATCGGAGCTCCGTTAACTTGAAGAAGACAAAGAATAGTCAGAGCTCCGACTGCCGTCTTGGTCAGCTTTCTCTTTCTTCCCCACCGATTTGTATCAGACTTACAGTGAACATGGTAAAAATGAAAATACCTAAAAGATTCGTTATTTTGCATCCAAAGATTTTTAAATTCGGAACAGCTGGAATCGGGCCCTCGGACCTGAAACCCAGCAAAGAGATCCCAAAACCCTAAAAAGTGATCACTCCGAAATGTTCAGAGTCGAGATCGGTAACGACCGATTCCGATCTGAATCAACTTACCCAGATCTCGATTCCGATTCTCTAAACGATGTTTTGCACGAAAAAGGGTGAGTGATGCCAGAGGTGCTCATTTAATAAATCTTTGAGGCATGGATGAATCGTTCACATTAATGATTAGTGATCCAAACGAACCTATAGCCCACTAGCCCACAAGAACGGATCAGAGAAGCGCAGACTTTTTTATTTTCTCCTTGTGGTTTTTTTTTTGTTGATTTCTGCTTGTGGTTACTACCTACTAAAAGTAAAATATTATTTCTTCTGTTACTTTTTTTTTAAATCAAGATTGAAGGCAGTAATTTCATTATTTTCTTTCGACCCAAAATAAAAAAATTCAGATTTTTGTGTCTTCGTGATGAACTAGACAGGGTAATCTCCTTAATCCGTACCTTTTTATTATTGTTACGAAAAAACAATCAGAGAAATACAGAACTTTTTATTTTTTGTCCATAACTACTATAGTAACTTTTTATTCAGGGGTTTTTTACAATTATCACCTCAAAATTTTTACTATTTATTATTATCCCCTTACAAACTTTCAAACAATTATTACCCCCTCTGATGCATACTAATCACTAAATGATCTCACCGTCACATTTTCGTAACGATTGAGATTAGTCATGATAGTGTGCCGTTATCACAAATTTTTTAAGATCAAAATACCCTTTTGAGGTGGTAATTATTAAAAAAAAAAAAAAACCCATCACCATCCGTCTCCTTCTCCTTCTTCTCCTTCCTCCTCAGCAACCCCAAAATGTAGCTGCCATGAAACCAAAATAAAAAACCGGGCTGCAAATCCACCTTTCTGCATCCTCCCATTTGGAGGGTAAAGTCCTTCCACTGTTGAAAGGCAAGAGGGCAGCAGTAGCGTACCTCCGGCTGCCGTTCACTGGCAATGGAACCCGTTCTGAGCTCCATCCCTTCTGCATCCCTATACTTCCGTGCCGGTAATTCGGTGTTCCTGGACTGGGGAAGATACCAGTTTTGCGAGAAAAAACAGTGCTCTTCTTCATGCCTTCCAATTGCGGCGAAGAACTGGTGACATCGCTTGCCCCATTTTTCAAATCAAGTGAAACAGAGAGTCTTCGCCTACCTGACCTTTTGACAGCTGTAGTAACATCAGATTTGAGTCGCCTGTTCTGACATTCTGTGAAGAAACTGTTTTAGAGTTCGGACTTGAAATAATGGAAGCTGATTAGCTGAAAATAGAGTTTGGTACCTTTGAGAGCTTGGGAGAAGGAATTCTGCGGTTGATCTAGGGTATAGTTATCGTCTTGTGTCTCTGTTTCTTCTTCTCGTTCTGTAAAGGACTCGGTTAGTGAGCTTGGTGTCCCAAATTGAAGTTATATCGGAAGTCGTAAGACGGAAGACATGGTATCTTTCTATTTTTTTTCCACAAACTTTTTTCTTTTTGTTTGAACTTTGAACTCATCCTAGTCTAGGCAGTAGTACATTTTGCCTTGTCTCCTTTTGTGACAGGGAGACTGTTCTTATTGACTGTACGTGATGTACTCGGATCTAAATCTGGTTTTTTATTTTGGTTTGATTGCAGTCACATTTTGGGTTTGCAGAGATGAAGAAGATGAAGAAGAAGACGGAGAAGGAGGATGAGGAGAAGGACGCTGATGGGTTTTTTTTATTTTTTTTTATTTTTATATAATTACCATTTGAGAAGGACATTTAGGTTTTAGAAAATTCGTGACGAAGGTACACTGTCACGATTAACCCCCACCGTTACGAAAATGTGACGGTGGGGTCAGTTAGTGGTTAGTATGCATCACAAGGGGTAACAATTGTTTGAAATTTTTTGAAAAAGTAATAATAAATAGTAAAAATTTGGGATGATAATTGTAAGAAACCCTTTATTCATTATATTCTTTTTCTCCTTTAAGATGGATGGTAGTAGTTTCGAGATTTTTAAGGAGACATTAGCTTTTTATCATTGCTATGGAGTATGGACGGTCTCTCTAGGATATTGAATGTCTATAAGAATATTAATTTATATAAAGGAATTAAAATAGAAAATATGTGTCCCGAGATTAATCACTTGCTTTTAGAGGATAATTTTTTTTTAATTTTTATATATAGAGTAGATGGAGATGACATCTCTATTGTGTGTGCAATTTGTGTAATTTATGAACCTGTTTCAAGATATATCTCTGGACAATAATAAATTTTAGCAAAAGTAGTGTGTCGTTTGGTAGATCAGTTAGTCATCATATAAAGCAAATGGTGTCCTGTAATCTTGGAATCAACCATATCAAGGAGGGTGCGAAATATTTGAGTACCGCTGTATTTCTTTAATAGAAATAATTCTCGAGATTGGGACCATTTAATTAGGAGGGTAGAAAATAATCCTAGTGGTTGGAAGATCCCTCTTTTAACCCAAGCAGGGAGGGCAATATTAGTTAAATCGGTTATAAGTGTTGTTCATACCTATTGGATGTCATGTTTCTCAACGACGAAGAAGATATATGCTAATTGGACTCTATTTGTTTGAGATTTTGAAAAGAAACAAAGGAGGGAGAGAAAAAAAGGTATGGTGTAGGGTGGGATAAAATTTGTTTACCTAAGACCATGAAGGTTGGGGTTTAGACTCCCAAACATGCAAAATAAGGCTGTGTTGATTAAACTTGTCTAGAGATTAATCATGTATCAAAAAATTTCCCAATTGTCTATCTTTTGTACCAAGATAAATCATTTATTGTGGCACGTGGAGTTATGCCTTTGTGCTGAATTGTAAAACGTGAGGCAAGGGTTTCTATATTCCAATATGACCATCAATTTTAAGATCTAATTAGCATGTTCTGTAATAGTTTCTTAGCACTATTTAGGGAAAGCTTCTTAATCCCACCATGTAGGAAAACTATGCCTACAATTAATTCGATTCAGTTTACCAAAATAAATAAAAAAAATTTAATTTGATTCAAGTACTTTAAAAATATTTAAATGACACCCCTATAGATGTATTTAGATGGGACAATTACTACGAATCCCCTACATTTTGTCTATATTTACTGATACTTCTCTACCTTAAACTTTGTTCTCACTTTCCTAAAAATGTCTTACCAACCCCCAAAAGTGTACTTTTATCTCTCCTTCTCTCTTGGTACTTTAAAACCCCCAAATCACCCATTTGTCCAAGTAAACCCATCACCCCCTATCCGGTTGTCCTTTGACTCTATCCAACACTTTTGAATCAAGTCCCTCCCTTGCAGACTAATCATTTTCCTTCATTTGGTCTACTTAGCTTGTCTTTCATTCTCGCCAAGGAAAACGGTGCAGCCATTACGATTTAGGGCTTTCCAAAGGAGGGTTTCATCGGTGAGCCCGAACACTAAGAAATTGCAAGCGACTGAGTTCTTCCTCTTGACTAAGAGGGAACTCATAATTTGAGAGTTGCTGGGATTGTACTAAAGGTTCAAAGGAATATAAAACATGATAACGCATTTCAGTGCCTCATTTATTTTTTTATTTTCTCTTGATTTTTTCTATCATTGTTCGTTTTTACGTTCAATTGAGCACAACCCTAAAGTGTCTTGATGTGGTCTAATAAGCAAGTGCAACGATAACTTAAGAGACTTGAAAGGCTGTTTTATCTTGAATGTTGATTTGCAAGAATCCGATTTGTATCATAAAAAAAAACTATTATCTTAAGGAGAGTGACCAGTGACACGACTTTGCCTCATCGATTGTTTAAATTTCTCCATATATCTTGAGGTTTGTGACGCTAAGTTTGTATATTTTGGATGATTATTTCCAACAAAAACAAGAAGAAGATGAGGAAGCGCCACTGATTAAATGCAAAGAGTTATGGAGATGGATCTGTTATTTTGTTTTTCCCCAGATAAATGAGATCATCTATCATTTGAAAATACAAAATCAGAGATACGGCAGTGGATATAAATTATGGGTAATGGCCAATGAGAAGGAGTTGTATACAATGGTGCATGGATTCTCACAGGTTCCCTACAGTTGTTTGGTTCCTCTCAAAGAATCTGAAATGACGATCTAACCCCTGCCCATTCATTGTCTCTGTACTCACGCTTGTGAGAATCTCGATCCCCGAGTTTTTGCTCCTATAAGGCAATTACACTATTCCAGCTGTGACGGAGCTCCACTTTCCCACTGCCACGTCGCCTCTCTATCGGTACGCTTCGCTGAAACTCTCGTGAAAAGTGGAAAAATGGAGAGAATCTCTCTATCTTATCTCCCCTGTTTTCTATATCTCGTATTGTTCTTCGTCGCATCGACACTTCCCTCAGTCGTCGTTTCATTGCCAAAGGATTCATCGGCGATAATATCCAGATTCCAACAGTACCTTCAAATCAACACAGCTCAGCCGAATCCTGACTACTTTGGAGTTACAGATTTCATCCTCTCTCAGGCCAAAGTCATCGGCCTCGAATCCCAAATCCTCGAGTTCGTTAAGGGTACGCCTGTTGTTCTCCTCAAATGGCCCGGTACAAACCCTAGTCTTTCTTCCATTCTCCTAAATTCGCACACCGACGTGGTACCTGCCGAGCAACATAAGTGGACTCACGGTCCTTTCGACGCTCACATCGATCAGGCTGGAAATATTTATGCGAGAGGATCGCAGGACATGAAGTGTGTTGGGATGCAATACCTTGAGGCCATCCGCAGATTGAAAAACTATGGGTTTCAGCCGGTTAGGACGCTTTATGTTTCATTCGTTCCGGACGAGGAAATCGGTGGCCATAACGGAGCTGAGAAGCTTGCAGAGTCGGAAGAATTTGAGAAAATGAATGTTGGGATCGTCCTTGACGAAGGTAAACATCCTTGCTATTTAGAAGTAGTTTGGTTTTCAGAATTACAGTACACTTAAAAATTTTCGGTTCGGAACTCTGATAGGGCTGGCTTCGACGAGTGACAATTACCGTATTTTCTATGCGGAGAGGTGCCCATGGTGGCTTGTGATTAAGGCTACTGGTGCCCCTGGACATGGGTCAAAGCTTTACGACAATAGTGCAATGGAGAACCTGCAGAAGAGCATCGAGAGCGTGAGGAGGTTCCGTGCTGCTCAATTTGACATGTTAAAGTCGGGTTTGAAGGCAGAAGGCGAGGTCATTTCAGTGAATATGGTCTTCTTGAAGGCTGGCACACCATCCCCGACTGTAAGTTATTGGATTAGTTATTTGTGCGTTTGGCCTAATAGTTCACCAGCTATTGCTTTGGTTCTACTTCAAATCACCCTTCTGTGATTCAGTTTTAACTCAGAGGTGTTTAGTGCAACAGTGTGTCAACCAACCTTACACATAGATCAGAGTCATCAGATCCCTTTCGTTATAGGTTGAACGCTAACATCAATTCCAGACCAAGGGCTCATTAGCAGTCTCAAACACATTTTAATATGGCTTAAGGTCCCATTTAATGGATCCTGGCTTTGGTTTGTTAGCAAACAGAATTTGAATTGGACCTGGCAACATGCAAAGTCAATTGAATAGGAAACATGATAACCTATTTATTCAATTAAATTCAAATTTAATTATGCTGTGTTAGTCATTAATTGTTTTCTGCATTATCTGAAGCAATAATTTTGTATTAATCCTTAATTTTTTTTAATCATATTAAATCTTTTAACTGACATAGAGAAGCTGTAGGTTCACACTGGGATACTTCTCTATATTTCTTCTCCAATGTGAATCCCACCTAACTTCAAAATCTTCATTGCTAACCAAAATCCAACTTGGAGAGTTCTCCTAAATAATATGAATATGAGCACTTTAGAGCTTACCATAATATAACTTGAACTAGAAACAAAAAATGGTTAATCCCTTCGCATAAACAGTTTGTCAGTTTCTACATACAATTACAATGTTTTAATTGTTTATGATGAAAAAAAATCTGTCCTGATGTTTTACTTCCTTCTCTATAATTTCAAGAAAAAATTTCATTGAGTTCTATGTTTCTTTAGTTAGTTTTTAGTACAGGTTTTGTTCTGTAACTTTTCTGGTCTGGGAGTGGGAGGAATAAGATTGGGGGGGGGGTATTTATCGATTTCATCAATTTGATAGGTTCTAATTTGAATTTTTTTTCATATGGAATGTCAGTTTATTGTGCTGATTTGCAGATTTCAAATTGAAATTGAGGTTTAATCTCAGGATGACCTCTTAATGCTTTGTTTAACCATGGGGACACTGGGGTTAGAGTAAAAAGACTGATGCAACATTCTTATTGCAGGAGGACTGAGGGAATTAAAAATAAATAGAAAAATGGAGTGAAGTAAATGAGTTACTATAATGATTTATAGTTTTTCTCCCTCATTGAATATTCAGGTGGTGGTAGCAGAGATTTTGTTGTAAACAATAATATCCAAAAATTCATTATGTAATCAATCAAAGCCTCTGAGAGCAATAGGTCTTCTGTGGACTGGATTGGAAACTGGACAGCAGGGTAACGATGGTTGACAACCCTACTGTTCTCTTTTTCCAAATGACCAATGAAAGGCCATGGGTAAAATCCAGAGTGAATATTCAAAGAGGGGTATCCCCACCCTCTCCTTTGTTCTATATTAGGTCAAACACATTTACCTCTCTAGAAAAGACAGATTATTAATTCTGATTATTAACATCCAAAATAGAATCTGGATAGATCTTGATCTGATTGGAAATCAATCTTTAGTAGTTATTCCCTAAATTCAGTTTAAGAATTAATACCCTGATTTAGGAATTAGTGCTGGAAATTGACCCGGAAGGCAATGATAATTGTCTTATTTTCAAAGACACTAAAGCAGTACAGAGAGATTGGACTCTCTGATGAGACTAAACAGTCACTCATAGAATTTAAACCATAGCTATCTGCTTAAATCATATACTGATTAAGTTTGACAGTTGATTTGGTGGATGTTTAGTGAGTTGATCCTTTTGATGTCATGTTTTATTATTTCCTTCTGATTCCTGCCCTTATTCAACTCAAATTTATGTGGCCAAAACCTTATTATGGACAAAAGAGGAAAGAGTAGAACTGATGTAGATAGGAGGAGGAGGAGAAGAAAAGTCCAGCCATCGCATCAAGCCCAGTCCAATCAACCATCCAGTCAGTGTAGGCTTTGCGGCACCGTCTTTGGTTCACTATCATGGGCAGCCAGATTTCTGGCCATTACTACATCTTTGTAGTCCTTGCGTAGGGGACCTTTTAGTAGTTTTATTTAGTTTCTATTTGATATAGATTCTCTTCTATGTAGTAGTAGTTACTAATTTAGTGGCTGTCTCTATTTTGTTAAGTGTCTACATGTTAGTTTCTAATTGGAAGAATGCTATCTCCCTCTCCATGCAAGGAGGGATCTGAGCTGTTGTTTTGTTTCAAGTATTAAATAAAGTAAGGCTCTTTACATGACCGCTATTTAGACGAAAGAAAAAACAATGGCTTGAGATGCAGTTAGCAAGGTGAGAGACTTTGCATGGTCAGTGAGATGCTGCTCCAGGCTTGAATGAAAGGTTCAAGTCATAACCCCTTCCTCCTATCTATATTCTTCTTCCCCTTTTCAAAACTGATTCCGTGATTCAACTGAGATTGCATTTATGTTGTCAAAAATTCTGGGGTTTTTATTTGAGGGTTGTTAGTGCTAATCAGAAGGGAGTTAATTGGGGGGCTAACTGAGTTGATCTGCTGCCCTGTAAAAGCTTTGCAGTTGTACTGTTTTGGAGTATACTTAAATTTTATGAGTTGCAGTTTAGCAGCTTCTGGACTTCACATTGGGACAAGATTTGAATGAGTTGTTCTCTGTACAAGGGGAGCCAATCGACCAGGAGTTGATTCTGATTAGATCTGCCAATTGGGTGTTATCACAGTTCCTAGATTTAGGAACTAAATGTTGCTATTTCTGTTCCTGTTGATCGGAAACATTCAATTACTGATATACCGTCTTCTGTCCATCGGTTCATGGCTAGTTTTTGAAGTTATTAACTGTTGGTAATTTATTTCTTCAATTGGAATATTGAAAAGTTCTATCCTGCAGATTGATATATATTGGTTGTTACTAATTCTGAGCCTAAGTTTCTATTTTGTGTACCACTGATGTAAGGCTTCTAGCCATTGTATTGAACTGAGTTTTATATATGATGATCTGTTTATGGAGTGATGAATCTGTTCCTGTTCTGGTGTTATTCTGCCTCATGGATTTGAAGATATACTAAAAAGGGTGTACCCAGTGCATGAGCTCCCTCCACTGTGGGGTCTGGGGAGGGTCATATGTACGCAACCTTATTATGGGAGGAGGGGCAAGGAAGAAAGAGAATCCAGAAAGAAATCAGAATTGCAGGGGGGGGGGGGGGGGAGAAGAAGCAGTAGGTCGCAATGAGCAACCTTACCGTTGCGCCGAGGCCCGCCCTCTAGATTTGAAGATATACTGCTGTTTATAAATTAGGAGTTTAGTTTCCATTTTTATTTCTTGTCAATAACTTGAAATCCAACCATTGGATTTTCATCCAGGAATTGAAGTACGATTTGTTACCTACACCTGACCTAAGTTTGGGGTTAATCTGAACCCTAGATTGGGGATTATCTGTGGTGTTTAACCTGCTGGTTGTGAGCCCTATGATTTTTCCTGTTGGGCGGGAATCTGAAACTTTCCATAGGGATGCCTGGATTCCATCAAGAACAAGGGGAGAAAATTGTTGATGAACAGTCTTGAGGGAAAAAATTGTGATAACTCCATTGATGATGAGACCTTAACTTACTGCTGTATGCTTGGCCAGTTGGCCATTAGCCAGACGATGAGTCAGCAACCATGTCTAGGAGGGGGCATACCCAATCTAACTGTAAATTAACTTCTTCCTCCCATGTCACCTGGGCATTAAGTAATGCAATACCATTGGAGAAGCTGGAATATGCACCAGTGGATACAATCTCTTCTATTCACATGCTTTAAGGAACTGTCTGCACTTGTTTTTTGTTCGAAAGTATTTCCTTGAGTGAACGGCTCAACATGTTGCTCCCACCACCTCTATCGTGTACTAGTATAGCCACCTACTTTGTCTAGTCACCACCCTCCAAGTCCCTGAAGCTGGCAAATTACAGATCTGTAAAACCACCAACAGATTTTGACAACCCCACCCCATCTTTCAGTTTCAGCTATTGCCGTGCCTATCTGATGTAAATTCCTTATTCTTTCTGTCAGGGTTTCGTCATGAATCTGCAGCCATCTGAAGCTGAAGCAGGTTTTGATATTCGAGTCCCGCCAATTGTTGATGAGAAATCGTTGGAGAAACGGATTGAAGAGGAATGGGCACCTTCTTCACGCAACATGACATTTGAGGTATGGAAGAACTTGGAAGATTTTCCTTATTCCCGAGAATCAAGTTAGGAATGGAGGAAGGAAGCATTTATTTATTGATTTCCATTGCCGTTATTCTTGCATTGGATCTCTTGCCAATATTTTATGTAAACGAGATGAGTTAAGGGGAATTACTACTACAACTACCACTAAAATAGTTATCATCACTATTTTTATGTGATGCTTTGTTTTTGTGTGTGTGAATTTTTCATCATAACTATCAAATATCCATAGTGAAAGAGTTGTAAAAGCCATATATTGGGATGCACAGTTTTTCAATTCTGACCATGTTTGCTTGCGGCAGTTTAAACAAAAGGTTTCTACCCTAAATCAGTTTGGGAAACCAGTCCTCACTGCTACAGATGACTCTAATCCATGGTGGACAATCTTTGAAGGGGCTGTAAAGAAAGCTAATGGCAAACTTGGAAAACCAGAAGTTTTTCCAGCAGCAACAGATAGTCGATACTTCCGGCAACGAGGATTGCCAGCAATTGGCTTTTCTCCCATGGCAAATACTCCTGTTCTGCTCCATGACCATAATGAGGTAACTGTCAAATTTGCTCTCCATGCTTCCAGTTGCTATATGTCTTTCCCATGTATTAGTATATTTGCTAGCTGTGTCTTCATTCACATTTTAGACACTGTGTTTTATGATTAAATTCTGTATTCACAAATACATGAGGTTGGGAACCAAATGGTGCTGTTGCTGTAACAAATCCTGTATTTTAGGATTAAGTTCTTTTTTCTCCCATGGCAAACACTCCTATTCTGCTCCATGAACATAATGTATTAGTATTTTTGCCTTTTCCATGTATTAGTATATTTTCATCCTATTTTGTTTGGTTTTCCATAAAATGGATTCTACAAAACTGCGAATTTTGCCTGTTCTGCTGACTCTAAAATGTGTTAGGGTTGGGTTTCCAAGTACATTGGTGCATGGTGCATATTGAGACCTTCAACCATTCCCCTGTGAACAGATTTTTCATTGGAGGATGATAATAACTCTTGTGGTCCAATAGACTACTGGGCCAAATTGCTGAAGCCCAGCTTACTTTATGGTCTAACCAAAAAAGGCTGTCAAAATGTGAGGTCAACCTTAGGTTTCTTGGAATAGATCAATTTTCATTGCTTGAATTTTCGTGCTGGATGGGAAGAAGAGGATGCACCATAATGTTTTTGCTAGGGACAGCTGAAAATTTCCTGATCAGACATTTAAGCCATTGTTTGGCTGACTCTTTTTTTGGGTGGGGGGGGGGGGGTTGTTCTGCAGGAGTTCTTGGCAGCAATTTTTGTTCTTTTTCTCCATTTTAGGGATGCAATGGGAAGCAAGCTGCAAATGTATCTCAAGTCATGATGACTGAGGGATCAGCCTGCCTGCGAGTCAGGTCCTTAGGTTGGGGAACAATGCCCAGACCAGACCTGAGCTTGAATTGGGATGGAAGTAGCCAACCGTAACCAGAAGATCTTCTTCCAAGCAATATTTCAGGTCACAGATCTTTTTTCACTTGCATTGTCGTAGTTTATTTTCTATGTAGGAACGACCACACTCCTTCATAGATCACTAAAACAGAAACATCACCCAGAGTTGTGTCATTTATCAATTTCTAACATAGTTGCTATGCTTTATTTTATTTTATTTATAATTTGATTATCTGTGTTATGCAATTTATGCTAATCAATTATTGTTTTCTAATTATTTTTTATATTGTGATGCAGTTTCTAAATCAAGCAGAGTACCTGAAAGGAATTGAAATATATGAGTCAATCATCAAAGCATACACATCTTACACCGAGCACACCGGGAATGTTGTATCCAAAGATGAATTGTAAGAGAGCAGCATGCCTTGTGACTGAACAAGTTTTAGCTTCATTATAGTGCAGAAGAGATAAGGGATTGACTCAACTTGGTAACTGTAAGGGAGAGAAATGTATTAATGGAGGTCACTCTCCTATTCCCAAGTGCATTGGTGAATAATAAGATGTATTCCATTGGTTTAAACATTAGTTTCTAAGGGCCACATGTTTCTTCTTCCAATCACATCTTTCTCATAAACACCGAAAACCCTAAAGTTAATTGGATTAATTATGTGACAATTGAGAACATAACGAAATTTCTTTATTATTCGATCCATTGAGGTAGTTTTGTCGCTTCTAGATCTTGGTTGTGTCAACGGGGTTGCATAATTTTAATGAATTCTAGGATCATTTGTTTCTTAATTGTCCATTTTGATGAAAATAACGACTTTTTACTGGAACAGATATGACTTGGGATCTGAAATTCTCATAATAAGTGATCAGATTTCAGGTTGATAGTTGGATTTTTGGTGTCGCTCTTGCTGGAACAGATGACGTGGAGTTTGTTTCTTTTTCAATTTTGAGTGGTAGTCATCTAAAATTTTGTCTGAAGAAGGTTTGATTTTGATATTTTTCTTGAAAGAACAAAGTTGTAAGTGATCGTTATTATGCCCTGATGTGTGGATCGATTGGATTTATTCGTTTTTAATTATTTGTTAAGATCATCTGCAGAGCTGAGCCGTTATCCTTAAACTGGGCAGCATTGGTAATGGTGACGATGGTGGAGCGGCCATTCAATTACGTTTTAGAAGGAAGAGATGAGGTAGCGAAGGGATGAAGAGGTTTTCAATTGTAGGTTAGGGTTCTTCAAGAATAGAAATAAGGGAAATATTGAACAAATAGGTTCATTTTAGCATGAAGTGCATTTTTAATAAATAGTTCTAATGTTTTCAGTGACAAGTTAATTTAGTGAGTTTAGTTATTAATTAATTTGGAAAGCATGAGAGGTACACGTTATTTGCCAAACCTTACAGGTGAAAGTGTAATTAAAGTAAATCTTAGGGGAGATACATGTAAATTATCCTAAAACTAAAGATTATGATTGCAAAATATAGTAAAATATAATAATCATATTCAAAAAGTTTTACAATTAGTTATACAATTATGTTAGATTTTGATTACAAAGTTTCCATTTTAGTATTGATTTGATTTCACGTCCATTCCTTTAATTTTCCTGGCAAACTTATGGAACTTAAAATATACAATATAAAACATACTACGTATGTGAAGCCTTGTTGCTTATACCTTCTTAATTTTCATAATTTTACTCCAATCAATATTTGCCTTATTGACAAATTAAGTTTTGATCAAACAATATATAAACTAAGGGGAAATGGTTGGTGTGTGTGTGTGTGTGTGCATGGAGGAGGAGGAGGAGGAGGAGGAGGAGGAGAGCGTGGCCTCTGCCCCTAGACAGGGGATTCGAAATGACCGCCCCACACCCCATGAAAGGTGGAAATGCCCATGAAAGTGTAATTAAAGAAAATCTTAGGGGAGATACATGTAAATTACCCTAAAACTAAAGAATATGATTGCAAAATATAGTAAAATATAATAATCATATTCAAAAAGTTTACAATTAGTTATACAATTATGTTAGATTCTGATTACAAAGTTTCCATTTTAGTATTGATTTGATTTCACTTCCATTCCTTTAATTTTCCTGGCAAACTTATGGAATTTAAAATATACAATATAAAACATACTAATTATGTGAAGCCTTGTTGCTTATACCTTCTTAATTTTCATAATTTTACTCCAATCAATATTTGCCTTATTGACAAATTAAGTTTTGGTCAAACAATATATAAACTAAGGGGAAATGGTTTGTGTGTGTGTGTGTGTGTGTGCGCATGGAGGGCGGGGGGGGGGGGGAGGAGAGCGTGGCCTCTGCAGGCCCCTAGACATGCATGGGATTTGAAATGACCATCCCGCACCCCATGAAAGGTGGAAATGCCCATCATGTTGATGCTTTCACGTGCACTTCCATTGGTTCCGTGTGCAAAGGCCACGCTCCCCCATAGGAAATTCATACATAAAAAGAATAAAATAATAACATAAAAATTTTAGAGCTTGTTGCATAGGAAATAAAAAAGCAAGGCCATAAAAGTCATACAATGAGACTCACATTTTATGCCTAATTATGTAAAATATTGTAGAGACCATAATAGGACTGCAACAGGCTTGGGCCTTTTAAAATTTCAGTCCAACCCTGAGTCCCCTTAGTTGGGCCCAGACCTGACCTGTCCCTGACTTAGTGAGTACCGATCTGAACACCAACCATTTGGGGCGGGGGACAGAGAAAGAGATGTATGGGCTGGCCAAGATTGCAAGAAAAAAGAAGAAGAAATCCGTATTTGCATCATGGCATGCAAGCTGGCCGAACTGCTTGCTTGCTCGGTTTGCTGGCTTGATATGCTTAGATCTCCCTTAAATATATGAGAGTGGTCGTGTTAAGCTTTGAATTGACTGACTCGAAATCCCTGTTTGCATCATATGGAAACTCGAAACTCTACCCAGCTTATTTGAATTAGTTCTAAATCCTAATTGAGAAATCAATATGAAACACATCCTTTGTTTCTGGATGGAACCCTCCATTGGCTCATTAAAAAGCATTTTTTTGGATGAGGACTTCAAAAGTAGTAGTGAGTACATTCTTGCCTTAGACATTGACAGTGAAAAGTTTTGGACCATGGATTGTTGTACGGCATCCTAGAGAGTCTAGACAAAGAAAAAGTTTAATTAATTCACATGGATGGATCTCTTGCCATTATTGATTATGATCATACAACACCAAGACCAAGACCAAGACCAACACGTTTGTTTGGCAACGTATAGTACTTTCTGTTTCTATACCCATTTGTTATGCACAAAAATTTATGTTTATGGAACTTTAAAATTTGATGAAGAGGGTCACAGTGGGCTCTGTGATCCAACAGGACACTGGGCCAAAGTGCTGAAGCCCCTGCTTACTTTATGGTGTAATAAAAAAAAAAAAAAAACTATCAAAATGTGAGGTCAACCTTAGGTTGCTTGGGATAGATGATCAATTTCCATCTCATGAACTTTCTTGCTGGATGGGAAGAAGAGGATGCACTATGGTGTTTTTGTTAGGGACTGCTGAAAACTTCATGGTCAAACATTTAGGCCATTGTTTAACTGACTGTTTTTAAATTTTTTTTTTAGGATGGAGGGAGGCCGGAGGAGTTCTTGGCAGCAACTATATGCTCCTGTTGCTCTTACTTGGTTGAAGCAGTCAACAATTTTTGTGTTTTTTTTCTCTAATTTAGGGATGCATTGGGAAGTAAGCTACAAATGCTCTCACGTCCGTTTGGTGGGTGGGGGAGGGGGAGGTTGGGGAGGGGGGGAGATACAGTGCTATTACCGTTTCGGAGGTGTTTGAAGCAAGGTTCTAAAACTCGGGTTTCGATTAGGTTTCGATCATTCAGAAAACGAGTTCGTCTCGGTTTCGACCATATCTCGATTGAAACTTGGGACTTTCTCCAAGCTAACTCGATCCTTGGTTTCGAAGTCCAGAAGTTATTTTTTTTTCCTTGGTTCTTGTTGTGTTGCCTATTTTTGATATTTTAAACTCAATCCATGCATTAGTTTCACATAAATAACACTAAAATTATGATTTGTGGCTTTGATCCAAGTTTGATACTGCATATTGTTCTTGGACATAGTATCAAATAAGGTTTGACCGGAACATAACTCCTTCAATATAAACGAGATTTAAGCAATCTTGGATTTGTTAGAAAACTTTATTTTGATGGCTTTCCAACAAGTCCAAGATTACTTAAATCTGATATATATTGAAGGAGTTATGTATCGGTCAAACTTAATTTGGTGTGCACGAATGCTGTTAAAATTGCTCTAAATAAAAATATTTTTTGGACATCAAAACAAATGAATATTTTACCGTACTTTTGGTTTTTAGCAATATTTTATCATATTAAGATTTATGAAATTTTTAGATTTGAGAAAAACCCCAACATTAGAAGGTTGAAAATTGCACCTACCGTAAAAAATTCAGTTTTTGTTCTTGAACTGGAGGGTTTGACTTTTTATCCTTTTGAAATTTAATTTTTTAACTATTTTTATTGGATTCAAATAGAAAGATATTTACTTATTTATGAATAATATCTTAAGCAAATATAAATACAAATACAAAAATATTTACTTAAATAATATTAGACATCACTAAGTGTCTGTACTGGTTTCTGGTAATTTTTTGCATAAATATCTGTCTGTCCTAGTTTCGAGTCAAGTTTTCCCTAGTTTCGATGGACATATGTGTTCAAACCATTGAAATATGATTAAAATAAATCGAAACCATCGAAACCCGATCGAATCCAGAGATTTTATTCGTCTTGAAAACCAAAAAAATAAAGTTAACTCGATGATTTTGATAGATTTCGATCGAATTTTTATTCCGTGGTTTGAAGTGTTAGTGATGAGTTTGGGATGATTTGTATGTGATTTGAAACCTAAGGGCATTGTGGTAGTTTTGCTCGGGCCTTCACGGGTCAATTTGTTGACTGATTGATTGGTTGGTACAGTGGTTCCGCATGGAAGTTAATTGAAATGACATGAAAATCATGTACTTGGTGTGAGGCCCATCTCGAGATTAGGTGGTGCTAAAGTGGCAAATGTTAGAGTGATGTGGTCATCTGATGGAAAATTATCACCTCCGGTTCTTGACGGCCCAGATTCCCGTTCCTCTAATAGGGGATGGTGGATCCCACCCGGGCGGGGTGTTTGGGCATGGGTAGAGGTCATTTCAGCCCCCTTTGTTAGAGGCGGGAAGCTGGGCCGGTCAGCAAACTGGAGGTGATAAAGATCCGTCATCTGATAGGCCACATGGCCTTTGAAATTCAGCTGAGCACCTGGGCAGCACTCAGCAGGGGTGCATGGCCTGGGTAGCAGCAAGGCCTCTATGGCACACGCATATGGGCGGCACAGGGCCATGTAGGCCCATGGTGCATGGGCAGCAACAGGTTACAAGTCCACGGACATGGGCGGCATGGTGCAGTAGCAGCAGCAGCAAGGGGCATGGCCCCCGCGCTTGCGGCTTGGTTCGCATGCACGGCACGAAGACATCCCTTGCCTTTTTTTTTTTTTTTTTAAGACTCTTGCCTACAGAAGCTAAAACCCTGCAGGAAATACTTTTGTCCTTTATTTTGTACTTTACAAAGTCAGAAACGCATACAAATAAACACAAAAATTCGGAGCGGTATCGAAATAAATAGCGAGAAATGACACAGGGGGTTTTATGAAAATTCTAAAAGTTCGGTTGTTTGATTCGGACGGCAAGATCGAGTCACGAGGCTCTTATTCTATTCAGATGGACCACAGGGTGTTGGTTGCGTCAGGTGCCTGAGCGAGCCTTGTGAGCAAGGTTTAAAATCCAGGTATCGGACGCAGTATTGGTCATTGCCAAAACTTTTTCGGATTGGGATCTGATCTGTACAAATCGGTTAAGATTGGTCAAAAAACCCCTATAATCGTTTTTTATGGATCGGGCTATGTATCGGTCAAAGTTGGTGGGTGTTTGGATCTTAGGATCGGATTGGTCAATATCAGTTGGTATTGATCAGTATCGGTCAAGATAATATAAAAAATATAAAAACACTTAGAAATTTAAAAAAATATTTAGAAAAATCGGTCAAGGATCGGTTGATCCAACCGAGTTGGCCAATCCAAGAATGATCTAATCAATCCTTGTTGTATCAGTCTAATCTTGGGATTGGCCTTGATCGATACCGATCTGATCCAGCCGCTATCGGCCGATCCGATTCGAGATTCAAAACCTTGCTTGTGAGTGACTGGGTGTAAAGATGCTTTCGTGTGCCGCATAGTACCAAAATATTCATCAGATCGAGATTCCTTCTCTCTATATTTGATTAGCCGAACAGAAATGCACCTATGCACAACTGCTCCTGATTCAAGATTCCCATGGAGCAGGAACATTCTTGCTACAAGGCTAATAGTTAAGGAAATGGGATACTTCACTCCCACTTAGGGTTCATAAATACCTTCATAGGTTTTAGTATTTTCTAAAATATCCTTTTAGATCCCATTTCCTTGGCTGCCAACCTTACAAGTGTAGCACCAAAATTTGGTCCGAGCCAAACTCTTCAATTTGGCTACAATTTGGTCTTTTCAATTTGGTTACGAATACGTGAATTGACTATCCATTGGTTTCAATATCAATGAGAAAGTTTCTGGTTGTAAGGGGAGTTGTTATAAATCGATGAACGAGTGTTATGTTATGAATAAGAAAATTTGTTGTAACAATGCTTCCATTGATCTTACTTGGGCATTTAAATGAATGATTTGATAGTAGGATTTATTTTGTGATTTCAATAGTAGTTATCATCTCTTCCATTGATTTCAAGATTAGTTATCTTCCCTTTATAATATTAAGGGTGTCAAAATCAAACCGAAATCAAATCGTTTAACACCCTTATATAATAATAAACAATGATTTCGCTAAAAAGAACTTGTTTGCGTGGGTAATGTATATTCCACGCAACCAATCGGTGAATCGTTGGATTAGAACCAAGTGAAACAAATCAGTAAATGTATAGATTGCAGAACCTAATACGAGTACAGAAAGATACCAAACGGCTATACTATCACTCAATTTTATAAGAAAATACAGTAAGAAAGCAGTCTCTGGAACGAACAATTGTAGAGACAGAACTCATTTTTGATATATATCAAATGACAGGTAGGACATGGTATACATAGCTTTTAAATACCCTTTCATGAAGAGGTATACCTGTACGTATACTGGTAACCTATACATACAAGAGGTACTCTTCTAAGGGAGGTGTGTTTATTCATATTCCTACATGTATAGGGAGGTACCCTTCATAGAGGTGTGTATTCGTATATGTGTATATCGTATAAGAATATGGTACACATGGGTGAGCCGGATGAGTGAATTGAATTTTAAATTCTAAAAATTTAAAACCAAAATGCAAAACTTTCAATATCTAAAAAGAAAGTTTTACCCACATCCCGGCCACGACTATGGCCACGGCGAGAAGGGTCACTATCTCTCCAAGGGGCTCACACCTTTAAGAAACAATCCTATATATATACCATTGAAGTTACCCTTCCAAAACCACTGTAGGACTACTCTTGAGCTTCATGTTACCTTTTGCACAACGTACACAACAATTTCAAATAAAAAAATTGAGGGAAGTATAAAAGAAAGGAATATCTAAAAAGAACTTTTCGAAACTTTGACTAAAAACTATTTTAATAAAATAATATAACAACACCAATTAAATTCAAACAATCCAAATAAAATACCAAAAACCCCTAAAACCCTGATCATCAAAAACCAAACCAAAAATAGGCAAATTCTGAAGACACAACATAGTTTGAGTAACGGTCACCTCCAGTACTCAACCTAGGAATCACCAACCGTTCTCTGAAATTGGATGGCTTTCTTGCTCTGGCGATGGAGGCGGCAGTGGTTATGGACGTGGTGAGGGCGGCGGTGGTGGATACAGCCGTGGAGGTGACCGTGGCAAGGGAAGTGGTGGTGGCAGTGATCGTTACTCAAGATGAGTATTATTGAAATATCACAAATATAAAGGTATTTTGGGATTTAATTGATTATATTTAGGGTGATGTCATCACTTAATAGCGACTTTTCACGAAGTGGTTGCGTTTGATAAAATCGTTTGATTTTAGAGGAGGGGAGAAGTATTACTCAATATATGCAAGGGTGGGGCTTGTCATTCAGGCATAATCGAGGGGAGGGAGAGTAATTTACTCTTAATTTAACTTTAGATTAATTAACAGTCTTCCATGCATTAGGGTTAGGTCTAATCAACTTTAATTTGTCTAATTTTGGATTGCATATATAATTCATTAATCAAGCTTTTAGGTTATAAGCTTTAATCAGCTAGTTTAGCTTTGCACCAAAAAAAAAAAAAAAAAAAAGATGGCTAGTTTAGCTTAATGTACCATAACTTTAGCTTAAGATAACTTAGACACGTGGTTTACAGTTGCACTTTATCATACCTATTACCTAATTTTAGGGTTTTACTTATTAACCTAGACTTAGGACTACTTAGTAGGATTAGATAGTAGCAATGGTCTAGATAGAAGAAGGCCGGCTCTCGTTGGGCGGATTGGGTGTCTAACACTTTCGTAGTCCGTAACTTGACACTTATCTAGTGATCTGGTCACATCTAAGCCTTATCCATATGAGTCATTCTTCTCCCTTGACTTGAGGGAGACATTTGAGGGTCTTAGACTCCTTCCATATCATTTACCCTCCTGCGACGTGAGAGGGTACCGTAGTAGAATGAACCCTACAAGACCAGGTTCGCGATCGGCCCCCTCTATCGGGTGAGGTGGATTCTCATCCTTGAACCTACACATAACCATAACCAGTATAGCCTTCTATCATTAAGTTCTAACCCCTAGCATGCTATAAAATATAACCAGTAGCATGATCATTCAAAAATTTTAACCCATTATAATAAATTCAATTCTACTGCTATCAACTTCCAATCCTCCTTCACCCAAATCCCTTACACTAACATAGAAATTGTAACCATGGTTTCAGTGTACGGTATTGGAATGGGTATCGGTGATCCTCAAAATCGATATCATACCGATACGGTATCGACCTGAATCGACTGTATCGAGCAAAAATACCCCTAAATTTCCTTAAAAAACAAGTTTTCTAACCATTTTACCCCTTGTCTGGATTGACATGATATTGATATCGGCAACTAGCAAAACCGATACGTTTCACCTGATATGAACAATACGATACCCATACTTAGAACCATGATTATAGCCCTCAGAATCACTCTCCTCATCCACAACTATCCCATGTAATTCTAGTGCAGTGCCCAACACTGGACTCCTGGGCAGCGCTGGATGAGAAATCGGACTTGTCAGATTTGACAGAGAATGAGCAAAAAGAAGCACTCTCCTCTCATTGTGAGAGGTAAGGCACGTTATTACTTCAATAATTCCTATAATTCAACTCATCAATCAATCTATGGCTAACAGCGAATTCAGCTTACATTTATAAGAAATTTAAAAACCCAAGTCTAAGGGGCTTAATTAATTGCAAATGTCGATCCAGGGCTTGCCTTGGTGGTACAAGTTTCCTTAGCGACATCTAATCCATATTTAATTGTTTTTCAAGAAATGGAGCCTTTGGGTACCATATTTGACCCCTTGTGGGTGCCCTCATTGCCTCCGAATGGGTCTTTTTGAGGTTGATGTCCGATGGGCCCTTGAATTGCACCCAAAAAAAAAAAAAAAAATTACAAATGAAAAAGACAAAACAAACACGTTCCAATGCCGAAATCGTGAACCATAAAGGGTTTGGCTACTAAAAGCTAAGGAAGAAGGCAGCAAAAATATTCCCCTTGATTGGTCATGGTTGGTGATTTGGGATTATCCTATTTGGTCAATGGTTTTCCAAAAATAAAAGATGCTCCTGCCATGGCCATTAAAATTTACCTCATTTGTCTCATTCTGTGTCACGCCAAAAATATGATATGATACAGATCCCTCTGTGTCACGCCAAATACATGATATGTTACAGATCCCTCCCTCCCTTCCTTCCTTGCGAATTGAACTCCTTTATAAGTACTCAACACTCCCTTCTCTACTCTCCCTACCCTCCCTCTTTGACAGAAGAAGACCATTGGAAAATGATTCATTTCCTCCCTTGCGAAACCCAACCTTTGAAACTACTCAATCCCGTCCATACTCCCCTACCCTCTTTGATAAAACCGTCCGGAAGTTGTTTGGTGGAATTCATTGGCTTCTAATTAGGGATGTAAACGAATCGAATTCGGTTGGATAGTGGCATTATCATATTCGTATCTGTTTATATTCGGACGGATTCGGATAATATCCTTTCGGTATTCGGATGGATTCGGATAATTTTTGGATAATGATTTTTTGAATATAGGTTCTCCTAAATGGATATGAATACAGATCGAATACGATTTTTCGACTATCCGTTGACATATTTACCTGTTTTATGATGAAAGTTAGGGTTGAAACTTGAGAGTTCAGTTATTACCCTTTCTTCTACTCTTCTTAGTCTTTTATTCTCTTATGTTTTTTACTTTTGATTTTTTAATAGATATGTAATTTCATGTAGCACATTGCATAAAATAATATATATAAACCAATAACAAATCTAGAAAAAGAATCACATTATCTTAACTTATAAATTTATAAAAATAAGATAACAAAATCCAATAAGGTAACTTAAAAGGATAGACAAACACAGAGTTATATTTCAAATATTTTATTACCGTTGGACTGCTAAACGAATCGGATAATAATCAGTCGGATATGGGGATTATCATATTCGTATCCGATTAGTTTCGGGCGGATTCGGATTCTCCTAAACGGATACGAACACGGATCGAATACGGATTTACGAATATCCATTTACATCCTTACTTCTAATCCCATCACTACTCATGAGAGTTGGAATCTGTCATGGCCGGGCTCGGTTTCTTTAGTCTCCCTGTTGTTTTGGGTTGGAAATTTTCAGGAAGACAATGAGCTAGCGCCGGTGAGACTGCCTCATCCAAGTATCGACGCTCTACACCCCTTCACTTATCGGGCTTCCTTTGAAGCCTTACAATTTTACCTCTAGATGAATGATATTTACGATATTTTCGTCCTTAGGTAAGTATTTCTTCCCTCGCTGTGCTCACCTTTGTTTTGTGGTAAACATAATATAAGATAAACCTAATTTTATTTATATAAAAAGTGAGTCAAAACTATTCAAATGTTGAACGAGATGACAGTCTTTTTTTCAGGGGTTATGCCTTTTGATCGAGATGGCGGGGATCATGCTTTTGATTTTAAGTTAGTTCCGATGAAGGAAAAGGAAAGGATCCCAGAAGATGGGGAGTTTTATTACAGAAAAGATGCCCTGGGAACTGCTATCACTGCCATCTTTTCTGTAATAAAACACCCCATCTTCTGGGATCCTTTCCTTTTCCTTCACCAGAATTAACTTAAAATCAAAAGCCCGATCGCCGCCAGCTCGATCAAAAGGCATATCCATGAATAAAAATAGAGAGAGATATGAAAAGTGAGAAAAGCGAGGGAAGAAGACTTCATCTCGTTGAACATTTGAATGGTTTTGACTCACTTTTTATATTAAAAAAAAGGAAAAAGTTCTCTGTCCGGGAGTGTGGCGTACACCAGCACTCCCATGAGTCTATCTCTCTCCTCCCCATGTGAAAAGACACCTCTGACCCCTTGTTTTAGAGGAGAGAGATAGACACATGGGAGTGCGAGGGAAGAAGACGTCATCTCGTTCAACATTTGAATGGTTTTGACTCACTTTTTATATAAAAAAAGGGGAATAAGTTCTCTGTCCGGGAGTGTGGCCTACACCAGCACTCCCATGAGTCTATCTCTCTCCTCCCCATGTGAAAAGACACCTCTGACCCCTTGTTTTAAGGAGGAGAGAGATAGACACATGGGAGTGTTGGTGTAGGCTACACTCCCATACAGAAAACTGCTTCCCTAAAAAAAATTAGGTTTATCCTATATTCTATGTTTATGTGAGAAAAGCGAGGGAAGAAATACATACGTCAATACGAAAATATTGGAGATATCATTGAGGTAAAATTGTAAGGCTTCACAGAATCCCGATACGTGAAGGGGTGTAGAGCGTCGATCCTTGGGTGAGGCAGTCTCATAGGCGGCAGCCCATTGGGTTCCTGAAAATCATCAATGTTTTGGTGTAAATATCCCTTCCAATCCAAAACAGCAAGGAGACAAGAAAACAAGCCCGGCCATGATAGGTTTTAACTCTTCATGAGTAGTGATAGGTTTGGAAGTTGATAAACTATAAATACTCGAGGCCAACCCCGATCCGCCACGTGGCATGGTATGAAGGGAGGATAACCCAGACCCAGCTACATCAAGACCCATCTGCTGGACCTAAGAGGAAGAGATCCGATAGGTCACGTAAGAACCAAGGTCACCACCCAGATTTACATCATCCTACCGGCAAAGGAACCTTATCCCAGAGGAGATGAACCTCACCTACGTACGACCCTCAAGGATCTTATCCAATACACGAGGGAAGCACATGTCCATCTGCTAGGGAACACCTTCCCTACTCAGACTCTACCTCCCAAGAAGAGGTGATCTACTACGTGATGGACTCTACTACCAAGGAGACTATCACCAACTACCTAGACTCTTTACCACCATACACAACTATAAATACCTAGGTAATCTACCCCATTAACCCATCTTGAATTACATTAATTCATCTGTTGCTCAGAGAAATCTAACTTAGGCATCGAAGAGTCCTAGGCGGGAACCACACCGGTTTCTCCTTGTCCTTAACGTCTTTTTGCAGGTTACGGCACCCGAAGGACCCACCGGCAATTTCTTGACGCAACAGAAGCCACTAAATCCCACAATACAACTTTCCGACAGTTTTCCATCAAAGAGGGTAGTGGAATATGGACGGGAGTGGCCAGTTTCAAAGATTGAGTTTTGCAAGGGAGGGAATGAATCACATTCCAATGGTCTTCTGTCAAAATTGTTGTAAATCTTGGACTACGGAAGTTCTGGAAACATAGTCTGGAACCCAATTTCGGAGCGGGTTGGAAATTTTAAGTTGAATTTCGGTGTGGTTCACTATTGTTGATTTAACCCTGAAAACAGTTGGGAGTGAATTGGTTTCACGAAGTGGTAATTATGTATTGTTTATTTTTGTGGCGTATATTTCCAGCAAGATCTGTAGACTAAGTTTGGTCCGGATTTATAAAATACATGACCCAAGGCTAAGTTAGTAATCTGAAAATTTTGGTGGCCTCAGGATATTTCTAGGTTAGTAAAACCTTAATAATTCCTGGCCATTACAGATGAACTTGTTGGTAGAATTTGATAGAATAGTAAAGAAGTGATTTTTAAAGGGGGAATGAGAGTTTAATCAATATTGTAGAATCATGATATTAGCTAAGAGCGATACTGATCAGATTGATTAAATGCATGTGTATAGGTGACAGTTGATTTGTCTTCAACACAGACGGGACAGTAATTTTAGGGACATCTTTTTTTTTTTGGGTAGAAAGCGAATGTATTTATAAACGCGTGGAAGACACATGGAGTCAAAAGTACATATACTTGACACCCACGGGGTGGAATGTGGCCAGTAGGTCTTGCACGCACAAGACACTGCCATCCTGGCCAGGGAGTCAGCCAAGCTATTAATCTCCCTGGGAATGTGAGTGAAAGAACAGTCACTAAACAAAGTGGACAAGTGCTTGATGTCTTGGACAACATTGAGGACATCCATGGGATACTGAGGCTTAGAAGAATTGAGGTTGTCGATCAGCTCTTTACAATCTGACTCAGCCATCAAATAAGCAATCCCTTTGTCCAAACTCAAGCGGAGACCAGCTCTTAGGGCCAAAGCCTCTCCTAGTAACGTAGTAGAGAAATCATAGGGTTCAAAAACAGCCTTAACAACAGTACCCTCACCATCTCGAAGTGCATAACCCAGACCCCCCGAGCCTTCATGGGACATCAAGGTAAGTGGAAGTGTGGAACATGGCGTGGTTTCTTTCACCTATATATTTGTTTGTTTGTTTGTTTGTTTTTTTTTTTTGAGTAAAATTGTTTGATTGTTTTTAATGCAATACTAGACTTCATGATGATATATGTTGGATTAAAAATACATGCACATGTTCAAATGATGATGTTTAAAGATTATTACGATGGTTTCCATGTAAAGAACACTTATATTTTTTGTAAGAAAGAATGGCAATGAATGAAAGTTTTCATGTTTTGAGATTTAGACTTATCTGCAACCTTTTCCAGCAAGGGGTTAGGTGTTGAATGAGGCACACTTATATTTTTATATTCCGACTAGTGCGATGTGCCTAAAGGATGATGTCGTTGGATCAACACGGAGTGCTCTCACCCATATGTTTGCACTTTTAGCAGCTTCTCTCATTGAGAGATCCATGGTTTTGTATTTGAGGAATGTCTTCCATTTTTGTCTTTCAGAAAGTAAGAGCACTGAGGGATAGGTGGATCATGGAGGAGAGGAGGGGAAGGAAGGGTAGAAATTAGGGTTGAGGCAAGTTTCAAAAACACGAAATCAGGGAAGGGATTGATTTGTATTGATTCTAATTTGATTCCAATTAATAGCGTCTCATAATCGGTTGAGAACCAATCAAACTCAATCTAACTCGACTCAATATGCATAGTATCATATCCAGTTGATTCCAAGTTTAATCAGTCAATTTTTCTTTTTAGACTTATATTAAGTGCTCTTCAATTAACATGGAAGGACAAAGCAGACTTATCTTCAATACAGTGATAAGCTTCTTGTTACTTGTTTTCAATTCAATGATAAACTTCCTTAAGTGATTACACCATGGCACGAAAGAGATGTTTATAAGAAAAAGTTCTCTTCACTACATCAAGAAAAAACATATAATCTTCCAATAGATTGTCTTTATTACATAGTAATATTTTAAAATAAAACATTTATTTATTATTATTTTTTCAAATCATCATTTGTTAATATACTTCATTGAAAAATGTCAATATTACAAGAATGCCCAAACGACAACCTAGACTACAAGCCATGTCCTAGAACAATCTATACCAAATTATTAGGCTAACATCCAAGACATCCAATAAGGTCTAGGTGGTATTCTAGGCTGCAACCTAGGGCACGCACTTGATCTCCTATCTGATCCAAAATGTCCAAGAAAAGGGTTCTCTCCAATATGCACGGCTTTATTTCACATGATAGTTTAATTGACATTCAAGATCACAAGCCATGTATATTATTGAATTCTCTTCCAACTAAAATCCCCACGGTTTCGGGCTAATCGGATTTCAACTCATGTTAAAGTAAAGGTTTTCAGGTTCACCAAAAAATAAATAAAAAATAGAGGTTTTCAGGTTTTCTTATTTAACGGCTGAGATCAATCTGATATAAGATCCACGGTTTGGTGTTGCTACAGCTTACTCTTATTTATGATCTCATTTGTTTGTTTGTTTTTTTTTAAGTAAATTACATGCTCCCCTCCTGTAGTTTGAAACAATATCAAAATATCTCCTTTAGTTTCATTATTTACATTCACCCCCTGCATTTGTGGACGGTCTACAAATAAATCCTTACCGTCAAGTGTAACTTATTAGTTGTAGTCAAACTTTTAAAAATGACTATATTGCCATTCAATTTTTGCCATGGACAATATTACCCTTATAAAACTTATCCATAATCCAAAGTCCAAACCCTATCCCTTTCTTCTCCGACGAACAAGTTTTTGTGCTTATTTGCAGTTGCAGAATGTGATAAATGAGATTCAGAGAAGAATAGACAAAGATGGTCATCAAATTGAATGGAATTGGCTTTTGCTCCTAGTTCTGTGAGATTCAGAGAAACAGTTTGCTGTGAGATGCAGTGAAGCCTTGGTGGGATTCCAGGTCTGGATTCAGGTGGGATTCCTGAATCACTTAACTCTTTCTCTTCTTTCTTCTTCATTCCATCGAATCAGGTCATGAGAAGGAGATGCAGTGAAGTCTCGGTGGAATTTAGAGCATGCTTATCTCTGCTTGTTTTTTAATTTTGTTTTGCTTGATAATATTCTGTCAGTCATCTCCTTCTCCTGAGTTCCGCTTCTAGTTCTGATTCGGTTTCTGTTTTCTAATACTCTTCTTTCCATCAATTTCATAGAGTCATATTTCAAGTCTGATTTCTTAGAATCTCTTAATTTTGAACTAATTTCTGAAACCTGGTTTCAGATTAATAGTCTCTTGTTTCTGCTGAGTTTATGTTGCTGTTTATCCATTGTTCTATTCTAATTAATTGTTATTCTAAATCTTCTAGACTAAACCATCGAATTCTAGTTCTTGAGCTATCCTATCTTAAGTACGTTTCTAAGATAAAACCTATACAGGGAGGGAACCATTTTTAACCTCTTTGTTGTTCAGACTTCAGACTCGAGAGACGCAAAACCAGAACACAAGTAGTAAAATTTCCTGAATCCACATTTAAATGGAGGGGAAGAAGAAAAAGAAAGAAAACCACAAAATACAACCACAGAGATGAATTAAGAGAAGTGGGTTCTTGAGAGTCTTCTTGAACTTTACCCGGATGAGAGAACCACCAGAGTATGAGCCAACAGATGAACACAACCAGAGGAATATTACGGTACTTGAATCGGCCATTAAAAGAAGGGGTTTATTAGGGTTTCAATCGGATTAAGGGTTTCCTATGGGCATTAGAATGACATCAGACACCGGCATCAAGTTCGCCGGAGTCACACCCGTCGTTTGCCAGAATCATGGAGGCCGAATACCATCGGGAGAAGCCGGAATCGGCGGCTGAAAATCACAAAAACCCCTGGCGTTTTCTGATTTTTCTGTTTTAGATGGAGGTTGAAGACGGGGATATCTCCGTCATTACTTAATTTGTTTTAGGGTAAAACGGTCTTTTTACTTTTAAAACTAACAATGTACTAACACCGTGAGCTAGTAGGGGGTTTTTTGATATTGTTTCAAACTACAAGGGGGTACATGTAATTTTCTCTTCTTTTTTTTTTTTTTTTTTTTTTTTTTTTTTTAAAATTAGAGTTTATAAACAGGGAAGAGTACTCTTAAATCGATTCGTTTCTTTTCGTGCACACATTGTTATCGTCTCCTTCTAAAAGCACAACTGCACAAGGGATCTAAACTTCTTCCACATCGACTCTTTAGTTGCAGAGTGAAACCCTAATCAGAATACATGGTTGATGCCTTGAGGAGCCATCGGGAGATCGTTGGTATGCGTCGGTAGGGGTTACAGTTGCAGGTAAACGGATAATGGCTGGGAGCTGTGCTATTATGTGTTATTTTCGGATTCTCTGAAGTGGATATTTTGAGGTTGGGAGATATGTCCCTGAGAATCAAAGCCGTGGTTGATAAGTTTGTGAAGGAGCTGAAAGAAGCTCTCGATGCAGATATCCAAGACCGGATCATGAAAGAGAGGGAAATGCAAAGCTACATCGAGGAGAGGGAGAGAGAGGTCGCCGAGAGAGAGGCTGCTTGGAAGGCTGAGCTATCTCGTCGAGAGGTGAATACAATCGCTTATGGACCTCCTAAGTTCTTTCTGGTGTCTTCGTAGATAGCAGAAAATTGTACTTACTTATTTTCGCCATTCAATCTGATGTTTCCTTTGAATTGAATTTCGTAGTTGATGACACCTCATCCAAGTTTTCACTGTTTCTTTTCATTGGCATAAATTTTTTGATTTCCCTCACCTTTTGGATTAAATCTTCTATTGTTGAATGGTAAACCGTGGATTAATTAGGGGAAAAACACCCCTTCAAGTGAAAGGGAATCCCTACTCTGTCTAATTAGTATATTACCCTGTTTGCTCCAAATTTCATCAGATAGGAAAGCCCCTTTTGATCTTTGTAAATCATTTCCACTTTGGATCTTAGTGAATCATTTCCCGAGTATTGCTTTCATTTTCAATTTTCTTGCATCAATTCGATCTGAAGACTTCTTATTCCTTAAGCTTTACTTCAGGTCATCCTCCAAACGTGATCCTGAAATGCTCTTTTAGAACAATAGTGCAAACTTGCTTGTTTCATTTCTGCATCTAACGCTGCCAAGATTGATGGAATTGAAATTCTGTCAATAACTTGCTATTTTCTTGCTTTGTTGAATAAGTTGAGAAAGGGTGAAAAAAGATGTTCTATGCCTTATCCTTACCGGTGCATAGGGTAGAGAAAATGATAACAGAGTTTTCTTTCTGTAACTGAATGGGATGGAAGAAACTCAGTTGAATGAATCAGAAGGCGAAAACCTGCCTTAGTAATGTAAGGATTTGCAGTGTTTGTGTTACGTCTGCTTTTAAAGAAACAATGAGAGGCTTTCTCTTTAGCATTGCACTAAGTGAATTGGGATGAAGGAAACTCAGCTTACTGATAAAGCTTCTCAATCTATTGGAGGATGACCAAAGGTTAGGTTCAGGTAAATGGTTTGTTGACGCCTGCTTATTTGGAAGCTGGTATGTGAACATTGAAACCAATGGTTTGGATAGTATGGTTGCTTCACTCATTTTTTTTTTCTCCTAAGAACCATTTCGCACCGTAGTATGTGGCTAGTAAATGCGATAGCTCTGTATTCTTATAGATCTTTTCCTTCTTTAAGAAAAGTTTGATCACAAACCAAAAAAATTACCCCGTGCAAGTAGGAGTGTAGGACACTTTGAGAGACATGATAGTCTTTTTGTTTGCTTTATCAAAGTTTCTTTAATATTGGTACCTCTTTCCTTCTTTGTTTGATTTTGGTTTCAATTGAATTTTCTGGGGTTCCCTGTTGATTTATTTCATTAGCATGGTGTATTGGGGTTACCTGACAGTTCAGATCACTTATTTGACTGCTTTCTTAACACTGTGTTCTTGTTCAAATGACTAGGTTCCACTGATGGATCCAAAATCCCTGCCCCCACAACCTTACAAGATGTGGTTTGATATTTGAATGATTTGATTTTGAACAAGTGCACCAGACATCACTAAACATTATTTCCTAGAAATGTCAAACTTGTGTGCATGTTCATAAATGGCAACAATCATCCTTCATTATTTTTTCGAAGTTATTTTCTTTCTTTTATAATTTGTTGCCACTACTGCACTCATTTAAAATCAGTTTTATACAAAGCTCTTCCTTACACACATTGATGAACAGTGCTAAGTTAGCTTCAATACTCGTCTAAATAATGCTTGATAATTATTTATAATGAAGTTATTCATTGTGTGGATTTTTTTCTTCTCACATGATCTAAATTAAAGGTGAAATGTTGATCTGCTTCTGATTTTGCGTAAAGATATTTATGGTGTAGGTTGACCTACTTTCAATTGATAAATCAAGGATTCTGAGCTGATACTAGTAGTGTTTGACTTTGGGACCCGACTCTGAATCTTATCGCAGGCAGAGATTGCCCGACAAGAAGCTAGGCTTAAGATTGAGAGAGAGAACCTTGAGAAAGAGAAAAGTGTCTTAATGGGAACTGCATCAAATCAGGATAACCAGGATGGGGCTCTTGAAATCACAGTAAGCGGTGAGAAGTACCGATGCCTCAGGTTTGCTAAAGCAAAAAAATGAAGTTTACTATGGAGAACTTTGTGATGTCCTGATTCTATTCTTTAACCAGCCAGGAGCTACACTCTGCAGCTGGTAATCTTCAATCTTCATGTATTTTAAGTGCAATGATCTGGTCCAAGCTTGTATATAGCTTCTGCCATTTCTTTTCTAGGAATTGGGTTGCAATTGCTATTTAGATGCAGATATAAAAAAGGAATGGTGTCAGCAGTTATATTTCCTCCTGTTAATTTTTATCTGAAGAGAAATGTGGTCTTCTAAAAACTGACTGGCCAGCTATACTCTTAACATTTATTTGCATCCTCAAGAGGATTTTGCCTTCAGTTGTATGCCCAGCCAAAGAGCAAAACAGCAAATGGCTTAACAGCGGGGGATTCGCCCCCCTTGTGTGTCTGCGCTGCAGGACGCACACTCCTTCACAAAGAACTTTTAGCTGTAATTAAATCTTTAAAAGAAAACAGGGAAATGGAATGCCAACTCGTCGTGCGTCTGGCCGTGTACCTGCACCCAGACACAGTCGTGTGTGAAATGACTGCCCTGCTCCCATGGAAAAATCAGTGGTGTTTCGTGCTCGCCTGTATCTAGGCGCAGGTCCAGGCCCAGATGCACAACCGGGTGCCATTCTTTCACCCAAGAAAATATCTTAAGATTGAAATCATATTGACATAGGCTATCTTTGGTATAGTTTATATTTTTGATTTTTGCTTTTAAAAACGTTTTTGGTTGTGTTTGGTATTATTTATGGAGCCTATTTCTATTTAAAAAAGATTGAAAAAAATCAAAAATTAAAAATAGATGAAAAGCCGTTTTCTATTTGTTCGGACACTTTAATGAGCATGTGTTCATATACCCCAAAATTGAAGGTTAAAATTGTAAATTGCTTTTGTTTTTTAAAATGGCATGCCTCTGGCTCGTTCTCCTCCGTCATCGATCAAGAGAGAATGGGGAGACCATGATCGCAGCTAATGCCGCCACCGCCGGCGCCAGCAGCACTACCACCATCGCTGGTTTCTTCTCCTTTCTCTCAAGAAATTTCTCCGACGAAGTTGACTTTCTATTCTAGCTTGCAGTAGATGGTAGCGTCGCCGGCTCGGAGTTCTTGAAACCAAGCAGAACCAGAAAAAATTTAGTCTGACGACATGCCGATCCCCTTCGGATTTTCAACGTTTGCAACCCAATTTGCTTGAAGTTATTTTGAAGGTTAATGGGATTGGGTTGCGGAGGAGGGAGAGGAGATTCTTTCTCCCTTTTGACGACACGTGGATCAACTTGAGAGGTGATTTTCTTCCTAATCGCACTGTTGGATTTCTCTGATGCATCGTCTTCTTTTATCTTCACACAGTGCAGTCTCCTTCTGCTCCCCTCCTGTAGGAGAAAATCGGTTTCCAGACCTCTACCTGATGTTTGATTCTTTGTTACCTTCTCCATCCCTGCCACAAGTAAATGAAAAGATTAGCGAACCCATTTGGTTTTGGGTTTGGTTTGCTCCAACGACTCAAGAAATGGGAAGAAGAGGGTGACACTTGGAGGAAATCTCTCAATCTGAAAAAGGCAAATCTTTATCACCATAAGATCTAAGGTTGTCACAGAGAAATCAATTTATATCCGAGTAATCAAACGAAGGCCACCAAAGGATAATCAGAGGTGAAAAGTGAAGTCCACAAAGGGGAATTGGAAATGAAAAAGAAATATGTGGAAGAACAATAGATCGAGTCGAGAATCTCAGTGGAATTAACATCATAACTCATCATCAATCGAATAAACAGAAGACAGATAGAGAGAGTTACCGAGTCCTCCACCGAACATCTGATGCACATCCTGTGTCTGTTGAACAATCGCTCCGATGAATCCATGAGAAAGGGATAAGGGAAGAAACCAAAGGTTTTTCAATTCATTGCTTCGTAGTAGCAAATCCGATAAGCATAACAATGGAAATTTTTTTTTTGTTTTTGTTTTTTTGAACTTTTTCTCATCCCTTTCCGTTTTTCAGGAAAGAAGATGGGTGAAGAGGGAATATCTTCATACACCATTTCTTCAAAAAACTATTCTACACATGATCATAGCAAATCATTTTTCATTTTTATATTCTATTATGTCTAATGTTTACCAAATGATTTTTAGTTTTTGATCAAAAATGGTTTTCATTAATGATTTTTATTAAATAGACAAAAATCAAAAGTAAAAACTATACCAGAGATAGCCTTAGAAAAAAGAAATAGAAAAGTGAAAAAAGAGCATGAACGTGGGAGCATCGCATGCACTAGTAGCACTACACACTCGCCAATAGGATTGGTTTTCCTTGTTTTTGAAGAATTGACATTCTCGTCGAAAGTAAAATATTTCTATGGCAAGGCAAATGTAATACGCCCAAAACTGGAAACAATGAGGGTGATGACTTTTTTTTTAAAATTTTGGTAAAAGGGTCACGACCGATTCAATCTATTCTGATTTTAAAACCCTGTCTAAGAGGGTGATGACTTTTAGGTAGGGTTTTAAAAATCAGAATCGATTGAATCGGTAGTGATCGATCTTGATTCCGCCCTCAACTCGAATCGTTGTCCCTGTGCTTCTTTTATGGGTTTTGTCCGATTCTGATAGTTTCTATAACTTTTCTAGCCGAATTTTTATTCCAGGAATCAAGTTGGACCTGACTCGAATGCTATACTTTTCATCTAGTTCTAACAAATTTTTATTTTTATTTTTTATGGGGTGAAAGTTCTTGCAAATTAGAAAATTGGGTTAAGAACTGCCCACTTTACAAATTGTTGGAGCCATTAACTAACATCTATGTTGGCGATTGATCGATCGATCTAAATCGGGTGGCATCAGTGTTTCACAACTTCTAAATCATTATATTTTGTAACTGAAAATATAATGATTTCTTATCACACTGCCTCATCATTAAAGGAATTCTTATCACACAACTTTACGAATTTTTCTCCTCTCAGGTTCCCTGACCGGTCAGATTCGCAGGTTCCTCTCTCATAGGGGGGAGGAAATGACGACCTCACCCCACCCGGACAGTGTGTTCAGGCAGGGGGTGAGGTCTTCATTTTCGCCCCCCCCTATTAGAGGAACTTGTGAACCTGACCGGGCAGGGAACCTGATCAGAAGAGAACGATACTTCTTGTACATCTCATGGTTGTCGGTTGAAGGCATGACCAGGTACATACATGGCCGTGCCCATAACCTTTTGTCAATAAAAATTTTAGAATCTTAAGACTGTTTGGTATCCATTTTTGGAATACATTCTACATAGATTTCACGTTCTTGAATGATAATACAACTTAAAATTTCACATCTTCACCCTATATTAGAAAAGTGAGAAAGTCACACCGATGGGAGTCATGTGATCGGTTGTCAGGGGGGATCTTTATCCCCTCCTGTTCCCTGCCTGGCCTAGTTCCCTAGTCCCCCTAACAATGGGGGCACAATGACCACCCTACCTCTGCCCGGGTGGGGTCCACCCCCTCCTCCCTCCCCCCTATTAGAGGGATTGGGGAACTTGCCGGGTAGGGAACTACAGGAGATAATTTTCTTTGTCATGGAGAGGGATGGAAAAATTCCCTAAAAGTGTGGAGTAGTCCTACAGGAGATAATTTTTAAACCAATAAAAAAAGACCAATTGAAATAAATAAGTATTCCATTTGTAAGAAGACTGCCTGTTAAATCAATTTTTTTTATTGTCTGGATATAATCAAAGGTCTAAAATGGCTAGCCCTAATCCGACGGTAAGAAGATTGCCTGCGTAGAAAATGTGCCACCTATGCAACCTAAAGTACTTTCTCCCATAAAAAATTATTAAAAAAATAATAATGACATATTTCGGATGCAAGGAAGAGTATAACGAGACATTCCTTGGACCTCCATAATTGACCAATTTACCGGGTAAAATCAGGCAAAGCTAATAATTTAAAAGTTGTTCAATAACATAATAGTATGAAAAGTAGAGTTGAACTCATTAAATGAGATAGTTTAAACCACAAACATTAGCTAATCAAAACTTTAGTTTATGCAAGAGGAGACAATTACATGTTTAAGGATTGAGAAGAGCACAAGGAAGACTGAGACTAATCAAAAGAAGCCAGCACAACATACATACATGCAATTAGCAAACTCAATAATACACAACTTAATGAAATGAAAATTCTGTTTCAAGACTCCTTACCGTTAATAATGAAGTAAAAGATTGGAAGTATGGAATTGTGCGCTTGGTTGAATTGGATGAGAAGATCAGGAAGAATTTGTTTTCACTGTTTTGTTTTTCTTTAGAAGGTTTTCTTCCCAACCCGTCAATCGCTTTCCACCTTTGCCATGCTCTTTCTTCTTCAACTCTTTTACTATGTTCACATCATGATACCCACTTGAGACACCTATATTGGGGGCATCAATTGAAATATTTTGAAGTTGTGCAAACAAGTCATTGGCAACCATGTCAACCAATGCATATCTCTCAGACGAATTCGATGCTTCTGAGGCTATCCGTACTAGTTTAGGGCAAAGAAGCCTATAACGTTGTGTACAATCCAAGTTAACATCTTGTTCAACTTGGATTCCATCACTATCATGTTCCTTGCTCCCTGTGTCCATCTCCTCAACACATAAGTTGCAGGTATAAACTTGATATCTAACACATCCAAGATTTTCAAAGCATGTCAGTATAGAATGCCGAATGTCTCAAACTTCGTGCAACTACAAGCAATAGTAGAGCCAACTGGGTTACACATAACATTAAAATCCCCTTCTTTATGCACAACAGCAACTATATATTCATGAATGGGTGGACTCCAGTTTCGATATTTGATGTAGCAAGCAGTAATCCAGCCAAACTCCTCTTGAAATTCTTCAAATGTTCTAGGAGTGTAAACTTCTAATGCTTAGGTCATAACGGGTGACTTATCAAAGATATTTCTTGGAGTTTTATTTCTTGCATCAAACTCCGCCTTCAACTCATTATAACGCTTATGGTTCACCACAGTCTTGAAGTACTTAAAAAAACACACAAGATCCAAACTGGATTTCAAGTAATCCTTCAAATCCCCATTCAAACTTTCATTGAGTTATGGACTTCGCATACCTATGGTGAAAGTCTTCTTCATAAAAGCCCATTTCTCTTTCAGCCCCCATAGATACGATTTAACCATGACGAGTCTTTAATTGGATAACCACTACGCAACTTCTCCCATGCATTTTCAAACTCTTGTACTTTCTCGTAATGAAACATACAAGTTTTAAACTCTTTCAAAAAATTTGATCCATCCCTCATTAAATTTCCTAGATGCTTGATCCCATTTTGCATTATGTGCCAAGTACACAAACCATGTCATGTATCAGGTAACACCTCAGATATCATCTTTCCCGTTGCAACATCTTAATCAGTAAAAATGGTTAATGGATTCTTTTGCCCATGGGCTTTCAGGAAAGCCTCAAATAACCATTTGAAAGATTTCGAAGTCTCATTATATAACAAGGCAACCCAAAAAATGCATATACCTCTATGGTGATTAAATTCAGCAAATACACCGAATGACCTATATTCTTTGTTGGTGCAAAATGTCGTATCAAAGGTAACAACATCACCAAATAACGCATAGTCTATTAACATCTTCGGACGAACCCAGAATATATTTGTTATCTAATCCTCACTATCCAACTGCAACGCATATGTAAAAGAAGGATTTCTCCTTGTTTGTTTTTCAAAGTAGTTCAACAAACTACCAGGTTCACCATAAGATAAATCACGCTGACGCTTCGTTCGGAGATAATTCTTATGGTTTATTCTAGTGTACCCAAGGTTTTCTCTTCCACCTGCTTGCCGACTCATGTAATCAAATACAACCTTAGGTCTTATTCCAGAATCATCGCCCAAAACAATCTCCAAATTATGTGCATCTGAAACTTTCCGTTGCGACCGCATCATATGCAAAGTAGCCTGTATATGAAGAAGATGATTATGATCTTCATCAAATACATTACACTTATATTGTCCATTTTCAACCATGACAATTCCCATGTGTGCATGACAAGAAGTTCTTGTATCTGCTCTATGTTTGTTTGTATCACTATCTCGGTTGTCCTTCTGTCTCACACCTTGTTTAGAACATACGAATTTCCTCGAAGTCAGGATTGACTTATCGGTTCTGCTCCAATGTGCATAACTTTTTCTCACACTAAAACCCATTTTTCCCCGTATGAATTGTAGAATTCATACTCCTCTTTCTCTGAATTAAATTTCATGCTGACCCAAGGCTCATTCTCAACATCTTCACCTATGTCTTGATTTACCGTCGTATTAGCTCCTTCCATGGTAAACTACAAATGAATGTGTAAAAATCACATGAACAATCAAAAGGAAATTCTTACATCGACAACTTTAAGTGTAGTAGCATATTAAAGACAAAATACAACATCAAGTCATACTTACATCAATATGGCCAAAGTATCAAAACCAAACATGGATAATGAAAGAAAAAAAGAAAAACCAACTTAAATTACTGCAATGATCCTCTAGATGAACTCTTGATAAAAATAAAAAAAAAACCATAGCATAATAAAATAAAAAAGGAATAACCATACTTACATCACTATTGGATCCCCATATCGTAATACCTTCATCCAATTTCTTTTGTTGGGATTTTACCCATATCGCAGCATACAACCCAACAATGTGGTAATTGCCCTTATAGTTCATTACAAGGGGGAGAGAGAGAGAGAATGTGAATATATACTGATGTAACAATTTCCATTGAAAGTGAATATCAAACACTTATAGTTCAGAAGAAAACAAAATAACCATAACACCTTTTTTCTTCAAACTTTCTTGGCTCTGTTTTTATTTCATTCAAACAAAATAACCTAAACGGGTTGATAAACATTTTTGTTGGATCTGAACAAGAACAGTCATGTCAGTCTATTATTGTGTTAAGTCTCATTTTATTCCTTTCTTATAGCTTCAAAGAATTTGACTTCTGAATTGGAGCCATAACAAAACAAAGTAACACTAAAAATTTTCTAGTATTTCCCAAAGATGCCCTGGTCTCGAACACAGGTGGTCAAGGGATGAGGGTGGTATCTTAGCAATTAGAATTAGCAAATTGGGCTTATTGTGGCTACCTAATGGTAAGACCTTGGAGCCATAACATAAGAGAGTGGATCCATTCCCCTGGCAAAATGATTCAAGAACACCTCTGTTGTTCCAGCAATGATCATGGCTCCCCCACTTGCACCAATAACTGCTTTCAATTGCTTGTCCTAAAGAGCCAGAACACAAAATGGGAAATTAAAGGGAGAGAAAAAAAAAATTTGAGTTGAGAATTTGCATATTTTAAATCAATTTAGAGCTAACTGATTCTCCACTTAGAAGTAATCCATTGGTTCAAAAAAACAGCCAAGTAGACAATCTGAACATGGAAATAGAAATATATTCACAAACATCTACTACCTTGAGGACGATGGTAGGAGTCATAGCAAATAATGGACAAACTTTAAATTCATTCCATCTTAAATTACTGCAACGATCCTCGAGATGAACTCTTGATAAAATAAGAAAAAATCATAGCATAATATGATTAAAAAAAAAAAAGGAATAACCATACTTACATCACTAAACCTAGAATGCCTCATCGACCGGCAGTGGAGGGGAACTCGCAAATGAAGGAGAAGAAGAGGGATTTACAACTCTTCGAATCGCAGAGGGTACTTTCGATTATGGAACGATGGAGAAGAAGAGGTCATGGTTGTTGCAGAGAAGCCGAATCCACAGTCTCAAATGAAAATGCAGAAGGGGGAAGACTGGCAAACGAAGGAGAATATCAATTTCTGCTTCACAACTCTTTGAATCACAAGGAGTAAAGCAGAAATCCAGAATTGCAGTTGTGCAAACGGAAAAGAAAAATGCAGAAGAGAGTAAAGCCGCGAACGAAGGAGAAGAAGAGAGGTTTGGCGCTAGGTTTGATTCAAAACCAACATTATCTTCTCGTACATCACACGTCCAATCCTCGTATCAGCTCCAAAATTTTCCTGTCCATCAGATTTGAAGTTGTCCACGTGTCAAAGAATCACGCTGCACTACAAGATCTGTAGCTCACCCCCCGCGCTATAGAGGAGCCGAATCCGGGCATCGGCACCATTAGATTGTTATAGGGGAGGGTACTTTTGACTTTATCAATAAGTACTGGGAATGTAATGATGATTTAAGAATTCTTCATTTTCTATTGGTGAATGAAAAAATTTGACCTTCTCTTATTTATATTCCATGAATTGAAGTGTCAAATAATTTGTAATCTTACTTTTTGTCCTTTATATAATGGATCGAGTTTTCCTCCACCTACGGGATTCCATTCACTGAGGGGCGAGAGAGGGTGGGAAAGAGTATCAGGAGGATATTTTGGAACATACTAAAACCGTAGGAGGGGTTTGTGAACCCTAGGATGGTGAGTGAGCGGTCCTCTATGGTTGAAGAAAATTTTGTTCTTATATTATATATAACATATACTCTTTTCAATATAAATAAATCTTGTCATTTTATACATATAATTTTGACAAACGTGCAAAGGTAACAGCTTTTGAGAATAACATATTAATAAGTCACACACGCACACACACGCACGCACACATGCACGCACGCACACGCACACACCCACACACACAAATGATGTGTGTTTGAGAAATGGTTAACTTGATCGTACTTTGCTTTGTTTGGGATTACCGGTCAAAGAAATGATGAACTTGATCGTACTTTGCTTTGTTTGGGATTACCAGTCAAAGAAATGATGAACTAGATCGTACCTTGATTAATTTGCTTTGTTTGAGATTCAATATCTTTGAAGAAAATCAATGCTAATGAAATGCTGATAATGAATGTGAGGATTCTAAATTAAAAAGATTGCATTTAAGTGAAACATGCATCCAAACAATAAATGTTCTTATCAAATTTTTTCACAAGTGGTTTTAATCGTGAAAAAAATATTCAATACTCAAATTTTGGTTGTGTTTAGAACACTAATTTACTACATGTGTAATATAACTGTAAAACAAGACCAGAAAAAATTAAAATGCAGGTAACGTTCTTTTCCATTCGAAATTTATTAACAATAAAACCTCTGTAGTAAAAGGAAAAAGAAAATTCACGTTCATTGTTGAGCAGGAGTTTCAAAAATCGGTGAATCAGATGGAAAATTCTCGTTATTTTTTATCTGATTCGGAGAAGCGATTCCACCCCCAATTCCGATCCGATCTGAATCGAGATTCGGTCACGATTCCTGGTTTTGAAAATCTGATGTTGAGTTAAACAATGGCAGAAGAACAAAGAAGATTCAAACAATAATATATGTTCTCCTTCTAAGGTTAGAATGCGTTTTGTGTTTCTCAAAATTTGAATGTATAGTATAGCAATCATCATAGCCTTAGTCTTTTCCGTTTTGGAAATTTCAAAACTTACCTGTTGATGGCCGATGAACTATATTGAAACTGAAACCAACTTTTATATATATATATTGAGGGATACGTACATAATGTCTGGTAACAAAGTCTACAGACGCACAACATTAAACACATAATAATCCCTAAACTGCGAATATGAAGATCATAGATGTCTTCTCTACAAACATTTTTGAGAAGAAAACTCTAAATATTACCCTTGAATCTATTTGCTAATAAGATTCATAAAAAAAACCCAGAAACTATAAACGGAGAGTGAGGTCGAGGTTCCCTTGCTCATCATCTCCATTCTCTCCGACCGGGAAGAGTTGCTCGACGGTGGAACTCGCCTGGCCCTGGCTGAGATTAAGTGACGGAGAAGCTGAAGCAAAGTGGAGCCCACGTGATTCAACCCCGTGCTGGTCGAGATACTGAGATTAAGAGCCGAAGGCTTTGAAGATAGTAGCTTGGGCGAGGTGCTTCTCCCTTTTTCTTGTGGGCTCCACTCCACTTTCCTTCGGCTTCTCCGTCACTTAATCTCAGCCAAGGCCAGGCGAGCTCCACCGTCGAGCAGCTCTTCCCGGTCGGAGAGAATGGAGATGATGAGCAAGGGAACCTTGACCTCACTCTCCGTTTATAGTTTCTGGGTTTTTTTATGAATCTTATTAGCTAATAGATTCAAGAGTAATATTTTGAGTTTCTTCTAAAACTTTGGCCCTTTTTTTGGTTCCCTTTCGAGGTTTCAGGAAGGTGTTATCAGCTCCGGAATCCGCCATCGCAGAAGAGAAATAAAACACAAAGTTGAATTGAGCCACATAGAAAAGACAAGGGGAACCTGAGTGCTTTATAGGAGGTTTTGATCTGTAGGGATTTGGGGATTCAGGTTTAAAAGCTGTGACTCTCAAATGCCTTATGTGAAAATGACTGGTTGACCAATGAAATGACGGACTCGGCTGAATTTGGGGAAAAGGGTGTTTGGATGGTAAAATTGTAAATAAAAAGGATGACTGCCGTCGTTTTAGGTCTTCTGGAAATTCTGTGCTTTTGCGGTTTAGCCTTTTTATTATGGGTTAACAAATGCCTCCCTGAAAATGCCCATTTATCAAAATGCCCTCTATAGCTTTTTTAATTGTAAATGCCCCTTTAATCTCAAAACATTGTAGCACTTTGGTTTAGTCCGTTTATTTGAGACATTAGACGTTAGTTTTAGGAAATCTAATGATCAAAATGTCTTTCTATTAAAAATCCACCAAAATTAAAGAATAAAATGATTAAATTGCCCTCATCTTCCCCAAATGGTTTAGGATTTGAAACTGAAATTCAAACCCTAAACTATTTGGGGAAGATGAACCCTAAAATCAAACCTCTAAAATTGAAGTTGCAGTGAAGAAATTTATTCGAGTTCGTTCAAATGGAGGTTTGATTTTCAATTTAAAACCCTGAAACTCGACTCTGCAACTGAGGCAGTGGCGAGCGACGCCAATTTTTCCTGAAGCTGACGATTTTTTGTTCGAAACAAGGTCAGAATCTCTCTCTCTCTCTGATCAATACGAGATTTTGGATTCCGGCCAGAATCAAAGGATTTGTCATCTATAATCGTGTTAACCCCTGCCTCTTCCAGTCTGTTTACTCCTATGATGGAGAGGCATACGCGCCTTGCATTCAAAGTTCGTACCTGTTTCCCCCCAATTTCTTTGATCGGGAGACCGTTGTTGGATGTGGAAAATATTCCATAAAGTGAATTGAATCAAAGAGTGGGTTCTACCAGTGCCTTGGTAATCCAAGGACTTTTCAAAAGAAATGCAATGATTGCGATACCAAGAACAAGAAAAAGAAGCAATCAAATTAATTTTTTTCTCTAGATACATCTTTGGTAAAATGAAGGACTACAGAGATCTTCAATTTGACTTAGAACATAGTACTGTTGAAGAGTAACCCCAACAGGTTCTTTTAAGGAAAAGAACAGAAACCATTTACAATTAAGAAAATAAAAAAGAAAAAGACAATAAAAGATAAATGTAAAGACTTGTTGTATTGATTTGTTGGATCTCTTCCTTTGTTTTGAATTTTTCTTTTTATAGACATCCTCAAGTGATTTCTGGAGTTACCAGGTAGTTTCATAATTACCCACTTCTTTGAGAGCTTTTTGTAACCACCTTGCTGATCGTTCGCCGGTGACCGTTTTTTATCATTGGCCCTTTTTTTGATCGTTTTCGGTCATTGACCGTTTTTGACCGTTTTCGATTTGGCTGCTTCTGACTATTTTCAGTCACTGACCGTTTTTCGATCACTTACTAACAAGTCAATCTTGATATAAATAGATTTCGTTCTATTTGTCTATTGACCGAAATAGGCCGAAACTAGGGTGTCAACAGTACCCTAATCGCAGATTTAACACCCTTTTGGCTCCAAGCGAACCAATACTTCTCACAGCTCTAGGTTCATGCCATTCTATGTCCTCTTCTTTCCACAACCCGTTCCCACCCCATCACCAAAACTTGATCGATAAAGATTATCGTCCCCTATCATCCATCGTATGAATATCTCATGCAGACTAAAAAAGGTTCTACTGCTTATTGTCACAAACATTCGTTTCTGTCTGTACATTCGTCTTTTGTTCCATTTGTTTTTTGGTTGAACACAATTGGTGGAAATGCAATTCTGGAAGAATAATCTTTCATTATAGGTTTTGTTTCTCGGGGTGCTTTGATTTGTCTCGTCTTTAGCTCTGCTCAAAGGCCTTGAATTTGGACATTTTACATTCTCCTTGTTCATTACTGCCCAGTTGATCTTTATGTTGTCCTCAGGAGGCCAGGAGGGTTTTTTTTTTTCCTAAATTCTTGAAGACAATTCACAGAATCCCATGAAATGCAGTGACTTTCTTGATCTAGATTCTGAATGGACTGTTCAATTGATGCAACTTCAATTTTGGAGGTTTAATTTTAGGGTTCATCTTCCCCAAATGGTTTAGGGTTTGATTTTCAGTTTCAAACCCTAAAGTCCTAAATCATTTGGGGAAGATGAGGGCAATTTGGTCATTTTATTCTTTAATTTTTATCGATTTTTATTAAAAGGGCATTTTGGTCATTAGATTCCCTAAAACTAATGTCTAATGTCCCAAATTAACGAGTGGGACCAAAGTGCTACACTGCTTTGAAATTAGTGGGACATTTGCAATTAGAAAAGTTATAGGGGGCATTTGGACAAATGAACATTTTCAAGGGGGCATTTGTTAAAAATCCTTTTATTATTCTTTTACCCGACCCAGAGTAGGGATGTAAATCGTGATCGGATTCAGCTTGGATAGTGCTATATCTGCATCCGCATCCGATTAGCTTTCGAACGGATTCGGATAGTGCTAAACGGTTAGACACAGATACAGATCGAATATTTTATCCGTTTATATGTAAATATAGCTTTTTAGATAGCTATAGTCTATCCATATCCGTATCCGTTTAACTTTCAAATCGATTTGAATAGTGCTAAATAGATACGAAAACAGATTTCCGATATTCATTTACATCCCTACCTCAGAGTCAAAAGTTACTTGCGACGACCCTTCGGTTTGACCGCAGCTTTTGATTGGTGTAATGAGTGAAACCCCCCCCCCCCCTCTGAAGTGTGAATTCTGATCCAGGCCTTGTATGTAATGATTCCCCCCACCCTCTGAAGGGTGATTTATCCCATGTAATTTTCACCAAAAAAAAATTCATCCCATGTAATCCAACGGTTTTCCCTCCTAGATTACCAATCCGATGGCTCCCACTGCAGGACCCCGAAATGGACGGCTAAGATACAACATGTGATTGGGTTTAACGCCTTAAGTACTGCTTATGTTTCTTCCCTCTTGTGCCATATAATTGAGCAATGCAACTTCAACTTGGCCTGGTTAGACTAATGACTTCAATTTACTGCACTTTTGGTTGGGTCTTGGGTGGGGTTCTTATTTTATCCAAAATAAATTCCTCTCGATGGAGCTAAGGCTCAGTTTGGTTGCAAGGGGAATTAAAAGGAATGGAAGAGAAAATTTTCAAACTTAAAAAAAAAACTTTTGTAATCATTATCCCATGTGATTGTATAAACTATTTCAATTTCTTAGCATATATAGTAAATATACATTTTTTATGTAATATTTATTTTACATTTAAAATCAAAGGGAAATAGATGAAAAATAAAATGGAATTTAATTACCAAATATGGAATGATTTGAAATTATTGATATTGTCACATGGTGTCACATGGGGTAATGATTATGAAAATTTCCCTTCCCTTCCTTTTAATTCCCCTTGCAACCTAGGTTCCATTTGGTTTCAAGGGGAATAAAAGGGAAGGGAAAGAAAAATTTTCAAACCTAAAAAAGATATTTTTGTAATCATTACCCATGTGATTGTATAAATTACTTATATTACTTATCATATTTAGTAATGATACATTTTATATGTAATATTTATTTTACATTTTAAACCAAAGGTAAATGAATGTAAAGTAAAATAGAATTTAATACCCAAATATGGAATGATTTGAAGTTAGTGATATTGTCACATGGGGTAATGATTATAAATTTTTTTTTTTCTAGTATGAAAATTTCACTTCCCTTCCCTTTAATTCCCCTTGCAACCAAACGGAGCCCTAAGGTTTACAAACTCGGAATCAGGTATAAGATCAGCAGAATCAATTGAGAATTGATCGAATTAACTTGGATTCAGTCTATCTCGATTGTACACAATAAGGGAAGAATCAAAATTAATGGAAATCAATCCGTTCGATTCTTGGTAGGTGAGCATCAAGTTATAAGAGTTAAGACTCCCATGCCATATACTGCTATAAAAAATTTAGAGAAAAAGAATAGTACCTGGTTGCGTGGCTCCTACACCTGGACCACATGAAAGTATCGCCCTGTTCCCATGAATTAAAAAACTAACATGGGTTTGATGGACGTTGAGAAAACCTTCAATTCCGGAATGCAATTTCCCACCAATGAGGGGGTGGGAGAGAGAGAGAGAGAGAGAGGTGGGAATGTGGGATGTGAGAGGACATGCACAATAATTTGCACACAAGTTTTGTGGACTTCTTTTTCAATTTACAAGTTTAGTTCAGTTGTATATAAAAGAAAGGGTATCAATTGGGACGGTTCCCGGTATTAGGGACGGGTCTGTACTGGTATCGGTACCAAAGATGTCAATTTCAATACTGTCCCATTTAGTTAACGGGACCAAACCTAGGTCCTAGTCCCAATTATCACTAGGACGGGACGATACCAGTTCCTAAACGGTTCTAAGCCAAGTAAAAAAAATGAGAACTTTAATGGTTTTTAACAAGATGGTTTCATTTAGGGCTGCAATAGGGTCGGGTTGGGCCGAGCTTTTTAGAACCCTAGCCCAACCTTAAGTCCCTTTAGCTGGACCCGGGCCCGACTCAACCCTGACTTAGGCCAAAAAATTCCAACCCTGACCCGCCCTCAAGGTCGGGCCAGGCTGACTCTAATTGGCGCTGATCATGGGAAGGGGGAAGGAAATGCATGGGTTAGAATGGGTCGGGTAGAAAATTATCAATTTTTACGTAAAATAACATTGTAATAAAATGTAATAAAATGTATCATATATAATATATTATATAACAAAATGTGGGCGACCTTTACAATTTATAATATATATATATATATATATTATATATCAATTTATATTTTATAGTATAACTTAAAATTAGGTCAGGTCAGGCCAGGCTTAGCCCGAGGCCTCAACTCTGATCCGACCCAACCCTGACTCGGGACCAGAAATTTTCAGTCCTGACCCACCCTCAGGGCCAAAATATCACAGCGCAGGTCCTATTCGGGGTTAGGGCGGGTTCGGGCCGACAGGGCCTAACTTGCACCCCTAGTCGTGCCTTTCTATTGCAAGGATTGCATTTACATAGTCCCTCTGTCCATCTCATGGTTGTCAGTTGAAGGCACGACCAGGTACATGCATGGTTGTGCCCACAACCTTTTGTCAATAAAAATTTTAGAATCTTAAAGACTGTTTGGAATCCATTTTTGGAATACATTCTACGTAGATTTCACGTTCTTGAATGATAATACAACTTAAAATTTCACATCTTCACCATATATTAGAAAGGTAAATTACACATCACCCCTAGTTTTCAGATGAAATTCAAATCACCCCCTGACTTTTGAAAATACTCAAATCACCCCTCTACAATAACGGTGTTAGTCTGTTGTTAATTATTACTATGAAAGGACTATTTTACCCTTGTGCTAAAACATTAGAATTATATTTACAATACTATCCTTCCTTCATCTTCCACCTAAATTACCCCTCCCCTTTCCTACAACTCCTCTGGATCTAGCTAACCCCTTCCAAGATCTTATACCAATTAAGGGAAAGAAACAACCCTAAAATTTATTAAATCCAAATCTTAGAAAAATCTGATCTAATTAAACCTAGGAGTCTCTGTTTACAGATTTTTCCAGATCTGACCAAAACCTTCACTAGATCGTACTCTGACTCACTAGATCTCAAGCAATGATGAAGTGAAGTGGGAGGTGCAAGCGTTTAAAGACTGACGATTCTGATTCCTAAGCATTTAAAGAGAGTGGATAGTGAAGGAGGAAGAGCCGAAAGGTGAGTGGGAAGACAGGATGGTTCGTGCCTTGTTGATTTCTTTCACTTGTCTCAAAGAGATAACAACATTATATAAGAAAACTCTAACCAGAAAGTACAAAACTGCCAGTAGAGACCCATCGGATCTTATTCAAACCTGAACCAACATATGTTAAAATACATATTAAATCGAAGATCTCGACGAGCTCTACAAGGGACCAAGTACTTTGTGGACTGAGATCAGACTTCACTAATAACAGCTTAAGTTCCCTTAATTTAGTATAATAAGTTCCATAGGTCTATAAGCTAAAACCATTAGCTTAATTTGCTATGTTCATGAACTTCATCTTGCTGGCAAGTGAATTCAACATTATATTACTCATTAATTAAGTGAATTCAACATTATGTTAATCATTAATTTTAGGGAAAATTACATTGTGATCCCTTGAGATTTATCTTAAATACAAAATGACCCCTTGTGTTTTTAAATTATATAACCGCGTTCCTTGAGTTTAAGTTAAGTTGTTACAGTTAGTCCCACTCCGTTAGTTAGGTGTTACAGTGTTGGTTAAGTTGCCTTCAAATGACTAAGATACCCCTTCCAAAATGGGAGGTTACCATTTTACTCATAGAGCATCCCTAACTTCACACCTCCCCTTCCCTTGTTACTCGAATCAGAAAGAGGGTTTGGTGTTTTCCAGAGCATAAGCTCCCTTAGCTATGGCGGTTGTATGGTTCTTCTTCAGTAGTTGTTTCATCTCTCTGGTTCTCCTCTTCCATTTGGATTGCTTCATATCCCCAAGTACCGATCGTACTTCAACGAAGAAGTGAACGCTTTCTCCTCTCTCTCCCCCTCTACTCCATCTCGTCTTTCAGAAGACGCAGCTTCCCATGCCCAATCTGCGGCGAAGTCTTTCAGAAGACGCAACTTCTAGCCCAGCTCCTATTGATGGTAAGAAACCTTGAGGGCAGAAATGGATAAACACAGCAGCAGAAACAGAGAAATTCTGGAAAGGCATTGAATGGAGGCAGAAACGGCAAAAGACTTCGTAATCTGCAAAAATAAATAAATAAATAAAGAAGAAAAACTAAACTCCAGATGAGATCTGCCCATTTGAAATATATTACAATATTACGTAACAGTAAAAAAAAAAAGGCTTACTTTTGAACATGCTAGCATCTATTGCTCTGCACCTTGAGAAGGGGGTATGATTGGAGTCTTGAGGCGACCTGAGATCTGGTTTGTTTATTATCCCAAATATCCCTAAACTGAGCCCTAGATCAAGACTTCTCATATCTCAATACTGAATTATTAGATCAATTTGAAATTTTAAGAGCTTTTTCCCCTCTGTTAGAGCTTCATTTGATTGAAATATTGGGGTTATTTGCTCACTTTTAAATCTGTTCTTCATTTCTGATCTGAAACTCTAAGTGGCCCTAATCAATAGATCCAATTTGGGTACTGTTTTTCTTATTGTAATTAATATCTGATTCTGAAATTGGGTATTACTGTTGAGAGTTGAGAAGGGTGATGCTTTGATTGTAAGGAGTGGGACGAAGGTTGCAGCGGTGGTTGAAGAAGAAGAGGAAAAAATAGTAGTGGGTCCCACTTTTTTATGTTAGAAAAATAAAAAATTAGAATAGAGTTATTTTAATTGAAGGGCAAAATTATCATTTGAATAGATTTTTGGGTTATGATCTTAGAAGAGGACAAAATTGTCATTTTACATTATATTATTTAACACCATCCATTCAAACATTTCAAGGGGTGCAGCTGTATAATTTAAAAACACAAGTAATCGCTCTATAGTACAAAACTCAGAGGATGGTAGTGTAATTTGCCATTAATTTTATATTTACAAGATAGGGATAGATATACGAAAAGGATGTTAATATCAGAATTGGTTAAGGTTATAATTAGATTTAGACATTAGGTAAACATAGAAAGGTATGGTGTGTCATATCTCATTATTACAAAGAAGTGGTTGAGATATCTTCATTAAAAAAGATAAGATGATGATGGACCACACCACGAGTCATCATGAATTATACCTCCCAATGCATTAATATTTAGAAGATGAATTGCTTACAATTCACATGTTCTTCTTTTTTAAATCATTTATGTTTTTTGTTAAGTTGTTACTGTTTTGTTGCTCAAGGAAGAGACGACTCGGACCTGTCTCATCTCGTCTCACCTTTCCACAAATTGAAAAAATATAGTAATCAAGAACCTGAGGGGCCCAGCCCATGGTCCATGATTATTTTCATGGCCGAAGGTTGCCTAATGGGCTTCTATTGTTGAAAATAAATCCTAATACGATGCAAAAAAAAAATGAAAATCACAAATAACAATCAAACAATGAATACAAATATTTACATGGTTCGACAGGATTACCTATGTCCACAGTCAAATGAGATTTGTTTCACTATCAATAGGGAATAGGGTTATAGCCGCTCGTGTCTGAGTAATTTTGAAAATCCTTCATTCTCATAACGTCTAAGATTTATTCCCCCTTGACTTCAAGTTTTCGAGGAGAAATAAAAGATGGTGCTAATAAGGTGGTGTGTTTGGTATTCCCTCTTTCCTGTAGTTCTATGTATCTGTTACAAATTGTTTTCACAACCTAACTGTAAGGTCATTTCAGTAATTGATCGAATAACAAATCGAATATTTCTATTGCAAGGCAAATGTAGAATTAGAAAGGATTCAGTTTTTATGCAGAGTCGTGCCTTTTTATTGCAAGGATTGTCTTTACATATTCCCTGTGTCCATCTCATGATTGTCGGTTGAAGGCACAACCCGGTACATATATGGCCGTGCCCATAACTTTTTGTCAATAAAAATTTTAGAATCTTAAGACTTTTTGGTATCCATTTTTGGAATACATTCTACGTAGATTTCAGTTTGTTGAATGATAATACAACTTAAAATTTCACATCTTCACCCTATATTAGAAAAGTGAAAAAGCCACACTGATGGGAGTCATGCGATCGGTTGTCAGGGGGGATCTTTATCCCGTCTAGTTCCCTGCACGGCCTAGTTCCCTAGTTCCCCTAACAATTGGAGCTCAATGACCACCCTACCTCTGCCCGGGTGGGGTTCACCCCCCCCCCCCCTTATTGGAGGGATTGGGGAACTCGCCGGGCATGGAACTAGAGTAGATATTTTCTTTGTCAAGGAGGAGAGGGATGGAAAAATTCCCTAAAAGTGTGGAATGTGGCAGTGCTAGGTGGAGATGTCGACACCTGGCAACTCGGACAACCAACGCTACGAGCTCATTGACTTCTGCTGTGCTCGAACTGTTGGTTGTCTAAGCTGCGAGGTGCATGGTTCATAATGTATTGGATCGGATCGGCCGATATCGATTGAGGCTGATCCCGAGATTAGACCAATCCAGCAAGGTTTAACTGAATCGTTTTCTAAATTGTCCAACTCGGTTGGGTCGGCCAATCCGATCCAATACATGCCGGTTTTTTGGGTTTTAAAATCCATATTTAGTCTTGATCCCAAGTCTTTCTAGTTGTGATTCATGGATTTAGGGTTTCAAATCCTTGAGAAAAAAGGGGAATCTAGACGTTTTTTATTACGAAATCCCAATTAAGGGAATATTTTATTCCATTAAAACATTGATTTGCTTAAGGTGGTTAAAGATTTAGCCTCAAATCCGCCTACGACCGCAAGTGAAAACAAGGGGGATCTTATCGTTTTGGATTAGGAATCAATTATGGAAAGATTTCATTCCTTATAAAAACATTGATTCCATCCCACAAAACCTGAAGTTGTTTAGATAATCACACAAGCAACCCATGAATAGAATATCCTCAATCAAAGATCGTAGTGCTGGAATATGATAGGGGATTGTCCTACCAATAGGGCGTGCCAGTTATTCAAAAATTTTAGGATAACGTTCATGTTTCCCCTATAATGCACCCAATATTCCTCGTACCCCCCTAAGCGGCTCAATATTCTACGTACCACCTCTGTTTTATACCTCAAATTCCAAATAGGTCCACACCAGGTATTAAATGTTAGAAAATGACCAAACTACCCTTTCTTCTATCTTTTCTAAAATTTGAAAAGACCTAATTGCCCTGACCTATTTACTAAAATTTGAAAGACCCAAATGCCCTCATCTTCCCCAAATCATCATCTTCTTTTACATACCCACCACCACCGCCGCCGCCGCCACCACCGCCCACCATTAAAACCATCACCATCCCACCGTGAAGCCCCTCCTCACTGTCTCTCCTCCCCTTCTCTACTTCCTCCACCTCTCGTTGAGTTGGGAGCCGGAGCCGCAGCCACAGCATCGCTGAATATGTATCCAAGCCATAGACAGAATAAGAGATGTTCTTCGTCCCAGCAGCTGTGCCAAGATCATGGATTTCCCAGATCTTCTGACGACTAAAGAAATACCCAATTAATTAACCACATTAATCTCTGTTAAAAAAATTAAACGAAAAAATGGATCTGATTTTTCAGACCCTGGCAAGAACCCCTCCCAGCTGTATCCTATTGGGCCCATGTAGGTAGCAGCAAAATTGAAACTTTGCGCTTTCTCTTTATTAATCTTTGTACTGGAATGGATCGGGCCTCGTCTCAATGAGCGGCTTTCTTGCATTATCCTCTAATCCTCCGGCCGGGAGGAGTTGCCCCCTTCCTTATTCCATTTTTAAGGAAATAAATTCTTCATTATTGTTTGTTTATTTTAAAAAAATAAATAAATAAAAGATACCTTCCGTCGATGGAGATAGGTCTCGATCAATCCTTCCGTGGAATGCGATTTCAATCTTGAAATTCAAGGGCGATTCCTCGAGTCCCAATCTGGAGCATTTTCGATGGAGGTAAGTACTGATATACCTTCCGTCCATGTATTTATTGGATTCGAGATCTATCCACCCTTTCAGTTGCTTTTGGTCAATTTTAGTTTTATTTTTACAAATTTTATTCTTCCATCTCTGGTGATGGTGTTAATGGTGTGGGTGGTGGTGGTGATGGTGGTGGGTATGCAAAAGAAGATGATGATTTGGGGAAGATGAGGGCATTTTGGTCTTTCAAATTTTAGCAAATAGGTCAGGGCAATTAGGTCTTTTCAAATTTTAGAAAAGATAGAAGAAAGGGTAGTTTGGTCATTAATACCTGGTGTAGACTTATCTGGCATTTGGGGTGTAAAGCAAGGGTGGTACATGGAATATTGAGGGGTGGTACGTGGAATATTGAACCGTTTAGGGGGCTATGAGGAATATTGGGTGCATTATAGGGGGGTACGTGTATTTTACTGGTTAATTTTAACAAAGCGTACACAAAAAGGAATGAAGGAGGGTTGTTGTAGGTACCTAGGTTGTGGGGAGAGAAGAATTCAGATCCCACATAATAATCGCAAGGGAAAAAGTTCTTTGTCCGTGAGTGTATCGCTCTCCTCCCCATGTGAAAAGACACATCTACCCACTTGTTTTAATGAGGAGAGAGATAGACACATGGAAGTGCTGGCGTAGGCCACACTCCCATACAGAAAACTGCTTCCCTAATCAAAATTATATCTGTGACAAAATTAAACACGTACGTACATTAAAAATCTAAAGCACTCCATTATTGATAATGAATACACATGACGACAAGAAACACAATAGATCGAAGAAGTAAGTACTCAAAAACAATATATATACGTAGATCGAGAGAGAGGGGGAGTCGAGACTCGAGAGTTAACCATGTATCGATGAGCAGCAGGTATCCTTGAGGGATATCCAAGTGTCGATGGCCTACATCCATTCACATATCGAGAGCCTTCTTTGACTCCATACGGCCACACGTCAACGTGGAAATCTCTCAAATATTCGAACTCAGGTATTTCTTCCACCCTCTTCTTTCTTATTTTCTCTCCTTTCTCACTAAAAGTTGTTTACTTATTTCAGGGTTGTGCCTATTAATCGAGACCGCGACCAGGCATTTGACTTTAAGTTAACTCCAGTGGCTGAAAGAGAAAGGAAGGGATCGCTGGGGAGTCGTATTGCCGAAAGGATACCCTGGAGAAGAGAACCATAGCAACATACAAAGTTGACAACAGTAGTATCGACAGCAATGGCAGTACCGACAGCAACACCACCAGTAACAGCACCCGCGGCAGTACCACCGATAACAGCACTCGCGGCCGCGGGAAAAGATCATATTGTAATATCCTTTAAAGGTACAAAATTGCTAATGGTGGAACTGCTGATCCAACTAGTGATGTTAATGTTACCATTGTTGAAATTTGTCCCTGCCAAATTTAGACTCAAAATATTAATAAAGATGAACTTGATGGTATGGTATACTAATCAGATTGATTAAATGCATGTGTATAGGTGGAGGCAATTGATTTGTATTGAACACTGACACGCAGGCAGGACAGTTATTTTAGGCGACATCATATATATCGAAGGCAATAAGCGGAACATGACATGGTTACCTATATATATTTATGTCATAATAATGTTTTTTTTTTTTTTATTGGGTTCAAAATATGTCATAATAATGTTTGTTTGTTTGTTTTTAAAGACTATTATGTGAAAGAACATAACAGTATTAATTATAATTATACAATTATTAATGTGAATTTTCAAGTATTAGAAATGATGGGCTTTGACGGGTCCAACTTTACTTTTACAGAATCTATCCAAAAAAAAAAAAAAAAATCTAAATATAAGAAGATTCGTTATTTATAAAAGAAAAAAAAGCTAAGTTGGACCCGTCAAAACCCATCATTTCTAATACATGAAAATTCACATTAATAACTGTATAATTATAATTAATATTGTTCTGTTCTTTTACATAATAGTCTTTGAAAAACAAACAAACAAACAAACATTATTATGACATATTTTGAACCCCAAAAAAAAAAAACATTATTATGATATAAATATATATAGGTACCCATGTCATGTTCCATTTATTGCCTTCAATATATATGATGTGGCCTAAAATAACTGTCTCATCAGCACGTCAGTGTTCAATACAAATCAATTGCTGCCACCTATACACATGCATTTAATCAATCTGATTAATATACCATACCATCAAGTTCGTCTGTATTAATATTTTGAGTCTAAATTTGGCAGAGACAAATTTCAACAACGGTACCATTAACATCACTAGTTGGATCAGCAGTTCCACCATTAACAATTTTGTACCTTTAAAGGATATTACAGTATGATCTTTTCCCGGGGTCGAGGGTGTTGTTACCGGTGGTACTGCTGCGGGTGTTGTTACTGGTGGTGTTGCTGTCGGTACTGCCATTGTTGCCAATACTGCTATTGTCAACTCTCTATGCTGCTATGGTTCTTTTCTCCAGGGTATCCTTTCGATAATACAACTCCCCAACGATCCCTTCCTTTTCCCTTTGGGCCACCGGAGTTAACTTAGAGTCAAATTCCTGATCACGGTCTCGATTAATAGGCCTAGCCCTGAAATAAGTAAACAACTTCTAGTGAAAAAAGAGAAGGAAGAAAAAAGAAGAGGGTGGAAGAAATACCGAATTACCAATATTTGAGAGATTTCCACGTTGACAAGTGGCCGCATGGCGTCCAAGAAGGCTCGATATGTGAATGGATGTAGGGCGTCAACCCTTGGATAAGGCAGTCTCGGCACCTTATCACGGGTAATTCGGTTGTTGGTGTATGCCTTCCAGCCCGAAGAAACGGGGAGACCGAAGAAATTTTGCCTGGTAAGGATCGGGTAGGGGGACGGGATTGAGAGACTTTGAGAGAATGAATTGAATCAAGGGTCCAATGGCCTCCTTTTAAAGAATTTCAATTCGGGAGGGATCTAGTTGGCGTGACAATGACACTCTCGACAATGACACTCCTGACAATGACACTCCCAACCACTTTTGTTATTATTTGCGGTTAACCCTTAGCTTTTAAGTTGTCTTTTTATAGGTTTTTTTTTTTTTAATAATTATAGTTGTTTGTAAATTTCCAGGAAAAACCCATTATGGCATTGGAACGTGTTTTTCAATTGTAATTAATTAGAATCTCATTCTATTACAAATCATATCTTAAATCTGGAAACTGATGAATGTCGTGTGCCATATTGAATTTCACACAATCACACACACGGGGCTTGGAACATTATGTTGCATCTAGGAGTGCAGGTTTGGCCCTGTCGGCCCGAACTCGTACTGAGTCCGAACAAGGCCTGGGTTGAGATATTTGATCTTGAGTGCGAGTCAGAATTGAAAATTTCTGGTCCTGAATCAAGGTCGGGTTCGGGTTCGGGTTCGGGTTCGGGTTCGGGTTCGGGTTGAGGCTTCGGGCTAAGCTTGGCCCAACCCGGCCTGGCCCTGATTTAAATTATATTATAAAATAAATATTGATATAATATATATATTATAAACTTTACACACCACCCACATTTTTTTATATAATATATTATATATGAAGACAATAAGTGTGTATGTAAAATTGATAATGTTCTCTCTCTTCAGTCCATGCATTTCTTTCTCTCTCCCCATGATCAGGGTCAACCCGATCGGACCCTGAGGGAGAGTCAGGGTTGGATTTTTTTGGCCTTGAGTGAGGGTCGGGTCAGGTCGGGCCTGGGCCCAGCTAAGGGGACTTAGGGTTGGGCTAGGGTTCTATAAAGCCCAGTCCAACCCGTCCTTGTTGCAGCCCTAATTGCATCTGTCTTTGAAGAGTTCCAATCTTCCTTTGTCCTTAAAGATCGATCAAGTTTCATTAAACCCTTAAAAATCATAGAGTTTTACTACAACCTACAAGTACAACGAATTACCAGTTGTTTCTTATGGAACTATCAAGAGATAGAACAATGAAATAAATGGTCGACGAACTTATTAGGGAGATTGACATAGCATATTAAGTCCATAAAGGAAGCCCCATGAACAGATTGAAGTTGTACTTCGATCTGTTCTAACCTTTGTCTTTTAGATCTTGTTGTTTATCAACGATCGTACCTTGAATAATTTGCTTTGTTTCAGATTCGATATCTTTGGAGAAAATCAATGCTAATGAAATGCTGATAATGAAGGTGAGGATTCTAAATTAAAAAGACTGCATTTTAGTGAAACATGCCTCCAAACAATATATGTTCTTATCAAATTTGTTCACAACAATAAGCGACTCCTCTGATTTTGCCGTTAATGGGCTTATAAATCATTTCCATTACAAGTAAAACTAATAAAATAGAAGGCACAACTTACATATAATCCAAGTTAAGAAAAAAAAATTCCAACGGCTACTCCTCTGATTTTGCCGGAGATGAAAAGAAAAAAAAAACAGGGGAAAGAGTGTGGGAGAGGCAGCAAACCCTAATACCTTCTTTGCAGCAGTTGATGGTGCTTCGGCGGAGAGAGGGAGAGGTCTTCAGAAGAGAGGGTACTCCGCAAGTGAGGGTTCTCCGTCTCGTGTTCTTGCGTCGGCGTAAGAGTGCTCTAGATAGAGAGAGAGTCTGTTTATCCTCGACGTCTTCGCAGCATCAAGAGACGGCTTCTGGTTGCTGGTTGCTGTTTGCGGCGGCTTCTCCGACAAGCGTTCGAGTGAAGACGAAGAACCTTCGTTGTGAGAGAAGAGAGAGATTGGCAGGAAAGAGGCAAAGTTGGAGAGAGAAATAGGAAAAGGGTATTAGGTTTTTTTTTTGGAATTTGGTTTTTCAAAAGTGGCCGTCGGATTGACAATAAGCACGTGTTGATCTCCCAGGAAGCATTTGAGGTGCAATGGGGGATCAAGTACTGGGGCGATAAAAATCCGATTTGAGGTGGAGTCAATTTTGGGCTGAGTAGATTTTGTGTAATTTGATTGTTATAAGTTCATTAGTCGTGTTGGATCGATTTTTTGGTTTTTTTTGGGGTGTCTGTCAAAGTTGGCATACCTGATCCAAGCCGAACTAGATTAAAAATCTGAGGTGATTTGATTCTAAAAATTACACATTACTATATAAAATGTTGACAAAATTAAAAGCAAAATAAATAATTGTGATCGGATCAATGTGTATCCAGATTTGATTCGTTTATTTGTCGGATCATTACCTAATGGATCGGATCAAACCCTTAACCTTAAGCCCTTGTTAAATCAAATTCAGATCAGATTCATATCAAATTTGATCCATTGACAACCCAACATGAACCCAACAACTGTTGAGCGCAGTTGGTTAGGTGCTGCTTGTCGAAGCAGCGACCACCAGGCATGTCTTGAGTTTGAGACCTCCACCTCTGATGTTGGCTTCTGAGCCTTTCCCTTTGTCTGTTGACCTATGGAGTCTGGGTCTTCTCTCCTCCACCCCTCCTCTGTACTTGGCCTATGGGCCCTAGATTAGGAAAAATAAATTACAAACAGAATATGACTGATTAATTTTAGGTCATGCGGTCAAAAATATAATCACTTTTTTTTTCTTTGAGTAAACGGAAAAAAATATAATCACTTTTGTTTTTGTTTGTCAAGAATATAATCACTTTTGGATGCATAGTTTTTAGTTAAATATTGCAAAGAAATTAGGTGGCTAAATAAGCATCTTTTGTAATGTTGAGTCTCTGTTTGATAAACCTTGAAAAATATATTAGTAGTGAGTGACCCTTCAAAAGTGGAGCCCAATAATATTCAAACTAGTGATGCCCTCATCAATTGATCTGAACCATCACCTTGCTAAAAAAGATTGATAGGTAGAATTTGGGATCGCATTTTACTTTCAAGCCATTGATTTCTATAAGATTGTTGGATCAACTTTATGTATGGGATTTTCTTATGGATCGGGTTTCCCTTCACCTCCTTCACCGTGGGCATCGCAGCATCGGTTCCATTAGAGTGCTGAAGGGGAGGGTATTTTGACTTTGTAAGTAAGTGATAGGAATTTAGTGATGACACTTAAGAATTCTTCATTGTCTTTTGGTGAAGGAAAAACCTTTCGCCTTTTCTTATTGATATGTCTTGAAGTTTTGTCAAATAATTTGTAATCTTACTCTTTGTTCCTCATAGAATGGATCGAGTTTCCCACCGCTCATGGGATCCTAGTCATCGAGGGACGGGAGAGTTTGAGAATAGGTAACAGGAGGGCATTTTATAACAAACAAAAACCCTAAGAGGGGTTTGTAAACCCTAAGATGGAGGAGGAAAATTTTGTCCTTATGTAATATATATTTTTTTCAGTAAAAATAAGTCTTGTCATTTTAGGATGTATAGGGTGAAGTTTTCATACACAACCATGTAAGCATGCACGGTGGTGTCCCCTCTCACAAAGAGTTGGAAAAGTCATAAACCCCCCACCCATTAATTAATGCCTTGAAACTCCTACCTTCTCACAAACACGGCTTACACAGCCGTGTATGAAAACTTTCCCCATATGTATAATTGAAAATGTGCAAAAACAATCATAGTTTTTGAGAATAACATATTAATAAGTCATTTTCAAATAATTTTGGAAACCTTTTTTCATCCCAAATTAAGAAATTTTTAAGAATAAAAATACAATCCTTTTTAGAATTTATGTGTAGAATTACGGTAGTACTATCTTAATCCATTGGCCTAAGACTTGTTCATCTGTGGCCCGCAAAATGGAGGACAATTTCCGGGCCTGACGTTAAATTCTCTAAATAGAATTTCCGTATTGATATTTTTGCTTGGACCCAGTAGGTGGATTGATATGCATATTTTTAATGATTTTTTTTCTTAATAAAATATTTAGTTCCCAATTCTCAGTTTAAGGGGATTGTATTAACAATCAAATGCTCCCTCACGTCTACACTAGGAATAATACAACCTTTCTCTTAATTCCATAATTAAATCCTTGCTCTTTATCATATGGGACTATGTAAATCATTGAATGCTCAAAGTTAATGTTTAAGATATGCAATATTCAGTTTGTAATTCAAAAATAAAGATTAATAGCAATTTTAATTTCCTTAATTTTAGTGTACACATGTAGTTTTTGAAATCACAGACTCTTAAGTTTCAAAGGCAACTAAAGTTAGTCTAGATTTAACGACGAGTTTAATTCAGAATTGACCATAGGGTTGATTCAATAAAGTTTAAACTCACGGTAAAAAAAATCATTTTAAAAATGACAACTCATCATGATACATGAAAGGAAGGATTTTTTTTGTATGGAAATGCACCACCATAATTCATGAGTCAAAGTTTTCATTTAGAATGTATAGTACTTTTTAACGGGTTAATTAAGTTCAGCATGACCATACATTTATTCTAGAACTTACCATGTATACTAAGTTTTAGTTTTTAATGTATAGTACTTTTTTAAGGGGTTAAGTTCAGTATGACCATACATTTAGTCTAGAAATTACAACGATTACTTGGCATATGGTCGTATAGGCCAAGTGAGGAAAAATAGTCATAGCATTGGACAGAAGATGGTGGGTTGTGCTGGTCCATAATAGGGCATATTAGGTCCTCATTGACGTTAATATTCTAGTTTTATTTATGCATTAATGTGAAGAACATAAGATCCTATGAGAACCATATATAGAAGCCATGAGGCTGATCCCAAGGGGGTAAAGGGAGTCACAAACAACAATTAGATAATGAACACAAAGATTTACATGATTCGGGCGAATTGCCTACGCCCACGATCAGATGAGATTTGTTTCACTATCAATAGAGAATAGGGTTATAGCTGCTCGTGTCTGGGTAATTTTGAAAGTCCTTCGTTCTCATAACGTCTAAGATTTATTCCCCCTTGACTTCAAGTTTTCAAGGGGAAATAGAAGATGGTGCTAATAAGGTGGTGTGTTCGGTATTCCCTTTCCTGTAGTTCTATTTATCTATTACAAATTGTTTGCACAACCTAACTGTAAGGTCATTTCAGTAATTGATTGAATAACAAATGGAATATTTCTATTGCAAGGCAAATGTAGAATTAGAAAGGATTCAGTTTGTATGCACAGTCGTGCCTTTCTATTGCAAGGATTGTATTTACATATTCCCTCTGTCCATCTCATAGTTGTCGGTTGATACATACATGACTGTGCCCATAACCTTTTGTCAATAAAAATTTTAGAATCTTAAGACTGTTTGGTATCCATTTTTGGAATACATTCTACGTAGTTTTCACACTCTTGAATGATAATACAACTTAAAATTTCACATCTTCACCCTATATTGGAAAAGTGAGAAAGCCACACCGATGGGAGTCATGTGATCGATTGTCAAGGGGGATCTTTATCCCCTCCAGTTCCTACCTGGCCTAGATCCCTAGTCCCCCTAACAATTGGGGCTCAATGACCATCCTACCTCTACTCGGGTGGGGTTCACATCCTCCCCCCACTTCTTGGAGGGACTGGGGAATTGGCTGGGCAAGGAACTAGCTAGAGTATATAATTTTCTTTGTCAGGGAGGAAAGGGATGGAAAAATTCCCTAAAAGTATGGAGTGCGGCAGGGCTAGGTGGAGATGTCAACACCTGACAACTCAGACATCCAACGCTCCGAGTTCATTGACTTCTGCTGTGCTCGGACTGTTGGTTGTCTGGGCTGTGAGATGCATGGTTCATAATCTACTGGATCGGATCGGCCGATATCGAACGGATCGGATCGGTATCGGTCGAGGCTGATCCCGAGATTAAACCGATCCATCAAGGTTTAACTGAATTGTTTTCTAGATCATCCAACTCGGTTGGGTCGGCCGATCCGATCCAATACATACCGGTTTTTTGGGTTTTAAAATCCATATTTAGTCTTGATCCCGAGTCTTTCAAGTTGTGATTCATAGATTTAGGGTTTCAAATTGGTGAGAAAAAAGAGGGATCTTACTGTTTTTTATTATAGAATCCGAATTAAGGGAATATTTTATTCCATTTAAACATTGATTTGCTTAAGGTGATCAAGGATTTAGCCTCAAATCCGTCCGCGAGTGAAAAGGAAGGGAATCTTATCGTTTTGGATTAGGAATCAATTATGGAAAGATTTCATTCCCTATAAAAACATTGATTCCATCCCACAAAATCTGGAATTTTTTAGATAATCACGCAAATGAAGGAGGTTAGTTGTACGTAGATAGTTTGTTGGGGGGGGGGGGGGGGGAGGAGAAGAATTCAGACCCCACATAATAATCCAAATTATATCTGTGACAAAATTAAGCACGTACATACATAAAAATCAAAAGCACTCCATTATTGATAATGAAAACACATGACGACAGGAAACACAATAGATCGAGAGAGGGAGGGAGTCGAGAGTCGAGAGTCGAGAGAGTTAACCATGTATGGATGAGCAGCAGATATCCTTGAGAGATTTGAGGGTTGGCACCATCCAATTTGTGAGCAACCTATCAGTTTTCCAAGGTGGTGCTAAAACAGATAAACACTGCTGCTTCAGCGGAGAATAGAGAATGAGGGAGGTCTCAATTTTTTTAATTTCTCTCACATACTTCCATAACCTTAGCAGGAATGTATCGTGGCCATATTTAGCCAAGACTGAGAAACAATTTCCCCAAGGGATTGATCCCGACATATCGTAAGTAGTGCAAGTAAATGAGAAGCCCCCCTTGGTGGTGCTGCTGCTGGTGCTGGTGCCACCCCTGATCTGATGATGATCAAGTAACCATATGTCCACAGACCATGACTTTGTTCCGCAGTCGGCATAATCAATAATGGCAAGAGACCCATCCATGTGGATTAAACTCCTTCTTTTTCTACCCTCTCTAGGATGACAACAATCGATAGTCCAAAACTTCTCACTGTGGATGTCTAAAGCAAGAATCCATTTACCCTCGCCGTTGTTGGGGTAACCGAAATTATCAATTAGCCAATAGAGAGTTCCATCCAAAAGCAAAGGATGTGTTTCATATTGTTCCAGTCTATACCCACACTGCTCTCGTCCATAGATATGTATATCTCTTAGGAATATTGGGGGGAGGAACTCTTCTAACTTTCTCCAGCAACTTGATGAACTTGATGAACTTGAACTTTCTTCTTCTTGATCATCATCACCACCACCCACTGTAATTATCTCGCAATATCTTTTAATAACCATATCGCCATTCTCGTCTTCATTCTTAAGATCTAAAAATCTAAATAATATAAAAAGTCGGACCACTTTATATTTATTGCTTAAGCTGTCGAACCCAAAACCAACACTGTTTATTATTGCTGGGACTCCTGTGCTGGGGCAGTGGTTTATTCTGGGCAAAATAAGATCAGATTTGGGCAACATCATACTCTCTCTTGTAATGGGATTACAGAGATAGATGGGACCCAAACCCTGCCGTGCCGCTAAGCACAGAAAGCCATTGCAAGAACCCACAATATCAAGGTAACCCCCTTTCATCTCAAAACCCAATGCTATGTGATTAATATTGTGTGTGGTTTTCCAGTAGTAGTAGTAGTAGTGTGGTACTGATCATCACTACTACTCCTCACTTCTCCTGCAACTGCAACTGCAACTGCAGGGGTCACCATAACTAGACTACTCATGATCTCATTGTCATTCGGTGGATATGTTAGTGGTGAGAGTCTAATAACAAGACTGGGTGGTCTCATCATAGATTTAGTAAAGTGAAGGGAAATGAAATCAGAATCATGTCGAAAGCTAGACCAGCGCTTGCATACGCTGAAGCATCGGAGGAGAGTTTGTATGGGAAGTCTACACAATATCTCCAAAATAATGTCCCGAGGGAGGGAGAGATTCATCATCGGGATAGATTCATTATCATCCTTACCTGCTACAGCATTATCCGGCGTTGCTTCTTCTTCGCCTTCTTTGTCATCGTCCTTATAACTATTTCTCATCTTCAAAATAATGTCCCGAGGGAGGAGCAGGAGGTGGAGGATATGATTCATCATCATCCTTACGTGCTGCTGCAATATTATTATGCGTTGCTGCTTCTTCGCTTCTTTGCCATCGTCCTTACAAGTATTTCTAATCTCCATTTTCTTCTTCGATCTCCTTCCCTGCTTAATTTCTTCTCGTCGTCTCTATCAACTGAACTGAACTGATGATGAACGTCGATCGGTATTAGACCCAGCACACACTTACGTACACTTGTTCTTGTGATCGGCTCCTCCTACTCTACTCTACTCACACCCCAAATATTTAATTAAATAGAAATTTTAATACACCGCCAGAGAGACAAAGATGGTATCCATTAATTAATGGAATATATACTACTCCCAACAATTTTGCCGATTGTTTCTCCCCTGCCCAATTAGAGAATATATAGAATTAATTCACATAGTCTGGCTGGCTGGCTGGCTGGCTGGGTGACTAGTTAAAATCCTCCTCTACAATTCCTTCATCTTGGGGTGCCTTTGCATATCGTTCAAGTCTAAGAGCTTGACACGTACAAGATGCTCATCCAACGCAATTTGTTTTTTATATCCACTAGTTTCTATTTAAAAAAAGATTTACTTAATCCCCAAAGTTCATTATTACTCCTGCCGGCCATGTTAAAATAAAATAAAAGAAACCTTCCAAAATTGCCCTAACGTCTTTTAACCAACTTTTATTACGTACTTCTTCCCTCCCTATTTTTTTTAATTGCAAGACAGATTTTTAGGACAATTTTGAAAGTTTACTTTTACAAATTTAAAACCTACTTACTTATCTTGTAGAAATTTCCGTTCTTATCTACTAAATCTAAAAAATTATCTATATATTCTATGTAATCTTTTCACAATTTTGCGGTAACGGAAAATCTTTTTCAAATCGCAGTTTACGGTCTGGGAGGGGCCATTAACTAGCATCTATGTTGGTGATTGATCGATCCATCTAAATCGGGTGGGATCAGTGCTTCACAACTTCTAAATCATTCCATTATATTTTGTAACTGAAATTATGTTTTTACTTTTTTCTTATCTCTATGTCTCGTCATTTAAAGGAATTCTTATCACACAACTTTAATTTCTGAAAATTTAATTGTACAGCTCTTCCTAATGAAAGCAACAAGTAATTTTGGAAAGTCTTTCATTCTCATAACGCCCAAAGATTTATTCCCTCCCCCCTCCCCTCACTTCAATTTTTCAAGGAGAAATAAAAGCTGGTGCTAATGTGGTGTGTTCGGTGTTCTCTTTCCTTTAGTTCTAACTGTAAGGTCATTTCAGTAATTGAATAACAAATCAAATATTTCTATTGCAAGGCAAATGTAGAATAAGAAAGGATCCAATTAAGGGTGTCAATGAGTAACCAGGAACCAAATACCGAATCCAGATCCTGATCGTCCTAGGCATGGATCTGAAAATGTCTTTATAATTCTGTTTGGTTTGCATCCGATCTACCCACTAAACTGACGGATCTAACCATATCCGAACCAAATAACTACTTTAAAAGTTAACTTAAAACCCTAATAGTTTATTTGGTTTAAAATTTTAATAGTTTATCCTTAGTGTCTTAAAGCCTTTGATTCACTTACTTCTTAGTCCTTACGTCTTACTAAATACAGATTTCTTCATGATTACGACTTCTTTTGTAACTCTTCAATTCTTCACCTCTTTCTCTTCACCGCTTCATCTTCTCCGTTTTTCTCTTTATTGCTTCATCTTCTTCGTCTTTTGAATATCAGAACCGAACGAGAACCGAATAGCATAATCGAATTTAAATTGGATATAGTTACCGAATGTAGTAACCAGATAAGAACCGAATTGTAACCAGATCTGATCCGAGCTGACCAGGATCGGTTAGAGTATTTCATTCTAGAATCAATCCAGGACTTGCTCCGGATCTAGATCCCATTGCCACTACTTGGAACCGAATCGAATACCCGGTTCCGTACCCAATTGACACCCTTAGTTTTTATCACGGTCGTGCCTTTGACTTTTGGATGAGTGGGGGTGGAGGTATTTGCATTTTTTAGAATGCATTCTAGATAGATTCACATTCTTTTAAGATAAAAACAGCTTAAATTTCACATTTTCACCCTGTATAGGAGTCATGTGATCGGTTGTCAGGGAGGGGAGGGATAATCTGTGAGACCCACTTTGACGTCGTGGGAAAAAAAATTTCCATTGATTCCCTTTGTTTCCATGTAAAAAAAGCGAAAAAAAATTCATGCAAAATAATTTTTTTATTATTTATTTTAAGAAGAAAAAAACTACGATAGAGATAATGCATGGGTGGAAATGACTAAAACCCCCACCCCCAATTTAAAGAAAGAAGCTTTAAATCGCTATATGCGACTGTGCATTGACCTTCTCTCTGATTTCTAAAAGTATGAATCTTTCATAAAGTACCACAGAAGGAACACTGGCAAATGGCAACGCCGGGACTGATCCACCATGATACACAAGAAATAGGGATAATTTCGTAATTTTATATAAATGAGCAAGGGTCAATAATTTGACTTGGGAAAATTAATGAAACATTGAAGCGAAACCCCCTTCGAAACGAAAACTCGTCACTCCCCGTCCCTACCCTCTTTGGCCTTTGCTCTCTGAGAAGTCAGAAATCCAAAACCCACTCCCCTATTTTTAAGCTTTTTTTTTTAAGTTTCAAACTCCCTGTTTTCTTTCATTTCCCTTTTTAACTTTCTTGTACTTTCATTCTCTGAAATTCTTGATTCCTCCCAACCCCAAAACTCTTGAAAACGAAGGTTTTCCTTTTCTTTGTTTTGGTGATGGAAGAATCGCTTCGGAAACTGGCACTGTGGAATTCAAGGACTTTCAGGGCCATCATGACTCATGATGAACTGGAATCTATAATGGCCACTCTTGGTTTCGTCAGTCTCCCTGTTTCATCCTCGCCTTCTCCGTCGAACGCGAGCGGTTGTGCCTGGAAGGAATACGCGTACTGCGCCGCTGAAAGTTGTCGGAATCGGTCTCCAACGGGGACGATTCCGCGGCCGAGGCTTCCTTACCCAAGGATCGACGGATTACACACCTGCACGTATCGAGCCTTCATCGATGCTGTCGCCTTTTTCCTCGGGAGAAGTGATATCTCCGATCTTTTCCACGTTAGGTCCGTATTTCTTTCTTGCTTCTTCTGGATTCTTCCCTTCCCTCGCTTTTCTCTGTTATTGTTCCTTTTTAGTAGTTCATTACTTACTTACAATGTTTGATGATATCTTTCAATTTGTTTATGAATCTCTCTGTGTTTTGTTCATTCTCTGCAATCTTGGAAATCTTTTTAATTTAGCAACGGGGAATCGAATTACGATTCACGAGTTCCCCTTAAAACCAACTCTGAAACTCTGATATCTGAGAGGTACGACAGTAACTGAAAATAATAAGTAAGAACAAAAAGGCAAAAATAGCACTTCTTTTTGTAGGTTTCTTTGGATTCTTTTTTGTTGAGATTTGGTTTTTGTAATGTGAATCGGAAAACAGGTCTTTATGTACAAAGAGGTTGTTTAGCTACTAACTATTGGATTTGAATCTCGGGATTTGGTTATGCATCTTTTCTCGATTGGGAATTTTTTTTTTTTTTTTTTTTTTTTTTTTTTCCATTTTCCTTTTTGTAGGCTATGTTTGTTTGTATGCCAAGAAAAGAAAAAGAAACTGAGAGCTAACCAATTAAATCCCAATAATCGGAATCATATCTTTCGAGGCCAATTCGGATTAGACTCGGTTGTGATCGAATCCGACCGATTCTTACCAATTCTTCTCTGTTTTGATCCGATTCCAATCAAAATAATTGGGGGCAATTGTCCCCATACAAATTTGCCTTCTTTGCATGTGTAAGGAGGGATAGTATTGGTATTATGTAGCATAGTTGAAAATTCCTTTTATCATACAACAGTAGTGTAAGATTACACTTACATCTATAGTTGCTTTCTCGGAGCACTATGTTCTGGGTGGGATGCAGGGGCCATGCACCAACCAATGAGAGTACACGTGATGGCACAAAAGGGGGCGGAATTTCCGCCATACATAGGAGCATGGCGGTCATTCCAGCCCCTTTTTGCATAAAACATTCTCCCTACTTTGTTTTATTTGGTCTACGTTACATCGTAAGAGGGTACAACACAAAAATGTGATTACAAAAGTGCATAACCACCATACACAGAATATAGGATAGGATAAGGGATCTTTATCCCCTCAATTTACCTACCCCTCAATTTCCTCAATTTCATCTAATAGCAGTGGAAATGGTCATCCTATCACCTACCTGAACATACTGCTCGGATGGGATCCACCTCTTGCACAGAAAGCCATTGCAAGAACCCACAATATCAAGGTAACCTCCTGTTATTTGAGGGAATTGAGGAAATTGACGGACAGGCAAATTGATGTGATAATTTTTCACCAATGGGCCACTTCCCTCTTGGCGGGCCTAGATCTCAACTGTGTAAAATGGGTACCATCACATCTATGGCCCCACCATAGTAAAGACCTAGTGGTGATGAAGTGGATTACAACCATGCATATCATGTTTAATGGAAAAATATCACCTCAATTTGTCTGCCAGTCAATTTCATCAATTCCCTCTAATAGAGTGAGGTGGACCCTACTCTGGGTAGTATGTTCGAGCAGGGGGTAGGGTGGTCATTTCTACCCTCCTATTAGATGGAATTGAGGAAATTGAGGAGCTGGCAAATTGAGGGGATAAAGATCCCCCATCGGTACACTTGTGGAAAAATTATCACCTCAATTTATCTGCCCATTAATTTTCTCAATTCCTCTAATAGATGGAGGTGGATCCCATCCGGGCAATGTGTTCGGGCAGAGGGTAGAGTGATCATTTTTACCCCCTATTAGATAGAATTGAGGAATTTGAGGAACAGACAAATTGAGGGGATAAAGATCCACACTTGTGTTGCGTAACCAATTGGTATATGTTGCCTACTTCACATTAACATGGAACAAAATCTCGTCAGAACAAGACAGAGGTCCAAGCTATGGGGGTTGGATTGACTTTTGATGGTTTAGAGATTAGAGAGAATTGCTACTATAAACTATGGTCCACACATTACCAAGAAGTTCTCATCCGACGGTATTGAACCAAGGAAAAGTTTACACCTGAGGCCTGAGACCCGCCTGGTTTTGTCGGATTGTATCCAACTTTATTATTAGTTTTGTACTATCTAAATAGCCCTGGTTGGTAACTTAATTTATTGCCAATATTTTTTTTAGGGTACTTAATATTTTTCCATGTAAAAAGGAGGTGATGTTTCGGAATATCATAAGATAAATCTGGACCATCCATTTTTAAAGATAAATAAAAAGTGTTAGATTGAATTAGACTTTGAAATTTGATACATGTCTAATCTAAGCCATGTATTTTCTATCCAATGGTCGGAATGGACACATCATCCGTCCATGTGGCAAGATACATATTTTGGAATAATAATAATAAGAGATCCTTATAACAATAATTAAGATACATATTTTGGAATAATAATAATAAGAGATCCTTATAACAATAATTATACACTTTTTATGAGAATTTTGCGAGAGTGCCATTGGACCTATATTCTAATCAATTGCTACATTTTGTGTGGGCACATGATAATGAATTCAGCTCTCCTCCAGCCATGGAGGGAGCTGGAGGATCCAGCGCAGCCAAAATAGGGGTGTTTGGGTCATGTTGTTTACTTAGTGAGCAATTAAGATTTATAGGGTTTTTGAATTATTCTTTTCTATTTCTATTTCTATTTCAGGGGTATGCCTCTTCATCGAGTTCACGACCGGCCTTTTGATAAGAAGTTCCGTCGGTTGGAGGAAGAAGATGGGATTTATGTTTACAGAGAAGGTACACTGGACCAGGCAACTTTTATGCTCTACAATAGCAATAACAATAACAACAACAACAACAATAATGGTAACATTATCATCACTAGTAGGACCAGCAATCCCACCATAAGCAATCTTGTACCATTGAAAGATATTACAGTATAATCTTTTCCAAACAATCCCCTTTGGTTATGAGTTGGTGCATTCCTCAATGATATGTGGGTTATACTCAATCCATGAAAATTACTTGATCAGTTGGAAGATAATATTGGTTTTCATATAATTTTTACTAAATCATTGGCTAGTAAAATCCAGATACCAACCTACTTTCCCTAACCTTAATGGTTTCAAAGATCTAAGCTTTGCTTCATTGCAATTGTTTAGAATGAACCAGGATTTCTTCTAAGCTTTCCATTTTCATGGTTTTTTTTTTTCTTTCTAAACCGTTTGTTCCTTGTCAAAGTTGGGAGAGTGTATGCTAATGGCTAGAACATTGATTTTTTTTTTTTTTTTTTTTTTTTTTGGGGTCTCATATTAAATATTAATAATCAATTTAATAATAATAATAATAATAATAATAATAATATACAAACAGGATATATTGAATTAAACTTTGAAATTTGATATACGGGTAATTTAGACCATTGCCTCTCTATCCCACGGTTGGAATAGACACATCATCAGTCCATGTGGAAGATGTGTCTAGTGATGTTAGAAAAGTAGCAGACCCTTGGGAGTTGTGACAATAATATATCGCATATATTTTTTTTTCCCTCTTTTGGTTTTACTTTTTCTGCTAAATGATCAAATTTGGCCATAGCAAAGTTGACCATGTAGGAAAAGAATTGGATGATTCACCATGGTTGGTTGTTAGAAAGAACTTATAATCAATTCAAGATACCCGCTAGCGGCCTAGCATGCTCATTACTTGAAAATTCAACCGATTCAATTTAAAACAGGCGGGACACTCTAATTCCTATATCTGAATTTTTATACTCAATATTCAATGGGGTCGGATATATGGATCCAAACGAAACAAAGTAAGGAAAACTGAAGTCTAAACAAAGAAGGGGGGATGAAGATATGGGGAATGAGATGAAAATAACAAAAAATGGAAAAAGGAAAATGTAAGAGGTAAGTAAGAGGAACTAGTCACAGCCCAGGAAATCAGGAGAATCTCAGCTAAATGGGTTATGCTACATGGATCCGTGCCCTCCGACAGACTCTATCCGAGATCATACTTGGTACAAGACATATTCTTTGTGAAATGCACTTTTGAACGCAGACATAATCTCAGCTAAAGTGGAGAGGTGCGTCCGGAATGTTGTGTGACCATCGTATTCTTTTAAAACGGAATATAAAATCCTATAAAATGGAATTAATGATGGGATGTAGACCTCTCGACTTCAACCATCCCACTTTAATTCTCTGTGAAATGCACCTCTCGACGCAGCTCAATATTGTAACTAAAAAAATTTCATGTAGTTAAATTTCATAAATGAAGGGAAAAGCTTCAAGGGAGAAGAATATGATAGATTTTCTTTAGAAAAATTCACAAAAGACTCATTGCATGTTTGGACTCTTATGGGGGAAAATCTTTTTGGCTGTCCGAAATCCCAATCGAAGAACTTAAACTATAAAATGGGAATTAATAATGGTATGATGGTGGTTATATATAATGTAACAAGAGGAAGGACCCTTCACACAAACCTTGTGATCATGTTATCTCTCCCTTACCTTCTAATCACCAATCTCTCTGAACCCACTTCTATAGCAACATATGTTGTTGATCTCTGAACCTTGAAATCAAATCCCAGCAGCTGAATCCATTTGCAGTAATGGACGGCACAAGAATCCACGGGGCAGCACTTTTGATCTTTTCTATTACATTCTCCCTGAACAGGGAATTGATGATGAAAAATCAAAGACAGCAATGTTTCCTGTGGATCCTTGCGCCTGCATCACTGCAAAAGAAAATTGCTGCAATACAGATGGATCGAGTTGGAGACATTAAAAGTGGGAATAGAAGGGGGTTAGTTAGAAGGTAAGTATAGCATGATTGGTTATGTGTGTGTGTGTGTGTGTTTTTTTTATCCAGATCTCATATATGTCTTTGTTTTTGTTCGGTCAATCAATCGATCGATCGATCCTATGGTTATAAGTATCGGTATCAGATCTTGTCCATATCGGGTGATTTGTAAAGGTTTTATACCTTGTCAATCTCGATATCATGTCGATATCAAATCGGTGACATGGTATGGACAAGCGGTAAAATGGTAAACAAAATCTACTTTTAAAGGAGGATCAAGGGCAAATTTGTCCAATGCTTCCTGTGGACCCTTCTTTCTTGAGTTCCATTATTAGTGGTGTTAATTTAAAACAAAAATTTTAACCTTAAACCTTTTTTTAACTTGACCTTCAAATCACATTTTAAAAATAAACTAACCCCCGTTTTTATGCAATTTGGCTCTCCTCCAGCCGTGGCGGGGAGCTGGAGGGTCCAGCTCAGCAAAATAAGGATAGTTTTGGTCATTTCACAGGTGGGACCCAAGTGGTCCCCTATGAAATGACCAAACCCCCTCTTTGTTTTTGGGTGTTTTTGTTAGGCTGGACTCTCCAGCTCCTGCCACGGGTGGAGGAGAACGAAATCCCTTTTTATGGGGCATTCGGCACCAAGAATCCAATAGGACAATGTCATGACAGGAAAATCACAATTGTTGCTATGAGAAGCTAAAACTTAATGTCATGGCCTTAGTCATTGCTAAGCCAACCGTACTTGCATTTATCAACTTACAAGCATTCTTATAGATTAACGACATTGTCTAATCCAATGGATCAAATTTATAGGCTAAGTGAGATTTGCCGTGGGCTTATGTAGTGGGCTATGACATTAAGCTTTGAATGGATATGTTGATAGTGATAGTTGAAAAGAGATACATCAAGGATTTGACACCATGAACTCATTGTTATTCTCACATTGGATCTTAATTTTTATGGGAAATTTTGAGCCCAAAGACTAATGCCTAATGGGCTTATATTGGGTTTAGATGTTTATCAAATTTTCTTGCTAAGGCCTGGCATAGCCTTTTTCATGTCGATTTTTCAAGCTTGTCTGATTGTTTAAAGCCACAAAAACCTCCTGAGCAGAAGAGAACAAGTAAAAAGATCATATAATAAACCTGGAAATGGAAGTATATATAGAACTATAGTAAAACATTAGCAGTAATAAGGATTTCTGGTTCTGGCTCTGGCTCTGGCTCTGGCTCTGGCATTTGGGTATATGGGGTATTGGGTATAGAATATAGATGGTAGGACCAGGACCCAGAAACGGTCTCAAAAGTGCAAAGATATTCAACTTCTTCGCCTTGATCCGACTTTTGAGAGAAGGAATTATAGAAGTTTAAGAACTGAGATCCTTATTCTTTGGGTGCAGTTGCAGAGGCAGTTTGGCCTTTGGATGGATTGTTCTTTGTAAAGCTTACAACAGTAGGCCAAGATATATTTATAGGTCCCACCAAAACATTCATTTTCTGGACGGACGAGCTGTTGTGATTCTGCCACGTGGATTAACTAATATGGCCAATCAAATGAAAAGGGTAGGCATTCTGCAACATCGATCCTTTGGCACTTTGGTCTGCTTTAATGGTGGAAGTCTGTGAAGTCAATTCTCCCTAAAACCTTTACTTTGCCACGTCAGTCAGTGCCACGGTGGATATATATATATATATATATATGCTGTCTGAAAGTGATGGAAACTAGAGTATCCAAAGAAATACCAAACTTGCTCTGCGGTTTAGTTCTTGAGAAGAAGGGATTTGTTTGCTTCTCTTTTTCTTTTTCTTTTTCTTTTTCTTTTTCATTCTCTTCCTTTTTTCTTCCTCTGGAGTTTGGAAAGATCACAGTTTTAACACAACATCTGGTGGGGTGGGTCTTTGATCTTACTGGACTATGAATCACCACCATCCCAATACATTTACATTTCTTTACCTTTACAGGTTGGTTTGTGCATCTGTGACAACTGGACTGTAATTTTGTCTCCATCTCTTTGATCCACTAAAAGCTAAGTTGGACCCGTCAAAGCCCATCATTTTTAGTACTTGAAACTCTCACAACATTGCTTTCCTCAGAAGAGAAACCTTGAAGCTTGAGCTCATAACCCCCCTTGGTATAACCGTTTCCTTGTCTTCTTCTTTTCATGTTTTTTTTTTTTTTTGGTTTGTCTGTTTCCCTTTATAAAAGCAAAGCAAAGCAAAGAGGTAGATTACTAAACCTAGCTTATGATGATCTCACTTTTGTGTTTATATATATTCCATCTTTTATCTTGTCCCCTTCTACTATATATACCCCACATAGACCCCCTTTGCTTCAATCCCTCCCTCATTCCAATTGCTCTAATCATTGTCTGTCTCCTCTTCATCTCTCTGTTTCTCGATCTCCTTTTAAACAATCTACAACTCATCTATAATTTATAAGGTCCTTCATGGAGGTAAGATTATTTTTAATAGTTCCTCACAAGGGTCTTCTCTTTCATCTTGTTTTCCTTTACTGGATATGGGATTAAAAGGGATAACTCTTGTTTTTCCTCTGCATTTCTTCTTGTTTCTTCTCCGGAAAGACAAGAAAAGACATGGCTGTAATTTGGAAATAACTTGTGTCAGAGGTGGCCGGGTGGTCATGTACTGTGATTTCTTTTCCCAATCATTTTCTAATGAGCATGAAAATCTACTTTGCAGACCGTGGAATTGAAGGTGGAGATGGTGGGGATACACGAGAAGAGATTGAGGAAGTGTTTGTCCAAAGTGAAGGGTATGATTCTTTACTTCGTTTAATTAGTTTTGCTTGCACCAAATAAAGAACTAATATTTTATGTGGCCGGGTTTATTAAGCAGTTTCACTCTTAATTAACCCTTTAGCCTTAAGCTAGATCTGATCAGAGTATGGAAGGGAGAGAGAGACCCTTTTAAGAAAGTGTCTATAGAATCTGCTTTCCTAGCTTATGAGTTCAGAGTCTGCAATGCATAAATCTAGCTAATCTTTCAAAAGTGGGTTTGATTAGAAAATAAATTTGCTTGTAATGTTTGATGATGCAGGAATAGAGAAGGTGGAAGTGGATGTGAGCAGTCAGAAGGTGGTGGTGACAGGGTACACTCATCGGAATAAAATACTTAAGGCATTGCGTAGAGCTGGTTTGAAAGCCGATTTTTGGTCTGCACAAAATGAACTCCTCAATGCTTATGCCAGTGTCAGCAGCTATGGAAGCTTGAGAATTAACAATTTTAATCTCTTCTAGTGTATTTCTCACTCTTCTACTATACCTTTTCCTCCTTTCTCCAAATTAATGATCATACATGAGGGGTTTTATTTTATTTTATTTTTTATATATTTTTTTGAAGGCCATGTATATCAACTGTACGTACCAGGTTATAAGAAGAAAAGTGAAAGGAAAAACAGTATTTCTCAAGTTTTCAACTGTACTTGTGTGGAATTGGTCATGCTCATGTTCTTTACCTTCATTTAACAACCATGTAACAAGTGATGAACAGTTATCCTATTGTACGCTCTTGGATTGTTGTGGTTAGTGTAACATCTCATTTATCACCTTAGAAACATGCATAGCAATGATGAATGGGTGTCATGTGATAATGTATGAAGCACAATTTTTAATTTTAAAAGTCTTAATGAATCCTCAAACGACATGAATGTGGAATCATTCCAATGAATTTTAAAAAATTAATTGAAAATTTATCAAAATGCTCTAGGAGAGCGACTGAGTCAAATGAAATGACTTGAAATCTTCCAAAGTTTCATGATTAGAGAAGTTTTATCATAAAAATTTATTGACCAAGTTTATTTTCAATTCAAAAGTACTCAAAAAGAGCTTACCAACACCAATTGAATTGTGAAATTTGAGAGTAACACGTCGCAGAAGGCGTGCCATGTCACCAGTCACCACTTATTCATCTTGCTTAAAAACCTTTTTTTTTTTTAACCTAATCAATGGGCCTATACTACGAAGGAGGGGGGGGAGGGAAGGCCCATAGACCAACAGAGAAAGGAGGAAGGCTCAGAGGCCAACATAAGAGGTGGGGTGGGGGGGAGGTCTAAGACTCGAGACTTGCCTATCGGTCGTTGCTTCGACAAGCAGCACCTAACCAACTGCACTCAGCAGTTGTTGGAGTCATGTTGGGTTGCCAATGGATCAAATTTGAACTGAATCCAATCTGAACTCGGTTTAATAAGGGCTTATGGAGTTACGGTCAAGGGTTTGATCCAATCCATTAGGTAATGATCCGGTAAATAAATGAATCAAATTTGGATATATATTAATCCGATCACAATATTTTTTTTCTTTTAATTTTTTTAACATTTTATATAGTAGTGTGTAATTTTAGAATCAGATCACCGTAGAGAATGGTCAGACCTACCTGTGTACCAAATTTGAGCATTAGATAAACTGCTAAATAACAGATACGAGTGGGATGTTTAGCTTGAGTTGGTAAAACAATTCCTTTGGTACCGCTAACTCACACTAAAGATATGAATCTCAAGGCCTCTGGACTTAATGGCCCATATATAAAACTTTTATCACATGAATTAAACCCAACCCAAAATAGAGTAAATTGTAAATGAAAAACCTTAACCCCCACATTCTCGATTAGGCCTGCAAGTTTGGCCCTGTCGGCCCGAACCCGCCCTGAGCCCGAACAGGGCCTGGGCTAAGATTTCTGGCCCTGAGTCAGGGTTGAGACCTCGGGCTTAGCTCGATCCTGATTTTTTACCCTTATTTTGGCCCTGAAGAAAATTCTTTATTTATTAAAAAATAGAAATTAGTATACATATAAACAAGTGCCTAGTATTCTTAGTAGTTTGTGGTCCATAAAAGCCTTGCTACCTGGTGGTCCTGGGTTCAAGCCTCCTCTTTCACATCTTTCTTACATTTGTTATTTTAATTTGTTTATTGCAGGGCCAGGGTCAGGGCCAATCAGGGTGGGCTTGGGCTGGGCTTGGCCCGACAGGGTCAGGGTTAAAGTCAGGGTATTTAGGCCCTGAGTCAAGGTCAGGGCGAGCCTGGGCCCAACTAAGGGAACTCATGGTTGGGCTAGGGTTTTAAAAAGCCCGGCCCAACCCGACCTTATTGCAGCCCTATTCTCGATCATCTAAATCGATCTAAATCAGTCAAACTTGGTAAATTTAATTCAGACCACGACACAGCCAAAGTCCATATTTTTTCCTCAAGGCTAGACTGAAACTTTTTTTTTTTTGGGGTCATTTCCCTTCAAAGGCCCATAGGCCACCAGGGGCTGAGGGTATTTGTTGGCGGGGCAGAGGAAAGGGGGTTAATAACAAGATGTACACATCTGATTGGGGGGAAAGTCGAACATATGACTTCTCCCTAAACATAGCCCAGCGCTCTACTGCATTGGCAGCCACCACCACTCAAAGAGATGCTTCCCCAATCATTCAACATTTTGGTTTAGTCACTCTATCATTCTATGTTTTTACATTCCTCCAACCCCCCTGGCCCCTGCGCAATGGTCTGAACGGGAGCATCCTCTTAACTCCCATAGATCATTTGGCATTTTTAATTTTGGGGTCTGAACTAATGGAAAGACATATAGCAAATGGTTGGTACTTGGTACATTGTAGAATAGTCCCAGGAGGTCATGGGTTCAATTCTCTTGTCCAAACCCTAAAATCGACCATTCAAATCTGAAAACTAAATGGTCTGATTCCAAAATAGAGTTGGGTCACTGGAGCGTCCAAAATCAGGATCAATCATGGCTGATTCCAATCCAAATTCGATTCAACTGATCTGATTTCTGTATTTAAAGCAGTGAGCAGTGCATGTGATATTTTACATGAGCAGTACCTGGGTTCAATTCATGGAGCTAAAAAGACTTCGAATTCCGTCAAAAGTGTCAATGCTTAATCCTTCTTTTTTCCACCCATTGCGATACCTTTCACTCCCACTTTCCTGATCTTCTTCATTAAAGTCTACTCTTTGCTTCTTCTCAAAAGACGCGCCCCCAGCTAAACAACGTTTTAGATTAGAAGAATACAAAGTAATTAAAGAAGGCACCGTAACCCGTCATTAGCAATGCCACGGCCACCAAGGCCATTCCTTAAACCCTAAAACCCTGATTCGTATCCCCAGAAAGAAAAAACACATCGAGCCAAATGTAGGCGTCAATATTTCTTGACTCTTCGTTTTATTTGTCCCCATTGTTCTTGTTCATTTGTTATAATCTAGGGGAAATTCTTCCCCACTCCCCAAAATAATAGAATAAAATCTCAGAGCCCTTGTAACCCTACCTCACTCTCGAGGCTCATCCCCAATGTTAAATGTAGTTTTGGCAGTTCTTTTTCAGTTTTTCTTCCTCTCTGCTCCACCACAATACCCATGGAGAATATAAGTTCATAACCATCTCCCCTTCTTAAAACCTATCGCTACTCAGATCCTCTCTCTCTCTCCAATGGGTATTTTCCAGACCACACTTCTGTACTTTGTTTTGTCAAATATTGGCTCAATAACTGCTAGGCAAGAAGAATGGAAGTCTGCTACTGCAACATACTCCAAAGAAACAAATGGGTCAATCATCACAGGTACTTCTCTATGAAAGGTTTCTAGTCACACCTATGGGGTATTTTTTCCTGTGTTCTAGTTCTAAAACTAGGTTTGAAGAGTAGAATTCACCCCCTAAAACTAGGTTTGAAGAGAGCTTTTGTCTTCACATTGTGTTGTGTGCTGGGTTGTTGCAGAAGGTGCTTGTGGTTACGGGGACCTTCACAAGAAAAGCTATGGGAAGTACAGTGCTGGAGTAAGTAGCATGTTATTCAACAGAGGGCGTACCTGTGGGGGTTGCTTCGAACTGAGATGTGTCGACCATATCCGCTGGTGCTTGCAAGGGAGCCCTTCTGTTTTCGTTACCGCCACAGATTTCTGTCCACCAAATTATGGACTTCCATCAGACTACGGTGGCTGGTGCAATTTCCCACAAGAGCACTTCGAGATGTCTGAGGCAGCTTTTGCTGAAATAGCAGTTACAAAAGCTGATATCGTCCCAGTACAGTATAGAAGGTAAGCCTCTTGCCTCTCCGTTTCTGCACCAGAAATCAAACACCCTACATGACCAATGTGACTGAGCAGGGCCAAGCTGAAATCAGGAGCCCAGGCCTGAACTAACTTCTGATCAGCATGGTCCTCTCAATCTAAGCTAGCATAGCTCGCTTTTAGGCTTTGCGACTGACCAAGAACAGGCTGGACCTTATTGCCAACCTCTCCAACAAGTTAGCAAACCAAGCAATGGGTAGGGAAAGAAGTTGATTTCCACTATATTTCCTCAATGTTGTACAAACCTCATACTTGGAGCCCTCCAGCCATTCCTTTATCAACTCTTTATGGTTCAAATTGAGCAACTAAAGTGAAGGGAATCAATGTTGCATGTAGGGTGAATTGCGTGAGGAATGGAGGATTGAGATTCACAGTCAGTGGGAGTTCCTACTTCTATCAAGTCCTGATTACCAATGTTGGGTTGGATGGCGAGGTGGTTGCAGTGAAAGTAAAAGGATCAAAGACGGGGTGGCTTCCAATGGTAAGGAACTGGGGCCAAAATTGGCAATGTAACATAAACCTTGGAGGGCAGCCTCTATCTTTCGAGGTGACAATCAGCAGTGGAAGGACAGTTTCATCTTACAATGTAGCTCCAGCAAATTGGCAGTTCGGTCAGACATTTGAAGGGAAACAGTTCTAAGAGAGCTGAAAAAGCTTCAAAACCACAAATGGGTGAGTTTGGGGGTTTGATAGAAACTGTATAATGAGAGAAGCTCAAAATGAGTTTACCAGTACTTGGAATATTGGGATCCTGAAACTTTCAAACGCATTATTACCTTATTCAAAAAAAGGAGAAAGAAAAAGTGGTGCCCATATTTATAGATTCACAGAGTTTTGATTCACCCTAAAGCACAGAGTCATCTCACAAGCCCCTGAAATTGTCTAAGAAAGCAAAACAAACTTTTAACTACAAAAGAAAGTTAAAGACATGAAAGACTTTCGTCCCATTTCAGTCTCCTTTGAAACGTATGCTTATTGAGAAGAAAAAAAAAAAGAATATTGATAGATACTGCCATTCAAAAGGAGAAACTATTTGTTCTACATCTTTTTTTTTGGTTAATCAGCTTTGCTCTGGCTTTAATCTGTTTGACTGGAAATGGTTATGTTGCTGGAAAAAAAGGAAAAAGGAAGAAAGCTAACATAAAATTACATTAAAATACATGATGAAAGATCAATTGAAATTTCAGTTCACTGTGTACCATAACCCATTTAGCAGAAAAATAAAAGGTTCAAGTACAATTAGGCAGTTTTGGTTAACCAGTATGTTACACGGGTAATAATCAACAGAAGTTGTTTATATCTGTTATTCATAAAACATAAAAATAAAAACAACTTCTGAAGGTTCTCTACATATTATATGCTTAAGCAGTATCAACAACTTCCGATTACCTTGTTTCCTTATGAGCAAGTATAAATATGGATCCAGGTTTGACTATCTGTGATCTGTGGATGAAGAATGGTATTTGAGCTACATTTTGCCACTTCCCAGTTATGCATGTCATCTTCCAATTTTATGGTGTAAGAATACTCCTTGTCTGCTTCCATTTAAGTTGTAACATTAGTAACAATAAATATATATTAAAAAATTAAAAAAAAATTAAAAAGACAGAAAGAAATAGTGGTCCCATGAACCAGAGTCTAGAGATAACATTAATCAGGTTGTCAGAATCTTCCAGTAAATTACAGTGGACTATAATCATATGTAATTTCTACCAGAATAAGAATTTGATAAATTGAACACCTGGGATTGAAAAATGGCTGGCAGATGAATTAACATGATGTCAAGCCAACAGACAACACATAGACTCCTGCTCTGCGATCATTTTGCTATATCTGATGCTGCTTTCAGTATTTTCTCGCTTGTTTTGGAATATGTTCATCATTTACAAGCAGAACGGAAGAAAGTGAAAGAAACTTTCAGGCAAGCAGTGACTAATCTAAGATGTGGCCAACTGGATGGCATTTAGGGGAAAAACTAGAGTCTTGCCATAATGAAAGACAACCATGAAATACTGTCTCATTGAGCTGAAACACGTAACAGAGTAGTTGCTCTCACAAAGACAAAACCAACAGTACACAAGGGAATATGACCCAATAAGTATTTATCTGTATATTGTGCTTTAATCCATCGCCAAAAAATGATCACAGATATTATGGGAAACTTCGGCTTCAATCCTTTGCCGATGTAGGTGCCATGCCTTTGAAAATATGGTTTATCATTCAACCAATGCCAGTATTTATTGTAATGAGGCCTTTACTCCAGGTAATAGTACGCTCCAGGGATTTCCTCTTCCTCAGAGATAATAATGTGACAATTGCTACAATTAATTAGAACTCAATGTCAAGTCTTGCTTCTCTTCCAGGAACTCCAGAGATCCACCAAAATGCTTCTCAGCTTCCTTCCTTACAATAGCAGAAAGAGTTGTTTCTCCCTTCAACTCTAACTCATCGATCAAAATTCTAAAGGTTGACTTATCTGGTTCACACCCCACTGCTTTCATTAAATGAAAACAATCCATCACAAGCCTGGTAGTGCCAAACTCAATCAAAGTTTTCAACAGAGCAGTGAATCCCTCAGTATCAGCGTCTAAACTACTTTCCATTTTGAGATACAAAAAAAGACGTTCAACCATTTCAAGCATCCCATTGCTTGCCAACACATTAATCATATCAGCATACAACAGCACCTGAGGCTTATACCAGTACTCCTTCTGAACTTCTTGAAAAACCTAAATCATGAAATGATATTGAGCAAACGATTTTAAGCCTTCCATGCATGCTGTTGGTTAAAGTCACAAAAAAAAAAATCGGAAAAAAAAAAAATAGTCATGAATTTCTACAGGAATTGCTACAACTTTGAAACTGAAAAAAGTATAAAAAAACAGAGCAATTAGCAAGTTAAATACAGTAAAACAAATGTCAGTCTTCATGCATATATTGGCTACCGTGACATAGACAAAGAAATAGACCCTAAAGGGATATTTTACATGTGCCACCACAGAACCGACAAAGAAAGAGAAACCAAGCAATTAGTAACTTTGACACGGTAAGACATCAAAACCATGTAAACATTACTTCTTTTTTTTTTTTTGCAGGGGGGGGGGGGGGGGGGGGGGGGGAGACTTCATGGTAAAATCATCAGCTGCAATCAAATTTCTGGTAACTATGTTTTCTGCTAGGTATGCTTTCACTCAGATGAGATCATTGTTTCAGAAGAATAAAGTTCCAATTTAATTCACAATGCACTCCTCTCCGATTCTCTCCTCTAGCAACTATTAGAAGAGGGGGAGGGGGAGGGAAGGTCCATAAGAACTACCTCTACAACACAGTAGTATATCTTGAAATGTAGTGAAACTCAGATAACTGGGTAGACAAAAGGAGTCCGAATACCTCAAAAAGCTATAGACATGTTATGCCGAGACTGGAAAGTGGAAAAGTCATACAAGTTTGTGAAGATAACTTCTTATTATCAGTCAAAGCATGAGCTTAAAGCTGCTGCATTCAAGTTAGAGAGGGAAGGAGACTATAACAGTCCTCATGGGTCAATGGCCATTTAAGTGATGTGTAAAATGAGTTTGGATACTACCATAGAACCAAAAGAAAACTTGAAATTACTGAATGACATGGACTTTCATCAATTAGTCAGCTGTGCAAGAAGTTTCAATTGTTTAACACAAAATAGCCACAGAGAATAAATTGTTCCAGCATGAACTCTCCAAGAGCACTCTTAAGCACAAAAGCAGGAAACATACATAAAATATGTCAATTGGAGGGGGGGGGGGGGGGAAGGAAAAAAGGTTCCCACAATCATAGATTGACGAAGAATACTTTTTACATTGGTTTTGGTCTGATGAATGAAGAAAAATACATGGCAAGAACTTAATTTTAAAGGCGCAGCTCTTCAAGAAAACTCAGAAACCATAAAATCTAAGCAACTGGCAAGAACGGCAGCAATCAGAAGGAACTATAGTGTCATGTTTACTGCCAGAAGAGCGAATTATATGGTATAAAGAAACAAATCCTAGGTAATCAATAAGAAGTCGAACTTCGAAATCACGAACAACATCTCCATAGTTGCTATTTCAATTAGGTCGGATAAGTAGGTAAAAAGTGTCGAAAATTGGGAATATCAAATTAGCAAACGCGATCATGGACCGGCAAGGAATCAAAAACAGACCTTAAGTGCCAAAAGAGGTTCGTTCTGCCTCAGTAGCTCCCGAAGAACAGCCATTAGATCAAATTTCAACAATCGCCTCACCTTGTATTCCATCTCTCGCTCCAGGGAATTGATATCTTTCTTAGCTCGTTTCAATGCTTGCACAGTCTGAATAGCTTCGATGCTGAGGTTCCTCCCTCTCTGTAAGGGCTTACGATTCTTGCTTCTGTCTCTCATGGTGATGACTCCTACCCTGCCCTTAGACTTAGAGATTGCCAATTGCAGCGTAGGCGCTCTCTTCGTAGCTATGTTAGTAATAGCTTCCACAATCCGGAGACTTCCATGGATATTCACGGCGCAGGTTTGAGAGCTGTAGAGCATCGGCTCAGACGGAATGCGACTCGCATACGAATGCATCGACTATTATCTCTCGCGCGCGAATCTTCGAGTCTTACTACTCGTTATCCAATCTTCCCCGCCTCCTATGGCCTTCCATTCCTCCGTCAAAACTCAAAAGTTGAAATTAAGCAGATAAATGAATGGATGAAGTGACCAAATCTCACCTTCACTCTCAGCTTGACGCACTCCTGGATTCCCGACCAGTGGCGACCAGTGGAAGAGCCGATAGCGGCTATAACCACTTGCACTACAATGTTAGGGGCACCTGGGGATGTAAACGGATCAGATACGGATCCGGTGTGATCGGATTTGAATATTCCCTACCTAGATACGGATGCAAATTGAATTCGGATTTTTGACTATCTATTTACATCTCTAACTTGTGTAACCCAGATCTTCCTCCCTCCAACGGATGCGATTCATTCTCAATCTAGGTTTTATTCTCATAATTCTCATTTTCTCATTCTTTAGAACCTGTTGAATCTTCAAAAACCCATATCCCTAAACAAATATAGATGCAAATTAAATTTGGATTTTTAGGTACCCCGATTTACATCCCTATGTAGACTCTCTTAGCTTCATAGGGTATCTCACTTCCATGGCCCACCCAAGGATTTAAAAATCAGAATCAGACGAATTGGCATAGGCTAAACCTTATTCTGCCATTCCACAGCGTGCAATACTTTAGGTTTTTAAGCCAAAAAAAGAACCAACTGTTCAAATTCTGATACCAAATGTTAAATACTTGATCGATAATTTAAAAACGTGAAGAACATTAAATCTAACTTTTTAACCTAATGCTAGACTGATTCAATACATTCATTATAGTCGTTATCGAAATCTAAAGTTATATAAACATATCTCAGTATCAATCTATCTTTATTTATAGAGAGAGATCAAAATCTCTGTAAAATTAAAAAAATCATCTAGACATGTATTTGACCAAAATCTGGATTTTTATTGGATTCGGATTCAGGATTTTGAATTCAGACAACCACTTACAGGCTGGCCAGAATTAACCGTTGACATAGAAACTCTAAAGCCCCTGAGTATAAAAAATGGTTCAAGGCTTTCAAGTTTCAACTTTGAACAAGCACCCTACCGAGGCTTCCTCCTCGAATTGGGAGGGAGGTGCAAAAGAGGGAAGAGCTCGTTCCCATAACAAATATCAGGTACGATCACTAACTTCAATGCTTTACGCTTAGAATTGCTTTCTTATGAGACTATTGTGAACCCATCGATGCCCATACGCAACGGCTGGGCTCTGGTTGGTTCTTAGGATCCTTACCAGGAACCCTTCCTAGTGCTAGGGTTCCTCTTAAGAGCAATGGCCCCTCCCAGTGCCGGGTATCATATACTTCTGCTAGGCTGATAAATGACAAGAGTCCCCAAGTGCTATGATTGCTCATTATGTGTTCAAAAAATCTATAATTTGTTCATGTTTTCATATGTCCAAATCGTTCCTGGTCAATTCCAGTCTGGATTGGAATCAATCAGGATTGGTGAAAACAAAAACTTTCCCTAACATTCTAACCCTAATTTTCAGATAAGGATCAGATTGGCCAATCCTTATTCTCAAAACAATTGTTGCCTTGTGCTTTCATTGCCACTTGTGTTGATTTCCTTTCAATAGAACTCAGTTAATTCCCACAACCTCACGGCTGAGCATATCATTTTCAGATATCTTGCTCCTGGCTCAACGAAATCTATTTAGGATTACATATAGAAACTTTTATAATCATATTATGCAATTTATTAAAGAGATTCTTTTATTATTTACTGATTTATGCTTTTAAAATGTAATCTTTATTTTCCTCTTTAAATCGAAGGGATGTGGTTATGAAGTACATAACTAGATTTGAAATGTAGTACATAACTAGATTTGAAATGTTTTGAGAGTTAAATATACTATCCAAAGTTCACATTTTAGTTTTGTGTTAACATCATTTCCTCCAACCAGAAACAGCCTAAAGGTTTGGCCAAAATAAAAATAAGATGCTGAGGTTGATTATAAGAGGGTCAACCATGCTGCAAGAGTAGCACATGAAATAAAATAAGAATCAAAGAAGACAAGCCGGACCAAGCGCATACAATGACTATGAGAGACAATCACAATCTTTCTATTCTAAAAGTTATCAAATTAAACACACAGGCTACAATGCTGGGGGGAAGCACAGTGATTCACTACCTGTCATGTGCTTCCGGATCAGCTGGGTTGAGCCTGGAAAGTCACCAGCAATCCTTCCTCAGCGCACCTAAATTACAGAAGATGGGAACAAGGCTGATATAGATTACAAATGGGTCTCTTAGACTAGGGATTAGATAAAAACCATGGGAGCCAATGCCTACTACACCGGGATAAGCCCATTGCTGTGAGATTCTATTGTTCTACTTCCATGGCATGTTAGCCATGCCTTGCGGGTGGCTGTTATTGCATGCGCCTGTACTTTGGTTGAGAGGGCTTCCAGGACCACCTGAGGATTCACTCAAGGTCCCCCGTGACTGTGGGCTACCTGCTCCTGCAGCCCCACCACCAGGAGTAAGCTTTGGTGGTGCAGAAGAAGGTTCTGATTGGTTCGTCGATTTTGATTCTTTACGGCCATCTGCAATAAAACTACCTACAACCACCTGCAGGTAAAACAGGAAACTGTATCAGGTGTTGCGGAACAAACATAAACATGAGAATGGGTGGCCTGTTCAGCACAAGCCATAAGATCCTAGTAAAAAATTGTGTAAACAAATCACAAGACCAATAAATTCCATGCACTGAAAAGAAAATCACCTTTTTCTTGACCCTTTTAAATCTTTAGGAGGGAAAATGACTACTAGTTCCTATGAGCCTTCACACAGTTTTGGGCTGAAATGTTAAGAGGGCAGTAAGCCACTGTCTATGTAGCTAATTCAGGGGATAGTGGGATACTATGATCCTGAAACCAAGGGGTCTCTCAGACTGAAGAGGTGCTACAATATGGTTGAACAAAAAAATTGTTCCAGTTTCTTAATTTAGAGACTCGAACAAGGATAATAAAACAGAACAAAAGGGCAGCACAAGGAGTGCTCAACTCACCAATCTACAAATGATCAATTTCCCTTGGGTGTCTAACAAAATAGGATAAAAGGTATAATTTAGGCATAGGATGAAGACAGACCTGAACAGGAGATGCTGCTGTTAGAAGTCCAGCCACACCACCACCTAAAACACGACCGTCTGGACCTGCTAGGGACACGCTCAATCCACCAGTTCTACTGCGTTGACCACCACTCTCTGAGAGCAGGAAGGAACCAGAAAGGGACAGGATTTCAAATCGTCCCTGCACAGGCAATATACAAGAGAGCTTCAGCAAGAGAGAATTACCACCTGTAAAATCACACTGAACCCTGTACATTCTTTTTCTTAAGGCTCTGTTGTTTTCAGTAAAAAAAATATTTTCAACGAAAAATTTCCAGCAAAACCTTATTTTTTACACATATACCTGATAATTTTCCTTTTTATGTGTTTTCAACTGGAACCAAACAGGGACTGAAAGGAGGGAAAAAGAAAATAAAGGCCATAAACAACACAACCAGTGTTAGAATCCTATAATGGATAAGCAATGGGTTAGCTTCCATCACTATACTGACACTGAACCCTATTAACAGGGCAGGGCCCCACAAGGCAACAAAGTAAACAGGACAGGGCACTGCCGCGCAGTTCTGGGTATGGCAGACTGGACCAACACATATAAAGCATGCCCTAACCAATGGGAGAGGTGCAGAGCAAGCCCCGTGTTTGACTCATCCCATTGCCATTTTTCTCAATAATTAGAAATACTGGCCGAGTTTTAACACACCCCCCCCCCCCCCAAAAAAAAAAAAAATTACTGGCTGAGTGCACAAATTTGCGTTTAGAAAAATTCAATAATAATGAAAAGAGAAAATAATCTGGTAATAAAGGCATTTTCAAACATATAAATACATCCCAAATTGATTTGGTACAATTGTACAACTTAATTACTAACTCTTAATGAACTGCTAGCTTAACTGGCAAAAGAACAGCTAAACGTAAACCAGAAACCATCTGTGCATGACAATTGCCTGGGTGAGGTACTTGTTAATCTACTTTAAGATTCCTCAGACAACAAAACATCTCTTCAGATCCTGTTTAAACTACCAAAATTCTAATCCTTGGCCTTCATCCTGCTTTTATACATTCAATATAAAAGAAGAGAAAAGGAAGTCCACGACACCAGCATACAGATTCCTTTATACGCCCACTCACATTCCACCCATGGGACCCACACTCTCTCTCCACATTAAATGCCTCTTATTGGATGGTTCATCACCCACAACGCCTAATGGTGGGAAACTGCACCCTTGGCATCATGGGTAACCTCTTCCCTAAAACCAAAAAAAAAAACATTTGAAAGGAAAAAGAAAAGGATAAGCACTAAATCTCACAAACAAAATAAATACTAGTTCAAAGATTTTCTGCATCACTATCCTATTTGAAAGGTTCAGAAACCATATTGAAAGGTCTTCTGGAGATTTTAGCACTCTCAACAAATTCATGTATCATGCAACATTTAGCAATAAGAACTAAAATATTCACATGGCTCAATGAATTACTAGATCATATAATAACTTGGCCTTTTTAGGATTTTGGTTTCTCTTAACCAACTAAGAGTTTAATATTTAATTGATCCCACGTATCAACAAGAAATAACATGTTGAAATGGCACTATAATTATAGTTCTAAACAATACCTTCCCTCAGTCTCCATTCCCTGGGTTTTTCCTATTTGTCAACACCCAAACCAGCTAAAATTCAAACTGATAAATGAGGTAATTGAGCACGGATTACAACTTTTGGCTATCATGTTGGACATTGTCCACTTCTGTGTGTGTGTGTGTTTGTCAGGGTCACTGGCCTTTGCTCTATAATTCCAGGACCTAAGCTTAAAAGGCTAGAAAAATCAATTAATCGAAGAAGAGAAAAACTAAAGGTGCAATTCCATTTGTAATAATATGAGATTGGGTTGCCCTCTTCGTACACAAGTTCCTTTGTTCCGGTGTCCCTGTTCATTTATTTGTATGGATGTCTGCATTACTGAAACCCCTAAACCCCACCCCCTCACACCTGCTAAAAATGGCAGATTTCAACTTATCTTTCCAGTTGACGAAACTTCACAGGTCATAATTATCAGGCAAGGTAGGCATGACAGTAATTAATGACACAAACCTCGTAAGTCACAGTTCCACCAGATGTTGCTGCTTGACGAAGTGTTACATTTGATATAGCACCATTTGCTGAAAGAATGCAAACAGCCCGTGGACCATGGTGGGAGAATGACATTATTTTTGACGACACATCCTGAAAAGCAAAACCACAGTATAAACTTCGGCAGATGAAAAGTAAATATAAATAGGACACAAAACACCCCTAGATCATTTAAATAACTTCCAAGTACAAGCCAGAATACTTAGAGGCATCATCACAATAAGTGGAAACAGTCAATACAAAATCCTAACATTTTGATATTAGCAATAAATGAGATCAGTTTATTTGAATAAAGTTTATGTTTCTTTAAATACCCAATGATTTTTTCCAGCTTTTCCTAAAAATTTTGTCCAAACTAGGATTATGCACATCAATATTGCCCATATTAATAACAAAATCCGAGGATAGTTCATCACGGTGAAAATAAGGCATGTCTCAAACCAATTGGTTATTTCAGTCAACAACTGTATGTCGAGATGCAGAGATGCCCTGTTCTTGTCCAGGACAAAAGGAATAACACATTCTGCTTTTCGGAGAAGAGCAATGGATTTATTATTCTGAACTAAGGTTTTTATACATGTATTTGAACAAAAGGCTTCTTCTTTCCTTAGCAAACAAAAAGATGCCTTGGCCACCAGAAACGACAATATTACAACCTGAGTGAGCACAGCAGCAAATAAACCTCAAAAGTTACATTCATGAGCTTTGGATATCAACAAATATGACAGGAAAAGGTTTCGAAGAGCCAAACAGGCTTCTCTCAACACTCAACCCACTTTTAGCCATATGAAGGGTTAAAATAGTCAAACAAGTCCATTCATCTGAAGAAATCTCTACAGTGGCATGTGTACAATTCCAACTCCGCACTAAAGATTAAAATCCCCCCCCCCCTGCTTTTCTTTATGGAGAAAGTAGAGGCCACATATAAGGCTAGAAAAACAAACCTCCCTTGGTCAAGTGGAAAATAATTCTGTTTCACTGTAATGGCATTTAGTGCCTATCTTGTAAACTTTTTCACTAATTGACTCAATTTTAAGGCACTTCCCCTTCTTGTATAGGGCTAAATTTTGACAAGTGTGATGGGTATATATATAGTATTAAATGTAGGGGTAAAAAGGGGATTGGAACGGCATTTAATGCATGTCCTATTTGAAAACTCTTTTTCACCCCTGCATTAAATATTGGATTTAGTAACTTTTAGGAATAAAATAAGGGGCAAAAAAGTAAGGTTACAATCTTGTTGTAACCAACCTTGGTTACAACAAGATTCTGCATTGCGTTTTACGAAGTAGGTCAAACCAACTGTTGGATGGGTACTATCCCATTGGATCAGACATATGTCAAGTTTGGGTTCCATCTCTATCATATGGCCCACCACATATTGAATTTCTACCTTGCATTTTCAAACATTAAACAGAAAATTTCAAGATTGACTTTTCGACCATCATTTTTTTTTTTTTTTTGGATAAATTTTTTTCAAACATTTTCCGTAGCTTTATATTGCCACCTAAGAAGATGCATTTGGGTTGAAAATTACTGGATGGATAGATAATAAAATGGACAACAATGTCCACCAATTAAACTACCAAGTGGCAGATATCTTCGGCTGTGTTGAGAGCCTTTCCTCAATGAACCATGAAGGAAACATTGCAGATCAATTGAGATTGCGAAAGGAAGCAATTTATATAACAAGAACACCCAGACAAGGAAATTAACTGATAGATGTACACACGTGCTAAGAGAAGAAGATTACATTGCAGAATCTACTTGTCCTAAACAAATACCCACATATGGAATCACAACAATAATTCTTGTACTTGAACAAAACAAGAACTTAATTTTACTTATCAAAGGAGGAAAAAAAAAGAAACTTTAACCTTTCTCAAAAACCACCTTTTTTGCATCTTGTAAACTCTTCACAACAGCATGTACAACTAATTACACCATACGGTAACAGCAATTGATGCCAATTTCACCACACTCACAATTACTACCAAAAGTACGCTTGGGTTGAAATTTTATACGGGAATCAAGCAAACATTTAGTTTAAATGACAGAAAAAGAGAAGAAAAGGAAGGCACACCTCTCCAGCCTTTACTGTGATAACATGTGGTGTAAATCCAATCCCTGCCGATCCTGCAAGCGAAGCACATGATAAGAAATTGAAAACAAAACTTGCAAATTAAATAAGAGAACCAATCAGCAGCCAAAAACACATTGGTCACGGTGCACGAATCAAACCAATATTTTCTGTGGATTCAACTGGTTTACTGAAATTCATTGAAAATTATTACAATGATACTACCAAACTGACATGAGTATTTCTAATCTCACCAAATTGAATGAAACTTATAGAAAGAGTGATTGACCTCACAGACAAATGATCACAAAAAATGATGATAATCATAACATTAGTATTAAATATCTCAAGTCTCATTTGTTACAGGGAAAAGAACAAGCAGTTTTCTATTTAAATAGAATTTATCAAAATTATTAGCACAACATAACCAAATTTAATAAAATAAAAAAATTTAAAACACAAAAACTTCTTAAGAAAATGAATTGCAAATCCCTCTAGAAAATATTTTACTACCGCGATGGTAAATCAACCTGAATTTACCATTTTTTTTTTTTTTGGATAAAATTGCATACCACTAACAGGGGAATACAAGAATTTTTTTAATTGGGGGGGGGGGGGTGAAAGGGGAATACAAGAACTGAACACCTCAAGAGAATCAAATAATAATATTAACTACCAAGGGCATATAGGTACTTTCACAGATAAAATTTATGGAATCAAATCTAACACAGTGATCCCAAGTGTGGCAATACCAAATTGCCTTCTTTTCCCTTTTACACAGTGATATACTCATCTACCCCCTATTTGTCGTCAGACCACCGACCGGAACCCAAACTAATGACCACCTCAAGGTTCTCAGGAGGACACATTGAAACTTGAAAGACCCAGGTCGCCCGGGCATTGAAATAAGAAAATGTTGCAGCGAGATCCTCAACTCTACTATAGAAATAAAAAGTTAAAAAACCAAAATACGTGAACTGCAGGAGCATAAAAAACAATCAAACAAAATCATAAGATGAATAAACTAAATCAAAAACATATACTTGATAAACAAAGAAGTTACCAAGTGCACTCATCTGCTGCTTCTTGCTAGAGCCTGGTGGGCGACCCCTTGCCTTCTTCATTGAGGACGGCGAGGAGGCAGCAGCGGTACCAGTGGTGGTGGCTGTAGAAGGAGAAGAGAACCCACCGGAGGGGACAGCAGGCGTCGTAGGCGTCAATGCAAGTGCCATGGTGCCGCCAGGACCATATTTCCGGGGCCTCCCTCGCTTCCGCTTCATCGGCTCGCCCATGTTCATATTAAGACCGTGCTGAACAATTGCGCCGGTTGTACCATCACCGCCACCACCACCAGCACTACCAGTAGCAGCAGCTCCACTGCTTGGTTGAAAAATTGTTGGAGAGGTATTGAGAGGTTTGTAGACTGCAGTACCATCGGAACTGAACGCTAATCGCATGTTGGCTATCCCCGAAGGTTGAGAAGGTGCAGGACTTTTCTGGAGACCGACGCCGAAAGATTCTCTAGCCGACATGATTCCCGGCTCAGATCCGGACATCATGTATAACAATTCGATAACCCTTTATACCATAAACCCCTTAAATTATCATAAAACGCAAGAACCTACAGATTAAACCATTTAGAAATCCTACAAGCTTTTACAGCACCTGTCGGAAACTGAAACGAGAAGAAATTAAAGTCGAAATTTTTGGATACTGAAACAAAAAGCTGAGATTTTGCTCTGACACCTGAAAATCATCACGTTGAAGCGAGATAATTACTACAAACACCAACTGCAATGAGAAATTCCAGATAAAAAAAAAATTCAAAAAGCTTTGAGCCAAAGTTTTAAACACTCAGTACACTCTGAACAGACATAAACCCCAGTCTGGGAAAAACTGTGCTTCACCAGCCTAAGATTCGAGTACAACCAGGGAACTCAACAGCAGAAATCCGAACAAAGTTTCTTACAGAAAACAAGAACATTAACCTAGGTGAAGTGAAACTCGAAGAAGACTAACTAAGTTTAGAGGTAAAAAACCTAATTTAGCAGGGGAAAAAAAGAGGATTTTTCCAAATCCAAGCGAAGATCCAGAAACAAAAATAATAAAGCAACAAAATTCAGAACTCTATCACTAAAACTCTGTCCCTCCACAGAAATCAGTTCTCCAAGTTCCTTCTTTTTTGGATTTTTACCTGCATTAAAAATTATAAAAAAAAAAATATCAAAAAAGCAGCAAAAATCATGAAAATTAGAAAATGAAGCAGAAAATCTCTATTTTCTTACCTTAAAAAAAGGGAAAATTCCAGAAACAGAAACAGAAATATAGAGATCACACAAAGAAAAGTAAAGAAATTTGGGGTTCCCGCGAGAAAACAGAGAAGAGCTTCGAAGCTCCCAAAGAAATATGAGAATTCATTTTATTTCCCTATATTTAATTTTTTATTTTTTCCTTTTTTCATTTCTCTCTCATCGCGGCTTTATTTGTTTTTTTTTTTTTTTTTTTTTTAAAGGTCAGGTAAAGCAGGCCGAAATTGCTTTCGTACGAAAAATAAATAAATGCATTAATTCCAACGTCCTCATTGCGGGCTATTCTTTTTTCTTTTCTTTCCTTTTTTTTTTTTTCTCTCTTTTCTCTCTCTTTTATTGCTTTTTCACTTGCTTCTGCAAACGAAACACGTAATATTCTTACATTTTTTAAATTAAAAAAATATATTGTTTGCCCTTTTTCTTTCTTCTTTCTTATTGTTGATAGATCAGTGTAATCTCAAATTGATCACGGATCAAGGAATTAGTATCGGATTGCTGGAACCGCCGGATCTATATTGGTATTGGCAATCTGCGATACATATTCTGGGGCGATCCCGTATCGATGAATCAGATAGCCAAGGTATACAGGCCCAATATCAGCCGATATTGATCTCGTATCCAATACCAATTCTTAAAACCATCCTCTCAAGTAGAGTATTTTATGGGAGAAAATAATGCATTTAATAATATACAATAGAGGAAGGGTTAGTTATTCGATCACATTGCTTGCAACAATGCGGGGGAGTGTGGCAGTCATTTCACCTCGTGTGTGGGTACAAGGGAACACAATCAGACAATATTTTTTTTTCCTCGATCATAATTAGTGTCTCTATTTTGAAACAAAGTTCCTTTGTCAAGCATGAACCGAAGTCCAGGGAGTCAAGGGATACTTTTATTGAGCATCGTTTGTGTATTACTTCACCTTTAAGAGCACAAGTGTTCTCAAAATGAAGAGACATTTTGAAAATGCGTCTCAATTCCATTCTAAGGATTGGTTCACTTTAAGCGCAACAAAAATGAACTTACATGTCCAAACACATTTTGGGTGTGTTTCTATTCCCACAGAGTTTATAAAGTGATGGAGACATTTCACTTAGTAAATCGATGATGATAATTATTTAGAGTTGTGAATACAAGAAAGTAAAAAGATGAGTGATAATAAAGAGTTAGTAACTCAAAACAACTACATAATTAGTGTCTTATGATCCCATGAAGCTATAAAGATGAATGTCAATGTCTTAAGATCCCATAAAAAATTTCCTAATCAATCGTGAGTAAAGAAACTCCAACAAAATTATGCTTTTAAGAAAAGAAAACTCTATTTATAATCTTGAAATTTACGTCACACCGTAAGAATTGTGCTTCTAATTAACATCTTAATTTCTTCTACCCCACACCTAAAATTATTGATTAAGAAGGATTATTATTTGGCAAAAATGAATTAAGTGCATACTAAGCAATAACTCTAATGAGATAATTAGAAAACATATTGAGAGCAAATGGGTGAATTTAATAAGGAAATTTTTTTTTATTGAAAAAGAGATATCTATCTCTACTTTTTAGGCGTGGGATTATATTAATGAAAAAATGTTCAGATTTTTTTTAAATAAATATTAAAAAAAATTATGTATTTTTTAATTTGAAATTTTGAACCATACTTTGATGTTACCTAAAGTCAGAGACATTTTTCCAAAGGATATTATTTTGCCGAGGAGAATCTATCAGAATTGAAGAAAAAGACGAGAGTAATGAATGGCTTTTTTTATCTTTTTCTCTTTATTTTTATCCAAAGAGTTTCACAAGTGGAAGAAAATCGCTGCACAAGAATATTTATTTAATTGGAAAAGAAATAAGAAATAATTAAGGGGGAGATGAACCTTATCTTAAATCTTGACCAACAAGGCTGGATTTCATAGGAAATCGGTGGAAAATCCATCGAAGAAAAGCAAAATCTCCTCTAATTGATGGCATTGTGTTAGGTGTAAAGACAGGTTTTTGAAAAGCTTGACTGGTTTCCTAATGGCAAAAAAGACAAACTATTTGTATGACTTTTTCTATCCATATGTCTTTCCTAAGCAATTATCTTCACGAGCCAAATGTGATCTGCATACATCATCATCGTTATCTTCATCGTTATTATTTTTTATAAATAATAAATTTATTAAAGGAGAATGTTCTTTATGCTCTAAAACACATGGGGTGAGCGAAATGATCGATTTATCGGTGTGAATGACTGAAATGGCCATCCTGTCCTACCTCATGTGTCTGGACTATAGTTAGCACAAAATGAAAACGATAGGAAAAAAAACAGAATCTTACGATACGGGTTTTAACGATAAAAAATTATAAATGGATGGTCATATAAAATGGTTAAAAAAAAGAGAGAACGATAAAAAATGGAAAACAAATGGTACGGGTTTTAAACGTTTAAACAGAACAAAAAAAGAGCTACTATTCTCACATAAATTAAGGAATTTTTACTTGAAATACATGCTTCTATTTTCGGTATCCGTACATTGACCTTGAGTTGAAAATTATATCATGAAAAATGTAATTCTTCGAATCATCTTTACATCGATGAAAGAATCAAGCCGATCAGAGTTCGAGAGAGAGAGAGATGATCAATTAAGTCCAAAATCTTAAAAAAGGCCAAAAAAAAGAAGAACGTGTTTTAAACATGTTTTAAATACGTTTAAAACGGGATTGCTTGCCATTTACCATTTTTTATCGTATGTTTGATAAGCATACGATAAAACGTGTTTAAAATAATAAAAAATAAAAACATGTTTAAAATGAAATTTTAAACGCGTATTTGCTAATAATTGGACATATCCTGTTCACCCCTGTACACTCCTAGACCGAGAACATCACCCCCATTGATTAAGTTCAAGGTGGGAAACAAGCAAACAAACTCCAATTAAAGTGAAAAGTGCAGGGAAACAATTCAAGAACCGTTGCCAAAAATGCCTTTTTTGTATTGAAAGGATTTAAATTTATTTCTCTCGTTTGTCTTATGAGGGAAAAAGACGGTGAGTGCCTCCTGCCGAATTTCAAAACTAAATGGCAGATAAAATTTGCTGATACGTGAATGAAGATTTGGATCACCGCCTCTAAATTCTTTCTCACCATAAGTGATAAATATTAGGGAGAATGTTTTATGTGTCGCAGCGCAGCCTGTACTCAGGCACATGGACAATCTATGCAGGGAGGCAGGGTGATCATTACGCCCACCCTCATGTGCTTGGGTGCACACTGCGCTGCGGCACAAAGAACACCACCCCTAAATATTAATACAAAAAGCCAATCTGCCAATAGCATCACAAAATTGTCTTCCCTTTGAAATGGAAAAGCACCCAAAGCCATTCTTTGTCGATATTAAGAATGAATAGGCTTACACTCGGCAAGGATAGCCTTCTAAATGGTTGCACAAAGCTTCTGAAGAAGAGATGATCAATATATTCTTCATCACTCTAACAAAAACAACAATTGAGAATTCTAATGAGTCTATGTCGAAGGAAAGATTGGGTAGGAAGACTTAAAGTAATGGCCTACCAATCGATGAAACTATGGTAGGGGATAAAACCTTTTCTCCAAATTAAATTATAGGTTAGAGAACACCACTCGGTCGCACAGTGCATGTTGCCCTTGTGTTGTGATATAAAGGCATGCAAAATGATCGGTGCACCCCTTGGAACCCGGAATTGACCAAGAGTGTGACGGTCATTTTACGCATCTCTAGGTTATGGCACAATGGTAGCGGGTATGACCCGATCGGGTGGCGTTCTTTCTCCCTTAAATTATATTACGAAACTGGGGTTTCACTAGATCTAACCAAATTCCAAGAATAGGTAGTTGAAAATCTTCCTGAAGAGCATATCGTCCATTGGATTAGGTCCCCCACATGTGCGCACGTACAGAGAGAGACAGAGAGTATCTAGATCGACCGTACCCCAGGATCGAGCATATATCGATAGCTGATCGATACCATATGAGTGGTATAGATACAGAGGAGGGTAAAATTATCCAAAAAAATCAGGTATCAGTATTTTGAGAGGTAAAGCAATCTGATCTGTATCGATATCGGCTGAGACCGATACTATCCCGATACTGATACTAATAAACATGGTCTGGGGCTTGAACGGATCATGATACTGACAGGTTGGAGTCGGGTCTTATCTCAGCCAGACAGACATAGAAGGAGCCTGGCCAAGAGCGAGAACCAATCATGTCCATCCATGACCATGAAGTCTGAATTGGAATCTGAGAAATCAGAACCGAAAAAAGCTTCATCCGGAAAGAATGGCGTCCATTCCATCACTGTTTTCCGACTCGGCACTATATCGAGTCGGCGATTCCACACTTCTCCGACGTAACAGAAAAGGTTTTATCAACCTTTAATAACTAACCCTTCATCCTAGTTTTCATTTGATGATGATTTTCTCTCTCTCTCTCTCTCTCTCTCTGTCTCTGTGCTATCGGAGCTCTTGAACAGTTGAACCTATTCTTTGCCCCATTTCTCCAGGCATTTGTAAATGCGGAAATAAGTTCGTTCTCTGTTCCAGGAAAAGTGAAACGGAACAAAAACAAAGGCAATTTCTTCTTCTTCTTTTGTTTTTTTTTTTTAAATTTTCTCTCTGCAACTAGTTCTTAAATTCTCTGCCATGCTTTGTGAGTAGTTTGAGAAATCGATCAATCCGTTCGTTTGATCTTTTCCATTCGGTGCAGCTTGCAACTCCATGGACCGGGAACTAAAAGGAGACAGGCGTTGTTGCAGATCATCTTTGGTGCATTTTCTTTTCCATCCATTGCTGTTGGTAGTGTTTCGGCTGATACAGGTAACCAACCATCTCTCGAAGTGGAATTATTAAATTTTTTTCCCCCTTTTTTAAACTTATTTGAATTTTGGAATATTTATCTCAATTTTTCATACCTTTAGATGTAAAAGAGGATTTCCGTATTTACTCGGATGATACCAATAAGTTCAAGATATCGATTCCACAAGGTAACATTTTAAAACTTTTTGGGTTCACAAATCTCAATTAGAAAGCTAATTTGTTAGTTATAGTCTTATAGATAAGGAATGCCTCCCTTCATTCCTCTTCTGCTTATTCTAATGTAAATTGGATGCAATGAAATAGAGTATCCGGCCTGAAATTTGCAAAAAACAGGGTTGGAAATAGCCATTACCTTATGGATCTTATGGAAATCGTGCATGTCTGTGAATCCTTCCTCCTCTATTCTTTCTACGGTTGAGAGGGCTTATCATGGTGTCTTAAAATAAAATTTGTGTGCCACTATATTGCTGATTCAACTCTTGGTTATGAAGATTAAGCTTTTACATCCTCCTCATTAGGGATACTAAAGCAACTGAGAAGATAGCTAAACATAGATTAGAAGCCCAAGGCCCAAGCACAGTTAGTATGATTTTTCCTCCACAAACAGTTACATTTTATTGTGCCTTCTGACAAGGTTAAGAATGAGTGGAAGTAATCTGTTACTTAAAGTATATATTTTCTAATAATGATCATGATTTGGTTTGTCATACTTCGCGTGTTGACACTACTATTGAGTATAGTACTTGTAAGACTAGAATGTGGGTACTAGCTTGGTGTTAATGTATACATGTTTCTGCAGACTGGCAAGTTGGTGCAGGAAAGGGTGATGGAATCAGATCACTAACTGCTTTTTACCCTGAGGAGACCTCTAGTTCTAATGGTATGTTACTCTGAAGGGTTTTCTGGTGGATCAATCTGTTTAACAGTCGAGTGCTTGATTTATGAATCATTCAATGGTTTTTTCAGTCAGCATTTTAATCACGGGGCTTGGTGCGGATTTTACCAGATTAGAATCGTTTGGCAAAGTTGATGCTTTCGCTGAGAATCTGGTGGGTTTTAACATTTTTCATTGGTTTCTAACCTTCAAGTGGAGAAATCGTCTATATGTTTATCCTGATGCACATTCCAAATAACATTCATAGGTCTCTGGATTGGACAGAAGCTGGCAGAGGCCTCCTGGCTTGGCAGCAAAACTCATTGACTCTAAGGCTTCAAATGGTAATTGCCTCTCTGTGTCTGCCCAGGTTCTTCTGTTTTTTGAAATTTTAGAAATTTAAGGTGCTCTACAGACAACAATCTTGATACTTGGAGATCTAGCTGAACATTCCAAACACTTTGGTCCCAGTTCCTGTAGATGATTACTAGATGGTAGTCAAAAGACATTTCAATGTCTGTTGTGTTGTCCCACCTAACCTTGCTCTTATGAGATTTGCTATTTCTTCTCTTTTGGAATGAACAAATTGAGCAGGCCTATATTACATCGAGTATTCCCTGCAAAATCCTGGAGAAAGTTGCAGGCACATATTTTCTGCCATTGGGATGGCATCAAATGGTTGGTACAACAGATTATATACTGTAACAGGGCAGGTGGGTGTTGCTACAACAGCTTATTCGCTCTTGAGTTTTCACGTAAATAAGTGAGGGATACAGAATATGAATCCAGACACTAAAAGTTGGCTTTATGTGCAGTATGTAGAAGAAGAGTCAGAAAAATACCGATCCAGAATTGAGAAGGTGAGCTGAAAATTCGAGAGATTCTTCATTACCAAACACGGCTGTACCATTGGACTTGTTGAGTACCTTGTAGTACTAACCTATTTGGTTAGCATAATGGCATTTATCCGACTTTCAGTATAGCTGTAATTAAGGACTCATGAAGCTGCTTTGGATTAATTTACTGTAATTCCATTTCTTTTGCAGTCTGTGTTGTCCTTCAGGTTCATCTGAGATGACTCAAGAGGCTGGGAAGCTAGTACATTTGTCTGTTCCTTGCCAATGGTGCTTACTTCATGTTTTGTTATTTCTTCCGTAGTTCATTTTCACAGAGAGGCAAACTGTTTATCTCCCCATAGGTTTGTGTAATCTTCTCTTATTTATTATAGGCAAAATATAAATGTGACAACATTTGATTATTGTCATTTCATAAAATAAAAATAAAACAAAGTTTGATTATTATCACGAGATCATATTTTCTCACTACATTGGGGACTAGGATGGGATACAAATGTTTCATGTGTTATAGGATCCCACAACCATCTCATTGATGAAATTTCAGAACAAAACAAGCTTGGAAATGGTTAAAGAGAGAGTTCAAATTTTCATTACATTACAAGAATACCCCTTCACTGAAAGATAGTGTGGCCCCTGCGCCAATGGGAGTATGCATGGAAGCATCAACAAAGGTGGGATGTATGCATGTCAATATACGTGTACTCCCAATTAAAACTCTAGTTATCGTACAACTGGCACTCTCACTGGGTCCCCCCCCCCTAAGGGTAGAAGTGTCCTAACATGCTGAAAAAACGGTTTTCATTTTTTATTTTCAAACCTCAAAATGGCACACGAATCGACCAATCCGATTACCAATTCAAATCGACCAGAATTGACCGGTTAGGAAAAAGCGGGAATCGGTGTGAATCATCCAAATCGATCAATACCAACATGAATCGACCGAGCCAGTTCTGATTTTTGAAACCTTGCATGGCACCAGAATTGCGATTTCCTTCCCTCGCCCTCTAACATAATAATTGAAACTCTCTTCAGACAAAATGTGGACTCATGGGAAACCTCTGGCCCTAATTTTTATTATTGAAACAACTAATTAGTCCATTGTGAAGTCACGTATCCAATTTTAAGGGAATTCCCAAAAAAAAATCTCAGATGGCAACCAAATTCAGCCTGTATAATTATCTTTGTTGCCCACTACTGCAAATTTCGCCAATCAATAGAGGTAAAGATCATCTTGATACAAGGTCACATATTTTAGAAAAATATTAGCCAATCATTGGCAAGTACAGCTTAAATGAGTAACTTAAAATATCACCACTGGCAAGGGACCCAAGAAACAAGCAAACAGCTGACCAGCCGTTGAAGATGAGATCCTTGAATTCAGCAAACAATTTTTGAAGTGTTGCATTCGCAATTAAAGATTTAAAGAAAGGGTTTTCAATTGTTGGGTATGTAATGCAGACTTTACTCAAGTAGCAATGGGTTCTAGTGACTTTGACCCCACATCATCCATCATAAATTGAGGCTTGCAGGGGAAGACAAAAATGGTGGACGCAGAGAACGATGGTTGAAGTTCAGCGGAGTATCTCACTGAGGTTACTGTAACCCGGGGTAGCTGTTGCGAACCAGATACCAAGGGCACAACCTTGTAACCAAGAATATGCTCAGACTTGGGCAGAACAAAAATTGTGTCATTGTGAAACCCAGACAACACAAAGCTCTGAGAGTCCGCCAGTGAGTATTTGACCTCTTGAAGCAACTCTGTCTGGTTCCGAATTCTCACATAGCATGTGAAGGGAGATCCAAGGATGGCCTGGGGAGGGCATTCCAAGCTCACAATTAAAGGCACCATCTCCACATTTACATCAGGGAGCCTGTGTCTGGTTAAAACCTCAGTTGCTGTAACACTGGAACGAGATTGCTCTTCAAACCCAAACTTCCTACTCCATCTCAGAGACACTGTACCCATGGCAAGTGTTGGAAAATTTAACTCAGGTATGACGGAGAAAACTTGTCTGAACTCTTCCCCTGGCACAAGAAATGCATTATCCAGTGGAATATCACCTCCCTGCTGCACTGTGCATGAGCGTCCAATCTCATCATCGTCCATTTCAATGGACATGGACATCAATTGCAAAGTAACATCACTGCAATTCTTAGCACTGACAATGAGAATACTGGTTTCATTCAGAGCCAGTGATTGTGAATGATCAGAATCAGGTGCTAACTTGATCTTTGAGAGCAACAACGGGTGCCGCCTGTATGGCAGCATAAAACGATGGCCCATCACTACAGCAGTTTTCCCTTCAATTTGAATGCTTTTGTGCACATGAACTTTCTGTGCCCCAGCTTCACTATTTGGGAGGTAACCCAGTGAAACATAGAGCATGATAGGTTTGGGTCTGTTCCATTTGATTTCTAGTTTGCAACACCAGGAGTCTCCCAGTTGTATGAAAGGAATGGGTAACAATCCAAAAGACTGCTGGACCTTCTTGATATTATCCATACCTGCTTGAGATTCACCTTCGCCATCTGGTTCAGAGATGCCAAGGAGCTCAACATGGTGACTGTCCATTGAAAATGGTTCTGTTTCCCTTGGACTAACCAAACCACCTCCACTAGCATCCACCAGATTAATCTTTAACTCACCAGAATAGATGGCATGGCCCTTGGAGGTCACAGTCACAGGAACCAAAAAGCGTTCCCCAACTAATGCAGGGCCGGTAGCACCTAGAACAAGATCAACTTGTGGGTCTGGCTCTTCAACTTGTACAACCTTCTGCCCAGAGAATGCAAGGGCAGGATCCTTTGTTGGAAAGGTCTGTACAAGATCCTCAAACTTCCAAAGTGGCAAATCATCCATTGAAGCAGGGCTCTCGGCTCGACAACAGATTGTCAAGTGGGGTCCCAATTTTGCAATCACTGAGAGGCATTCAAGCTTCCCGCTTTGTTCTGAAGTCATGCAGTAGGCATATATTTACAATGATATAAAATGCAGGAAAAGTGAAAATATGCTTGCACCAGTACTATCATCACACATAATTTGGAAGAGAAAAAAAAGGGGGGGGGAATATATCTGAACAGTACTATCACCATACAGATACAATGAGGATTGTACTGCACACATGGAATACATGCAGAAGTAGGGAGGACCAGAACATGGTAGATAATAAGGCCTACCTAGATCAAAATTGTACTCAAGTCAGACGATCTAGGAACCCAAAATCACATGTCTCTTCCTCCGTAATTCTTCCCCCATCCCTGCCCCTCTTTCATTGAGAAGAAGATCCCCTAATTGCCATTCATTGGGAATGCTGGCATGTATTCCATGTGTACAGTAGAGATTAGACAATATTAGTACGATATCAGAAGAACAGAGAGATCCACCTGATATGACGTCAAATGTCAACCGTAGCCATTTGTTTGTAACCAGACTTAGATTTGGTGCAGTCTTTAAGCGAGTAACTGTCTCCCCAACAGAACTTGCTACCTCGGTTTCTTTGGAAGCACTGGCAATGGTGAAATTACATTCTGACTGATTGAATTGGATTTCTAACTGATCAATCTCAACAGAATGGGGCAATTGTGATAAAAGTGACAGTGTAAGTGAGATAGATGCACCAGGTTTAACCACCTGCTCATGGAAAGCTACTGAAGCAAGAAGTACTACCCTTAAAGGGCTGATGAGATCAATCTCCAGATGGAGGGGTTCATCATTGGTTATGGCAAGGATACAATTGCCTTCCTCTGATGTCGAAATGGGTTCCCCTTTCACGAGCCCAAAAACTTCTCTGTGTATCATCTCTCTCTGAGGAAAAGCAGGGGGCCCAGCTGGCCCATATTCTCCTTTACACCTGGAGGACTCAGCAGCAGATGATATAGGCAAAGCAGCCATTTCAAGAGAGAACTCAATGAAATCTTTTACTGAACCTAGTCTCCTGGAGCACTCACGCAAGTAACCCAAGACTTCCCAAAGCAATGTAATCCAACCCTCCTGCCTGTACAGACTAACAACGCCATCAAAAAGGTTCTTTGCATTACCAAATTCACCAAGAGTAAAGTATTCTCTGGCCATCTGATTCCCGCAGTAAGAGGCCATCCTTCGGGCATTAAGGTTATCATATGATTCAAAAGACTTCTTGAGCAGAGCAATAATTTCATAAGAATCCTGAAACCTCTTCCCTTCTGCAAGAGCATACTGAACGTACTCTGCATCAGTAAGGCTGCATGGCAAATGAAAAAGTATGTGTTAGTAGAGATGGGAGGAGACAAGCCATTCTGACAACCACTTTACAAGACTTACATTTGCATCACAAATGCTTCCCCTTGCTCCAGTAGCCTAGCAAATTGGCCCACAAAAACTGATTGTATCACAGATTCAGAGCTACTCTCAATCCTTTTTGAGGTTTCTGATGCAGACAAAGCAACTTCCAAGCAACATCTCTTCTCCCTCATATAGTGAGCTGCTAACTGTTGCCAAATAAAATATTGTTGTTGACGTTAAAATAAGATAAAATAGAGTATTATGAACAGTTCCCCATTCTGTTTGGTTGTCAGCATTACGTTTGTAAAAATATATGAGACCTGAGCTTTCATCTCATAGTAAATAGGTTTCTCTAACTTGCATAACAAGAATATAGTCTGAAACATTTTTTTGAATTCAAAAATTGGATCAGATGAATGAAAACATCCAATAACTGTACTTCTCTTTTTTGATCATTGAATGTACCTTTTATAATTGTCGATGCAATGCTAGATATTTATCCAAAAAAAGGCAATGCTAGTGACTGGGATAAGCAGGTGTCAAGCATCAGTAGAGAGTACCTTCTGAACAATAAAATAATGGTAATATTTTCATCTACTTTTGAAAATAATAGTTTAATATGGCAAATTACAGCAATACCCCCTCATGTTTTTTTACTTCTGATATCTCCACTTAATTCACATAAGCTTTCATAAACATCCCTTATAAAACTGAGATAAGCATCACCTAGACATGCAGTTTAACAGAAATACTTCACTTATATTTACCAGAGTTCTACAAAAATGTACATACCAGAAAAAAGTTTCAATTCATTTTGGTCTTCACATCAAACAATGACGGGGGAGGGTTTTGTCAACTGAGAAAGGGTTTTCCATGGGCATTCATTATCACTGAACATACTTCGATGCGAAACCACTCAGGAGACCTCTACCCTTCATTTTTTTTATTTGAAGATAAACGGCAGTTTTGTCCTTAACAAATTTGTTTATATTCCTTGGTCCATTGGTCTAAGCATGTCAAGGTAGTTTTGGCTTCTCTCTTTTTTTTAATCTTTCAAAGGACAACAAACATTTTTATTCAAAAGGGAGAAAAAGGATGGACACAACACAATGCTAATACTACAACAGCAAAAAGGTCTCCCCATGAATACAGGACGAGACCACTCAATAGGAGGACCCACAGCCCCCAAGTAAAATTAAAGATCCAAAACACACAGATATCTAGCTATCATTGTGATGTAAAATCATATATTTCATAACACACATAAGATCAGTGCTTGCATATATCTGAGAGAAAATATGTTTGAGAGAGACAGTGCAGGGCAGGTGTCCTAAGCCACCAATGTATCATCCAAAATAGAAGGCATCATCAGATGGTCCTAGCCATTGAACTCCTCGGAACATCAGAAATAGTGTATACGACAGGCCAACGAATGTCAGTAATCAAATAATTAGATTCATAATTTTAAGTTGAAAGAAAGCATGCATGTCCATGTGTTCCATATAGATAAGGCAGCTTCATTCCATCCTCCTCTCCTGCCTGATTATTCCTTGTAACACCCTTCTTGAGAAGAGGGGAGGGGGGGGGGGGGGAAATCTTTGATATCAAAGGTAAAAAGGAGACCCACCTCATAATAGTAAGCTGGGTGGAATTCCCACTCAGTCGAAGGTTTCTCTGATGTGCCTAAGATAAGAGAAGCATTGCCTGGGATGGTTGCAGCACTTGTCTCCAGTAACTCAGCAAAGACCAAATACTGCCGGCTCATCCAGTCCCAGTGAAGGAAAACAACTTCTGGTGCTCCCACAAGAGTTTTATAAGATGCAATGTGTTGTCGGAACCACATAACTGCTTCTATGACCTTCCCACCATGCAACAACAAGGTTGATATCTTAAAGTGCAATAGCTCTACAACTGTTTTTATCTCGACCAGGCGTTGAATTGCTGGCAACCTTGTTGATGTCCCAACCATCTAAGACATAAAAATTGACTTGTAAGTACAATCTACAAAGGAAAGATTTGGATGAAACATATGGATTCAAGCAGCTCTTTCAAACAGACAAGTGGGAGCAGGGAAGAGAGCAAATGCAGCTAGTTATAATGCGCTTCATGGTTCTCAGAAATTTTCTGGTTATGGCCCTGCAGCTTTAGGCTATCGTGCCTGATTTCTTGGGAACCACAATAAGTCCTATGAACCATACATACAGTCAATAAAATTTATAGTTTTTGAGTTGTGTACAGGAAATTATTAGATGATTAAAATGGAATATTCAAACATCCCACCATCTTAATAGCATCATGGGTCCTGTCAAATCCAATTCCCCCTCACAATGAAAAGATACCGTTCACTGTTGTGCACAAAAGCAATTGGTCTTACTCATTCATTATTACAACCCAAGCTCATTTCCATTCATTATTACAATTGGGTTGATTGACCACCCACTCAATATTAAGAAATCCACTTGCTATAATCAATCCAAACATATCATGAATCCACACAGCTAAGTGAAACAGAGTTGTATTACTTTAGTACTAAACTTCATGGTCTCAAAAAAGGCTGCTTACAACTTTATTTATAGACAAACTAAAAATCCTAGCTGGATTAGGAAAACTACAATCCTATTACATCTCATACCTTAAAAGTAAATTCATATAGCAATTAGCTATTAGAACTTTTAAACCAATAACATAAACTGGAAAGTAGAAAAGAACTAGCCTTATAAGCCTAAACATACTAAAAACTGAAAAGAGAAGGACGAGGCTCTTAAAAAGCCTACAGTTTAGACCTTTTGCACTTGTTATTCCCACATCTCAAAGAGGGGTGAGCCGCATCACAATCATTTGACCAAAAACCAAATGCTTAATCGATTACTAAATTCATTCTTTAAAAAATTAATATTAAATATTGATGGTATATGTCTGGTCTTCTATGTCAGGAAACTAAAACTAGGAAAACAAAACTAGAACTTACTTCAATAAACATTGAAAATTCTTTTTTTTTTTTTCTAATTTTTTATGATCTTGTTTGGTTTCATATAAAATTTACACATAACCACACATGTTAATCAATTTCGTTGCCACCTCTGCAGTGTGGCCCATCAACAATTTGACCTTTCCCTCACTAATTTAAGTTATAAACACATTGAATTTTTAAGTGAAACCAATTTATTTCAAACCAGTTTGCTTGCCTGTCAAGGGTCGACACTGTATGAATATTAAAACCATTACAAATTCAATAATTTTTTATGCATAAAAGCTTACGTTGACTAGTAAGAGGATGCCCGCATTCTCCAAAAAAAGTCTTCAGTTCACGTTTTTGCTCATGCATTATTACAATTTATGGATTCTATTAAAATTAAGGTTTCAACAAGCTACTCAAAATTAGGGAGTAAGCCAACATCAAGTAAGCTCACAGACCCTAAAATCAATCTTGTTATCTGCCTCACCCTCTGCTCATAAAACACTTTTAAGGATTTAGGATGGCATGCCGAAAAGAATAAGGAAATGGAAAAGCTCATAGGTGTTTGATGTTTTTGCAGAACATTCAAATATAAGGTATTTCTAGAAAAAACATTCTTTGGTAAACAGGATGGTGTGAAGAAACTGACTTGACCTGATGTGCATGGGATGTCACACCACCAACTTTACTCAACAACCTAATAGTGTGTCAATTGCACTTTATTGTACATCCTTGATAACAGTAGTTATTTTAAATGAAGGGTTAGTAAAAAAAACGATGAGGATGTAGCTCTCACAGTAGAGCACATCAAGGGTGTAAATAGAGAACGATATTAAAATAGGATGGATAAAGTGGAGAGATGCGTCCGGAGTGTTGTGTGATCGACATATTCCTTTAAAACTTGCAGAAGAATTTTATAGGACAGTCATATGACCAGCTATGATGTATGGTGCAGAACGTTGGGTTGCTAAGAAGCATCATATAGATAAACTCAATGGAGCTGAGATGAGGATGTTGAAATGCATGTGTGGCAAAACTAGGAAGAATAAAGGAATGATCAAATTAGAGCTGATTTGGGAGTAGCTCCAAAACATGTTAAGCTACGAGAAAGTCATTTGAGGTGGCATGGCCATACTCAATGGAGGCCTTTAGATGTTCCCATAGGGAGGAGTGATTTGATTCAGCTTGAAGGAACTAAAAGAGCTAGGCACAGACCTAGAATGATTCTAGGAGAAGAAAGGAAAGACATGCATAGCTTAGAAGTATGACCTCGAATAGAGCTGATTGGAGGGTACGGATCCATGTAGCCGACCCTATTTAGTTGGGATAAGACTGAGTTGTTGTTGTTGTATTTCTTTTTTTGAGTACATGAAACATACCTCACGTAGAGCACGGTATGCATCTTCATAAAACCTCAAAGCTTCAACCCAGTCTCTCCGAAATTCTGCATATACAGCAACCTGCAATTTCATTAGTTGCATTTTCATTAACAGAAATTCCCTCACAAAACCAAATTTTGGATACGATATCTAAGATCACAGGGTTTGCATGTTGCAGAAATCAAGCATGAGATGGTCTGTATGTCACACAATAATAGCTGTACAAATAATAGAAAAAGACAAGGAGACATTTGAAGCACTCGCCTCTTTTCAAAGGTAAAAGAAACTCTCAACGCACATTTTTTGGGTATATGGAGAAAGAATTAAAAGTAGAAGAAGAACCGGTTATCCGAAAAATAAACAAAGAACAGTAAACATAATAACAAAAGCAGTGAAGCATTGTTCCCCAATCAAATCAGTAACTTTTTGTTAAAGAAATCAATATTGCTTATTGGAATCAGCTGTAGGCAAGGACTCGATCCATAATTATGTTTGGGTATCCACAAAGTCAATACAGGGTTTGTGCTTTTCAAAATTAAAAATGATGCCTATTGTATTAGCCATCAAACATAAGGTAAATTAACAGAAAAAAGAAAAGTGAGTCCTAACCTTAAAGCAATAGCGGATATTCAACTCAATAAAGTTGAAGTTCTTCTTCTCAATACGAGTTTTAATCCTTCGACCTTCATCCCTGTAATATATATTTGCTAGTTCAGCAAGTGCGCTGCCCAACCTGAAAGGTTTAGTCAATAAGATGTTAGATTCACCGACAGATTGAGGTTTTGGCACGGAACTGAGATTTTAATACATTAAAAATATTGCTTGCCTTTTAAGTGATTGTTTTAGTTCTGATGCATCATTCTGGATGAAGATAAGATGATACTTGGAATCAACTTCAGCACGCTTTCGCAGGGCAATCATACGGTCTTCAGTGACTTCATCTGCATTGACCATAGAGTTATTTAGATTTAATATCATTTCTATTTCCATTATCACTAGATTTAATGAACATAATACTTTAAAGTCTACAATTCTAAACAGACTCTTGATTTCTCCCTCCTTGAAAATCCTTTGAAGATCCTCAGCAAAGCTATTAAAAACATTTTAAATTCTCCCAAAAAACCTCCCAACAAAAAATTCCTGGAAATTAAAATAGAAATTAGATGTAAAATGGTAAGAATACCAGAAACCTAGAATCAGAAGTTATGCAAAAGCATGACCAAAGAATTTTGTATGGATGTGAGTAACGTTGATGTGATACCATCTGAAAACTTGAAATCCAAAGTACAAGCCTCAATAAAAATTGCAGCATACTGACAACTTGCAGGTCATTCTGAATTAGAACAATGGCTTCATTGAAGAGAGATTTTAACAAAATCTGATGGGAATGGCATGATAAAACGGCATACCCTTATCAGTTGACTGAACAACCACCACAACCAATTTAATGTTCCTTCCACGAAGCACAATTCTGCAGACAATAAGAAACATATAATGGAACCATACACAAAAATAAACCTTAACATTTGAATGAAACATTGAGGGAAAGGAAAAATATATAGAATATTGTTTAACATGATTGTGGCCAAAACAACAAAAAGAAATTAAACAAAGTTGTTACAACTGCTTATCCTAAAAGCTCGAGCTGTTAACTAAGAGCCACAACAATGCATATCAACACACAACACCCCCACACATGCAGGTCCACACGCACGGCTACGCATGTGACACCATCAGGTGGTACCAAGGGGGCACAACAACCCATAACACAAACCCCTCGCACTTACCAGGGATCAAATATCCAAACTCCTGGCTCACCATCAGGTGGTACCAAGGGGACACAAACCCCTCGTACTTACCAGGGATCAAACATCCAACCGCCTGGCTCTGACACCATGTTACAACCGCTTATCCTAAAAGCTCGAGCTGTTAAGTAAGGGCCACAACAATGTATATCAAGTATCAACAGACAACAAAGGTAAAATTTTCAAAACCACACACTATTACCCAGGAATAAAATAATTGGCAGCAACAAAATTCAGCCATGTTTTTACCAGTTTTAAATATTTCAAACACATGGACCTAAACCTGGTTAGGCCCATGATAGTAGTATTACTAAAGGTAAGAATTTTAGCTGAATCAATACAAAATTCATCCAATTACAAGGTTTTACAAGGAACGTGAAAATTTTAGTAAATTAAACCAACTAGTTCATTTTTTATTTAGTTTGGTAAGTCTAAGAATATAGCTACCAACTACCAGAAGTTTAGAAACTACAACTAGCGTACCTCATGTTTCAAAAACTACGTTTGGGGTACCCTTTTCTATATTTACAACTTTGCCCATACCATCACTTCCAGAAACTCCTCCCCACCACTACCTCTTCTTCCTCCGACGGAATGATCGTGGTCTTTCGGCCGGAGGGGGTCACTGCCACTACCATTGCTGCCTCGAAGGAGCAGAACACTGTCAAGCCTCCCTGTTGTCTCCCCCTGCCACCAGCCTTTGCATCTCTCCCTCCCCCACCCTCTGCATCTCCCGCTTCCCTACCCTTTCATCTTCCTCCTCCCCAGCCTCTGCTCCCTCCCTCCCGCACCCCTACCCTACCTGCTCCCTCCCGCACCCCACGAATCGTCTCTCTCTCTCTCTCTCTCTCTCTCTCTCTCTCTCGGTTATGAGTGGGCCAAAGGAGGAAAAAGTATATGGCCAAACAGAATATCCGTGGGCAAAATTGATCTCAAACATAAAATGTATGAAACATGAGGTACCCCAGGTGTAGTGCCTCTAAAAATTATGTACCCCAAGTGTAATTACCCTAGGAAATTTGAATGGAACATAACATGCTTTCCACAAATACTGTCTCTAACAAGATTTGGTAAAAATTGGGCAGTGTAAGGCCAACACCGAACAAAAAAAGTTATGAATAACCACGTTGGATCTACATGGAGACCATTGAATAAAATCACCTGGTACACTCCATGGGTGAATATAGGTGGAGGATTTCTGCAACCTGTGACTTTTTCCTTTTCTCTTAGGAAATTCAGGAATCTCACTATTGTGCTCCTTTGTTGTTATCACAGTAATTAATCCATCTGAGACAGGTCCACATCAGAAAATGATCTGAATGTCCACTAATTTAGAGGTTTGGATGAAAATCTCGAAACCAAATTTTCTCTTTATGGTGATGAATAGAATCACTTTGCAACTATACCTTTAGTGTTGATGCAAAATAAACTTCGCGAGTGGTTGCTGCCTGTACCAAGCCCGGGATTACAGAGGGTTGGTGCGTCAGGTCGGCAGCCGGCACCTGAAAAACCCTAGCCAAACCCTTTTACATGGATACTACAACCTTATATTATAAACATTATGATAGGGTCTCCCCCGACAAAATAAGCAACGTACTACAATATTACAGTACTACCCAGGTATAGTGAAAAGTGAGCAAGGATTAGCTAGGGCGTCCCCTCTAAGCGTCGACTCCCGGATGTGGTGACAAGTAGGCAAGTGTTCTTGCACCGTAGACGAGTGCAGGTAAAGAAGCTAGTCCAAATGCGAAAAATTAGATTAGCATCTTGGAACATTGCATCTTTAACAGGTAAGAGTCTAGAATTGATGGATGTTATGAGGAGAAGAAGGATTAACATAGCCTATATTCAAGAGACTAGATGGAAGGGTAAAAAAGCTAATGAGCTGGACGACTTTAAACTTTAGTATACGGGGGGATAAAAGTAATATAAGTGGAGTGGCATAGTAGAGAATAAAGATTTAAAGATTGATATGGTGGATGTTAAAAGTTTCGGAGATAGAATTATATCCATCAAGCTTATGTTGAAGAGAGAGATTGTCAATATAGTTAGTGCTTACGTACCTCAAGTAGGATTGGATGAAAGTAGTAAGTTGCAATTTTGGGACCACATGGATAGATTAGTGCAAGGCTTTAGTCAAGGAGAAAAGATTATTACAGACTAACAGAGAGTGATCTAAATGGATATGTTGGGAAAGATCATAGAGGTTATGAAGGTGTACATGAAGAATATTGTTTTGGAGAGATGAATAAGGAGGGGATCTCAGCTTTAAATTTTGTCATAGCTTATGACTTATCCATTGTAAATGCTTACTTTAAAAAGAGAGAGGAGCAATTCGTTACCTTCAAAAGTGGGCACCAAAAGTAGCCAAATAGACTTCTTCCTAACTAGGTGTCCGAAGTAAAAGAAGTTTTAAGGTGGATAAAAGTAGGCAAGGCACAGCTGAGGTCCCAATAGAAGTGTGGAAGAGCTTAGGAATCAGTGGTTTATCTTGGCTAACCAAACTATTTAATAAGATTATGAGCACAAGGAAAATGCCAGATGAATGGAGGAGACGCATCGTGGTTCCAATTTAAAAAAATAAAGGTGATATTCAGATTTGCATTAACTACAAGGCATAAAACTAATTTTCACTATGAAATTATGGGATAGGGTTATTGAAACCCACCTAAGACAATAAACTACTATTACGGAGAAACAATTTGGTTTTATGCCAGGAAGATCCACAACAGAAGCTATTTACTTACTTAGGAGACACATGCAAAGATTTAAAGATTGCAATAAGGATCTCCATATGGTCTTTATTGACCTAGAAAAAGCTTATGATAGAGTCTCTAGAGAGTTCATCCGACAAGTACTTAGAAGAGAAGTGTTCAAAGTAAATATGTGGGCATAATTAAAGAAATGTATGATGCCATGATGGTACGGTGACAAGTGCATGAACTGTGGGGGACCAAGGTAGTGAATTCCCAATTACAATTGGGTATTTGGGTTGCATCAAGGATCAGCTTTAAGCCCTTATTTGTTTGCACTTACCATGGATGTTAACCATAGACATTCAAGATGAGGCTCCTTGGTGTATGCTTTTTGCTAATGATATTGTTTTGTTGGATGAGACAAAAGCAGGGATTAACACCAAGCTGGAGTTATGGAGATCAACCTTGGAATTAAAAGGTTTTAAGATAACAAGAACGAAAACAGAGTATTTGGTGTGTAACTTTAGTTGCACTAAGATGGATAATGAGGTGTTTAATACTGATGAGAGGGAGATTCCGCAAAATGATTACTTTAGGTATCTAGGCTCAATCATAATAAAGAAGGTGATATAGAGGATGATGTTTTAAAGAGAATTAAAATAATATGTATGGAGTGGAGAGGTGCATCCGGAATGTTGAGTAATCAATAAATTTCTTTAAAACTTAAAAGGAAAATTTTATAGAACAGTCATACGATTGACTATGATGTATGGTGCATGTTGGGCAGTAAAGAAGCATCATATAAATAAACTCAGTGAGGATGTTGAGATGGATGAGTGGCAAAACTAGGAAGGATAAAGTAGGGAATGATCATATTAGAGCTGATTTGGGAATAGCTCTAATACATGATAACCTACGAGAAAGTCGTTTGAGGTGGCATGGCCATGTTCAACGGAGGATTTTGGATGCCCTAGTATGGAGGAGTGATTTGATTCAGTTTAAAGGAACTAAAAAGCCCAGGGCAGACCCAAAATGACCTTGGGAGAAGTGGTGAGGAAAGACATGCATAGCTTAGGCCTTGTATCAAGTATGACCTCGAATAGAGCTTATTGGAGGGCAAGGATCCTTGTAGCCGACCCCATTTAGTTGATGCAAAATACCCTTTGATGTCGTAACATCTCCAGCACCAATGCTATTTCCTATTCCATTGAAGTGGAGATACTAAACATTAAAAGAAGAACTACACTATGGGGGCATGGTTCTATATTAATTGAGTAGCACCAGAAAATGTTTTTGTTATTTGAAGTTAAGACAACACAAGATTTTAGTTAAATTAGTGGTTATGTACGAGTTTTTCTTATCTTGATTTTTAAAAACACTAAAGGAGTTGTAAAATTTGTGAAGAGAACAAAAACAGTAAGTTCAGGACTTAATTAAAATTAGGAAGTCAGTCTTAAGTGTTGATTTTTAGTATTGTAGTTGTCTTTTCTTTCTTTTTCTGGTACAAATAAGTTAGGCTTATTTCCTTTATATTCTGTTTTTAGCTCTTTCTTTTAAGCAATTAGGAGCAGAGGATGCTGAGATGGATGTGTGGCAAAACTAGGAAGGATAAAATAAAGAGTAAATTACTTGTACACCCCTACTATGGCCCGATTGCTTGACACCTCCAGCTTTGAAACTATTACTTGAAGCCCTATGAAACATGACGGTGTTAAATCTGCTGGTAGTGGTTGAATGGAAAAGTCTACCCTTATGAGCTATTCAACTGAAACCTGTGAAGTTAACCCATCAAACCACTTCCACTTCCCCTCCATCGCCCATCATACAACACCCCAACCCCACCAACCCCGCCATCACATACCCCAACCCTACTACCAGAACTGCCCCCCCTCACCATCACTATGCATCTCTCCCCTCCCCTATGCACCAGGCCTTGCACCATGGTAGGAGGTAGCTACATAACCACATCAGTCAATAAAGTCTCAAAATCTTCGTCTCTCCCCTAAGGCGACTCCTGTTGCAAGTTGGAAAAGTAAAGATAAACTCCCTTTCCAGTTTCTGTCAATCAATCCCGAGATAAATCTAACAGAAAAGAATAAAATAATAAAACGTAAACAGAATACCCATTTTATTCTAATCAAGCAACAAAGCTTTAGACCAAATCTAAACAGATAAAGGGCATAACAGCGCAAAAACATGGCTCTCTTGCACGTCTGAATGTCTGATATAGTTGGTCTGCCAGCCTGCAATAAATAGATGGGACCAAGAATGAGAAGAGTGATTGAAAAAAACTAGAACATGGTTTTGGAATTTTCGGTTTTCCAGGTACCATTTGGAAGCAGAGTATAGGCATCGATCCCTTAGTTAACGAACTGCAATTCAAAGCTCATTCTGCAAGTCTCTTTGGAACCCCATCAAACCACTTCCACTTCCCCTCCTGAAAACTGTAGCACCTTGCTTATGAATCCCCAACTGAGAAGCGGGCTTCAATATCATGAACCTAGAGCAGAGGCTGTGTTGAATGTTCAGCTCCCTTCACTACCATGAAGCCCCTACAACGCTATAAAATGAAGGTAAATCAATAGAATAGCCAGAAGATTGAGGGGGTTTTTAACATTTTCACAAAAATGTATAATGTGTTTTTATGAACAGAATCCCCTTCAATGGTTCGCAGACACCGGCGGTAGGATCACCATGGGTGCTTGCTTCGTTTTCTCCGGCGTCTGGAAATCGCTTCGTCTTCTCCAGCATCTGCAAATCGCCACAGCAGGAGCAGCAGAGTGGAGGGCTTGCTCAACGATGAAAGGAAAGGTTCCTTTACTACGGCCAAAGGGTAAAAGGGTCACTTCACTACCTTTAAAGGTAGTTTGGGCATTTACGATTTTTCTAACCCATGACTTCATCACTAAAAGGTGATTGACTAACGGACAAGAGCTACTTGTAAGAAATCTTATAATGCACTGGGTGTTCAAGTAATAGTTTCAAAAGTTGGGGGTGTCAAGCAATCGAGCTATAGTACAAGGGGTGTACAAGTAATTTACCCTAAAATAAAGAATGAACATATTAGAGCTGATTTGGGTGTTACCCCGATTCAAGATAAGTTACAAGAAAGTCATCTGAGGTGGCATGGCCATGTTCAACAGAAGCATTCAGATGCTACAGTTTAGAGGAGTGACTTCATTCAACTTGAATGTACTAAAAGAGCTAGGGGCAGGCCCAAAATGATCCTAGGAGAAGTGGTGAAGAAAGACATGCATAGCTTAGGTCTTGTTTCAAGTATGACCTTGAATATAGATGATTGGAGGGCAAAGATTCATATAGCAGACACCATTTAGTAGGGAATGATGCTAAGTTGTTGTTGTAATGTTTTTTTTCTTTCTACTATTTTTATTAATCTTTTGTCTTTGCAAGGATCCATGTAGCCAACCCCATTTAGTTGGAATAAGGCTAAGTTGTTGTTCTTTTAAGTAATTAGGAATTAAAAATAATTAATTTCAGGTTGCAAGTTCAAAACATGGAACCAGCCTCTCCGCGAAGCGGGGGTAAGGCAGTATACATTTGCCCCTGCCAGACCCTGCAGTAGTAGGAGCCTCGTGCACTAGGATGCTCTTTTTGTTTTTTTAAGAGAATTTCAGGTCTTTTTCAGCCTTTAAAAGGGCATGGGGCATTCAAAGCATGTATCGGCTGTATTGGAGGCTTGAAGCTGCTTTTACTGAACTGAAGTTGAGCTGTTTCTGTTCCCCAAGTTGTAGCCTTTTCAGATTCTAATGATTGTTGTTGCTTGCAAAAAACCTTGGTGAGTTTTAACTCATCTAATTGTATCTCATTTTTCTTCTTCCACTTTTACTTCCTTTTTCTCTCACTTGTCTGTTGCACCTATCCTATACCCACAGTGATGCAGCTCAAAGGTAAACTCAAAAATATATAGAATATTTCTATTACCAAAATGAAGAACCAAGTACAAGATAACAAGGGTCAAAGAGGACCGCTTAACTAAAAGGTTAGAGACGATCACTTAACTCTGGGGTCGCTTGAGGACTCACTCAACCACAAGGGGACCTCAAACTCAAATGGGGACTCAACCCAAAAGTGGGACTCACTCACTATAAGAGGTTACATTGGATTCAAATTCTTCTTCTCTCTCTTTTATATTTCACAATACAAATATATATAAAGGGAGAACTAGCCGTTGGAAAGAGAGTCATTGGAAATTAATGACTAGTGACATTTATCGCTTCATCACACAGTCACCCTCCTTCCTCCATATTTTCTCTACAAAACCACCTTCAAACAACACACGCAAAGAGAGTCCTATTCAAATTGTTGAGGTTAATCTGTTATCTTATTTCCCTTAATAAAATTGTTACTTATAATTAAAAAATGCTTTCCTTTTCTGATAATCATACAAAGGGGGGAGTGACCACTAAAGTTGAGGTAAAGTATAATGTAGTAAGTTGAACTGTGAAAAGCATTCCTACCACGAGATCAATTCCTTTCCTCAGCTTTTATGAGGTAACACCGGCATAAGAACATTCATTCAATTAAAAATATATATGATAATAATTCCCGTTACCGTGACTGAGACTGAGTGCCATAGAACTGAAGCAGGTTTTTCAACGATTCACCAATCATACTCCATTCTTACAGGAGAGAAACAGGTAGAAGGTCTGCTAAAATGTGTCCGGGGTGAAAAAATAGCTTACCAAATTTACAGTTTGAACTACTGTCTAACCGAAAGAGAGGTAGTAGTTATTCAAATGAAATGTCAAGTACGAGGGGTAAAAAAGCAGGGAAAGAAGAGCGAATTCGTACTTTAGGTTTTCAAGATCGGTGCAGACCTGTAGCCACTGTGCAGGATCGCCAGCGACCTGATCGGAACTAAACAAAGTAGCAACAACCGCTGGAACCTTGATTCGATGCTTCAATAACCAATCTCTCTTCAAAATCCCACCGGGCTGACCAGAATCTGCAGTTTCCTTATGCGTCCTCCCCAATACCGAGATCTTCGAGAAATCCGGCAACGCCAGAGTATTGATAGGGGGCTGCTCTGAGTGAAGATAAGTTGAGATTGTTGGATGGAGCTCCGGACATCCTACCAAAGAAATCAGAGTGACTGGTGGAGTGCGGAACTCTTCGGCGTAATCTTCCATACTATTCTGCTATAGTCGAGATTGCAGAAACCGCCCTCGTTTGAAGTTCAGGTGCGCCAGTCGAGATTTGAATGATTGCTAGCGTAGGCTAGGGCTTTTCATTTTGTGTCACATCGATCAGATTTGATGATGAACAATGCTATCTGAAACGAAAACCCAAGGATCTGCTAGATAAATTCCAGTCGGTCAGTTACCAAAAGCACCTTAAAGATAATTTTCCTTTCCAATATGTTGAGTTCGCAGTGTTCTCTATGACCGCCCTCGTTTGAAGTTCAGGTGCGCCAGTCGAGATTTGAATGATTGCTAGCGTAGGCTAGGGCTTTTCATTTTGTGTCACATCGATCAGATTTGATGATGAACAATGCTATCTGAAACGAAAACCCAAGGATCTGCTAGATAAATTCCAGTCGGTCAGTTACCAAAAGCACCTTAAAGATAATTTTCCTTTCCAATATGTTGAGTTCGCAGTGTTCTCTATGATCACTTTGTTGCAGGAGTCTGCTTCTCCACCATACTGATAACCTGCGAAGCTGCTGCGGTGAGAATTTTAAGGGCTAGTTTCGTTTTTACAGAGAACATCAGCCATCCTTCCATAATTTACAAATGAGACAGGGCTCTCCACGACGGCAGTGTAGGAGGAATTTGCATGCCACATCAATGGCTATCCGGAAAAAATTGTATCATTCACATTATTTTATTTTTTTTTTTTTTTTTATTTTTTTTTTTTGATGAAACACATGGGATTGACATACTTAGACGGATCTTTAATTATCCCCTCAATTTAGGCAAATTGAGGCGATAAGTTTCCTACTTATACCAACAAAGATCTCGTGTGAAAGGGAAACTGTATTCTAAGCCTTTTTTTTTAGCAAAACACTACCATGATTTATTATTAAGATAAAAAATCCCGTTGGAAGAAAGCCCAACGGACGCAGAAAATACAAGAGGAAAAGGAAATTAGCCATCGTACATTGGAAAGAAACAAGTTTGAGGCCCTAATAGTAAGATAGTGGGCCTCGCATTTAATTTGTGAGGAACAAATCTAAAGAAAACTGAGACATTAAAGCCCTAATATCACCTAAAATCATATATGTAGCCCAAACTATGGTAAAAGACTTTCATCAGAAAAAAAAACTATGGTAGAAGACGTCATTGATGAAAGAGAAGAAATAACAACCTCGCAATCTGAAAGAAGAATGATATGTTATAGCCTGGCAATATGAAAAAATAATGATATGTTGCAGCTCCATGCGACTAGGAATAAGAACATCATCTCTTAGGGATTCGGCCTCCATAGCAGAAGAAGAAAAACTATTGTTAAAAGAGTTTTGGCCAACAATAAAATGGCCCGTACTACTATGAAAAACAATTCCACGCCCACCAAGGCGGCGAGCATATGACCATGCACCATCAATGAAGATAAATACAAAACAAGAGGGCAAGATTGTTGGGGTCGCATGCAGAGGGGCCATACGAGGAAGTTTGGACTGAAAATATCTAATAGCACTCTCTCTTCCTTCAACAATAAGGAGATCAATAACCCGCAAGGTACCTCGCAAATTTGGGTCACAATCGTGAAAAACAATACAGTTTTCGTGCTTTCAAATGGCTTACAAGTTGAAACCCATATAATGATAGTGTCCTTATAGTCCTCACAATCACGATATCTATCTAATAAAAATTGAATCCAATCACGAAAAGATGATCCATAAAAAGTAGTAACATCAATGTGCAGTGAAGAGGCCCTCCAAACCAATGCCGCAGAGGGGCACTGCACAAGCAAATGCAACATTGTTTCAGAGTCATTGTGATATATAGGGCATATATCTAGATTTGCAAGTTGTCTACGTTTTAAAGATCTATAAACTGCAAGAGTTTTCGGCTAATATCGTCATATAAAAAATTGAAGTTTTTGAAGAATGTAAAGTCCCCAAATCTTAGACTAGAATGAGTCAATGGTGGAAGCACTTCCTAATGTTGACAAACTTTTGTTGTTTAAAGTATGATAATAAGCTAACCGAATACTAAAGCCCCTTGAGCTTGTAAAGGCCCACCACCACCATCTGTGATTTTGGGACTCAAAACATAGAAGGATAAGAGGGGATATTATCTGCCTCAACAGAGGATAAAAGTGGTCAAATTTGAAGGGAATCTCATTACAGGTGGTTGGGTGAATAAGGTAACTGACTAATCGAGGACCAGATGTGGAAGGAGTGATGTTTATGCGGCCACTATGGATTGATATTAGGAACCCAAGCTGAAATTGTAAACCTGGAAACTATGACCATTTGCAATTTTATGGGCGAAGACCATCAAGAATGAATGATCGACCCTTTAAGAGGTTGTGCCATGCCCGAGAACAATTGGGCCAAGTCAAAGCTTCTCAAAAAGATGTTCTAGGGAAATATCAGTTTTTTAACACCTAAACCCAAAGAGCGTCATCCTAATGGATTACACGCCAACATTGGCGAGCAAGAAAGGATTGATTAAAGCACTCAAAAGTTTTGAAAAGCCCATGCCTCCGGAGCTCTTGTTTTAGCCCATGCTCTAAAGTTTACTTATTGTCCTAAAGTTTGGCAATAGTCATTGACGATGTCCATGATGGCCCTAGAACTTGGATCATTGGCTTTTACAAAAATTAAACAGTCATCAATAAACAGAAAAGGTGTGACACTTTTATGCCACCTCTATTTGTTTGAAGACCAAGGAGAATATTTGCAGAAGCTGCATGTACAAAGTGGTAGGTGAGGAACTCTTAGCCCATAATAAAGAGGTAAGGGCTTAGAGAGCATCCTTGGCGCAGGCCTCTTTTGGGGGTGAAACGTCTTATAATAGAACCATTAACCCTAAGATGAAACTTTATGGTTGTCACACATTGCATAATCCATTAGACCCAAGTACGATTAAACCCGAAGGAAAATAGAACCATTTTTAAAAAGCTCCATCCTACTCTATCATCTTTAGTAATGGGTATATGTTGCATGACTTCAACTAAACAACATTAATTTTCATTCCTAAGCAGAAACACCCTACAATCATGAGTCATTTTCGAGCTATTAGCTTGTGCACAGTTTTTTGCAAAATTATTGCCAAATGCCTTGTTAATAGAATGAAACCCCTTTTAAACTCCATTATTGGTCCCTATCAAAGTGCATTTACAAAAAGGGGAAAAATGATGTGGATGTTGTTAATAGTGCACTCACTAACATTGTCTATCTCTCTTCCTTGATTGTGTAGATCTTTTTATACGAACTATAATGCACCCTTCGCATGGCCATGTACCCATTGGCTTCACATGCGCAATGCCAAAATATATTGGCAGCATCCCTCATTAACAAATATCAAACCTTTATTTTTTAGAAGAAAAGTTCTATGTGAGGGAGTGTACCGCCCACACCTAGACACGAAGGGGGGTGAAATAACCGCCCCACCCCCATGAAAGGTAGAAATTCCGCCCCCAAGATGCCAAGGCACCTGCTCTCATTAGCCCCTATGCGTGCAAGAACCATGCTCCCTCACAGAGAATGCCGACCCTTTTTCTAATCTGTCAAACTGAAGACTATAAATTGCCACTGCATTTTGTCACACGAGATGCGCCTTCAGGAATTTTTGCCTTTCCAGTTTCCATGGGGGTGCGGCGGTCATTTCGCACAACCCTGTGCTTAGGTGCAAAAACTGCGCACCGCACACGACCATGTAGCATTCTTTTATCCTTTTTTATTATATATTATCGGAAGAAGATATTTCACCATGAGCTGCCACAAAGGATTGTTGGCCAGCTACATCCATGAGAAAAAATATATGTGTATTTATTGTAATATTGCCTACCCATCTCATGTATTGTCATAATGTCCCTAGATGCTTTTTTCCCATGCGTGATATGGTTTGATGGTTTAGCAATGTTCCTACGTGTGATCCATTCACAATATTTTTTTTTGGGGGGGGGGGGAAAAAACCCCACAAGGGCTGCATGGACCCTATGTCCAGACACACGGGTGCGTGACTGTCCTACCCCATGAAAGGTGGAAATCCCGCCTCAATTGATGCTTCCATACACACTCCCATTAGACCATACGTTGGTGTGGGGGCCATGCTACATTTCAGGTAATCCTCTCCTTTTTCTTTTAATTATATATTATCACAAGGGATTTCACCATGAGCCGCACAAAGGATTGTTGGCTAGGGATGTAAATGGATAATCGAAAATACGAATATGATCCGCATCTGTATTCGTTTAGGGACATCCATATTCGTTTAGAGATATCTGGAAGAAAAAAAAAATTCGGATACTCTGATAAAAATCCGCCTGGAAAAAAAAATAAATCTAAATACGTAATAATAATAAAAAATTAAGTAAATAATGATCTTGAGGGTTTTTTAAGATTCAACTAGTTCTAGAATATGAAAAAAAGAGAATCATGATCTAAGAGATATGGATTGAGAGTGAATTGTATCCGCTAGGGGGAGGAAGGTTCGGGTTACACAAGACAGGGATGTAAATGAATGGTCGAAAATCCAAATTTGATACGCATCCGAATCCGTTTAGAGGTATCTGTATTTGGCCAGGAAATATCCGGATAGTCGAATTCGATCCGATTACGTCCTATTTGTTATTTTTTGTCGAATGGCTATATTCAAGTGTAGTTTCCATCCCCTTCTTTCTTGGCTATCTCTCTCTCTTCAAATCTTCTCACCTCCTATGCTCACCACTTTTGAAATATTTCTCTTGAAAGTTTATAGCTAGAAAGTTGGTAAGTCAATCTACAAAGACACACTCTCCCTCCTTTATATTAACCAATTCTTGGCTAATTGGTTCAATATGTGTCCTCCTCCACTTCTCTTGGGTCTCCTTTAAAATAAGCAATTGTTGGCTAATTGGTTCAATTTGTGTCATCCTCCACTTCTCTTGGCTAACCTTCTATTCTTCGCGTTTTATTCTCTCCACTTCCCAATTTACATGGTATTTTGTTTTTTAGGCAATGGTTTTCTATGCGGTGCCTCCTCAGAAGGGTTTACGAATCTATTATAATTATCAATGAATTCCTAGGATTTTAGGTGGAATGGAGATTGTAATTCTTTTTTACTTCTCGAGGTATAATGACATATCGGGAGTCTTGGAGAGTATTTTATTGAATTACGATCTCTAAACTTCAATGCATGCATGGTTACCCAAGAACGTATTAGAATTGCCATATCAATAACAAGTGGGATAATGCTTACCAAAAAAATACAAGTGGGCTAATGAGAAAGTCCTTCAAGGGTGGGCCACACAAGATCATTTTACCATTTTTTGGTAATAAACTTGTACAATAGTTTTCAATTATGTTTTTAAATATGAAGTTGGTGTTCAATCTATACTCTAGTTTACTCTCTCATATTTTTTGGTAGAAAAGAGGGCTATTCATTCATGCGCGCCCAACGCCAAACAAAGGAAAATAAAATACATAAGATAGATAGAGAGCATGATAAACACAAGGTATGGATATACGATATCCAAAACCAAGGAGTGGAAATTGACCCGGTCTCACATGCCATTTACTGGATCATCCAGAGTAGGGGATGGATTACAACCATATCCCTAGAGAAAAAGCTGTAGACACAGCCAAAGATAAGCGCATGCACATACGTGCCAATAGAGGGGGGCCCATATGCGCTGAACAGACCAAAAACACCAGACCTCCCATGCATGCCGCTATGTTGCCACAGTCTACTTTCAAACAGACCTGCTAGAGAGACAAAGTTCTGCTGGATCGATGAGTGGAGCTTCGATAGACAGTTAAAAAAACCATCTGGAACGTTGCCACAACCTACTTTCGAACAGATCTTCAAGGGTCTGCTGGATCGGCGAGTGGAGATTAGTTCGACGACAGGACAGGTATGGTGAAGGTAGAACAGCGGCTGGAATTTTTGAGTCGACGATAAACTCAGTGCCACCAACACCAACAAACAGACAAACAAAGAAAACGGAAAAGATAGGGCGGTAATAAACCTTGAAAAAAGGGGTGGGGTCATCATCATCGTCGGTATCGTCATCGACGAGTCCAAGGATCATGGTGAACGAAGCAAAAAGGAGAAGAAAAGTAGTACACGCACAGACGACGGAGGAGAGACACGCCCAAACGGCGGATTAAAAAAAAACACGCACAAATGGCGGAGAAGGGTTTCTGTCAAGAAACTAGATGATGCAAACTTTAATTCTAGGTAGAACAGAAACAAGCAAAAACAGCAGCATGAGGTTAGGAGCGTATATGCTCAGCTAGACAAAGTATCGAGCACCTTATGTGCAACAGTCGCAGGAAACTTCAATATATAGCGCTCGAGTGTCCAACCCCTTAATTATTGAAGAAATCTCTCAGATGAAAATGAAAACTTGAATGCCTGAGACCCTGCAACGTCTTCCACAAGTCTTCATCGACTCTGACCCTCAAATCCCTTTTCGATCTCTCGAACTTCAACAATCCTTATTTTGTCTCTATAGGAGCTTCGGCCTTTCTCTTACAGTCTTCATCGACTCTAATCTATTCACTTGGTTAAGAAGGATAGGAAGATTGTTTCCATAGTTCATCCCCTTTCTTTTGGAATGACGACCACACATTACAACTCAATATTGTGTTTAAAAATGACATTAAAAGATACCAATATTGTGTGTTTACTCTCTCATATTAGTGTCCTCTTCCAACTATTTATCTTAAGCATGTTCATCCTCCAACATCAATACTTAGGCCTTCAAAAAAATAGATCTCATAGAATGTAACATTCCTTAAGCTGCATAAGAAAAGCCCAAAGCCAATCGCAGGGTGCAAAAATGTGACATCATAAGTGGAACTAAATGGAATTAAGCTCATATTTTACCTTATTTTAAATAATAATTTTGATGTTTGTAATTATATTCCCAATTATTGATAAAAATCTCTCATAATCTAATTAGTTTTAGCTTATAGTGAGAAAAAAATAACTCTAAATATTATTTTTTGATAAAAAAGCACTAAGTGCATTACAAAAAGCCCATTACTATCGTTTTCGTTTGATTGTACATATAGGATCAAGTTTTCCTTCACAGATATTGGAGAGAGAACTTCTCAAGCCATTGCACCTGACTCTTTGATTGGATTATGAAAAATTATTTAAGCATAAGGTCATATCATCTTAGACGAGGAGATTTTCTCTTCATCCTCAATAGTGAAAACTTCCTCCATATAACAAATTTGAGAGTCAAGATAAATAGATAATGGATGTATCTTATTCTAATAAAAGTGATGAATTGAAAAATTATAGATTTCTTAATTTTATTTTAATTTAAAAAAAAAAAAAACATTTAAAATAAATTTTAAAAATGTTTTACATTATATCATTATCAAAAATTGTCATTGTCTTAAACTTAATATGATTAGAGTGATAGGATTTTAACTTCAATGAAAAAATAGATGTATTTTTTTATATTAGAAAATAAAAAAATAAAGTTACAGATTTTTCACATTACAAGTTAGAACAACAATCAAAGACGAAGAATTATTTATTGATATTGGTGGAGAAAATGAAAGAAAAATGTATAGAAAATATATTTTCTAAAAAAAGACCAAGACTTTCCCATAGTTAATTGTAAGGAAGATGGAGGAAAAATTCCTTAAATATAAATATATCCCATTTTTGTATAATTTGTTCAGGGCATCAGGCAACGAAAGCCCCATCTGCGAGGACGACGAGGTCAGAAGACAGATGGAGAGGCTTCTTCTCCCTTTTTCTATGCAATTTTAATACGGTTACGTTGGCATGCAACTCGACCCAGAGTGAGAGAGAGAGAGCTTAGGCCCCAATCGCCTGATCCTTCTATTGGTTTGCATGGCTGCTCTTTCCTCTCTGACCAGGTGAACCGACAACAGTTCTGAAACCCTATCCATTATCTGAATTCGATATCTCTACCATGTCCTCTTCGCAGGCCTTAGGCGGCACCTCCCGCGCTGGTCGCATTCTCGGACCCTCGTTGGATAAGATTATTAAGAATGTGGCCTGGCGAAAGCATACCCAACTAGTTGCTGCCTGCAAATCGGCACTCGACAAACTTGAGACCCTCAAAGATTCTCCTGATCCAATACCTGACACGCCCATATTTGGGTTCGTTGTTACAGACGCTGAATTCGTTCTCCAGCCCTTAATCCTTGCTGTTGAGTCGGCCACCGTCAAGGTCATCGAACCTGCTCTGGAATGCGCTATTAAACTGTTCTCCCAAGGCATGATCTGCGGTGAGATCGATCGCCTCGAGGGTGATGATAGACGCTCCGTTTTAAACCGGTTGATCGATTCCATTTGCAATTGTGCCGGTCTCGGTGAAGATGGGATCGAGCTTGCGGTGCTCAGGGTCTTGGGTTCTGCTGTCCGGACTCCGTGCGTGTTGATTCGGGGCGATTGTTTCATTCAGATTGTTAAGACCTGCTACAATGTGTATGTTGGTAGCATGAACAGCATTAACCAGATCTGTGCCAAGGTAGTTCTCGCGCAGATTTTGATGATCGTTTATGCCAGGGTCGAGGAAGATTCGATGGAGGTTAAGGTTCGTTCTGTTACCGTTGGTGAATTATTGGAGGTGTCCGATAAGAGCTTGAACGATTGGAGTTTAGTTCAATTTGTTCAGAACTTCATTGACGACATCGTTGAAAGTAGCCAAGGGGTCTCAAATTTGAAACTGTACTCCTCTGAATCGCTTGAATCGCGAAATGGTCATGTTTCAGTGCCCTCCGAGGAGGGAAAAGGTGAACTGGGTGATGGAGAGTCGGTAGATCGGGGAAGATCCAGTAGTGGCAGTAAGATTCGAGAAGATGGATATCTTCTGTTTAAAAACTTGTGCAAGTTCTCGATGAAGTTGTCAACCCAAGAGAATCCCGAGGACCAAGTTCTCTTGAGGGGAAAAATTTTGTCCCTGGAGCTGCTAAAGTTTGCAATGGATCATGCCAGTTCATTTTGGGGAACAGACGAGAGGCAAGTGTTCTTATGCTATTTAGTAACTTTTGGGCTTTCTGTTATTAGATGTTGCTTCACCTGGCACTAACATTATGTATTTCAAATAGGGAAATATAATTAGATTTCTCAGGTAGTTATTGTGAGCAAGGTTCTAAAACTTGGGTTTCAATCAGCCAGGAACCGAGTTCGTCTCGGTTTTGACCATGTCTTGGTCGAAATCTGCAACTTTCTCCAGGCTAACTCGAACCTTGGTTTCAAGGCCCAAAAGTTGTTTTTTTTGCCCTGATTCTTGTTGTGCTGCATATTTTTGACATTTTAAATCAAATCCATGCATTCGTTTCACATAAAGAACACTAAAAATAATACTTGTGGTTTTGATCCAAGTTTGATACTGTATATTGTTCTTGGACATGGTATCGAATAAGGTTTGACCGGAACATAACACCTTCAATATAAATCAGATTTAAGCAATCTTGGATTTGTTAGAAAGCTTTGTTTTGACAGCTTTCCAACAAGTCCAAGATTGCTTAAATCTGGTCTATATTGAAGGAGTTATGTACCAATCAAACTTAATTTGGTGTGCACAAATGCTGTCAAAATCGCTCTGAATGAAAATATTTTTTTGGAAATGAAAATATTTTTTTGGATATCAAAACAAATGAATATTTTACCGCACTTTTGGGTTTTAACAATGTTTTACCATATTAAAATTTATGGAATTTTTAGATTTGAGAAAAACCCCAGCTTTAGAAAGTTGAAAATTGCACCTAGTACCGAAAATCTAGTTTTTGTTATTGAACTGGGAGGTTGACTTTTTTTCCTTTTAGAATTTGATTTTTTTAACTATTTTTATTGGATTCAAATAGCGGGGTATTTGCTAATTTATGAATAATATCTTAAGTGAATGAAATACAAATACAAAACAAATGAAATACAAATACAAAAACATTTACTTTACAAATACAAATTCAAAAATGATATTAGGCATAAATAAGTGTATGTTCTGGTTTTTGGCCTGGTTACTGGCATACTTAAGTATCTATACTGGTTTCGAGCCAAGCTTCCCCAAGTTTCGATGGGCATAAGTGTCGAAATTTGCGAAATTACCAACATTCGGTCGAAACCGATCGAAACCATCGAATTTCAGTCGAAGCCCCGGAGTTTTTAAAATACCCTTCAACTCGTCTCGGAAACCTGCGAAACCGAGTTAACTTGGTGGTTTCGACAGGTTTCGATTGAGTTCTTCTTCCATGATAGATTGTGAGTTATGGTTCTTTTGGTTTTGTAACACATCCTAGAATATTCTTTCTTTTTTCTAGCAAAATAATGGATGATCAAATCCGGTTGGTGAGAATTTCTATCATCTGTTTAGGAAACAGCAGCAAATCAAAAGAATAACAATTATTTAGTAATTCTTTATTGATCATAGTTGTCGCGGCGACTAGGTGACCCAAGTTGTTGGAGGGGGCTTGGACGCAAGGCAACCAAGGTGCCCGTGTAGGCTACTAAGGTGACCAAGGGTGCCCCTGTAAGCTACTAAGGCGACCAAGGTGGCTGGACGCCTAGGCATCGCCTTGACAACTATGCTGTTGATATGTAAAAGAACCTATGTTCAATGCTGCTAGTCATTCTTCAAGCATGAATATGAATGGTGGTACATTGCGTCTTGGTGCAAACCACGAGAATGGTGGAAGGACAGGTAAATATGCCACCAATCATTGTCTTTGATTGTCAACTTTCAGTGTTACCATCTACAATTCTTTCATTTACCTATGGTGCAGTATCGCTTCTGTGAGCTGGGTCGAACTAGATTGGAAGCCCAGATAGAACCGGGTCCAGTAGAATATCTAGGCTTTTATTTGGGAATAATATTTTAATCTTCTTATTTTTGGAGTAATAGCGATGTAGTTGTTTCAAGTTTCCTAGAATGAGTTAATTTCCATTTTTTTGTTGGTGTCTTTCTTATTTATATGGATGTAACCAACATAATTACTAGTTGATTGAATATGGATTATTGGGTTTCATTGAGTGAGCTTGCGTGGCTTGTGTTTGTGCGCCCGACCCTCTCTCTCCGTCCCTCTTATCTTCTCTCTTTCTCTCCTTCCTTGCGAATTTGAATCTCCCCTCTTAGGTAAGCAGTTAGCTTCCCTTCTTATCTCCTTTTTCGATGTTACGCTTTTGTCTTTGCTTTTCATTGTTGTTCTGTTGTTGTTACCCTGTTCTGGCGTAACCTTGGGTCCAATGAAGAGCAACATCGATCTTTCTTGATTCTTCATTAATCAGATTCAAAACCTGGGGGTTTGAATCATTCCCTCAAGGTGGTCCTACGTGAAAGTTACCTGCTAGAAATTACGCTTGAATCAAGAGTTACACATTGAAACTCTAACTAAGTCATGAACTTCTGTCTGGTTCCCCTCTTCCCCCAGAACTATGATGATTTGCCTATTAGTTGGGTTCAAGAGAGTTGTTATGTAGGGGATAAAAATAATAGAAGTGGAGTGGGCATAATAGTAATAAAGATTTAAAGAATGATGTGGTGGATGTTAAAATATTTGGTGATAGGATTATATCCATCAAGCTTGTGTTGGAGAAAGAGGTTGTCAATATAATTAGCGCTTATGCATCCCAAGTAGGATCACATGAAACTACGAAAGTAGTAAGTTCAAATTTTGGGAACACATGGATGGATTGGTGCAAGGTTTTAATTAAAGAGAAAAGATTATTATAGGGGGTGATCTAAATGGACATTTTAGGAGAGATTGTAGAGGTTATGAAGGTGTACATGGAGGATATGGTTTTGGAGAGAGGAATGAGGAGGGGGCATCAGTTTTAGATTTTATTGTGGCTTATGATTTATCCTTGCAAACACATACTTTGAAAAAAGAGAGGAGCATCTACTTACCTTCAAAAGTGGGCATCATTGTAGCCAAATAGATTTCTTTCTAACTAGAAGGTCCGATAGGTTGGTATGGAAGGATTGTAAAGTTATATTGGGGGAGAGCTTAACCACACTACATAGAATAGTGGTCATGGATATGTGTTTCATTATGCCAAATCATAAGAAAGGTGAGCTTACTTGCCCTAAGATAATGTGGGGGAACTTAAAAGGAGATTCCTTAAATTCTTTTATTGATAAAGTTGTCAAACAAGTGGGACTTTGAGGGAGACACTAATACGATGTGGAATGAAATTACAATTTGTATTAAGGTTAAAGAGGTCCTAAGGGAATTGAAAGGAAAACGTTATGCCTCTAGGGAGACTTGTTGGTGGGATGATGAGGTTCAAGCAACCATTAAGAGTAAGAAAATTAGTTTTAAGACATGGCAAAGGACTAAGGAGGTAGAAGATCTAAAAAGGTATAAATTTGCCAGAAATGATGCTAAGAAGATTGTGGGAAAAGTAAGGGCGAATAAATATGAAGATCTTTATAACAATCTGAACACAAAGGAAGGAGAAAATGCTATTATAAGATAGCTAGAATGAGAGACATGAAGAGTAGAGATTTCGACCATGTTAGATGTATTAAAAGTGAAAATGGCAGAGTTGTAAATGAGAGATGAAAAGAGTATTTTCACAGCCTATTAAATGGAGACATTTCGAATAATAGTGTATAGGAAGACTGCATTACTCATCTAGATACCACATGTCGTAGATATATACACAAAATTAGGGTGTCTGAAGTAAAAGAAGCTTTAAGAAAAGGCAAGCCACCTGGCCCAAATAGGGTCCCAATATAAGTATGGAAGAGCTTAGGAATCCGTGGTTTATCTTGCCTAATCAAGCTAATTAACAAGATTATGAGCACAAGGAAAATGTCAGATGAATGGAGGAGAAGCATTGAGGTTCCGATTTATAAAAATAAAGGTGATATTCAAAGCTACAATAATTATAAAGGCATAAAACTAATGAGTCATACCATGGAAGTATGGGAGTGAGTTATTGAAAGTCGTTTAAGATAAGAAATTACTATAACGGAGAACCAATTTGGTTTTATGCCAGGAAGATCCACGACAAAAGCTATTTACTTATTTAGGAGACTCATAGAAATATTTAGAGATTGTAAGAAGGATCTCCATATGATCTTTATTGACCTTTGAAAAGTTATGACAGTCTAGAGAGTTAATCAAGCAAGTACTAGAGAAAAGAAACGTTTCAAGTAAATATGTGAACATAGTTAAAGACTGTGAATTCCCAGTTACAATTTTGTTATATCAAGGATCAGCGTTAAGACCTTATTTGTTTGCGCTTATCATAGATGATTTACCCAGAGACATTCAAGATCAGGTTCCTTGTTGTGTGCTTTTCGCTGATGATATTGTTTTGGTGAATGAGATAAAAAGCATGGATTAACGCCAAGTAGGAGTTATGAAGGTTTCCCTTGGAATCAAAAGGTTTTAAGATTTGTAGAACGAAAATTTGGTGTGTAACAGTTACACTAGGATGGATAATGAGGTGGTTATTATTGATGAGAGGAGATTCGCAACGTGATTATTTTAGATATCTGGGCTCAATCATAAATGAAGAAGGTGATATAGTGAATGATGTTTCACAGAGAAGTAAAATAGGATGGATGAAATAGAGAGGGGCGTCCGGATTGTTGTGTCATCGACGTATTCCTTTAAAACTTAAAGGAAAATTTATTGGATAGTCATAGTGTCATACGACCGGTGGCTATGATGTATGGTGCGGAATGTTGGGCAGTTATGAAGCATCATATAGATAAATTCAGTGTAGCTATGAGGATGGTGAGATGGATGTGTGGCAAAATTAGGAAAGATTGAGTAAGGAATGATATTAGAGTTGATGTTGGACGCAAGGCAACACCAACAAGCCGACCAAGGTGCCCATGTAGGTTACTAAGGCAACCAAAGCGGCTGGACACCTACGTGTTGCCATGACAACTATGCTGTTGATATGTAAAAAGAACTTATGTTCAACTTTGTTAGTCATTCTTCAAGCTTGAGTATGAATGGTGGTACACTGCGTCTTGGTGCAAACCACGAGAATGGTGGAAGGACAGGTTAATAATGCCACCCATCAATGTCTTTGATCGTCAACTGTCAGTCTTACCATCTACAATTCTTTTATTTATCTATGGTGCAGTATTGCTTTTGTGGACTGGGTCGAACCCAGTTGGAGGCCCAGACAGAACCAGGTCCAAGTTGGTTTTGGGTCCAGTAGAATAACTAGGCTTTAATTTGGGAATAATATTCTAATCTTTTTATTTTTGGGGCAATAGCTACATGCTTGTTTTAAGTTTCATATTTTATTTTTAGTTTTCTAGAATGGGTTAGTTTCCATTTTTGTTGGAGTCTTTCTTATTTATATGGATGTAACCAACATAATTACTAGTTGATTATGGATTAATGAGTTTCAGAGTGTGCCTGCGTAGCCTGCATTTGTATGCCGTCCCTTCTTCTCTCATCCCTTTCATCTTCTCTCTTTCTCTCCTTCCCTGCGAATCTGAATCTCCCTTCTAAGGTAAACTTTTAGCTTCCCTTCTTATCTCCTTTTTCCTTTTTTCTTCGTCCTTGCTTTTAATTTTTATCCTGTTATCGTTACCGTTTCCTTGCGTAACGTTGGATCTAGCAAAAGAGACAGTGATCTCTCTTGATTCTTCACCAATCAGATTCAAAACTGGGGGTTTGAATCATACCCTCAAGGTTGTCCTACATGAAAGTTACTTGCTAGAAATTACACTGAATCAAGAGTTATACTTTGAAACTATGAGTTATGAATTTCCGCCTAAAACAATTTCAGGAGGTTTCTTCCACCCAGAACTATGATGATCTGCCTATTAGTTGGGTTTAAGAGAGTTTGGTATACGTGGGATAAAAGGTAATAGAAGTGGAGTGGGCATAGTAGTGATTAAGGATTTAAAAATGATGTGGTGGATGTTAAAAGATTTGGTGATATGATTATATCCATCAAGCTTGTGTTGGAGGAAGAGGTTGTCAATATAATTAGCTCTTACGCACCCTAAGTAGGATTGGATGAAAGTAGTAAGTTACAATTTTTGGTAACAAATGGATGTATTAGTGCAAGGTTTTAGTCTAGGAGAAAATATTATTAAAGGGGTGATCTGAATGGACATGTTGGTGGAGATCATAGAGGATATGAGGATTTGGAGAGAGGAATCAGGAATGAGGAAGGGATATCAGTTATAGATTTTGTTGTGGCTTATGATTTATCCGTTGTAAACACATAAAAAATAGGAGCATTTAATTACCTTCAAAAGTGGGCATCATTGTAGCCAAATAGATTTCTTTCTAAGTAGAAGGTCTGATAGGTTGTTATGTAAGGATTTTAAGTTTATACTGGGGAGAGCCTAACCACACAACATAGATTAGTGGTCATGGATATGTGTCTCATTACAATGAAGAGCTTATTTGCCGTAGGATAAGGCGGTGGAGCTTAAAAGAGATATCTTGAAATAATTTATTGATAATTTGGTCAAACGAGGAAGGTGAGACTTTGATGGAGACGCTAATACGATGTGGAATGAGATGGCTGCTTTTATTAAGAAGGTTACTAAAGATGTGCTAAACAAATTGAATGAAAAGCGTCATTCCTCTAGGGAAACTTGGTGGTGGGATGATGAGGTTCAAGCAGTCAATAAGGCTAAGAGAGTTAGATTTAAGACTTCTCAAAAGACTATGGATGTAGAGGATCTAAATAGGTATAAATTTGCCAGAAATGAAGCTAAGAAGATTGTGGAAAAAGCAAAGGCGAAAAGAATATGAAGATCTTTATAACAAACTGAGCACAAAGGAAGGGTATCTATAAGATAACTAAAATGATGGAAAGGAAGAGTAGAGATTTTGAACGTTAGATGTATGAAAAGTGAAGATCGCCAAGTAATAATCATGAAACTAACTCTCGTGAGATCTCGGTTGTTCCTAGGATCGAGATGAGATCCCATCTGAAACAAAAAGTGCAATATCTCGTCGAGATCTCGGGTCGACCTAGATCTCGACCCAACTCACCTTATAAAACTTCCAAATCTCGAGCTATCTTGACCGAGAGGCTGTTTCACTGCTGCTGCCACTGGTTTTTCACCATTTTTGAGCTGGATTTTGTCGTAGAAGCTGCTGCCGGCATCATTCAGCTACACCACAACAAGATTGGTGCATGATTTGTGGTTCTTTACATCAATTTTGAGTTCGACAATCAAAGCATTGGGTCAAGTTTTGGGCCCATATTCCCAGTCCCAAACCAGCCACACCCATACATGCCTCAATATGGCAGTAGCAGTGGATCTCACGCCTTATGGCAACTGCCTCTTCTATACCCTAGGATAGGGGACTTGGCATATGCTAATGACAACTCTTATATGAGTGCTGCGGCAAATTATGTACAATACTACAGCAACAGTATGACATGGGAAGACTATGTGGCACAAGTTAGGACTGAATGCGTGATTCAATCACATTTTATGGGATGATAGATGTAACATTGTTAAACAGATTGATGTATTGGACACTTTAACATTTCTAATGCTTATTTAAGTTATTTTACATTAATTGAGTGCTTTGATTGCTTTCTATTACTAAATTATGTGTAGAGTAGGGTATTTTAGAACGTCGTCGCCTACCAACCTAGGGTCTGAAGTGAAACTCCTATTTGGACTTTGTTTTTGCAAAATCTGATAGTCCCATTGTGTTTAAACGGCCTAAAATAGACTGAGTGCGAAATTGCAGACCCAAACTAGGTCTAAAACCCACCGAAACCAGCCTTCGAGTTGAAAAAAAAATACACCAACTCGACCGAGATCTCGAGTCAGCTTGGTTTTTCAAAGGTCGAAACCTGGTCGAGTTCTAAGTTTTAGTTCCTTGGTAATAATAAGGGATGGGGACAATAATGAGAGATGTAAAGATTATTTCTACAGCTTACTAAATGAAGATATTTCGAGTAATACTCTACCAGAAGGCTGCATTACCCGTCTAGACACCACATATTGTAGATATATACGGAAAATTAGGGTGCATGAAGTAAACGGAGCTTTAAGGAGGGTGGAAGTAGTAATGTAAGACCAGTATACAATCGCGAACTTGACACTAGGCTCACAATAATACCGCGGTAGTGTAGTTCCCACAGATTACAGCATGCACCTAAATAACAGAACATTATAACAGTAAACCAATGACAGAATAAGTAACCCTAGGACTCTCAACAATGTTCTCAACACACAAGACACCAGACCAGAATTGGTACAACAATGTTCCTGCGGCTACACATGGACCTGTGATCTACATCAATTCTCTCCATCTTGAAATAATCCTCAAGTTTGGTAGAGATGTCGAATCTGTCTTCGGTGGAAAATTTCCGTCTGCCATCCTTTTATGGCTCTGATACCAAATAATGTAAGGCTGGATCACGAAGGACCTAGCCCCAGGCAGGATCTTCTTGAACAAAGTTTATGCTGGTTTGGTCTTCAAAACTGGGCAACAATTGATGACTTGTAGCAGATCACACAACGAAATCGATTGAAATAGAAACAAAGAAGAAATAGAAAACAGAGAAGAAGAATAGGATTGGATCGAGTATCCCACTCTCCCGGGCCACTCACCCATGGCCTCTCGCAGCCATTAATGGCGTTAACCAAGCTCATTCTTTTTTTTCTCAAACTCTACTTGGCTGGTTATCAGCCTATTCCTTTATTTATAATTCGAATTAATTACATCCTAGGTCTTAAAACAAAAATCCAATTGAAATAAAACCCCTATTCCTAATCTAGAAAATAACTACAATGATAAACTTCTAAAACCCCACGTAAGGCAGCAACCTTCTTGGATTCAAAGTACTCCACGCAAGCTGTCATGGCCCCACCAAATCTGGGTAGATAATTGAAGAAAATAATCCTAAATTATCTCTAACTATAATTACATCAAATAACTGAAGAATAACCTAATTAAAAACCTATCTAAAAGACTAAAACAGCTGTAAGAGTTCTCCACTTATTGGTAATTGAGTCTTCAATTTGCATTCACTTGCTAGCTAGCTGTGGGACCCTGTTGATCACCGAATTTCCTCCCAATAGAGCTGAACAATATCTCATAATGTGATAACTTCTCGATATAATAGGAAATAGGATAGAAAATATCTCCTTAAATAGCTGATCGATCTCCTCTTTAATTCTGGAAGTAAATCCACTGTAATTCTGCTAGACGATGGGGGGATGAACCTAGACAGGTTTTTGCTCATTCCTTATGATATGCCCCTCAAAATTAGAAATCTGGTCCATTGAACCAACCAAGAACCAGGCCACATCATCAGACCAGGCTGCCTCCCACAGCAGTTGAAGCCCACAATTCACTGGGCTGGTTTTGGGGCCTTGTTCCTGCGGCTACACATTTACCTATGATCTACATCATTGTGTTCCATTTTTTTTTCTGCTTGAGTGATTACATATTGTTCCCACCCTTTTTATAATGTACACCCACCCCCCCAAAAAAAAAAAAAAAAAAAAAAAAAAAAAACCTTGAAGAATAATCTAATCTGACATTTCCTTGTCCTGGACACAGGTTTCTCAGTGCTATCAAGCAGTATCTCTGCCTATCATTGCTGAAGAATAGTGCATTGTCTGTTATGACGGTTTTCCAGCTCCTGTGTTCTATCTTCACATGCTTGTTATCAAAGTTCAGATCAGGATTAAAATCAGAAATTGGGATTTTCTTTCCCATGCTTATCCTCAGAGTGCTTGAAAATGTGCTCCAGCCTAGTTTTATGCAGAAAATGACGGTTCTCAATTTGCTAGAGAGGATCTCTCAGGATTCACAGATCATCATTGACATTTTTGTGAACTACGACTGTGATGTGGATTCACCTAATATTTTTGAAAGGTAATACACGTAGCTCCTTTCTTTCTTTTTCACTTTTTTTATTTTTTGGGGGGAGGGGAGGTGGGAAGAGACTGTTGATTTCACTATTTTCAATGTTGTCTATTTGTCACCTTGGTGTGGCCTAGATGACTGGGCAACCCCAGCCAATTCATGGTATATCTAAGAAGTGGCATGGGCCCCTAGGCATACGCCGAAGTGACCAGGTTACAAGTGAGGTTTTACTGGGTGGCTTCTTATAATTTTGTATAGCAGGAAATGTTGATGCATATTAACCTGCAAATTCAACTTATATACTTGTATTTACATGTCATATTGCATTTTTGGGCCAAAGTTTTCCCCTTTTTCCCACCTCATTACGCAGTTATCATACGTGTGTAACTGAAAGTAGGTGTGACTGCCTAGGCTACCATAGAAATCTTTGCATAGGATTGCCTGTAGAAATTTAACAACATAGATTAATGACAAGCCAACTGAATCTAACTGCTGCAGTTTACACAACTGATGATGACACTAGATTGCCTCTTTTTCTTACTTGGTTATGTCCTGCTGAATTCAAGTCCTTTTAACTATTATGTTAAGTAGGTGGCAATTAGCATTCATCCAGATACACCAAGCTATGTTTGATCTCGCCCATCTGATTATTATGCCACCAATTGTATGGGCCTGGTCTCAAATTTCTCCCCTTGGATGATTTACTTGATTTTAAAAATATTTTGGCAAAACATTTTTCTAGGTAGGAATTTAAAGAGTTGAATGATTCGCTTAGAATGGCAAGAACGTGCAACAAGTTATTAATGACTTGTATTAGCATGTTATAAAGCTTAAATGACCACATGGTAGAGCTTGAGGAATGATATGGTTGATGAAGACCATACATCAGTGATCAGACAGGGACCTAGATTAAATATTCACTGGTGCAGTCCTAATATTTTCTTTCCCCCAACAATGTCTGAAATATTAAAGCAAAATGGTCCAGATAATTGGGAGAGGAAGAAGGAGAAGGAGAAGAAGGGAAGAGAAGTGGCGGTAGAAAATGTGGGAGAGTATTACCCTACTCTTCTCCTATATTGATTCACTTAGCCAGTAATAAAAGAAAAATTACATACCTTACCCCTCAAGCTGATGTAAGGTAGCTAAAAGAGGTAGAAAGGTAAAAGAACAATACAACATAATGTATCCCATTACCCAAAGTACCCAGTTGAGAACTAGAATGTAGAATGACAGAGGCCACCTTTATTTATAGATGGGGGGAAGAGCTTACAATTATGGGATGCTAGGTAAGGATGAGTCACAATCCTTATCTTAACATGTGGAACATGTGCACAATGTATCAAGACACATTCATTGAATCTAGACACTTCAGCACTCCCCCTCAAGTTGGTGCATATATATCACACATGCCCAATTTGCATATGATAGGATGAGAAACTTTACAACGTAAACCCTTTGTAAACACATCTGCTAATTGATTCTCTGAGGTGACAAAAGGAATGCAAATGGAGCCTTGCTCAAGCTTCTCCTTGATGAAATGCCTGTCGATCTCAATATGCTTCGTCCGGTCATGCTGTATTGGGTTATGAGCTATATTGATGGTGGCCTAGCCTTATTGTCACTAGTAAGGATGCATAGGTTCATTAGTAGTTATCCCAAGATCATTGAGCAATACCTTGAGCCATACAAGCTCATAGACACTTTGTACCACTGCCTGGTATTCTGCCTCGATATTGGATCTAGAAACCACTGACTGCTTCTTACTTCTCCAAGTAACCAGATTACCTCCAAGGAATGTGCAATATCCTGAAGTCAAACGTCGATCATCAACTGGGCCAGCCCAATCAACATCTGTGAAGGCTTCGAGTCTGAGGTTGCCATTATTGGAGAATGAGATTCCCTTTCGAGGAGCAGATTTTTAAGTATCTCAGGATCTGATATATGTCTCGAGATGAGTAGCTTGTGGATCATGAAGGAACCAACTGATAATCCGTACAACATATGCAATGGCAGGCTGGGTGTGGGAAAGATATATCAATCTGGCAACAAGTCTAATCACTTTCTCTATCAATTGGTTCACCACCATTGCTACTAGATGATGGTTGACCTCTATAGGGGAGTCTGCTGGTTTACATCCAACCATACCAGTCTCATTAAGAAGGTCTAAGACATACTTCCTCTGGGAGATAAAGATGCCCTTGTCAGAGCGAGAAACTTCTATTCCTAGGAAGCATCTGAGTGGTCCCAAATCCTTTATTTCAAATTCATTTGCTCATTATGCTTTCACTTTGGAAATTTCAGCATCCTCATTAATCGGCACCCCTATATCCTCAACATTCGCTATGAGAGCAGTAACCTTACTACCTTCATGTCTGACAAATAAGGTATGGTTGGCCTGACTTTGTTTGTAACCAAATTTCTTCAGTCCTGACGAACCAACCAAACCAGGCTCGTGGAGACTGCTTTAGACCGTAGAGAGATTTCTATAACATGCATACTTTCCTAGCAGTTGATGATGACGCAAGATCTGGGGGAATGCCCATATTGACTTCTTCCAAATTGCCATTTAGAAAGGCATTTTACTCATCTAATTGCTGGAGGTTCCACCCAAGGTTAGCAGCACATGATAATAAAGCACAGACTAAGTTCATATTGGCCACTGGAGCAATGTGTCTTGATAGTCAATGTCATAGGTTTGAGTAAAGCTCTTGGCGACTAACTTGGTCTTCTATCTCTCAATGGTGCCATTTGCCTTATGCTTTATACTGAATACCCATTTGTACCCTACTAGCCTCTTTCCTTCCGAATAGGGTACCAGCTCCCAAGAACCATTCTTCCGTAGAGCCTGCATCTCCTCTATCATAGAACCTTTCTACTTAGGATCAAACATAGCATCCTTCCAACCCTGCAGAATAGAAACAAAAGACAGAGAGGAAACGAAGGCCCTAAAGGGCGGAGATAAGGACTTATAGGAAACAAAGTTAGGGATAGGATGTTTAGTACATGCTCTAACTCCTTTCCTAATAGCAATAAGAACATCAGTGTCATCAATTTCAATGAAAGGATTTTTAGTACCTGACTGAGATGTCGGAGATGGATCGGGAAGCACTGATGGACATGGCGGGTTGGTCGTAGGCTGTTCCTTCAAGCGAGAGTATGAGCAAGTCTGCCTTGGGGATACTCTCCCCTTTACTACTATCAGTGAGTGGTCTCTCCCCCTCATGACAAACAGTATCGATAACAAAAGGACTTGAAGGAAGCTCTGACATTATGCTCCCCCCCTCAAGAGATGATTGGTAATAGGGTTCATGGAAGGTAACATCCATGGTAACAAAGAGCCATCGGGAGGGAGGATGGTAGCACTTATAGCCCTTCTGAGAGGCAAAGTAGTCAAGGAAGATACAACGAAAGGCACGGGGATCAGGTTTAGACCTTGAGGGGTTAGAGTAAGGTGAGAGGCAAGGGAGGGATCCGTAGGCGGAGAACTGGAGTTTGGAAGTCTAGTACATTGGAAGAAACCCTGTTGATGAGATAGGCTGCAGTGAGGAGAACATTCACAGTAAATAAAAATGAGCGAGTAATGTCAAGAAGGTGACGGTTCTTCTGCTCATGTATATCATTTTGATCCTTACACGGGAGGTTTGAAATATGATACCCTGTTCATCCAAGTACTGGTGAAAGCTAGCATCAATGTATTCAATGCCATTGTCGCTGACTCGCTGCGGAGGATCTGAACCTTGGCATCAAACTGGGTCGAATCATTCTGAGATAAGAACGAAAACAGGTAAAGGCCTCAGATTTATGGCAAAGAAGGTAAACCCAAGTTAGGATAGTGCAGTTATCAATAAAAGACAATAAAACCATCCTTAGTTGCAATGCGGGAAGGTACCTACACATTAGAGTGAATAACAGAAAAAGGGATCTTACTTTTATTCAATGTTGTGAATAAGAGGTCTGGGTATGTTTAGCCAGTTCACAAGTTTCACAGTGAAATTTATCCGGACTACAACCTTTTATTAAACTAGGAAACATTAAACTTAAAGAGCAAAAAGAGGGATGACCAAGACGTTGGTGCCATCGGTGTACTTGTTGGAGAACATTGTCGGTCCGAAGGGTATGAGCAAAAAGATGGAGAGTCATAGTAGTAAGATCTGAATTCTGATAATATAGCCCATCATCTACCCTACCATATTCAATCGTTGCCCCCGTCACCAGATCCTAAAAAAGACAATGGGTGGAGTAAAATGAGACGCAACAATTTAAATCAAATTTAAGCCGATAAATGGAAAGCAAGTTAGCACAAAGGTTAGGAACATGAAGAACAGAAGACAAGGATATCGTAGGAGAACATTTGATAGAACTTTACCAAAAATGGAGGATAAGGATCCATTAACTACTCGTACTTTGTACTTACCCGAACAAGGGAGGTAGGAACAGAATAAGTCTGAAGAACTAGTCATATGGTCTGATGCTCTTGAATCAAGAAGCCACGAAGGACTAGAAATGAAGGAGACATGGAAAATACCTGACTGATCAAGATGGGAGGCAGGGGTAGATGTAGGAGTCCCAAGCTGAGACATCATGCGGTAAAGAGCCTGCAACTGATCCGAGGAGAAAGGCACTGTAGAGGCAGAGGTGGGTGCAGGAAGAACAGGTCCGAGCAGAGAGCTGTCAGTAGTCTCAGAGAGATGAGTCTGGTGGCGGGTAGAGCCTTGTTTTCCACCACGACCTCCCCCTTTGGGGCTACCATGCAGTTTCCATAAAGTCTCGTAAGTACGGAAAGGCTGGCCATAATAATCGCACTTAACAGGTTCACGTGGAACAGAAGAGGACTTAAAAGTCCATATCCGCAGGTGTAGAAACCAGAGCGGCACGAGGAGGGACCACAATAGGCATCATGACAGAGCGGCGGTGGTCTTCTTGCTGAAGAAGGTTAGATGCCTGAAGTAATGTAGGAAATGTATCCTTGTCGAGAATTTGAATACGGATCTGATCATATTCCGGATTCAGACCAGTAAGAGTCATAGATTCATTCCATTTCTCACTCCTTAAAAGTTGCGGCATCAGTAGTACACACAATTGGGACTGGATGATAAAAGTTGCTAGAGAGCATTTAAAGTGGAATAATAGGCAGTAAGAGATAGTTCCTTTTGAGAAGTCTCACAAACTTGGTGGCAGAGCTCATAGATCTGGGTATAACTACTGGTTTGTGTAAAGTCTGTTGCACAGCGTCCCACGGTTTCTTGGCAGAATTCATGAGAACAAAACTGGAACTATTGGAAGGTTCCATAGGATTGAGAAGGAAAGACATGACCATGCATCATTAGCCAACCAAATGTTTTTAACATTGTTCTCAGTCGGCATAGGAGTATCTACAGTTAAGTAACTCGAAAAATGATTTACCGAGAATGGTCAGTAGACATGCCCTTGACCATGCAAGATTGTTAGACCCATTCAGTTTGTTGGTCTCTGCTGGAGGGTAGGTGGATCACCAAGAGTCCCAACACTACTCACCTCACTACCCTCAAAGCCTCCCATGGCAGTACTAGAGGTACTCTTAGCCATAGAGACCAAAAACAATAAAAATCAAAGGAATGGGTGCTGAAATCTGAAAGAGAGGCATGATGGGTCTACCGTGTCATATGGGCACACGACCGAGAACCGGAGCAAGGGAGTGTTGGCACTAGGGGCGGTAGCAGGCAGAGGCGCAGGCGCTAGGTGGCAACGGTGGAGAGGTCGTTAGGACCCGATGGCGATAGTTGCAGGGCATAACCGCCAGCACTGGTGGCGTGACATTAGATGGTCAATGGTGGTAAGTGATGGTTAGTGGATCATCCATGGTGCGACATACGTGGGAGCATGTTCAGTCTACCATGTAATGTCGTCCTAGCTAGATATTAGATCTACTAGGAACCAGGTCAAACAAAATTTTGCTAAGTTACTGGTTTGGAGGGGCTGATTTGGTGAAATTTGTCAAGACTAGGGTTAGGATTGGGGAATTGGGATTGATTCTTATGTAGTAAAGCAGGGCTGGTGTAGGGGAGGCTAATAAACCAGATTTGGATTGATTTGAATAAGAAATAAAAAATCAGAAAATTAGGGTTTTGGATTTTAGGTTTTGGAGAAGAAGAGATGGAGGTTTTAGGGCTTTTAATGGAGGGTTTGATCCAAGGTTTGGATCGAGTTACCCAAAGGCTGAGAACAGCACTCGGCCAAGGTTGGGTGATCTTTGGGTGGTTGGAAATGGGTGAGTGGAAATCTAGGGTTTTGGGGTTGGAGAAGGTGGTGAATTTTGGGAAGGAGAAGGTGGTGAATTTTGGGAAGAAAATGGGACAAAACTTAGGATCGAATAGAAGGGTTGATATGAAGGAGCTGTGGTTGAGAGATGAAAGGATTTTGATGGCTAGAAGTGATGGACAGAAGTTGAATCTTCAGAAAGAAATTGCAGAAAAACTGTAAACACTTACTGATTTGCAAAGAGTGCAAGACAACAGCTTGTAGATGAGCTTGAACAAGACCTCCCGATCTGAACAGATGCAAAGAGTCAATCGGAGTCCACTGATTCCTTCACCTTGAGATCCACGAGGCCTTCTTGAAGTAACTCTCAAGGAACACTCACAAAGGGAGTATGGCAGCCAAGCTGAAACAGATTTTAACAACAACCAAAAGTGGGGAGCCTCCCACGATTCTCTTAGCTATTAATAAGATGGCCAAAGGCCCAAACCCTAATACAAGCTAAAATGATCCTCTAAGGACCAATAGGAATACAAGGTCCTCTAAGGACCAATAGAAATAGGTTAACTCCTAGCCAATAGGAGTGAATCACTTAAATTGAACCAAAGGTTGAACCTGGTTCAATTGAACCAAAGATTGAACCTGGTTCAATTTAAGTTTACAAAAGAAGCTAAACATAGAATAAAAACTAAGGCTTCTTAATCAGCCCTAAGCTTAGGGCTGTCTCTTCTTCTTGCGGCTGCTTGGACCTACATCACCATACTGGATTGGAGAGGCCGGAGCCTCTAAAACCTATGATGGTGAACCTACCGGCGGTGGAAAAATAAAAAAACTCTTTAGGGTTTTGGGGCTTTGATACCAAGTTGATAACTAGAATGTAGAATGATTTGGCTTATCTTGAATGATAGAGGCCACCTTTATTTATAGATGGTAGAAGAGATTACAATTATGGGATGCTAGGTAAGGATGAGTCACAATCCTTATCCTAACATGTGGAACATATGCACAATGTATCTAGACACTTTAACATACCCTTATTACATGAACTCTAACACTCCCCCTCAAACTGGAGTATAAATGTTGTACATTCCTTGATGCAGATCAAAGAGTCTACATTGCACAAATTACTGTTCACATGAACATTGTTGAGGGCCCTATGGACAGCTTGCAATAGAAGAATTTGAGAAGATATCCTCCAGACCTCGTGGGCCTCATGGCCAGTTGTATGGAGGCAAGATTGACGAATGACGACTAATTACTGCTGCGTGGAGGAGTCTTACAGCTGTTATAAATTAGCTTTTTATTAGATAGATTTTAATGTAGAAGAGGTTCAACTAAGAATCACTCTACAGTAGGATCGTTAATAGTTGCAGCAGATCATCAATAATGGAAGCAAATCAGAATTAGAAGGTAACAAATGCTAGGTAATCCAGCCAGCAGTTTGGTGTCAAACTATGATTGAATGGAGCAGGGGCTGAGTAGGTCTTGTGTTCCAAACCTCAGCATGTTCTGATGGCTAACGAGGGAGATATGAAGGAAATCCCCAAAATAGAAGGTTAGGACAGATCTCCCAAACCAGTGGAGTTTAGAACACCAAACTTGGGATCGAGTGTAGCCCTTGATTGTGTGATTCTGCTCTCCAAACCTCTGCTGAGTATGAGCTTTGGTTGTAGAGATATTAGCACTTGAAGTTGGTGGAAAATCTGGGCAGAAACTGTAATCACAGGAGGACTGCAACCCTCTGTTGATGAGAGGCAGTAGCAGCAATTCACAGAGATGGTTAGTGGCTGATTAGGTCTTCGAGAGTGTAGCACAGTAGCAGGTTGGAGTGTTTCAGCAGCAACAACTCCAACAGTAGTCTGGATCGAGTTCTGGTCCTTCTCAGGTATAGCAACAGCACTTGGTTGGTGACTCCAACTATAACAGCAGGGAATCGATTGAAAATACGAGAAGAAGATAGAAGGGAGTAGGGGGATGGGCTCTCTCAGCCTTGGTCTCTCACCCACAGCTATCCCAGCTGTTGAACAGGGGTCTTACTCCATAATCGAGTGCAAGAATGCCTCAAAACTTCATTCATTAATTGTTTTTTGGTTTTTGTGTTTTTTTTTTTGGGGAGGGGGGGGTGCTCTAAGGGCATTGCATATTTATGGGCAGCTATGCTTGCCTTACAAGTAAGAGAAAATTAGTAACTTGCAAGAATAGGAAACAAACTAAAAATAAAAACTTCTAAATAAATGCTAAGCCTACTTTCTAAATGTGGAATTAGAAACTAAAGAGTAAGGTTGCTTAATAGACAACCACAAAATATCTAGGGTAAATATCATCCCCCTCCCCTCTACGTATCCATAATATCAAACCCCACCCCCAAGTTTTGAATATTGATAATGCCCTCCCCTACTTTGCCAAGATTCTATCAACCGTACCCTAACCGTTAAAAAACTCCATTAAGTGATGACGTGGGCATGCATAAAATGTCTAAAACCCCAAAATGCCCTTAGTAAAATTCTATTCCAATTTTGCCCTCCCCTACTTTCCCTTTTGCGTCTTCTTCTCCCATTTCCTCTTCTTCCTCTGTGGGTTTCTTCTTCTTCTTCTTCTTCTTCTGCCAGCACCACCATCATCGCCGCCACTGCAGCCTCCGATCCTCTTCCACCGCCAGCACCACCACCACCGCTGAAACCCCTCTGTGAAACCCCTCTGCTACTTTCCGCCGATCCTTTTCCAAGGTAAGTTGATTGCATTTGGTTAACATCGAATTCACAGTGGTTGGTAATGGTCTTGTCGAAATTGAAAATCACCACAATTCCAGCCATTCTGATGAACAACAGAAACTGATTACAGTGAGAATCCCAAATAGTGTTTTTGAGGGATTTAAGTGTAATGTGAAATATCACTTATACAAGTTCTTTTGAGGGACGAAGATTGAAGTGGTATTTATAGAGGTGAAACGACTTCTGGAATCGTAGGAAGGAGGATATTCCAAGAGGCGCGATCGGAACCGAGAGAGATGAGAAAGTAAGATGGAGCGGACTGAGATTTTGGTCGAAGGATCCTCTGCCTTAGGCGACCTAACCCCTAAGATTTCATCTCCTACTACCCTTCTTGGTATAAGATTAAAACCAGAAACCAGAAACCAGAGCTGGTTTCCCTCTCACCGTCCAGCACTGTTTCAGCAATATCTTAATCGAGTAACACTTATAGTTTGGGGTTGTGCTTGGATGATCTTAATAGGCCCGAGTGTTATGAAGTCTTACCTGAAATTTCAGGTTGAAAGGGGTTCCATCCATTGAAATCTCCCATTCGAAGCAGGTCTAGTCCACCGCAGGAAGCCCCATCGTGAGGTTGAAGACAACCTCATATATTCCAAAAGGAGTATTACGCCACAGGCCCACAGTCGTGGTTCTAAACTTCTAATCAGTTCCCATTTCTACCAAAAAACAATTCGATTCCCAGAACTTTGAAACAGAGAGCAGCTAAAACCGGAAAATCAGAAGCCCAATCAGTTAAAAATTACAAATTGATATATCTGTAATTGGGGTTTTCGTATTGAGTCTCTGCTCTATGGGGTTGGATTGATGAGTGCATGGTGGGGCAGGGGAGACTGGAGAGGGTGGTGGCGGAGTTGCAGGGGAGGGAAAGTAAGAGCGAGAGAAGGAGGGCTGGAGGGTGTGGTGGTGGTGGTGATGGTGGCGAAGGAGGGCTGGAGGTCAATCTCCATTGATTCTGATTGGAATCAGTTCTTTTTTGTTGGAATCAGGTGCACTAAGAAGAAGAAAGAAGTGAGTTTAGAGATGAGGGTAATACCGTCTTTTGAACTGCTGTTTTAATACCGTTAGCCACTTAGGGTCAGTTGATAGAATCTTGGGAAAGTAGGGGAGGGCATTATCATTATTCAAAACTTGGGGGTGGGGTTTGAAATTATGGATACTTGAGGGTAGGGAGATAATATTTCCCCAAATATCTAAGAGAATAATTCTAAAAATAGAAACTAAACTAAACTCCTAATTCCCCCACACATAGACAAAATTGAGTCTTCTAATAAAGTCTTCTCGTAATCTGGTCTTTGGCCCCACAAGACCTAATAGGCATTTCCACCAAGGCAAAATAAGGGGCTGTGACACTGTTCACGTGAACAGTGTTTTGGCCTTTTTTTCTTCATATTTCGATCTATATCAGATTTAGTCTTTGTTTTTATTTTTGGATATATTAAGTTATATATGATGTAATCAGATTTAGAAAGCAATCTAGGATTAGTTTCCTATTTTAGTTGGGTTTTATTTTGTAATCAATTATAGGGGATTTTATTCCTAGAAGTTTGTCTTAGGTTTTATGAATTAGTAGTTTCCTTTTCTAGGATTCTTTAGTTTTTTAATTAGATTGGGATTGGGTTGCTTTGTAATTGGTTTTTAATTAGGAAAGGTCTAAAGAGCTGTAACCGATTATTATATAAATAAGGAGCAAGGCTGAATACAGGGATGGTTGAAGATTGAAGAAAATAGAAAGCATGGCTTGAAGCTGTGAGAGGCAGTAGTTGTGGGATGCAGCAACGGTGAGAGACCCTGGACTGAGAGAGTCCCCTATCCCCCTTCCATATCCCCTTCTTCTTCTTCGATACCCTTTTATGATGTTCTTTCATATGTAAAAGAAAAAGAGAAATAAAACATTCAATTATTCAATTTTTTTCTTCCTTATTGTATCGATCCTGTTGCAATCGATCTCCCACTGGTTTTTCCCTGGTTCGAGTTCGAGTTTGCATTATTTCTAACTTACACCGAAGGTTATTGAACTAATGATGGACAAGCCCTTTGGTGAAGACTTATGCCAACTGACCACCTGTCCTCACAAAAATAGTGCATATGTCGCCAGAATCAATCTTCTCTTTGATGAAATGTCGGTCCACCTCAATATGCTTTGTCCTGTCATGTTGCACTAGGTTGTGGGCTATACTTATAGCGTCCTTGTTATCACAATAGAGTCTCATAGGTGCCTCAGTATCAAACCCCAACTCTTGGACCAGCCTTCTCAACCATAGGAGTTCATATACTCCCCAAGGAGAACTATTAAAGGATATACTAATGTTGATTGGGTTTGTTCAGTTTCTTACAGACGGTCTACATCAGGCTTGTACATTTGTGGGTGGTAACTTGGTTACATGGAGGAGCAAAAAATGGTTGTGTCTGGCACATAATAGTCCTTTCCCTGGGGAGGATTTCAAGTATCACATGACAATAAGGGTTGTGACAATAACATTACCTCGCCGGGTAAATAAAGTGTGATCAACTTAACTCTGGGAGTACCCATTCTTCAGAATGGCCTATTTAAACCTTTCAAACCAAGCCTTTGGGGACTGTTTGAGGCCATAAAGTGCCTGTTTTAGGAGGCACACTTTCCCTTCAGTTGAAGGGAACTTGAAGCCGGGTAGAGATGTACACTTCCTCTTCTAGGTCACCATGGAGGAAAGCATTCTTCACAACCAATTGATACAATGGCTAGTCTCCGTTGGCTGCCAATTATAAGAGAACTCTTATTGAGTTGTGGTTAGCCATAGGAGAAAATGTCTCCTGATAATCAATCCCATAAACCTGACTGCACCCTTTAACCACAAACCTTGCCTTACATCTCTCAATAACATCATCTGATTGGTACTTGATTGTGCAGACCCATCTACATCCAACTGGAACTCTCCTACTGGGAAGATCAACCAACTTCCAAGTACAGTTCTTCTCAAGTGCCATCATTTCCACAGACATGGCTTCCTTCCACTTTGGGTCATACATGACTTTAGTGACATTCTTGGTAATGGAAGTGGAGGAAAGAGCAACAAAAAAAGCAACACCTGTAGGAGAGAGAGCATCATAAGAAACAAACTTGGCTATAGGATTAGTGCAAGCTCTCTTTTCCTTTCGAATAACAATGGGGAGATCTAAATCAGAAAGAGGAAAAGGAGTGTTACCTGATTAAGGAAGGTGGATCTCAGGATGTGGATCCAAAGAGGACGCTTGGCAGGTCTTCTTTCCCTTTCTTTAGTACACAAGCAGCTCCTTATTACCAGAACTCCTTAAATGATCAACAACATCCACTTGTGTTTCCCAATATCAAACAGAAGTGGAGGAATAGGTAAGGGTAAAGGAAGAGAGGTACATCATCAGCCTTTTTACTCCCACTATTCTCCCCTGAATAGGAGTAAAAAAAGGTACAAATTCAAAAAAGGTAACATCTTTTGAGAGACGTCGCCTTCTAGAACTTATAGCCTTTTGTAGAGGAGGAATACCCAAGAAAGAGGCATTTGAGGGCCTTGGGGTCAAGTTTAGTCTGGGTAGACTTATTTATATGAGCATAAGAAACACACCCAAAAAATTTGGGGAGAAGCGAGAAAGCAGAAACTTGAGGAGACATGGCTTTCAAAGGGGATTTGGATCCAAGGAGTTTAGTGGACATGCGGTTGATTAAGAAAGGCATTAGACCAAAAAGTCTTGGGGACATGCATGCCAAATAGTAGACTCCTAGTGACTTCCAACAAATGGTGATTTTTCCTTTAAATTACCCCATTTTGTTGGGGGGTGTGTCAACACAAGCAAGCTGATGGATAATGTCATTATCAGTAAAAAAACGTTTTGGAGTCCACCATACATGTAGTCTCCCCCCCCTTATCAGTACGGACAATTTTAGTTTTAGTTTAAAATTCAGTACAAATCATTTGATAGAAAGTTTTGAAGGCATCATAAACATCACTCTTATGCTTCATAAAAAAAATCTAGGTGGACTGGCAATAACCATTAATAAATGAAACAAAATAACGATAACCAAACAAAGAAGTAGTGGGAGAAGGTCCCCAAACATGAGAATGCACAATATGAAAAGGAATAGTGAATCTGTTACCATGACAAGGAGAAGAAGAACGACAATGTTCTGTTAATAAAACAGAATATGAGAGAATGCTTGAATGATTAATGATCACCCCAAGCCTGTGAAAATAAAAGACAGAATTACATGTGAGCAATGTGGGACTAAACCCACATAATAGAAATAAAAATAAAACAGTAAAAAAGGTCCAGAATACCCCCCCACGGTATTCTGGCCCATATAATCCAACACTCCCCTTCAAGTTGGAGCAAATATGTCAATCATGCCCAACTTAACTAGATTAGGATAAAATAGTTTTCTAGATAATCCCTTGGTGAAAATAGCAGCAAGCTGATCAGCAGACTTCACAAAGGGAACACAAATCAGCCCTTCTTCCAATTTATCCTTGATGAAATGCCTATCCACTTCAACATGCTTAGTGCGATCATGCTGTACCGGGTTATGTGCAATACTGATTGCAGCCTTGTTGTCACAGTACAACATCATAGGAAGACGAATAGGAACCCTAAGGTCTTGTAGCAAGCCTTTGAGCCAAAGTAACTCACAAATGCCTTGTGCCGTAGCACGAAATTTTGCTTCGGCACTAGAACGAGCAACCACATTCTGCTTCTTGCTACGCCAAGTGATAAGATTGCCACCTATAAAAGAACAATACCCAGAGATAGACTTGCGATCTGTAGAACCAGCCCAATCAAATAAGAATAGTGAGTTTTCCACCAACCCTCTTTATAAAGAATGTGTGATCAACATTACTTTGCTTATAGCCTACAGAAATCATGGCCTTGTGAAACCGGCCAAACCATGCTCGAGGTGACTGCTTCAGCCCATAAAGTGCACGCTTCAATTTACACACCTTACCTTGGTTTTTGTCACAAGAGAACCCTGGTGGAATGTCCATATACACCTCTTCATTTAGTTCTCCATTGAGGAAAGCATTCTTCACATCCAACTGTTGCAATTCCCATCCAAGATTGACTGCACAGGATAGCAAAACCCAAACAGTATTTAGCTTTGCAACAGGGGCAAAGGTTTCCTGGTAATCAATGCCATATGTCTGGGTGAACCCCTTTGCCACGAGTCGTGCCTTATACCTATCCAAAGTGCCATCCACCTTCTGTTTCACTACAAACACCCACTTACATCCAATAGTTCTCTTCCCAGGTGGAAGAATCACAAGCTCCCATGTGCTATTTTTTTTCAGGACTTCCATTTCTTCCATCATTGCTGCCTTCCACTTTCCATTTGATAGAGCTTCCTGCCAATTGTTAGAAATACGAACAGAAGAAAGAAATGAAACAAAAGCACGAAAGGATGGAGAAAGGGAGTCATAAGAAACAACATGGGATATAGGATGCTTAGTGCAAGCCCTGACACCCTTACGAATAGCAATAGGTAAATCAGGAGAAGAAGTATTACCAGGTGGAGAGGCAGGTTCTGGAACTAGGTTCGGTAATTGGATAGGTACTGGTGCTATAGTTGATTGAAGCTACTTATGTTTCCCTGTATAAGTTTGCACATTAGATTTATTAATCCTCCTCTGAAATTCACTAATGGTTTTCTGGACAGGAGTCTGCTCCCCTTGAGTAGGAATGTCAACAACATCATCTGGAATGGTCTCCTCCTGTATAGGGACCTCTCCCCCTGAAGTAGAGGGAGGACTAGGAGTAGGAGGAATAGGAGCAGACTCATTGTAAATAGACTATAGGGGAGGTTCTATGGTCAGCACATCTCACTAACACTCTCCCCCTGAAGAGGTGGGGACAAATAATAAGACACAGTCTCATGAAAAACAACATCCATACCGACCAATGTACGTCTGGCAGGAGGATAATAGCACTTGTACCCCTTCTGGGTGGCAGAGTACCCTAAAAAAATGTAGCGGAGACTACGGGGTTCAAGTTTACCAGGGGACCTAGTATCCCTGGCATAGCAAATACAGCCAAGCACCTTAGGGGGAACAATAAAAGAAGAAGAGCCAAGTAAGAGCTCGACAGGGGCCTTGGAGTCAAGAACCCTACTGGGCAGCCTATCAATCAAATAGGCCGCAGTGAGGAGTGAGGACAGCATCTCCCTAATAAAAGGAAGGAACATGTCGAGTAAACATAAGTGCTCTGGCCACCTCCAAGAGATGGCGGTTTTTTCTTTCAGCCACACCATTCTGGGGTGGAGTATCAACACAGCTGGTCTGATGTAAAATCCCATGGGCAGCAAGGTATCTTTGGAACTGACCTTCCATATACTCTGTCCCATTGTCACTTCTCAAGACCCTGAGAGTGACATTAAATTGGGTTTGGACCATCATGTGAAAATGCTGAAAACAGGAAAAAACCTCATTTTTTGTGTGCATCAGGTGGACCCAAGTGAATCAGGAATAACAATCTATAAAAGTGACATACCACCTATGACCAGAGAGAGAAGCTTTTAGACTAGGACCCCACACATCAGTATGAACCAATTGAAATAAGGAAGAAGACCTTTATTAGAAATAGGATAGTTTGAATGTGTCTGTTTGGCCAAGACACAAGGCTCACAAAAAAAAATATTCCTTATTACAATTTTTTTATTAATGCTGGAAATAAATGTGATAAAGTTCCCAAGGGGGGTGTCCTAGTCAAGAATGCCATTTGTGCACTTCAGAGGAGAATGATGCAGGCTGACATAGCTGAGAAGGTAAAGCCTGTGTAACAAGTGGGTCACCATCAAGCAGGTACAATCTACCATGCACCTTACCCGATCCATTCGTCTTCCCCGAGTCCAGATCCTGAAAGACACAATGAGATGGAAAAAAGGTCACTTTACAATTCAGATTTTTTGTAATATACTAATAGATAGAATATTAATAGTAAAATTAGGAATATGCAACACAGAAGACAAGGTAAGAGAAGGGGAACAACTAATGGATCCGTTCCCGGAAATAGATGAGAGGGACCCATCAGCTGTTTTAACCTTATCCCTTCCAGAAGTAGGGGAATAGGTATGAAAAAGGCTAGAAGAACCTATCATGTGATTAGTGGCACCGGAGTCGATGATCCATGGAGTGGAGACAACCGATGCACAATGACCAGCAAAGGGAATACCTGAACGGGCAAAATGAGAACCTGATGGTGTGAAATAACTGGCAGTAGATGTAGTAGAGGCAGCGGAAGTCTGTAACATACGCCTGAGAGCCTGACATTCTTCCTGGGAGAAAACCGGTTCAATAGTAGGGGCTGTAGTTACACTTTTAGTGTGATTAGCCTTGCCTTTAGGTTTACCACGACCATGTTTGGTCTCAAAATCAGCGGGCTTCCCATGTAATTTCCAACACTGAGCCTTAGTGTGATAGGGTTTGTTGCAATGATCACACTTGATTGGCTCACGTGCAGGAGCAACAATAGAAGCACTACTCTCAGTAGTAGTAGAAGAGTTGGAACCAGCGGCCTGTAGGGCTGATCTCTCAACTGTAGGAGTCAACATCATAGCAGCCCGACGTGTCTCTTCAATGTGAACATAAGAAAAGGCCTACTCCAATATGGGGAAAGGAATCCGACCAAGAACTTGCACTCGAATTGGATCATATTCAGCATTAAGACCAGCCAAAAAATCATAAACCCGAAACTGATTTACATACTTGGAATAGGCAGTAATGGCGTCAGGTGTAGAGGGCTGAAATCGAGCATAGTGATCCAATTGTTGCCATAAGCTCTTGAGGACAGCATAGTATTTGGTAACTGACAACTCCTTCTAAGTAGTGGTATGGAGTGTCTTCCGGATGTCATAAACTTGTGCATCATTCCCCAATTGTCCATAAGTTCCCTTAGCAGCAGCCCATATCTGTGCGGCTGTGTCAAGGAGAATGTACTGGCTGGAGAGTTCTTAAGGCATGGAGTTCAGAACAAAGGACATAACCATAGCATCATTGGCATTCCATTTAGCTTGAGAAGGGCCCTCTTCAGTGGGCTGTTTAGAGGTGCCATGAAGATGGCCACTGAGTCCTCTTCCAGCCACAGTCAAAGAGAGAGATCTGGCCCACATTAGATAATTGGTGCCATCAAGTTTAATGGAGGCAGCATAAAGGAGGAATTCAGTCCTGGACTGACCATCTCCTCCAGAAGTAGCCGTGGTCACATCAGAGTCTGGCATGATGAAGATAATCCTTGGCAGCAAATCAGAAGTAAAAGACCTTAAAAATAAGGTTAAATGATCCTCTTGGCAGCAAAGAAGCTTTAAAAGTAATAGCAGCAACAAGCAGCCCTATCTCCCAAAAATCGATAAGAATCAGGGTTTTGAAAAAAACCCTGAAAGAGAAGATTGATTAGGGTTAGGGGTCTTCAAAAAAATTCGAAAGGGGCTGATAGTAATGTCAAGTCCTCCTTGAAGTAGTATGAATGAGATCTCCAAAGATCAGCCTAAGCAAAGAACAGAAAACCCAAAAAACGATAAAAGTCAGAGTTTTTTAAAACCCTAAATTGAGATCAATATTGGGTATAGGCTTCAAATAGTTTGAAATTGCTGTAGCATCTGCTGTCCAATACTGCTATGATCAATCTCCAATAGGTAAAAACAGCTTCCAAGGCAAAGGAGAAGCTAATCTTCAAGAAGGGGAGATCTCCAAAAATTGCAGGAACAAGGGCAGCAGCAATCAAACTTGGTATTTTGATTAAACCATCTGTTGAAGAGGTGGAATTGAGGGCAGCATCTAGATCGTATGATCACCTCATTAGATCTGCCCTAATAAGAGAAGAAAACCAAAAAGAAGGAAAGGAGAAAGAGAAGATCGAGTGGGAGAAGGTGGAAGAGAGAAACAATGGAAGGTGGTGGGGTTTTGAAAACCTAGATCAGAGAAAGTGGCTTTGATGCCATGTTAACGAAACAGAATATGAGAGACTGCTTGGATGATTAATGATCACTCCCAAGCCTGTATTTATATTGTTGAAAATAAAAGACAAAATTACATGTGAGCAATGTAGGACTAAACCCACATAATAGAAATAAAAATAAAACAGTAAAAAAGGTCCAGAATACTCCCCACGGTATTCTGGCCCATATAATCCAACAATTACCATGACAAGGATAAGAAGAACGACAATGTTTCGCTAACATACATGGTTTACACTAAAAAACATGGGAAGAAGAAAAACAAGAAAAAAGGTGACAATTGTTTTTTCACAACAAGAAGTCAACAACAGAAGGATGGCCTAAATGTTGATGCCAAAGCATCACAAAATCCACAGTATTGCTATCATTAAGTCCACACACATAGGAATGATCTGTGGGCAAAACAGGTGTGCAAGGTTTAAAAAGGTAGTCATTTTTCCTCGCGTCCACTGCCAATAATCCTCTTCGTCACCAAATCCTGAAAAAGACAATGAAAAAGAAAAAAAAAAAGTAACGACAATTCAAAGATTTGGTTAAGTGGCTCACAGATAAGGGATTAGTGGCAAAATTTAGGACATGAAAAACATAGTCAAAGGAAATAAAAGAAGTAACATGGACACTGCCCTTACTAGAAATGGAGGAAAGGGAGCCATCAACAACTCTAACCTTATCCTTACCAAAACAGACAAAATAGGAATCATAACACTGGGACATACCGGTCCTATGATCAGCGGTGCCAGAGTCATTAACCCAATTAGAAGTTGAAGGAGTTTATGTGGAGACCTATAAGGTTGAAGCCGAAGAATCTGGCACTGTAGATGTAGAAGAAGAGATGCCCAACTTTGACATAACCCTGCGAAATGTTGTAATATTAGTGGTGCCAGAGTCATTAATCCAAGAAGGAGAAGTGAAAGGAGTTGATGTGGAGACCTACAAGGCTGAAGCTGAAGAGTCTGACACTGTAGATGTAGAAGAAGAGCTACCTAGTTGTGACGTAACTCTGCGAATTGCTGCAATATCCTCCTTAGAAAGAGAACTGTGGTCTGTCTACAGGCCAGATGGATACCCCATAGCCTCAATCTCAGCCATTACTGTATGGGCCCTTTCTCCCCCTCTCTTGCCACCACGCATACTAGTGGGACCGTCGCGCGTACTAGGGGACGACCATAGAGTAATCAACGTGTTGAGATGTGTTACCCGATATTATAAGGGTATTTTGGGTCTTTTATTTATGCTTTATTTATGTACTTTTGAACAAGGGTAGGATTGTAATTTGGGCTGTGATACTGTTCACGTGAACAGTGTCGTGAATAGTGTCGTGAACAGTGTTTCCCTTTGTAATCTCTTTTATTATTATTATTATAAATAGAGAGCTTGACTGATCTTATTGATCATTTAAGCCATTCACGAAATTCCTGTTTTGTTAACATGGCATCAGAGCCAAATACACTCTGATCTAGGTTTTCAAAACCCACCTCCCTCCCTTCGATTTTTTTCTCCTTCCCTCCATCGAGCTTCTTCCCTTCTTCTTTCTTCCTTTCTTTTGGTTCTTCTTCTCCCATTAGGGCAGCACTACCGAGGTGATCGTAATGATCTAGCTGCTGCCCCAATATACCTCCTTTTTATGCCTCTTTTTGGATCGAGTGGAGCTGAAGCACTCGTCTCGCGATTTGAAGATTCCTATTTTTTTGGAGATCAGGCCTCTACATCCTGCTTCGGCTGCATCTTCTATTGTGGATCTTTATTTGATATTGTTCTCAGCCCTATTCACTTCATCGATTGGTTGAAGACCCGACCCCTTATCGATCTCTCTTCTCTCGGGGTTTTTTTCAAAACCCCGACATTAATCGATCTTGGGGTTGGGCTGCTGGTTCCTCGCTGCATCTGATTGGCACCCTTGCTGCCTTCATTCGACATCATTCCTTACATATCCAGATTTTTGCTCCAATACAGCCCTTTTCTATTGGGGGTCGATTCCAGAATTTTTGGATATTTTTTGGCTGTTTCTTCGCTTCATTGAAGATTGGTTACCTGCTGCAATGACTGGTTCAGATTCTTCTTCGCCTCTTCGGCATTGATGGCCAGCCCGGACTGATTTTCTTCCCCTTGCGGCAAATCAAACTTGATGGCTCTAACTACCGAAGTGGTCTCGGTCTACCTATTTGACAGTGGCCGTGGCCTCACCGCCATCTTCTTGGGACAACAACTAAACCAGTGGAAGAGGCTTCTCAGCTCAACAAGTGGTTATCAAATGATGCGATGGTGATGTCCTACTTGATCCATTCTATGCAAGGGGATATCTCAGGCAATTTTCTTCTACTGGACACTGCCCATACTATCTGGAATGGTGCCAAAGAGACTTATGGTCGCACGGGGAATGATGCACAGGTCTATGAGATTAGAAAGAAGGCTAATGCCACTACCCAACAGGAGCTCTCTGTCTCCAAATACTATGCTGCCCTCAAGAACATGTGGCAGCAATTGGATCATTACTTCGACTATCAGCCCCTCTCTGCATCGATCCGGTTGCCTATCGCAAACACGTTGATAAAATACGTGTCTATGATTTTTTGGCTGGACTAAATATGGAGTTTGATCCTATTCGGGTGCAAGTACTTGGGCAGTCCCCTTTTCCATCCCTAGAACATGCCTTTGCCTTGGTTCATAATGAGGAATCTCGTCGGGCTGCTATGCTGCATTCCTCTACTGTTGATCGCTCCGCCTTGCAAGTTGCTTCCAGTACTCCTTCTCTTACCCCTACTGATGGTGGTACTGCTGTCCCTAAAGGTCCTGTCAAGTGTGAACACTGCAACAGGCTCTATCATACTAAGGCTCAATGCTGGAAGCTCCATGGGAAGCCTGCTGATTTTGAGGAAAAGAAAGCCCGTGGGAAGTTTAAGCCCAAGGTTCATATGGCTGATTCTCCTACTCCTGCTGCTACTGCCCCTTCATCTGACATTGGGCTTACTCAGAATGAGCTCCTAGCTTTCCGTCGCATGCTACAGGCCTCTTCTGCTGCCTTCACTACGGCATCTACACCTGCTGCCCCTCCTGGTTTTAATTTTACCTCAGGTACTCCAGTCAGTAGTCTGTGTGCATCGGCTGTATCCAGTCCTTGGATTATAGATTCCGGTGCCACTGACCACATGACTAGCTCCTCCCATGTATTTCATCTTTATTCTCCATCTTCTGGCAAAGACAGTGTTCGAGTAGCTAATGGTTCCCTTTCTCCTATTAATGGGAAGGGTTCCATACCGCTCCTATAGTGGCTCCTATTCAGGGGGAGCGTAGACCAGTCAGTCAAATCCCTGTTGATCAGGTATATACCTGGGAGCGCACAGGACAAGTTGAGACTACCACCACCACCATACCACCTCCACAATCGCCTGCACTTGATCCAGATCCAGACCCTACTACATCATCTGGTAAGCATCCTTCCCTTGACTTACCTATCGCTGTTCGTAAAGGCGTTAGGTCATGCACCCAACACCCCATCTCCAATGTTGTTTCCTATGATGCTTTATCTCCTTCCTATCGTGCATTTGTTTCTTCTCTTTCCTCTGTTTCTATTCCTCAGAAATGGCAGGAGGCGATTGCAGATCCAAAGTGGAAAGCAGCCATGATGGAAGAAATGACGGCCTTACTTAAAAATGAGACATGGGAGCTAGTTGTTCTTCCTTCGGGTAAGAAACCAGTCGGGTACAAATGGGTATTTGTTGTCAAGCAGAAGCCAGATGGAACAGTGGATAGATATAAAGCCAGGCTTGTGGCCAGAGGCTTCACTCAGACTTATGAGATCGACTACCAGGAGACATTTGCCCCTGTTGCAAAGTTGAACACTGTCCGGGTCTTACTGTCTTGTGCTGTCAACTTTGGCTGGGACCTACAACAGTTGGATGTAAAAGATGCATTTCTTCATGGGGAGTTGGAAGAGGAGGTTTATATGGATGTTCCTCCGGGTTTTTCCTCTGCCAAGACCCATGGGAAAGTTTGTAGGCTCAAAAGGGCACTCTATGAGTTGAAGCAATCTCCACGGGCATGGTTTGGTAGGTTTTATAAAGCCATGGTCTCCTGTGGATACAAACAGAGTCATGCTGATCACACTCTGTTCATCAAGCGAAAGGGAGAAAATGTCACTCTTCTCATAGTTTATGTTGATGACATAGTTGTGACTGGTAATGATATAGATGAAGTTTCTCACCTGAAGGCTTTCTTGGGACGGGAATTTGACATAAAAGATCTAGGACAGCTAAGATATTTTCTTGGGATTGAAGTTGCCCGTTCTCTAAAAGGCATCTTTCTCTCCCAGAGAAAGTATGTTCTAGATTTACTATTAGAGACTGGTTTGCTTGGTTGTCATCCTTGTGACACTCCTTTGGAAGCTACTACCCTTCTGCAAGAGAAGGATGGTGAACCTGTTGATAAGGGCAGATATCAACGATTGGTGGGCAAGCTAATTTATCTCTCCCACACCAGACCAGATATTGCCATTGCTGTGAGTCTTGTGAGCCAGTTCATGCACGATCCTTATTCCACTCACATGGCTGCTGTTCTTCGTATTCTCCATTACTTGAAGTCAGCTCCAGGAAAGGGGATCCTTTTGTCTCCTCATGACCATCTTCGCATTGAGGCTTACACGATCTTGACGGGGTGGTAACCCCGACAGGAAATCTACCTCCGGCTATTGTACTTTTGTTGGAGGAAATCTAGTCACATGGCGGAGTAACAAGCAAAATGTTGTGGCAAGATCTAGTGCTGAAGCTGAATTCCGTGCTATGGCCCAGGGCATATGTGAGTTACTGTGGCTTCAGAGTTTACTCCTTGATATTCGTGGTTCTGTTTATCTTCCAATGATGTTGTACTGTGACAACAAAGCAGCAATTAGCATTGCCCACAATCCAGTGCAGCATGACCGTACCAAACATGTGGAGATTGACAGACACTTCATCAAGGAGAAGTTAGAGAGTGGGCAGATTTGTATTCTTTTTGTGAAGTCTGGAGATCAACTAGCTGATGTCTTCACCAAAGGGTTGAGTGGGAAGTTGTTTTATCCTAGTCTAGTCAAGTTGGGCATGTGTGATATCTATGCCCCAACTTGAGGGGGAGTGTTGAGATGTGTTACCCAATATTATAAGGGTATTTTGGGTTTTTTATTTATGCTTTATTTATGTACTTTTGAACAAGGGTAGGATTGTAATTTGGGCTGTGATACTGTTCACGTGAACAGTGTCGTGAATAGTATCGTGAACAGTGTTTCCCTTTGTAATATCTTTTATTATTATTATTATAAATAGAGAGCTTGACTGATCTTATTGATCATTCAAGCCATTCACGAAATTCCTGTTTTGTTAACACAACGCATGTCTCTACTATGGCCAGATTTCGCACAATGATCACATCGGAGTCTATATTTGTCATCCCCAATGGATGGCCCTTGGCCTCTTCCTCTACCACGCCAATCTTAGTAGGAGCTAAAAGTAAGGGCAGACTGCCCAAGATATGGTACACTTTCCATTGCCACTCTCTGAGTCTCCTCACTTTGTAAGTAGCTATAAACCTCATTTAAGAAAGGGGAGTCCGGCCTAAAATTTGTACCCAGATTGGTTCGTATTCTGGATTCAGCCCACCAAGGAGAATTAGAACACGGTCCTTCTCAAGCGTTCAATACACCTTTGCTTCAGCTTCTGGATTGGATAGTTGGATATCCCTATAATGGTCATACTCCTCCCAGAGACCAATAACAATGTTATAATATTCAGAAATTGTCCTATCTCCCTACTTCATTGTGATGATCTTCTGGAGCAGTTGGTACACCTTAGCTTAGGTCACCCACTCGGTCAAATGTCTTAGAGACATTATCCCAAATATCCTTGGCAGTCTCCTTTCTCATAAATCTCTTACCAATCTCAGGTTTCATAGAGAAGATCAACCAAGTCCTAACCATGGAGTTCTGTTGGGAAATTGCCCAATCATAAATCTCACATTCCCAAGTTGTTAACAATTCAGTTTTGATGATAACAAACACTTGAATGTACTTAACATTTAATGTGAAGCTTTGTAGTCACGTATACTACATTATTGAGAGCAACAAGACTTGAAGATGAACCAAGACTGTGAAGACAAGACAAGTCAAGCAAGTCAAGCATCTCAAGACAAGACAAGCTTCTCAAGGAAAGTCAAGTCAAGAACAAGAAAAAGTCCGAAGACAAAGTTTCAAGACATTTCAAGACAAATGCAAGACAAGACAATGTCTTGAGTATAAGACAAGGCAGAGTCTCAAGGAAGGACATGCTCAAGACTCAAGATATGCTCGTGTGCACAAAAAATCATTTATTGAATATTTGCACACATACTTGCATTGCAGCATGCATATATGCATATTACTTAGACATAGTCCAAGGACCCTTGAAAAGACTTAAAATAAGTCTAAAAACTGTTGGTGCAAAAGACCCATTTAAAAAATGACAAAATCAGGCCAAAACAGCACCAACGGCCTGACTGGGTTAGGAACCGGTCTGACCGGCTAGAACCAGAATACACTGGTTCCTACCGGGCTGACAGGTTGGGAACCGGGCTGACCAGTTGCCCCAACCGGCTGGAAAATGTCCAGCTGGTGTCAAGCCAGATCCCCAACGGCTAGTCCAACCGGTTTAGGAATAGGTCGACTGGTACAGCCAAAATATGACTGTTATTTGACCTTTAGAGATTCAAATCTCTCACCACTTTCGGCGATAAATAGGCCACTAAAAGCCAAACTTTACACAGAATTCAAGGCATTGAATACCACTATTGGGAAAGACTTTGAAAAAGCGTTTTGGTCATTATTATATTCATTTTGAATTGAGAGTCTCCATTATAACATTTTGTTTGGATTCAACTCAATCCATTGAAGGTTTGCATTGAAGCAATTAATCCTTCACTTAGAGGAAGCCTTCGAGAAACCCTTTGTCGTGAGCATTCATCTCCATATCATTTTGCTAAGGGAAGTTGTTTCCCCATATAGGTAATATCATTCCTTATTCATTCATTTATTGATTGATTTGAATTTGTTTTTTAGTGTTGATAGAGTTGGGTAAACTCTTGATCAAACTAAGGGTGCATCATCCTAGACCGTACTTAGGTCTTATCCTTAACAGAGTGTAATGGATTCTTTTGTCCTGTAACAAGATTGTGTAAAGGTGTTGTTTCCCACCTACTGTATTAAAAGGAAACATCTAGTGGAATTCTCTCAAGTGTTGAGAGGAGTGGACGTTGACTCTTGGAGTCTAACCACTATAAATCTTGTGTCTCTTGTGGATTGCATATTACTTTATTTTTAATTATGCAATTAATTTGTAAAAAAGTGTAAAAATGACACAATACACTGGATACAACCTATTCACCCCCTTTAGGTTGTTTCATAAGTTCTTGGTCTCCCATTTTTGATATGTTGGATCACTTGAGTTAGGAGCCTTAATGGTACTTGTAATGTACCCCAACTTCCCCCTACTTTGTAGCGAATGCTTCACAAGATGAGCCCAGTCCAAGTAGTTGGTATTGTCCAACTTGACAATGGAAATATGGGTGTTGGGATGCTCTAAGGCAATTTGAGTAGAATGGGAATCACTAGCCGAAGCTTCCATAGGTCCGCTAACTTCTGATGACATGATGTAAGAGTTGGTTTAATATCCAAACCAAGTAGGGAGTGCAAACTCTACACAAATATTCCTTTCCAGCACTCAGTTAAAAATTCCAGCAAGAGGAGCAAACACATAACTCAAAGAAATCCAAATCAAATACACTCTTTAAGGTGTAACATCGTCTCATAACAGTCCTAGGGGACCAAACAACATGGTTTACCACCACAAAGCAGCCGACGGCATCACTTACTATTTCTAGAACAACAACGACAACAACAACAATTAAGCCTTATCCCAACTAAATGGGGTCGGCTACATGGATCCGAGCAAAGACAGAGAATTAATAATAATAGGAAAAGAAAGGAACACAACAACATCAACAGCAGCTCAGCAATATCCTACCGAAATGGGGTCGGCTACATGGATCCTTGCCCTCCATTCAGGTCTACTTGAGGTCATACTTGAGATAAGACCTAAACCATGCATGTCTTTCCTTAATTCTCCTAAGGTCATTTCAAGAACAAAAAGAGGGTAAAAATGAGGGGCTTGCAGAGGGTCCTTGGGCGATCCTAAACCATACCTTTTTTAACCAAGAAAAAAAAGTTGTGCTTCAACAACTCTTTCCTGCACAAGCCGGGACAATGAGGGGGTTGCAGAGGGTCCTTAGGTGATCCAAATGAGTCCTATCTCATCTCCAACAACATCCGGATGAGAGAGAAGAACATCACAGAAAAAAGTTGGCTGTAAAAGCTAGGAAGCTAGCCTTTGATGATTTGGGCTTCAAACTTCTATTTATTCACATGAGACCTTTTGGGTATTTCTATGACCTTCAACCAAGTTCATCTCATGATTCGCTAAACTTTTCACATAATAGCCTCCTCCTTGGAACCCCTTTGTAACCTAGGATTCCAAAGAGAGGAAATGCTAGTGGAGAGCTGGGAGCACGACTCTCAAACCAACACTGTGGGCTCTGACACCAAGTTGGAATCTAAAGGTTATAAGAACACAAGAGAGCAAGAGAGAAGTTGGGAGTAGAAGGTTGAAGTACAGGAAGAAGGAGAAGAAGAGAAAGAAGTGGCAGCAGAACATGTGGGAGAGTATTGCACTACTCTTCCCCTATATTGATTCACTTAGCCAATAATAAAAAAGAAAGTGCATACCTACCCCTCAAGCTAATGTAAGGTAGCTAAGAGAAGTAGAAAGGTAAAAAAGTAAAAGAACAATACAACATAATATGTTCCATTAGCCAAAGTACCCTTATTACATGAACTCTTAACATATAAAAACTCTGAAACAAAAGTAGGTTGATAAAGTTCACCCAAATGACGTGCATCGGTCAATCACCGACGCTTTATCCCATCTTTTTGGGATTGTCTAAATAAAAGTTTTCTTTTGCCACCATATTTGGGCACTTCGGTGATGCTCTATAGTCTAGCCCTTAGAATATTCAATCTCAACTCATGTCAACAGGATATGGCAAAATTTCTAGTTGCCAATTTTCACTATATTTCCTTGTAGTTCTTTTTAAGTAAAATGTATTAAAACCATTTTAATTCCATCAGATATTTGCAGGATTGTCAATGGCCTTGTAAAGACTGTTTTAGGTCCGCCCCCGGGTTCCACTACAACCCTGTCTCCAGCCCAGGATTTGGCACTCCGAGTTGAATCTATGAAGTGCTTGGTTGGCATCATCAAGTCAATGGGAGCTTGGATGGACCAACAGCTGCAGGCGACTGATTTGTGTCTGTTAAGAAGTCCTGAGAGTGATGCATCAGCTGAAAGCTATAGCATGCTTAACGGAGATGAAGGAGCTGCTGTTGACTATGAACTGGAATCAAGTTCTGAGTTGTCAGAAGCTGCAACACTTGAGCAACGGCGAGCTTATAAGATAGAATTTCAGGTCAGTTACTGCTACTTGAATAGAAACAATGCAGTGGTGGGCTGGTGGCTTGGTATCCTTATATTAAAACGATCATTATTGTTCCCACTCATGAATACCTAGTAACTCAATTGATTTGCATTTATTTTTTAAAGAATAAGAAACGAGCTCTTGACTGGGGCTAGTGCTCTGTTCTCTGCTAGTTCATTCATTATATCTTACTGATTTATGCAAATTAAAGTTTTACTGCAACCACCTGATTCCAATTGCGTTGACACCTTTACTGGATTAATTGCAGAAAGGGATCTCCCTGTTTAACAGGAAACCTTCCAAGGGCATTGAGTTTCTAATAAGTGCCAAAAAGATTGGTGGTTCTCCGGAAGAAGTTGCTTCATTCCTGAAAAACACGTCTGGCCTGAATGAGACCATAATTGGAGACTACCTGGGTGAAAGGGAGGAATTCCCTTTGAAAGTTATGCATGCATATGTGGATTCTTTTAATTTTGAAGGAAAGGATTTTGGTGAAGCTATTCGGTTTTTCCTAAGGGGCTTCAGGTTGCCTGGAGAGGCACAGAAGATTGACCGCATAATGGAAAAGTTTGCTGAGCGTTACTGTAAATGCAATCCAAATTCTTTTACGAGTGCAGATACAGCTTATGTTCTTGCTTATTCTGTGATAATGCTCAACACCGATGCCCATAATAGCATGGTGAAAGACAAGGTCAGCTTCCTGAAAATGTTTTTAATTTTTCTGTCTGCATTCTCTTTCTTTATTAATAGCCCCAGTTCTTGTTTTATAGTATATCCTCAGCAGAGAAAAAAGGTTTAAAAAAAAAAAAAAACCGTGGAACCTTTTTGGTTTACTGGGGTTCCTTAGTTTAAGAAAGAAAATGTAGGACACATTAGAATATTCTTATTAGTAACTCATACAAAGTATAGTTTAGTAAGAATAGTCATACATACAATCGTGCCTACATAAATTGTACATACACATGCACAAATGTATACATATATACATATGTGCACATGCATGTACAGAGTCATGCATTCATGCATGTGTGTACATATGTATGTGTTTATGCTTGGGAACTATATATTGCAAATTTTTAATCTCTTTATTTTCTTTCCTTTTTTTTTTTGTTGGAAAGTTACGCCACAAATTGCTTGCATAATATTTTAACTTTATGATTAACAAATTCTTCCATGCCAGATTTAGTTGTTTTCTGGGATAAGAGAAGAGAAAAAGAAAAATAAATGACAAATTTTCCTTTCCCTTTTGTTTGGTTAAATGGAGAAATTACTAGTAAACACAATTATGAAATTCACATTTTTATATAGTTGTCAAGAAAACTAAGGGAAAGCTGAACATACCTAACTTTTCCTCTCCCCTTTAGATGGGATCTGTGATATTTTAATAGAGCTTGCACAGAATTGATTTGAGTTCGGTTTTGAGGTCTGACTTTCTGTCCTAATTTTATTTGTCACTCAAGATGTCGAAGGCTGATTTTATCCGCAATAATCGTGGGATAGATGATGGAAAAGATTTACCGGAAGAGTATCTGGGCTCGCTGTATGATCAAATTGTGAAAAGTGAAATAAAGATGAGTGCTGATTCTTCTGCACCACAGAGCAAGCAGGCAAACAGCTTCAATAAGTTATTGGGCCTAGATGGCTTATTCAATTTAGTCAACTGGAAGCAGGCTGAAGAGAAACCCTTAGGTGCAAATGGAGTTCTCATAAGGCACATCCAGGAGCAGTTCAAAGCAAAGTCAGGCAAATCTGAGTAAGCCTACTTATACTCTAGCAAGGTTTGATTTTCGTTGGGTTATATCTGAGATACTAGTTGGTTTGCAATAAGGATATTCCTTGTTGAGTCTTTTGTTTTATGTTCGGGTTTTTTCTGCCCTTGTTTTCTGTTTGGGTGTCTGGAGAGTTGCCCTCTTGTTGTGCATTTATATATTCTTTTCTAACAAAATTCATTATTGACCCAAAAATTAGTTAGGGGTGGAGCAAACCATTCAGTAGTTACATTTTAAGATTGCTTTGGATTCTTAATTCTTTTATTTGAGAGATCTCTTACTTGGGAGCCCTTGGATGGTGGCTCCCATCCTCTGCCCCTGCTTCTCTGGAAAAATACAATTAAACTTCTATAGACCATACTAAATACAGTATGTTATAGTCAACGTTGATTTACTTGCTTTTGAGCCTTTTATGGGAACTCCAATATCATCAATATTGCAGATTCATTATACTAAATACAGTATGTTATAGTCGACGTTGGTTTGCTTGCTTTTGAGCCTTTTATGGGAACTCCAATATCATCATTATTGCAGATTCGTTTTTTATGCGGTCACGGATACGGCAATACTGAGGTTTATGGTGGAGGTTTGCTGGGCTCCAATGTTAGCTGCATTTAGTGTGACTCTTGACCAGAGTGATGACAAGACTGCCACATTTCAATCTTTACAAGGCTTCCGACATGCTGTGCATGTCACCGCAGCAATGGGCATGCAGACACAGAGAGATGCTTTTGTTACATCTCTTGCCAAGTTTACTTTTCTCCATTGTGCTGCAGACATGAAGCAAAAGAATGTTGATGCTATGAAGGTAAGTGTATTGTTCTCCAATTGATTAAAGATGTTCTCATTCAATTCTGTTACAGGTCCTCTCCAGTTGGAGCAGGTTTATGTTTACTTGTCCTGTATTGTACAGCTGCACTGATTGTGATGTTTCTGCATCAGATCTTCTCTTCTTTTTTCCTGCATTTTTTATTTTGCCTTCTTTTTGAGATCATGATTAGATGTTTATCTTGTCATCCATAAGACGGTCAAAGTTCTGATGTTAGGATGTGCCATATGTATGGTACAGGTAGTTGAATGTGCAAGGCCCAGGCCCAGCATCCACTTTACTCTCTTGCTCACTCTCTTGTGTGTGTGTGTTCTCCTCACAGAGTTTTTCTCCACAGGTAATAATATCAATCGCCATTGAAGACGGTAATTATCTTCAGGAAGCCTGGGAGCACATATTAACATGCCTCTCCCGATTTGAGCATCTGCAACTCTTGGGAGAGGGCGCACCACCTGATGCATCCTTTTTCGTGGTATCTCAATCTGAAACAGAAGATAAGACACAGAAGTCTCCAGGTTTTCCATCTCTAAAGAAAAAAGGAAGTGCTCTTCAGAATCCAGCTGTAATGGCTGTTGTTCGAGGGGGCTCTTATGATAGTGCTACTCTTGGAATTAAAGCCTCAGCGCTGGTAACTCCAGATCAGATTAATCATTTTATTTCCAACTTGAATCTACTTGATCAGATTGGGAATTTTGAGCTGAACCACATATTTGCCCATAGCCAAAGGTTGAATAGTGAAGCGATTGTAGCTTTTGTGAAGGCCCTCTGTAAAGTTTCCATGGCAGAATTGCAGTCTCCAACAGATCCTCGTGTTTTCAGCCTTACCAAAATAGTTGAAATTGCGTAAGATTCTTTTATCTTGTTAATTTTGTTATAAATATATAACTTAAGAAGAACCAGAAATAATGTTGAAATTCTTGGTGTTTCCAGAACTGTGTTCATAGAAGGGGTTGCAATCTGTTGGGTCTGGCCATGCTCTGGGCAATGCGTAGCACAGGAAATAAGTACTACTACGTACATGGCCGGGGCCCAGTCTAAATTCTGGATCTGAAATTTGATGTCCAGGATGTGCGGGGTAGGCTGTGGGGCTGGCTTGATCATTGATACCATTGTAATATGTATATTTAGTCTTCTGTGAAGCAATCATTAATGGGTTAGTTTGTTTGTATGGTCTATGGAAGGTCTTGAGTTTAAACCTGCTGAAAATAATACTTTGCTATATATAATATTATAGTAATAGCAAAGTATTTCCCAGGGAATACTATTGACCTTATATCTCCAGAATATACCTGCCGAAAATTCCAAAATTAGTGTTTTAACATGCTTTGTACATATATTTATTATCAGTTGTATCGTATATTAGTGAAGATACTTTTTTCTTACGGCAGGCATTATAACATGAGCCGCATTAGATTGGTGTGGTCTCGCATATGGAGCGTGCTTTCAGATTTCTTTGTCGCAGTTGGGTTGTCAGAAAATCTTTCTGTTTCAATATTTGTGATGGATTCATTACGACAGCTGGCTATGAAGTTCCTAGAGCGTGAGGAGCTGGCAAATTACAATTTTCAGAATGAATTTCTTAGACCTTTCGTGATTGTCATGCAGAAAAGCAATTCTGCAGAAATTAGAGAATTAATTGTTCGTTGTGTCTCACAGATGGTCCTCAGCCGTGTGAGTAATGTGAAATCTGGCTGGAAAAGCGTTTTTACGGTATGTTGAATCTTTTGGGCTTGTACTGTTATTTTCACTAAGACTTGGAAACTTGAAGTGTCCATGCCACTGAGTCAACTTGACCAGTGATGAAGCTTGAATTTGGCAAGTCCTTGCCATCCTGCGATTCACACGAGTCATGGATTGTTTTCTTACATCATATTCTTTATAAATTATTAGGAAGATTTGTTGCTTTTATTACTCAAGGATACATGTTAGCCTTTATATTTCATTCTATAAATGCTAGACAAGACATTCTTAACCTTCTCAGTCACATCTGATTCACACGTTTTTCCATGTATTGGTAGAGTGAGATCATTGTTGGATTCCATCAAATGATATGGAGCATGACTCGATCACCCTGCTGAACAATTAAAGTTATCCCCATTTGTGCACTTCATACTGTCAGATTGAGTTTGCTTCTTAAATTTTCCTGCATAAGGATGATTGTTTTCCAGATCACACTTCTTACTGGGTTTTTTTTTTTAATGTTATAAGAAAGGACAAGTTGGTCTTTCAATCACCTTGGTCCTCACATTATGATGTTCTTATTGCCAGGTTTTTACAACTGCTGCAGCAGATGAACGCAAGAATATTGTTTTATTGGCTTTTGAGACCATGGAGAAAATCGTCAGAGATTATTTTCCCTACATAACTGAGACAGAGAATACGACCTTTACTGATTGTGTGAAGTGTCTTATAACCTTCACCAATAGCAGATTTAACAGTGATGTCAGCCTCAATGCCATTGCATTTCTCCGATTTTGTGCTGTTAAACTTGCAGATGGCGGACTAATTTGCTATGATAAGAGCAAGGAAGATGATTCATCTATTCCAGTTATGGACGGAGATGATTCGTATGGACTTCCCTTCACAGATAAGGATGATCAAGTCTACTTTTGGGTTCCTTTGCTCACAGGTAACTTGCTTTCAAATTTGCCTTCATAGAAAATATAATTTAAGTCAATCTATAGGCAAAACGAGGTAAAATTTGTGGATGGAGAAATCATGGGGAAGTCTAAACATTTTGCAATTAAACTTTAGGAAATGCCAATTTAAGAGTCAGATAGAAATTAGATATGAAAGAAAGCCATCAACAATGCTTTATGATTTTGATACCTACTCTAAGTTTGAATAGTATAGATTATTACATACAACCATAAGAGGCATGATATTGGGTAAAAACATGCTTTACTAGAGTTTATATTCCCTTTTTCTTCCCCTTTAGAATACGGTATTATTTTGTTATCATATATTTGGTAGTTATGTTTATGATTAAATTGAAAAATATAGTATTATGTGCAAAATTATGAAATACTGCCAAAAGGCATCTTAAGGTGTATGCTTTTCTTTTCGTCACTTCACAGTTTTTATGAAATTTTGACAAAAAATTTAAAAATCATACACTTTTAGTATATTAATTATCAATGTGGATATCAGCTCATTAACATCTTAATATGTAAAGTCGTTCTGATTGATACTCTGTAGGTGTCAAATGGTTTGGCAACCTGACTTCGTTTTGGCCCTTGACTTGCGAAATGCAGTAACTTAACTAAAAGCTGTCATTTGGACAAAGCATTCAGTTTCCACCCTGGTTGCTTTCTCCACAAATCCCTGCCCCAAACTCAAAAGAGAGAGAGAGAGAGAGAGCAATGACTCAACCTCTCCTCATTAACTGAATTAACTGATTTCTCTCCAGGTAATATTACCATTCAACCTGTCCCTGAGCAGGGTTTTGTAGTTGATATTAAACCATGACATTGGTCAAGAGAGATTTTTGTTTGCCATTGAATCTCTGGAATTTCAGCTTTCCACTTGAAGCGAGGATTTCTCCAATGAGAATGTTATCTGCTGCTGATAATTCTTGTAGACCTGTACAGCTAACAATCTTTCTTCAAAGTTAACCATACAAATTTTAATGGTGGAAAACATAAGGCAGGAGAGATCTGTGAAACATTGAACTCTTGTCTCTTGGACAACCTAGGTGGAGTCAGGGATAAGTCTAGGGTGAGTAGTTGGGGAAAGGGGTAAGGTGCTCTTGAGGAAAGTCACGGATAAAACCCCTATCTATTTTTGAGATTTGTTAAAAAGATGCTGAATATTGGGGCCAAAATCTGTTGAAATTTGGTGAAAAACATATATTGGAGGGTAATAACTAAATGAACAAGATCTCGTGAAACATCTCACTGAAATCAACAAAAATGGCAAAGAAATCAAGTGTATAAGATTCCAATTTCAGTCGAAATTTGAACCATGTGTCTTGGTTGCTAACCACCCAGGGGGAGGTGGAGAGAATTCTTTGTTAGACTGCAGCAGCAGTTGGTATGGCTGGTGGCAAGACCCTTCATTGTCCTAACTCCCAAGTACTCTATGCTTCCTTTATTTGTTGTCCATGTTGAAAATCATGTCTAATCTAAAAAGTGAAAGGTGCAAATTCTTTTCAGGTTTGTCCAAACTGACATCTGATCCCAGACAAACTATCAGGAGGAGTGCTTTAGAAGTGCTCTTCAATATTCTGAAGGATCATGGCCACATATTCTCTCTGCCCTTTTGGCTCGGTGTTTTCAAATCTGTCATTCTTCCCATATACAGTACCACTGAAGGAAAAGGAGAAACGTTTGACATTCATGATGGCAGATTTTCACTAGATTCTAAATCCTCAAAATCCGAAGAAAATGCATGGAGCTCTGAAACTTTTACGGAGGCAGCTCAGTATCTGGTGGACCTCTTTGTTAGTTTCTTTGATTTGGTGCGTTCTCAGCTACCAAGCGTTGTATCAGTACTCACAAGGTTCATTAGCAGTCCTGTTCAGAGTCTGGCTAGTGCTGGTGTAGCTTCGTTGCTTCATTTGGCTGGTGACTTGGGCAACAGACTTTCTGAAGAGGAGTGGGGAGTTTTCTTTCTGCGCTTGAAAGAAGCAGCTGCATCAACTCTGCCTGGATTTTTAAAGGTTCTTAGAATCATGGATGACATCGAGATATCTGATGATTCACAAACCTATACAGATATGGAGTTATATTCAGATCATGGATTTACCCATGATGATCTTGAGGATGATAGCCTGCAAACTGCCGCCTATGTCGTTTCCAGAGTGAAGGGTCATATAGCTGTTCAATTGCTCATAGTACAGGTACCCGTACCCCTCTCTCTCTCTCTGTGTTTGTTTGTGTGAGTTTGTAATATTTATTAATAGGTTTCCTAGTTTAATGAAATTGGGAGGCTTCTCTTCATGGGGTCACCTATTTTAGCCACATAGAGGGCAGATGTGACATTCTGACTGTCGGATTGATGGGGGTGACCATGTCAAATTTCATGGTCCACCTTAATTGAATTGCCAAACATATATATATGTATGTGTCAATATATGTTGCATCTCTTCTTTTTTTTTTGGAGATGGGGGGGGGGGGTGGTTTGAAACAAGTTTATGCTTTGAGGACCCAGCTAATGGGTTGTAAAGCATGAGTATCTACCCTGCCCCGCGTTATCTGTATTAAACTAGGGTATCATTTTTACACCAATCTACCGAGGAAGAATTCTTTTGGCAATATTTGGGAAAGATGTTTCCAACTGTATTACATTAAAATATAATTGCTTTGTTTTATTTGTTTCACAGGTCATAACTGAGCTTTGTAAGGCACACCAACAATCCTTATCGGCAGCCAACATGACAGTCCTTGTGGAGATATTTTCATCTGTTACTTCTCATGCTCACAACCTTAATTCAGAAACCATCCTACAGGTGAAGTTGAGGAAAGTGTGTTCAATCTTGGAGATTTCAGACCCTCCAATCGTTCACTTTGAAAATGAGTCATACCAGAGCTACCTCAACTTTTTGCATAGTATACTCACAGAGAACCCATCTCTCTCCAAAATAATGAACACAGAACCTCAGCTAGTGGCAGAATGTGAACAAATATTGCAGATATACTTGAATTGTGCAGGTTGTGAGTCCATCAAACAGACACCAGGTAACCAACCGGTGACACACTGGAGAGTTCCGTTGGGATCAGCAAAAAAAGAAGAATTGGCTGCTCGAACTTCATTGACTGTACTAGCATTGCAGGTATTGAGTGGCTTGGAAAGGGATTCTTTTCGGAGATATGTGTCACATTTCTTCCCTTTGTTGGTGGATCTCTTGCAAAGCGAACACAGCTCTGGAGAAGTGCAACATGTTCTAAGCAACATGCTCCAATCATGTATAGGGCCAATAATATTAGACTTGTGATGTATTATTCAATTATTTTTTCTGTCCGATTAGCCAGGGCGTAGGCCACCTTGTTTTGTTTTACTTTTGTAGAATATACAGAGGCTGGGGTCACATGTTGAATGAATGTACAGTAAATTGAATTTAACATATAATGAAGATTTTTTTATCTTGGCAAAATCACTGTATTCTTTTTAAGTGCTAAAACAGTTGATTTTCTTGGGTTAACCTTCTTTTTAGTTCAAGTACTGGTACTGTATCTCATTAAGTTGGTCCAGATTTTTTTTTTATTGGTTGGAGGGAGGCGGGAGAGGGAAGAAATTATCCTCTCCAATTCCTTAAAGTGTGGCAGTGCTAGGTGGAGCTGTCAACATCTGGCATCTGTCGCATCCAACTGTCCATATTAATGAGTTCGGACAGTTGGATGCAGCAGCTGCTAGATGTCAACATCTCCACCTATCACTGCCACATTTTAGGAATAGAAGAGGATAATGGGGGGAGGGTTGTTACTCTGCACACACTTTCAAATAACTTCCCATTTTTGCCTCATAAAGTTCTGTTTAGTATGCATTCTTGGAATGAATTCTTAGAAATACATTCCCAACATTGAATGAGAGTGCCGTTTGGGGACAGGCTATTCTCCTTTTCAGCCGTTCTCAGCTAGAATGCGGATAACACGTTCCAGAATGTCTTGCATTCTCTAACAGCCATGAAATTCCTCCATCACCATTGACGGATCATCCACCTTTAATCTGTGATAGCTGTTGTGATTCGGCTACTACTACTGCTGGCTGGGGTGCTGTATTTTGGGTGAAATCACAGTTCTGTTGGTTGCATTGAGCCATGGATGTGGAGGAACTACTTGGTACCAAAGGCCCGAAATATCATGCAGGGTTGCTCTAAGAGCTGAAAGAAGGTATCGGCAAGTAGAAGTGTGGGTCGATAATGACGAGTTGGTCAAATGGTTGAATCAAAATAATCGATAGGGTTGGTCGTGGGAAATGTTCAAGTCTTAATAAGAACGAAGTCAAGTCCATTATTTCAGTAAGTACCATGTAATAAAAAACATTCATCCAACAATCACTACTGCTATACACAAGACCTGTTAATTACAATGCAAGACCCACCCTCCACACTAGGGATTGACTGACCGACTCCTATACAACCAAATCCTGGGTCTACATCAAAGAATCATATTTTGATTCTACATGTAGAATTTACACAATTTTGTTCCTACAAGGTTGCTGGAAACCAGATTCCAGCATCCACAAATCCACACTCTGCCAGCTATTTCAAGTTCCGGCAGGAAATGAGGGTGTTTTTACAGACACTATGGGATAGAAGAGCAATCCGTGCTCTTCCCTGTTCCCAGCTCCGGCAATTGGAGCGACATGACATCTGACTTTTGAGCTATCTCTTGTGACCACGACTACGGATGACCTGCAAAAATACAGCACTAACATTATTCAGAAGTTCCGCAACAATAAAAACTTAAATATTAAAGAAAAGTGGCTTGGTACTCAGGAAAAAAGCACAATTTGGTCCATCTATTCAAATCAACATTAGGGGATTGAAACAGCGAAGGGAACCTGCTCATGAGCAAAACGACCAATAAATCAATCCTATATTAAAGGTCTAGTTCCTCTAATATGTATGATACAAGTGTTTACTGTAGGGCCATTCAATTAGAAACAAACAATATACATTTCTGAATGGGAAGATCTTTCCCCATGGGCTGGAAGACGTTGAGGATTGCTCATCATCTAACAAAATAGTGGCGCAACTGGTGCAAAAAAGATGTTATTTCATGCACTTCAATTCATGTAAGACGTTGAAATAATTTTGCAATGAGTATTCTGAATTTGTACAAAGAATGGTGCATACCATTCATGTTTAAATGAAAATCACTACTATGCCAGAGCAGCATCTCAAGTCTGCCGATTATTAGGTACCATAAATTTCTTCAAATAACTTCAAGTTGAAAGCATCGATTGACCCGACTTAGGTTGTTATTTGAAACTATATCCAAATATAGCAAGAATCAGATTGTACCTCTAGAATGCAAAGAAAATAACTTGCAAGGCTAGATTCGAAGCCCGCCACTCAAGTAGCAGTACTGCTGCTCTTAGTCCTGCTGCAATCTAAGGAACCTGCAGATAAACATAAAAACAACTCTTACAAAATAAGAAAAAGAGTACTATTCCTTCCAGCTGAAAAGAAGAGAGAGGTTTCCATACGTCAAGATGCAACTCGTTCGATCTACCCTTCAACCTATCGTCTGGTCTGAACCACTACCCTGCGTGAACTGAGGAGAATGAGCAGGAACCATGAACTGTGGCTGTGAAGGAACTGGAGCTGCTACACCTGACAAATCCAATAAAGTTGCCTAATTTTGAGTCACATGCATGTATCAGGCTGTACCCTTACCAAGCCAATTCCTCACCCTCCTGGGTAAGTTCATAAACAGCTACACAACCAAGTTATGACTACATATATTTGCTTCATCAAGAAACACACGTGCATGAAATTGTCATCATCATTTGTAGTCATATGTTTTCTTACAATTTTAATGTACTTTAATAAACCTTCTCATAGCCTCATGCTAATATTAGTATAGCCGTATAGGGGTTCAAAAGTTCAGTGGGAATGCTTGATTTTATAAAAAGAAATGATGTGCAACCAATAGCGACGCCACCTTTATGGTAACTCTGTTTCCATGGTCATCCATCCTGACCACCAAACAAATTGAACCACCTCCCAGATCAAAGGCAACCAAAAACTGCAAATATCTGATCTAGTAATCCAATTTTAGTTAGTAGTAATGAAAAGTGTCATAAGTTTTTGGCCCACTGATTAATCCATTAGGGGCCAAAGACTGTAACCATGATTAAGAACTAAGAAATAAGAATTGACAATGTATGTGGTGCAACATCGTTTCTTTGTATCACAGGCATGTTCCATCCATGCACACATTCATGTATTTGGACATATGGTAGGGTGGGTGGATGGATAATTACATCTTTTACAATCACATTGCCAATTAACTAGAAGTGACAAGACTGTCCAGTTCTGCAGTAGCCACAGATACAAGCATATTTACATTGGACTTTGCGGATCTCAGTTTAATATTGTCATCTGACTTGCAAGAACAACTTATGTAATTTAAAGAAGTTACCTGTAGGATACGAGGCTTGAATTGTAGGAATAGGAGCTGTGGTTACTCCGTTGACACTGGGCCCACTATATTGCACAAGATGAGGACCTGGCATTGCGTAGCCCTGAACCGTTGCATACCCATGACTGCCAGGAAGAGGCTGACCAAATTGCCCAAAAGGGTAGACAGCTGGGTTAACTGCCCCCGGTACCCCATATATCTGAAGATATTGCTGACCCATGTAAGGATTATAAACACCCTGCAAGAAAAGAAGAAGGCACACAAAAATTGAAGCAAGTCAGCTAAGCGAGGATCTCTCTGTTCCTGTACAGTGTACACACTCTTTCCCTAATAGAAGTGAATTTCCAGTAGTGGTGGTGATTTCAGGACTCTCAACCTGTGGGTAGACGTATTCAGGTCCATATGTAGTGTACCTGCACGAAAAGAAAACCATAGCATCTCTTGAGAATATTAAGCTTGTGAATTATTCATATTTCTTTTTTCAGGTATCAAGTAGCAGTTTTGGAACAATCTCTGGAAGTGTTCAGCAAGTTCCCAGCACTGGAAAGCCCTATGCCAGGAAAACCAGGAACATCTGGAATGTTTCTGTGGAGCATTCCCAAACTGTATCTTGGTATCCAGACACAGGACAAGCTCAGAAGACAACCGAGACAAGGCACAGAAATTGAGTTTGCCTACTGAACTAAAGGCACATTTGCTCATCAAAGCAGCACTTCCAATCGATATGACATTTCTTTAACAATGTGGCTGTGAAAAAGCAAATATCATATTGGGTGGTCCTATCCTAAACACTTGATCATGTAATGAGTAATGACAGTACAAGCTGTTCAAAGAGGAGTTGAGTTTTATTATTCTTCCCAGTGTAATTTTTAGCCAATCGTCTGGATTAATAAGCAAGCATGATTATACTACACAACCAAATTACAGTGGGAGTGTGGGACTATAAAGTGACTTCTCCGTTACATGTTTGCATATGTACAAAATGCATTATATGCATAAACATGGAGAAGAACATCTTTTACCCAAATTTTAGTATATAAATAAACACAATAAAAAAAGAGAATAAATTCGGCAAATATGTCGTTCTCATGTCCATCAAACGTTGCAAGGCCCATTAACCTTGGATAGGAACAAGTTGCTATTATTTAACTAGGCTATGCCACCAAGGAAACACAAGAGAAAGAGGAGGGGAGATAACAACCGTTTGGCCTTTGGCGAAATGAACCTTGGATATGAACAAGTTGCTATTAGGTAACTAGGCTATGTCACCAAGGAAAAACAAGGGGAGGAGGAGGGGAGATAACAACCATTTGGCCTTTTGCGAAATGAAGACAATTTGTTCAAAAACTCCACTTGATTTATAACTGGTCCTCCAATTTCAAAACTAAGTTGAAGGTGTCAAGTTAGCTCAATTGCTAAAGTCTCTTGCCTGTTGTAGCCGATACCTGTCATAATTATGCAGGACTGGTCTTATTTTGCTAGTACTTGGGTATGGGCTTCTGTTTAAAATGTTTTTACTTGTAACGGGCTCAATAACAAGGCCAAATTTTAGGCCGGGGTACGTGAGATTAGTGTTTTACAATAAGTAATTAGATTAAGGGTTGGCGTTCTCTGTGGGGGAGCGTGGCCCCTGTGCGTGTGGGGGGCCAATGAGAGTACGCGTGTTGGCATCAAGGGGGAGGGGGTGGTCATTTCGTCCCTTTGTGTCCTTCCTTTTCCTTCATTTAATTTTCTACTCAGTTCGCTGCCCTGTTCTGACGTTATTTTTGAGTTAGCAAGAGAGAAATCTCTAACTTTGGGGATAACATCACTAACCTGGGGAGACCCAACCCCTAGGATCTTAGCTCCAAAGTTCACCTCTGTTGCGAGTTATCCATCCATAATCACGCATGAAACTGCAACCATCGCTTGGGTTAGTTTCAGCAAAATTTTATCAATCTTCTGTCCACTGTTTCGAATGATTCTCGTTTGGGTCTGAGAGAACAGCAGAAAAGTCAACGAATCCTAAGATTGCGGACTGATTTCTGATCCAACGAAGGAGTTCTCCCAATCGAATTAGGTTCTGTTCTACCGCCCTAATTCTTGTCGTAAGGTTGAAGACAACCTCAAATCATGGGTTGTTTTTCGAAGCCTTATTTTATTATTTCCATATATACCCCTCCCCTTTATTTCTAATTCAGTTCATATACTTTAGTAGTCATCTCAATTCCTAGTTTGCCCTTACTCTTTATTTGGTAACCTCTCGTCTATCCTTTCCTTCTCTGTCGTCCTAAGTAGACCTTTAAGATTCTATATTTATTTACCAGACTGCCAATCTTTTGTAGACTTGAGATAATTTACAGAATTGCCATTATATTATATCTTTTGTCTCTCTTGGGTGGGCCATAAGCGATCCAAACCAGGGTTATCGAACCCTGGATTGCATCACCCTATAAGCAGGTCTGGGTCTGTTTCAAATCATCAATTATTCTCCACTGAGTTAGGATTCACCCAACCAAAACAAATTAAGATGCAATGTATGCATACATAAATATATTGTTGCATGGACGTATGTGTGTATTAACTAAAGCCATGACTCGAACTCAACACTTTGAATAAAGACACACAAGATCTTGGACTCCCAATTCAGGATCTAACCAAATAGAGCTTACCAAGCTTTTGTAACATTACATGCTATCGGAAACTTGAAGAAAAAGAACTCACCCATATGGAGGATATGCAAATCCTTGTTGGTAACTGTAAGAAACCGGTTGGTGGTAACCAGGGCTTCCTACATATGCTCCCCGAGGAACTTGTAAACTGCCAAAAAAGGGACCTGCTGACCTCAGGCGCCCTATATGAAGCCAAAGCAGAGAAGGTAACTCTTAACTATAACTCATGAAAGGAGGAAAGCTAAGGTATTAACAAACAAATTCAAAGAAAATTTGTAAAATAAAATAAAAGGGAATCAAATTATTATCTCCACACCTAATCAGGTATAAGATGCTATAGTGTTTCTACCCCAAAAAACAAAGATGCTTTAGTGTAAAAACGTTCATCCATCCAATGGTACATACATACACAAATACATAAATTTTTCTTTAAAAAATGACAGGACACTTGAGCGAAGGTTGAATAATAGAAGAAAATAAAGAAATAAATATGTGCACCAAATTCAAAGACAAAATAAGAATAAAAAGCACAAAAGTTTATTTGGGTGATCGGCGCTGGAATTGAATATAATCTGATTCTTAATGAGTTTGAACAGCTTGAATGAATAGCAGAAAATAAAATAAATTTTTGTATACCAAATTCAAAGCATGAATATCAATAAAGAGCACGAGGGTTTTCTTGAGTCCCAATTGCTGGATTTGAACATTACGTGATTCTGGATTGGTTTGCAAAGAAAAGGTCCGACCTATTGCCACTATTGGACACACAGCACACATTATTGCCTGTTTGGGCACACCCAAAAAAACACACACACAAAAGACACGGAACCTAATATTGCCTGTTTGGACCCACCCCAAAAAAAAAAAAAACAGAAGAGTCATAACCCAATATTTGCCTTTTCGGGCAGGATATATCATTAGTACTTTATATTTCCATGATGAGATCATGGCTGGATCCTATAACTTGCATTTGAACTATATTTCTAGTAAAGAAAAGAGACACACAAAAGAACATTGATATAAAAAAGAACATTGATATAAAAAAGAAAGAAAAATGAAGAAACCAGAATAGTAGACACATAAATAATATCCTATTTTAGTCGGCAGTCCCTCTACATCGGGGTTTCAAAGTTTTGGAGAAATTAGCTTTTTAAACAAGTTATTAATAAAAAATTATAGTAGAAAAGAGAGGTTCGAGTGCAAATTCCAAACATGATTATCAAATATTTGGATACTTAAACAGGGGTAATGCTTCCTTTTTGTTTAACAGGCAATAGTGCACATGGATTTTCCAAGGTTTTGAACTTAACTATTCTGTAAACTTGCTAATGATAGACAATTTTGGCATAAAAAAAATAATGAATTAAATGGTCAGTAATGAAAAAAAAAGGGCATATACGCAGCCTTACCCCTGCTTTCGTAGAGAGGATGTTTCCAGACTCGAACCTGTGACCACTTGGTTACAATGGAGCATCTTTACCGTTGCACCAAGGCCCACCCACTTGGTCAGTGATGAATAGCATTAATTGTTTAACCCAAAAATTAGTAGAGCTATTAACTGACATCTCATGTCCTAAAAAAATCTTTTAATAGGCATCCCTGCAAATAGTACATTTTCATATTTCCAGAAATCATCGGGTAGTAATGTAGTATAATTGAATTGACCTAAACCAGACCCTTTCGCATTACACTCCTGGTAATGTTAAAAAGGGATTATTTACCCTCGATATATCATAAATTATAAATGCTAACTCCTAGTCAATTTCAGCATTTCAAGCACCATGGTAGGTCTAAGGAAAAAAAAAATACATAAGCCACTTGATAAGAGTTAAATTGGTTTGATGATACATGTTAAAACTTTTGGATTCATTTAAAAAATAAAGCTTAAATATGAAAAGATAAGGGCTGGTATACTGGGCTCATATATATCATTTCAACTGGTTCTATCAGATATGTTAAGCTTTTGGATTAGGTAAAAAAACAGTGGGAAGCAACAGTTTTCAAAAAATAAAGAATCGTTGGGTGCGTGGTTTTAGTCCCACATTGGCTGTGTGCATGGTGTGCGTTGTGTATATTCACCATTCCACGATCCTAAAATTCGGTTAACCTTTTGGGATTGGCATGTGTCGTGTGGTTTGTGTGATTACCAACAAATCAAATAAAGAATCTGAAATAGCCAAGGTATATGCAATATCTTGGACACATTTATATTTTTCTGACATGCATAAGATTGATTACCACCATTTATGAACAGATGAATACAATTCCAATATAATGGCAGTACTGATACTAAAGATGATTTTGGCCAGGTGGCAGCCTTTTTTCTTAAACATTCTTTATGGTAGTAAGAGAGAAAAGAGACCGGAGATGTGCTCCCAAAGTGAGACCAAGCATAAATCTTATACTCAAGGCTCCACTGCCTCAAAAAAAATTATTGTACAAATCCCAGGCAACTCCAATCTCTGCCCATAACACATAAACACAAAGGGAGAAAAAACCAAAGCTCATGATTCCTTCGAACATATTTCTACCTTCGAACATCTTGTTGACACCAAAGTGCGGATGCACAATAGAAACTTCAACAATATGAATAAGCCTCAGTTCATGGTCTTCCCAAATCGATAAAGATAACATATATTACATCTAACAAACTCCAATCATTCATCACATTAAAGAAGGATAAAATTTCAGACAGAAATGACCAACTTCATGATATAATTGAGTTCAAGTTCATTGCATAAGTCAAGAGGTGCAAACAAGAAGTCATGAATCATAAGTTATTGGAAGGATCAAAGGAAATACCATAAGGCGGACCAGGCCTAGGTCGCCCAAGTGAAGCCAAGTTACAGTTAGCCCTCCTACCGTCAATAACAGGGTTTGGATCAGCACAGGCTCTCCTTGCAGATTCAGGATCACGGAAAGTCACCTAAACCCTCCATACAAATCAATCCAACGAAAACCAAGTCATCTCTCTGGCCAACTGAAAGAAACTAAACATTATAAAATTCCATTCTTCAAAGTCAATTTTCCTCCTATTATTGGCCAATTCCCAAAATTCCACATTTATCCTCCTTTTTAGTTACCAAGTTACAGTAATGGATCCTTGACCTGAGACTGTATTGAGGTGTGGAGACACACACCCAAACACAACACCCCCCCCCCCCCCACCAAACCAAAAATAAACAGAGACTATCAAAAGAGTCAAAATATATGAAAAGCTGCAAGGAACTAACGACCCAAAACAATAAATACTCACAAAACCATAACCTTTCGACCTCCCCGTATTCTTATCTGTAATCACGACCGCCTCGAGAATCTCTCCAAACTGCTCGAAGTATCGACGCATAGTTTCGCTCTGCGTCTCCCAAGCCAATCCACCGACGAAGACTTTGGTGTAAGTGGTGTCTCCGAAAGGAGAATTCAAGAATTGAAACCCGGAATTCGAACTCGATCTCGATCCGGAACCAGAACTCGGAATCGACATGTAAGCCATGGAATTCCAATAAATATTGTACCCAACTCAGAACGTCCCACGTGGCAGATTCTTCTGAAAACCGATTAAATTCGAATAAGATGAGTAACACTCAGGTCGAGCTTGTTAACACTGAACCTCATCTTGCAAGGAGAAAAATAATAAGATCCTATGCATGTCCAGAATATGGTGATCAGCTATCAAATTCCACCAACAGTGACGCCAGACTAATTCAGAAAACCACAAAAACAAAACCTGCGAAAACTCGATCTTATTTGATGAGATCAGGAAAGCTTTGGTCGACCCAATAAACCCAAAGACTCATAAACCCCATAAAAACCCTAGATTTGAAGACGCGTTTAGAGAAACAGAGTCAAAAGAAGCATCTGAATGGTGCAGTTTTGCTGAAATCTGACATGATTTGGACAAAAGCTAATCAAAGGAGAGCTGTAGAAGAATCTAAGGGGGGTTAGCAAAGGAAAAGGAGGGATTTCTCTTTTTCCTTGACCGAATGGAATGGAAAAGAGTCATGATTTGCACAGAGGAGAAGAGAAATGAAAATGAAAAACAAAACCCGATTGCCGTATTTATTTCATTCATGTATAAGGTATATACAGGGTGGAATGAATGTGGGACCCGCTCTTTCTCTATATGCCGTATTGGACTATTGAATATTGATTGCGAATTTATAAAAATCTAGGGATGTAAATTAATAGTAGAAATCCGTATCCCTTAAGCATTATTCGAATTCGTCCGAAAGCTAAACGGATATGAATACGGATAGGCTATAGCTATTTGAAAAAGTTATATTTACATTTAATTAGATAAAATCTTCGATCCGTATTTGCATCCGTTTAATACTATCCGAATTTGTCCGAAAGCTAATTGGATGTAGATGCAAATATAGCACTATCCGAATCGAATCCGATCCGTTTACATCCCTACATAAATCCCCAATATTCCCTCTGTTTTTTATTCTTTTCTATATTGTTTGACTTGTTCTACACTTCTACTTCTATGATCACTGTATTTTTTTTTAGGACCTGGGTTATGCGTTCTACTATCATATTCTTAGTATTGTGCGGACCATAATTATTATTTATAATTTTTTTTTTCATTTTTTTTTCTTCAAATTTTTTTTTGTTAGCATGTTAGACATGACTAATAAATACAGAGGAAAAAAAATACTAACCAGTTGCCTGGTTCCTGTCTTCCTGCACTCAAACAACTCAAGTACAGGACCACATGAAATTGCTGCATGAAATTACTGTTCAACCCCAGTGAAATAAAATATCTCATTCACATAAATCTATTTATGTGCGCTCTCATTGGTCCCTGCCCTAGTACAAACGGCACTACACAACTGGACAACGATCTCTTGCCCTAAACAAATTCAGTGAGAAAAATAATCCAACCATAGTCCCAAGTGTATTGACTATCAAAATACCATCAGTATTATTTACCCAAAAAAAAATGTCATCAGAAGAATTCCTCCTGTGAAATGACGTATCTACCCTTATTGTGAGAAGAGAGAGATAGACACAAGGATGCACCGGTATACCTTACCCAGCCTAGTAGCATTCTTTCTTCCTAATTTATTTATTGGAAAAAAGAATGTTGTCTAGCAACGTCCCCTTGTGCCCTCTCACATGGAGCAGTGAAATGACCACTCCAACCCTCTCTTTGGATGCTTGTATGTATGCTCTCATTGGTTCCTATGTTGGCTTAGGGGTCACATAACCGACATGAGGCAGCATACCCCTTCTCTTTTTTATTTAATTTTAAGGGGCTAAATTCTGTTGTTTGACATACCACGATAACCTAGGGATAGATTCATTCTAGAGTATTTCAGAAATTTCGTCCCCATGGATGAGAGAGTTTAGAATAATTATCACCTCCAATTTCTCCAATTCCTCTAATAGGGGGGAGTGGGCCCCATCTTGGGCCGTGTTTTTGAGTAGGGGGTAGAGTAGTCATTTCCACCCCCCATGTGCGGAATTGGAGGAATTGAAGGGGGCAGCGAATTGGAGGGGATAACAATTCGAAAATTTATTCTAATTTGTGGTTTATTCCTCCAGAGTACAATGTCCTATCTCTGCTCTCTCTTTTTTTGGTAAAATGTCTGGATCCACATCCTCTACTTCCAAAGCTTGTAATTCCATCATACTTCCATGAACTCCCAGTGCGCCACCTGGCCTGACATGCATCTAATGGTTGAAACTAAAAAAATTCAAAATTTTTTGAAAACCGCATGACATCATGTTTGAACCACCTTAGACCCCAAACCAAACCCACCCGATCGGTTCGACTCATCAACCCAAACCCATTTCACTCAAACTCATACTCAGCTAGGGTTTCAAATCGATTTGGGGCCATCATCGTCTTCTTCCTCCCTCCGTTGGATGCTAAAGACGGGAGCTCTCTTGACCTGGCTTAACGTAGCTCTCCTCCACTGAAGACTCGATTCTCTCCTACTTCTGAACTCTAAGCTATCTTCCTCCCTAAACATTGAACCCTAACTATCATTGATGCCCTCTTCTTCGCTTGTATCGTGAAGCTCTGTTCGTCATTGGTCTGGGAACCCTAACTAAGGAAACTCTGTTCGTCATTGGGAGGATAAAAATCCTTTCTCAAGCTACTCCGGTTACTCTTCTTCTCCTTCCTCCTCTTCCTCCAACTACTCCATAACGTTTTCAGGAGTGGTTGTGAACAATGTTAGAGATGGGTTCTTGATTTATCTTTCTATCGATGAAAATTGAAACAAACTGAGTAAGTGCGGGTTTTTGTTCTTTTTTCACTCACTAAAAACAGAGAAGCTGTAGTGAGAAGTAATATTAGAGACTTTTCAACTTTTTTCAAGGACTGGGGTTTTGTGGGACTTGATTAATGTGGAATTCTATTATTTTCCTCTTCCTCCTGCAAATGACGATGATGTTGGATGATTATCCTTAAAGAGGATTTAACAAATGGAGTGGGGGAGGTTCTTTTTGCATCCTGTGCTATAGATGATTCGAGCTGAACATTGAAGGCGTGGGCTTCTCTTGCTGATGGATTTGTAAATTCTAGTTGCAAGAATTGGTCATATCTGTTAGATTTAAAATATATTTTATTTTATTTTAAGTTTCAAAATTTTTTGATTGCTTTGTTATGGTGTGGGACCCATGTGATCAAAGAAGTAATTCAAAGGTTGTAACATTCTATGGTACCTAAAGTCTATTCATGGTCACTATCATCGAGTGGGAAGGTGGGTCAAGATATTGAATGAGATTGATTTCTCAATTCATGGCCATAGGTGATGTCTCTCCTTTATGGGTATTAAGGCCTTTATGGTCCTTAGTGGAGAATGACCATTTTATGGGGTTTTAAGGCCTTTATGGTCTTAGTGGAGAATGAATGAATTTTAAGGTCATTCACGACCCTTAGTGGGGAATGACCATGAATTTGGAATTAACCTCCAATTCATGTCCATATTCATGCCCATAAATCTTATTCTTCAATTTGGTCATAAGTGGATGGTTATTCTTGAGAATTCAAGGGAATGCAAGGATTGGTCTGGGCCATATAAACCCAACCAATTGCTTTTAGAGATATCTTTGATACATGTTCAATTTAGCAATCATAGAGTATTATTTTCTCTCTCTCTCTTTTCTTCTAAGTGTGTTAGAGGTTCTTGTTGAAGCTCTTGGCTCCTAGGTATTGTTTTATCTTGGGGTAGTGGTGCGAAAGGAGCATCAATTACCTTAAAGCGCACCAAAGTGTGACTCAACCTCAAGCTTGTTCAAGTTGTTGCGGTGTGGTTCTACATCAAATTCAAGCTTGTCTTCTCATTTCATCAAGCCTTTTCTCGCTTAATCTATTGTATTGCATGGTTGTTTCAAGTAAGAATTGTAATACAATTACAACAATATCGATGATGAATTGTTTGTTTCAAATGCAGAGAGATGCAAAAAAATATTGTACCTTGTGATACTGAATCAATTTGTAATGGAAGATGATGAATATATGTATTTTGCGATTTTGATTTTGAGTGAAGTCATAATAATTTTAAACAAAATTATAAAACAAAAATATAAGAGAATCGAGATTTAAATTTTAGGTTCCCGTGGATGATTGTCAAGAGAGTTTGATAGCCAAAACTTTTCAGAGTTCTCCAATTTCGATTTAAGAGAATTTCCTGTAACATTTGTACAACCTCAAGGGATTCGTTCGGAGAGAGAATACTACTCCGATTACTCTTCTTCTCCTTCCTCCTCTTCCTCCAACTTCTCCATAACGTTTCAAGAGCGGGTGTGAACTATGGTACCCTGGTTCATTGACCGTATCAACCCCTTAGTCTGTGGGTTAGAGTCTGTGGGTAGAGTAACCAGGTTAATATTAAGGGAAATTAGAGAGGGAGGAAGAAGATGATGATGGCTCCAAATCGATTTGAAACCCCTAGCTGAGTGTGAGTTTGACTGAAATGAAATGGGGCGATGGAGAGGTTCTCCCGAATGTGGAGCGGTAGAGGAGCTCTGCAACTCAGTTTTAGGGTTTCTCGTTCGAAGTGAAATGGAGATGGGTTTAGTTTGAGTGAAAATGGTTCAGTTAGAAGTGGGTTAGGTTTGAGTGAGACTGAACCGGTTGGGTTGGGTTGGGTTGGGGTTTATGGTGGTTCAAACAGGTCCCATCATTAATTCAAAAAAGTTTGAATTAATTAAAGTACAACCGTTGGATGGTCATAAAAACAGGTGGCACGCTGAGAACTCGTGGAAGTAGGATAGAAGTATAGCCGCTGGAAGTAGAGGATGTGGATCCTAAAATGTCCTATCTCTACTTAGCCGTTTTAAAAACTTTCTCCTAAATTTAATCTCCTACCACTTGAAACTTTTTCTTTCTAATGCCAAAAAACTACCTTGATTAAAATGAAGACCTTTGCTTTTTTTTTTTTTTTTTGGTTAGGAATTAAAACGAAGATCACAAATTACCACATTTGCCCTTGTATGAGGAATAAAGCAACTTTAAAATAAGTTTAGCCTTCCTTTGAATGTAGTTACAAAATCTGGTTCAATTATCATCATCAAGAATCAAAATGATGAACCAGTCCTTGAGTTTTGGTCGGTTCAGACTTTGATCCTTAGTAGCTATCAAATAGGTAATAACATATCATTATCTTTAAAGTGATTGTTAAGGTCCAATTATGACCCATGTCTTAGGTTGACGAAATTGATCAGTAGTGCAATATAATTTGATAACCATTATTAAGGTTTTTCTTGGCCCTTTATTCAAATCAACTGAGTAGTAAGTAGAGATTGTAGTATCCTCTATGCATCATGGTTCAAGTAAGTGAATTGAGCACCGGTTCCGTTTTCTTCGATTTCAATTCCCATTCAGTTGGAATCCATCGAAATCGACTTGAACCCTAGAAATCCAATATGAATTGATTGATTCAAATCAATCAGAATCAAAATCGATATCTATCGAGTTTGATCTGATTCAATTGGCCAGGATCGATAATCTGATTTTGATTATGATTCCTCCAACCATGTTATGCCATGTTTGTTAGATTATTTTCCCATCAACGAAATAGTAAGTAGAGATTTTAGTATATTTTACCAAAAAAATATTACAGTATTCATCGATTTCAATTATGCTTCAGTTGGAATTGATCAGAATCAACTTGAACCCTAGAAATTCATTATGAATCGACTTTTCAAATCGGCCAAAATCAAAATGGGAATCCGCCAATTCTGATTGGATGCAATCAACAATCTGATTTTAATCCTGAATCCTCCAACGGTGTTGTGCTTTCGTTTGTTTGATTATTTTCTCATCAAATGAGTATTAAGTAGAGATTGCAGTATCTTCCGTATTAGGTAAAATTTTATGTCGAAATAAACAAAGTCTAAGTGGAATTGATTGATAACGTGTCTTGTTAATTTCGATTCCGATTCAGTCGGAGATAGTCTGAATCAACCTGAATCCTAAAATTATAATATAAATCGACTGATTGGATAGAGTTGATTTATGGATAGGGAGAAGATTTAGAGTGAATGTAGGCATACTGTCGTCTAGTCCTAATTTAGCATTGGAATTCAATTTCCTTCATTGTATTATGCAAATCCAAATGTTGAATTGGTTAATAGCACTTTCTTATGTTATTAATAATCACTAACCTCCACAAATTTGTTACAATTTGGGATCTTGCCTATACAGTAGGACCCACATTCGTAGTTTCGTACATGAGTAGTTCCACTATAATAGTGGATCCAACTTTTCTTATCTATACAGTGTCTCACACTCTTAACTTTTAACCCTCAAATCCTTAGCATCTTCTTAACTAATCTAATGAACTATTTATTAATTTATTTCATTCTTATATACCTTATGCAAATACAAATTTCTTACCAAAAAAAATAAAAATAAAATGCAAATACAAATGAAAAAAAAAAAGAAAAATAAGAAAAAGGGACTCTTTCCGGGAGCATGGCTCTTGCGCTCATACACATGATGGGGCGAAATGACCACCCTGCCTCTTATAAAAGGTGGAAGTCCTGTTCTATTGATGCTTTCTCATGCATTCCATTGGCCCTTAGTATAGGGACCACATTTTCAGACATAAAACTCTTTTCTCAGAAAATTAATAGGGTAAAGTACACGTATCCCCCTATAATGCACCCAATATTCCTTGTACCCCCTTAAGCTCCTCAATATTCCACGTACCATCCCTGCTTTACCCCCTAATGCCATTTAAGTCCACACCAGATATTAAATGTTATAAGATAAACAAACTACCCTTTCTTCTATCTTTTCTAAAATTTAAAAGAACCTAATTATTCTGACCTATTTGCTAAAATTTGGAAAGACCAAAAATACCCTCATCTTCTCCAAATCATCATCTTCTTTTACATACCCACCACCACCACCACCACCCACCATTAACACCATTACCATCCCACCGTGAGCCCCACCTCACTGGAGGCAAGATGTGGCCATTGGGAAACGACTCATCCAGGCTTCCGCATGCAGAGAATCGGCTCTGATTAACGGTATTGCCCGAAAACCCACTCTCGTTGCCGTTGTTATTGTTTGATGTAACTGTTCGAGAAGACAAGAAAAGGGAATTCCTGTGAGAATCAATTAAAAAGTTCCAATCCTTCAAAAGAATAAAAGAGGAAAAAAAATTTGTTGAATTAGGGATGTGAAATATGAGAAAAAGAAGAACCCATTTGAGACAGAGGAATCAAAATTTCAGAAGTAAAATAGAATGCAGAGACAAAGATAGGGTAGATGGGTGAGAAGGAGAGGAAAACCAGCAGATTGGACCCAAGTGGGGGGTGCCCATCACCACGGTTATGACGAGAAGCTTAAGGGTGAAGTGAGAGAAGGGCTGACTATGGTGTTTTGCTGGAATTAAAGAGGCGAGGGAGGTAGATGGGGAGGAGGAGGAGAGGAAAACCAGTAGATTGGACCCAAGTGGAAACCCACCTGATTGAACCGCCATGAATGAAGTAGAATTTGGAAAGCAACCTTAAAGATAGGGTACCTACGAACAGAGATATGTAAGTGATGGCTAGACACGATAATGGGTGCTGGATGTGTCCTTATCAAAACTGCGTCTTCCTCCGTCGACCTGGATTAAATTGAAATTGTCGCCGATTTCGTCATTGGGTTGAACGATTTGAATTCTTTCTTCTCCTCTCTCTATATCCGGTTTTTAAACCCTAATCTCTGGAATCTGGATTTTCCTTAGTTCTCCTTTTCCCATCATCCCTATCCCAAGACCCCTGCCTCCCACCCGATCTCCTCTCATCTTCCCCACTGCCCTCACCCTGCCATCGGCCACCCCGCTACTGCCCCTGCTGCAAACTCGCTTCGGTTTCGGTTCAATATTATCTCTATGTTGTATACTCTGGAGATGAACTTAGTTAAAGAGTAGCAGTCACTACACACACGAAGGTTCTTCACAATCCGAAATGGTGTACCCAGGGTTGTACTTAATTGCTAACTTCTCATTGTAAGCGCATCCTCCTTTCCCTCTTCACCCATGTCAAATAGAACTTCAAATTTGTATTAATGGTGGTGGGTGGCGGTGGTGCTAGAGGTGGGGCTTCACAGTGGTGGTGGTGGGGGTATATAAAAGAAGATATGATTTGGGGAAGATGAGGGCATTTTAGTCTTTTCAAATTTTAATAAATAGGCCAAGGCAATCTAGAAGAAAGGGTAGTTTGATCATTTTGTAGCATTTAATACCTGGTGTGGACTTAAATGGCATTAGGGGGTAAAACAGGGGTGGTACATGGAATATTGAGGGGCTTAGGAAGGTACGAGGAATATTTGGTGCATTATAGGGGGATACGTGTACTTTACCCAAATTAATACCTCTAGACCTGGATTCTGGTCAATTTTCTTTTTCATAAGGAAAAAAAAAATCAAATGAAAGAAAAATACCCTTTTAAGTTTTTTTTTTTTTTGAAAGATGGGATGGGAAAGTTTAAGTATGGTCATTAGGTAAATTCATGAATAAATTAAGGGAGAGGGTTTCCCATGCCAGTGTGGGAAGAATTTCTCATGCCATACCAATGGCAATATGGAGAATGGTATCATTTTCATGAAACTTACATTGTCATGGCAGGAGAGAAGACAATAAAAAAAAAATTCCCATGTGCGAGGAATGATAGGACAGTGAAGTTATAGGAAACAATTTTTTCCCTAAATTAAATGGGAACAAAATGCTTACCAGTCGCACATCGTGGTGTGTACCTAGGGCCAGATACAACCGCATGCAAAATGATTGATGCCCCCTGCTCCTTTCCGCCATACATTTATTGAAACAATTGTACATGTTAAAGTGCAACACCAATGATCAAAATTTGAAATAGGATCTTATGTTTAATGGAAATTCCAGAGTAAGATTTGAAGAAGAAATTTAGGTCATTTAGTGAGGAAGCTGTGGCCGTTTGTTCAAATATGAAATATTGAGTTATAATTCATCTTAATTCAATTACTGACTCTTGCTCAAAAAAAAGAAAGGGATGATCCAAAGAAAAAACAATAATCAGGAGTGATCACATGAACAAAAAATATGATTGAGAATTAATGAAGATTAAATGAATTTTTAACTTCTAATAGATAAAAAAAGACTGTGAATTTAAGGTTGTTGAATGATAAAAAAAATAAAATCTACATTGCCATTAATTAATAAACGCCATTGTTAAGATAAATATATTTTGCAAATAGGGGAAAGGTTTCGTACATGGTTGTGTAAACTGTGTACGAAACTTTTCCCCCCCTTTACTTTTTGCTTTTCCCCAAATTTCCTTTACTTTTCATTCACAATTTTCTGTGTCTCCTCTATTCATCTCTCTCGTCTGTATTCATCTCCTCTCTGCAACTGCTAGTCCCATTCCAGTGGGCATCATACTGTTTGGATGGTAGCCTCCTGGAGCCAAATGATAATGCTGAAGACTACGGCGAACAGGACTTGAAAGAGCATTCGAGAAAACTGAATTGTTTCCTTGACTATCAGACTGCCCCGAACATGGACCCTGCCCAACAGTTGCTGGCCCAAAAGAACCAGAAGAAACTTGGATGCCATTTATGACATGCGTTGTGGGCAAGGAATGTTGATTTTGGGAATGCAATCTGGGGGACATTGGGGGTTCCTCTCCACCATAGTCAAGCTCATTCTAGAGGTAAGCTAGTATATCAGTCGTCATCACTCTCGATCCTTCCTCTTGTTGTCTCAAGATCCATTGGTAAAGTTTATCCAGGGCATGGCATTCTATGGCTTGGAAGACGAGCTTCTATTGATTCATAGCCTGGGTGTAAAGCTGCGATAGCGAATTCACAGCACTGCAGAAAGTGGTGTACATCGTTTGATCGACCTCATCCAGACGAGTCGCATCAAACTTCCTTAATTTTCTTCGCCATTAAAAACTTTCCTATTCAATTCTCTCCCTGCCCTTTTGATGACGATGATGAAAATCGCTCACTCGAACCCTAGAAAACCTAGGGAAAGGGAGAATTTGATTATACCTAAATGGCCTGAACTGCAACAATACATACTGTTCTTTATTGTGAGTAATCAGTTGTTGATTTAACAGGAGAATATATTTGATAAATGTTTACTTCTTATCCTAAAAATTTAAGAACAAAGAGAATCGAAGATATGAATTTCCAGCGCAGTTGTAGAGAGGAGGTGAATAGAGACAAGAGAGATGAATAGAGGAGAGAGAGAACATTGAGAATGAACAGTAAGACGATTTTGGGGAAAAGCAAAAAGTAAAGGGCGGGGGGAAGTTTCGTACACGATTTATACGACCGTGTACCAAACCTTTTCCCTTACCAATAATATTAAAATTTTCCATAACAAAGTACACAAATAAATTATTAAATTTGTAATAAACTAGAATGGATTAGATTAATCTTGCATGAGGTCACATCTAGGAATAAAGATTGCAATAACAATGGTTAACCAACATTTGTTATAAAGTACAAGTTGTCAAAGTTGGTGCATGTGGTACAACTCATAGTAAATCATTTTTACCTTTCTAATCAAATGTCATCCACTTCCATCAACCGCCATCCATAGTCCATATATAACATTTCCAGCTGTTATTTTAAGTAAATTCATGAAGTACCAAAAAAAAATTTCAAGTGAGTTTAAGGGATTGCTCAAACTCTAAGGAGCATATGTCAAGTTTTATGTATTTGCTTACAAACAAGAAAATGAAACCGTTTGTAACAATAATAACGACAAGCAATACCCAGAGAATAAGAACAATGAAAAGAGGGGGTTTGGAAGATTCAATGATGATGATAATTATAATGTGTCTATTTCAAAGAAAAAAATAAAGGGAAAAATGTCCCCACCACGTTAGAGTGCAATTTTTCTCTCATATGAATTTATTATTTTATTTCACTATTCTAAAAATATGGATTCCATGAGAATGATATTTTTGTCAACAATCATTGGTGTGATGTGCAGATTCACCCTTACACTGGCAATGCAGGGAACCCTCTCTGATATTGTTTGTATAAAATAAAATATTATATCATTTTAAAAAATACTTGACAAATTAATTAAAATAGATATCTTGAAAAGTAAATGATAATTTGAAATGCTCAGCGATATACAATAATCTATTTCAAACAATAATAAAATGATAAATTATGTAAATAATTCATAATAAAATATTTATTTTAGTAATATATATAGCTTGTTATTACTATTTAATGGGAAAATGTTTTTGGAACCTAGGGCAGATTGGCATAGAATACACTATCCCCTTGTCTCTCTATATTTCTATTCTTCATATGAAATGACCTCTTTGCTCCCTATATAGGAAACCATTTTGTCGCTCTTCATTGGTGCACAGTCCTTCTGTCATTGGCTCAGAAAAGCCTCTCTCTTATTTTGTGTACATATTTTTTGATATTTCTTTATTTTTTGTGGGTAGTATTGAGCGTTAGGTATTTAGTGGTATAATAGGAGAAGTGGATAAAGCTTATCTCACTTGAGCTAGAAAGCAAGGGACCCTCACAAAGAAAGAGGATGATGGCAGAACCGTGTTTGTATTAAGTTGTGAAAGAGAATAGATTATTAGATGTTTCTTTTGGTTGAAAAAGGCAAGTTCAGCTCCATTCAGACAAAAGCGTCACCTTCCATGCATCATCAGCGGTAATGTTGTCTGGTGCCATTCATTCAAAGCTCGTCTCATGGCTAGGGGTTTTAACCATCAAGAGTCAAGGGCCCAATTACACCTGGCTTGACCCACGACTGGACTCTTGGCCTGGGACCACTGGCGGTACTGGAAATTTTCTTAACAAAGGAATTGCAAGCCCCACACGCGTGCGTGCTGGGTTGAGTGGGTTCATACGTACAGTGTAGCCTCATACCGATCCGTGGGCTGTCATCACCGTGCATTTTATGGACAGTGGTCCTAGTCCTACACAAGGACATGTTACATCTCTGCTCGAGTGGTGTGGAAATCCAATTTCTTCCAATCGTAAACCTATTAAAACCTGAGGTTGGCTTAAGTTCTCGTACGCCTCTAGGCGTACAAATGGAATCCAATAGAGGGAATGAATTTCATCCATGCACTTTTGCGTACGAAAATGGTTATCGTATGAGAACTTGAGCTGGACTCTCATAAACCCTAAAAGTAGGAGTGTCAAAAATCAAACCGACTCGGTTGGATCGATCAAAAACTGACTGAAAAACATAAGCAAACCCATTTTCTTATCGGTCGTGTTTGGTTTAGGGTTTTTAAGTAACATCATGGATCCAAAACCGACTAGACGGACCCAAAACTGAAAAAGCAACTGAAACGAAAAAAAGAAATGTAGTTTGTTTGTTTTTTTAACTTTATTTTCTCTTTGGGAAGTAGTTTTCTGTCCCAGAGTATGGCTTAAGCCAGCACTTCCATGTAAGAGAGAAGAGAGAGAGATACATGGAAGTGTTGGCATAGGCCACACTCCCAAAGAGTTCTTTTTTCCTTCTCTTTTTTTAATGGAAAAAGAACGTTGTTTGGTCACGTGGTTCCTACGGGTTGTGCCTAGACACAAAAGTACATGAATTTACCATACCACCCCTTGTGGAATAAAAATACCCATCCATGTTGATATTCATGCATACGCTCTCATTAGCCCTTGTGCTGGTGCATGGGCTACATGAACAAGTAGCGAACTCTTGCCTTTTTTATATATCAAAAACACAACCAAACCGATAAAAGACCAATATGAAAATCTGATAAAAACTCGAAATTGATCAAACCGAAATCGAAACCAACTGAAACCGAATATCACCTTAGGAGTTTGGCTTTGGTTTGAACCAATGTATAAATCGATCGAAAGTGGACCGGATCGATCGTTTGGCACCCCTATGTGAAAGAGAATCTAGGCAGACAAACAAAAAACGTGTAAATGCTAAAAGCCTCAAAGCCACTGATAAGTGTATTCACAAAAGTACCCTCTTAACAAGGGGACCCTGTAAAGCATGTGGGATTGAATCATATTGAGGCAGAACTGGCAGAAGAGGATGTCCTGACTCCTGAGTCTCCTTGTAGTACTATTGTCCTTCTTGTCTTCTCTAAAATTCATAAGAGGTATTTTAAAGTTCATAGCTAGGGGTGTTAATCTGTCATTCATGAATGGAATGTTTGGATCGGAATTTTCAATTTCAATGCTTTTGGTAGAGGATAATGATCATGTATTATTAATTATACCATAGTTTATAAAATTGATGGGAGAAGATTTTCTGAACAAACATCATAAGGGAAGTGCACCAATGAGATGCGATAAAACAGTATCATACATTGAAGGCAATAATGTCATTTCATGCAAGGAGGAAAGAGACAGACATCCCATTTCTCACCATCTAATAAATTGATTTTTTTAATTTAAGGATTGAAAAAAAAAAAGAATGCTACCGGGTCGCATGGCTCCTACGCCTAGACACAAGACTACAAGATTACTCAAAAGTATTGCCTTGCCTCCTTCGAAATAAAAAAGTCACATCTATGTTGTTGCCCTTGTATGCACTCTCATTAGTCCCCATGCTGATGTAGACACTACACGACCAGACAACGATCTCTCTAACTTACAGATTATACGGGAAATATCATTCTAATGTTATTTTGACATAAGAGGTCCATGTAGTCCATGCGGATTATTATTATTTTTCCTATTAATTCATTGGAACCAGAGATGGGTTATTAAATTTTCAAGATCACCTTCAGTGCACAAATTTGATAGAATAGGAGTGTGGTATGCAACATAGATCATGTACAGCGCGTTGCCCTGTGCTGTGCAGACACAAGGCCACGTGCAATGATCGCCTTACCCCCGCTTGGGCAAGGCGTTTAGGCAAGGGTAATACGATCAATGCGTGCCGCTTTGTGTCTGCGCAGCATGATAAGATGGGCAGCCCGCGCTATAGAAGATCTAGATCCGTGTGATATGCAATGTCACCAATCTCATCAGTCTTTCAAAAAATTGGAATCTTTTACCGAAAAAAAAGAAAGAATTGGAATCCGATCGATGGAACCGGCATGACTAATCCCGCTCGATTCTGGACTTTTTGAAATGGCCGATTCTAGGGTGTTTTTGGATCGATTTCGACCGATTTCAAATCACATGATCTGATCCGGAATTGTCAGGACCGATTCGACCCCGATTTCGAATTTAAAATCATTGAATGGGCGCGCATTGGCTTGACCGGCGAGATTTCGAGTTGCGGAGTCGATGATTCCAGCACAGTGTCAACGTCCAATGGGAAGTTGCTCACATTTCGCTTGGCCGAAAAACCGTGAATAAACTGGTAAGAGTTTTCTCATATCTCAATGACACAGTGAAAGAGAAACCGGAGAATTAGGGTTTCAACTATCCAAGGCTATTTGTTTTGCATTTGCCATTGTTGATTTTGAATGTAGCCGTCGCCTATAAATGAAATATCGGAAATGGAAGGGATGGTAAGGGTTAAAAAGAGCAGGGAAAGAGGGTGGATGCTATCAAAGTTTCCAGCTACTGGTAGAGGAATCCAAACCATTACGCCCTGCCGGAAAATATGCGAGTTCGGTAGTTTGATTTGATTTTGGAATGAATGAGAACAAAAGGTGGTATCGAGCTAACATCAATACCGCCGAGCTGCCGCAGAAGATTATGTGTGTCATACACAGGAGAGTGTGTGGGGTCGTGGTTTGTGAAGCTTCTCCTTTCTAGGGGCTACAAAGTCCATGAAACCGTTAGAGAGTCAGGTGAGTTAGGTGACTTTCTTGTCTCTTAGATTTCACCCACCCGCTGGTACTTCCCCTTTTCTGGCCCCTCCCGGTCTTGACCAACCTTGAGGATCAACTAGTGACTATTTACGCTTGGTTTCTTTATTTGCTAATCTATTTGATGAAATTATTATGCTTGTTTTTTTTCCTGGTTACTTGGCTGTGTTGGAATTGGTGTGTCCATCAAACCTAGTTTAATCGATAATTATAATTAATCTACACGATGTTATCAGGGATTGGTTGACCTTAGCATAATACCTAAATTCGTTCACAACTAGGGATGAAATTGGGCCTTCTATTCATATGATTGTCGCACTATGCGTTCTCAGGAAAGGCGATTTCAAACACAGATGTGAGTATACATATCTATGTATATTAAACTGGATCACATGAAAATCTTGAATGAATTAGTGTTAGTTAATGTTGTATTTATAAAGTTTTTAAAATGAATTTAAGATTCAAAACTCCTCTTGTGTTGTTTTGTTTTCATTCCTCACGACTGCATGCATTTTTTGCATGGTTTAGTATAATGCAACAGTAAACTCTTTTCGGGTGTTTTGAATGGGTGTGGTCAAGGGATTAAGGGAATCTGACCTAACTGGTCGTATGATTATCTTTTCGGGTTTTGAAGGAATTCATCGATCACACAACACCCCAGATGCACTTTTCTACTTCATCCATCCTATTTTAATTCTTTGTGAAACATCATCAACTATATCACCTTCTCTATTTATGATTAAGCTCAAATACCTAAAATAATCACTTTGTGGAATCTCCCTTTCATTAACATCTCTACCATTGTAGGATGTGATGGAATATTTCATGTTGCAAGCCCAGCCCCATTGGGAACAATACTAAATCTTGAGGTAAGGATAGCTCTCCTTAGGCTATTTAGATGTGATTACGTCAAGGTTCTAAAACTCGGGTTTCGACCAACCAAAAACCGAGATATAGTCGAAACCTGTGATTTTTTCCCAGCCAACTCGAGTTGTTGGTTTCGAGGCCTGAAAATGTTTTTTTTTATCTGATTTTTCGTATACAACCTATTTTTTGACATTCTAAACACAATGCATGAACTATTTTTCACCTAAAAAAAAAAAACTCAAAATGGTACTTGTGGTTTTTTACCCAAGTTTACTAGTGTACACACAGTGTACTGAGAATCATAGTTGTTAAGACAGACACTTATTTATGTCAAACATCATCCAGTAAATGATTTCATTTACTTAAGATATCATTCATAAATAAGCAAATACTCTTTATTTGAATCCAATAAAAATAGTTAGAAAAATTAAATTCCAAAAGGATAAAAAGTCAACCCCCTAGTTCAAGAACAAAAACTAGATTTTCAGCAGTAGGTGAAATTTTCAACTTTCTAATGCTGGGGTTTTTCTCAAATCTAAAAATTCCATAAATCTTAATATGGTAAAAAATTGCTAAAAACCAAGTAAAATATTCATTTGTTTTGATGTCTAAAAAATTATTTTCATTCAGAGCCATTTTGACAGCATTTGCATACACCAAATTAATTTTGACCGGAACATAACTCCTTTAATATAGAGCAGATTTAACCGGAACATAATTCCTTCAACAAATCCAAGATTGCTTAAATCTGATTTATATTGAAGGAGTTATGTTTCGGTCAAAGTTAATTTGGTGTGCGCGAATGCTGTCAAAATGGCTCTGAATGAAAATAATTTTAAGTAAATGAAATAAAAAATCATTTACTTAAATGATATTAGGCATAAATAACTGTCTATCCTAGTTTCTAGGTTTCCTCAAGTTTTGATGGGCATGAATGTCGAAACTTGTGAAACATTGGTTGTTTCGGTCGAAACTCGTTGATACCAGTGACCTTTTTTAACTCCACCCACATCTTGTCAAGAAACCGAGATATCTTGGTGGTTTCGACAGGTTTCGATCGAGTTCTCTTTCCATGGATTACGTACATTACCTGGTTCGTGGATGTTTTAGTAGGTGTGGTGGTGGGGCTTATTGTTGGGATTGGTGGCTTTTATTTAGACTAGTTGATGGATTGGTTGAATAGTCTATTTGTGTTGTCCATTAGAATGGAAGGTGAATGGTCTTCAAGCAAGGTTTTAGACCTCCGTTTTGCCCCCGGTTTCGCCAGGCCACGAAACCGAGTTCTGCTGAGATCTCAGAGTTGGTGTATTTTTTCCCGTCTTGACTCGGTGGTGGGTTTCTGTGGCCATATGGCCAAGATGGGTCCTGGAACTTGACATCCACCCTATTTTAGGCCTTACAAACATAATGAAAACATTAGTTTTTACAAATTCAAACCCAAAATGGTACTTTGATTTCGGACCCTAGGTTGGTAGTCTATGGTGTACGTGAGCTCTACCCTAGGCTATTCCACACAATATTTAGAACACATATAATTAAAGTAGAAGTGTAAAACAACTTAATTAAGTGTTAGGAATTAAAAACATCAAACCATAAACCATAAACCATTTAAGCATTAGGCATCATATTCATAATCATACATGGTGATGGTTTGACGGTATGTTAATTGTTGTTAGAAACTTAGAAAGAGATAGAGATTACACAGATACAAGTGTTAGTGTGTAACAAGTACTACCATGTAAGAGTAGCTAGTATTGAAATGAGTGTCGGGCCAGATCATCAAAACGACCATGTTGTTGTTGTTGTCGAATCAAGCTCTGTTCTAATTGAATCACAAATGCTGGCCATAACATATTATGCTGTTCTTGAGATGCAATGCAGCTCCCTCTCTTGATGTTGAAGCTTCAATCTTGAATCTACAAGTTTTAATCTTCAGTTGAGGTGAGATTAGCAAAAAAAAAAGCACCAAAACCGTCACTTCCAAGTGCTTTTCCTTCACAGTAGACCAAGAGAGGCGAGATTTCGAGTTAAGGTCGAAATCTCTCCGAAAGGGTGCCTTTTTTATAGTTTGGTTTGGTCGAGATCGAGATATACCACGAGATCTCGGCGAGATACCAAGATCTCGACCGAAATCTTGCACAAATTCTGTATCGCCTACCATCTTGCTTTGAGACTTCACGAGACCGAGATATTTTTGAGATCTCGGTGAGATCTTGCCGAGATCTTGTACTATGTCTTCAAGTAAGTGGAAGAGTAGAGTCTTCAATAAGGTTGCGTCTTTCAAGAGTGTGGAAGTGGTTGGTGGTTGAAGTCATTAAGCAAGGTGGAGTTTTCCAAGAGAAACTTTGGAAGAAGTGTGTTATGGGTTTTATCTAAGGAGAGAGAAAGCAACAAAGTAGAGGAGACTGTAGAGAATAGAGAAGAGAGAAAAGAAGAAAAAGAGTGTAAGAAGCCAAGGGTGTAGAGATACCAAGAGAGGGAGAGAGAGTGATGTAGATCCTGGCCAGAAGAAGAAGTAGAAGAACCAGACCCAGCTGGCCCATCGAACCAGGTCCTTTTTGGGCCAGAACTGGACCAGCTCGAGCCAGCTCAGCAGGGCCTCTAGAAGCTGCCCAAAGATGCTCCACTATTCTGGCGGCCTTTTCCCTTGACCAGTCAACTAGGATTGCTGCACCTTAGTTTCTTATTTCATGATTGCAGCCTTTAGTAGTTACTAAATTTACTAGTTTCTAATTCTGTTCCTTGCATGTTGGTTGAACTATAAAGCCTAGTTTCTATTTTTTGAAGTTGCTATTTCTTTTAGAAGCTACTATTTCTTAAGTTTCTAATTATGTAAGCTGACGTATTCCATTAAATAGGCAGTCCCTCTTGTAATAGAAACAGTGAAAATTAATGAAAGAATTTTGAGGCATTATTGCACTCAGTTATGAGAGTAAATCCTTGTTTCAACAGCTGGGACAGCTATGGGTGAGAGACCCAGGTTGAGAAAGCCTGGGTCTGCAACAACTGCTGCTGCTACTAATCTTTTCTTCTATCTTCTTCTCCCTTCTCCTCTTTTCTTACCCTGCTCAAGTACTGCTGCTGCTACTAATCTTCTCTTACCTTGCAATCAACCCCTTTTGTATTGCTGCTATTGTGTGATCAATACAAGTACTGTGAAGTGTGAAGACTCTTTGAAGGCTTGAATCAATCCACCATCAATTGGAAGTGCTGTTGCCATCGATTGAAGACTGCTGTTGCTCCCCTGCAATTCAACTTGTTGCTGCAACTTCTGAGTTTGATATCTTCACTTCCACTGGTTAGAACAGGCTAACACTTGGAGGGGTTTCTCACTGGCCCTGGGCCTCTACTCGATCCTAATTCCAGCTCAGTGACTCAGTCTGCTCGTTGGTTTGGTCTGTAGAGCCTAAGTTTCTATTGTAATGTCACCCTCATATCTCTCAACTCAGCCATCGACCAGAGTTTGGTTGCATTCCACTGGCTGGTTTGATTTTTACACTCTCATACTCTCTAATTTCATGACCTGTTGGATACTTGTGTTCTGACCATTCGAATCTACCCTAGTTTGGAGACTTGGTTCAGCCTATCAAGGCCTGTACTTGATCCCTATTACAGCCCCTGTTCTTGGCTGTAAACTCTGAGTTCTAGTTGAACCCTAAAGCCTAATTACGGCCCTAGTGTGCATCCTGCTGTTGGGGTTATTTCCTGGTTGTTTGCTTGACTATTGTGGGTTATTTGGGACTAGATTACTCGTAATCTGGTCTTACATTAGAGAGAGGGAGAGAAAGAGAGTGAGTGACCAAGTAAGAAAAGGGAAGAGAGAAAGGGTGTACAAAGGACTTGGGTTTCGGAAACAAATTGCAAGGATGGTACTGTTTTACTTCTTTTGTTCTTAGTGGAAGATTGAATCACTTCGTGGATGTGGACGGTATTGCCGAACCACGTAAATTTTTTGTCTTTTGTGTGTATGCTTGTTTTTCTTTTCTGTTCTCGTTGATCGTGCACATGCGCTCTTGTAGTGCTTAAGAATACATAAGGTCTTCACATCGGAAACAAGAAGTTGTTCCCCCTCCCCCCAACAAATGGCGTCATCAGCCGAAGAACCTCCAATGATGGACGATGGGAGTGACTATGGTGTGAGGACGGGAGACCTTCTGCATCCAGCCATGGACGATGAGGAGATGGCAGAGATCAGATCCATTGGAGAGAAGCATCAGATAGAATGGAACGATACTATGAATTTGATAACATTGGCTTGGTGGTTTAAGTTCCTCAATACCATGGAGATCAGCCCAGACCCGGGGAGCAAACAAGATGATGGGTTTCAGAATCCCTTCGATGAGGTCTTGGAGTTTCTATCTTGGTTGAATGCAAACGCAAGTGAGAGATGCTTCTTGCAACAGAATTTGGAGTATTTACAAGATCCTGCCTTGCCCTGGTATGAATTTAAAAGCAATTAATTGGCTTATTTACGGACTCTAATTAGGGTTTAATTGGCCCATGGCCCATGGCCCATGGGCCTCTTAGTGCTTTGCCTAATAATGAGCCCTTTTAGGCCATCCAGTGGTGATCATATTTATACCTCTTATCACCCAATTCCAATTGGAACTGATCGAACCTAAAGGGGGCTCCAGGTAAGGGCTCATTTATCGCCACACCAAAATGTTGACTTATTTGGGTTTTTTTATGCTGATGGGTCTGTGCCGATGGTGATCGACTATCTACCACAAGTTATCGCACATTTATTGGTGTTAACCTTGTCTTGTGGCACAACAAGAAGCAAACAATTGTGGCTAGATCCAGTGTTGAGGTTGAGTATAGAGCTATGGCTCATACTATAGTTGTGTTGATGTGATTGAGTTCATTTCTTCAAGAGTTGGGTTTCCCTGTTATTCAAACCATGAAAATGTATTGTAATAATCAAGCTGCTGTCTAGATTGCCAGCAACCCGATTTTTCACGAGAGAACCAAACATAGTGAAGTTGACAGTCCCTTTGTATGGGATGCTGTTATGAAGGGAAGCTGATTGTTACTCCGTTTTTCTCATCTGTTGAACAGTTGGCCGATCTATTTACCAAGTCTCTGTTTGGACCTGCTTTCCGTAAGTGTTGTTTCAAACGGGGCATGGGAGATTTGTATGCTCCAGCTTAAGGGGGAGTGTTAAATTATGGTCTTATAAGGAGGCGTGGACTCCTATTGGTGGTAGTTGTATTTTCCCTATCTCACGATTGGGGGAGTCTTTAGTTGTTGTTTAGTTCATTTCTTATTTGGTCCAAGTTTCCTTGTTTGTTTAGATTCCTTATTCAGTTATAATTGCCTTTAGTTGTTAAGAAATAAGGATTATTACCAGCGATAGACCACACTGTGCCTATCGCTGGTTCAGTTTCTCCCATCTCTTTCTCTCTCTTGATCTTCCCTTCTCCAATCTCTGGGAGAGTTGGTTGTTAATTTAAACACTTACTCATCCCATTAGGACTCCTAATATATGTTAGTTTCAGCCCCATTGGAATTGAAGTATGCAAGATATAAACATATTAAGTTTCTGCCCTATTTCTCAGTTTAGAGGTTCACTGCGATTCGGTTTCTTTAGATTTGGTAATATTTGTTTGCTTCGGCCTTGCTTACCTCATCAATGTGTAGATTTCCAGAAAATGCTGAGCCATCTCACTAACATAAATACATCTTCCATGGGACTTCATGCTGTTTCTATATCAATTCTTAAATTATTGTCTCGCAGGTAGAACTTATTGAACCTTCCGTGACTGGTACACTTAATGTTCTTAAGACATGTAATGGAACAAGAATGAAGAGAGTTGTAGTTGTGTCATCCATAGCTGCTGTTTGCATGAACCCAAACTGGGCAAAGAATCAAGTCATGAATGAGACAGATTGGTCTGATAAGGAACACTGCAGTGAATTCAAGGTTAACTATCGAGAAATATACCATTCAATATAACTAATTCTGCTTGTAAATTCATGAGAAAATTACCTAGATCCACTAGATAAGAAAAAGTATTACAAAACAAATAGGTTTACAGGCAAACCTACTTGTTTTGTAATACTTTTTTCTTATCTAGTGGATCTAGGTAATTTCCCTCAATTCAATTACATGTACTAATTGTCTTGAAGAATTCATCAGATTGTGGAGACAAATTAATAGATGTTGTGGATGTTTCTGTCATCCAGGCTGTGATTTCTGGTCCCCTTGATTTCACCATATTATTATCAATAAATTTTGAGCTTGTCTGTAATTCTTATAGTCTTGTGCAAATTGGGGATTTGAGTTTAATGTGCTTTAGCTTTAGTGTCTGAGAGACCTATCCTCTATCTTCTGATGTTAAGAGTTGTAAAGACTGAATGAACTCTGCAGGGCTTTGTGTCAATTTGTGTGGTTTGAAGCATTGATCCCTCAAAACCATGGAACTAAATCTCAGTCAAAACTGACCGAAATCTCCAAGTTGTCTCGGTTTCAGGCCTGGTTGAAACGAAACCTCAAAACAAGATCAGGCTCGTCTCAGTTTCAGGCCTGATCAAAACCAGGTACAAAACCGAGATCTCGATCCTTGCTCAAAACTGGGTGATGATTATTTCCCTTGGCTCCAGCATAGAAAGATGTGGTGTATTTCTGCTCTTTAGGTTATGAATGTATGTCATATGGTTTTGTTGAAAACATATGTAAGTTCCATAAACTCGGTTTAGTGGTGTAGGAAGATGTCTTCCCGTTGGAAGTTTTTTCCCTTGAAACCAAGGGTTGAGTAATCAAATTTGGTCGCCACCAATTCCAATCCGATTCGGGTCCGAATTGGGAAGAATCGGCCAAAAAACCCCAAAAAAATACCATTCCAGATTGGCCAGAATTGGGATCGGCCGCAATCGATTTGGCTGATCGGATCCCAATTCCTTGAACCATGCTTGAAACACTGTTATACATCATTGCATATCAGGTGATCCATGCCAAACATGTTTTTTCCATGGAAATGGAGCTTTGATTTTGATTCATGACTGAACAGATGGAAGTGAGAATCTGTGGACAACAAACTCGGAATGGTCATAAATGTCTGTGATGTTGTTGAAGCACTGATGCTTGTGTATGAGAAGCCTTAAGCACGGATTATACACATGTACTGCCCATACAGCATTAAAACAAAGGATCTGCAGAAGCTGAGGAGCTCATTTTCTAACAACAGCTATTCAAACAAGTAAGTGGGCTTTCATGTACTAAGAAAAAATACAGGTGAGGCCATGGTGACCTCAGACGATCCAGGCTCAACTTGTTATATTACAACTTGAAAATTTTGCTTTGCTCAACCTTCCCAACCCTCCGCAGGTTGGGCTTGGGTTGTGTTTGTTACTTTGACTTAGGTCTAGTGTATAGCTCTTTGAGTTGAATTTAGGTTGCCTCAGACCCAGCCCAAGTTGCATCTCTGGCATTTTCTGCCTAATTTTCCTATGCCTCAGATTTTATACCTGAGTGCTGTCATGAGTCTATCTCTCTCCTCCCCTATATGAAAAGATATCTCTGCTCCCTTGTTTTAAGGAAGAGAGAGACAGACACATGGGAGTGCTGGCTTAGGCCACACTCTCGTACAGAAAACTGCTGCCCATTTTTTTAATATTTGAATCAAATGTACATGATAAATTCTATTCCTTGTTAATGTTTGAAAAAAATGACCCTAATAAATAATGATCGTTTTGTTGGTGAAGATGTAAAATGTTGGCCGAAACATTTAAAATAGGACCTAAACCAAATTAAAATAGAATAAGGAAAATGTGTTAGCGGTACTATAACTAGGAGAGCCAGCCAGAAATACTGCATCCAACAGCAGCATGAAAAAGATGGACAAGATCACAATTCTCTTCGAGTTTGAGGACACAATGAATAGTAGATGGAGTTTTTCTTCACCCATGGTGATAAGAGAATCTCTTAATTCATTCATTTTGGTGAGTAGATGGTACTCCTGGAACAATGCTAAGGACATTTTAGACTTTGTACAACAGAGGTAGAGCGAATAATGATACTCCAATGGTTAGAATTAACTCTTGCTGATTGATGCGATGACGCAATGGGAGTCAATTCTCGCTGATTGATTATGTAGGTGCTACATGATCAAACAGTGATCTCTTGCAAAAATGATTTTTTTTTTTTGAATGGATGAAAATAGATTAGATATTATCAAGAATGCATCAATTCTTGATGCTATGATGCACTGGCAGTCAATTCTTGCATGGTCAGCATTTTTAGACTCCAAAAGGCCTTTCAACGTATGTGTGAATTATTAGATTTGTAAGTCAAGTGTGAAATCGATAAAACGTGAAATCTCATGCCCAGATTATTGGCCTGATTTATTTTCATATCACCTGTTTTAGGGTTTCGTTGTTTTATTTTGTTTTGTTCCTATCCCGTCATATCAAAATCGATTCAATGGACTAATTCTTAAAATTTCTAAATCAAAACTAATAGTTATCAGTCCGATCATTTTCAGTCTCGTATCAGTTTCGATTTTCATTTAAAAAAAAAGAAAGAACAGTGTAAAAATATCTATTCTCATTAGAACAACCCAGAACCGAGTCAGGCTTGAATTTTCAGTTCATGCGTCTGGCTGGTTTTTTGGTTTGCGTTCCATTTTGATACCTTTATTCCAAGGATCCGGTTCCTCTCCGGGGAGTTCAGTGCCCAAGGAGTGCTCAAGGGGCATTCAACGGTTAGATTGTATTGCACACATTCCTAAATGTGCATCAAGATGTGTACAGCACAGCCCAACAGCTGGATGCTCCCTGGAGAGGAGCTCAATCCTTATTCCAACGTTGGATCCCTTTTTCTTTGGAAAACTCTAAGCTTTGGTGAGGTAAATAAACTTTAAAATACTGTTTATAATTTCAATACAAACACATCTTTGGGCATTGTTTCAGGATAATTCATTGGTGACAATGATATGCAGTAGGACTCAATTTCTCAATTCTCATGGCGTCAACATTTTTATACTCCAAAAGACATTTCAATGTTGGGTGAATTCTTTTCAATGCACCTTTGAAAATCTGGAATGTTTCTAAAAGGAACCCAGTATCCCTTGACCCACGGAGAAGAGATAATTCATTCATCCACAAGTTCTTACCCTCCGATAAAGATTAGAAAAGGGTATTTTAGACCGATATAGTATTGGCACAAATCGATCGTATCGGATAAATTTACCCCTGATTCTCTTTTTAAAAAATGATTTTTTTGACCATTTTACCCCTTGTTTGTACTGTATTACCAATACGGTATCTAGATTGATCACTTACAAATTGGTATGTATCACCTGATATGGAGATACGATATCGATAGCTCAAACCATGATTTCAGACCTTGAGCAACAAGAAAGAATTAATGATGGTATTCATATTTTTCTCAATTCAATCATAGTGTCAAACCATGATTTCAGACCTTTGGGATCATGGGTGCAGGGGCCTTGCGGTGGAGGTTCAGGTGGAGGGGACTTGAGTAGGGTGGGGTGGACATGGTGATTGGAGAAGGTAAAGTTCAGGGATGGCCCGGTGGGATTTGCAGGGAAGGGAAGGTAGGGGCAGGGGTAAAATTGTCTAAAATGTAGGGGAGGGAGGAGACACTGTTTATGGCTAATTTTGTAAATCCAAACCTAATTTTATATATATTTGTTAGCTGAATCAGTAGGTGGTTAGTTTTGTAAAGAAAAACATGATTTTGTCTAATCTTGTAATTAATTTTTTTCAGTTTATTCTGTTAGTTAGTCGGTCCAATTTGTTTCGGTCTTTAACTGTTTCTAAAAATTCTAAAGCAAAGCTGAAATGATAAGGAGTTCGGTTTGTTATAATTACTTTTTTTTATGTTTTTTTGGGACTTCAATTTGAGACCCCTATTCTCATAGCACGGGAAATATGTACCAATGGCGAGACTTGAAATCTAACTGACAACGCTTTCGGAGTCTGCAAGCAAATTGAATTCTATTTCAATGTGTTATTAGATCCCCTTTTTTCTTTGGATGACTCTAAAGAGTTGAGTTCTGATCCTATTCTCGAACGAGAATGTGAATCAGCTTAGGTTGGAATTTTATCCCCTTCAGTTTCCTGTACGGTCCAGTTCTCCAATGCTTCTAATAAAAGGAGTATAATGACTACCCTATCTCTGCCCAAACACTCTACCCGTGTGGGGTCAACCTCCTTTTATTATAGGCACTGGGAACTGAACCAAGTCAATTCTCGTACGTAAGGTTAGCATTTTCAGACTCCGAAAAGCACTTCAACGAGTTTTTGTGTATGTGTTGTTTGTATTGTTTGTAGTGTGTGTTTCATAAGTTTGTCGTCATTTGTGCCATTTCATATTAAAAAAGGATTTTGTTGTCCAAAATAGAGAAAAACCAAGAATTGAAGGTGTCCAAGAATTGGAGGTGATAATTATTCGAACGGGCCAAGTGGAAGTGCAAACTGCAAACGAATCTTTCGCTCCCAGACAAAAAACAGAGAACGGAGGGTGCGCCAACACACCTTTCGCCCAAGCGCACCCTCTCCTCTCTCTGTCTCTCTGTCTCTCTGTTTCTCTATTTCATTTAAAATGACTTTGTTGCTCAAAATAGAGAGAGAACGAGCGAGAGGTCCAAACGAATCCTCAGCTCCCGGACAAAGAACACAGTTGCCCAATAATAATGTGTTTCTACAGGCTTTAACCATATTTGCCCCGGCCCACCAAACTCCCTCAGAACCATCCATTTTGTTTGTAAAATGCATGCTAATTTCATGTAAAATTTTTGAGTTAATGATCAATAAATGCCAAGGAAAATAAAATTTTTTCTTCTAATTTTGTTTCTTCTCTTTTTTTGTCCTTCTAGGTGTCACAATCACTAGTGAAGTATAATGTTTATTATTTGTCACTTGACAGTGCATTAGTTATCCATGTGATAGAGGATCCCATATACATCTCAGTGGCCAAATTTTAATCCAAAATATGCAAGGAAAATTGATCACTCTAATTCAAAGTTTTAATAAAATTACCAAAATACCATCAAATAGAGACAAATATAAAATATAGAATGACATATTTTTTAATTTTAGCTACTTCCCTATTCATTTTCAGCTGAAATGGTACTGATGAGATGCTTGTCTGGTCTTCTTTTACATGGATTAACCCATGCATTACCATGTGGCAAATAGCGTAGCATTATATTTCCCTATGCATAGTGACAGGAAAGAACCCTCGGCCTCCCCCCCTCTCCCTTTTTTTTTTGATTAAGGACAATTTTCCCTAACCCATAAGCACACCAACAAACATGAGGCAAAATCCCTAGAATCTGCCATCAGTAGTTGGAGATCTTACCACCATTCTAAGGGTGGCAATGTGGAACCTAGGGATTTAAATCATGATATCAGTCTCGACTGATATTGATACCGAAACAGATTGATCATAATGGGTTGGATCAGACCATTTTGCCCCCAAATTTAGATTAAAAAAATTTGATTTTTGGATAATTTAACCCTCATTAGATACCAACACCACCTATCCACATCAGTATTGGTATCAGTCTCCTGTGATATCGTTACGTATCGACCAATATGATACCAATATTTAATACTATGGTGGTACGTCCTATTTTATGAAGTTTTTTATACCAAAGATCTTGTAGAACATGTTTGTACTGTAAATGTGAGTAACGTCCCTCACATGATATGTAAGATCAACAAAACTTTACGAACGAATACTGAAAACTAGTAAAAGAAAAGGGCATTCGTACATGAATCTGTTATCACATGTTCTCATCTGTAATTGCAAGTTGATATGGTATGTAAATGGAGCTGAAATTTAACTCATAATCTCATGGTCACTTGTCATATGTCAAGTTTTAGCCTAATTAGAATTAACCATGTGACAAATTAAGGGTTAAAATGTCATGACCAAAAAGAAGGTGTATTGGCTTTAAGTAGGGTTGTAAACGGATCGGATTCGGCTCGGATAGTGCTATATCCGCATCCGCATCCGATTAGCTATTGGACGGATTCGGATAGTACTAAACGGATACGGACATAAATACGGATCGGATATTTTATCCGTTTACATGTAAATATAGCTTTTCGGATATTTATAGCCAATCCGTATCCGCATCCGCTTAGCTTTCGGACGGATTCGGATAGTGCTAAACGGATACGGACACAGATACGAAAACAGATTTCAGCTATTCATTTACACCCCTAGCTTTAAGTGGTGCAAATATGGTCATACATGGCGGGATAGCGCTATTACGTAGATGTGGACATGTTTGAATTTTCTTACTAAAAAAAAAGAAATGTTTGAATTTGAAATTGAAATTTGACTTGTGGATAATCCTACCGATTCTTTGTAATATCCAATGGTCGGATTAATCACATAACTTTTCCACATGCCAAAATAAGAAACCATGGTTTCTCACTTTCTCATTAGAAAATTTCAAAGCAAGTTCATTGTCCGGACATTTTCGTTGATTTCATTCTATAAGTGGTTAACTTTTCTCGATTTATACCGCAAAAGTGGAAGACTCAAGAAAAGTATAATTAAGTAAGAAAAGCAAGGAACTTTTTCGCCCAAGTCATGTACGGTTTTGTAGAGAGAGCAAAAGAAAGAGGGAAGATTTAAAATTGTTGACTACCAAATTGAGCAATTTTTTATTGGTTGAACATATTTAACTCGCCATTTAGGTAAAGCAGATTGTATTAATAAGAAAAATATAATTTAGAATAGAACAAATTAGGTCAAAGTAACAGAATATGGCAAAAAGAGATGAATATATACTATCAAAGAAGAACACTGGTAGATGATGATCACAATATGTCAAAGGGATTATTACTATCAATGAATAAGAATATCAAATGATGAAGGATTTTTATCTTCAAAAGGAAACTACTTTGTTTTGATGCTTAACAAAGGAGGTTATGATTTTAAATATTTATATATGATTTTCAACAATTCATCTAATTGAATTGTACCGTTGTGCATGAACCCCTATCTCGACCAAAACATCTCTTAATTTCTTTTGAAAAGAGATGAGAGAGAGAGAGAGCTGGAGAGATTTGAGGGATCCATCTCTTCTAATCCCCAAATCTTAATATTTTGGTAAGGATTTAATCACATACCAAATTGGATAGAAATGCAAGATTTGTTCTTCTTATATTGATGAGAATTTAAAGATATGAAAATTGAATAAGTTATCAAATTTCCCTTTATCTTTACTAAAACATCTCTTAATTTCTTTTGGACAGAGATGAGAGAGAGTTAAGGGATGCATCTCTATCCAATCCCCAAATCATAATATTTTGGTAAGGATCTAATCACATGGCAAATTGGATGGAAATGCAAGATTTGTTCTTCTCATGTTGATGAGAATTTAATGACATGAAAATTGGAAATTTTTTTTTTTCTATTTTCCATTTATAACTCTCAATATTTTTCTAAAAATTTGTATATCCAATTAATTATTTTGATACATGATATAAGTGGCTTCTTTTTCCTATATATATATATATATATATATATATATATATATAGAGAGAGAGAGAGAGAGAGAGAGAGAGAGAGAGAGAGAGAGTTCATGGATTTCATTGATGATAGAGATTTTCAAGGGATCCATTACCAACCTATTCCAACCATTGAAAACAGTGATTGAAAAATATCAGTTCCCAAAAATAACAAAAAACCATCATCCATCGATTTGAGAGAGAGAAAGAATCGCTACCTAGATTATGATTTAAGGCCCATAAAGACATATATAACTCTATGACGTTTTCAATAGGGACCGATCAAACCAAAAAGTAGGGTACGGGTTAGGTTGTGATCCATAGAAGGTGTTAGGCAACCCGATCTATCTAGTTAAACTGGTCTTTATATTTGCTTAGTCAAATTAAAATAAAACAAAATACAAAAATGAAATAAATTAACAAAAAACAAGATTAGGATTAGAACACATACCTAATGGGCGTTTGGCTACAAACCAAAGATTAGTGTAAATAGACAAAATATGGATAAAATAAATATATAATATATTTACTAAATATGCCACTAAGATGCCAAAACCTAGGTTAATGCGCACAAGTGTATGAAACCATCAAAACAAGTCCTAAAATGTTAGAAGAATCAATTAAAACATAAAAATCATTTTCAACACATTTAAAATGCCATGAACTATTATAAGAAATTCATGCATAGTAAAATATACTAAAAATTATGAAAATGCCAATGAGGCTAAATGAAGTCTACAAAAATCTAAGTTCAATACAAAAAAATCTAAAAAAAGCAGTATAGGAAATCTACTTAGAAAAATAAAGAAAAAATCAAAATTATGCTTCGATAGTATGACACCGCACTTTATAAAGTTAAAAACTAAGACAAACAAATATAACGACAAAAGGAGAAAACAAAAGGAAACATTGATAGTGGACTAATTTATGAAATCATGAATGTGGAAACATCAAAACACATGCATTATGGTGATCCTAATGCTAATATGGGATGCAACACAAAATCATGAATGTTGATAAAATTAATAAGTCTGCATGAATATGAAGACCATGCATAGAAAGAAATATGATCAACAAAACAATACAGAACTATTACAAATATAAGGGAACTGAACTGAAGTGTTATAACACATTTTTTTTCCATAAAAAATAAAAGGAAATCAAAACTCATTGTGAGGTAGATGTCTCCACTACGTAGAGAGATAGTGGCTACGCCCACCTTCCACAGTACAAAATTAAGACAATGAAATTAAAGAAGAAACAAATAAGAAAAAGAGAGAATATCAAAATACCTAACGAATATCATTTTTCATCTTTTTTTGCCCTTTTTGGTTAGAATTCTGCTTTTCCTATTTTGTTGTGTTAGGATCTTTGTAGTCGACCCTATTAAGTTGGGATAAGACTGAGCTTGTTGTTGTTGTAAGTCACTTTCAAACTATTTTAAAAACTCTTATTTATCCATGGGCAATCGAAAGAAGGGAGTACAAGTTCTAAATACACATATAAATGTGTCATTTAGACAGTCCCTTATAGGTATGACAATTCATACATATTTGATAGTGAATTAATATATGTTTTCGACTTTCTAGGATCCAAATTACTTCAATTAACAAGTTGGAGATTTAAAAGGGAAAAAAAGAAAAACCTAATATGGGCAAAATAAAACTTGTATCGAACATTGCTTAATTGAGTATAAACAATCATTTTTTTTAGAAAAAAGGTTTCTATGCGCATTTATTAGAGATCTATACCAGTCTCTCTATTTTTGCCATGTAGTTATGATGATCTGCCATTCTTATTTTTGAATCAAAATAATTATTTTTTTTAAATTCTATTTCTGTCAGACGACAATATGAATGTTATCATGCTCAATTAACATACTAAAAGGGTTAGACGATATATCCAGCATGAAAGTAAACCAACATTTCTATTGACAAATAGGAAATTTCCAAGTTCATGCCCAAGTACTAATTACTTCTTCGGTCATAATTATTATCTTATTAGGTTTAGGCTCTATAATTGTTCGAAATCCACAAACTTTCCACCTGATGGTCAGGGTTTCTTTGAATACGTTCTTAAGTTCATTCAAGACTTGAGCAAAACTCAGATTGCACTATATTCAATTCTCCAAACAGTTGATTTTTTTTTTTCAAAAATTATTTCTAAAGTATTATATGGAGAGAGGGAGAAGTTGGATCAATTTAGAATGTTATAAAGACTTGGTGATGATGTAGACACCATCTGTATTGAATTTGAGAGCTAATCTGACTACCATATGGTAATTGTGGGTATGCAGGTAAAAAAACCTTTTTTTAAGTATCCTATATTATTTGTGATGAAATTTAGATGATTAGTTTTCTAACTGTTGGATAGAGGGAGAATCTCTTACATAGGCCACATCTCAATTGTTTTGCACTTGTCCTTGTCATTCAAATAGTCTTAATTTTGTTTTTGTGTGTGTGCAAAAATCCCTCGTGAAAGAGGGGGAATTTATTGAATCCCATTGTGATACGATTGGAAGAACTCACCCTCATAAACCGGTCTACAAAGGGAGGGAACCCAATATTATATATGCCCACATCCAATCCCTTATGGGACCGATGTGGGACTATTGCACATAACACATTGCCCTCACCTTGGGCCAGTGGTAAAGATCTGGGGCAAGTCGTAAAGTACTCGGATGTCCTAAGACCGAATCCCACTACCCTCACCTTGGGCCAGTCATCACTCAGTCTCAATCTAGTTCGCCACTGTGATAGAGGTTAATTGCTGTAGTCAGCGCGGTGCCCGTACTGTAGCCGAGAGGACTATGTGTAGTTCCAGTAGTTTCGTGCTCCATTATTATTAATGATTGGAGCCTTCTGAGCAGCTAAGGCCAAACAAAAATGGAAAACTTATCCTAAATAACTCGATCCAAACTCGCAAAGAATCGTAGCTAATGAACGGAATGAATGAGGAGTCATAAATAATGACCACGAAATCCTAATTAATGAGCGAATAAGCAAAATCATTAAAGGAAATTTTTTGAATCACACTGGGCACAAAGTGATTTAAAAGCCTCAGAAAAAACTTGGGAAAGGAGGACTTTCAAAGACCTTGATGTGGACAACTCAAAAAAACCCATTTAAAAAATTTAATTTATCATTATATATATTTGGTTGTAATGGTTCTCTTCAAATACTTTATTTATTCTCGCGATAATAGAGTTAACAAACACGTTTGGAAGAGTAAATTAGGAAGAATAAACGTTTTTAAGGTTTGATTAGGGACCAAAAAATTGTCATTACCAACAAAGCAAATCTAAATATAGAGCAGGACAGTAAAGATGGGTTGGGTTGGGGACACACCACACATGGGATGGGAGGGTGAGGTCTGGTGATGTAGCTTTTGTTCTCATAAGAAGTTCATCTTGGACTTGGACATCATTCTTGTCAAAAAATAATTCATGACAGCTCAAGTGTCGTGCTTAAGCATCCATTGACCCTACCCTTTGCATTGCCATATTAACGTAAGAGTTAGATGATAAAGCTAGTAAGTAAATAAATTGATAATTATCAAATCTTATTCAAGAAAAAAAAAATTTTGGTATGGAAAATTTTTATCACTCCTCTATCCTTATTCTATATTTATTCAAAATTTTGTAGTCAAAGTTTCTTTTTTAATTCCTCAATATTTTTTCTATTAACAAATTAGTATGGCAATTTTTTTATTCAAATTTGTTTTACTTTTTTTTCAATCCAACTCATTAAGATAGGTGATTATTTTAGGTATTTGGGAGATTTGTATGTGATCAATCGTATTCTTTTAAAATTTAAAATAAAATTTTATAGAATAATTATATAACCAGCTCTGATGTATGAAGCAGAATGTAACTAAAAACAATAATATAATTAATTTGAGAGTATCTTTCTAAGCTTTGTTCGGAGTATAAATTCGAATAGAAATTATTGAAAGGCAAGAATCCATATAGATTATCTCATTTATTTAGGATAAGAATATGTTGTTGTTATAGATAGAAATGTAAGGAAGAAAGAAAAATGATTTTTTTTTTTTGATTTTGGCAAAATCAAAAATAGATTCTATAATAAAGTTTTGAGTAAATATAGGGATGGAAATGGATAGTGGTGGAGAAGATGCGCAATACGCAATAGGTGCATCCAAAATCATGTGAGTTGTGAGTACGTGTGGTCCTCTTCGCTTTTCCTCTCCTTCTCTCCCTATAAATTGCAACCCACTCCTCATACCCCGCTTCAGACTTCAGTTGAGCCAAAAAAGAGGACAAGTTAGGCTGGAGTCGCTGGATTTTCTCTCTCGTTCTCTCTCTCGTTTTCTCTCTTTCTCGCTTTCGCCTCTCTCTGGTAGAAAGTGATCTTAAGAGCTTCAAATCTTAAATCCGAAATCCTCTTCTACGTCGGAATCTCTCCAGTGAACTGCCATGGATGCTCGCCGGCTATCGGAGAAAACTGCGACTGTGGAAGGGTCTGGGCCTCAGCCGAGGCAGCGGCAGCTTCATAACTCGTCGACGAAAGCTGTCCATCCTAATGAAAATCAAGCTAATCTTCCTCCGACCCCACGAGCCTCGGATGCCTTCCCGCTTCCTCTCTACCTCACCAATGGCATCTTTTTCACACTCTTCTTTTCCGTTGCTTACTTCCTTCTCCTCCGCTGGCGTGACAAGATCCGCACTTCCACCCCTCTCCATGTCGTAACCCTCTCTGAAATTGCCGCCATTTTCACCCTCATCGCTTCCTTCATTTACCTTCTCGGTTTCTTTGGTATCGATTTCGTCCAATCATTCAATTCACGTACCTCTCATGAAGCTTGGGACGTCGATGAAGACAATGAGCAGTTTCTGATCGAAGAAAACACCCGCCGTGGTCCTTGCCCTGCTGCCCTAGATCTCTCCATCTCTCCTCCTCCGAAGATCATTGATCCTGCACTCATTATGAAGCGGATGCCGGAAGAAGACGAGGAGGTCATCAAATCCGTCGTTGACGGAACCGTTCCCGCTTACTCGCTCGAATCGAGGCTCGGCGATTGTAATCGTGCCGCGATGATACGCCGTGAGGCGCTGCAGAGGATGACGGGGAGATCGCTTGCTGGTTTACCTTTGGATGGGTTTGACTACACCTCCATTTTGGGCCAATGCTGTGAGATGCCGGTTGGGTATGTCCAGATTCCTGTGGGAATCGCTGGTCCATTGTTGCTCGATGGGAGGGAGTATACGGTGCCCATGGCCACTACTGAGGGTTGTTTGGTGGCCAGTACCAACAGAGGGTGTAAGGCCATTTACGCATCTGGTGGTGCCACGAGCGCATTGCTCAGAGATGGGATGACTAGGGCTCCGGTTGTGAGGTTCGGCTCCGCCAAGAGAGCTGCAGAATTGAAATTCTACCTGGAGAATCCTGTCAATTTCGAGGAGTTGGCGGTCGTTTTCAACAGGTGTTTCAAGTTTTAAATTTATCATTCGCTTTCAATTGTTTTTCTTTTCTTTTTTTCTCGATTTTTCTACGGATATATTAATTAAATTTCACTTTGTATCTTTAAATACTTTTATATTTGTCACTGTAGTTTGCTTTTCTTACCTGTTTTCGTTGGAATTGGGAAAATATTACCTCTGTTTGAATTTTCTTTTTGAAGTTTGTAATTTGACAAATATCCTCTGCAGTATTTCTGTTTTGTATGTACACTGTATAATTGAAAAACGCACAACCTTGTTTCCTCTCATTGTTGACTTGGTATTGATTTACTTATATTTTTCTAAAAAGTAAAATTATGTTTGGTATTGGTTTCTATCTTGTATGTAAAGTCTGACAAGCCATTTTGAATTAGTGGTTCGAGTTCTTGGATCTTGACTATCTACTGAATTAAAATTTTTAGCACAATGAACCTATCTAATTCTTGTGAACTCTGTTGCTTGCAGGTCGAGCAGATTTGCAAGGCTGCAAAGCATCCAGTGTGCGATGGCTGGGAAGAATCTGTATATGAGATTTACCTGCAGTACTGGCGATGCTATGGGAATGAACATGGTGTCCAAGGGCGTCCAAAATGTCCTTGACTATCTTCAGAATGATTTCCCTGACATGGATGTCATGGGAATCTCTGGTAAGATACTTATCCCTGGCTGCTGCTTTTAAAATGATCTGAGGCTCTTAAAAATAAGCCTGGTTAATCAGATTCAAATTTCGTTTTATTATTTTTGTTACCCCGGCTAACAGAGAAACCCTTGAACCTGCCTGGGTTTACGATTCAGGCCCAGGGGAAAACCCGGTTACATAGAAGCCTCCCCCAACCCGCTTAACGCTTCATTCGTGGGGACTCGAACTTGGGACCCATGACCGAAGCACATCGTCCTAAACCCGCTGACCAAACCCACAGGGGTGATTCTGCTTCCCTTAAATTCCATTGACCATGCAAAATTTTGTGACGCTTTTTGAACACTTAGTTAACGATACTGATTTGCGGTTTGTGGTTAAACCTATTTTAAGGACCCGGATCCTCTCCAGCGCGCCTCCTCCAGCCGTTGGATGCATGCTGGAGGAGCTGGCACGTTGGAGAGGATTTCTTTCCCTATTTTAATTGTCTCAGCATTCTATATATGCCAATTGGAAATAACGTTTCTTGAATCCCAAAAATTCTTGGAATAGTGTTTCCTTTAGAGCCCTTGTCTTTTGTAACTAGATATACTATCAATATATTTGTGAAAATAGGGATCCCTCATAATAAATTTCATCTTATGAAGGGCTTTATCATCACAATTCTTATATATATATTTTTTAATTTCAATTTTTGTTCCAATTTGTGCAGGAAATTTCTGTTCAGACAAAAAGCCAGCTGCGGTAAACTGGATAGAAGGGCGTGGTAAATCTGTGGTCTGTGAGGCAATTATAAAGGAAGAGGTGGTGAGGAAAGTCCTGAAGACCACTGTATCTGCCCTTGTAGAGCTTAACATGCTCAAGAACCTTGCTGGCTCGGCAGTTGCTGGTGCTCTGGGTGGCTTCAATGCACACGCCAGCAACATAGTATCCGCCATCTACATTGCAACTGGCCAAGATCCGGCCCAGAACGTAGAGAGCTCTCACTGCCTTACGATGATGGAACCCATGAACGATGGGAAGGATCTACACATCTCTGTAACCATGCCTTCTATTGAGGTAACTGATCATTCCCCATAGCTACCCAATTTATATTTTAATCTTTATCTTGACTGGAGCTAGTGCGATGACCTTTTGTTTCTTTCCTTAAATTTTATATGGACTAGTTAAGGGCAGTCATTAGAGTGGCAGCATCTTTTGTCTGTCTTTAATTATGATTATCCTCGTTACCAGTATGAATCCAGGCCTTCGGAGACAATATGGACCCTTGCATAGCTTGTATGCATAGAGCAGCTTTGGTTTCATGTCATCAATTCTAATAGGGTCATTGATCATCTTTGAACAATTGCATGCGACAGCAATCTTGTAAAGACTGGCAATTTAGTCCACACCCCTCCATCCAAATTTAGTTGGTTTCCTGCAAATCAGCTAGAATCTATTGTGTACGAGAAAATTAAAATGGAAAAAGTTGGAATCTGTTTTTCTTGTTGCATGATTTCATCTGTTCTGTCTGGAAACCTTTCTTAAAGAGTTATGGAACTGGTCGAAAATAGGGTATTTTTTTTAGGGGGGTGGAGATGGGGGTGGGGGTGGGGTTGAACAAAATTCCTTGCCTTAGCATAAAGAATTAGATGGAATCTGAAGCAGGATTCATTTCAATTTTCTTTTCTTCTGGTGATCTGTTGCAGGTGGGTACAGTTGGTGGTGGGACCCAACTTGCATCGCAATCAGCTTGTCTGAACCTACTAGGAGTGAAGGGTGCGAACAAAGATTCAGCGGGCTCCAATGCAAGGCTGTTGGCTACCATTGTTGCTGGCACCGTGCTCGCTGGGGAATTGTCCCTCATGTCTGCCCTTGCAGCTGGGCAGCTTGTTAATAGCCACATGAGATACAACAGATCAAGCAAGGATGTCTCCAAAGCTGCCTCTTAAGACAGGAAGAAATAAAGCATGCTTGGAGAGGAAAGAACCCCCTGATGATCAATATTTGGCCAAAGAGAGAAAGAAAGATGAAAATTTTATTAAGATTGAGAGAATTTTTTAAGGGGGGAGGGAAGTGTGTTGTGAATGGGAAATGGCCCCCCCCCAAAAAAGGGGTTGTGAATAAAAAAGGGTAGTAAGATGATAAACTAGTTTGTATTCTTAGAATCATTTTATATCTTGAAAAATCGAAAACAATGTGAATTCGGTCTCTTGGATGACTGGGGAGGTCAGAATTATGTGTGAAATTGGAGGGGGGGAGGGGGGAAGAAAGAAGTGGCAGAAGGGAAAGCTAACAAAATCAGGCCAGCAAGCAGCTTTGGTGGTTGTTTGTATTTTGTCAAAGGTCCTTTCAACTGTCAGTTTTATGAAGAGGGTCTCCACTCTCCAGATCTTTGGTTTCTGTGTACCCAAAATTGTTACATGTCTATCCCACTCAGTTTCTGTTCACTCTCCAGATCTTTGGTTTCTATGTGTACCCAAAATTGTTGTATGTCTCTCCTTCAGTTTCTGTTATCCTGTATTTTATTTGTATTTAGGTTTGTATGTAGGGATACCTCAAGATGTTATTTGTAGGTTTCTTGAATTGATGTTCTTCTGCCGAGCTGCCTGGGTTGTATATTTAAACCTCTTCTTTTCTGTTTTTTTTTTTTTTTTTTTTTTTTTTGGTTTTAAGTGGTTAAAATTAAAGAGTCCAAAACTCCAAGTATACCCACTATACAATCAAATTAATAACAGAAAGGGAAAATTTCATGGACACTCCCTATAAATGAATCATATATCACGGATACCCCAAAAAATCCTAAAATATTAATTTTCCCCAGTTTCCCTGACTTTAAGCAAAATTAGCACCTAAAATTGAAATCCTCAAAAAATCCTAAGATATCAACCTTACCCAGTACCCCTTAACGTTAAGCACAGTTGAAATTGCCCATTTTAATCCCGTTAGTTATTTAAATAAAAACCACTCATTCCATCTTCTTCCCTCTTCAAACCATTGAAGACCTGCGACAACTCCATCTTCGGCAACCATAGGCTTTTTTCATTTACATCAATAGACACGCCAAGCTCCTTACAACGTCATTAGAAACTCTATGCGTTTCTGACCTTGTTTTCCTAATTTGAGTAGGGTTTTTTTCAATTTTCTCAATTGAACAAACAGACACGGTTAGCTCCTTGCAAGACTCAAGCAGATCCTGGCGAAGCCGATTCAATTGGCGGATCAGGTGACCAAGTTCGCTGACAATGCCCAAACCTTCAAGCAGGAGTGCGCCGAACTTAAATCCAAAACGGAGAAACTCGCCGTCCTTCTCCGCCAGGTTGCCTATTCTAGTTCCGACCTTTACGAGCGCCCAACTCGCCGTATCATTGATGACACAAAGCAGGTCTTCGACAAGGCTCTCGCTCTTGTCTTCAAGTGCCGCGCCAATGGCCTCATGAAGCACGTCTTTACCATTATCCCCGCCGCTGCCTTCAAGAAGATGTGTTCCTAGCTTCAGAACTCCATCGGTGAGGTCTTCTGGCTCCTCCGTGTTTCCACCTCCGTCGACGACCACGACGATGAGTACCTTGGCCTTCCCCCATCGCCGCCAACGAGCCCATCCTCTGCCTCATTTGGAAACTGATCGCTACCCTCTACACTAGATCCGTCGACGACAGGTCTGACGCCGCCGCTTCCCTCTTATCCCTCGCTCGCGACAACGACCGTTACGGAAAGCTCATCATCGAGGAAGGTGGGGTGGTGCCCCTTTTGAAATTAGTCAAGGACGGACGACCGGAAGGCCAGGAGAACGCTGCCCGAGCTATTGACCTCCTCGGCCGCGATCCGGAGAGCGTTGAGCACATGATCCCCGCTGGTGTCTGCTCAGTGTTTGTGAAAATCCTCAAAGAAGGTCCCATGAAGGTGCAGGCAATGGTGGCCGGGGCTGTGTCTGAACTCGCCGCCCATCACCCCAAGTGCCAGGATCATCTCGCCCAAAACAATATAATTCGGATGCTCGTTGACCATCTGGCCTTCGAGACCATTCAGGAACACAATAAGTATACGGTGACCAGTAACAAAGCCGTGCCCTGTCCATCCATTCAGTGTTAATGGCTAGTAACAACCCCAATTCCAATGCCGACGACAGCAGCCCCGCTGTTCACAATAACCAACCCAATGAAGACGAGAGTCAGATTGCTCACCCATTGGGTCGCCAGCAGCCGAACTAGATGCATAATTTGGTCACAAACACCATGGCCATCAGGAGCACCTCAAAGGCACCCCAACCACAAGGTACCAATGGCAGCAACACTCACCAACTGAACCACGTCAAGAACCCCAAACAAAATCTCTAACAACATCCTCATCATCACCCGCAACACATTGCTCTTGCCGGGGATAACATCAAGGCGAGGGAATTTGAAGACCCAGTCACCAAGGCCAACATGAAGGCCATGGCAGCCAACATCGAAGCTTTTTGGCGTCGATTGCAGGTTTTCCCTTGCTGTTCTTGCTTCTTCCCCTTTAGAGCATCAAAGACAATGATGAGAATTGTGGTTTATTTGGGGTTTTCACCTTAAGGTATTATGGGAATTCACCTTGTTGGAAGGGTAATTTCATCATTATAAAAGAGTTAACAGGAACTTAACTGCTAACACCTAACAAAAATATGGGGTGTCTGTGTCTCTCTGATACTTTAGGATTTTTTGATTTTTTGAGGTGTAGTGATATACGATACATTTACAGGGATTGTCCGTGAAATTTTTCCAAGAAAACATGATAGGAAAATGTTTTCCAATATCTACTTTCCTCTCACAAATTTCCTTTATGGCTTCGTTTGGTTGCAAGAGAAATTGAAAGGATAAAAAGTAAAAACTTAGCGAAAACTATTAAATTTAAAAAAGAAAATTTTGTAATTATTACTTAATTTATCTCTTCTTTTTTTTTTTTGATTGAATACCTACTCCAAATTATTCTTTATTTGATTATTAAATTTCATTTTACTTGCTTATAATTCAGTTGAATTAAAAAAAAAAAAAATCACATCTAAAAATATCACTACCAAATATAGTAAGAAGTTCAAGTATCTTATATAATCATAATTCGATAACGATTACAAAAACTTTTTTTTTTTTGAAGTTTGAAAAACTTCACTTAACTTTCCTTTAATTCTCCTTACAACAGATTACAGTGCTCCCTCTTCCCATGAAGTGGCTAAAGTGGCTTCAGTCTTTAGATGCATTATTGCAGCAAAACATGTCACATGTACATGTTCTCTTCTGGGAAAATAATGTGCAAAAATGTGCGCATTGTCTTAGCACATGTTCTCTTGCATTCTCTTTTCTTTTTGAAATTGATACTCTCTCTCTTTCTCTCTCTTTCTTTCTTTTGTTGTTGATCATGTGGACCTCTTATATACAATCGTGAGGTATCTTCTCATGTACACTCATTGGCTTTGCATGGAAGATGCCCATACAGGTAAGCAGTGTGTATACCCTTCTTTCATTTCTTATAATTATAAATAAATAATTTGCAGGTAAGCAAATACATATATGCCTCTCCCATTTCTTATAATCAAATAATAATGGGATAGGGTTGGTTCATTGAGCAAGTAGGGTACTCTACATCCTCTCACATATATATTTTAATCATTTTTTTATTTTAAAAAAATATTATAATAACATATGTGAGAAGGTATAGTGTACGCCTTAAGCTCATAGAACCTTTCCCCAATGATAAATATATCGAAGAACTGAATTGGTTTTAGGGTGAGCAAGTGCAATTTGTATGTGTCAAGTTTAACTCCAATTTGAATCTACAATATAAGAAAAGAAGTGAAAAAAAAGGGGCAAGTTTTCTTGAGCATAGTATAAAAGCTGCCATATAGCATGTTGGTGGGGCCTTTTTTTTTTTGTGAATGGTAGATCCCAAGATCCCCTACCTATATGTAAAGTTTTGGTTCCAACGATATTACCAAGTGATGAAAATAAAGCTTTGAAAATCTAGAGAATATGAGAGGATGCATAGTCATACATGGTTGGGTCAAAAATAAAATGATGCATGCTAATACATGGAAATGTATTTAATTGAATTAAATTCTGAAATTCGACACGTGTTTAATTCAAATCTAGACTTGCTCATCCTATGATTTTGCATTAGGGTTCCGAATTTAATATCCAATCAATAAAGGGGATCCTCTTACCATACATTGGTTCAGGTTTATGCAATTGGTATGTCTCGTGACAAAAATAGGAGTGCAATTGTCTCGTTTACGTCATTTTTTTCCCCATTTTTCAATTAACAAACTTTTAAGGAGGAGTCTTTTGTATCGACTTGTATAACATTTGACAGTTAAGAGTATATTTATATAATTGTTTAAGTGTTTATTATGAAGGGTGTAGATGAGAGGCTTGGTAGGAAATGTCTGATGAACTATTTAGTAGATCAAACAAGTGTCTTTTGGTGTCTTTTAGATTAGGATGTATTGAACATTAAACTATTTATTTATCCACCAAGTGAAGAAATAATAAATGACATTTTTATAGGTGAAAGTTATTTATTTATTTTTCCTGTTTATAATGGCAGGTCAAAATAATGTTGAAGGATAAGCTATTGATGAACATAATATATACACAACCAAAGGTTTAAACAAAAAATGATGTTTTCGATCCCCTAAATAGATGTACATAAATTGGAGGACAATACAACTAGAAAATCTAATCTTTATTATCAAAGAAGAAGCTACGAGAACACTAGTGCATTAGAAAACCCTGAAGATATTCATTATAAGGGGTGTAAAGCTGCAAACGAACTAGATTTATGGATAAGGATACACCATTCGCTTTAGATAATCTGATTCGCTTATGACATATTCGTTTAATAATTAGTAGGATATTGGTAAAGCCATATTCGATTAAATTAATATTTGATCAATTTTATTATTATATTTTGCATGTATTTTATTATTATTATTATTTGTGTATATATCATATCATATCATATTATATTATCATACTATTATATAAAAGCATCGGAGTCTTTTTTGTGGTAAAATTTTCACTTGACAAAAATACTTTTCATAATTCTAAAAATACCCTTCATTAAAACGCTTCATAATCACCTAAAATCTCTCATATCTCTCTCATCCTTCATAATTCCAAAGATATCCTTCATAAATACCTTTCATAATTCTTAAACTTCTGTCCACTTCTATACTTTATACCTATGTTTCTTTCTCTTCTGCTTCCTTACCCCTTAAATCTTTTTTCCTTATATTGTGTTAAATATAATATTCTAAGTTTCATTGATAACTCAATCCAATTTAAGCCTCACTTCAACAAATCTTTAAACAATTGATGATGGAGGATCTTTGTGAACGTTTGACCATTAATCAACATCAAACACTGAAACACACCAATCTTCTTCATCAGTTTTGAGTCATATTTGATGCTTGATTTTCTAACAATGCCATGCACCTATGCATCTCGTTTGAATTATCATGGTTCCTTGGGGGGTGGATTTCTCTATTAAAATCGTTATCCTCTCCCATAACTATACGATACAGTACTGCATCGTGCGATGCAGTAGAGGTCATGTGACACAATAGACACCACATAGTGCACATGACCTTTGTAGCCGCCGATGCAGTACTGCACTATGCAGTAACTGCATAAGATAAAAATTCCTCTCTATTATGTTTCAAGTAAGGGACAATTGAAGCTTTTCCTTCCACATATTTCACCAATTGACCCATGGCTTAGTAGGAAACACATCCAAAAAAGTTGAACCGATTGGATATGCAACATGAGAGATATTTCGGTGGTTTTTTGTGATGTTGTCCGATTGGATTTCTAATGACCACAACGCTGCGGCAACATTCTCCCATAAAAAAAAATATGAACCTCTATAGATTTTTTTTGGGTAGAAAAACCTCTAGAATTAATGACATGAGAGATATGTCAATGTCTTTTCTTGATGTTATCCATTGGATTTCTAATGACCACAAATAATGGAAGGTCTAAACCGAATATTTAGGAAGACAATATGTTTGACATGCCTTTCTCTAACGAGATTATTATTAGACGTGAATGTCTTTTCACAAAAAAAGAAAAAAAGAAAAAAAAGAATGTTGATTTTGATTTTTTTTTTTTTTTGACGATAAATGGTTTGGCCATTTAGAATGTTTAAACTTTACTTAGGTGTATTAATTGGATTAGGATCGTCTCCAGGGAGCCCAGTGCTCAGGGTGCTGTCAGGAGGCATCCAATAACTGAGTTGTGCGACACACATTTTGATGCATGCTTACGGATGTGAATATGAGACATGGATCTCAAATTTTACATACACCAAAATGTTTAAACGTCTATTAGACGTGAATGTTGACTTTTGTGCTACTTTTATGGTGATAAATGGTTTCGTCATTTATAGAAAGTTTAAAATCTAATTGGATGTTTAAATGTCTATTAGACGCTTAGTTAATAAATTCGTGTATTATATGTGTACTCGAATTTTTGAATGTATAACACTCCCTTCCTCGTATTTTTTTGTATTTTTATAAAAAAAATATAATTTTTAATCGATCGAGTATTATACTCGTATAATACACATATTATATATTTAAAAAAAAAAAAACCCAAAAGATTAGAATTTATGGAAATAATTTCACTTTCCCTTTCGTCCCTTTCGATTTGCGTTGAACATCCAACCGTAACAGGCAACAGTAGCCGCCCTCCATCTCCAATCATCCTCCCCATCTCTGTTCAACAAAACGGCACTTAAGTCTTGTACTCTCCTCTTGTTTCTGTGGTCTTTGAACTTTGATGGTGGTAGTGAAGCAAATGAATCTGGTGTGATATTGGCGAGAACGGCTCAATCTCTATTCTATTTTATTATTGTTTTTCTGTCTTTTGTAGCTAATGTGTACAGTGGAGATCCATATCTGGAACTCTCCCTCTTGTCTTGTGTTGGTTAATTAGTGAGAACTCATCCCCCTTCACAAGAACACATCTGGTTAAAAATATATGGTTATCTCATTGTAGATAGAAAGATATGTAATGTTGGAAGAATGATTTAATGATAAGATAATCAACTTGCTCATCTCATTTTCAGACAATCTACATTCATTTCTTGTAGATTATTGATATTTTGGTATGTTAAATGATAATCTTAGAGATCTTATATAGCATATTATATTATTGTGTTTATTTTAGTTCATAAAATCATGATATTATTTTGTTTATTAGGTGGTGAATGTATGTTATATAATGAATATATGCCCGTTTTTTTAAAAGTATTATTACCGTCTATGCCGTATTATACCCGTATTAAACACGTACTGTATTATTACTGTATGCGCTTTATGAAGCCAGATTTTTGAAAAATATTATTACCGTCTAGTCCGTTTAATTGTCGTACGTATCCGCTCCCGTTCAATTGCCGTTCCCAAACTTACTAAGTTCTGAACGAAGTATTTAAGAAGGAAACTTTCTCAACACGCCTTCTTTTAAAGAGTCTCGGGAAGTTCCTTTTAAAAATCTGTTTGGCTGGGCATAAAGTGAGTGAAAATGACTGCCTTGCCCCTATAAAAAGGCAGAATTCCCATGGGGCAAGGCAGTCTTTCTAGACAGCAGGGTGGTTTCTGTGTCTTGGCGTGGGAGCCACGCTAGGCGCACGGCGGTTAGCGCACTTTCTCCCCCAACACTTCCCAAAAAAAATGTATATTTTTCTTCTTTTATTTTTTTCTGTACATGGAAACAAACGGGACCTGAAGCTGAGCAGTTGGAAAAGGACATTCGGAAACTTGAAATCCTTTATCGGGAACTCGATGGAAGGTCTGAGTGGAGGAAGCAATCTCGATTCGTGGGTTATCGCGGGAACCATAGCGTGCTTTTTTTGTTGGATCAAAACCTCTCAAGATCAAGAGGTTGGATTCCGTATTGTTCGCCAGTGCCTTCTGTCGATTCCTTCTTCATTCCTTTCCGGTTCTGAATTTTGATTGTTTGATTGCAACTGGATTTATTTATTTACTTGCTTATTATTCATTTGGTTGCAGGATAGGGCGGCTCAGGCCGCAGCATCAGATCCATACGTTTATGTAGAAAAAATAAAACCTATTCTTGTTCTTCAGGTAATTCTCTGTTTTTATCTTTCTTCACACTAAAATGGTAATTTTGCGAAACTGTGATTTGACGTGTATTTTCGTGAAACTGACCTGCTTCCTCTTGTCTTCTTCCCCTCCTCCCCCCAAATTATGCCAGGAAACTGGCGTGGTATATGGAAAGACGAACACAACCAACAAATTAGACGATTGACATATTGCTAAACTTACAAATTAGGGAGTTGGTTTTTGTTGCATAATTCAACGAATTATCCTTTGGCCCTCGTCAGGAACGATGTCATACTTATCCGGTAATTTTCACTTTGTATGATATGTAATTTGTGTTCATGTTTTTGAGATCGGTTGTGCTTGTAACAATAATTAATTTGTATTGAGCTACTACCCTTGGCCTTGTGTTGACAGTAGAGACCTGGGATTACTCTTTTTTTGTGTGCGTGTGTGTGGGTGTGTGTGTGGGGGGGGGGGGGAGCGGGTGGTTGTTATTGGGTGTGGATGTTCCTTGTAATACAAAGTATATCGAGCACATCGAGAAGAGGAGAATCTCGATCAGAATATTCTATTACTCTGATCGAGATTCCCTCCTCGTTCTATATGTGGAATTTAGTTAGGATTGTCTAGTCCTAGTCTTATGACAGTTCCTATTGTAACTAGGATTGTCTTCTCGTTCTCTTTTATTTAATTCTGTCACAAAGTTGACAGCAGAAGACTCCAAACAATAGTTGCCGCAGGTTGTATTCTTGTCTCCTCCAACTAGTTCTCAATGAAACAGTAACAGAGCCTCCTAACAAACAAATTGTAATCTCAGCAGCACAACATGTCTTCGGTTGTGTCTCAGGGGTTGTTTTTTATCACAAGAAAATAAAATAGAAACTAGGGACATCGATGGAGATAAAGAAGAAGATAGGATAAGGGATTGAGTCTCTCAGTCTGACCTCACATAGGACTCTCTCCGACAATGTTTCACACAGCCATTGGTAAAAACCAGAACTCAAGCTTCATTAAAATCATGGGGAGGACTCTTAATGGTCCATTACATATATAGTGGATATTGCTAATGTCAAAAAAGGAAACAAACAAATTAGAAAATCCCTTACAAGACAATATTGGGATCCTAGCTTTTAAACTCAAAATAGAAAGTATCTAGAAGCAAGATTACAAAATAAAAACACTTAAACTGAACCCTACGATCTGGTTTTGAGTATACCAGTGACACCCAACCCAAATGGATTGGTCCAAAGGTCCACTTAAGTGGTAACATGGACCTGACCCTTAGGTTCCTGCGGCTATATTTCTGGCCCAGGAACCTGTCTGCATCAATCCTCCTGAATGTCTTTCCTTCCATGTTATATTTTTGTGTTGGAAGAAGCAAAATAGCCTTATTATTGAGGATAAATATGGATATTTGGAAAGTGATGGACATGGTGAAGAATCGTTTTTGATGATCTTCAGCTAAACAGATTTTAGAGCTGGCATTCTTATTGTAATTCCAATAGCACTGAAGATTGTGTCCTACACGGCTTCCTTCCAATAGCACTGAAGATCATGTTCCTACCACACGTTCTTCACATTGCTTCTGGTGAATTGCAAGCAAGAAGCAATGTGGCATAAAAAGAACACTAGTTTCTGGGGCATTGCAGGCAGCTTCCTCTGGAATGAGAATTCGGTGCGATGCAGGGGAGATAAGCCAAGATTATACCCCTGAATCAGGTCTTAGTGCTATCTTGCTTTCTTTGGCTAGCAGTGCCTCTCTAGATAGAGTCTCCCAGGGCAGGGCCTCTCCCAGAACAGTGTCTCCGGTGTCCCTTCCTAAGACCAGATTTCTCTTTCTACAATGCCAGCAGGGCGGGAAGACAAAAAGTTTCTCTTTTGGAGAGCGGATGGAATGGAATAGTGGAAGCTGTTGACTGAAGCGGCATAGGGTTCTATTGGGAATGGATGGTAATGGGCGGTCAAACTCTGCTAGGGTTTTGTTCCATGGAGATTCAACTCGAGTTCCTACTACGGCAACTCAATGCGAAGATCGTGTTCCTAATGATGGTGTGAGATGTAACAATATTTCACCTATTTGCCAAGCCTTGGTTACAGATTTCTTTCTTCAAGGAAAGTCTAATGTGGCTTGTGCACCTATTGTGGAGGGAGATAAGACCTTGCAGCAACTGAACTCCTCTGTTCTTGCGGCTACTGCGATGGGAAACCAGATTTCATTTGCGCAGGATGTTGGACGACAAGCTCTACCCAACATTGACAACCTGTCGAATTCGATTCTCTATGGCAATATTACCAGAATCAAGATCCCTCAACCTATTAAGGGGGCTGCCTTAAGGTATGGACTGTTTCTATCTTGCGGCAGTGTACTCTTTCTCCTTTCTTCCTCAATTCTTCTTCTCTCTTCTTAGTACTGGTTTTGTATTTCTGATATTATAATCAGATTTCCCATTGTAATCTCTAAGCTCTAGCTTAACCTTGTGCCTGTCGTCTTGACGCCTAGCACCATAACCAGTAGCTTCATCATCATCAAAGTAGTGATTGTGTGGATCTCCTTGGGGCAGACGAGGGGGATGGTGAGGATGAGGTGGAGGTCTGCCAATAGTAGGCTGCCTGGAGTTTTCCTTCACTTCCTGCACATCTTCTTTCAAGGAAGCAATCTTTGTCATCAACCGTCGAACAGCAACAACAAGATCTTCATTAGTACTTAATTGAGCATGTCGAGGATTGTTGGAACTCTCCTCATCACCCATGCAAGGTTCAAGAACTTGGGTTTCGACTACTCTGGAACCTAGATATGGTCGAAACCTACCGAAACCAGATCGAAACCTGGTACTTTTTCCCAGCCAACTCGAGACAGTGGTTTCGAGGCCTAGAAAAGGTTTTTTTGGTCTATTTTTTGTATATAGCCTATTTTTGACATTTTAAACACAATGCATGAACTATTTTTACCACAAAAAAAAAAACACTAAAAAATGGTACTTGTGGTTTTTGACCCAAGTTTACTAATGTACGCTGAAGAATACACACTAAACTGGTATTATAAATACTTGGTTCACATAAGTTAAAGTTCAAGAACACTGAATAATACATGTTATCCAAAATATGTTGTATGATAATTATTTTAATAAATCAGAAAATAAAAAAATAATTAGGCTACCCAAAAAAAAATCCAACTCCGTAGAGTCGTAGATTGGGCCAAAGACACTAACATATATTAAATTCAACAATTTCTACCATGTATTCAATAGTATTGTACAAAAATTTTAATTTTTGGGATAAAAATACTATTACCTTTGAGAAGAGAGGTTCACACACTAGTAGAATCAAGTTGTAGATGCACCAAACGACCTCAATATGCGAAGAATCAAGCTGTGGAGGCCAAAAATTTTGAAATTTCCTAAGTTTCCCACCTGCAGTGTCGAAACCTAGTCTCTTGGTGAAAAGTTGTGAAATATCACAAGTTTCGATCGAGTTGTGTTACTTTAAGTGGCTGGGTTGGTTTGGTTCAGCTTGTTTCGACCAAAACCAGTCGAAACTGGTTGAAACAATGCACCTTTTAAAATACATACAGGTCTCATCTCAGTTGCTTACGAAACCGAGATATCTCGGAAATCTCGGTCGGTTTCGATTGAGATCTTGTTCCATGCACCCATGGCTCTGATACAAAATAATGTAACACTGGAATAACAGTCCCAAAACCCACAAAAATCCAAACAAGAACAGAACCAGAATTAGAAACTTAGGGTTTATGATCAATCCAGCCAAGTGATGGTCACTACATTTGGGTCGAGTGTAGATAGCAGTAGGGGTAAGCTTGTCTCCAAAGTTGATTCAATTTTGATGGTCTGATGTAGAGATATCAAAGGATTCCCAAAATAGAAGGTTTGAGGAAAAACCTTCCAATCAATGCTGTTCTGGGCTTCCAACAGTAGCCGAGTGTGGTGATTGGAGTCTGGTCTACAAGTTTGAGTCAATTCTGATGGTTAGAATTGAAGATGGAAGGGTGAGAATGAAAATAGAGAGTGTGTGGAATATGGAAGTCTTAGACAGTGGGATGGGGTGGAAGTCTCAATCGAGTGGAGGTAATGGAGAGGGGAATCTGAACTTCAAAACCCAGCAGGGTAGGTGGTGATTTGAAGGAGATATGGAATTAGAAGGTTGCAGCCTTGAGAGTTGCAGAATCGGAATGATTTTGCTTGTCAGTAGATGACAAAGACCTACTTTATGGTGATCTACATGAGGTGTATATGGAGCAACCTCTAGGGTATGCAGTATGCTGCTTAGGGGGAGAACACTCACAGTTAAGTTACACAAGGCAATTTATAGAAAATAGTCACCTAGAGACTGTTTCTATAAGTTCAATTTCATTGTTACTCGGTGCGGATTCTCACAATGTTTTATTCTGATCACTCCTATTTATTCGTCGCTGGGATTCTAGAGTGCTTATATTGGTTGTGTATGTCGATGATATTATTATTTCTGGGGATGATGCATTTGGGATTATAAAAATTAAATCTTATCTACAACAACATTTAAAAAAAAAAAAGACTTGGGTGCCCTCAGGTATTTCCTTGGTGTTAAAGTACTTCAAAGTAAGAAAGGGATTAGTCTGTCACAGAGAGACTATGTGTTAGACCTCTTATCTAAAGCTGGTATGTTTGCTTCTAAACTAGTTGATACTCCTATGGATACACAATAAGAGTTTTAGACAAGTGATGGCGAGGAATCTGATGACAAGCGTTGGTACAAGAGATTAGTAGGGAAACTCATTTATCTTACTGTTACTAGACCTAACATATCCTTTGTTGTTGGAGTTATTATTCAGTTTATGAAATCACTTAAGAAGACTCATTGGGAGGCAGCATGTTGTCTTAAGGGGGCTTCAAGAAGGGTCCCATTTATTGGCCTCATCAGCTTATTGATTTGGTTAGATATTCTGATGTAGATTGGGATGGTGTTGACGGTGATAGAAGATCTACCACAGGTTACTATATGCAAGGTTCGAGGTTTCGGTTTAGAGGCCGGTTTTGGCCCTACGCCAAGACCAACTCTGGTAGAGAATATTATACAGATCTAAAATAAAATACCTACGATGGTGATGAAAATGAATGGTGGAGATGATGAGGATGATTGTGATAATGATAGTTGAAGATGAAGATAGATAGGTGGTAGCCTAGAGTCACACCTGGTGCCCAGCCATAGGAATCTCACCTAGGCACACTTGATTTTCACAAGTAAGTTCTCAAAGAGAGGATTTTCACAAAGTTTTGGATTCTGTAAAATTCGATGGGTGCCTTTAAGAGCAGTTAAGATTGGCATTATATAGAGGTGGAAATCTTGAGTACAACAAAATAACATGAAAGAAACTTTTAGAATTCCAAAATACATCATAGATAACAATTCCTAGACATGGAAAACTGTTCCCAAGACGCTGAAAACTACAATCAAGATATTGAAATCTGATAATGGGAAGGCAATGCTGCCTTGGAATATGAAAAGCAAGGTTCAAGATCTCGGGTTTCGACCAGGCTGAAACCGAGATATGGTCGAAACCTGTTACGTTTTCCTAGCCAACTCGAGATAGTGGTTTTGAGGCCCAGAAAAGGTTTTTTGGTCTGATTTTTTCTATATAGCCTACTTTTGACATTTTAAACACAATGCATGAACTATTTTTACAAAAAAAAAAAAAAAAAACACTCAAAATAGTACTTGTGGTTTTTTACCCGAGTTTACTAGTGTACGCAGAGTGTACTGAGAATCATAGTTGTCAAGACAGACACTTATTTATGCCAAATATCATTTAAATAAATGAAATACATTTACTTTAAGATATTATTCATAAATAAGCAAATACTCCCTATTTGAATTCAATAACAATAGTCAAAAAATCAATTTCCTAAAGGATAAAAAGTCAACCCCCCGTTCAAGAACAAAAACTTGATTTTCGGCGGTAGGTGAAATTTTCAACTTTCTAATGCTGGTTTTTTTTTTTTTTTTTTTTTCAAATATATTAATTCCATAAATCTTAATATGGTAAAACCAAATTAACTTTGACCGTAACATAACTCCTTCAATATAAATCAGATTTAAGCAACTTCCAAAACAAAGCTTAATAGATGAAAATTTCACCTACCGCCGAAAATCCAGTTTTTGTTCTTGAATTGGGGGATTGACTTTTTATCCTTTAGGAGTTTATTTTTTAAGTATTTTTATTGGATTCAAATAGGGGGTATTTGCTTGTTTATGAATAATATCTTAGGTAAATGAAATATAAATAAGTGTCTGTCCTAGTTTCTGGTCTGGTTTCTAATATACTTAAGTATCTGTACTGGTTTCGAGCTAGGTTTCCCCAGGTTTCGATAGGCATAAGTGTCAAAACTTGTGAAATTACCAACATCTTAGTCGAAACCTTGCATTTTTTCAAGTACCTGGCCAACTCGTCCCGGAAACCTGCGAAACTGACATTTAGTTCCATGATGAAAAGACACAGAATTTGCTGGCCAGAATTTTGACTGCTCTAGGAGTCCACGATTTGGATGGGAAGGGCTGGATCTGAACCAGGCCAGGCTAGGTAGTGGGTCTGGTCTTGGACTTGGGCTAGTCTCCCTTTCTAGAGTACTTCTTGGAGAAGTACTGATTGGGCCTTTTTGAGGGGCTGGCTGTTGGATCATATGGATGCTCTGCAGCAATGAGGTTTCCTTTATTGGAGGATCTATCCATCAGATTTCCCCCATCTTTGGGAATTTCAAGGGCTGATCAGGACTTGACCTAGTTATCCTAGCCACTTGGTCGATCTAATTGTTGGGGGCTTGGATTAGATTGCTGACATAGAGAATCAACCCAAGATTCATTCAAATCTGTTGGTCTGATTGAATTTAATTTCAGTTTTATTGTTTCCGAGATCTCCGCCCGTGAGATCACTGTTTTCTAAATTACTTCCAAATCACTCGTCGGATCATTCCCATCTTTTGATGGATTCTTATCCTTCTTATTGACTATTGTTTCCTAGAGTTTGGTGTTATTCTTAGAGATATAATAAGTCATAATTCATTGGTTGGTTGTATCATTAACCATTTTTTTTATTTTGGTGTGAGGAGTTTACCATGAACCCACTGATTTCTGCCGCGTCCGTTATTGCTGTTGGAATTCATTGTAGGGCTTGCTTCTATTGGCTAATTTTGTTGACTCGAATGGTTAACATGAATCTTTCTTAATTCTTTTTCGAAAGCAAAAAAAAAAAGTAATAATAAATAAATAATAATGCCTACTAGAAGGACTAATCAGTTATTTTTTTCATAGCCCCAAACATACCAATATTAGCACTGATGGTGCGCAAATGTAACTCATTGTTCAAATTTGAGTTTTCAGTCAATTTTCGGGTTTCTATCAGAGTGGGGTTTTGACTTGGGATCCTATTTGGGAGGGTTTTAGAATTCTTCCTACTAACCCCTCCCCACCAATTCGGTATCAAAGCTATGGCTACTCCAAGCAATAACCCTACAGGTGATCAAAGATTTCTTCAACAATTGATCGATATGGTCAGGTGTCTGACTAACGAGGTGAACTCGCTGAAGCAACCTCTGACAATATATCTAGATACGGTGTCACAACGTGATAATTCACTGTCACCACATCAGCCCGCTCCAAAAGACTGTAGAGGCGTGAGCATTACCCTACACTGGCTGTGTTGCAGAACCCCAACCGATATCAGGGAAGGCTGCCGCAGAGAACTATTATCCATCATTGTCACCACCAGTTATTTTGAGGATCACTTGAGAACATACTTCGACACCAACAATGTTAAACCAGAGGTTGAGATCCACCTTTCACCATCAAAGGAAGAAATGAAGGAAGCATTCAAAGAAAGAAGCTTGAAGTTGTAGATAAAGTTGAAGTGATCACAGTGAACTATGATGATAAAGAAGAGATAGTGCTTGATGCTTCAAAGACAGAAGATTAAAAAGTAGAAGATTCCACTGAAGAGGTTCATGTTGAAGAAATCAAAGCAAACAAAACTGAAACAGTGGAAGATGAGGTGATCGAGGACACTCTACAAGAGATTGTCAACATACAGGCTGTAGTTCTTGAAGAGGTAGAATTCGTGGCTCAATTCTTCGGCAAGAAAGCTCCCAAAGTTGAGGACTCTATGGATATGACATTCAAGGTTGATGTTGATTCAAAGGTTGAGCACATGGAGTTCGTCATACCACCAAAGTTCTTTGAAGAGAAAGCTCCACACCTTGAAGACGACATTCTTAACATCCACGAGTGGCCCGAGTACTGTTATGGTTTGAAGACAGATGTTCACCACACAAAGTTGATTCTTCCATGTTGCAAAATTCGTGGTCGATTTTTTTTCAAGCAGAGGAGAATGATTCAGATTAGTTACCTAGAAGGCTTATTTTAGTGGAAATAAGCCTTGGGTTGGGTTATGTATGCATTGGGCCTTTGATCCTATGTGTTTTCATTGTAATGGGCGATTTTAATGAGCCTAAAGTATGATTAGAAGGTAGGCATATGGGATTAGGCTTAGTTAGTTAGCTATTTAAATTTTCCTACTAGTATTGTGATTCCTTTTTCAACTATGTTTTGTAATTAGCAATAGGATTTGATTATCCTAGTCAGATTAGGATTCTGATTTCGTTTTCTATATATAGCTTGTAAGAGCCAAGGTCCATAGACGATTTAGATGAATGAAAGTTTGATGCTTTCTTCAATGGAATGTTGTGCAATTCAGTAGGGGGTGAGATATCCTTGGAGGGCAGTGAGATTCTGTACCTTCTTGGTGGAAACCATAGTAATCCTTTTCTTTCTTCTTTTACTCTGTTTTCTGCTTCTCAAGTAAGTATTGTTACCATCTGTTCTTTTTGTGCTTGCTGGAATTCAATTTAACCTGAGATTGTGAGGAATTTCATCTCTTTGAATACTGTTTACATGCTGTTCATACTGGGGTTTAAATTACAGCAAGAACCCTCTCAAATAGACCTGGCAGATACCCTGTTTTTTAGCCTCTTTTGCTGAAAACGTGATTTCCTTTATTGGAGGATCCATCAGATTTCCCCCATCTTTTGGGGATTTCTAGGGCTGACCAGGACCTGAACTTGACCTGGTTATTGGCCCCTTCTGAGGACTGTGACCTAAATTACTTTAAACCACTGTTTTCTAAAAATTTTCAATCCCAGAATTTTGGTTTTCAAAATTAGTTTTCACTTGACCGATCTAATTGTTTTGGGGGGGGGGGGTGTTGGATTAGATTGGAGAAATAGAGAATCAACCCAAGATGCATTCAATTCTGTTGGTCTGATAGAATTTAATTTCAGTTTTACTGTTTTTGAGATCTCCGCCTGTGAGATCACTGTTTTCTAAATTACTTCCAAACCACTCATCAGATCGTTCCAGTCTTTTGAAGGGTTCTTATCCTTCCTATTGACTATTGTTTCCTAGAGTTTGGTTTTATTCTGAGAGGTTTGAGTTTTCAGACAATTTTTGGGTTTCTATTTGAGTGGGGTTTTGATTTGGGATCCTATTTGGGAGGGTTTTAGAGTTCTTCATACCTAACACCCCCCCCCCCGGCCGCACCAACAAATCAAAGCCGGGCTGAGAGTTGGGCTAAGATTTCTTTTCCGAATGTCGATGAAGCCATGGATTCAGTTGGAACCAATGAATTTTTGTTGAATATAGAAGTGGAGGCTAAATAAAATCTTCACAATGCATTAAACATGCATTAAAAGCTCGTGGCAGAGAAATCAAGATTGAAATAGCTTCGGTGTGGTGCTAGAAATAAGAATTCTTTTCACCTATCCTCCAAGATCCGTAGGGAAAAAAAATCTTATTAGAGAATTTAAAAAAGGTTATGGTTCACTTCTTTCCAATGATTCTGCAATCAGGAGATATGTTGAAGAATTTTATACTGACTTTCATGAGTCTAAGGATGTGGTCAAGCATCCTAGGCTTCTTGATTGCATCCCTATGCTTGTTTCTGTCGAGGATAATAATTCTCCTACTGTTATCCATACTGATGATGAGATCAAGGTCACTGTATTCAACATGGATCCAAATAGTGCCCCTGGACTAGATAGATTCTCAGGTGTTTTTTTCCCAAGTGTGTTGGGATATTGTTTTTGTGCATTTCTGCAATGCTGTTAAATGTTTACTCAAGGAAGGAGTTATTACTAAAGGCTTAAATAACAATTTGATCACCTTGATTCCTAAAGTGGCTAGTGCTAGATCTTTGGATCAATTCCGATATTTTGTATGGGAAATTTCATATTTAAGTTTATTCTAAAAATCTTGGCTAACATGTTGTCTAACATTCTTCCTAAGAAAGTTCAAGGAGGGGGAGTGGATATCAAGCTCGATGTGATGAAGGCCTTTGATTCTTTGGAATGGGTTTTTTGTTCGATGTGCTTCACAAATCTGGATTCTGCCAGAATGGATTGCATAGATACCTTAAATTCTCCTCTTGTATAATCTCTGTGCTTGTCAATGGAGGCACATGTGCTTCACAAATTTATTCTATCATAGTTGACTGGTTATTCCATCTTTTTTTTTTTTGACATAATGAAGTTGGTTTCGATGCTGTTTAGTGAGTAGCTTCATATTGTTATCAGCTTCAGTGAGAAGGAGAAAACAGCATTTCTGTGTTTTTTATGTGTGACCTCATCCAGTAAAAGCAACATAGCTTGAGATCGAAATTTTGGTGCTCCTTCCAGTTAACATGGGTCAATTTCTGGGCATTTGACCATAAAAATGCTTCACTTTTGGTGATAATTGCGTCTTGAGCTACTACCTGTAGCCAGTTTTTGTGCTTTATTTTACATGCTAATCCTGGTGAAGAATGATATGCTTAGCTTACGCCTTGCTCCTGGTATGACCTCAAATAGAGCTGATTGGAGAGCAAATGTCCATGTGGTTGACCCCTCTTAGTTGGACTATGACGTTGTGATGCTGCTGTTATAATACACTCAATTTCAGGCCTGGAGCAGATTGTTGGGTAGTTATGAAGCTGTATGTAGCTAAGAAGGTTCGATGCCCTAGAGTTTGGGTCGATGTTGTATGCACCTCCCCTTTATTTCTTTATTACTATTATGCTGTCTCTTCTAGGATCCATGCAGCCGACCTCGTTAAGTTGGGATAAGGCTAAGTTGTTGTTGTATTTTACATGCTAATCAATCGCACAGGTTTCATGGTGGATTTGAGTTGGTTAACTGCACCACACTTGAAAATTTTTTATATCGGTTTTTACTTTTCAGGTACCTGATGCAAGGGAATGTAACATATGGTACTGATGGCATTGAAGTGGATAATATGGTACACAAATGGGAAGGGGTGACCTGGTTTTGTACTTTTGAAAGGCTGTGGCAATCTCACTCTCAATCCAAGAGAAAATATTGAATGTGCTCCCCTCCCTGCCTCCCTCCCTCCCAACCCCGAGGTGTGGTTGGAAGATTAGAAGAAGGCTGAAGGTAGGATTCGATCACAAGACTTGGCCACAAGAATCCAAGGTCCTTGCTGGGGCAAACGGCACCTTTTTTGAAGGTGTTGGAGGTGTTCTCCTTGTACTCTGTCTTCTGGTTTTAGTCTGTCTACCTTTTCCGATGATAAAGGGAAAAGAGGTCTGCATTCTTAAAGCTGCTCCTCGGGTGCTTGGAAACTAACTCATAAGGGCAATGAAGGGATCAAATGTTCAATGTTACAAGGCATTAATCATGAATGCAAGGCTTAAAAATTCATAGCTCTTGATTGCATTAATGACATCCTGTACTGAACTCTTCTTCCCTACTTGTAGACTTGATGACTGTATGCCCTCAAGAAGTAGTATTATGGACTTATGAAAATTTGATCATGAAAATTTGGTCTGGTTCAATTTGTATGCGCACATGATTGCTTCTGTATGCTTCCACATCCATTCTTTGCAGACCAAACTGTTCTCTAAAGCGGCGGCATGGGTGATGAGAGTTTAAGCGGCCGTTTTCGTGATTGATATCGGTATCAACTCATTGCCCATTTAGTGAGCCATTACTGAATAGTGATTGTTTCTGAGATTGACAAGCCCATGGGCAGCCACTACATCCTTTTGGAAGGCTGCAAAGTATAGTTAAGAAATTGTTTTTTCAGATAGGAACCTATTCTATGGGGGAAGGAGGGAAGATTAGAAGTTGAGAACCAAGATGCTTGAACCCAAGACCTTTTGGTAGGACACTCCACACTTCTACTAACCACGCTAAGCGTAGTTCTCTGGTTAAGAAATTTGTTCTGCTCTGAAATAGTTTTTCACTGTTTCTATTTAGGTAGCTCTTTTTTTTTGTTTTTTAATGATGAAAGTGTATTCACACTAGGGGTGTAAATGAATAGCCGAAATGCGTTTTCGTATCCGTGTCCGTATCCATTTTGCAATATCCGAATATGTCCAAAAGTTAGACGGATGCGGATACAGATAGGCTATAGCTGTCCGAAAAGCTGTATTTACATGTAAACGGATAAAATATTCAATCCATATCCGTGTCTGTATCCGTTTAGCACTATTTGAATTCGTCCGATAGCTAATTGGATGCGGATGCGGATATGGCACTATCCGAGCCGAATCCGATCCGTTTACAGCCCTAATTCACACAAACCACACACCAATCCCACTTCTATATAGTTCATTGTTGGTTGTTTCACTATAGTTCATTGGTCGGTGGTTGTCTATTGGAGTTTTTGTTACCTCGAAGTGCGAGAGTTCAAGTATAGAAAGAGATCATCTCTTGTGCCCCAGCCCCTCCACCGCGAATCCAATGGCTTGAGGCCCTTGGGGTGCGTGTCTGGCTGCCTCCAGTTGTTGGATGTGCTTCGGAGGGGCTGGCAGTCTGGCACGCTAGAGAGGATCCAGGTCCGTTCAAGTATTGATATGCCTTCGACGGTTATGTAGTCTTCTCTAGAGCTATCGGTTGCTTCTTCATTGGTTTATTTTGCTTTTAGGATATCCTTGGGAATAGTAGCATGTATACATATGGGGAATAGAATGCTACCAGGTCGTGCACTAGGCGTGGTGGCCACACCTAGACACATAGCCACCTTGGGTCGTCTGAAATTTCCACCTTTACATGGGGGCTAGGCAATCATTTTCAGACGCCCTAAGGCGGCTATGTGTCCAGGTGTAGTCGTCACGCCTAGTGAATGTTCGGTTTGCATTCTTTCTCCAAATATATATGAGCTTCCTGGTTCACATCTCCCCTCCTCCCATAGAATAGGAGAGAGTACGAGCAATAAAAAAGAAGCGAAATCTCATTTCTGCGGCGTTATCCAAATTGTTCTTGCAGTGAAAAGTTAACACTACGCCAGTGAAGGTCGAGCTTGGATCAGCTCCTTGTGCGTGAAAGCTTTATGTATGGTTTCAACATTTGGTCTTTATATTTTGATAAATTTTCCTTAATACTATCATTAAGAGTGTTCAAAGGAACATTTGTGAAAGATTTCACCCAAAAAAAAAAAAAAGAAGGAACATTTGTGAAAGAAAAATGATACATGTTGTCACGAAACTGTACATGAAGAATCTTTACTCTCCATGTATTTGGGGATTTTTATCGCCCCAATACATGATCCCTCAGTGCATGTCAAGTGCACTCTGGGAGGTCGACACGTGTCATGTACGAATCTGACGGCTAGGTTTGAAATCCAAAAATCAAGCATCCCAACTAGGCTAAACCGGGTCATTGTCTACCCACCCGACGAGTGAAAGAACCCTTTCCGTCTTCCCTAACCCCTTCCCTCTTCCCTCTCTTGATTTCAAGCTCCACACAGAACGAAAACCAGAGGAGAACCCCTACCCTCTTCCCTCTCTCGATTTCAAGCTTCACACAGAACGAAAACCAGAGGAGAACCCCTTCCCTCTTCCCTTCTCTCGAATTCAAGCTCCAGACAGAATGAAACCAGAGGAGCTGTTGCACACTTCTCAAATCGCCTTCCCTCCTCTTGATGGAAGCTTCAACCCATTCTCTTCCCTTTGCAGTTGCGATCTGCCTTGCCCTCTTCCCTCCTCAGCTCTCACAGATGCAACCTCCATCGCCTCGCTGGAATCGGAGAAGCCTCCATTTAGGGATGTAAATGAATAGCCGAAATACATTTTCGTATTCGTGTCTGTATCCGTTTAGCACTATCCGAATCCGTTCGAAAGCTAAACGGATGTGGATACGGATATGCTATAGCTATCCGAAAAGCTATATTTACATATAAACGGATAAAATATCCGATCCGTATCTATTTAGCACTATCTGAATCCGTCCGAAAGCTAATCGGATGCGGATGCGGATATAGCACTATCCAAGCCGAATCCGGTCCGTTTACATCCCTACCGCCATCGCCATCTCAATTGCCTCGCCTCTAACCAGGTATCTTCTTCTTCTGAAATTGCCTGAATGAAAACTGAAATCTAAAAACAAAAAAATGGGAGAGGGTGAATCCTTAGCTCAAAATGGGAGAGCACTTGGGAATTACCTAAGCTATGATGGTTCCAATCCATCAGGATTCATACCTTGAAGTTGTTGTGAGAGAATGGTTTCAATATATATAAAAAAAAAAGAGGCAATAGCTTAAGACCAGTACAGAATAATAGGTGTGACCAATAGATTAATACAACAACTGAAGGTTCTGATCTATCTGGAATCCTTTGTTACAAATCTCACAGACAAATCGATTTGAGAAGCGCGCAACAGCTCCTCTGGTTTCGTTCTATTTGGAGCTTGAAATCGAGAGAAGGGAAGAGAGAAGGGGTTCTCCTCTGGTTTTCGTTCTGTGTGGAGCTTGAAATCGAAAGAGGGAAGAGGTTAGGGATTCTCCTTCGTTCTCCTTTGATTTTCGTTCTGTGTGGAGCTTGAAATCGAGAGAGGGAAGAGGGAAGGGGTTCTTTCACTCGTCCGACGGTTAGACAATGACCCGGTTTAGCCTAGCTAGGATGCTTGATTTTCGGATTTCAAACCTAGTTGTCCAATTTGCACATGACACATGTTGACCTCCCAGGGGTGTACTAGATGTACAATGGGGGGTCATGTACTGGGGGCGATAAAAATCCTTGTATCTGGACTCATTAAGAAGACTATGCTTCTTTTTGCCCTAATAAACGTCTAGGGTCGTTGAGGATAGCTTTTACTGTAGTTGGCTTAAAGCTACTGTAATAAAGCCTAGCCCTTAGGAGGTTTTGAGTTCTAGACTTCTTGTTTCTGCATCTATTCTAGGAACCCCTCTCCCACTCCGCCAAAAAATTAAGGGTAGACCTTAGGAGGTTTTGAGTTCTAGACCTCTTGTTTCTGCATCTATTCTAGGAACCCCTCTCCCACTCCGCCAAAAAATTAAGGGTCTAAGGTTTGCTATATGATGAGCCAACTTGGAATACTGCACAATGGCTTCAGGACCAGGCTCACCACATTGCAGGTCCCTAGACTATAAAGAGGAATAAATCAATTAATTTTAATTTATTTAAAAACGCCGTCTGTGGGAATCGAACCCACGACCACGTGGTTAAAAGCCACGCGCTCTACCAGCTGAGCTAAGACGGCAATCACAAAATATTAAATTTAATATTTACAATTAAAATAAAAAGACTACTAATCCCAAACACCTTATGTGCCTCTGAAGTCTGAATTATAACGTGGGATCCGTGTATTGAAGAGTTTAACGTGCTGAGTAAACAACAGGTGAACTTTCTCATTCCAAGGGTTTTTCCTTTTTACCCAAAAAAAAAAAAAACTCCCCCAAAGCTGAAAAGAGCTTCGTGATTTTATTTGAATCTGATGTTCGGATTCGGGTCAGAAGCATTGCTTGGTGAGAAGGGGTGTAAATGAAGTCGAAATCTATTTCCGTATCAGTTTAGTATTATCCGAATCAATCCGAAAGCTAAACGGATGCGAATACGAATAGACTATAGCTATTCGAAAAATTATATTTACATGTAAACGGATAAAATATTCGATCCGTATCTGTTTAGTACTATTCGAATCTATCGGATAACTAATCGGATGCGGATATAACACTATCCGTGTCGAATCCAATTCATGTACAGCCGTATTGATGAGCTGGTCAGCCCGAATAAAACTCTGAATCCCCCCGTTCCTCTCCGGGCACGTGCACACCAGAACGTGGCCAATTCGTCATTCCACAATCCTGCCATCTATAAAAGCTGGAAAGAACGGCGCACCCAGTTGGAAGATCACGCCGACTCACGCGATTCTCCATGCAAATCGCTCATCATCCGCCACGTCAGAAAGTAGAAAAATTAAAGCAGAGAACAAAAGAATTAAGGCAATCCTCCCACGTGGCCTTGGACCCCACATAACCGCTCCATAAAGGACAACATCACGTTAATGTGGGACCCATATGCTCAATCTCCCTGGAAAAGCTCCTGGATTTCAGATTGCCACGGCCCAACGGGCCCATGGTCCCTCTCCCCTCCATCCACCATGACTGCAGACGTGGCGGCCCATCACGTGAACCGGTCAACGAAGATCTGTTTGCCACTCTTTTTATGTGATGTGGGGCAGTGTCACTGGTCATTAGTGGAAGTCACGGGACCTGCGTAAGCTCCGACATTGAATGTCCAGAAATCGATGTGATTATGTAAGTTTCGTAGGCATCGCAACTCGGAAACGGACTCGTCCCAGTTGGTAACACTTAAAAGGGTTGTCAATGGCTCAGTCCTGTTTACGAAAAAATAAAATAAAAAATGGCTCAGTCCTGATCGGTTGGATCTAATTCATTCCCCCAATTTAAGTTAACAAATCAATTAGAACGGCCCTGTGTCTAAGCGCAGGAGTTGCGTGTTATGGTGATTATTTTGTATGTTTCTGTGTCTGGGAGTAAAGACAGTATACACTGCATGATTGGGTGGCATTCTTTCTTCCAATAAATATTACTTCTTTTTTTTTTGAATAAATATGCATCAAAGAGAGTTAAACTCATGATATCTTCATTATGAAGTGTTGATCCTTACTATGTGAGAGCTACCCCTTGGTATATATAAGAAAGAATATACCCCAAGCAATGGCTTCCCTAAATCTCCCAAAGGTTGGTCTAACCAGATTGAGTCAGATTGAGTCAGAATTAGGCAGTCTTATGGTCTGGTGACTAGCCCCCCCCCCCCCCTCGCCCAACATTTAGAATCAATTAAAATTCAGTTGAAAAGTTGGGTATTCTTTGGTTTGAATGTGGAAGGAGTCGAATTGAATCAAACCCAACAAAACCACTTTGGTGGTTCTCTATTTGGTCCGTTCTTATAAAATTATATATTTTATAGGAGAATGTTCTCTAATAAGAAAAAGGCACAAACAAGCACAACAAGAGAATAATGTTGTATCCTACATCGCTTGCTCAGAGAACTTTTTCCCATATATCATTAAGATAATTGCTCGTATTCTCTGCCGTGTTTGAGGTCCAAATTGTAAACTTGTGGTTTTGCCGGATTTTTAAAATTGAAAGTTGAATATTATGTCTCAAATGTTTTTTTTTTCCTCTTGTAAACCCTCAAATGTTAAGCAATCACTTACTTGACAAAATCCCCATATATCCCATACTATGTATGACTAAGACTAAGAGTATGGGAGGACTCAATCATTTCCTCCTATTGTCATCCACAAATTAATTAATTTGTCCTAATAAAAAAGGGAAAGGAAGGGATTAGGTTACATTAACAAAAGTGACTCTCTAATGAACTTAAGAGGGATCTTTGGTACAAGCAAATACAATTAACAGAAAAAAGAATACGACAACGGGGTCGGTGTCGAACCACATGTCTATCTTTGCTGACGAGGCGCATAAGCATTACAGTAATCTAAAGTTATCTGCAACTTGCTTATGCTTTAAATTGATAATTAAGCCATGTAGAGGATGCCCAAAGGCATTGTGAAAGCTTAATGTGCTTCAATTATTTTAATTAAGTGGTCCCTCACCCTCACCCCTCCTTCCTAAAAAGTTTCAAAGTTTTGAGTTTATAAGGAATTATGGGCCTCACACCCTTTATTATATTCAAAACTTCATGTTGGCCTTTCTCTTTACTCATTAATTTCCTTTTTATTATTTTTTAATCTTTAGAAACATTAATAATATATAACTATTTATTCTGATTTTGCATCAAAATTTGAGTGACATTTCAATTATAACTCATCTTCTAAACTTGAATGGAATCTTGTAAGTTGATGTATCTTATCCTTCAATACTAGCTTCTTTTTTTTTGGGGGGGGGGGGGGGGCTTTTGATGAACTAAATGAGGATAAAAACACACTAAAGGTTTCAGATTCTTTGTGGGTTTCTTAATGAGCATCTTCCATAATGGCTTTGTTTGTTTATATATAAAAACTTTTTATATAGTAGTTGAGTAGTGACATATGATCTATCTTTCATTAAAAGAAGATTTCCCCTAAACTATGTAGAGTCAGTGTTGATGAACTCATTATTCTTTTAAAACAGTGCATCTTACTTTTTAGGGTTCCATAATGAATGAACCATAAAGTCTAAAGCCCATGGAGACTTGCCTTGAGCACAACCATTTAGATGAGGGAATTTTTATATCCCTCCTTTTGGCAGGTAAACAGCTTATGTGTTAGTAAGTTGATTAATTAATTAATAAAAAGGCGAAAGTTTGATTCGTTTCATGCTTAATTTGTAGTGTTAATTACCTTACGAATGAATTTTTTACAAGAATTGGCTATATTAATCGATTTACATTCCTATATATATGTGACGTGGTGAATGTGCTCTTTGGCCAGAAATGGGAGGAAAGTTTAGTCTCGCATCAATCAGATAATGTGCATCAAAATTTTGGGTTGAACGCCGTCAACCTGTCAAGAAAAATTAATAAAGAAGAATTAAAAGGATTGGGTGTGGTTCTTATTCCATAAAACCCACAACACAAGGAAACAGATAAATCTTAGAAACCTTACTTTGGCCCTGGTTAAGGTTAACTTCCATTTTAATTAGCACTAAATCCAAGCAGTATGCTTTAACTTTTCTGGTCACCCCAAAAGATGGTCCTAAATTAATTTAAAATGGAGATTGAGATGTCAATAGAGGAAAGCAACCACATAGTGCACACTAAGTGGCTGAAGTTTATAAAATATGTTGGGAGAAGAAATGTTTTATATGTCAAGTCATGTTTGGATATTTTAGTTTTTCCACCATTTTAAAAGTTACATCCCTTCTTAAACTTCATTTAAATATGAGATCTAATAGTGTGGAATGTGATTTAATTATCTCCTAAGACAAGATAATATGATTGCTCATAAAACAAATAATAGTACTTACAGGAAGAATTGTACCTCTTAACTACCATTTCTATCATTAAATTTTGTGGCTTGGAAAACATATTAGATTAATGATTATCAATCTCATAACAAATATCTATTAATGGTACTTTTATAATATATATTTCTAACTCCTTAGATATGATACTCCTAATTTGGTAGTTTTAATAAACTGGAGAGATGGGCTAAATATGGATGGAACACATGCTATCATCTTTTTTTTTTTTCTTCATAGGACAAGAACAAAATAAATTGATAAACATATCCTAATCACATTAAATAGAGAAAATTATAAAATTCACTATTAGGCATCTTCATTAATGTATATTTCTTAGTTCAAATGTTTGAAAGGAGGAGAAATATGATATTGGTAAATTAGATAATAACCTTATTTACACTTCTCTGTTTATCTCAACGGATAACTATTTGAGTTTCGTGAGAGGATGCTATGGTATGTGTGGTTTAACCATGTGTTGTAGCTCAAAGGATTAGAGCATGTGGTTATGAACTAAGATGTTGGAGGTTCAAATCCCTCTAAATTTTATAGGGAAAGAGAATGCCACCCTGTCTCACACAATGCACACCACCCCTGCGTCTTGACATAGGGACGCACGAAATGACTGTCACACCCCTCGGAACCTCGGAATTGACCAATATTGGTGCGACGGTCATTTCACACGCCTCTGTGTCAAGGAGCAGGGGTGACGTATCGACCAGGTGGCATTCTTTCTCTCAATTTTATAACCTAATTCAGTCAAATGCTCTCTCATGTATTACCATGCAATTTTGTACTTTTCGAATGTTTGTAATTTTGTTATGCCCTTATGCCCTCTTGTAAAAAAAATTATTTTTCACTTGAAAATATCTGTTTAGGATAAAATTTTACATGTAGATAAAAGACATCAGTATTTATCTTTTTTTAAAATTTGGGCCTCATCTGATCTGTAACAATTATTATGAGATCAATTTATTTCAATGGGCTCCTTGAAAACCTGTCTGTCAAGTAATAGAGACGTCTTTTTATTTGTGTGTGTTTCTTATTTACCATCATTATTTGATTCTCACAGGAAGAAAAGGGAGAGAGAGAGAGAGAGAGAGAGAGAGAGAGAGATGAATGAAGTTACAGTAGAAGGTTAAATGCAACTAAAGGGTGTTTTGGTCAATAAAAGGCATGAAAACTTGATGCCTGTCTAACAGTCCCACTCGATAATGGTGGGTCCACTTGGCCGGCCAAGTTGGATCATGGAGAGAGGAACTCCTACGGAGGAAGAGGAACCCCACATAGAAGAAAGGGAAGTCCAACTCCCGGACCCACAAATACAATAAAAGTGGGGTCAGAAAAGAGCAAAATGATGTTGATGCTGATTTGGCAGCAACCAAACATTCCACGTCACGCCATCCACTAATCCAAATTTGGGGACAAAGGACAACTTCTGGCGCTCAAAAAACTGGGCCCGGTCCTCTCCCGGGCCTATATCTATATGGCCCAGTATCTGTTTAGATAAGATTGACCAAGTACCGATGTCCCGACACCCTCCACGTATCTGACAACTGGACGTCTCGGCCCACGGTGCTTTGACCTTTTGACCGCAAGTGACGACAGATAGACTTCTGCAGTGATATATATCTTGCACGTGCAAATCCTTACCTACTAAACCCTAGTTCTGCACAAGTTCTGTGCCAAGTGCCAAGAAATAACTTCATGGAGATGGGGTTGGGGACTTGGGGTCCTCTTCTTAAACCCATATTCCATACCTGGTGTAGCTTGGTTTTGCTTACACACTTCCCTCAAATTTTGTTTCAATTTTTTTTGTGTTGTGTTGAATTCTTGTATCGATTTTGAAGTTTGTTCCATTTCGATATTTTTCTTATGGTGATCGTAATGATAAATTTTGTGAGATCTATGATACTAGCAGAGGGATTGGGCCGATCAGAGAAAATTTGCAAGCTTCCGTGATATGGTATGTTCCAATTTGATGGATCAACTCAACTTGGAGGAGTATTACCTTGTCTTATTGTCTTGTTGTGTAAGCAAGAGAGAAAAGAAGGATTTGGACATTTTCATGTTAAGGTTTTATGGGGGAGAGTTCTTGGTACGAGTTTTAAGTGTTCTTGAGAGATATCTATTGTACTTCATCACATAGTGAATCATCTTCAGCTTCGCCCGTGGATGTAGTACATCTTAATTGGTGTGTGAATCACGTTAAATCTCAAATTTACGTTAAATCTCAAATTTATTTTGTTTCTTGGTATTTCTTGGTGTTTGCTTTCATACTTTTCTTCTTTTATCTCATTCAAATCTTTTAAGGTTTGAGAATTTGAACTCTGAAGAATTTGTAAGATTTTAAGATCAAGTTTCTTTTCGCTTATGCTAAAAGAAAAAAAATCCTCTCATTATAGACATTTAAATCCTCTGATTGAACTGAGATACGGGATATCTATGATCATAAACAATAAGGTGTGGGAGTTAATGATGAACTCAAAATCCAATCATCGGGTCACATCACTAGTGGAGAAGAAATTCTTCAATTTTCCGGTGAAAGAAAACTTAGTCTTAGATTTTACGTTGGATGAGATAGGTAGCTTTGATCATCCTCCTCCAAATGCATTCATATTGATAATGCATTTTGAGATGCTAAAAATAACTATTCGAGTGCTTCTTGTGTATGGCAATGTAGCTCACATGTTTGAGTGCTTACTTTGAAACTTCACCAAATAGGTGGTTTTGGGGAGCATAACCTCTACGAAATGTCATATCTTCTACAATTGGTTGTGCTAAACAAGGGTTGAAGTATTTTATAAATAGCATAAAAGTTAAGGAAAAAAAGTTTTCGTCTGATTGTGTGGAACTTGTGCCCAGACATAAGGGCTTGTGAATTTACCATCTCAGTCACAGTAAAATAAAAGATCGCATCCATGTTGATGCCCTTGGGTGCACTCTCATTGATCATCATGCAGGTGCAGGAACTACACGACTAGGCAATGATAAATCAAAGTTCGCAATCGACCTATTTTCTATTTATTTCCGTGAGATTAGGATCCATAAATGATTACTAGTCAAGCATGTTTTGATTCCCCATATGGAATTACTCAATGTATGTTGAGATTGGAATTCAAACAAGCAGTTTTTTAGTGGGGGTGTTGGCCAAGATTTTTTTTTTTTTTTTGGTAGAAAACATAAGCGGAAAGAAAATCTATGGCATCCATCAATCAGAGAGGACTATCAAACCAGCAGAATTGATCCCTAATCCAGGATGCCAAAGAAGCCAAAAGATGTCCAGCATTAATGAAACTCTTATGAAAACGCCATAGTAAAAGTGTAAAATCAAAGTGAAAGAAAAAGGCAAATCACTACTAGTATTAAAGCTAAGGGAAAAAGAACTCTAACCGAGCCAGTAGCCCCTGCATCTAGCTAGACTTATGGGGTGCAAAATGACCACCCCGCCCCCATGATGTCTTAGTGCACTTTCTCATTGGCCATCGTGCATGTGTAGGCCCCAGAGGCTTGGTTAACGTTCTCTAACCCTAAAGCTAAATACTACGGAGTTGAGAATTTCATTGTTGCTAAAGGGACTTTATTCGGTTAGAAGTTAATTTTGACATAATATGATTTGTTTTTATTGATCAATTTGAATCGTTTCCCAAGGCCTATAATTGCCTGAAAAGGTCCAATAATGTAACTTGAAAGAAAATGTCAAATACAAAATTTATCAATGGGACAAGAGCAACAAATATGAATTGAATGAAAGTTATTGGAAGATAAAAAAAAAAATAATGACATATGAAAAATAAATTGATGTGTAATATAGAAACAATAGTTAAAAACAATAGGTACACTAGCAATAACAACCATAACTAAAATTTCCAGAATAGCACAAATATTTGTCACATGGTAGATCCATTGGAACTTAAATTTTGTGAACTTGCCTCCTCATCATCTTAGACTAGTAAGTTTCAGTTCAATCCAATGTTTTAATATGAAGGTATAAATATTTGAAAATATGTTACCCTTACTCACATGTCAAGCTTAATCCAAAACAAATTTTGTCAAGTGACAAGAAAAATAGGAGAGATTTAATAGTAGTTGAAGAACAGTAGGTGTACGTAAACATACGTACACGGGGATGCATATCTATACACACAAGTAAGTATTGAATTAGTTTTTGAAATTTGACATGTGGCTAATTCATACCATGTCCTCTCTATCAACGGTTAGAATGGATACGTCGCCATTCCACGCGGTGCAAAAAGGTGTGCTAGACCAGTTATTTATATTTTGCCAGACCAGTGAGGTTTTTTCTTATCTTCTTCATTTTAAACTTATATAATGTATTGTAGGAACAATAAGCAAATTTGGTTATTTGTTGCAATGAACTTTTTTGTATGCCTATTTATGCAACAATTCAAAAGGTTCGAATATATTCCCCCCCTCCCCCCTCAAGGAAAAAACAAAAAAGAAGGTAAGAAAAAGTAATAACTTATAATAACAACAAAGAAATAAAATGATCATTGCAATGCAAGTATGAAATGACTGCATCTGAATAATATAGGCTCTAATTATGTAAAGAACCAAAGATGTAGGTAGAGGAAATGAGTATCAATATATGGTTGGATGTACATGTGAAAATCTTAAAATAGTTCAATTTAACCCAAGTAAACTCTAATGAGTCAGCCATTTTTACCAAAGAACATAGTGAAAAAGAACTTGGGTCTATAAAGATTTGTTTATTTACAACCAGCGTAGGTCTTGAATTTGAGTTGAGAAACAGCCTCTCCGTGAAGCGAGGGTAAGATTATATGCATTATGATCGACCCTCCCCAGACCCCACAGTGGTGTACATAAAAATGTATCAATATATTATTTTTTTCTCCCTTTTTTCTACTTTATGTTGAATGTATATTCTTATTTATCATTGGCATTGAATCGATTGGTTTAGAAACATCGTTTTACTATCTTGATAAACATTGTAAGGAAAATTCTACAATATATAAAACCGTGCGAAATTCGCCATGTGTAATGGTGTTAACAAGAAATATATAAAATTATACTTCAAAAAAATAATTTAAAAAAAAAATAAGATTAAAAGAAGGTGAAAAACATGGTAGTGATGAACCCCTAACTTATTGAATCAATTGTCCAAATCCATACATATAACATGAAGCATTCATTGGCTTTTTAAGATAATCTCTTTATATTTATTGATATATTAATATTTTTGTAATAGTTTTAAACTAAGATGAGCAATATTATTTTTTTCAGTATTTAAGGATGACTAGGATCTTTCATTGGGGTGGAGGAAAGAGAGTAGAATTGGATCCCTTTAGTGGCTTAATTAGTGTACACTTTTTCATAACAATATTATTTATATATTGATTAATTAATTTATTTTAATGAAATTATAGAATCTCCAAACATTATAACATCAAAAATTTTGATAAATTAATAGAACAGGAAATAAATTAAGTCTTTGACACAAAACTCGAGGACATTTATAATATGTCAAGTGGAGAGCCCTGGGACTATTTTGAACCAGCTGATCTGGTCCGTTTTGCCCTCAATGACACTTCTTTTCCTGTAAAAAGACGATAATACCCTTACTTATATACTTACTGTCATCCATAACCATAGAAGATAGAACTGTTATTGCATCATTAACTGCTTTATTACGACAAATATATTAATAATACTATTACTTATAAATCCCTTCTTATTTATTAACTTATGCCAAAACCTTGTAGCCTTTCCTCCATTTCCTCCGTAAAGCCTCTCTCCCCCTCTCCCCCTTTCATTCAAAGCTCGATTTCAGACAACCAAACTCATCGATTTCTCAAAAATATTTCCTCTCTTATATTTGATTTCTTATATGTGTTGAAGCAGTACTGACTAGAGCTATTCTATCTTATTAGTCTCTCTTGTTTTTCTTCTCAGAAACTTGTTTGTTCTTAATTGCAGTCAAAGATCTGAATCTGGATTGGGAGGAGTTCCTTGTTCAGAAACAGGTAGACATGATTTATGGGCTTAGGGTTTTGAGTGCCCTTTTTTTTTTTTTTTTTTTTTTTTTGGGGGTTAGAAACTTAAAATTTTGGATCATTGGTTTTTAATTCCTTCATTACTTCCTTCTTGTGTTGTAGAGAAAGAGAAAGAGAAAGAGAAAGATCAGATCCAAGAAAAAAATAGGAAGTGAGAAAGCTGGCAAGCAATTGGTGGGAGAGAATAGATGTGGTGGGCATGGCGGGGTTGGAACAAGGCCCAGGATCTCGATACGTTCACCAGCTTCTCAGACCTACAGAGTTACACTTACAAAGATCTTCAGATCCTCAACTTCAAATCTCAGATTCTAATCACTCACCAGAGAAGGATCATGAGAAGTCTGATCCAAGCGCAGCCACTACTTCATCCGGTGCAGGTGGATCGACCGGTTCTCGCCGCCCTCGTGGTCGTCCTCCGGGCTCAAAAAACAAGCCCAAACCACCTATAATCGTCACCCGTGACACCCCAAATGCACTCCGATCACATGTACTCGAAATCTCAGCTGGTGCTGATGTAGTTGAATCGGTATCGAATTATGCACGGCGTCGAGGCCGTGGTGTTTGCATTCTAAGCGGTGGCGGAGCGGTTGCTAATGTGACATTACGGCAGCCAGCAGCTCCGGTAGGAAGTGTTGTAACTCTACACGGCCGGTTTGAGATATTGTCTCTGTCTGGGACAGTGTTGCCGCCACCAGCGCCGCCTGGAGCTGGTGGGCTGACGATATTTTTGGCCGGCGGACAAGGACAGGTTGTCGGTGGGAGTGTTGTGGGGCCGTTGGTGGCGTCAGGGCCGGTGGTGTTGATGGCGGCTTCGTTTGCCAATGCAGTGTTTGAGAGGTTACCGTTGGAGGAAGAGGAGTCGCCAGTGCAGGTTCAGCCTACTGCATCACAGTCTTCAGGTGTTACTGGTGGAGGTGGGCAACTGGCTGAGGCTGCAGGTGGTGGTGGGGGTGGTGTTAGTGGGGGCGGCGGTGGAGGTGGCGGTGTTCCTTTCTATAATTTGGGAGGTAACATGACAAATTATCAGTTTCCAAGTGAAGTTTTTGGTTGGAGTGGTAATGCTGCTAGGCCACCATTCTAGTAGTGGTGATCAGCTGATGGTGATGAAGTGGAGTTTCTAATGGAAGTGGAAGTTTGAATTTACAAGGGAAGAGAAGAAGAAGAAGAAGAAGAAGAAGAGGTAATTAAATACTAGTAAGTCATGTTCTTTCACAAGCCAAAATTGTAATTTAGAGGGTTTTCCCTCTCTCCAGGTGGGTAAACATATCAAATTCATGTACAAATTCATTTAAGGTTTTCTCTAATTCTTCTCTCTTTGGATTTTTCTCTTCTTTATCATGTTTACTGATTTTTCTGTTTATGCTTCTCTTTCTTCTTCTTCTTCTCTGTTGAAACATTTCTTTCTTGGGTTTCTTAATTTACTATTCCATCACTTATTGTTAATTAATTAATTACCGGGTTATCTACTGTTCATCTCTCATTGGCTTGTCTGTTTCTTGGAAGATTTTCTTATAAAGAAATCATTTTATGACTATTTTTTTTTAAAAAAAAATATTGAATATTAATATAGTAGGTAGGATGAGAAAACCTAGTACTGATTTGAACTGAGAAATTAAATCTTAGGTTTTTTAGGTCACTCAGAAGCTTCAATTCTAATAAGTACAGTACAGATAGGCTTGGATTCTTTCTCTCTTTTTTGTTCTCCCTTTAATTCATTTTCTACTTACCCAACTAAGAAAAAGTGACAATGAAGAACCTTAAAAGCCTGTTATGTTCTTTTGCCCTCTGTAAACCCTAATTCTGATAACGATGGAAGACCAAGGAATTGTAAACTGCAAGTGAAAAAGAAAGTTCCCTTGTCAGTCTCTATAATAAGATTTTCACCATTTCATTCACTTATTATTGGGACTTTGGAACTTCGAAACTTGGAAAAGATATATATAAGTGCCTTCTCTTTCTCTGGAACTCTGAGCTAGTCTTCCTTCCTTTGATTTGTCTTTAAAACACTTCAAGTATCAACAAATTAATCTCTAAACCCCACAAGCTTTTTTTCTTCCTCTTTTTGATTTATTTATTTATTTATTGTAAATGTGTTTCTGATATCCCATTTTGAGGTAGAACCAGAAACAAACTCCATATATGAAGAATCGTGATGATTCATTAGAAGAAGAAGTTATTAGATGAGAGGGGTCTTGATAAGCCCTTCTACTTGCTATCCTCCTTCTTGGACAAGGAGATTCTATAACAATGGCAGTAATTGGCAGCCTACAACAATGTTTGCAACTTTGTTGAATTGGGTTTCCAGTTTTAGTTCTAGGTTTTATGGTTTTAAGGTCATGAGTTCTTTGATTCGGAATAAAAGATTTCATTATTTCATGGTGTTTTTTTATTCTGGGGTTGGATGAGATTCCATTCACCGAGGGGTGTGAGAGGGCGGGAATGGGTATCGGGACTCTGGGAGGGTATAACATACTAAAACCCTAGGATGGTGGGTAAACCTTCGTTTATGGGTGGAGGAAAACTTTGTCCTTATCACAGTTATCATGTATCTTATATATAATTCACATCAGGTGGTGACAAGTCAACGTGATCATGTGTGGTTACAAGGAAAATAATCCTTACAAATTATTAGTGAAAATTTTCATATATGGTTATTTTTATGAAGAAGTGAGAGGATCTTAAAATAAAATAATGCATGACATTTATATCATACTAACCATCACTTAAAAAATTAAACAAAAACATTTTTGCTTGCATAAGTAGAAATATTTAATATATTCATATGAAAACAAAAAACAGTATTTCAGTTAGACCCACTCTGCTATTTGAAGTTCAACCCTATAAGAAAAAAGTTTATTGGAATTTACTTAATTCGTTGGTATCAACCTAGCTTTATTAGATGTCCCCAACAAGACAAGTTACAAGGAACCTACTCAATGTATAGCATGCCTTCTATTACTTTGTATAATTATTAATTAACAAACTATTTACTTACTTAGGAGATTCATAGAAGAATTTTTTTTTTTTTTGGGTAGAAACTCATAGAAGAATTTAGAGATTGAAAAACGGATCTTCATATGATCTTTATTGACCTAGAAAAGTTTATGACGAAGTCCGTAGAGAGTTAATCTGACAAGTACTAGAGAAAAGAAGTGTTTCAAATAAATATGTGGACATATAGTTAAAAATATATATAATGGTGTGGTGGCAAGTGTAAAGAACTATGGGGGTTCATGGTAGTGAATTCTCAATTACAAATGGAATACATCAAAGATCAACCTTCAACCATTAATTATTTGTGTTTATCATAAATAACTTAACTAAAGACATTCAAGGTTAGGTTTTTTGGTGTATGCTTTTTGCTAATGATATGTTTTGGTGGATGAGACAAAATTAGGGTTTAACACCAAGCTGGAGTTATGGAGATTAGCCTTGGAATCAAAGGGTTTTTAACAAGTTGAACAAAACAGAGTATATGGAGTGTAATTTTATTTACACTAAGATGGATAATGAGGTGGTGAAAATTGATGAGATAGAGATTTTGCAAGTGATTATTTTAAGTATTTGGATTCAATCATAAATAAAGAAAGTGACATGGAAGATGATGTTTCACAGAAAATTAAAAAGAATGGATGAATTGGAGAGGTGCATCTGAAGTATTGTGTGATCGACGTATTCCTTTAAAACTTAAGAGAAAATTGTATAGGGTAGTCATATAGCCGACTATGATGTATGGTGTGGAATGTTGGACAATAAAGAGGGATCATATAGATAAACTTTAGTATAGTTAAGATGAGGATGTTGAGATGGATGTGTGGCAAAACTAGGAAGGATAAAGTAAATAATGATCAACTTAGAGCTTATTTGGGAGTAACTCTGATACATGATTAGTTGCAAGAAAATCGTTTGAGATGGCATGACCATGTTTAACGGAGGCCGTTAGATGCTCTGGTACAAAAGATTGATTTGATTCAGATTGAAAGAGTTCAAAGAGCCAAAAGTAGACCTAAAATGGCCATGGGAGAACTAGTGAGGAAAGACATGCATAATTTAGGCCTTATATCAAGTATGACCTTTAATAGAGCTAATTATTGGAGGGTAAGGATCCATGTAGCTGACCTTATTTAGTTGCGATACGACTGAGTTGTTGTTGTTGTTATTATTGTAATAATATGTACCTTTTTTTCCCATTCTAGATTGTGGATAATGACAAAAAAAATTATATTATTATTATTATTATTTTATAAGACAACGTACCTAGTCTTCTATTTATTTTCAAATTCATAAATATCTTGAAATCTGCTAAACCATATGTTGTAGAAAGAAAAATAATATATACTTGCATTGCCCTTGCATTTGTTTTATTTATAAGTTTTAGAATATTAAATATGAGTTTTCATTTTCTATTAAAAATATTCCTGAAACATAAAAGAACAAGAAGAAATAGCATATAATACTTCTCCTTTTCTTTGGATGGGTATTATTTCTAAGAGAAATTTACGAAAAAGGGATAGCTAGACCTTTTCAATATTGCTAACTAGTTCTTACAAGAATCCCCTAATAACCAGATTGAGATCCACCTACCTCTAGGGTGTGGGACCCACACCTCTTGGAGGGGTCAGATCTGTCCCTACCCGTCCCCATGTGGGTAGCTGATCCGGATTCATAATTTTGTATCAACAAAAGTACCCTCATAATAAAAACCTCAAATCGTCATCCCCTCACACATCTTCTTCTGTCTCTTGGCGTTTGGGAAGCTCTCCTTTCTTCCACCTCCAAAAGAATACAACATTTAACAGAAGCTCCTTATAAAAATGAACAAGCACACTTTGAAACCCTAACACTCACTCACAATGACCCTAACATTCCTTCACAATGACGAGAAATAAGAGAAGAAAGGCAAGAGAGAGAGAGAGAGAGAGAAAGAGAGAGAGAGAGAGAGAGAGTTATTATTACGGGTTTCAAACAGTTACCATCGAATGGAATGTCGTGCTCCCTTTCCCTTAAGCTGGTTAGTTATAATATTAGCCTCATTATCATTGTAGATATCAATATCAAGTGGTGGGATATTATAGGGTGATCCAACCAAGGCATCCTTATATGAGTCAATCATCATAACAAACAAAAGTATCAGAGAGAACCTTGCTTCAATAATAAAACATCAAAGCACATAATGTTTGACTACAACGATAAGGACCTCTCAAGCTTGGGAACCAAACAACTATCACAAAGAACCTTGCTTCAATAATAATCGACAATAATCCATACAAGGGTTTCGAAGGATCTTGTTCAATTCACACATATGAGTACTTGCATTTGTGTCTAGAATCGTCATTCGCATGAACACACAATGCAGCAACCATGTAAACAAAATGCCCTATTCTAACAATTTAAGGTGAAACCTTAAGACTATAATTATTTTGAAAATAGACAATAATAATTGAGGTTGTCTCGATAACGAGTTGAAAAAAATAAGGAGAAATATTTCATAGATGGTGGATCGTATAGTTGAGATGAGCCAAAATATTGTACAGTCGTTATCTTTTATTACTTAATATATCTTTTATTTTCCCATCAAAAAACAAAAAAGAAGTCTATCGCTGTAAACGTGTGAGACACAAGACGTCCTTGATACATGCATCATGGGCCCAAGAAGTGATAACGGCCAATCCTTCCTACACATTAAGGAGGCGACCTTCTCAACTAGGGAATCAGCTACAACGTTCACTGCCCTTGGAAGAAAAACAAAGGGAGTATTGCACTTGGTTTGAGATGAGCTCCAATGTAGAAGCTATATAAATAATATCATCAATGAGTGGCTGGACTGCTAGGAGTATTGCACTTGGTGCTCGAGATGAGCCAACTCAAAATATGAAGTCATCTCATCCGTATACCAAAATAAGAACCTAGATATAGAAGGAATTTCCAAACGGTGTTTAGGGACCCTTTTCATTATGGAGAAAGCTTTCCTCTCCACTGTGGAAAAGGAAAGTACACCCATCTAGGGTGGAGGGCAAGAGATCACTGTACTTTTTTTTTTTTTTTGTGGAATTGGGAGCTTTATATATATATTTTGAATAGAGGGGGTGGATCGAACCGGGGAGGGGATAAGGTACCAGCTAGGAGACTTGAACTCGAGACCTCCTGGTGAGCATGGGCATGAAGCGCACCACGGCTCACCAACTGAGCTAGGCAGTTGTTGGTAGATCACTGTACTTTTGCGTCTGCACCAACTCGAGGACCAATGAGAGCACACATAAGAGCATCAACATAGATGTGATTTTTATTTTATGGGGGCAGGGCTGTACTTTTACACACTCTTGTGTCTAGACACAGGAGCCATGCAACTAGGTAGCGTTCTTTTCCCTTATAATGGATGACGAGCAGCTTCTGTATCTTAAATATCATTCAGATGTGTTCTTCCATAACTAGTTACATACCTTATTGTTTACCAAGCCTACTATGTTGACCTTTCTACCAGCCAATAGTCCAATTTTTTTGGCTAGGGTGACATTCATATTCGGGATATGTTGGTGGTACAATGTCTTGTATGCCATAACTTGGCGTTTGTGGGCTGATTCCAAAGTGCCACCATTAAAGGGCCGTAAGGCGCAAATGGACGTGAGGGCAAGTTGTTATAACTCTCTTCACTAATAGTGAAGCAGATCTCATCTCACCATGAACGTAGACAATTTTTCCGAACCACGTAAATCTTTGCAGATTAGATTTGTTTATTTGTGTTTTGCATTCTTTTCTGTATCATTTTAGGTCTTGTTTTCTACAGTTAGATCCTAGCTTTTTGTATTTCCAGCCCAAAATGTTTTCCATGCCAGGTCCAGGCATTTTTAAAATGACTGATATGGCTATTCATAGTCAATCCCAAGCCCAATCCTGGTGCTTTTTGACGCAACATGTTTAAACAATGGCCATGTGTCTGAGTTGATTAACAGTTTTAAGCAATAGAATTCATCCCTTGAGGTGAGAAAAGAAAAAAAGGGAGAAAACTTTGATTTTTGAAAGGAAAAGATAAGAGAGAAGAAAGTGAAAGATTCGAGGAAAGAAACATAGAACAAGAAGGGTGAGTAATTCACTGCTTTTTGTATGGGCACCTGTGTGCTTTGAACATTCTGAGAATCCAACATACGATGAAGCCTGGGTCTCGTTACTCTAGTGATGCCTTCAGATCCAATTTTATTGTAATGTTGGAACAGTCCCTGTTTGGGCCCAGTCTATAATCCAAAAAAAATCAGATTTGCCCTCTACTTCAACAGCCCAAAAACAGGTTTTACCCAGGACTCATCCATTTTCGAGCCTCGCATCCAATACGAAAAGGATGATTTCCTCTGCATTCTTTAGAAAAGTTGCAAGGGCATCTGCTAGTACTCAAAGATCCCCCTTTACTTGCTTATCTGAGTTGTCTGACGCAGGGATTATTCTCCCTGCGCAATAGTGTCATAGTTTCATGGAACATTCAATATTTCCACCAATAACTACTTTTCATTTTTGATAAATTCCTTCCAATGATTTATTCAAGCTGTATTTATCATTTCTGAAGAATTTGGATCTACAGAGAACTGTTCTACATGTGCTTAATCAATCAACAAATAAAGATGTGTAGCAGAACATTGACAACAAAAATTACCAGGAAAAACTAGCAGAAATTATTTTTCATCTCGTGATAACAGCAATGGATACAGGTGAGAATGCAAATATATTCAATTGAGAGCTTCCTTCTACAAATAAGAGGTAATTTTTTGAGATGAAGCTGGTTTACTGGTGCAGCCCACAGATAGTCAATCGCTCTTGCCCTCCTGCGAACCAATCTCTTGCAAATAGTGCTCGGCGTCCAATGCAGCCATACATCCTGTACAAAATGAAAAATTAAGAAGCCAATTTATCTCAAAATAGATGCAAATGAAATCCACCATTGCAAATGCATAGTTTGAATGGGGTATGCTATTACAAGTACCCTGATGCATATATGTCGTAAGCATGGGCGGGAGGGGGGCGAAATCAAAATCAAAATCTTATAAACAGAAAATGGTCTGTAGCAGCATGTCAATGCATGGGTTGGACATACTAAGCCTATAAAGATGTTACCACTTTAGCAAACAATTCCTCTCAATTTTCAGAAAGAAAAAGACAGGAAATGTTTTCTTCATGAGCAGCATGACAATGGTCATTGGAGAAATCTTCAGAACAATATATACCTATCATCATTCAATGAGGTTTTTTGATCCCGAGATGCAAAAGATGGGATCTGATTACATATCCTTGTATACTTTGTGCAATTTATCCAGTATGCATAAAGAGAGTCTCAGTGCACGAGGCTCCCACTACTGCAGGGTCTAGGAGGGGCAAATGTACGCAGCCTTTCCCCCGCTTCGCAGAGAGGCTTTTTCCACTAAATCTTATACCCTCATCTGGGGTGGAAAATGCAGATTTTTACCCAACTACAGTGACATAGAAGGGGGAAACTTTGAGTTAGAAAGACGAAGTCTCCTTGCCAGAGACAATTCCCTGCAGCAAGCTCCACCCAAATCTTCGACAGTAATTTAAACATTGACACAGAATTGCCCAATTGTTAATCGTTGGAAACTTCTCATCCCTCTGAAACAGTGTCACCTCAGATCACGAGTAAAATCACAGAAGCCAGTCACCAAGAGATTAATCTGCTTCAACGAATGTCATGACAATGACAATAAACTCATAGTTATTTTAACCAATGTTAAAATGTGTTTCCAAGGACAACAAAAGGAGTCAATAGGACCTTAAGAAAAGTAGATGAATTGCCTGGTCATTTTTGAAGGAGTTGAAAGGAATTCATGAGGCACCAAAAGCTAGAGGCAGCAGTGGCTCAGAGCTAGAGAAAGGGAGACCAATCACTGTAGCCTATAGTGACCCCCTTTCCTCTTTGCTCTTTTTTTTTTTTGTGGGGGGGGGGGGGGGGGAGGATGAATATATTGACACTTGTTTGCACTTGAACAAGCCAGCTAGGACAAACTTGGTGAGGATGAACTAGTTCTGTGCCAGGTCTATTTATAAAAATAAAAAAGGAGCAACAATTTGGTGAAAGAGCCTTCATAAATAGACTTTGAACAATAACACCTATCACCAAATGATTGTTAGGGACTAAATAAAACCCTGCTAATACTCTTCTTATGTAGTAATATGTGTTAAATTATTCTATTTTGAGTGACTTTCCTCTCCTTGATATATTGGCGACAACCCCCACCCAAAAAAAAATAAAAAAGACAGAGACTCATCATTTCCTCAAACCTCTGCTCCCTAATGGAATGAAAAGACAAAGTTTTTTAATCAAGAGATAAATTTGTTAGTTGTGATATCTCTATTTATTTGGGTGGGTTCTTTATGGATAGGCCATCTAGCAAGCATGTTAACAATTGGCAATCATTGACTTCACCCTACATTGGTGACTGTTTCACCCTTTTCTCTTACACTTGTAATCAAGGAGATACTATTTTACATTGGTGACTGTTTCACCCTTTCTCTTACCACTGTTTTATTATGCAGAGCCACAACTCATCAAGAATTACAGATTGGAGGGGAGAAGACTGCACAAAAGCTAGTGCTGAAGGTGGCCCTGGAGGAAGTTGGGGGCTCTCAGAGATCTGCGAATCATTCACCCAGATAATTATTAATATCACTTTTCGCATCTGAAAAATGTCACTGGGCCAATATATATATAAGTTAAGGATCTTTTTTTTTGGGGGGTAAAAGTTAAGAATCTGTTTACAACACGGGAAAACCAAAACCCAATCTACCAAAGAAAGTCAACATTTATTTGAAGCAACAGAACAGCGTCAAATGCAAATATGGAACTGGCAAATCAAACAAATTAGACCAACTCAGTAACAAGAAGGCAAGCAAACTGCAGGCAATTCTTACAAACCAAACATTTCTGCTAAACTATTCCTACAAACACATACCACGCAATGCATTTACCTTGAGAAATCTACTCAAGAGAAAAGCGAAAGACTGAATGGAGAAAACAAAAGTAAGAACATGGCCAAGAGATGGAAGCACTAACCTGTGCCAGCAGCAGTGATCGCTTGTCGGTACTTCTTGTCCTGCACATCACCAGCCGCGAAGACACCTTTAACACTCGTATGTGTTGTTCCGGGCTTCGTCACAACGTAACCATCAGAATCGAGTTCAAGTTGCCCATCCAAGAACTTGGTTGCCGGCTCATGCCCGATGGCAAAGAACAAACCAGAGACCTTCAAATCCGAGACCTGCCCGGTCACCACATTCTTCACCTTTAAACCTCCCAAAACCCCCTTAACTCCATCTCCATAGGCTTCGACGACCTCCGAGTTCCACACCACCTCGATCTTAAGATTGGTCAATGTACGACTCTGCATGATCTTGGAAGCCCTGAAAGTATCCCTACGGTGGATGATAAAAACCCTAGACCCAAACTTGGTCAAGAAATTGGCCTCCTCCATAGCGGAATCACCTCCTCCGATCACAGACAACGGCTTGTCCCTGAAAATGGGGGCTGCACCATCGCAAACCGCACAAGCAGAGATCCCTCGATTCCAGAACCCACCTTCATGTCCATCGCCCGACCCAGGAAATTTCAAACGCTTCGCGACCGCACCGGTAGCTACAATAACAGCATCGGCAATAACGGATTTGGAATCGGTGAAGATCTTGAAAGGGTTACTGGAGAAGTCGATCTTAGTTACGGTCTCGGTGAAGATTTCGGTGCCGAAGCGGAGAGACTGGCTGCGACAACGATCCATGAGCTCCATACCCATGATACCATCGGGGAAACCAGGAAAGTTCTCGACGTCGGTGGTAGTGGTGAGCTGGCCACCGGGGGCAATATCATTAGCCATCCAACCTTCGAAAAGGATGGGTTTGAGCTCAGCACGGGCGGCATAGATGGCTGCGGTGTGAGCAGCGGGGCCGCTGCCGATGATGCAGAGGCGGGTCTTGAGGGCTTGTAGTTCGTCCATGGCGGCGCCGGAATGTCTGGTAGGAGAAGAAGAGCGGGCGGAGGTAGAGGAAGCGGAAGCAATTCCTGCGGAGTTCCAGAGAACGGCAGAGAGTTTTGAGAAGGAGCGCTTAGCGTAGGTGCCCCAGGGTCCGCACATACCTCTCTCTGCCTCGGTCTTTTTTATCCTTGGCGGCTTGCGATCTCTTTTATTTTGTCAAGGGTGTTTTTGATTTTACCTTTGATTTTGGGCGCCAAAACGCCGTAGCGGGAGGAACGCATTTTCTCACTTTTGATTGCTTCTAGTCAGTAAAATTCTATTCTCAAAATTAAACGATGTAAGAAAGGCATATCTTCAACAAATCCGTGTAATGGAATATAAGGCATCATACCTCCAACAATCTCCACCTTAGCTTGAATACCTCCATCCATCGTGTTCATCTTCTCGATAGTAATCGATTTGGTGAGAATATTTGTAGGTTTGTTGTTTGTGTGAATATTCCTCAAGTGAATACTGCCTTTTGACACAAGCTCTTGATCGTATGAAATCTCACATCAATATATTTTGTCATTGTACGAAACACTTGATTCTTTATTAGATATATAGCAGTTTAACTGTCATAATGTAACACCGTACCTCCTTACTCCAATCCCAATTCACGAACCATTCTAACCAATAGAACTCCTTCCCTAACCACCTGAACATAATACCCAAATTCGTAGTTAGTCTTGTTCAATTGGACTGGGCTGAGCATGGGTCTTTGAAGATCCAAAGACCTGGGATTAGCCCGGACCAGGGTTAGCCCTGACCCAATAATGGGCTGAGATGCCTCAACCCACCGAAATTTGGGCTGCACCCAGGCTCAGCCCAGCCCACTTACCGCAACAAAATAAAGCAAACATACACCGCTATGATAATTGAGTGGGCTTGAGTCCGGAGGTCACACAAATAATTGTGACCCTTATAATCATTCTTATAATTTGATCGAAAATGATTTTATGGATCCACAATAATATGAAATTTCATGAACTCGCACAACAATAACTTCCCTTATAATCAAAATATCACAGCCCACTGCAGTCTTGTGTTTTTCTTTTCATTTGTCTGATTTTCAAAATATCACACCCCACCCTCTTTGGTTCTTCAAAGTTCTAATCTTTTTGCCTTCTAAAAGTTAAAAGTTTTTTCAATCTTTGCCTTATGGCTACATTGCCTATTGCTGCCATTATCAATTGATCATTTCGTCTCTATAACCTTTGTAAGGAGACTACCTATATGAAGTGCTTGTCCAACTCAACGCCCCATCTTAAGTACATAATCCGAAGATAAACTGCTATAACTCGGTTGCTACCCTAATAGTAGAGTGCAGGCTCTCAGGAGGTAACTGGTTTGACTCTCATGTCTTCACTTTGTGCCTTCAGCACACTCCCTCTCCCAACTCTCTACTAGTTATAGTGGGGCAATGTTAGATAGGTGGAAAAGAAGAGAAAAAACTACATGACCCACCATGAGTGTCGCTTTTGCTAGTACCCCTAGAGTGGGGGTCCTAACACCGTCTTTTGTATTCAAATATAAATCTATTTTTATATTAGGTAATTTACTAATTTAGTATCATTAATAATCCATTTAACATTCTAAAAAGTATAAATATATAGGTATTTTCTTATTGACACCTTTCAAGCGGTCAAATAATTTATAACATTACTCTTTTTCCCTTTATAACATTCGAATTTTTTCATTGAAGATAAATATTGTCATTTCACATGTACACTTGTGCACAATGACTAATGACATGTCACTTTTAAATTATTTTTGGAAACTTTTTTTGTTTTTGGAAATAAGATAAAAGGGGCAATTAAAAGAAGGTGTCAAGTTCTTAAGGAGAAAAGTTCTCTGTGTAAGATGCAGGGGCCACGCCCAAATACATGGGGGGCCGAAATGATCGGTGCACCCCTCGAATGGCAGAAATTCTATCCCCCAATGTGCCAACGCGCGGACTCTCATTGGCTTTCGGGCGTGGTGGGACTCCTACGTCCCACACAGAAAACACTCCCCCAGTTTTTAAATACACTTTCAACCCAAAAAAAAAATTCTAAATACACTTGTAGACTCCCATCAATTAAGCATAATTAGTACATTTAAATAGGGTTGATTGATAATCATACTATGTGGCAATAGAAGTCAACTTTTGCCCCTTTTTTTTTCCAGATGAGGATTTGTTTCCAACTGTTGGGATTGGGAGAGGGAATTATTTCTTTCTTATTCAAGGGCGGGTTGGTAAAATAGCCCTCTCATTAAATCATTGTCCCATGACATCACTAACAGAAACAACAGTTGAAATTTAAAAATGCATTGTTATTAAGGTAAGAGTCACTGATTAAAGAGCCCATATAATGCATTTGGGTCAGACTTTGGTTTGCCCTAATTGAGTGGGTTTAGTTGGAAACTAAACTGTAACCTTTATTAAAGGTTCGGTAATTAAGGTGGTTGTGTGTAGCTAAGGGTGTCAATAGTTTGGTTCGATCTGGTTTCGGTCTTTTATTAGACCAACTCAAAATCAAATTGTTAAGGAAGTTTCCATTTTGGTTTGATTTGTTTCAATTTCTTATCGATTTTTTGTTATCAGTTTTTAATCAGGCTATTATCGAGTTTGGTCCAATTCTGTTTTTCGGTTTTACATAATAAGGAATTCAATGGAAATTTCTTTTTGGTTAAATTACACGTCACTCCCTGATTTTTGAAAAAACTCAAATCACCCCCTCTACAGTAACAGTGTTAGTCTGCTGTTAGTTATTGGTGTGAAAGGACTATTTTACCCTTGTACTAAAACATTAAAATTAAATTTACAATACTACCCTTCCTTCATCTTCAACATTGGTCAAGGGTAGTTTAGGGATTTAAATTTATTTAACTAGCTTACATCATCACTTAATAGCGTAAAATTGATGGTAGGGACTAATTTGTCATATTGGGGTCTAAACTAGGGGTGATTTGAGTTTTTTCAAATACTAGGGGGTGATCTGAGTTTCGTTTGAAAATCAGGGGGTGACGTATAATTTACCCTTTTTTTGGTTGGGGGGGAGGATGGTTCGGTTTCTTATCAGGTTACAATCAGTCCGATCTCGATTCTTTATCAGGTTTGGTCTACTTTTCTGATTTGGTCAGTACACTCGATCTGTTTGATTTGGTTTTGATTTCTACCAATTCTATAAAATCCCAATCCAAACTAAACTAATAAGGGCTCATTGTGGTCCAGGCTGAACCGATCACTTTCGATCGATCCGACTGGTTCAGGCTGAACTTAATTTGGACCCTTATGTGTAGCTGCATATATATATCTTGGAAAGAGAAAAAAAAATGCTTGTTTCTCAAAATGGTTTGGGTTCCCTTTTTATGAAGGAAAAGTCAAATGATACCATAGAAACTATAAAAGTTCAATCAAGCAACAGAGTGAGAGAAACCTTTTTTTGTGTGTGTGTTTTTTTTCAGCCGGACACATCCAATTTTCTTCTCACTCTTTCTCATCTCTTTCTAGCTGCCTCATTGACTAGTTGAGTTAATGTTGGTTTTAAATTAGACACAAAGATAACAGATCTTATCATTCTTTTAGAGTAGTTTATTAATTCATTGACTAGTTGAGTTAATGTTGGTTTTAGATTAGACACAAACTATAATAAACCTTACCATTCTTTTGGAGTAGTTAACTAATTGAGTCTTTAGCCCCACCATCCTTTGTTTGTTTCTTGTGCAGACCACAAGCAAGACACAAGAACTTTTGTGAAAGAATTATCCTTATTCATGCTACAAATCTAAAGTTAATTTTTTTTTTGGTAAATCTACAAATCCCAAGTTCAATAGCTTATTAAGAAGAGCCCAAATCACTTTTGTAAGACATCAAAATTTTGTATTGAAATGAATATCTAAGATGCATGAAAAAATCACCCTAAGATTACAAACCATATATTTACCTAAAGTATATCCGGATCCAAAGTCAAGACGAAATTTTGCTGCTACCCAGGTTAAAAGAACTCTTCTGCTATTCGGGTTTGCAGCCAAAAAAATGGAATCTTGAAGGGTATTTTAGAAAATATTAATAGGAGGATATTTACAAATCCAAAGGGGAAGTGAATTATTCTATTTCTATGGCTGTGAGCTCACATAGCAATATTTTTTTTCTACAAATCCAAAAGGAAGCCAATAAACCTTTCACTACTCCCAAGATCTTGAAAATAGGCTCCTTATTTAGTCTAATCTGTCGAGGCTTTGGTAAAATCCTTACTTTTTAGTCATGGTAGATTCTGATCATTGTCGGCTTGGATTGGGCTACTTTTGGATCAATTAAAAAAAATGTGTCCCCTCCCTACTGACTACCCCCACACTGGCATGGCCCCACTCCTCTATCTCAACTCTCTCCCCTACCCGGTACACCCATGCGCCCTACACACAGCAAGGCGGTAAAGACCGCCTTACCCCCGCTCGGGCATGGGTAAGGCGATCTTTTCACCGCCCTGTTGTGTCTGTTGGGCGCACGATAGTACCGGGCAGGTAGAAATAGAGGAGTCGGATTGTCCAGTCCCTACCCGCCCTCAAGCTCCTAGTTTCCTCCTCCCCCTCCTGGCCCCCATTGCAACATCCTCACATGCAGCCCTACCCCCGCCCCCTGCAACTTCCCTTGCCCTACCCCTCCTTCTCCCTTTCCCTCTCCCTCATCATCTCCTCTCCTCCTCCTGTTACAACTCCCTAGCCTTGCCTCTCTTTCTCACTCCCATCCCTAAATCCCCTTCCCCCCTCTCCCGTAGCCAAAGCTCTTCTTTTGGAAGAGACAATCGATGCCAACATCTCTCCTGGCTGGGTTTGAATTTTTCTGGGTGAGTAATGGGTGTTGGAGACACAACCACACGCACATGATAAACTACTTTCCCTGCATTTCCATTGATTCGTTGCTTCTGGCTATTATTGTCACTGTATAAGAAGGGTGGGAGATTGTAGAAATGGAGCTGCTGGGCTAAGTTTCTAAGCCTCTATGAACCTCCAATTTTGATGCAGCTAGAATTCATGAAAGAGGTGATAGAGCTTGGAGCTAGATATGGTGAGTGATCGCTATTAACATCCTCTGCATTGATATGATCACATACAATATATCCTTCACCGATACGCATCGACTAAATCAACTAATCAGGAACGGAGGAATTGGGATTAGACAATCTGATCCCGATTCTTAAATAAATGGTATCTTCAATAAATCCACCCTTGTTGACAAAAGTCCAAGATGTCCTTCCTTGGTCGAATTAGAAGGTTAAATCCGGTAGTTAAATATTCTCTCTTTATCATGAGTGAAGAAAAGCTCTGTATTTTGCACAAGGGAGAGTGTTGGGCATGCCGTCGATTTTGAGTAATCTAGCGGCATACATCAATCACAAGGCTGAACACATGAGGGCAAATAGGTCTCTACCAAAGGGGGAGGAGAGCGGAAGACGCATGTTGGGTACCCTAGTAGCGTGCCCAGCCTTTTCTCCTTTCTCACAATATGTCATTTATGAGAAAAAGAACTCTGCTTGGTGGCGCCACCTACACCCTCTCACATGGTACCATGAAATGATGCCCTTGCCCCCTAGGTAGATACCCAGACATGCTCCCCCCATTGGCCTAGATGCTAGTGTAGGGACCATTCAACCAAGTAGCGATCTCCTGCCCATCATTTATAACTCATTGTTTCCTAGTTTTTTTTCTTCTTTTCATCACATTATGAACAACCACATAATTGAAGACAACTATTAGTTGATCCAGGGTTTGCCCTGATGATTCGCTACTCCCTTAGGAGAACTGCATCAGGAACTTGATCGGTGGTTCAAGTCTCCTTAGCGACACCAAGTCCACATTTACTTGCTTTCCAAGAAGTGGAGCCCATGTGGGTACCATATTGATCCCTTATGGGTCTTCTTTTGCCTCGTCCCTCCTCCCCCCCCCCCCAAAAAAAAAAAAAAAAGACGACTGCTAGAGGAACTAATTGATCCCTTGCAAATAGAGTGCAGACTACCAAGAGGTCACGAGTTCGACTCTATTGCATTTGCCTTGTTCCTTCCGGCACTCCCTCTCCCTTCGCTTCCATCCCCCAACTCTCTAGTAGCTATAGTTGAAGACTTAAAGTCCATGGGGTATATTAGATTGGTAGAGAACCACAAATTGGGACCAACTGCCTTTTTATTGTCCTACTAAAAAAGGCAAGCATAGTTACTTTTGACAAAATAGGCATAACGAACCAAAATATGTGCTTCCCTTTAATCTTCCATTTGATAAATGATGTTGGTCCTCCCTATCTCCTCCTATATGTAGCTGGACTTTCCTAATTAACTTTGCGACCAACTCAACTTGGTTAGGTACACCTGTGAACTGCTCGTCGATCACATTATCCCGTGAACATCAGGTGACCATTTCATTGTAATATTCGTCATCTTTTCTTTTCTTTTCTTTTCTTCTCTCTTAGCCCGTGTTTGTTTCTCAAGAAATGGATAGCATTGATAAAAAAATAAAAATAAAAATTTATAATTGCCAAAAAATAAAAGAACCAAACGATTCCTCATGAACAGTTTTGGGAATGATTGTTTCTTTCTCCTCCTCATCCAGTCAAGGGGGTGGCTTCCTAACTGCCGGAAATGGGAGAGAGATTCTCTCTCTCTCTCTCACATCTGTTTTTTCTCATTTTCTCCCCCCCTCTGTTTTCCTCACTCCCTGCTGTATTACTCCTTTGTGTCTCTCATTCTCCCCCACTCTCTATGCATCTCTCTTCCCAACACACTCACCCTGCTTCACTGTTACACAGAGCTCCCGCAACTTTGCAGCCCCTCGCAGTCTCCCGTTAAATCAGTTTTTTCTGATCCTTTTGGCAAAAAAAAAATATTTTTCCTTCCCAAGAATTATAGAATCTTCCTTTGGCTCCCTAGCCATCCATCGAGTTTTTATCCTTTCAAGTGCAGTGGTGTCTTTTTATCCTTTCAAGTGTTGGGTGCATAGTTGACGGTTCGATTCTTAAGCGCAGTGCACTGTTGAGAGGATGAAAATTCCTATCGAAACGCCAAGAAAATATGGAAAAAAACAGTATTTTTTTTTTCCTCTTTTCTTTTCTTTCACGTGTCATGACATCCAAACACAGCCTTATTACATATTAGAGAGTTGAGATTAACCACAAATTAAGTCTTCTGCCCCTACAAAGTCTCCTCCCCTGCCCTAATGTTTCTTACTTTTCTTTCTTCTTTATTAAGGATTTGTCCTTATTACATCTTTTTCTCTTTCTGGGTAATTTAATCAGTGTAATCAAAACGCGGTTTGGTTTGGTAAAACACGAGTTTGAATCTTTCAATTCTTCCATTCTCATTCCACACGGAAACATATATTCTTCCCATAAATTTCCTTTTTCAGTCAAATAAAATTTCAATATTTCTTATTATTTACAAATTTCTACAGAGATTTCATGAAAACTAAGAAAGAAAGAAAGAAATTAACACAAATCCTCATTTCCCTTCTGCAAAACAAAATTAAAGTGGACAAGAAAACACAGACAACGAAACAAACCCAACAATTAACTTCGATAACTAATTACATATAACATGTATGTTCCCTCTCATCTCCGAACGAACAACTGGGTCATCATCTACTGAAACCGATGACCTTTTAATAAACTCCAAGCAATCAGCAATGGCTTCTGAATAGAAAGAATTTGAGCGAACATGGGTTCTCAAACTACAAACACTAGGATTAAAGCTTCGTTCTTCCATAGTTGCCATTCCTTTGCAGCTCTTTCTGTATCTTCTTCTAATACCCTTCTTTAAGGAATCTATAGCTTGCCCATATGAACACTTCCACTTGCTTAAGAGCCTGATGAAACAGAGGAACTTCACACGAAGCCGATACACAGAGAACCTTCGAGGACTAAGCCTGAAACCTCTCCTTCGATTCCTTCTCTTCTCTGTTCTGCTATAGCTCAGCTGAGACTGACCCATTTTGCTTCTGTTTAATATATCAAACAGAATCATATCTGATTCTATGGTGGGCTATTTATATAACTGATATGAACAGATTTGGAATTAAATTAATGAGAAAGAAAGAAAAAAAAAGATATTCTAGTAAAAATGATGACACAGGAGAACAAACGCAATGGGGTATCTTAAAATCCATCTTGTGGTATTAGTTCAACAATGTTGACCATTATCTTGTCATTTTTCTACTGAAACTTTAGAGTTTTTTTTTGGGTATTGGGAATTGAAAGAAAACTCTGTAGCAGTTTATGACTATGACTATTAGTGTTGAATTAATGGAGGGTTTTGATTTTTGAAGGGTTTTTTCCCTCTTTCTTAGCTGATGGGGTTGTCCATCAACCCTGCTTTTCTCCTTTCTTGTTTTGATTTCATAACTTAATCTCGATTATTGTAATTTAAGTGAAGTGTTGTTGTCGAATTAGGTATGGTTTAATGGGAACAGTAGTGAGTCAAGTGATTCAATTTCAATGGTGGGGTTTGACATTTCCACAAAAAAATAAAACGATAGTTGCAGGAATATTACCGTACATCTCCCACGCTCTTAATGTAGAAAATTAATCTGATAAGGGATTTGACACGTATTGTTTTATTAGTGAATAATACGCCTTAATTCACCTACTTGGAGTTTTAAATATTATTCTAGAAGAGGTCCTCTACGGTTAAGACTTGTATCCAATAATGGATTGTATATATTTCATTGATAATATGGTGTATATATACAAGTAAAATGAATCAATCTACAATCAATCTACTATTAATTACAAGGTGGAGTTACAACAGTTATGGAAAGATGGATAAGGAAGTTGGGGTAGGTGAGATGGTGTGTATCCGGATGGATGTCCGGTAAGACTCCCCCTCAAGTTGGAGCGTGGAGGTTGCGAACACCCAACTTGGATAACAGTTGATGGAACGGTTCTTGGGCAAGTGCCTTAGTGAAGAGATCTGCAAGCTGGTCCTTTGAAGGCACCTTACTTGGTGCAATTAGCCCTTTGTGCATCCGTTCTCAAACAATGTGACAATTGATTTCAATGTGCTTGGTGCGCTCGTGGAAAATCGGATTAGCAACGATGTGAAGGGCCGCCTGATTGTCACAGTATAGTGGGACCGGAGTGTTGTGAGGGAGCTGGAGGTCCCGAAGCAAGTAAGTCAACCATATGAGTTCACAAGTAGCGACTGCCATGGCACAATACTCAGCCTCGACGGAAGAACGAGAGATAGTTTGCTGTTTCTTTGTCTTTCAGGATACCAAACTGGGGCCCAATAAGACACAATAGCCAATAGTAGAGCGATGTGTCATCGGACAGCTGGCCCAGTCAGAATCACAGTAGATCGTGAGGTCCAAAGTGTTGTTGGATGAATAGTAAAGTCCTTGCCTTGGAGTGGTCTTGAGGTATCTCAGTAGACGGTGAGCGGCGTCTAGGTGAGGTTGGCGAGGCTGGTGCATGAATTGACTCAGTATGTTGACTGTGTGGGCAATGTCGGGTCGAGTGACCGTGAGATAAATCAGACGCCCAATAAGCCAACAATAACTGCAAGGGTTAGGGAGGATATCACCTGTATCAGTAGATAACTTCAAATTTTGTTCCATTGGTGTGTCGGTCGGGCAGGCACCAGTGTAACCATAGTCTTTCAGGATATCAAGAATATATTTGTGTTGGCATAAATATAAAGCCGACTTAGAACAGGCGACCTCGATGCCCAAGAAATATTTGAACTGACCCAGATCCTTGATATGGAATTGACTGTGGAGCATGGCTTGAACATCTGCAATCAGAGAGGGATCTGAACCAGTGATGACAAGATCATCAACGAACAGTAGTATAAATATTGAAGCTTTGCCTTTGTGAAGGGTAAAGAGGGAATGATCAGCAGTGGAATGGCGAAAGCCGTATGCACATAAGGCCGCAGAAAATTTGGAATACCACTGCCGTGAAGCTTGTTTTAGGCCATATAGTGATTTATTGAGGCAACAAACAATGTTCTCCCCCTTTTGACGATATCCAGGAGGAGGGGACATATAGACTTTTTCGTCCAAATCGCCCTACAAGAAAGCATTGTTTACATCAATTTGGTGGAGGGGCCAGTCACGGGCAATCGCAAGAGCCAATAGAACTCAGACAGTGACTAACTTAGCCATTGGAGCATAAGTATCATGGTAGTCAATCCCCTCAATTTGAGTATACCCCTTTGCAACAAGGCGTGCCTTGTATCTTTCAATGTTGCTATCAGAACGGCGCTTAATTTTGAAGACCCATTTAAAACCAATGGGTTTCTTTCTAGGTGGGAGGGGGACCAGAGTCCAAGTATCATTTTTGGTCAAAGCCTGTACCTCAGCCTGCATTGCATCCTTCCATTCCCTGTGCTTCATAGCCTCAGTAAATGTGGCAGGTTCTTTATTAAGAGCAACAAAGGTGAGAAAAGCCTTATAAGAAGAACTAAATTTGTCATAAGATAGAAAATTGGCTAAAGGGTGAGAAGAAGAAGTACCTGAAGAAGATGATTGCATAGGTAAAGTAGGGCAATGGTAGTCATCCAAGCGGCGGCGGGGTGTGTATTGCGTTTAGGGCGGGTGGGGGGGGAGGTAACAGATTTGGTGCAGGGTTGGTGGGGTTAATTTGGGTTCAGCAGTGGCAGTGGTGGTGGGTGTGGGTTCAGTAGTGGCATTTGTGGTAGCTGTGGGTTCAGGATCTTGGTCATCAAGGGGGGATGGGGGAAGGAGTAAAACGGGGGAACCAAGTGGAACAGGCTTGGGTAAGATGGCAAATGGAAATATGTGTTCATGAAAAGCGACATCCCGTGAAACATAAACTTTGTTTGTTTGGAGGGCAAGAATACGGTAACCTTTCTGACCAGGAGGATAACCAATGAAAACCCCAGGTGAAGCCCATTGATTAAACTTATGTTGGGCGGCATGGTTCCTTCCAAAACAATGACACCCAAACACTTTTAGAAGGGAGAGATTGGGCAGTTTGTTATGAAGGAGTTTATATGGAGAACGCCCTTTTAAAACAGGGCTAGGGAGGCGATTTATCAAGTAGGCAGTAGTGAGGATGCATTCTCCCCAAAATTCAATGGGAATGCTAGACTGAAAGCAAAGGGCACGAGCAACATTGAGAAGATGTCTGTGCTTACGTTCAACAATGTCATTTTGTTGTGGGGTGGCAACACAACTGGATTGATGGAGAACCCCCAAAGATTGAAGGTATTGAGAAATGGGGTGATTAAAAAATTCAGTTGTGTTGTTAGACCAAATACATTTAATAGTGACATTAAATTGTGTATGGACCACGGCAAAACAATTAGGAATTAAATAATTAACTTCAGATTTATTACTCATAAGAAAAGTCTATGTATTATGAAAAAAGTCATCCACAACTGTTAAAAAATAACGAGCACCAGATAAAGAAGTGGTCCGATATGGACCCCAAACATCAAAGTGTACCAACTCAAAACAAGAACTAGTAGTAATTAAACTGTTCGAAAATGAAAGACGAGATTGTTTAGCTAAAGGACGAATTGTGCAAGTGCACTTATTGGAATTAGAAATATCAGGAAAAGTGCGATGCAAAGAAGAAATGGTAGAAGGACCCAGATGCCCCAACCTCCAATGCCAAACATCATAATGATTGCCAGAGACTGCCGCTGAAAATGGAGTGGAATCAATGATGTAAAGACCACCACGCGTACTCCTCGTCACAATAATCTTCTTCAAAAGTGGGTCCTGAAAAGAGCAAGAAGTGGAAGTGAATGTCACAATTAATTTAGAAGTGGAAGTGATTTTACTAATGAACAACAAATGGTACTTAAAAGTGGGAACAAGTAACACATGTTCAATGACAAATCCTGGAAATAATGTAATGGAACCATAATGAGTAACATGTGCCGTAGAGCCATTAGGTAAAGTAATGGGTAATGAAGTAGTGCAAGGAAACAATGAAGTGAAGAGGGAAACATCATAGGTAATATGTTCGATTGCCCCTGAATCCAAAATCCAAGGGGAATATGGATGGGAATGAGGAATAATACCTGCCATATTAACTATGGGGCCATTACCAGAGGGAATGAGTGTCAATAAGTGTTGAATCTGATCACTTGTAAGAGAGGGCATGTCGGTTGGTGGTGCAGCAGGTTCGGTGGTTGCATTAGCAGCAACCCGAGAAGGAGGGCCATGAGAAGAGGCTGCATCGTTGCTTTTGGAATCGCGGCGAGCAGTCCACCAGTCCGGATAGCCATGTTTCTTGAAGCACCGGCTCTCCGAGTGACCATCCTTGTCGCAGTGAGTGCAATGGTACTACGGCTTGGATGAGGAATCAGCCTTGCGAGATGGGGCAGCAGGGGTACCGCCAGCGGCCATAGCAGCTTGATCGGGTAAGGAGGACTTTGCAATGGTGATGGATCGTTGCCTCTCCTCTTGAAGTAATAGGGAATAACCTCTATTGATGGTGGGCAGCGGTTCCATTAAAAGAATTTGACTCCGCACGGCGGCATACGAGTCAGTTAACCCTTGGAGAAAATCAAGCAAGACATCTGTCTCTAAAAACTCATGGAGAGGTTTTATGGCACCACATGAGCAAGGAGGTAACAAGCGATATGAGAGGAGCTCATCACGGTACGACTTAATGGCAGTGTAATAAGCCGAGATTGACTCAGTTCCTTGAACGTGGGTGGATAAGGCACGCTGGATTTCAAATATCCAGGGAGTGTTCTTCGGCGAGAATCGTTCACGGAGATACAACCATGCAGCCATGGCGGAGGGAACCCAAAGAATGTTGTGGGAGATGGATGGTATCGTGGAATGAACAATCCACGATCGAACCATGCTATCACATCGGACCCAATTATGATAATTAGATGAAGTAGCTTCAGGTTTGGTTAAAGAACCATCAATGAATGGCAGCTTATTTTTTGCTTCAAAGGCCAAGTGGGGTAGTTATCCCCGTCGAGCAGAGGCTGAACAAGTGCACTTCCAGGCTAATCAGAGGGATGAAGATAGTAGGGTGGAGAGATTGGTATTGCAGGAGAAGAACCTACCGGCATGGTTACAGAAGGCTGTTGATCGCCCATGGTGAAGAGAAGATGAAAAAATTAAGAAAATATCCAAGGATCGATTGCTTTGGCTGATACCATGTTGAGACTTGTATCCAATAATGGATTATATATATTTCATTGATAATATGGTGTATATATACAAGTAAAATGAGTCAATCTACAATCAATCTACTACTAATTACAAGGTGGAGTTACAACAGTTATGGAAAGATGGATAAGGAAGGTGCGGTAGGTAAGATGGTGTGTATTCGGATGGATATCTGGTAAGATCTACTGCCAAGCTGTCCCTACTACCTGGAGCCGGATCCATTGTAGAATGCTAGGCTGATATATACCCAGTTAAAAACTAATTTCTTATAAAGAATTCGGAAAAATAACGTTATCTAAGCCTGTGCGGTATGCTTACCTAGTACCCAAACGCAAGCGTGTGCGTAAATGCATAACAATAATTATACCCCTGGGAAATTCCACCTTTTTCCGAGGGCGTGACGATCATTTTGCACATGCTCAGGTAGAATTCTTTCTCCCCAAAGAATTATATGGTTTATGGAGCCCACCCTCCACTATATGGATTCCCATAGAAATCTTTTTTCCTAGAATCATGATTTTAAACGATCATATTTCTCACATTTCTGTACGATTAGTGTGCCTCTCTCACAATAACATGTTGAAATGATCAAAGAAACCCTCTTCATGCGGTTGTGCAAGAAAACCGTCCAATAGAATTATGTGCCTCTTAATAGAAAGGAAAAGAAGGGCTTTAAGAGTGGGTAAGGGCAAAAGCTAAATGTGATACTGTATATTTTTAACGGGGAAAATAATCCTACATAGTCACATACTCACATGGTTATGTGACTCTACGCTTAAACATGGAAGCATGCAAAAGTACCACACTGCCCTCAAGGAAATGTGGAAATCCCATCAAGGTGATGTTTGTGTGCATGCACTTTCATTAGCCAGTTCTAGAAGGCCAGACAACGATCTCTTTCTCATTTTTAATTTAGGGGGAGGATTATTTGAGCAAGTGGTATAGAGGAGAGCACCAATGAATTCCAATAAAATGGTATATCATTCATCAAAGGGCAATAAGATCATTTCATGTGAGGAGAAGAGAGATAGATACAAAGATGCTAGTGCACCTTATGCTGTCCGCCATATGCCCCAAGGACAATTCCAGCCATCTGACCCCCATTGAACTCACTGGTGCACTAGAGAGGATTTTTACTCTATGCACTGGTGGCTCAGAGAACTTTTTCTCTTCTTTAAAAAAAATAAAATAAAATTCCCACAATACTTAAGAGTAGAGATTCCTTCTCATGTCCTTCACATAATGAATCATGAGGGCCACACAAATAGGGGTGTAAATGAATAACCGAAATCCGTTTTCGTATATGTTTAGCACTATCCGAATCCGTCCAAAAGTTAAACAGATGCGGATACGGATAGGCTATAGCTATCCGAAAAGCTATATTTACATGTAAATGGATAAAATATCCGATTCGTATCTGTTTAGCACTATCCGAATCCGTCCGATAGCTAATTGGATGCGGATCCGAATATAGCACTATCCGAGCCGAATGCGATCCGTTTACAGTCCTACACACACACCCTTGATCTCCTCAAACAAATTATAGACCTTCTACTAAATTAATAATCCGGATCCTCTATTGCCAAGCTACCTGGTAGGACCGTGCAGGCGAGACACAGTGAGGCGTGTAGTGACTGCCTTGCCCCTGCTCAAACGTCGTACCGAGTGGGGGTAAAACGGTCATTACGTGCCTCATTGTGTCTAGGCTGTACAGTCCTGCCGGGCAGCTCGGTAGTAGAGGATCATGATCCTAAATTAAACCATCTCCCACGTTGGCATGGTTGTGATTTCCCACTTTGATGCGGTAGGAAACATCTGTCCTAATTTTTAAGTAACCTAACAGATTAGACGGTGGAGAATCGTCTGAAATACTGCCTTTTAAAATTTTTGTTAGTCCACTAAACGGGGGCTAGTCATTGAATTGAAGAAAGTTATTGCGTGCCTTAGTGGAGCACCAAATTAGCAGCCTATATAGACTTTTTAATGGGCAAGCCTTAGCCTCCTACTACTATTGGATATTATACCGTTGACAAGACTTCTGTGTCCGCCAAAAAATGAAGTTGGGCCGGGAAATTGGACCAGAAATCGTTCAGACGTGGCGGACCTTTCTCCTCAGATATATATTAGGGTTCGAAGGGATGCATGCCATGAAAGCATGAAATATGAAGGAAGAGGGTGACCACGAAATTAAAGAACCAGAACCAGAAAAGATGAGCCATGATGAGCTAAGCCTGTTTGACGTAGGGTGGTCATGATTCTATACGATTGACCACCACTTCCTTCCTTCCTTTCCTTCAGTTCCTCAAGATAGATAGAGTCAAGACTCAAAGTGCCTATTAAGTGGCACCTCACAAAAGCAACACGTGGTACGTAATGCCATTGTTAACCACAAATCAAAGTCCCATGTGATCCTCTAGTTAATTATCACACCAAATATATTAATTATCTGATACATCTTGTGGTTGATCTTAAAAATGCAAGTGTTTCGTTGTTCTCCACGATGTCCATCTATCAAAAGTTGCATGGGGCATGCAGGAGCTCAAGTAAACGATTCCCTCTTTTGCTATGCCTTCTTTTATTTCATCAAGCTGTTAGATATTTGGTGGATACATCAAAAGTTTTAGAGCTGATGAAACGCATTAAATCAAACCCTTTAACTTATCCCATACTAGGTTCACCCAATCTAGTGCATATACACTGGAGTGGACCTCATTGGGCACATAATACAAATGAATTAAAAACTGTTTAATTTCTCATCTCCTAGGATTGGGCCCATCACTCTAAAAGGCTTCATGAACCACAACCGCCCATGTTTCATGAAAGGAGCAACCCCAGTTGGTGTATTTAGAATTTGACACATTCGTTTAAAAGATAAAAGTTTTCCTCCAGCCATGGAGGATGATTCACCCATCAGGTTTTTTGTATGTTCTAAAATACCCTCTTTATATCCATTCTCGTCTTCATTCACCATTGGTGGAGGAAAACTCGGTTTTTCATTTAATTGTTTTTTATAATATCCTTAAAAACATTTAATGCAATCTTTTCAATAAGAATAAATCTGTCATTATTTTACATATGAATTACATTAAATTTGTATTATATATAACTTTCAATTTTTTTCGAAAACCTTCTTTATTTTTGCATTAAATATTGTTATTAAATAATTTTTAGAATAAAATAAAGGGCAAAAAATAACCTACGTAAAGATTATGTCGTTTTTACAAAGAAAAAACTAAGGGTTATGTATTAAAGAAGCACATTGGATCTGGACTTATATTTGAGAGTCTTAATTATAAAGAAACACTTTGAATGTTTGAGATTTTGAGTATCAATAACCACTATTGAATCCAAACAAAAATCGAATCCAATCCTAATTTTGGGATCGTTTAATACATGAGATGATTCTAAAATGGACCACCATAGGATCAAAACAGTCCTAGTTACCTTGAACCATGAACCATCTCCCATTTTATACCATTAATTTCTCAAAAAAAAGAACTCTATCCAAGAGTGTGCGTCATGTGCCTAGACACATAGGCGGAGAAATGACTGCCAGTCTACCATGTCCGAATTTTTCTCCTCTTCGGTTCCTCTCATAGGGAGGGTGGAAATGACAATCTCACCCCACCCGGGTAGTGTGTTCAGACAGGGGGTGAGATCGTCATTTCTGCAGAAATGCCGTCCAAATAGATGCTTTCACAAGCACTGTTATTGACCCGTGCTGGTGTAGAGGCCACGCTCCTGGATATTCCCTTTATTTATTTAAAAAAACAAAGGTCAAAAATCTTTTTTTTTTTCTTCTTCTTTTTCTAAAAAACGATATGCAAAAATTTTCTCTGTTTGAAGTTTGCACATGTTCTGAAGCTTTGCTTCCTAAATCCCATCTGTATGCTTTACATGAGAAGAGAATGTCGCTTTTTCTCAGTTTCTTTCCATATTCATCCATTGGATCTTGGAAGTCGGAAATACCTAAACCAATACCACTTTTTTGATTTTGCGATAGAGAGAGAGATCCTCTTCAACATACTGCTACAGTAACAGTTAGGGATCTTTCGAACTATGTTATCGCAATCAGAATCTCCTACTTCAACAACTACCACTACAAATTCTTCTCCAAATCCGAAGCCTGCTTCGGATGAGAACTCTTCAGTGGACGATATCGCCACGACTGTTGAAGACTCACATCCTCCACCTTCTCAGATCCCTCTTTCATGGCCTCCCGATGGGAAGATAACTCTAGATTGGATCCAGGACCTCATCTCCACCTTCGAGTGGTCGTCCAGGAACGTTGCCCCTTCGAATTTCTCTTCCGTCTTGCCCGTCTCCGTTTTCGATTCTCTGGTTCTTTCGGCTTCTAAGATTCTACATAAAGAACCTAATTGCGTCAGAATTGATGTGAAAGGAGAGGACTCTAGCGTCGTTATCGTCGGTGACGTTCATGGGCAGTTGCATGACGTGATCTTCCTTTTGCGGGATGCTGGGTTTCCCTCTGAGAATCGCTTCTTCGTATTTAATGGTGATTATGTTGATAGAGGAGCTTGGGGTCTTGAGACATTCCTGCTGTTGTTGGCTTGGAAGGTAGGGTTTTTTTCTCCTCCTTTCGTTGTTATTTACCTTTTTAGTGTTTACTATTTTAATTTTTGGAGAAGGTTTTCGAAAACGAGGAAATGAGCGATCTTTCAAATGGGTTCCAGTTGTTTTTTATTTTAGAAGAAAATATGGATGTTTAATCTTCTGCTTCTAGAGGATGAGATTGTGCTTTTGGTTGCTTGCTTTAGATTATTATTAATTGTTTTTTTTTTGATAGGTTTGTATCTATTGTTTACGTATTTGACTCGGAATTATGTGACAAATTGAGCTTGCTCTACTGCTTTCCATCTTTTCCTTTACAAGTAAAAAAAAAAAAAAAACAGAATTGACTAATAGCATCTAAAGATATATATATATATATATATATATATATTTTTTTTTTTTTTTTTTGTGGGTTCCTCATTATTAGTGGGATAGTTGTATATGGTGGGTCTGTTTTGTGTAGTTGGGCACTTCTTGTCTGTTTCAGCTTCCCCCAATCTTTTCATTCCTTTTGATAGTTCGAAATTGATTAGCCTACACATTATCCCAAGAAGTAGAAGGGGAAAAAAGGTTCACTTTGATGTGTGTGCTCTTGACACTAAATTTATTGTTTCTAGAACTGTTAACTCTTTCATTTGAAGGTTATTTCTGAATAATCTCTCTGAATTTACAGGTCTTTTTGCCGCATAGAGTATTTCTCCTCCGTGGGAATCATGAATCTAAATATTGCACATCTGTCTATGGATTTGAGCAAGAGGTAATGGCAAAATACGGAGACCAAGGGAAACATGTCTACCGAAAATGTTTAGGATCCTTTGAGGGGCTCCCATTGTCCTCCATTATAGCTGGCCAAGTTTTTACCAGTCATGGAGGGCTCTTTCGCAGCATGGAAGCTACTCCATCAAAGAGAACCAAGGGGAAGAAGGGTCGCAAAGTGGTCTTAAAGCCAGATGCAAATTCTCTCTCACTTGGTTCATTGGAGGAATTATTGAAAGCAAGGAGATCAGTTCTCGATCCTCCATGGGAAGGTTTGAATTTGATCCCTGGTGATGTGTTGTGGTCAGACCCATCAATGAGCCCGGGTCTTTCTCCAAATAAAGAGAGAGGCATTGGTCTACTGTGGGGTCCTGACTGCACTGAAGAGTTCCTAAAGAAGTACCAATTGAAGGTAAGGTTCAAAACTAGATATCCAAATGAAGTTTATCTAATTTGCAATATGATGCTCATAATTGACTGCTTGAAAAGCTAACCATATTGATCAGTGAAGGTTTAAGTTTATACACATGGTTTTAAACAATTGACTGAAAGTAGTAATAGAGTTTATCAAGCTGGTATGGATTTTTTATGTAGATAAAGAGAAAATTATGCAAATAAAATAAAGAAAAAGGAAGGGGAAGAGCAGGAGAGATATAGAGCCTACCCAGCATTACATCGCTATTTTGTAGGAGTCATACTTAGAATGCTCATGACCTATTGCGGTTATTCATGCAAAAGTAGTAAAAGAATAATTAAACTTTAATTTCAAAAAATCAATACTACATGAAGTTTTTATAGACTCTTGGACTCTTTGCTAAAGGAGTGACTGGAAAATATCGTAGACTGATGATTTACCAGCATTTCAGCCTTCCCTCTCCCAATCTCATTGGATTCACAAAATTCTGGGGTTTATTTAGTTTATATAATTGAAGAAACTCGTTGTTGGCATCAAAATCAAGCAAAGTGGGCTAGTTTGACCTGAAGGAGTAAGTCCTAAAGAAAGGTGGGAGGAATAAGAGATGCTCTCAACTTAAACTTCTATAAATGAACCAGAAACAACTCAAACCTGACCTGAAATATGACTAAAACTGGAAATTCAAGACTGAGCTAAAACAACGTTATAATTGACCAGACTCAAATCTGACTTTGAACAAAAACATTAAATTCTAAATTCCAAACTACGCTTGAACTCATTCAGGGTGTGTGAGCTTTGACATATGAGGTTCCTCACCTTGTCCACCTCAAAAAATGGGTACTTCATTTAGCCTCAAAGATACAGCCATTCCACTCTAAGCCAAGAAGACCAACATAATGGGAAAGGAAGAGGTTTCAAGGCATTACCCAAGATACTGCATAAAGGCCAGTATATTATCTCCAAATTGATTTGCAACTTCACAAATGAAGAAATGCATGTGCAGCTTCTCTTCTTTCTTACATACGCAGCATACATTTGCTAAGCAATAGCTCTTCCTTTTTAGGAAATCATCCGTTGGAATTCTTGAAGAGCTACTGCCCATGCAAAAGAGTCTACTGTTGGAGGGATTAGATTAAAATTTCATACTCCCCAGATTTATGTTGAACCCTGCTTCATTTGAAGCAAACTGATGCAAACCCGAGAGGGGAAGCAAGCCAAGATCGAATCTGGAATAGAATAGGGTTATGTACTGGACAGCTTGGGTCAGATTTGGTTTAGTTCTGATCCTGCTGTGTTGGTGTTTGAATGATGAAGATAGGAACGGTGCAAATGGTGATGGATGATGAATGCTGAATGTTGAAGATAGTAAGATAACTTTGGCAAGCTGGAGTCCCACTAGTTGCCCAACCATAGGAGTCCCACCTAGGCCTGCTGTAGGAATCTCACCAAAGCCCTCTTGAGTCACACAAGAAAATATCAGATAGTTATAGTTTGGCAGGTTTGGATTAGCCCATTTTAAGTTATGTTTTTCTTTATTTCTTTCCTTCTTATGCATGGAGTGTTGGAATAGGCAGCAATGGCTAGCTAATTAAAAAAAATAGAAAAAATCATATTAATCAAGGAGGATCATGTGGGCTGAGATGGGTGCAATGAGCTGTTGCCTGAACCAGCCTATTTAATAATCAGTCTGTTGGGCTGAACTATGTATCCGCCCAACTAATAATTTGGCGGGTTAGGCGGGCCAGGCTGAAAATTGCCACCCCTAATTGGAAGTATGCTTGTTACATCAACTTTCTTTTCTCTCTTTCTTTGTAACTTGATTTATCTGGAAAATTGTCATCTAGTTCCTTTTCTCTATCTTATTGAAAGATTTCAGCTATAATTAGTATTGTGAGTTGCAGTGCTAATTGCAAAGATGTTTATTGCTGGAATTACAGTTGATTATTAGATCACATGAAGGGCCTGATGCAAGGGAAAAACGACCTGGTCTTTCAGGAATGCAGGAAGGATACACAGTTGATCACGTGGTTGAGTCGGGGATGCTAATTACCCTTTTCAGTGCTCCTGATTACCCACAGTTTCAGGTCTTTCCTTTTTCTACATTTTGTTCTGTTTCCCTTCTCCATTGCTTGACAATTGAGCTTTATCTTTGGATCATCTTTGCTACTACAGATGAACTACATGGCTTTCTCTCTTGGGGCTTGTTTTAAAAGTGCATCACTAGTTTCAATGATTTTGCTACCCACAAATTTGGGCTAATTACTGGATACATGTACAAGAATAGGCACCAAATCTACATGTTATGTGAATAAGGTTACCTTGATATGAGATGGTTACTTTTAGGTATTGTTAACTGGATATTATTTTCTTATTTGTTATTTTTTTTTTGAATTCCTATCACATAAATTCCCTTGAAAGCCTCATTAAGCAAAATATGTGGCACGAAAAAATGTGTATGGTTTAATGCATAGTAAGGTGAAAGTAATCTTATGTTTTTAAGGTTTTAGCATTACTAACCCATTAAAAAAAAAAAGGAAACAAAAGGTAAAGACATTCATAAAAATGTGCATCCGAACCAGCTTTTTAATATTTTTCACTGTCTCCATGAAGGCATGGTTAGCAGTAAAAAGGCCATTATCCAGTGCTGGTCCCACCTGTGCGGGTCCTGGGAGGGGTGAGAATGGAGTCAGGCCTAGCCTCTGGCATTTTTTTTTGTGCAAAGTGGCCGCCCTCAAGACTCGAACCCGGGCATTTGCCTTGCCTTTTACCATTGCTCTAAGCAATGGTCCCTAAAATATAATCAGAAATATAGCAAGTATTAGCTGTGTATTCAAATTAAACAAAGTATTAATTTTCCTTCCATAAAAATTATCTTAACTAAATGGTTGTATTGATACTAAAGCCCTTATTCATTGCGGAGTCTTGTGTTGCAACATGCCAAGGCATATTCTCTGTCCCTTCATATCTTGGTTCTTTCCATACTTGGCATCTAAGGGAAGTTACACCCATTTCATCAAAAGGAAGTTACCCTGCTGGTAGATCGTTTTGGGCTCATGCAAGCAGGTGGGACATTGTAATTCATTGGACCACCATATGCATCTTATGTGATAGACATAAGATGGCATTTGCCTTCTTTTGTTGCAGTTGTTTTTTTTAAGATCTCCTTGATGGACCTATTAAATAGTGGATGCCTTTTGTTTTACGGATGTTCTCACAATTTTTTTTCCTAATATGAAAATTAAATTAAGACCTCTCTCTCTCTCTCTATCTCTTTCGCTATGTTTGCACCTATTTTCTTTATGGTTCACCCTTTGCGTTTTTGAGTATCTTTTTCCTTAACTTGTAGTCACCAGTTGCTAGTTCTGAAATTCTATCATGGTTACGAATGGATTCAAACAACCAATATGACATGAGTTTCTAAAATGGGCAACACTCTGACACTGTGTGCCACTGGATAGAAATGTCATATACAGGGTATTGTCTTTTGGTTTCTCTTGAGAGCCTCAGTTTAACTCCTTTTGGACAGTAGGTACCCATAATTGCATTTGATACGAATGCAGTATTACTTTGAGGATGTGATAATTATCATGTGAGAGACCTTTAAGTCTTTGATATGTTATCAAAAGTAAAATGTCTGTTAAGTAGGCCTCGTTGATTTCAGAGCCATAATAAGACTTGTAATTCATGCTTACTTGTGAATACTGAGTTTGGATCTTATGAGAAATTTTTGTCCTGAAACAAAAATGTGCACATAATTTTGATACAAACTGACAGAATCGTTACAGGGTTTGTGATAAGCTCAAGGAAATATTCATCTAAACATGGGTTTTGTCTGCTATGCAGGCAACAGAGGAGAGGTATAACAATAAGGGGGCATATATTGTGTTGGAACCCCCGGAATTTGATACCCCTGTCTTCCATACTTTTGCGGCCACAATACCAAGGCCAAAGGTACGAGGATTATACTTACTCAGTTATTAACCAAACTTTTTTGTTTTCTTCTTTAAATTTCTCTTTCTATGTATTCATCTCTTCAAGTATGCAAAATTTAATTACTGGCCTAATCAGCATGGTCCTTGTAAGAGATCTAGATCAGAAAAGAAAAATGCAATCCAATCATCATCTGAGGATGTAAAAATATTGATGATGTTCTCCCCCAGGGATGGAGCGAGGTTTAATTGACAATTTGTCAGTGTGAAGCACCTTTTTTAGTTTTTTTTTGGGCCTGGGAGGCTGGTAGGGTCTTTGGGAGATTTGACGGGTTGTAGTTGCACTACCTGAACTACCATGTTGCAGCGAAGTTGGGCAACTAAATTTCAGCTTTGTCCAAGGGTGATTAGGGAATTATACCCTCCAACCTACTCAAAACACTCTAATTTAATTTGGGTTTACTCATGTTCTAAAACTACCTCACTGTCGCAAGGATGGAGGTCAAATGGTTCACTAACATGTGTTTTTTAGAACATGGTGATACTGCCACAACTTGGGAAACTAACTAGCTTGATCAGACATTGCTATTTCTGAGCTACTTTCTTTGCATCATAGTCTGCTTTCTTCATTTATGTCAAATTATGGATGATGTTTCAACATGATCAACTTAATGCAACTCTGGTGCAGGTGAATGCTTATTATAATTATGAAGATGTGATTGATTCAGATGAAGAGCTGGATTTGGCATCGATGTGATTGCTTCCATGTGGTCAACCTTAACATGCTCATCTAAAGATGAAATTTTTTCTCTTATAGTGTATGTTAAATATATTTATATCCCTGAATCCTTGTATGTTCAGTAATTTTTGCCAAAAAAATTTTCTTTTTGCCCTTCCCCCACCTTGTCAAATGTTCATCAGATGTAAAAGGAAGACGTATAGTGAGTTATTCATCAGGACATGCGTTGTAAATTTTTGCTTGGAAAAGTGAATTTATCATCTTATAAGAAGCTATTACGCAGTTCATTTTTGAAAAGTGGTAGCATGGTTTTCAGCTGAGCGGTTGAACGATGCTCTGTTAAACCCTCGAAAGGGATGAGGCAACTTGACCCACTCTTCCCAGCTCTCTTTGTTATTTGTGCTCAAGCTCTAAGTAGCCTTATGAGGACTAGATTAATGGCATCAAAGGGACCCAGCTTATTTCCTACCTTTTATTCGCTGATGATTAGATTCTTTTCTTTGAGGTTAGATTGCAAGAAATACTTAACTTGAAGGATTGTGTTGATCTATATTGTGAAGAAATTAAGCCTATGTCTCAGCCCAAACATGCCCTCTAAGGTGAAAAGGTTGTTTTCTAGAGTCTTAAAAATCTCATTTGAAGATAGCTCCACAGATTTGGGGATCAATAAGGCTGATTTGTTTCATGAAATTAATGACAATGTTACAAAGAAGATGCATGGATGGACACAGAACTTTCTAACCCTACCTGGTCGAGAAATACTCCTCTAAAATCGGTTATTCTTCCTAGCTCCAATTTTTCAAGGAGCCACTTCAAATTACCAGTCTCACCATGACCGCAAACGTAAGGCAGCTGCCCACTTCTGCTGGGGTAAATGAAGGACTTCAGAGAACCATCTCTTCACAACAAAACTCTACTTGCCAAGGCGGCATGAAACCTTTTCAACGAGTCTCAATCAAATTGGGCCCAATTTATGAAACGGCTATACTACCCAATCAGTGACTTCAGGGAGGCCACATTGGGTAACAGCTCATTGTGGGCGTGGAGGAGTATAATAGAAGGAAGGAAAGTTTTGAAATTGGGGCTGATTGGAAGGTGGGTCATGGAAATCAAATTAATATTTGAGGCAACAAATGGATTCCATCCTTTGCTCGAGGACTGATTCACTAATAGGTCAAGAAGATCGTCAATTTAAAGCGGAGCTGTTAGATTCACTATTCAACATTCAGCCCTACAGAAAAGAATGGCAATTCTTTGCATTCATCTCCCCCTCTTTCCATAGTTGGAGGTAGTAAAAAATGGAAAATTTTCGGTGAAATCTGCTTATCATCTATTATGCAACATCAGAGATACTCAACGGAAAGATGCTCCTTCTTCTTCAAAGGTGAGTAAGTGGACCTCTACTCCAACTCATGTATGGAAGTCGATATGGAACTGCAACACTCTTAACCAAAATCCGATCATTTTTATGGCTGGTGTGCAAATGGCTTAGCCACTACTGAATGTTGTGCACAATTTCAAATTCCGAATGATCCATATTGCTTATTTTGCAATTCCTTCATCTTTCACGTGTCGAGCTCTCAAGTCCGAACTCTAAGGCATCGTAAAATTAAGGCACTACAGAGGATTTTTTTTTCTGTGACCTATGTAGTTTAATCGCTTGGTTCTTTGTGGAAGACCAGGAACGATTTTGCATTTGGAAGACATGACTGGACTCCATCCGAGGTGATCCAAATAGCCCAAACTGCTCACGCAGAATCCCGCCAGGCACAATCTCCTAATATCCCCAAGGCTTAGAATCCAAGCCCTGAACCTCCTAGTTCTCCGAAGTAATGGAATTCCGCAAGCCCACCTTTTTACAAATTGAATTGTGATGCATCTAGAAGCCAGAGGAGCCTGAACTGTGGTATTTGAGTTGTCATCCGGAATGGCGCAGGAAATCCTATCTTTGCCTCATCTGAGGCCTGCAACTATGTTAATATCGGTGAAGGTGAAACATTAGTGATTCATAGAGGTTTATTGCATGGCTTAGCAATGAGCCATTCAACCTCTTGATCCATATTTTCTCTTTTGTAATTCTACTTGTATTAGTAGGAATTCGAACACTATTGTGGATTACCTAGCAGAGAAGGACTTATCTATGCGGTGTATAACAGTTTGGTCAAACTTCACTCCGTGATTGATGGACCTTTGTAATTCTACAACCATCCGTTATGCAAATGCTGATCAATAGATTTATTCTTACCTTTATAAAATGTCTTGCTTGACCGCATTTGGTTAATACCCCAACACCGTTCGTGTAGGGAACCTTTTGCCTTCTTGGGAAAAAGAACGATGTCTGATCTATGTGAAATAAAAACCTTCATGTTGTTATCCCTGCGTGCATTGTCAATGGCCCCCATACTGGTGAAATGCCACGTGACCGGACAGCATTGTCTTGCCCATTTAGCATTTATACTTGTCAAATCAAAGAGATATGAGTGTAAAGTAAAATCTAATAGTCAAATTTGGAATGTTTTGGAGTTAGTTATACATTCAATCATTCATATTAGTATTGATTATAAATATTTTCATATTTTTTTAAAATTAAAAGTATGTCCATTATTATTAAATTTGATAAATTATTTTTACACAAAAGACTCGGATTTAAACAAAAAAAAAAAACAAAATTGAGATCCAGATCAAACTCGACCAATTCAGACATGAATCAACCAATCCAATCCCGATTTTTAAACTCAAATAAAACAATTTTAAAAACATTGAAAAATTCAAAAAATCATTTTAGAGAATCAAAATAATTACAACAACAACAACAACTTAGTCTTATCCCAACTAAATGAGGTCGGTTAAATGGATCCTTGCCCTCCAATCAATTCTATTTGAGGTCATACTTGATACAAAGCTTGAATGTAGGTAATATCATTCCAAAACATGAAAATCCCTTCGGAATCACTCTCGAGCAATCTCCATTGATACCGATACATTTATATCGGACTGGTATCAATTCAGTATAGGATCGGACAAAATAAAAAAAAAAAAAAAAAAAGACAATGTATCTGACAATACCATCCATTGATGAGTTCGGTTCCTCTGCATGTACCAACAGGTGAATGTACATGTGAGAGCCAACCATCTGTCCTATTTTTACCATTCACAAGGGGAGGAAGGATTTTTATGGAAACAAAATGTGATTGACTCTAAAATGTACGTTCACTTGTTGGTACGTGCAGTTTATCCTTTCTCTCCATCGATATCGGTATCGATTGTAGGCTGTTGGGCTGGGCTGGGTTGGGCTGGGTTGGGCCTGGTGAAGTATAGATATCATTCTCTATATAAAATAGGGAAATATTCGGTTAGCCCAACAATTTGAAAGTGAAAATAAATGAATAAAAGGTGTCTGTCACCTTTAAAGTTCTCTTTCTCTCATATAACTGTAATTACGTTACACCAAAAATACGATATGTCTGACTCTGGACTGTGAGAGGGGGGGAGAGCCTACCGTCTCCACAAATACTCCCCTTAAAACACGCATGAAAGAACCCTAAAAACAACAATCGAAGACTGAGTCTCTCACCATCAATTCATCTGTACCCTTTGACCTTCCACAAAATTTTCTCTGCTACGTCTTCTTTCTTTCCCTTCTTTCCCTCCTTTCCCTCCCAATCTCTTTCCTATTCTTCAATCAACTCTTCTCCTTACATGCTTCCCCATTTTGTTCCTTCAAGGGTGGTAGACAGGGCTTCTTCAAGGATCAAATCTTCTTCAACCTACCACCAATTAAACCAAATGTGCCTAAATCTCCTTTCTTTGGGTCTTCATTCTCCCAAGGAACAAAAAAAATCGACCTGTAATTTTTTAAATTCAAAGCCAACCCATTTACACAAAACTCAACTCCAATTGTATTACATATAATAGATATGGTTTAGTTTTCTGGTAAGGTGGTTTCATGATCTGGGTATTCTGTTGGAAGCCCTCATATAAGGTGTGAAAACGATGGTTTCGGACTTGGGTTCAAGCCAGAAGACATCATTGATGCTGCTTTTGGTTTGTCCAGTCAAGCCATCTCAAGGTATGTTTCCATTCACGAATCAAAGAGAGAAATTAAAATCGATTTTTTTTCTTCTTTTCTTTTCTTTTCTTTCTAAATATCATTTTGGGTATTTAATGATTCAGAGATCCTTGTATCAGCAAGCATTCAAGAATGCCCAAACTATTGAGCAGGGGAGGGGCAGAGAAGCAGCATTTGCGTCACTGAAATTGTAGAAGAAGAACTGAGAAAGAACCCGCCCCCAGGAGAAAGGAGAAAAAAAAAAGGGTTAAAAATGGCTTCGACTCCACCAAAGAAATCCACAAGGAGCCCCAGGAGTTCTGACCCACAGGCCAACAGAGGCTCAAGTGGGCAAACAGTGAAATTCGCGAGACGAACTTCAAGCGGGCGTTATGTGAGTCTTTCCAGAGATGAACTCGACATGTCTGGGGAGATTAGCGGCGATTATATGAACTATACGGTTCACATTCCTTCGACGCCGGACAATCAGCCGATGGAGACGTCGGTGGCAACGAAAGCAGAGGAGCAGTACGTGGCGAATTCTCTCTTCACGGGAGGGTTTAACAGTGTCACCCGTGCCCACCTCATGGACAAGGTGATCGACTCCGAAGTATCTCACCCTCAAATGGCTGGATCGAAAGGCTCCGCCTGTAGCATGCCCGCCTGCGATGGTAAGGTCATGAAAGACGAGAGAGGTCAAGATATCTCCCCTTGCGAATGCAGGTACGTACTTGCTTCATTCCAAGCTTTATATATCCATACTGAATGATCGATTTGAGTTTGAAATGAGTGTGATTGTGTTTACAGGTTCAAAATTTGCAGAGATTGCTTCTTGGATGCACAGAAAGGGTCTGGTTTATGCCCAGGGTGTAAGGAGTCATACAAGGACTACGAAGACGATACGCTGGATATGTCGAGTGGAAGGCTGCCGTTGCCTGGTCTGGAAAACTCAAAGGTGGATCGTGGCATGTCGATGATGAAGTCCAATAACAACAAATCGATGCAACTGAGGTCCCAAACAGGGGAATTTGATCACAACCGATGGCTATTCGAGACCAAAGGTACTTACGGCTATGGCAATGCTTTCTGGCCCCAAGACGACATGTACGGCGACGACGATGGTGATGGAGGTCTCCATGGAGGAATGGTGGAAACAGCAGACAAGCCATGGAGACCCCTCAGCCGAGTGATTCCCATGCCTGCCGGTATCATTAGTCCTTACAGGTTGCTTATTGCGCTGAGGTTGGTGATTCTCTGTTTCTTCTTGACATGGCGTATCAAGCACCCAAACGAAGAGGCTATGTGGCTATGGTTGATTTCGGTGGTATGCGAGATTTGGTTCGCATTCTCCTGGATTCTCGATCAGATCCCCAAGCTCTGCCCTGTCAATCGCTCCACCGACCTTGCCGTGCTGAGAGACAAGTTCGACATGCCTACTCCTTCCAATCCCACCGGCAGGTCTGATCTCCCAGCCCTCGATATGTTCGTGTCGACAGCCGACCCAGAGAAGGAACCACCACTCGTCACCGCCAACACCATTCTCTCCATTTTAGCCGTCGACTATCCAGTGGAGAAACTCTCCTGCTATATCTCCGACGATGGTGGGGCACTTCTGACATTCGAGGCCATGGCGGAGGCTTGTAGCTTCGCTGACTTGTGGGTCCCTTTCTGTCGTAAACATGACATCGAACCAAGGAACCCTGATAGCTATTTCGCCATTAAAGGGGACCCCACCAAGAACAAGAGACGGGCAGATTTCGTCAAAGACAGAAGGAGGATCAAGAGGGAGTACGATGAGTTTAAGGTAAGGATCAATGGTCTTCCAGATTCCATACGGAGGAGATCAGACGCCTTCAACGCTAGGGAGGAGATGAAGATGTTGAAACACATGAGAGAAAGTGGTGGGGACCCCTTAGAGTCCATTAAGATCCAGAGAGCCACGTGGATGGCTGATGGGACCCATTGGCCTGGCACTTGGAGTTCCCCCAGCACTGATCATAAGAAAGGAGATCATGCCGGCATCCTTCAGGTATATTTTCATTCTTTACGGAATTATACTGAGATTCAATCACGTGTCGCATTAGTGATATACCAATCATGTTATGGTAACAGGTGATGTTGAAACCCCCAAGTCCAGACCCTCTGATGGGTTGTGCGGAAGAAAAGATTATAGACTTCACAGACATAGACATAAGGCTTCCCATGTTTGTTTACATGTCACGTGAGAAGCGACAGGGCTATGACCACAACAAGAAGGCAGGAGCCATGAACGCACTCGTCCGTGCTTCTGCTGTACTCTCTAATGGCTCCTTCATTCTCAATCTAGATTGTGATCACTACATCTACAACTGTAAAGCCATTAAAGAGGGTCTTTGCTTCATGATGGATCGAGGTGGTGAAGACATTTGTTACATTCAATTCCCTCAGCGTTTCGAAGGTATCGATCCTTCTGATCGTTATGCCAACAACAACACTGTCTTCTTCGACGGCAACATGAGAGCATTGGATGGATTGCAGGGCCCATTTTATGTGGGGACAGGTTGTATGTTCAGGAGATTCGCATTGTATGGTTTTGATCCACCCAATGTGAATAAGATGGTGAAGAATGGAGGAGAACAAGAAACGCATGCGTTGAAGCCTACTGACTTCGATCCTGACCTTGATGTTAACATGCTTCCTAAGCGATTCGGTAATTCTACTATACTTGCAGAGTCTATACCTATCTGTGAGTTCCAAGGTCGACCATTGGCTGATCATCCTGCAATAAAGTATGGAAGGCCACCTGGGATTCTTACAGTTCCACGAGAACCACTTGATGCCACCACCGTTGCAGAGGCTGTTTCCGTCGTGTCTTGTTGGTATGAGGACAAGACGGAGTGGGGGGATCGAGTGGGGTGGATTTATGGATCGGTGACGGAAGATGTGGTGACGGGCTACCGTATGCACAACCGTGGGTGGAGGTCCGTGTATTGCATCACCAAACGTGATGCGTTCCGAGGATCGGCACCTATAAATTTAACAGATCGATTGCATCAAGTGTTGAGGTGGGCGACTGGGTCAGTGGAGATCTTCTTCTCTCGAAACAATGCTTTCCTTGCTACCAGGAAGGTTATGCTTCTCCAACGTTTGTCTTACATCAACGTCGGTGTTTACCCCTTTACTTCACTCTTCCTTCTCGTCTACTGCTTCCTTCCTGCTCTCTCCCTCTTTTCTGGGCATTTCATCGTGCGGACCTTGAGCGTTACTTTCCTCGTCTACCTACTCGTCACCACATTATGCCTCATCGGCGCCGCCATCCTGGAGGTTAAATGGTCTGGTATTGCCCTGGAGGAGTGGTGGAGGAACGAGCAATTCTGGCTCATCTCTGGGACTAGTGCCCACTTGGCCGCTGTGATACAAGGGCTCCTCAAGGTTATTGCCGGAATCGAGATCTCCTTCACGCTTACTTCTAAGTCCGCCGCAGACGAGAACGAAGACATCTATGCCGAACTTTACCTCGTCAAGTGGACTTCTTTGATGATTCCTCCCATAGTCATTGCCATGGTTAACATAATTGCCATTATTACTGCGTTTGCGAGGACGATATACAGTGCGACTCCTCAATGGAACAAGTTCATCGGAGGAGCTTTCTTTAGTTTGTGGGTATTGACTCATCTCTATCCATTCGCTAAAGGGCTCATGGGAAGGGGAGGCAAGACCCCCACCATTGTTTTCGTGTGGTCGGGTCTCATTGCCATTACCTTGTCCTTGCTCTGGATTGCCGTAAGCCCACAAAAAGCCAGTCCTACTACCGCTTCTCAAGCTGCAGGGTTTCAGTTCCCATAATGAGTTGTGATCTATTTATCTCCTGTTTTAACACTTCACATCGAATGCTTGAGGTCTTCCACCACTCCAGCAACAACCCCCCCCCCCCCTTTTTTTTCTTCTTCTTTTTCTTGTCCGTCTTCTATGAGATGGGCTTTCTTGATCCATGAATGAAACATGAAACAAACAGAGCAAGGACGGCTTCAAGTATTAGGGAATTCAAGGGTAGAGTTTCTCTTCTTTCTTTCTTTCTTTTTTTTGTTATATGTTCTTTTTTACTTGCTAGATATGGAGGAACTGGTGAGAGAAGTGACATTAGAGAGTTTTTCCAAGTTTTGAGGACTGGGCTTTGTGAGACTTGGTTAACGAGGAACTCTTTTTTCCTTTTCCTCCTATTAGGCTTTGTGAATCGTTGAGGAGATGACAGTGATAATGGATTGTTTCTGAAGAAGATTTTACGAAAGGACGAAAGGTGAGGGGAAGTTCTTTTTGAATCCTGGATGACTACAGGTGATTCGAGATGGACATTAAAGTGTGGGCTTCTCCCGGAGAGAGATTTCTTAAAACTACCTGGAGGATCTGGTCATATGACGGGTTGTTTGGTTGAAAATTTGAAATTAGATGCAGAGAAAATTGTGCATTTGTTGTATCTGAGTTAATTTGTAATTTTTTTTATTTTTTTATTTTGGATAAAGTGATTCAATTTGTAATTTGACATTGAATGTCTGTAGTATTTTACAGAAGCCTGCTTTTGAGATTGATCTGTGAAGTCATGTAGCTTTAAACAAAATTATAAGAGAAGCAAGATTTAAGCTTAAGGTCCCCCCTCCAACCTCTTCTATCATATATAAATGGAGTGGACCCAGACCCCTCATCACTTAAGAGGTACAACCATGGTTTTAATGCACGGTATCGGAACAATTATCAGCAACACAGAAAACAAATACAATACCAATACAATATCAACCTGGATCGGCTGTATCGAACAAAATTACCCTTTGATTTCTTTAAAAAATGAGTTTTTGAACCATTTTACCCCTCATCAAAACAAATTTTTTTTTCAAAAACCAGTCATCTCTCCTGATGCAAGTTTCTTGCACAGTTCGGTAAGCCAGATACAAGCTATGAGATTGGATCCACAACTTCATTATGTTGAAAATATTTGGCCAACAAAATCTAAGTAGTATACATCAATAGGATCCTCATCATAGGGTGACAGTTGAGGTCACTTTGGTACCTTGGGATAGTTGGTACTTCTTGGTAGTAGGGCAGAGCACATGACTCACAAGACTTGAGCCTTTTAGGGCTGAGGATGCCCAATGTACCTCCGTTTAGAAACCCTTTTGTTACAAAACATGAATAAGGATAAACACAGGCATCAACCACATTCTGACCACCACCCTCAGCACTTCTTTATGGGAACGATTACTTGTCAAATCATATGAACCCAAGTAACGGTGTAGAAGATGATGCAAGGACCAGAATCCAGAACCTGGACATGTCAAAGTGCCTAAATGGGGTGAATATTATGCAACAGGTATGTTTAACAGGTATCTTGAGTTTGCGTAGATTTGTACAAATTTAAACGCCGTATGTAAAACTGTAAATGCTACAACTGTTTCGTATAATCAAAGTAATTTTCCCATTATGAGTACTATCTAATTTTCTTTCAACATCCCACAATGTCAAAAAACAATAAAGGGCTATCGCAGTGGATCCCAGCTAAAGAAACTTCTGATTGCGCTACAATATCAATATAGTACTGCACATAATTGCAAGTTAAATATACCAAGGCATAAGTTAAAACAGACATACTTGGAGTATTTGGCATGATTTCATGAAGTAAATAACCATATGCACAAATTGAGCTCATGTCTGATATATTCCCTATAATCTTGCTTTACCTAATTCATAATTGTTGTCACCTCTAGAGAATTGAAATGGGCAAAAGGGTACCAAGTTCCACATCCTACAAATCTGACTGCTCGAAAGGCACACGTACAAATAATTGGCCATGCAGGGTCACTATAGCAGAAGTGTGATGAGGATCAATTCTCGACGACAAGCTGATAACCTGGAAGAAGAACCCAGTTACTGTAATACACGCTTGAATGAAACAGTCAATACATGTCCAAGTTCTATAATTGAGAAATGGAGATCAGCAGATGAGCTGCCACTAGCTATCTGTGTTGGTGACTTAAAAAACCAAAAAGTTGAAGCACTACTCATGGGTAAGGTTGGTATATGAACAGAATTATATTACAAAATTGAAATTCAAGCAGAAACCCAGCACTCTTGCATCAAAAAAGGAGGATCCTAGCACCTTCATAGGCCAATCCATGAGACAACATCATGCCAACAATGATCAAATGACTAATTTTTAATGACAAGACTGCGTTTGGTATGCATTCTAGGTCGATAATGCATTCCAGGAAATCATACAAAATGCAGCCTTAGTCTTCCACCTATGATCTTAAACATCTGGACCCACTATTTATTCATGTATATTTGTCATCTCATCTTCTCAACCTCAACATTTTGGGGATTCCAGGCACCCACCCCTTGAAGATCTCAACTCTAAATTATGGTTAAAAAGAATGAACTATACAGCACCCACCCACTATCTATCATTCGTACTGATTAAAAGAAAGACAGACCTTTTTAAAGGGGGTGACGCCCCAAGGATTATCGGGCTGCTCTGGTTCACCAGTTATAACCAAGCGCCCTACTGGATCTGACTGAACACGTACCTGAGCTCACAGATAAACAAGTTAATATATTGTGTCTGTCGAACTATCACAGAAAAGTGTAATGTTAATTCAAGATGAGACAAAAATTAAATGCAAATGATGCGCTGACAAAAAAAAAAAATTTATGGGCACGTGCAGCAAGAGGATAGAATAAACTTCAAGCTACTCTCTGAAGAAATTTTTGAGGTACTATTACTAAGCTCTCCTGACGGCATTATCAGACGTCCTAATCAAAAGGATTCAACAGAGTTGATTTTTTTTTACCAGTATATGTGCAGAGGAGGCACATTGATTCGAGACCACAGAATCCGGCATCTGCAACATTGTCTCATTATTTATTCTGATCTTATAACTAGCCTTTTAGCAATTTCTCAGACCACAAGAACCAACAGCAAAATATTAAAAAGTGCTTCAAAAGGAAATTGAAGCTTGGGGAAAACCTTGGATCTGGGGCTACCAGACCTCTGTATCTGTAGGACACTAATCGTAGTACTAAATTCAGATTCGGGAGTAAATTGAAATGAGAAAAAGGCACTAAAGAAGAAAAAAAAGAAAGTCAGGAATGGGTTAATAAGATATTAAACATTTTATTTTATCAGAATTCGGGGACAAAAATCCACCCTTTTCTAATTTAGGTTCTTGTAGAGAATACATTTTTAACCCCCCAAAAAAAAGTTCAAAGTTTTCTTAAACTTTTTTTTGCAAACACTAGTTTATTTATAGAGTCCATTTTTAACAGACCAAATTATTCATTCCTCAAATGATATGCACAACCCTAAAATATCATAAATCTTCCCAAATATTTCAGAAAGAGTTGAATTCAAAGCGAATAATTTCATGCAAACTTACCATGGCACCAATAACATGTAACGTCTCACACAAAGAATGATGACCTATAAACAGGTGGTCCCACCTTGAAAATAAGGTACCATAACCCCGTTCAAGTCCTGGTTTCGCAGGGCCCCAAGAAGGGACGATTAGACCCCCCCCCTTTTTTTTTGGTGGGGGGGGGGGGGGGGAGAGAGAGGGAGGTGAAGTGGCTAACTTCAAACTTGAACCTGCATCTTCACACCAGCACCCTCAAAATAGTATTGTTAAATGATTTTTAACCATTTGATCTTGTGTTACTCTTTAGGGATTTTTAAATCCTACTTGAATGTTGTTAGACATTCGCAAAATGATCCAAAGAACACAGGATGGAATCATCCATTCATGCTGAATTTCATTCATATTTGATCTCTTATAAGGGACAGAACTAACTCCAGATCCTGATCCTCTGACCAATGAACATGTGGCAAAGTTACAAGGGAAAGGACTGGAGAATGCTCTGGGTGCCCAGACGTGAGATTTTGCCTCCAAAGAGTGATATGAATGCATGATTAGTTATTCTCCTGCTCCCCCCCCCCCCACCCCACCCCACCCCAAATAAATAAATAAATAAATAAATAAAAACAAAGAAAAAAAGATAGTGCCCGATGCACGAGCATGCACACACAACATAAATGAGAGTGGTTATCCAAGTTGCCAGTTAAGTGTTCCTTTCCTTGATTGTGGTTATGCCTTCCTTGTGGGTGAAATAGGGCTCAAATCTCAAAGCACCATCTACTGATACAATGCAAACGCTTTTCATGCATTGGTAGAATAATGCTTTGGGAGATGGTTGAGGTCACCTTCACAGAATAGTTCGAAAATTACAAACAGAGAAATCCGATACATGATGGGACATATAATTGAGGTTGCCCACATAGCCAATTAGAATTTAGAGGTCTACCCTATAAGTTCACCTATCCAGGTGATCAGGGCAAATATCCAAGTGGCAGATACAACCAACCATCAAGGACAGGCTTCCCCAATGGGAAGGCTTAGAAAGCACGATACATATATAAAACATATATAGAAAGAGAGATTGTCAGGAGAAATTCTGTACCTCTTCACGTAGAAGCCCAGGAACTAAAGCATAGACTTCAAAGCAATCCTTCTGTACACAGGCACCATACACACACACAAAATTATATCAAAATTCAGTTCACATGTTTTGTCATCCTCTACTTACAGGGTCTAGATTAGCTTACTGTTTTCCGCACATTGACCTTCACCCAATCAGCAGGGGATCCAATATCAACAACCATGATATCCATTCTGGCAGAAGAAAATATCCAGATTAGGCCTAGCTTCATTTCTGAGGTACTCTGGGTACTAAAAAATCTGGAAACAGCCTCCTTGCGAAAGCAGGGGGTAAGGCTGTGTACATTATGACCCAGTGATGGGACCTCGTGCACTGGGTAAGCCCTTTTTTCTGGGTACTAAAAATTAAAGTCCAATTCCCTTTTGATGTTTTTATTTGATTCTCACTATCTTTTGTTTACCCTTTATTTCTCATTTTTGTTAAGTGTAGTAGATTCTCTCGTTTAAGAGGCTACAATAAAAAACTACTGAATTAGCCGACCCCATAAGTTGGGATAAGGCTTGGATGTTGTTGTAATGGGGCAAGAGAACATTTTTTTTTTGGAGGGGGGGGGGGGGGACTCATCATAAAATCAAAGAAATGCATTAAACAATCAATTCCAAGTGATGAGAGAGAAAGTTGTCATATAAACATACCATCAAAAAGAAATATCAGACAGTAATCGGTTGATCAACAGTTCAACACAGAAATAGAAAAACAAATGTAGGGGCAGGGGATCTTACTGTGGCTTCACAACTTTAGTACGCGCAGCTTTTACAGCATGTTCAAGGTTAGATGTTTTTTTACGCTTATGTACACCTAAGTCAAACAAAAATTAAAATAAAATTAAACTTTAGCTGAGAAACCATGTCGATTGGCTTATGCTGTTAAGAACACTGATCCTGCAAAACAGCCATACCAACACTTTTAAGCTGTTTTTCACGCTTTGGCATAGAAACATAATTCTTATCCTACAAAAAAGAGGGGGGAAAAGGTCAGTGTATTGAATGGATACCACAAAGAGGACAGAATGTTCCAACACAAGCACAGGTTGAGGGTTTGTCATTTAACTCCACAGACCTTAATAATTGGGTCCCCAACCTCACCATTACCAAGAAGACGCTGGGAATGCCATCCCTGCATAGCACGAGCTGCAGCATCCCTCCGTGCCCTACCTGACCCTGATGCTTGATTACCACCTGCCTGTTGACAGAAACCATGTAAGGAAGAATCCAAGGTCTTCGGACAACCGTTACAGATAGACCAAAAGAAAAAACTGCATGAGCATGCTCATGCTCATCCTGTAGGATGGACAAGCCCTAAAACCTAACAACCCCCCCCCCCCCTTTCCCCTTTAGGAAACTCATTAGCAAGGGAGTCGGTTGACCACTGCCCCCACTCAAATGAGATTCTCACGGAAGAGCCAAAAGGAGTGGATCTGCCTAAGAAGATGGGAAAGTGTCACCAGCCTTGAGCAAAGGTTGCAAGGATATCCCCAAACACAAGAAGCGGTGATGTAGATCGAAGCATGAAGAAGACAGACAGAATTCACACACACAAAAAAAGTTGTTGTTCATGTGAACACTACCACATGACACTGTTCACGTGAACAGTGACTTGGGGCTAACATGGATAAACCGGTGGAGATTGAATGCAACTTGAAGACTTCATTTAGTTTCTATTTTTATTAGGCCTAGTTTCAAATTTTATAGTTTCTAATTTGTTTAAGTTGCTATTTTGTGACTGAATTATAAAGCCAAGTAGATTTAGTTAATTTCTCTTAGGATTTATTAGTTTCTAATTTATTGAATTTCTATTTTAGAATTAGCTTTTAATTTTGGAAGTTCTATTGTACGCTTGCCTACTAAAAAGGCATCAGATCTTAATGGAAAATAGAGAATTTGAGAAAGAATTGTTTGGCCAATTAAGCCATGGAGTATGGGTGTTTCCCCTATGCTGCAACAGCTGAGATAGCTGTGGGTGAGAGGCCCATCCCCCTACCCCCTCCTTCTATCTTCTCTTCTTCCCTACCCCTGTTCGATCTCCATTGCTGCTCCTGCAAACTACCCTGCTCGATTCCCTGATTCCCTGTTGGTGACTACTGCTATTTATGACTGTTGCTGCTACTTCCAATCAAACCAGGGCTGTTGTATGGACACTCCTCTGCCCAGAAGGTCAAGCGAGTGCTGCTGCTGTTGTCCCAAATTGTTGCGGCTGTTGCACACCATTAATAGATCCTTATCGTGTTGATCCTCACTGCAATCGATCTCTCACTGGTTTGAGGTCAACTTTTGCATTAAGCAGCCACACCAGGCAGATGTCAGATTCTCACCCCCCCCCCATGGAAAAGTGTCACCACTGGATCTCTTTTTCTTTAGAATCTTAACTTATTCAACATAAAGATAATCCAGAATACATTGTGAGTTCTAAATTCCCCCATATAAAGCTTCTAGGAACATAGATAATTGTCAACAATCATTTATGACTTCCCTAAAAGTAAATATAGCAGATATGGGTTACAAGATATCAATAAAAAAGACAAGATGTGCAATTATTTAACAGTAATAAGTCTTCTGCACAAGTCAGCCAATCTACTTTTTTTATAGAGGTATAAACTCAGAATCTGCAACAGAAGTCAGGTTCTGAAAACCATGTATGTATTTACGTAAATGCTGCCTCCATAAGAGAGTGTGCTATATACTATGACGCCCTCAAAAACACAAAATTGAGAAGGAACTTGAGACCTTGTAGCAAGGCAAAACTTGGCACGCCCAGAGTCACTAGCATATAAGACTAGAAAAGGAGAATAGACGGATGATTGGTGACAGAAAGTGACATAGGAGACAATACATCATGGATCACCTGACTCGACACTAGACTGTTCGACCGAGCGAGCATAAGACAGCCAGAACTTGGTACATCTCTATATTAAAGATGGTATACTCCTTAACATCATACACCAGATCCAACTTAAAAACTGTTATAATCCCAGTTAATCCCTTTTTAAAGTTCAGATCATTCATGGCCAATTCTCTATTGGCCAATCCAAAACCATGGGTCTACTATATGCATTATTGATGCAGAAGATCAAATGATAAATTGTCCATATGAAAAATCTAGGGATTGGCCATATGCCTTTTCCATCGGACTGCAAAGAAGACACTTCCTGAAAAGGATTTATCATGGGCAGTTCTGGCAAACCATTGCTCGGAGAAAGTAAAATAAAGGTCTGATAATGACCAGTAAAATACATTGCTTCTAATAACAGTGGTCAAGAATTAGCCTCTATATTTAAAAATCAAAGAATTCTTGGGTGGGGGAAGTTACCGGATTTTCAACACTCATGTTCTCTGCAAGGGTAGAAGAAACAGGTCCATGGATCTCATCACCACCCATTTTATGCCTTTCATATTCAAGGAGTGCCTGTGTAAAGAGAAAAATTAGGGATTCAAAGATAACAAATGCCGAAGGATACAAAGATTACAGAACATAAAGAATAAGCAAACATGGAGAAGCATAACAAAGAATTGATTCAACTAATCTCAATGTTCTTATAACAGAGGATTAGATAAGTTCCAGAACTTGGTGAGAATCCTTGGTCATATCCCTCTTATATCTTTCTTATTTCTTCCTTTGTTCCTACTATTTTTTCTTTCTGAATTAATCCACCTTACTCTTATATTCTGCTGTTAGTTCGCTGTAGCTTTGGTTGATTCCTGAAGGTGCTTGGTTGCTGATCATATGGGACAAACAATTCTCAAACTGAATTCCGTTTTGCAGTTCTCACCTCCCTGTGATCCTGTCTATTGAGGATCCTGATTCTGCTGCAAGGACTGAACCAGGATCCCATTAAGAATACTAGGTAAACTAAATTTTTGGAGCCAAGTACATAAAGGTGCTAATCAATCTTACTTATTATACCCAAGCCTCCAATTCTTTCAATAACTACTTCTCCACACTTTCTATACAATATTCTGAAGGTGTTTGCTCAATCCAATGGATGCAAATATCCCCACAAGATGCTGTACATGGACCTCATGCAGGGGATGTTATTGTGGACAGACGTGCTTACTACAACAATTTGGACTATCAAACAATGTATTGGCTCCCACTAGCAGTGAAATTGTATTGACAATTTGCACTGTCAGACCTCAAGTGGCAAGAACATTTCAGGTTGCTTAGGGTGCATCCATTCTAAAACATATCTAGGCTTGCCCCAGGGCAAGGACTAAATAGCTTGAGGAAGAACCCCTTTTATTTTTTTCGGGGGCCCAGGGGGCAAGGAGGGCTCAAAGATAACGAAACCAGCAAGCATTTCAGATCTCAATGAAGGGCTAAAACAGAAAAACAACACAGTTAGTTACCACATGTGACATGAATGCAACTTGCCATTAACTACTCTCATCCATTCATCAATAAGTTTTAACAGCTTTCTTGAAATAGCCAAAAAAAAAAAAAATCAACACAAGGAAGATACTCCAAATTCTTCATCCTTCGTATTCAACTATACATAAAGCAGATATTTAGCACCTCCAACCCTCTGTGAATTAGGTGGTCCAATGTTAGGATTTCATGGAGGGCAGTTGCTTGGTGTGATGGTGGAACGCTTGAAATTAGTGTGACGACTGAGGACACGAGTTCAAGCCTTGAGAGCAGCCACTCAATACGAAAATGCAAAAGGTTAAGACCATCTCAAATCCACCCCTCCTAGGAGCCTCAAAAAACAGGAGTTGCACCAGGTTATGGCCTTCTTAATTTAATGTAGGATTCATGAAGCAGCAACGAAGCTAGCACTTGAGAATCCAAACTTTTTTTAGGACAAGAAAAGAAAAGATTAAAAAGGAAACTTGAACAGAAACATTCAACAAAGTTACTTTATACAAACCCTGCAAACCAACCCCCTAGCCCTCCCTTCCCAAAATGGAAATCTTGACATCCCCAACAAGGCCATAAGGCTGGACCTCCCAAACATGGGTATAACTTATTGGCTTTTCTAACAGCAATCGCAGGTACTCTGCCACCTTGGCCTCTGTTTCTGTTACAGCCGGTTATCCCAAAAGCTCGAGTTGCTAAGTGAGGGCTACAACAATGTATATCAACACACAACAAACCAACTGCACCTGCGGACCCCCCCCCCCCACACACACACACGGCTCTGCACGTGACAGCATCATGTGGCACCAAAAGGCACAACAACATATAACACAAATCCCTCGCACTTACCAGGGATCGAACGCCCTACCTCCTGCCTCTGATACCATGTTACAACCGCTTATCCCAAAAGCTCGAGGCGCTAAGGCCTACAACAATGTATATCAGCACACAATAACAGATTTGATTCCTTCCATCTTTGATTCCTTTATTTATCACTGTTGTTACCCTCTGTCCCTGTTACTTGTGCTAATTTTGGGTTGGGTAACAATTGATAGAACTCCATCTACACAGTCCCATTCACCCTGAGATTTTGGGTGTGAAATGCTCCACCCTAGGAAACTTAATTTCCAGAATCTCATTGAAATAACACAAATCCCCTCCCTTTTATTCCTTCTTTCCATATTACCCTTCCCTTCTTCTTTTATCCTCCCCTGTCCTTATTTTATCATCCCTTCCAAGTTTGTCCCTGTTAAATAATTGTAAATCCCTCTTATATCCTTTGTTCTTTTATTTCCACCAAGTGGCCCCTTGATAAAAAAAAATTCAGAAAGCCATTATCTCCTCATTGATTGGGCTAGATTTCTTTGAGTGGCCCCATGGTGATCCCAAATGGCATTTTCAAACCCAGGATTGCACCAACCTATTTATAATTGATGGATACCTAATGTCATGCATTCTAATCATAGTTCAAAATCTCGCCGAAATCTCGGTAATCTTGACCCAGCCGAGACGAGATTTGATACGAAATCTCAAGTTGCCATGTTTCGAAAATCTCGGTCAAGATTTCGACCGATATCTCATGGGTTTCGAAAATCTCACGAGATATCGGATTTTAAGTGAAATGTTCTTTATATAAAAGCTAAAACTCGACCTTTAGTTCGAAATTTCGAACTCTCTCGGTCGAGTTAGAGCTCTTTGCTGTGGAGAAGAAGAAAAACATCAAGGGAGCTGTGGTTTCTTCATTTTTTTGGCCAAATCTTCACCATTTCTACTAAGATTCACTACAAAGAAGACTTGGGTGCTGCCTACTTCCATTTTAGGTAAATTTACTATTCACAAAACCATTTTTTTGGAAAAATACGAGTAATAGTTGTTGTATGGGTGTGGATTATATATATGTTACACACCGGAGGCCCATCTACGACCTCACAGTGTGTCGAAATATTTTTTCTATTTCTATTTTTTTTTCTGGTTTAAAAAAATGATTTTTCTACAACAAAAATCAAAGGGCAGTCACTTGTTGGGACTTGGGAGTTGGAAGACTTATGTATTATTGTTCACTGTACTTGGTAGTTGCCTAGTTGGTATTATTGACTTATTGTTGGGACTTGGGACTTATGTTATGTATTATTGACTTATGGTTAGTCTTAACTATTTCTTTTCAAAGTTATGTGTCGTCAATCTTCATCCATTATTACATAATTTACTTGTTTTACTTTCAAACAATGTGTAGAATAGACAGTATTACATTAAGGGTTCGGCCTTACAGCCAACCAAGGGTTCAAATTCAAAACACCAAATTGGGTGTTTTTTGTTTTTTTTTTTTTCAATTTGAACCTTTAAATATGTTTATTAAGCCTAAAACAAGCTTCCCATAAAGTTTCAAAGCAAACAATGGCCATTTGCCCACCGAAACATTGTTTCGAAACCAAAAAAAAAATTTAGACTGTCTCGCCAAGATCTCGAGATCTCGGAAAACTCGACCTGGTCGAGACCTAGTTGTCGAACCTTGATTCTAATTCATTTTTCATCTCTCCATATATCTTTATACAAATCAACCACACATTTTATGTATCTACCATGAAAATAGATTTCCAAAGGCCCACAATCCATGCCTTGGTCCTTAGGCCCGCTTTTTAGTTAGGAGCCTTAATTTGTGTGATGGACAAACAATTTGGGACAACTAAAAAAGCAAAGGAGGAATGTCTTTGCAGTACAAAGGAGCATTTAACAATAAAACCCAAGGCATTTGTGTGTCACTGACCAAAGGGATCATGTTTGCAGCGTTCAATCACACACACACGGAGGACCTCTAAGACTTGAATGTAGATATTTTATTTTTTACACGAAATCTGCATAATAGAATTTTTTATTAAGAATATTCAACTACACAAGTCACAAACAATAAGTAACCTTGGCGTGCCAAAAACACTCAAGTGTCCCAATAACTGGAACCCTCACCCTCAAACAGTCTAGATGCATCCAGAAAAGAAAGATGGCAAATTTAAGGATGATGATGGAACTAAAGCACTAAAATAGTAGGAAATAATCTGTCGGTCTTTAGCAAACCTTCTCATAGAAACATCGGAAAGACCAGGAGACAGTGGTGCAAGTCCTGCCAAGCAAAAACAACAGGTGAGTTCAAGGTGGTACCCAAAAGTTATTACCACCAAACATAAAAATTGTACTCACATTTTTTTCTTGGAGGGGAGGGGAGGCTTTTTCTTCTTCTTTTTTATTTTTATTTTTTTTGTGTATGTGTGTGTCGGTGCAGAGGACCAAGGATAGGGAGGGACTGAATGGCAAAAGCACTTACTGTATCAAACGCAAAGGCCACTGTACTTAATGTCTGCTAATCAGTTTCAAAACAGATTTACATTTACACGTAATAACTACTATAGAAACATCTTACAACAAGGCAAAAATTAGCCTTCATTAGTTTTACTAAACAACAAATATCAGAATTCCAAATATAACTCTAGCTGCTAGGCCAGTAAATAATGACACAAACTATGGGAGTGAACTTGTACTGCTAATGTTTTGAGAAAAAACATGCATATTGGCAATTTGCATGCAATAATTTCCTAGGAATCTTTTTAAAACGAATTCAATGTTTGAAATGAATGATGCGTTCTTTCGTCAACAAAAACAACAGCTCAGCCTTATCCCAACAAAATGGGGTCGGCTACATAGATCCTTGTTGTTCGCTACTGTTTCACCTAAAAGCTCGAACTGTTAGGGAAGGGCAGGCATCTTCTCTAGTATGTGCCAGATTAGTTCTCTAGGGACTCTATTGTAGGCTTTTTTAGGTCAATAAAGGCCATTTGAAGATCCACCTTACCCTCTCTGTACCTTTCCATGAGTCTCCTAAGTAAGAATATGCTTCCATCGTGGATCTACCTGGCATAAAACCAAATTAGTTCTCCAAAATAGTCGTTTCCTTTCTCAAGTGTGTATCGATAACCCTCACCCGTAACTTCAACGTGTGGCTCATTAGCTTTATGCATCTACAGTTATTACAACTCTGAATATCATCTTTATTTTTATAAATGGGGACCACATTGTTTCTCCTCCATTCATCCGGCATTTTAATAGTACTCAAAATCTTGTTAAACAACTTGGTTAGCCAGCCTAATCCACATAATCCTAGGCTCTTCTACACTTCAATTGGGATTCCGTCTGGCTTGGTGTCTTGCCAACTTTCATCTTTCTTAAGGCTTCTTTGACTTCGGACACCCTAATTTTGCATATATATCTACGACAAGTGATGTCACAATGAGTACTATATCCCTCTGGGGCATTATTACTCGAAACGTCTACATTTAGGAGAGTGCAAAAATACTCATTCCATCTCTCCATAATGTCTTTATCCCTTGTTAATACTTTACCATCTAACATGGTTGACATCTCTACTCTTCCTTCTTTTGCTTTAGCTATCCTATAGATAACTTCTTCCCCTTCCTTGGTATTCAGGTTGTTATAAAGATCATCATATTTCCTCACCCTAGCATTCCCCACAATCTTCTTCACTTCATTTTTGGCAGATTTATAAATTTTTAGATCCACTACCTCCATAGTCCTTTTTGTCATGTCTTAAAACTAGCATTCTTAGTCTTAATGGCTGCTTAGACCTCATCATCCCACCACCAAGACTCCATAGGGACAAGACGTTTACCTTTCGATTCCCCTAATACCTCCTTTGCAACCTTCTTAATACAAGATGTCATCTCGATCCACATCGAATTAGTGTCACCTTCAAGGTCCTACTTACCTTGTTTGACCACTTTATCCGTAAATGAAATCAAGGAATCTCCAACACCTTAACTTAGGGCAAATAGGCTCCCCCCTATCTTACGAATCTGCAAAATGAGGCACATATCTAGGACCAACAATCTATGTTGAGTGGTTAAACTCTCCCTAGGTATAACCTTACAATCCTTACAAAACAATCAGTTAAAACTTCTTGCTACAAAGAAATCTATTTGGCTGGAATAATGTCCACTTTTATAGGTAATCAAATGCTCCTATCTCTTTTCAAAAAGGGTGTTCACAATGGATATCGTAAGCTACTGCAAAGTCCAAAATAGAAGTCCCCTCTTCATTCCTCTCCAACTCCATAGCCTCCATGAACGCCTTCAGAGCCTCTACGATCTCTCCCAACATGTCTATTCAGATCCTATAATATTTTGGGTTTTTGTCAAATGCCCCCCTGAAAATGCCCATTTGTCCAAATGCCCCCTTACAACTTTTCTAATTGCAAAACTCCCCCCTACTTTCAAAACAATGGAACACTTTGGTCCCTGCCGTTAATTTGGAACGTTAAATGTTAGTTTTAGGGTATCTAATGACCAAAATGCCCTCATCTTCTCCAAATGGTTTAGAGTTTGAAACTGAAAATCAAACCCTAAACCATTAGGGGAAGATGAACCCTAAAATCAAACCTCCAAAACTGAAAATCAAACCTCCGAAAAATTTGTGGTTGGATTACTGGACATAGCTATGTTACAAATTGAAAGTAAAACCTGAAGCTTACACACCTCGCATGGTTTCAATCGGCCCTTTTCACCACTCTGAGAAACAATTACAGCCCATGGAAGCACAAAAGTTGCGGTATCTAAATGATTTTCTCAGCCGGGAATCTCAGGCAACTTTGGGCGATTATGTTAAGGCTATGACAAAATTGGAAGATAGAGCTCCGAGATGTTACTCGGAAATCATCCAAGTCAAATCTGAAAAATGATGCTAATTGATGGCTGTTTCATACTTGAACTCATCCTTAGGACTAATTATGAGCCCAGACACCTTGAGGATCCGATATTGAATGCGACATAGGTGTCTCACATTATAAAGTGCGACCTGATTCTGCTTGAAAATCAACTTCCCTTCTTTGTTCTTGAGCGTCTATACAATCTAACCACAGGGGATTCTCAATATTCCAACAGTCCACTTGGTACACTATCTCCAATTTCTTCCAAGATTTTTTGCCTCATGAAGGCCCACTACAACCCCAAAGCAATAATATCCCTGGAAGATCTCGATTACAATGCTTTTCTGTAGTACCAAAGAATGTCTTTGATTTTATCATCTGTGATGTCACAATTAGGAGGTCGATGAAGAAAGATCAGGTAGAGGGAGTAGTCAAACCGTTACTCGAGGAGGCGGAAGTCACAATTAAAGATGAAGACACCTCCAGCAGCAGTGGAAGAACCAAAGCAAGGAAAAGGGGCAGGATCGATGATGAAGGGGAAGGAAAACTGTACGGCCAGTACTTGGCTCACAGCAACTCCAATCAAAATTATTCCATTCGTTTCGTGGATTTGTTCTTCATTTTGTCAAATTTGCTTCATAATTTCAGTCATTTAATGGTCTGCACAATTTAACTGATTTATAATGAGACAAATTGAATAGTAATTTGCAATAATTTTCTTTAGATTATCATATTTTGGAGGTTTGATTTTAGGGTTCATCTTCCCCAAATGGTTTAGGGTTTGATTTTCAGTTTCAAACCCTAAACCATTTGGAGAAGATGAGGGCATTTTGGTCATTAGATACCCTAAAATTAACATTTAACATTCCAAATTAATGGCAAGGACCAAAGTGTTCCATTGTTTTAAAAGTAGGGGGGAGTTTGCAATTAGAAAAGTTGTAAGGGGGCATTTGGACAAATGGGCATTTTCAGGGGGGCATTTGACAAAAACCCTAATATTTTTATCCCCTTGATTAAAACCTTGCATTAATCCATCCATGTGTTCCAAGAATTGTATCTTACAACTTTCATCCAATCCTACTTGAGGTGCGTAAGCGCTAATTATATTGACAACCTCCTTCTCCAACACCAGTTTGATGGATATAATCCTATCTCCAATTCGTAGAACATCCACCACAACATTCTTAAGGTCTGTATCCACTACAATCCCCACTCCACTTCTATTACTTTGTCAACAAGTTATGGTAAATAATAAATAAGATTTAAAAAAAAAAAAAAGATACCCCAACAGCCCCATGACATTTATCAACACAAGAGAAGTACAATTTTCCAAAAGAAAGGAACAATAACTTAAGAGAAACACTGTAAACATTTTATCTCTAAAATCGAGAGAAAGCACACAGAACTATGGAAGCTACATACAGCTGGGATATTCAAACCAAATTATCCAACATCGTAATTCTTACTTTGGTGGTTTGAAGGACTCTCCAACTTGCCTCCACAACTTGCATGTTGTTACCTAAAGATTACACACAAACATGAAAAGACCAATCACATTTTGTGTTAGCTAAACCTAAAATACAATGCACAAATCTCCCAGAGTCCATGGGAAAAACAAAATTCCTGATTCATAAAATAAGCCCGGCGAATACTAGAGAAAACTAAAATGAACCGCTCAAAGCTACCATCTGTAGGTTATTGGGATAGGATCATTCTTCTTTAACTATGTATTGTGACGTTTCAAGCAGAAAACGCATGCTCCCCCAAAGTTAACATTTTTAAACCTAGACAAATCCCATGTCTATTACCACCTAGCAACTTAAAAAATAAAGTAGACCCATAAAGAATATTGTGGGGGTGGGGTGAGGTGGGGTGGGGGGTTGGGGATGGGGATGGGATGGGAGCAAGCCAAGCAGATGTCATGCATACCTGGTCGTAGCCACCCAACCTAGTCACAGCTCTCCACAACCTTGACCCAGTTAAAAGTACACATGAATTAGCGAACACTGAGAAAACTTGTAGACAGATGCAGGGCTAAATGCTTGAAAAGGTGAAGACTTACTTCAGGCAATTCAATCCTTCTCCGTAAAACTTCGGAGGCTTAAATTCTAAGCTCCTCTCCCTGAAGAAGCTCTCTAGTTCCTTCATGAATGCAGCCTGTTCCTCCTCTGTTCCCGAATCGTCACCCTCAAACGACTGTGTCTCCATAAGAAATGACTGGGTGGAGCCCTCCTTCTTAACCGGGTACTCTTCTGCCACCGTAACTTGATTCAATACAGTCTCCTCAAAACATTTTTTTACAGAAGGAATTGCTTCCTCTCCCTTCACCGCATTCTTAGATTCCTCCCTATTTTCATCTTCCGCCTTCTTGACTATACATCCGTCAAGTTGCTCTGCATCTTCCGGCTGTGGCAGATTCACCGGACCTGTCTCATCATCATCACTTTCAGGCGACCCATTGGCATCAGAAGCTTGGTCATCGCTTGAATGAGATCCCGTAGGCAAATCTGCGTTCATATCATCCGATGGCTCGGATGGCGAATGCCCATTTTCGACAGGTTTTTGGTTTTCACCCGAGTGAAGTAACTGTGCTTGCTCAACATCCCTACCAGCCGGCTCGGCATCAACCGCTTCGCGCATATCTGCTCCTCCTTCCTCATTACCTTTCATCTCGCTCATCGTTTTCAAACCCAAAGACAATAATATAAAACCTCTCTGTAAAGAATAAAATTGAAGCCCCAAACCTTACTATGAAAACCAGATTCAACTTTTCCCGCTTCTCCTCTACTGCTAGTAAGCAACAAAACCCAGAAGCTCTCCCAAGGAAACAGTAACGAGGGCGTTCTAGGACAGTATGAGATATCTGAGGCGTAAATACAGATTTTCACTTAGCGCTGCGTGAGTAAGTAGGTGAAGTTTCCCTAATTTGGAGTTCCAAGATGGGAAATCGCGTTTTAGGGTTTTCGTGCCGGAATTCTGTGTTGTACGAATGCTCAAAGACCCACACAGTGTGAGTCTAAGGGTGTCAATTTCCAACCGAAACCCGAAAACCGGCACCTTTTCGTACTGTTTAGGACATTATAGGGTACTGCCAAAATTCTAATTCCGAAACAGTCCAAGCTTGAGACTCTTAAGGCAATTTAGGCCCATTATTCATTACTTCTAGGGCCATCCATCTCTGACAATGTCTATATGGCTCATGAAATCTTTTTTAATTATATTTTGTTAGTGAAAATTCTAGATTTATGACTTTAAAGTTAGAACACTCACTAAAGCATACAACAAGATATTTTTTTTTTTTTTTTTATGGAACAAAAAATATATTGCTTAAAGAGAACAGAAAGCCTGTACTGTACATCATACAAAAAAGGGAGAATGTGGGTTCTATTAGTGATTGAAAAGAGGGCCAAAGAGCGTAGGGTCCTAAACCAGAGATTGTTTTTACACTTGAAAACTACATTTGAGAAGTTTGAGGTTAGTTTAGCCAGTTCAAGGTAGGAGGGGAGGAGGTTCCAGGGGATATACATATCTCCTCGGAGAGTCAACAAAACTTGTAGATCATAGTTATTTATCCAAATTTCTTGAGGTGGATTTTATCTCTCAAAGCGTGTTTCGACCCCTGCAAGATTATAAAAAGCTCAGCCTGCATTTTGTCGGTCGAACTAGTAAATCTTGCAAATGTTAAAACACTCTGACCATCAAACAAAAAGCAATACGCTCATCCTGTTAGTCCTATTGAATGTTCAAAAAGACCTATGCAGCATAGGACAGGTAAGTTCATTTCGTGGTTTGGAGGAGAATTAGAGAGAAATTCATTCCGTGTGCATATAAGAGGATCAACCAAATAAGTATTTATCTGTGGAGTTAAGTTTAGATCCATTATCCATTTAGAAATATTTGAAAGGATTGGGTTGGGGTCAGTCGTAGCTAGACCCCGAATTACTTTGTTTCTTACATGTCAAATGAAATAACATGTTATGATAGCAACAGAGAAAAACAGGATGCAGTTGGTTTATCCAGGGCTTTAGATTGAAGGAGGGAACTCAGTAAAGCATACAACAAGATTGAACGGTGTTTTTTACAAGAAATGCTAGGAAGGTTGGGGTTTAATTATGTTTTGGGAAATTTTCGACGACACCCCCTTCGTTGGACCGTGGAATTAATGCCACCTCATTAAGGGTCAATATATCAATTTGGACCAAAAAATTAACAGGATTAACTGTGTGAAATGTACATGATAAAAATACCCTATACCCACTAACATCTTTTAAGCCGTTGGATGAAATGGAAGGCATCCCAACCATTCAATCAATCCAAGTGTATCTCCCTCCCTTTGCCGCCACTCCTGGTCTCTCTCTCTCTCAACCTACCCACCTGTTGCAAGCCTGCAACTAACCGCCAAGGAATAGGAAACCAACGGCGCACGGTGTTCTCGAACCACTTGTTACCATCATCAATGATGCAGTCTCCGGGCATGAAAACTAGGGTTTGGAAGTTTGGTAGAGAAATGGAGTTGTAAATCTAAATGGATGGGAAGCAGAGCAGAAGAATTGAAGAAACAGCAGAATCGACTTTAACCCTAAATCCCCACATCGACTGGGGAGCTTCTTCTTCTCCGTTCGTCACTCTGCAAATCCTATTTCAACTTAGAGCAATCAAGCATTGAAATCAAAACGACTGAAATGAAGGCGAACGACACTGATGTCAGGACCAGAGGGCCAGATGAAGAAGATTGGAATGCAGAGGAGCTGGCATTGGAGGGAGCGGAACCTGATTCGTGCAACATTCTTCAACACTCCAACATTAATGGCATCAATAAGGGTTTGGAGTTCAACACTTCTGTCGCCGTTGGGTTTTTCCGGCCACTAAGGCCGGGGTTATGGACTTATGGTCGCTGGAGTGAGGGGCTTGTTTGCAGGTAACATCAAGGCTGTCGGCCCTTTGTTATGAAAACAACACCCAGAATGGCAATTTACATAAAAAAGAACAAAAATAGAGAGAGCACACAACGCATAACACAGAGATTTTATGTAGTTCGTCTCCAAATTGGAAGCTACGTCCACGGCCGAGTAGTAGAACAGATTTCGCTATTTTTCTTAAATGTTACAAAACCCTCATAACCCTATCTCAAAGAGATAAGATATAAGAAAACTCTAACCCCAGAAAGTACACAAATGCCCCTAACCCAAAAAAAAAAAAACAAATAACCTGGGCCAAACCAAAACATAACACATGGCTCAAAAGTACTCATTTCGAAGATCTCGATGAGCCCGACACAACTCCAACCTTTGGCATGGAGCTCTGCCATTTTTTGGCATTCCAAGATCATTTCGAGGCTGAAACGGCCCTCCGAAGGTCTCAACTGCACTTTCTGGTCAAATCAAGCTTCACCAACAACACCCTCTCCTTGAACCGCCGCCAGAGGCGGCAGTAGGGTTTTGAAACCCTAAAATGGGTTTTCTCTCCGTCTCTGTTTTGCGATTTGGGGAAGAAGGAGAGGGAATATTCCTCTTTGATTCCTTATTCCATTGATTAATAAAAAAAAGAAAAAAGAAAAAAGGGTTAGAAGGATAAAATAGTCTTTACAAAAACACAAGAGTAAAATAGTCGTTACAAAAATACTAACATGCTGACATCACTAATTAACAGTTACAATCCTATTTTCGTTAGTTTTTTGGCCCAAAATGATATTTTGGTGCTTAATGGGGTGGCATTAATTCATCGGTCCATTGGAGGGGGGGGTCGATGAAAATTTCCCTTATGTTTTTTCGGATGGATTATGCAGTGTGTCTATTGTGTCATAATTTGCTGAGGTTAATGGGTCGGTTATTGGTAGAATCCTTCTTTGTCGGGGTTTATAGCAGGGCTGCCCTTTGAATCCATACTTGTTTATCATTTGTCAAGAAGCCCTTGCCTGCGTTGTTGGGCTAGGCTGAATTGTTAAATAGGTTTCCTAGTACTCACACTAGTAGTAATTGTGCTTGTGTCCTCACCTTGCCTATTTTGGGGCTTTATGTTGTTTCGAATCATGAAAAGTATCTCAGGTTCGTGTCTGAGTTTGGAAAAAATAAGAGGACCCTTTTCTCTAGTTTAGCAGAGTGTGTTCAGTCAAGACTCAAGACTGGCTGGTTGGAAGGAAAGCCTCCTCTCTAATGTCGATGTCGGTAAGATTATTTTTATCAAAAAGTTATTTTAGTGTGCCCATTTATGTTGTGTCGATGTTTGCTCTTCCTCTTTCTATCCGTCATTGGTTCTGGTGGAAAAATAATTCGGATAAGGGCTTTTTGTAGTTTAAATAGGATAAGCTTTGCCAAAGTAAGTTGATGGGGGGAGGGGGGGGGGGTGGGAATGAGTTTCCATGGCTTTGACAGAATAGAAAGAAGCATGTCTGTCATTAGTAGAGTTTAGATTCCAAGCCAGCAAACCGAGCTACCAAGCAAGCGGCCCAGCTTGCATGCCATGTCAGCCAACCCCTCTTTCCCATCTCCACGACACTTAGGCTCTGTTTGGTTGCAAGGGAAATTAAAGGATAGGTAAGTGATAATTTTAAACTTAAAAGGAAGACTTTTGTAATCATTACTCCATGTGATTATATCATTAAGTCTAAATCATTTCATATTTGATTATTAAATTTCATTCTATTTTGAATCCATTTCTCTTTTGTTTAAAAAGTAAAATAAAAATTCCATGTAAAATATATCGTTACTAAATATGATAAGAAATTTAAGTAGTTTATACAATCACATGAGATAATGATTACAAAAGTTGTTATTTTAGGTATAAAATTTTTCACTTCATTTCCGTTTCCTTTAATTTCCCTTGGAATCAAACATAGCCTTAGTGCTGAACCTCCTATCGATATTTCGGCATGAGAGGAGTTTCTACTTTTTGATACTTTCAAATTCTGAAAATAGAAGGTCTAGTCGATAAGAATATTTTCTCTACCTACTTGGCTACTTGTCAATTCTAAAAATGGCAAGTACTTAAAAAGGGAATTCAGAATTTTTGGAAATTAAGTTCTATTGGAAGAGGATTATAATCTCAGGAAGGGCTTAGCCATTGGCAATATTCCTTTCATATTTGGGAAGTCCTTATTGGGTTTATGGAAAAATTTTAATGGCCTATGGCAGCAACATCTTATGAGTGTATTTAAAATGTATTTAAATTGATGTTAATTAAAGCAAGTAGTCTAATTTTGCAAGAGAAACTAATTAAGTTGTGAAGGAAGCTTAGAAGTAACACAAAAATCTCAATAGTGAAAATAATTCTGCATAATGAAAGCACATCAACACAAATAAGAATCTCAAGCTAGCTTTTCATTGATAATGCAAACACATGAGCTGAAACACCATATATAGAAGAAGCACTCAAACACGTACAGATCATTGAGAGAGAGATTTGAAGGTTGGAACCATCCAATTTGTCATCAACCTATAAGATAGCCAAGGTCCTGCTTGAACAGATCGATAAATACTTGTGCTTCTTCAGATTAAACTCTGTCTTGTGCTAGACTCTCTAGGATGTGGACAACAATCGATTGTCCAAAACTTCTCACTCTCAATGTCCAACGCAAGACTGTAGTCATTAGTAGTGTTGGAGTCAATGAGCCAATACAAGGTTCCATCCAAAAGCACCGGATGTGTTTCGTATTGATTTAGTACATATCCCATTGAACCTCGTCCATAGTCATGTATATCTTGTACTGTTGATGATCTTGGGGGGGAAGCCTTCTAACTTTCTCCATGAACTTGAACCTTTCTTCTACTGAAATTATCTCACAATATCTTAGAACAAGCCTGTTGCCATACTCGTCTTCATTCTTAAATAATTCAGAAACTCGGACCACTTTATATTTATTAGTTAAGCTGTCGAACCCAAAACCAACACTACTTAATAAGTATGAGTATGCTCTGGGCAAAATAAGATCAAATCAAGATTTGGGCAACATCATACTCTCTCTTGTAATGGGATTACACAGATAGATGGGACCCAAACCCTCTCGTGCCGCTAAGCAGAGAAAGCCATTGCAAGAACCCACAATATCAAGGTAACCCCCTTTCGATCATCTCAAAACACAATGGTATGTGATTAATGTGTGTGGCTTTCCAGTAATACTCATCACTACTACTCGCTTCTCCTGGAGCAGCAGCTGCAGGGGTCACTATAAGTAGGCTACTCATGAGCTCATTGTCATCCGCTGGATATGTAGCTGGTGAGAGCTAGTCTAATAACAAGACTGGGTGGTCGACGCATCATCATAGATTTAGTGTGGTGAAGGGAGATGAAATCAGAATAATGTCAAAAACTAGACCAGAACTTACATACGCTAAAGCATTGGAGTAGAGTTTGTTGGTCAAACAACGGTCCAGAGATAAAACCATGGTTCCATAGGGAAACCAATATACAGAAAAATTAGGGTTTTGCACGCCTTGGGTTATCTCATGGTGTCCCATGGGTGCCCTATTAAATTTTAGGGTTTCCCATGGTCGCCCATGGGAACCCTGGTGCATCCCTATTAGGGTTTCTCCTTCTCTATTACGTCCCATAAAATTAATTATCACAATAGGGACGGAGAAATTCATCTCTAGTCCATCACATGGCAAGAGAGATCCATCTCATACTCGAATGCGCAGCGAAAATTAATCGATTTGAGTTTCTTTCGCATCCCATAAATATTAATAATCAATAAACTGAAGGAATTAATAAAGAACTGCTAACCTGGTGAGCCTCAAGTGTTGCTCCTCCAATAGACACTGGTTCTTTCTCCAGTGAGCGCTCCAAGCAAATAGATCTGAACCTCCAATGGTGCTACCAAGGTTCTTCATGCCAATCCCAGATGCTCTCGAACTCTTCAGCACAGATCTAGGGTTTCTCAGACCCTAACTCTCAAACACAGATGAGAGAAGCAAGAAGAAGAAGAGAGACCATAAGAGGGAGAGAGATAAACCAAAAATGTAGGAGAGAGAGTGTCTGCTCAAAATAAGTGGATAGCTCTTTTTCCCTCCTGCGTGTTGGTCCCCTATTTATAATAATAGGGTTTAATTAAATCCTAGATAGATTTAATAGAGCCCTAGTGAGAGTCTGACCCTCTCTCTCTCAGTCTGGCAGTTCTATTTAAACTCAAAGTGCTACACAGGTGAAGAAGCAGAATCTAATAGGGAAAGTATTAATTAAATTCTTTATTTAATTATTAATGGATAATTATAATTAGCACCAAATCCATTAATTAAATAAAGAGCCAATTAAATTAGCAAATTCCAAATTACTCCCTATATGATAATAATTTATCATATACAACCCCCCCACTAATCAACACCATCATTATGGAATCTAGGGCATGTACACATATACTGTCAAACCCCAATCCATAGTACATGTCCATATAAGAGCGTCTGTGCATCTGATCGGGTCCCGCAAAACTCGATAAAATACTTTGTTCAAATAATTATAAATAATGTATCATTTTATATAAAATAAATTTTGCAAAACCATTTCCAAAACGGTACTGGATCGAGATTCTGATCCGACCATGCACAGACAGTCTCTATCTTGGTGTTCCCCAATCGGGCAGTGGTGACCGTGTTGGATAACTCCTTCACTCACAAAGTGTTCACGCATTCCCAGAACATCGGCTTTGACTCGCTTGAGTCTCCGTCATTGATGAACCAAAGAATGCGATCACACTTTGCAGTGACAGGGTTCCCTCAGGTACAGGGTATCGGTGACACATGTCTCTCCCTTCCTACATCTGACAGTAATACATAAGGGAATCGACAAAGTAGATTCTTCGCCAATGCACATATCAAACATGTGAGCACTCGCATTCGTACCCTGACATCACATGTCTAGGCATACCCAATGCGACGACCATAAGATAAGGGTGCCCAACCCAAACCCTAGTCGTGACTACCATTTTAAGTATAACTTACGGACACATAATGCTCAAAAAGTTTGTATCGCATGTGACAATATTAAACTAAAATGTATAAATGTTCAATACAAAGGTGAACCTGGTTGAACTGGACCGAACCGGATTTGATGGACACACACTTGTCCAACAGAGTTTTTATGGGAAGTCTACACAATATCTCCAAAATAATGTCTCAAGCTAGGGAGGAGGAGATTTATTGTCACACCCCTATCCCGACAAGGGATAGAATACAATATCAGGGTATGATTGGGGTGACACGCGTCATCCCACCTCACCGCCAGGATCTCGATGCAGTGGCCAACTCACGATCATAAACCAATATTAAAATACAATAATATCGAGTACGAAAGACAAAGGAATATTACATTCCAAGACAGTCGAGTTTGCGAAAGCGTAAATGAAATGATTATAAGATGTTCATTGGCTAATGATAATAAGTAACATAGTTACAAAATTCCTATGACCATCAAGTAGCTACCAAAAAGGTAAAACATAAAAGTTTATACAAAGCACAATGCTCTAAAATAATAATAAAACGGGACGATCCCAAGTAAGCAGTACAACGTAGGCACAATCATCATGGGCAACCATCGCCATGATCCTCGATCCACGATCTCGGCTCCATAGTAATCATCCGCATCCAAATCTAAAAAGAATGTGTACACGGGGTTAGCTCCACCGAGCTAGTGAGAGAGAAAAGGGGATGCACAATCACACAATCACAAATAGTCCATGGTGCATGCTATTATTAATTCATTTACCACCTAACACACAATGCTCGATCCAATGGGTATATGCTACTCGCAATAACTCGGGAAGACATTGTGGATCCTTCCATTCTCACCACAATGCAACCTCAATTATTACTATGGAGCCCGCGCCGGTCGTAGTCATCACCACCCGAGGCGGACCCCGATAACCATTACTACCCCCGGCCTGGCCTCTCTAACTCTCCACAGAGCGCGAGTGCTCGCTACCCAACACCTAAACCCCTGTTGGTAAGGGTCGTAGCATAGGAACGAGCCTAACCACGGATATACTACATGAATCCTATCGTGTTGAGAGGTACATCCGGTGTGTCAACGTCCCATTCCATCTAACACCGGTACACGACAACACGGCGCATACAGGCAAGAATGAGATGCAATATACAATTCCACGTAATATGGGGTTCGTGCGATTTCCGACACCGTAACCCAACACAAATCCATATCATCCAAATCATCATCATCGAATAAGAATAAATGCAAATATGCAATCATGCTTGAATGATAATATCACAATATAATTCATAAATGCATGAATAAGCAATAGTAAACAAGCTCAAACAGTCACCCAAACCCACTCACCAATTACTTCAAATGGAATTTGTATAAGCGCAACGATTCCGCTCAAAATCACTCCATTGCACATATGTTGGCGCCTATGGAAGTGAATAAGAGTGTGAGAGAGTGTAGGGGAGGCCTCATAGAGAAACCCCACGGTTTACATAAGTTATAAGCCTTGAAAACTGCATCGGAGGCAACGTCGGACTCAGGCTTGCCTCCGACCTTCCGCGAGCTCGAGCCACATCGAGAGGCAAACATCGGACTCACGCAGCTTGCCTCCGACCTTGCCTCCGACCTTCCTGCGAGCTCGGGACACATCGGAGGCAAACATCGGACTCACGCGCTTGCCTCCGATGTAACCCAAGTGATTTCAAGGTCTTTAAAGCCCGGGTTGTCCCATTTGGTTCTCTAAGCCTCAAGGGACAAGGGAGGGGTGTCTTGGAGTCTATTTGGGTCTTAGAAACACCCAACATTCAAAGATTTAAGGGGTTTAAAGGATCAAAAGCTCAAAAATTCAGATTTGGGGTTTTCTTTGGTGGTTGAAGCTTTAGAATCAAGTAGATTCAAAGAAGAGGTCAAATAGAGGTCTTTATAGGATTATAATGAAAATAGGATAGCATCCTACAAGGGGAAACTACACATGGCTCGAGCTAACCCTTTGGGTTTCCAAAAAAGAAATCCCCATCTTGGGGCTGCAACCAACGAACCACCCAAGCTCAAACGAGCAAGGGGGAAGAGGGAAAAATGGGGGAAAAGGGCACTTGGCTTACCTGGTTTGAGGTACACACGATGTACCCTCTTTAAAGCTCCAAACCCAGCAGCCGTTTCCTTCTTCTTCTTCCCTTCCTTCTCCTTCTTCTCCTCCTTACTGCCTCCTCTCTTCATAACTCCCTTCTCAAGCACGGTTAGGTTAGGTTAGGTAGAAATGAGCCAAGACTAATGAATAGTCCTACCCGCCTCTCTCTTATAGAAAACCACTATTAATGGCCTGTTTGGATAAGGCCTCATAGTGTACCCTAGGGTCTATTTGGGTAGGGTCAAACATGGCGGGCGCCAATAGTACCTTAGCCACGGGTCTCACCCATAAGGGTCCTTATTAGCGCATTGGATGCGGGGTCGGAGGCGACCAATAACCTTGCCTCCGATGCGAGTAGGAAGGTGGTTCCCACCATAAGAGGTCGGGGCCTTTGGACCACACTTCGAGGGCTTTGAGAGGGCGTAAGCACACAATAAAATTTGGTCAACTACTTACCCGACACGTCAAGGGGCAACCTCCATGGTCCCGACTAGTTTCCATAGGCAACCTCGTACTATGGTCAATATAGCTGGGTTTGACCACCAGTGAGAACAACTCACCGGCATACGTGGTAGTGATAACTACACGTCACAGGGAAGAATTAATAATTAATTATACTCCCGGGGTGCGGGTATAACATTTATCGTCAATGCTGCATCCTTACCTGCTGCTGTTGCTGCTGCATTATTATGTGTTGGTTCTTCTTCGCCTTCTTTGTCATCGCCCTTATAACTATTTCTCATCTCCATTTTCTTCTTCTCCCTTAATTTCTTCTCGTCGTCTCTATCAACTGATGAGCGCCGATTGGTGTTAGACAACACACACTTCTTGCTTCTAGAGAAAGAAAGAACGAACGAACGAAGGAGATCCGCTCTTCCTACATACACACACACACACACACACACACACCCCTCAAATTCAATAGAATTACATACACCGCCATGCTAGAGACAAAGATAGTAATTAAGTATTTGAGTGGCACCCAAGTTACCCAACAACCTCTCCCTATTTTCTCTCTTTTTTTATTTCCCTCCCCTCTGTCGCACTCTTCCTCTGTTATCCTTCTTCTCTCGTAGTCTCGATGAAGGATCTAATGTTACAAAAAATCGATCCGAATAGGGACAAAATCCCAAAAGCTAAGATCTCCATAGGGCGTTCAAGAACACAATCAAATAAATAATAGAAAACAGGGATAGAACCACCAACCTTGTTTCGCATCCATAGTGATGATGATTGCAGGGGAAAATAAAGAACAAAGATCTAGGTGCTTCCCCTCTATTCTCAAAGTAACTGGCTTGAGAATACCGAATGCGCAGGGACGACGAACACTGAATATCTCCCTCTCTTTCAAGAATGCACTTCTCAATAGCAATTGAGAATAATAAGTTGTGATGGGTAGAGGGGGGACCTAGCTCTCCTTATATAGTAATCCCTATAGGGTCTGACTCATCACAGTCCCAATAGGAATCTATCTGGCCCACACTAAGCCAGTCCACATTAGACTTCTAATATAATTTAATGACCCCACTTTATTAGACCAAAACCCTAATTAGCCTGGTTTAGGGATTTAATTATGTCCATATGAAATTTTATTAGAACTAAAATTCTAACATTCTCCCACTTGGACTTACATTAAATTCCTTATTTTTAAAAGGATTTAAAAACAGTTTTGACCAAAACAAATCACAGGCTAACAACTCTTTAAGAAAACTTTATGTGCACAATTTTTAAAATAAATTGGTCTAAAGGTCATATTAGAAAGTCAACCCTATCCCATAGAGTTTTAGACACGGAATCATGGAGGTAACTGTATCTATGATCAAGCGACACAGAGCCTTCCATGGTCACGAGAGCCCTCAACTCTACTAACATGAATGCAATGTGGTAGTGTGGCAATGAGATAATACTCATGTAGTGATTCCTTATGTATTATCCATTTATCAGTCCAAAATTTCTCTTCTTTAAGTGGCACAAGCTCACTAGAGAAATAAACTTTGTGATTCTAATGAATCTGTATATCTCATCAGAAATAACTCGAGTTATACTTTATGTGTTACAAGACTTAATGCCCCAGCCTTGCTTAAGGTTAACACATTCCTTAAGACTTTAAATCAGAAATATATACATCATGTCAATAAATAAAACACTTGTGTTTAAAAGAAACTGCATGCAATGACACCTGATATATATATATAAATCAAAGTTTACCATAAGGTAAAAATACAGATGAAAAGAAACTTTAAATTACAATGAAGAAAAATAAAACAAACTCCCACTAATTAACCACATCCCATGATGCAACTAAGCCCATGCTTATGACATGTCTCTCAAAAACACAAGGGCGAAGACCTTTGGTTAGGGGATCTGCAACCATATTATCTGTACCAATATGCTCCACTGCAATGTCACCTTCCTTTACTCTCTCCTTTATAGTCAAATACTTGACCTCCATGTGTTTAGACCCTCTAAGTCCTTTATTGTTGTTTATAACCAACACGGCACAGCTGTTATCACAGTATATCTAGATGGATCCATCCTAAAAATCTACAATAGTCAACTCCTTTATGAGATTTCTGAGCCAAATAGCCTGAGTAGCAGCCCCATAGCATGCTACAAACTCTGTCTGCATAGTCGAAGTGGTCACCAATGTCTGCTTTTTACTCTTCCATGATACTGCTCCTCCTACCATCAAGAAAACATAACCTGATGTGGATTTCCTGTCATCCTCACAGCCAGCAAAGTCAGAGTCTGTATACCCCATTAGCTTGAGTTCAGGAATGTGTCTGTAAGTCAGCATATAATCTCTTGTCCCCTTCAAGTACCTCAATACTTTCTTGGCAGCAACCCAGTGGCTAAGATCAGGATCTGACTGATACCTGCCAAGAAGTCCCGTCACAAAAGCAATATCCGATCTGGTACAGACCTGAGCATACATGATACTACCAAGTGCGCTAGCATAAGGCACCTTCTTCATTTCATCCCTCTCAGCTTCATTTTTCGAGCACTGTGTCGAACTCAGTTTGTCACCCTTGAAAACAGGAACATTCCCAGGCTTGCAATCCAGCATACTGAACCTCTCTAGAACACGATCTACATAAGCCCTCTGAGAAAGACTTAATAAACGGCGAGAATGATCCCTATGAATCTCAATCCCAAGAACAAAAGAGGCCTTACCAAGGTCCTTCATGTTAAATTCCCTAGATAAAAGTTGCTTTGTATTATGCAACATCCCTAGGTCACTGCTTGCAAGCAGGATGTCATCCATATACAGAATGAGAAAACAGAATTTGCTCCCACTGACCTTGTGATATATACACTGATCCACTTTGTTTTCCATAAAACCAAACGAAGTCACAACACTGTCAAACTTCAGATACCACTGCCTAGAAGCTTGTTTAAGACTGTAGATAGACTTCTTGAGTCTACACACAAGATGATCTGAATCATCCACTGCAAAACCCTCAGGCTGAACCATATAGACTTCCTCATCAAGATTGCCATTGAGAAAGGCGGTTTTAACATCCATTTGATGCAGCTCCATATCAAAATGAGCTACCAATGCCATGATCACCCTGAAAGAATCCTTCGAGGAGACTGGAGAAAATTCCCATTGTAGTCTACTCTCTCTCTCTGAGTGAATCCCTTGGCTACCAATCTGGCTTTAAACCTCTCAACTTTTCCTTTGGAATCTCTTTTGGTTTTATATACCCATTTGCAACCAATGGGCTTACAACCTTTAGGTAAATCAACAAGCTCCCAAACATCATTATGTTTCATCTCTCATCGCATCTATCCACAAATTTGACTGAGGACTAGAAACAGCGCCTGAATAAGTAGAGAAGAAGGGATGTCTCATAGTTTGAAGTTTCTTTCACATACTTCCATACCCTTAGCAAGAATGTATCTTGGCCATATTTAGCCATAACTGAGAAATAATCTTCTTAAGGGTCGACGTCTAATCCTGACATATCGTAAGCAGTTAAAGTAAATGAGAAGCCTCCTGTGGTATTGGTATTGGTATTGGTATTGGTCTTGCTGCTGCTGCTACTGCTACCGCTACCCTGATCAAGTGACCATATGTCCATCGACAATGGATTTGGGTATTCGTAATAATCAATAATGGCAAGAGATCCATCCATCTGAATTAAACTCTCTTTTGCTAGACTCTCTACGATGTGGACAACAATCGATTGTCCAAAACTTCTCACTCTCAATGTCTAAGGCAAGAATGTAGTCGGTACTATCGGGGGAGTCATAATAACCTTTAGCAATGAGCCAATAGAGGGTTCCATCCAAAAACACCGGATGTGGATATAGTGTATATCCCATTTGATTTCGTCCATAGAAATGTATATCTAAAAGTGATGATCTTGGGAATTCTAACTTTCTCCAGCATGAACTTGAACTTGAACTTGAACTTGAACTTTCTTCTTGATTACCCAGTACTGTAATTATCTCACAATATCTTATAACAACCTGCTTGCCATTCTCATCATAATTCTTAATATTAAATAATTCAAAAACTCGGACAACTTTATATTTATTGGTTAAGCTGTCGTAGCCAAAACCAACACTATTCACATGATGACCTGCGTTGTAGTTCCTTTTTGGCAAAATAAGATCCGATTTGGGCAACATCATACTCTCTCTTGTAATGGGATTACAGAGACAGATGGGACCCAAATCCTCTCGTCCCGCTAAGCAGAGAATGCCATTGCAAGAACCCACAATATCAAGGTAACCCCCTAGCTTTCATCTCAAAATCCAATGGTATATGTGTGGCTTTCCAGTGATACTCATCACTACTACTCGCTTCTCCTGGAGCAGCAGCTGCAGGGGTCACCATAAGTAGGCTACTCATGATCTCATTGTCATCCGGTGGATCTGTATCTGGTGAGAGTCTAATAACAAGACTGGGTGGTCGATGCATCATCATCATAGATTTAGTGTGGTGAAGGGAGATGAAATCAGAATCATGTCGAAAACTAGACCAGAGCTTACATACGCTAAAGCATTGGAGTAGAGTTTTTATGGGAAGTCTACACAATATCTCCAAAATAATGTCTCGAGCTAGGGAGGAGGAGATTTATTATCGTCAATGCTGCATCCTTACCTGCTGCTGCTGCTGCATTATTATGCGTTGGTTCTTCTTCGCCTTCTTTGTCATCGTCCTTATAACTATTTCTCACCTCCATTTTCGAACGAACTCGATCTGCTCTTCCTACTCACTCACTCACACATGAGACACCTCAAATTAAATAGAATTACATACACCGCCAGAGAAAAAGATAGTAATTAATTAAGGACTCCAGATTTTTAGTATTTGAGTGGCACCCAAACTCCCAAATTAAGCCCGTGCCGTGCGTGTTTTAATTACGTCGTAACAACTTTCCCGAATTTTTTTCTCCCATACCTTATTAGACCTGAATTTTTTTTATTTTCTTTTGAGAAAATTACATGTCCCTTCCCTCTATCCTATTTACACCCTTCCTCCCCTGTATTTTCACCAATTACACTCCGATATCTTCTTATTTGCAAAACATTACTATTACACCCTTCTCGTTAGGGTCGTCTGTTAAGTGGTGATTTGGCTTAGTAATATTTTTCATAATCCCTAAACTAACCCTAACTCCTTGTGAGATGACCATTTTACCCCCCTTCTTCTTCTTCTTCTTCTTCTCCTCCTCCTTCCTGCAAAATTCACCAAAAATCCGTAAAAAATTACTTAAATCCATCATTTCAGTTTCAGTAACCTAGCATCGAATTATAAAGGTTTTCCTGGAGTTTGGAGAACAAGGCCAGACGCCGATTTGGAAAAACAAGAGAGGAGAGTACGTACCTTCCTCCTCTCCTTCTTTTCACTAGAGGGTACCGAAAAACAAAGAGGAAATGAATACACAACCTGGCTAGGCAAACTGCATATTTCTGCATCTTCTCCAATCATGTTGGACAACTCAAGCTATCACAGGAGAATCTACATTAAGGAAGACATTATTCATTTTGGTTATTTTATATTCTCTCTCACACATGGTTGATTACTGTTATATAAATTCTGTTCTCTAATTCTTTTAAATGTACACCACAAATGGTGTCTTGGGTTCAATCTCTATTACTAGTATTTACGGGCATGCAATCCTAAATTTCAAACTGTCTCATTACGCTTCTTTTCAAACTACTAAAATTAAACCAGTTTTCAATGAAGTTTTCAATTGTAAGTGTTTCATCACTTCATGTCCATTGAGGAATTACAGATTCTATGACCTTCAATGCTATACTTGGTAGATGGTTGACCATAATCCTTCCAGACTAGAGAACATTGTGTACAAGTACAACCCTCAAGTGAATGCTGGTTGAACAGCAATACAAGCTAGAGATCCTGATGTTTCTAATCATGTAATGGTTTGCTTTTCAAACCACTACAGCACCACCATTTCAGGTTCATCCTCCTGATTACTTACACCAATCTGATTCCATGTTTTGTCATCTGTAAGTTGGAAGTCACAAATATTTGTGCACCTGATTAAGTTAGAGGTAATAACTAGTTTTGATATTGAACTTTCCATGGATATTAAGAAAGATAGTTGTCCAACTTGGCTATAGCAAGATCTTTTCTGACACTTACATCGTCATTCAGGTTCAGGTTTAAAAGGGTCAGATATTCATGCGTCCATTATTGTTGAGATCATAGTATTTCGTTATATTGCAATGCCGCGGTTGGGAATCCTCGTTACTAAAGGGGCATTGCATTTTGGCCTGGTGCACCCAGATGCATTGTATATGTTTATTCTTCATCTTCACTTTGCAGTCCCACCTGCAATGAACATAGATATGTCGACTCTATTGTGCTTCATCTTCTTTTGTTATCTTTGACTTGTTTGCTGTGTTTTGTGTCTGTAAATGGGAAGGCCTTTCTAATTTAAATCTAGAAGTTCATTGTCAGCTTAGTCTCTTTTTCTTTTTCTTTTTTTTTTTTTGGGGGGGGGGGGGGGGTGTTTATTCCGGCCACGATCAGATTAAATGTTTTTTTCGGAAGCAAAAGGTCCACAATCATAATTAGATCGGTTCTGTACTGGGAACTCCAAAGGCAGGACCGACCAAACATGCATATTGCAATTTGATAACACACACAGCAGGAAGCTCATTTGGAAGTCGCAGCATGCTCTTTAAATCCAGTTTTCTGTCACTAAATAGTAATTGAACACCAGAAAATACTACTATTGAACTGTTGTATGAAAACATTAGGGGTTAATTGGGGCAGGGGTTACTTAACATTCAAAACTCGACATTTGGGGTGCTTGAGCATAAATGGTGTTACTCCAAACTGATGGTGAAATGACCAACCTACCCAAACTTTCTCTGTCTTTTGAATGATACCAATTCAAAGGATGCAATTCAATCATCATGTTTCACATTTTCAAACTTTTGAATTGGCTCATGATCATTAATTTAGCACTTTTAATCCTGCCAAACATGATGGCACAATTTAATTTAAGATCAAACCATCAAAATTTTATGAAATATTCCAATTGGAAGCATATGATTCAATGATCATGTTTTAGCCTATTAAACAATAGATTGGATCATGTTCATATTCATCTAGCTTTTAAATCATGGTGAACATGATGGTATGGCCTGATCTAAGATATGACCATCAAAAGCTTCTAAAAGATTCTAATCAAAAGGATTCCATTCAATCTCATAGTTTTGAATTTTTCAGCTTTCGATTTTGATCATGAAATCATGATATGAGATCATCATAAGCATCTGATCATGCAATCAATGTTTTAATCATGTCATGAAGGTTCACATGAATGATTTCAAATGATAATAATCATTGATCTAGTGAAGCTCAGTGGTTGCCATGATTTATAATGTTAAATAAATCACTATGATCCAACTCAAAGAGTTAAATTCTAAAATATGATGATTAAACTACATCCTTTCAAATAACTTTCAAAAGATGTAAAGCTTGGAGTTGTTTTGTCATGAACTTACTGTGTTATTTTTGAAAAAACCAATGTTCCATGTCACTTAACTAACAGTATCCAGGTTGAGGCACAACATTTGATAATGGTCTTCCTTAATGTTAGGAATTTCAGGTGTAATTTCCAACCCCCCCCCCCCCCCCCCAAAAAAAAAAAAAAAAACCATCCAAAAAAGTAATGAAAGAATAAGGGATTGATTGACACATGATTTTGTGAATCGGATATATCAGTATTGTCCTTCCTGAAAAAGCTACATTCAGGTGTGTCTATAAGCATTTGATCGAAACTGTTGGTAAAAAATCAGATGATTTAGTGTCTAAATACATCTGGCTAGGATAGTGTTTGACATGGGAGTTGTGAAGAGAGGGAAATAAGGTGTCATTAAATTTTAAATCATGTTCTTCCTCAGTTCTGATTTGAACTTTTCATGAAATTGACAGGAACAATAACCCAATAATTTGATGCTGGTGAGAGAGAATGTTCTGTTATTCTGCTATGGGGCTATGGATTAGCTTCGGTTTCACTTACCCTTTGGGCAACCTTCTTTATGTGGTTTGTGGCTTAATACTGCCTCTTTTGGTGTGTCAAGTGTTTCTACTAACAAGAAACCCTACAACCAAGCATGCAATGTTTCAGGGTTAATTCATTAGCGGCATTTCATCAAATACAAGTTAAGTTGATGATGCTACTAATTGCACCATGAGATGGCACAGAATCTGACTGCAACCATTTGGAACACGGTGTTTAGCCCTGCTGTATTATTGGGATCAGAGAACTGTACCTGTCTGTTAGCCCAGACCCAAGGATCACTACCAAACATATATTTCCTACAAATGTTGATGGAAGAAAACTTGAGTGTATCAATGAGTTGATAGTATTATCGTAACCATAATCAATAATGAGACATCTGAATCCAACACATAATTATGAGTGTATAACCTGGACCAAGAGTATTTAAAATGTATTTAAATGACGTTACAGACAATATTCTAATTTTGCAAGAGAGACTAAACTGTGAAAGAAGCTTAGAAGCAACACAAAAGAAAAAAAATATATGAAACATAAAAATCTCAATAGTGAAAATAATTCTCCATAATGAAAGCACATCTACATATAGGCAACAACTGTGAGCAAGCTCACAGGTTGGTGTGGGGGAGAAGAATTAAGATCCCACATAAACAAAATCTGTGACAAATTAACACATAAGAATCTCAAGCATTCCATTGCTAATGCAAACACATGACATGAAACACAATAGAAGAAGTACTCAAAAACAATATGTCAATATAACAAAGAACAAATTATACTTAAAGAGAGTCAAGTTAACCATCTATCAGCAGGTCCTTGAGAGATTTGAGGGTTGGCACTATCCAATTTGTAAGCAACCTATCAGTTTTCCAAGGTCCTGCTTGAACAGATAAATACTTTTGCTTCTTCTTCTTCACCGGAGAGTAGAGAATAAGGGAGGACTCAACTTTACGAATTTCTTTCACAAACTTCGAGTTCTTCCATATCCTTAGCAAGAATGTATCTTGGCCATGTTTAGCCATAACTGAGAAATAATCTCCCCAGTGGACTAATCCTGACATATCGTAAGAAGTTAAAGTAAATGAGAACCCTGTGGTCTTGCTGCTACCCTGATCAAGTAACCATATATCCATATACCAGCATGGACTTGTGTAGGCATAATCAATTATGGCAAGAGATCCATCCATCTGAATTAAAGTCTCTCTTTCTCTAGACTTTCTAGGATGATAACAATCAATTGTCCAAAACTTCTCACTGTCAATATCTAAAGCAAGAATGTATTCATTGTTGGAGTAATTAGAAATTTTTTTAATGAGCCAATACAGGGTTCCATCCAAAAGCACCGGATGTGTTTCATATTGTTTTAGTACATATCCCAATTGCTTTCTTCCATAGTCATGTTGATCTTGTACTGATCTTGGGAACTCTAACTTTCTCCATGAACTACTACTACTTTCTTCTTCACCCACTGTAATTATCTCACAATATCTTATTCCAACCTTGTTGCCATTCTCATCTTCATTCTTAATATCTACAAAATTAAATAATTCAAAGACTCGAACCACTTTATATTTATTTGTTAAGCTGTCGAAACCAAAACCAACACTACTTATTGGAGTTGAGTAGGAGATGGTTTGGGGTAAAATAAGATGTGATTTGGGTAGAGTCATACTCTCTCTTGTAATGGGATTACAGAGATAGATGGGACCCAAACCCTCCCTTGCCGCTATGCAGAGAAAGCCATTGCAAGAACCCACAATATCAAGGTGACCCCCTTTCAGCTCAAAACCCAATGGTATGTGTGTGGCTTTCCAGTAATACTCATCACTACTACTACTACTCCCTTCTCCAGCAACTGCAGGGGTCACCATAAGTAGGCTATTCATGATCTGATTATCATCCGGTGGATCTATTAATGATGAGAGTCTAAGAACAAGACTGGGTTTTCGATGCATCATCGATTTATACAGGTGAAGGTTGATGAAATAAGAATCATGTCGAAAGCTAGACCAGAGCTTGCAGACGCTCAAGCATCGGAGGAGAGATTGTATGGGAAATCTAGACAAAATGTCAAAAATAATGTTCCGAGGGAGGAAGAGGAGATGATTCATCATCATCCTTACCTGCTGCTGCAATATTATGCGTATGGTGGTGGTTCGTCCTCGCCTTCTTTGCCGTCCCTGTATTTCTCATCTCCATTTTCTTCTCCCTATCTTCTTGTCGTGTCTATGAACTAATGAACATCGGTGTTAGACAACAACACACACTCGCGGTTTCCATCAAAAAACACACTTGCGTTTAGAGAGCAAACTCGATCCGTTTGCTCCTCCTACTCACAAGTCACACCTCAAATTAAATAGAAATTAATTACACCACCAGACAAAGATGGTAATTAATGGACACCCCAGATTTTGTGTATTTGATGGATTTTCATCGGATTAAAATCCTCTCCAATTCATCTATGGTGTAGTTGGGGAATTTTTCTCCTCTCAGGTTCTTTGCCCGGTCAGGTTTGTAGGTTCCTCTCATAGGGAGGACGGAAATGACGATCTCACCCCACCTGGGCAGTATGTTTGGGCAGGGGTGAGGTTGTCATTTCCGCCCTCCCTATGACAGGAACCTACGAACCTGACCGGGCAAGGAACTAGAGAGGAGTTAAGTCCTCAAGTTCGACGCGGGGGGGGGGGGGAATCCTTATCGTCTCCAATTATTTGCCTCTCCATTTCCTCCAATTCCTCTAATACGGGGTGGAAATGACGAATTTTTATCCGCTGTTGTGCCATCATGCGGCGCAGTAGCGGATAAAGGTCCAAAAATGACCACCCAAACACACTGCCCAGGTGGGGTCCACTCCCCCCCTATTAGAGGAATTGAAGGAAATGGAGGGGTAGATAATTGGAGACGGTAATTTTCCATAGTGGGATGCAGTTCGGGGTGGAGATGGCAACACCTAGCAGATGCGACATCCAACGGTCCGAGCTGCACCACCCAAGTTTTTTTTTTCCTTTCTTCTCAAGCTTGAACACCGTTGGAAGTCGTGCCTACCAGGTGATGACATCTCCATCCCAAACGGCACCGCACTGCATCATGGGGGAATTGGAGGATTTTTTTTCCATTTTCATCCTCTCAAGTGTAGCGCACCACACTTAAGAATCCAACCCTAAAAACATAGGCCATGGGGTAGTGGTGTCTTTTTATCCTTTTAAGTGTTGGGTGGATAATTGAATTCTTAAATGTAGTGCATTTGGGCTAACTCGGTTGCTTGAAGGGTTGCCACTTGAAGTGCCTACCCCAAGTGTAGGTTAGACTCTTTTGATCTCTTTGATTTATGTATTTTTGTGCATTAAACTTAAATTTCAAGTATTTTGTTTATTTTTTAGGAAATTTACATTTACCTCTCCAAGGCACGGCCTGATTACAGATTCACCCCTAAATTTTGGATATTTATGCATATCTCCCCTGCTTTCCAAAATACTTAACCCTAATGATTATGCACTTTGGGTTAGGATTTTATATGATAAAATGATTCTATTTTGGGGTATTTTAGCATGCTATTAGATTAGAAAAAATTAATAAAATGCATGATTCTAAGCTATTAAAGCATGCTGATAGGCTATTACTTTTCCACCCAAAAAAAAAAAAAAAGCATGCTGATAGGGTTTGGACTTAGTCTAAACCATGCTACTATATATGTATTGAATTTAAATGATACAATGGTGGGCTATGGTTTTTTTTTGGTTTTTGGTTTTTGGTAGCTGGATATGGTTCATGTAACATGTTAATAAGATTGAACTTAAATATGGAAATGCTAATGTTTTAGGATTATTTTAATGGTTACTAAACTTAAATTAGACTATTGTTATGAACTCTCATACGTACACTAGGCTAATATGGATAAGATTAAGGATGTAAATGGATTGGATTCGGCATGGATTTACTACTATCCGAATCTAAATTCATTTACCGAATGACATATCCGTATCTGATTCAATGGAATTTTAAAAACTAGTATCATATTCGAATTTGACACCTTATTTTGATTGTCCCTTTGTGATGTTGTTCCCAAAAGTCAAGGGTAAAAATGTAAAATAGAGTTTTTAAAAATAGGAGAAAAGTTCTTTGTGGGGAGAATAAAGTGTACAACCCATGCCATACACAAAGGGGGGGGGGAAATTATCGCCCTACCTCCCATGATGCCAAATTGTGCGCACGTAAGGGCCACACTCCCCCACAAAACGTCAACCCTAAAAAATAATTTGAAAGTGGTTTATCATTATAACATTATCAAAAACTGTCATTGTCATGCATATTTTTCAAATATAGAGTGAAATGACAGGATTTAAATTTATTAGAAAAAAAAAAACACACAAAAGTAAGGTTTAAAAAGGAAATTTGGCAGACCAAAATTGAACAATGTGAGAATGATGATGCAGATTAGATACATTAGTTAAAGAAAATATGTCATTGACTAGAAGTCCATTAAATCATTGAATATGCCATTATGCATTCGTTTAAAAATACCCCACCAACTAAATCCTAAACTTACCAACATCTGCTAAGTGCAGTTGGTGAGCTGTGGTGCGTTTCATGCCCATGCTCACCAGGAGGTCTCGAGTTTGAATCTCCTTACTAGTACCTATTCTAAAAAAAAAAAAAGCCCACACTAAATTCCAAACTTGGAGAATGGAAACCACAACTCTTAGTACTTCATATATTATAGGGAAAAAAGAAAATTGTTTGGTCACATGGATCCTATACCTAGATTTAGAAGTGCATGCAATTATTGGCCTGCACTAGTGAAATAAAAAATCACATACAGGTTGATGCCCTTATGTACGTTATCATTGGCCCCCACATTGGTGTAGGGCTATCTCAATAATTTAACATGAAAATATCAATTTCTGTAGACGAAAATAGCGAAACTAGGATGCAAGATTGGACCCTATTATGCAATATGAGATATCCACAGTTTCAAATTTGGATGATCGTTCATAAAAGATTGAATTATAAAATCCACCATCCATCCATCCAGACTCCAGTGATTCAGATAGCGAGACTGCGACTTGGCGAGTGGCGACGGAACAGTAAGCTGTCACTCAACTACTCTTCTCTTCTTTAATGGCAGAAGCCCAATAAAGAGCCACAAGGTGACAAGAGTTGCAGTTGTTCTTGAGCCTTTGTTGTTCCTGCAAGCAACTCGCCGCTAGCTAGCGTTTCGTCAATTGTCATTACAGACAACACGACAACTTTATAAATAAATCTGCGACATTGCGATAGAGATTTTTCCTCCCTTAATTGCTTGTGTCGTCTAATTAATTAATGAAGTAATGGCTATATATATATATATATATATATATATGATCTTACGAAGCTTTACTCGTGCGGTGAATCTCATCTGGGCTTAGGTAAACCCGGCCATCTCAAGGTCTGCGTGGAAGAAGTTGAACTCTGTCTCCCCACACCACTCCGAGCTAGTAGGTTGTTGGCTTGGTGCAGAGAAGAGGCATATATAGAAAGCTAATTGAGCTACTTGGTATTTTTTTTGTCTTTTACTCTCCTAATTGTTTCTTGAAAATCTTTATTTACATTAATTTGTTTTGATTAACTTTAAAGTACATTTTCAGTTTTGAATCCTTTCTTAGAAGGGAAGGATTTTGCAAGGGAATTGAAGTGAAGAGCTCACTTTTTTCTTTTTATTTTATTTTTGGGCCAATTATCAAACCCGCCTGGTAGGACCTTATGTGCCAAGACACAGCAAGGCGGGGAACGATCGCCTTACTCCTGCCCAAAAGCCTTGCCCAAGCAGGGTAAGGCGATCATTTAGCGTCTTGCTGTGCCTTGCAGTAAGGTCCTGCCCTGCAGCTTGACAGTAGAAAATCCAAATTGACTAAAGTATCCACACTGAGTATGGAAATATCAACCGGACCCCTACCGTTAGTGAAGTACTGTTAAATAGTGATATCAGCAGTTTAATTTTCTTTTAAAGACAATATTGCCCTTAAAATGACCTTAACTACCTATTCTACCCTACCCAATATCCTCCTCTTTCCTCCTCAATCGATTCTAGGGTTTTGCTTCACAAAAGAAACAGAGCAGTTGCAGAGAGATCTATGTTAGCGAGAATTCTCCTCTGTAAAACCCATGGGAAGATGAAGGTCTCGTCTTCCCCTTCTCTCCTTTGCATCACCTCTCGTTTCTTCTGCACACCCACCATCGAAAAGGCCCGATACCCCTACCTAGATCAACCCAACTCCACCTACTACGACGACCTCGTCGCTGAAGCCGGCCGTGCCCGAGATTTCAAGACCCTTCACCACCTCCTCAACAAGCGTAACAAAGACGGATGCTTCAACACCGGCAACACCTTCAATTTCATCACCAACTACGATGACGACCTTTCAATCCTCGACACCCTCATCGAAACAATTTCCAATCTCGACAAAGGCTTCGCCCGCAAAGGCGCCTTCGATGCCCTCATTGCCCGTCTCTGCAAATTGAATCAAATCCAGAGATCTCTACGTGTCGTCGAGGTGATGATTAACAGCAGTCACGGCATCAATGCCTGCACTTTTCACCCAATCCTCAGCGCCCTCACGAGGAAGAAGAAAATGGAAGAAGCCTATCGCGTCTTATCTCTAATGAGAGAGACTGGGATCTCCCCGGACGTCACCTCCTACAACTACCTCCTTACGGCGTACTGCGTCAAGGGAGATCTTTCGGCTGCGGTTGGAGTTTTGACGGAGATTCGGGAGGAGAAGATTGAAGCGGATTCGAGAACTTACGATGCGATGGTGCTTGGGGCATGTAAGACAGGGAGGATTGAAGGAGGCTTGGCGGTGTTGAGGAGAATGGAAGAGGAAGGTGTACCTGCTTTGTATTCGACGCATGCTCATGTTATTAATGGGTTGGTGAGGTTGGAGTATTTTGCACAGGCGGTGGAGTTCGTGTTGAGCGTTGCAGGGAGGGATAAGGCGTTGGATGCTCAGAATTTTGGGCATCTGGGGAAGTATTTGATGAAGAGGAGAAAGTTTGAGGAAGCTAAACTGATTTTTGGGGAGATGGATAAGAGGGGATTGGCGATGGGGGATAAATTAAGAGAAGATTATCACAATTTGATGTGATTGATTTGTTAATTCGTCATTCTTTGATGTAATTTATGACTAATTAACAATATTGTCACAGCATGATCTCCTTGTTTTGGCTTTGCTTTTATACTTCTTCGAGTTTTTATTTTAATGGTGGATTCTGTAAAATGCTACTATGGAGAGTAGTGAGTGTACATGTCACGGGACAGTCTATACCCATGGCGTTAAATGGTGAGTTATTTGAAAACAAGGGTGAGAGTTGTCATTTTCATGTTTAAGTGTAGAGGGTAATTTAGTAAATTGATTTTTAAATAGGTTAACCCCATTAAAATCTGGGTAACGGTTGATATTTCCATACTTAGTGTGGATGCTCTAAAATAATGGCATACCTCAGGGCTCAGGGGTTGGTGCTGATAATTTCCCCAAATGAGAAGTCCCGGTTGGATTGCTGAAACATGTGTTTCAATTTTTAAAAATTACTGAGAGTCAGGGGTTGGAAGTGTTTCTTCAGTTTTAGATCTTTTAAAAGTAATTTCTGATACAGTGACACTCAGTTTTAGATCTTTTAAGACTGAACTCTAGTTAACTTTAATTGAAAATGAAGGGGGTGGTGGCCTTCTATCTAAAGACAACCTCCTCTGTTTCGTAAATTACAATATAAGTTTTGTTTGGGAGGGAGTTGAGCTATCAAATTATATATTTTTCCTCTCTGAAGATTGAAGGTGCAATGTTGTTCTTCTCATGCTGCCACTCAGTTTATCAGGAACTCTAATAGTTATGCTTCTTCTTCTCTCAACCCTTTAATCGTAAATTATTAACTTTTCTCAAAGAAATTAAGGGTATTCTCTTCCTAGCTGGAATATTCATGTTGCATGCTTTTTGGGATTTTAATTAGATTGTCCATGGTAAGAAACTTATTCTATTAGTTTCCTTGGATAGGAATTGACAGAGAAAACACTAGAGATTTGTGAGGAATTCTCAGCATGGGGATTCTGAATCTCTTCATTGTGGCATCAAATCCAGTGCTGAAGGTCCTTTTAGTTACGGCTGTTGGGTCCTTTCTCGCATTGGACCGTATTGATATTTTGGGAGAGGATGCAAGGAAGCATATTAATAGAGTGAGTTCTGAGTTTATGCATCTTATTTTTGTAGTTTTTACAAGGTTGGACCTAATCAATCAATAATTCTACTGTTAATTGATAGTTTGGTTGTATAACTAACAAGTTCTTGTCTTTCAATATTTGTTTCTCAAAGTTTGCAGTTTTTTCTATAACATGGGTCATGGGGGGTATCTACTGCAACTAATTTTTTCCCCTAAAAGAAACTTGGGGGGTATAGCGATTGTCTTTCTTATCCCTTCCTATGTTATTTATGGTCTCACATATTGTTAATCTATAGACTAATCAAGATCATACAAGCGGTGGACCACCTCTTGGAACTGCATCTTGTAATGCGCCTCTCTCTCTCTCTCTCATATCATGTGCGCATGGTTGTGTGTGCATGGTTGATGTTTTCTTGAGTGATTAAGATAAGATATCGACTTGATTTGTCCATGGATTTTTCAACCAGGTAATAAACTTCCTTGGTCTACTGACACGCTTGCTGCATCTAGTTTGGAATTCCAGGACTTCATTCTCTCCCTCTCCCCTCTCTGTCTGTTAGTCTGTCTGTGACACAACCTTTGGCTCTTAATTCTCATCACCGATTAAACAAGGACAATTAGATCTAAATATTCTCTGAATACTGTTTTTAGCTTCTACAATTTGGTGAGAATAGAATGAACTATGGACTAGTGAAGCATAGAACAGAACTGCATAAAGAAATCTCAGGCCCCAGCTGCTGAAGCCATGTACCCTTTGGTGGTTCCATTTCTTATGCCAAACAAAGACGAACCCCATAATGCTGCAACCCATCTTCCATTTCAGAATAACCTCTGCTGGGATTTGGTTAACTCAGTGAGCCCTTCGAACTGGGCTGATCAACATTATCGTCCATTGTTTCTTTTGCAACATGCAATTTCAGAACTGGCCACAAAACTAATGTTGATAAGGCTTATGAGTTGTTTCTGTTGTTGTTCAAGCTATGTATGCAAGTTTGTGAAGTATCAATTATATTCCCGAGCTGTTTGAATTTGATTAGAAGAGAGAAGATGTACAGCAGGGATTATTGGGCCAATGTTGGAGAAACCTACATGGTCTTTTGCAGTGTCAGAGTGAAAGATTTGTGTGACGATCTTTTGTTTTCTAATATTTCCACTTCTAAAATTGAATTGATTCTTCTTACTTGAAAGCTACTTAACTTTCCTTGTGAACAGGTTGTGTTCGTCGTATTTGGTCCAGCACTTGTAGCCTCCAACCTTGCCAAAACAATAACATATGAAACCATGATCAAGTTGTGAGTTTCTTATAATCCTGTTTCAATATCCATACAAGTTACTCTCTCTCTCTCTCTCTCTGATAATGTTTTGGTAATGTGTAGGTGGTTTATGCCTTTAAATATTTTTATTACATTTCTCATTGGTTCAGCACTTGGATGGATGCTTATTCAAATCACTAGACCTCCTTCGCATCTAAGGGGCCTTATCTTGGGTTGCTGTGCTGCAGGTAATTATTTGTATGACATTGACACCTTAAATTTGTCTAATAAATCTGTAGACTCACTAGGTGATTTAATCCAATGTTGAGTTCCTTGGAACATGATTAAAAAGAAGAATTTGATTTTATTTATATAATGTCCATTGCTGCCAGTGTTCATGTACAATCTAAGGCGTCCTCAATTCAATTCACTACTGTGTCCTAATTTTTAGCTTGATGTCGGGGCTAGATAATCTTGAAGTTTAGCACTGCAACCACCCAATGTCTGCTATGTGAATGGCGAACTGTGTAGGGAGGACATGTCATGCTGCCAGTCATTATGAAAATTTTTACGGTTGGATTACTGCATTGTGCGCCACCTCATCTTTTGCCCTCCTGATTGAAACAGGAAATATGGGGTTTATTCTTATCATCATCATCCCAGCAGTCTGTAGAGAGAAAGGCAGCCCATTTGGAGCTCCTGATGTCTGCAGTACATATGGACTGTCTTATTCTTCACTTTCTATGGCGGTAGATTTCTTACGTTTCTTAGAAATAGCTTTCTGGGATTTAAATTTCCAAAAAATTGATTAGAGATGATAAATGTATGCTAATGAAATATAGGGAGGTCAACTAACTTGTGTGTTTTGATATTGCAACTCTGAAAGGTTTCCAGTGTCAAAATTGCTCAGATGAGTGTAAAAGAGTGAACAATCTGATTTGTATTCTGAAAGGAAGTACTTAGTAGGAAATCATACAAGAAAAAGCTCTAGTTCTTTCTTTAATAATTCTAGAAAATGATTCTAGTTTACCTAATGTTTTAATGGTGCATTAGTTTGTATTTTATTTTTCCCCCTAATTTTGTAATATTTGAGTCTTTCTAGTTTCTTATTTTGCTTTGGGTAAAAATTAGAATATTGATGGGCCATTGTGACTGGCATTGACAAGAGAATTGTATATGTGGCTAATGTAGATGACCCCCGAAATAAGAGTGGTCTTGATCTGCCAAAAGCCACGAAATAAGAATGGTCTCTATGTATGGCCAAAAGCCCTGTAATTATAGGTTCTAAGTCCTGACAGCACCAAACAGATAATCTTTGGCCATAATAAGTTACATTAATATTTATTAAACCTTTCCCATCTGTAACTATTTATTGATTAATGTGTTCTATAATTTGTACTATCCTTGGTAAAGATATAGAAAATGTTTATTGTTGAGATCTCAAAATCTTTTGTCATCCTCTCCCTTTATACAATTAACAAGTTATCCTCTGCATTGACTAGTTGTTCATTTGGTTGGACTCCCTTTGGATGGGCATAACCTGCATATTCTTACCAATTAGATAGTTTGAACCTTTGATGCATCAGCTGACTCTAACCTCTGGTCCTAATTTTGTAGCCATTGAAGTGTATTTCTTTACCTATAACTTTGTGAGCAGACAATTAAGCAATGTGACCATTGGGCAACGACAAGCTTAAAGATGGCTGATTTGCTGTTCATTTCATAGTTGGGACAATGCATTTTATTAGGATCAAGGAGAGAGAACTCATGTCTGTCACATCAAAAACCAAAATTATGTAATTTCTTACTTTCTCCTCTTTCTAGATACCCACCAATGCTCATATGCATATAGATCCATAAGGCAGTCCTTCGAAGGTTATATGGAATCTTTGCAAATTTACTGTGGGGCAGCTTGGCATGGGGAAAACGCAGGCACTAGGTGAGGTGGTGGAAGATCTGTAGACCTCTTGATGAAGGGGGGCTGGGGGTTAGGCGGCTGGAGGACGTCGGTCTCTCGCTCAGGCTTAAGGGCCTTTGGAGGGTCCTCTCAGAGCGCTCCCTGTGGAGCGATTTTTTCATGGCAAAATTCTTCAGAACCGTCCATGTTGCCCTAGCGGGGTCGTATGGTGTCGGCTCAAAATCTTGGCGTAGCACAGTGGCTTTTAAAGGCTTCTTACTGGAGAAGTCTAGGTGGTTGCTTGGAGATGGTAATATTTCCTTCTAGCTGGATGACTGGTCTGGCGCTGGTCCACTGATTGACCAGGTTGACAACGGGCTGCTAGTGGACCTAGATTTGCGGGTCAAGGATGCTATGGGGGAGGATGGTGCTTGGAGGTCCGACATTCTAGCTCTCATTGATTCGACGGCTATCAAGGAGAGCATTACTTTGGGTAATTTTGCCCTCTCAGATAGATGTGATGTTTTGGCATGGACCCCTGCTAGTGATGGTTGTTTCACTACTAGGTCGGCTTGGAACGAGGTGAGGAGTGCTTCTCCTGTGATCCCTTATGCGAAGTGGATTGGAACCAAGCTGTTCCCTTGAAGATGGCCTTCAATCCATTCTTTTCTTGGCAGCTCCTTAATGGAAGTATCCCCACAGATGATTCTTTAATGTTGGTGGGAATTCCCCTGGCCTTGAAATGCAGCTACTGCGAGAGTGCCCGGAGGGAGACTACTGATCACTGTCTGGTGTCGGGTGGTACAGCTTCCAAGGTGTGGGGTTACTTCTCTCGTCTTTTTGACATTGCTACCGTTCCCTCTCAGGATGTCAGAGGCAGGTTCGCTCTTTGGCAGGGTGCAGCGAGTGGCAAAAGCCTTAGTTCTTATATCACTGGAATCTTGCTTGCGCTGATCTTGTGGGAGCTCTGGAAGTAGAAACTCTAGGAGGCACGGGGAAAGGTGCCGCATGCTGGTTCAATAGTGGAGCTCATCAAAACCTGGGTTAAGGAGGTTTAGCTACCCCCCAGGGTTGGAAGGTTGGGGTCTGTAAGAGACAGGTTGATTTTACAATGTTTTGGGCTCTTCCCCTACACCTAAACTGGCACGCCCTTTGCCAGTTTATTGGTGTCCTCCCTTCAATTCGGTAAAAAACTCAATGTGGATGGTGCTTGTCGGGGCAATCAGGGCTTTGGAGGGGGTGGAGGGGTCGTCAGGGACTCGAATGGTGCCGCCCTGGCGGCCTTTTCAAATTTCTATGGTGCCTGTACTAACTGGATAGCTGAGCTCAGAGCATTAAGGGATGGTCTGGCTCTCTACCAGGGCTTAGGTATTTGCGGCATGGTGGTTAACTCGGACTCCGAGTCCATAGTCAGAATGGTTAACCAAAAAAGGTGTTCCTTGTGGAAGGGATGGTATTGGCTCCGGGAGATGCTGGAGCTGGTTTCTTATGCCCGGGCTTGTGTGACCTTTGCGTTTCGAGAAAGCAATAGGGCGGCTGATTGTTTGGCAAACCTTGCTTGCGACTCTGAGTCATCTAACACCTTCCATCGGGGCTGTCTCCCTTCTGGGATGCTCTAGGATATTCTTCGAGAGGACAAGGCTGGACTGCCGATTCTCAGGAAATAGCACTTATGTCTTGTTTCCCTGTGTTGGGGGAAGGAGTGACAGTAAGGACTTGAGTGTGTTGGCTCTATGGGTTAGGGTAAGGTGGTATGTCCCCCCCCATGTATTCTTTATTATTTTCTCGGATTATCAATAAAACTTTAGGGGCTGGCCCGGGTCCCAGGTAAAACGCAGGTTTAAAAATATATATATAGATCCATAACAGAAGACATTTGAACATTTCATTGTTATTATGTATATCAAATGTTTATATAATTATATAAATCATATGGACTGATGATTAAATTTGTGTGCGTCCAGAAAAACTTAGTATTTCTTTCAGCTGTTGAATTTTGGCAAACTCATTTCATCTTGTGTTTTGGTTCTTATTGTGATAATTCAGATTGGGGCTGTTTATTTGTGGTCGTATGTGTACAATATTGTACGGGTGTCTTCAAGTAAGTCCACCAAAGGGCTTGATGACTCCACAAGTAGCTCTTTAGAAGAACCTTCGAAGGTACTCAACGGGAGTTGCGCAGAGCCACTACTTTCGAAGGATTTACCAGGATTGGAGATCCGAGCAGACCATTTTGCACTGCCATGCACTTCATCAGAGGCTACACCACAGGTTATTTCCTGCTTTATCATTATTACAATGATTTTCCCTCCCCCCCCCCCCCCCCCCTGTTTTCCCTTTTATTTCTTTCTTTCCTGTCCTTCTGCTGATGTTTGTATCCATGTTGACTCAAGGAGCATCCCACCTTGGGAGGGAGTGTGATAACAAGAAGGATCAATCTTTATCAATCTAGATTGATCCTTCTTATTAACAAGGTAGGTTTCAAAATGTGTGACAAGTGTAAATTAATTTTTTTGTTTACCTATGTACTTGGGTAGCAGGTTTGCATCCCGGAGCAATCTAGGTGACCAATGAGTCTGATGTGTTTCCACGTAGTTGGCATCCCACATGCACTTCATATTTAGGCGATGACACCCTCTCTTCATGCTTAATGTCAGCCAGTAGTGCAATGCCGTTTGGTAAAACAAAACCTTCTTCTTTGGACACATTTGAACTCAAAATTTGAAATTTAATGGCTGGTATTAAGAAAAATTATGATAAATTATGGTAAGCCATGGATCTGAGGATAGTACACCAAACATGTGATTAATCAATAGGGTCCCTACCTGATAGATGGCCAGAATCAACCTCATCATGCTTCTTCATCACTTGGCAATTTAATACCTATAAATAATACAGAACAGAAAAATAATTAGGAAGAAATGATAAATGAATAAAAGAAAATGGAAGTCAAAATCAATTGTGTCCTTAAAAGTTATGTTTCAGAAGTCACCTTCTAATTTTAGAGGTGTGAGAGTGAGAACAGTGATTTGTCCTCAAGGGAGTCTTCCTCTAGGGAGAGAAGGAATAGGGAGTTGTCGTCATCTTGATTAAGGTCTAGGACCCACAGTAAAAACTCATGATTTCATTTGAACCGGTCCGTCTGTAAGATTGGGTTCGAGGCAGGTTGTGTGGACCAGGGAAGGTATTAAGCAGCCCGGTCTTCCCATTTATTTAGTATTTTTATAAGATAATAAATATTCTTCAATGACTATGTATCATGATGTAATTTATGGAAATAATCTAACAGAAATAGAACACAGGGAAAAATACAATAAAAAAGGAAATGAAGACCAATTACTTGTGTGCATGTACTACAAAACAAAATTAGTATACATACTCATATAAAACCAACTAAATAAACTACGATAAATTAAATGCCAATAGGCTAATACTGTAGGCTACTGTTTATCAGTAAAACAGAATAATAAAAGACTAAAACTTGAGCCACAAACATTTGCTTATTTACGCCCATTGCATTTACATATGATACATAAAATATTCCTAAGCATGCTAGAAGGAGAAATTTAAAATACTATTATCACATGAATGCATGGCTTGCATGCAACTATCCTACTCTGACAATAATGTTACTAAAACAGAACATACAAATAACTAAAATTTGGATTTACACAAACAGGTGAGATTACGAAAATACTTCACTAATGCTCAAAATTCTAGAATACATGAAAAATTAAATAAAATCCAAATATGTATCATGCAAACCCTAATAATGCCTAAAGACCTCATAAAATAATTCTGAAAATTCACAAGAAAATTTTAAGGCTAAAATTTATCAAACTACCCCTATATGCAAAAATCAACCCTAAATACATAAAATATACATGTAGAAAATTATTTTAATGCAAAATCACCCTAAATATACATGATTCTATCCGAAAAAATCATGAAAAAACCATAAAAATAAATTTTAATAAATTAGATAAAATATAAGGTGAAATTCCTAAAATACTCCTAAGATGCAAATCTAGCCAAATATGCAAAATAAAATCAATCTGTTGAGAGGTTTGGGTTGTGGAGGAAGTAGAATCTTACATGGTGGATGAAGATTGAAGAAGTTGACTTAGGAACATAAGAGGACAGTGTGCATATGAATATTTTAGAATAAGAAAGATATAGATATTTTCTAGATCCATACTATATTATTAACACAACCCATCTTTCTATGTTTCTGATAATTTCCACTAATAATTAATCCAAGGAGCACTAGATTTAGAAAACATAGAATTTGGATTTCCAAAAGGCAACTGTAACAGTCCATTGAAAACCCAGTCAAGCATCAGTATACTCTATTTCTTGGAGAGAATATTGACACGAGAAGTTCGATATGGGTTGTTAGCGACTGGATAAATGCAATGATAACTCCTGGTGTTTAATACTGATATGCACATTTCCACTCTAGTTTCCGGTATTACATTTGAAGCCATTATCTCTGCTTTCTTATGATCAATCATGCCAAGGTTGGGAGAGATATTGACTTTGATTATTTTTCATGTTTTATGACAGGTTCCAATTTTAGTTAAGTTTAGACAATATTTACAGAAGTTTTCTGAAAAGATCAACTTGAAGTCATTATTTGCACCTTCAACCATTGCAGTGGTATGTTTCTCATCATGTTTAACATTTTTTTTCTTTCTGTAGCTAGTTGTATTTTTTTTAATCAGAGTTTGATTACTCTAAATATAGAATCCAGTCAACTTATACATGTAAGATGCATGAGGTAGGGAACCACTTTGTTACCACCTAAGAGGTCTTCTGGTTCAAAGTTGGCCTGATTGGATGATTCTAGCTATCCATTGGTGTAGTATAGGCGGAAATGTGATGTACTGTATTTGTTCCAGGTGTAAAACCTTGGGGAAGAAAGCTTGGGAAATTCCCCTTTTCAGGAAGTACCATATCCAATTTATAGGTACAGACATCACATTTCTTCCTAATTAAACAACAACAGCAGATAATATGCAAGCAAAAAGTACCTTTAGGGACATTTGTCATTTTACTGGGATATTAACTTTTTGGCTTTATTTTTTGAATAGAAACACTTTGACTTCAGACTTACTTAGATTCCTCCTTTCTACTCATTCTGCTCACTCATGGTGTATGTAGAGAATTTTTTAAACAAGATTTTATCCTGGATGAAAGAGTATGCAAGTAAGAACATCTTCAGGAATGATCCACTGACTAAACTTCTTTATTTATTCATTTTAGATGGTTGGGTTTTTTGTTGGAGTAGTCCCTCAAATCCGAAGGCTAATGATTGGTGAAAGTGCTCCTCTTCGTGTCATTGAAGATTCAGCTTATTTGCTGGGGTATATACAACCTACTGAAAACTCATGCCTTACATATTTCTTTAACTTTAGATTACTCAAGCTTAAACTCTAAGATCATATTTGTTTAGCCTAAGTTTGAAATCGGCATAAATTCCCCCCCTCCAAATCTTAGTGCCATAGATTTTCTCATGGTATCAAGTTTCGATATGATGCGGATCAATACAGCTGATATATAGAGATTTGGCCATGTTAATACAATACAAAACTGATGCATAAAAATTTTATGTACCGATACAGCACTAACATGGGCCGATATGGAGCGATATGAAGCGATATGAACCGATACACTAGATATACAGGCTACCAAAACCCAAAAAAATCCTAGTTTTTTGAAAGAAAACTTCTTCCTACTCTGAATTTTTTTTGCGTGGATTCCATCTATGCACTCAAAAACGACATTGGAGGATTGATTAGTCAAGCAAAAATCTGCATTAAAGCTCATCAAAGTGGAGATCAAATATCAAATCAGGGGTTGAAGTATGTAATTTTTTTTTGTTTGAATTCTAGTTTTTCTTGCTTGTTTTGCCAAGTATTACATCTAAACTAGAAAACTAACCTAGATTTAGATCATCTTGAATGATTTGTGGTCTATAATATATAATTACCTTTGTTGCTAATTATTTACTATTAATAGTTGCATAATCTATTTCAGGTTTGTTTAATATGTTACTAATGGAGTAGTAGTATGTTAATGTGTATATACTTAATTTATGTTACTTAATACGTAATAGTATGTTTATTAGTAGGCAAGCCTTGGCGCAACAGTAAAAGTTGTGCTATTGCAACCTGTTGGTTGCGGGTTCAAAACTTGGAAACAACCTCTCTTGCGAAGCAGGGGGTAAGGCTGCGTACATTTGCCCCTCCCAGACCCTAGAGTAGCGGGAGCCTTGTGCATTGGGATGCTCTTTTAATACTTAGTAGTGTGTTTATACTTGCATATTACTTGCTTGGTTTGGACCTTTAAGGGTTACTTTAAACCAGTATCTTAATATGCAAGTAGATGTTTCTTTTTTCACATTTTTTTAATTTTTTCTATTATTTATTAGTATTCTTGATATCATTATTTGTTGCTTATTTATGGTGCACAATGCTTCAAAAACTTGTTTTGCATGTATCATAAGAATATGCATGTGTATCAAAACGTATCTAATGTTGATTAGGGTCTCTCTGATATGTTTCTCAAAATCAGCTTTCCGATATGGCGATACGCTGCCCAATAACGATACTAGACACCTTACATTTTGTGCCCTTAATGCTAAACTATGCACATCACCAACCTATCACCTTGTCAAGTCCATTTCATGGATGCCAAACTCTTAGATAGATGGTATCTGAAAATCTATCCAGACCCTGACAAGGCAAACTACATATTTCTGTGTCTTGTCCAATCATGTCAGACAATTCACTACATGAAGTGAGGGAGATATTATTCATTTTGGGGTAGTGTATATTCTTACCCATGGTTGCATGTTATAGAAACAATGTTCTCTAGAAGTTCATAAAGCTCTCTCAACGTATACCATAAATGGTGTCTTGAGTTCAAACTCTATTGCTCTTATTTATAAGGGAAATCCTAATTTCAAACTGTGGCTCATTTTGCTTCTTTTCAAACTACTAAACAATCCTTCAATGAAGTTTTCAATGGCAAGTGTGTAATGTCTGTTGAGGAACTACAGATTTTATTCCCCTTAATGCTATACTTGGTAGATGGCTAGTCCATTAATTGTTCTAGACTTAGAGGACATTAAGTACATGTAACCCTGAAATGGATGGTGGTTGAACAGCTATACAACCTGGAGATCCTGATGTTTATAATCATGTAATGGTTGGCTTTTCAAACCACTCAAGCACCTTTTCAGGGTTATACTCTTATTCTTGAATGAATGACTAAAACTTATTGAATGGTTTTGGTGCTATGTTCTATCTGAGAAGGTAGCATATATTTCACACTGTATGACATCACCTACACAGGCCACTTGTATTCATTGCTCACACAATCTGATTCCATGTTTTGTCATCTGTAACTTGGATGACACAAATGTGTGCAACTGTTTAAGTCAGAGATCGTTGTTATTCATTTCATTCTCATTTTGGTTTGCAGTGAGGGAGCCATCCCAACTATTACATTGATAATGGGAGGAAACCTTCTTCGAGGTTGTAACTGATTTTGATATTGAACTTTCTGTGGATATTATGGGAGATAGGTTCTTGGTGAATCTTTGTCCAACTCTGTTAAATTAAGTCTTTTCTGACGCTTATATTGTTATTCAGGTTTAAAAGGGTCAGATATTCAAGTGTCCCTTATCGTTGGGATTATAGCAGTTCGTTATATTGCACTCCCTCTGTTGGGCATCCTCATCATTAAAGGGGCATTGCATTTTGGCCTGGTGCACCCAGATCCATTGTATATGTTCATTCTTCATCTTCAATTTGCAGTCCCGCCAGCAATGAACATAGGTATGCAAATTTATTATCATCCAAGCTGCCAAATCTCGTGTGCTTCATCTTCTTTTGCCATCTTTGCCTCATTCTGTGTGATAGGCCTTTCTGATTAAAGTCCATTGTCAGCTTAGTTCAGTTCTCTTCTTCTTCTTTTCTCTTTCCCTCTCTTTTTTTTAGGAGGTGGAGGGAGAGGAACAGTCCAAATCTTTTCTTAGGATCAGTAAATTTGGGGCTCCAGAGGGCAGGCCTTGGTGCAACAGCAAGGTTGCTCCCTTGTGACCACTGGAGTTCCAGTCTGGAAACAGCCTCATTGCGAAAGCAGGGGTAAGGCTGCGTACATTATGACCCTCCCCAGACCCCGCAGTGGCGGGAGCCTCATGCAATGGGTACGCCCTTTTAGTAAATTTGGTGCTCCACGTGCACCTCGGATTTCTGATCATTTAGAGTGACTCAGGATGGGATTGTAGGATTCCACAATCATATTAAATCTTTTTTATGGCTTAAGAAGCAAGGGTCAGACTTTTAGTATTGTGCAGAGTAGAAGAGAGAGGAGAGAAAGATGGGAGAAGGAGAGGAGAATTGCTGAACCACGATAGATTCAACTTAGTCTATCGTGGTGATGCTCTGTTCTATTTATAGGAAAGTAAACAGACTCTTAAGTAGGAATTGTATTAAGAGTCAAAAGTATAGTTACACTAGGAAATAAAGTAAGACTCAAACTAGACTTAACCTAAAACTCAACTACTAACTAAACTAACTCACAATATGATAAGGACAATCTCCATTATCATGACATCCACTTACCAGTAATGTACCTAATTTGCAGTACATATCTTAACAATAACATTAGAAATATCACCTCAATTTGCCTGCCCGTCAATTTCCTCAATTCCCTCTAATAGAGGGAGGTGGACCCCACTCCGGGCAGTGTGTTTGGGCAGGGGGTAGGGTGGTCATTTCCACCCCCTATTAGATGGAATTGAGGAAATTGAATGGCAGGAAAATTGAGGGGATAAAGATCCTAGGTTTCTGTACTAGGAACTCCAAAGGTAGCTGACCAAACATGCATATTGCAATTTAATAACACACAACAAGATAGCAACTGAACATCAGAACGTACTACTAATCTACTATTAAAGTGTTCTATGAAAAGAAAAAAGGAAACTTCACTTGCTGTTCCTAACATTAGGGTTTACTAGGGGCAGGGTTACTAACGTTCAAAACTTGACGTTTAGGGTGCTTGAGCACAAATGGTGTTATGTTAAACTGATGACGAAATGATAAACTACCCGGACCTTCTACATCTTTTGAATAATACCAACTGAAAGGATACAATTCAACCATCAGGTTTTAACATTTTTAAACTTTCAAACTGGATCATAGTCATTCATTTAGCATTTTCAAAATCATCAAAAGCTTATGAAAGATTTCAATTGGAATGACATGATTCAGCCATCATGTTTTGGCTTATTTAAACAGTTGATTTGAATCATGACCATTCATCTAGCATTTTAAATCATGGCAATCATAATGGTATAGTCTGATCTAAGATAAAACCCTCAAAAGCTTCTAAACGATTCTAATCAAAAGTATGCCATTCAATCTCATAGTTCAGAATTTTTTGGCCTTTGATATTGATCATGAAATCATGATAAACATGATGGTAATATTTGATCTATGATTAGATCACCAGAAGCATCCGATTATGCAATCAATGATTCAATCCTATCATGAAGGTTCAAATGAATAATTTCTATGATCATAACTGTTGATTTAATGAAGCTCAGTGCTTGTCGTTTTTTAAAATACTAAATGAATGATAATGATCTAACTCAAATATTAAAATTCTAAATCATGATAGTAACCTACATCCTTTCATTTGGTAACTTTCAAAAGATACAGAGCTTGGTGTTGTTTTGTCAAAAACTGTTGGTCAAGAATCAGATGATTTCATGTTTAAAAACACATGCCTTGGTTAAAGGCAAACTAATTATTATTGTCATCGTTACTTTTGTCTCATTATATTATCTTTTTTTCTTTTCTTTTTGGGGGGTTTTTTTTTTTTTTTTGGCCTTCCAAACATAGGCTAAATTTTAAATCATCTTCTTCCTTGGTTGTAATTTGAGCTTTTATGAAATTGACAGGAACAATAACTCAATTATTTGGTGCTGGTGAAAGAGAATGTTCTGTTATTCAGCTATGGGCCTATGGATTAGCTTCGCTTTCACTTACCCGTTGGTCAACCTTCTTCATGTGGTTTGTGGCTTGATACTTCTTCTGGTGTCTCAAAGTGTTTCTGCTAACAATGAACCCCACAACCAAGCATGCACCGTTTCAGGGACAAATCTTTCTGGGTATTTCATTATTTTCATCAATACAAGTTACGTTGTTGTTGATGATGATGACGATGATACCAATTGCAGCATGAGATAGCACCAAATCCGATTGCAACCATTTGGAACAAGGCAATCTGGCAACTTCATTTGCTAGGGTGGATTAGGGGTTTGATTATTGTGAAAGATCAAACACTATGATCTCAGGATCTTCTCTGAGTATATATTATCTTGAATATGGCCTCATTGTAAAAGACTGGGGACCCACAAATTCGAATGGGTCCCACCTGAAATGTAATCTCCCATTATCATAACCGTTCAATCCATAAGTTAAAAATGCCACCATGGCACACTTAAAAATGCCATGTCTCATATGTATGGATGATATGGTAATTCTAACTATTAAATGTCTAAGGAGTGATTTGGATTGAAACTCCATCAAATTTCAGGATCATCCAACTTAACAACTTGTAGGACATAGGTGTGTCACCTAGATATTCTTTTCTAGGTGGTCCAATTAGAAAATCATAGCTACCAATTTAGTATTATTAATCCGTATTCTTACGTTCAGAATGTTTTGCCTTCTTTCCATTCCATCATTTAAAAAAAGGCAAGAGATCGTTGCCTTGTCAAGTGGCCCTTGCACCAATGCGGAGGCCAATGATAGCATGTGTAGGGCATCAATATTAATGGATTTTTTATTTCTGAAGCGGAGGGGTAGATGGATGATATGGTAACTCCAACTATTAAATATGTCTAAGTGGCCCCATTCCACCATTTAAAAGAAAAAGGGGCAAGATATCATTGCTTGGTCACATAGTCCTTGCACCAACGTAGGGGTCAATGAGAGCATGCGTAGGGCATCAACATCAATGAATTTTTGTTGCGTGGATACATTCTTCGTTGTTTGGGTTGAAACTAGATGAAGTCTGAACAATGGGGCCTTGGGGATTATTGGGCTACAAAATTTTTCAACCTCATCGAATATGTTACATGATAGATATTTAGGCCAATTAGGTCTCCTACCTACTTGAGTCATCCAAAAATAGGTCCCTATTTTTTTCAGACATAATATGTTAATATTTTAGTGAGGCATCTTGCATGAGTTTCTTACAAAAGAAATCAAATACAATCATCAAATCCCATTAGTAGGTTATTTCATTTTGTTGGTTTGGTTCATTTTTTTTTTTTTTGGGGGGGGGGGGGGGGGGGGAGGGGGGGTTCATGTACGTCCTCTGAGGTATCACATAATTACAAAAATACCCCTCAATTTTGGGAAATTCTACATGCCCCTTGAGGTTCTTAAAAATTAACACATGTCTCCATTTCGTTAGGACTAACAACGTTAAAATCAATTGATAAAGTGACAAAAATGCCCTTGCGAGAAAAAACCTGCAACTCATCTTCTCCAAATCGTTTAGGGTTTGGAAAAAGGGAAGATGAGTTGGGCTTCCCTATCCATCTCCTCCAACAAAACCTGCAACTCGAACGCTTGGAATTCTCATCATCGTCGAATGGCCTCGATTCTCCTAGACTCTCTTTTTTTGTCAAGAAAGACATCGCTCAGATCCAATCTCTCTGCGTCGAGATGGATTGCCTCTGGAGATCCGTCACTTCCAAACCCCAACGTGATCTCTGGAAGCGGTAACAATTCCTATAACCCTAATTTCTCTTTTATCTCCACTACCCAATCTATTTGATCCCTTACTTTGAGTACCAAACAGACATATGTAAGTCGATCTGTAACTTCCTGTTTTACATTACAAGATAATGTCAAGGCACCGATAATGTAGCGAATAACAAGCCCTAACAAGCCCAAAACTATAATTAGTCTTCTCTGAAATAGGTCTTGAAGGAACTATTGAATGTGGAAACCAGGATTATGAGTGCTTGAGAAATAGAAAAAATATTTAAATAGTTGCAGGTTTTTTCATTTTTTCCAAACCCTAAACGATTTGGGGAAGATGAGTTGGAAGTTTTTCCTTGCAAGGGTATTTTTGTAATTTTACCCATTGATTTTAATGTTTTGATGAACCCATTGATTTTAATGTTGTTAGTCCTACACTAACAGAATGGGAGTATGTGTTAACTTCTAAGAACCTCAAGGGGACACATAGAATTTCCCAAAACTTATGAATATTTTTGTAATTACATGATACCTTAGGGAAGATACGTGAAAAAAGCCCCTTTTTTTTGTTGGTGAAGGGTTCATCCTTTGTTACTACTATTGATTGACAACAGGTGCCTTGAGAAAAAAATTTAACTTGTTCGATCTCTCGGAATTCTTACCATTTGGATGGCAATAGGAACAAGGGTTGTCTTCTCTCAATTCCCTTTTAAGCTCCGTTTGCTCAACATAAAACACCTAAAAGTAGAATAAAATATTTTACTCTTCCTAAAGTATTTTACAGATTAGGCATAAAATGTGGACCCCATTGTATGAATTTTTTTTTTGGTACAGACCCCATTGTATGATTTTAAGTCCCTGTTTTTTATTTCCTATGCAACACCCCAACAAAATTTTATTTTGTATTTTTTTGCTTCAATTTATTTTTCTTTTTTTGGTGAAATGCTTCTACTTATTTTACACTAACGTAAGTGGAGCTATAGAAATGTATTATTTTATGAAAAGAGGTTTTCTGGTCGTGAACCTAGAAAAGTAAAAGTCATAATAACTCTTAGATGCTAGTTGGAGTATGATGAGCATATTTATGTGTGAAATCTTAGGACATAAAGCATACATTTTACCACATTGGACAGAGTTACTCGGTGCTTTTTTGTGCTTTTCAGGTTTTAGGTGAATTCTTATGAAAATGGAGGAGATGATGCTAAGAAAATGTTTTTAAGCTATTTAGAGGTGTTAATGGCATGGATACGTAGCCCATCGAGTCAGCTTCTTAACGGTTCAAACGGCACTTGATTCCGAGTTGAAACGAAGAAGTTACGGCCGTTTCCGTAACGAAGCGCGAAAATGGTCTACAAGGGTTTATTTGTAATTATTGATAATCGGCCGGGGACAAAGTGAAGCAAAAGTTCGGATTCTAGGGGCTTTAATAAAATAACTAGAAATTATATTTCCTGTACCCGAAAGATTCCATTTGGAGGGCTCTGGACAGTCTAACTTCAACTTGAGATATCTTGGGCTCCCCAACTCCAAATTGGACGAAATTTGAGTCTATTTTGGGTGATTTTTCGCAAGGAACACAATGGTGATGCTTATATAAGCACCCCATGCTCCACGTTTTCTGAAGGACAGAATGGGTATTTTATTTATTCTTGAAGGAATCCTAGTCATCACCCTTACTCTCTCTCTCCACCAACTTCTCAAGGGCACTTCTGGAATTCTACTTGGGATAGATTTATTTTGAAAGATATTCTCTCACCTATGGAAAGTTGAAAAGTCAAAGATGCTTTGATTTTATTGCTTGTAGAAGATATCTACAAAGAAAAGAAGACTTGTTAGAATTGAAAGTTTACTTTTCTAAATGTAAGGTCTACATGTAAACAATCTTCTTATTCTTATTTCTATTTTTTTTCTTTTTTCTTAGGATTAAAGGCATTGTAAAAGAGGAAGGAGAAGAGAATATTCTCTTTTCTTAGGGAATATTTCTCCTATACTTCCCTCTTCTCTCTTCTCTTCTCTTCCCCCTGTAAATACCCCTTGCCCTTTGGGTTGTAGAAGTTAGTTTTTTAGTTCAGTTTTTAGTTAGTTTCTAGTTCAATTTTAATTCAATTTTTTAGTGTAATTTTTATTTCATTCACTTAGTGAAATTTTCTCTTCTTTTCCTATTTTTGGCTTAAGTTCTTAATTTTGATTTCAAGTTCTTAGTTTTGATTTCATAAGTCTAGTTTAATAGTTGTAATAGTTTTAGTTTAAAGCTTCCTAGTCTAAGTTCCTATGTTGATGACAAGACATGGAGATTTAGAAGAGGAAGTCATGGTGAGTTTATTCAAGTATTCAAGCACATCAAGGTATCTCATTCTTTAAACCCTTAATCTCATTCTCCCTTTCCTCTATCTCTCTCTATCTTCTTCTTCTTCTCCTCCCTCTATTTCTTTTATTTTTTTTATATGGTTGTGGTATGTGGATGCACTTTTATTCCCTTATTTCTTTTTATGTGATTATGAAGTGTGGCTGCGTTTTTTTTATTCCTTTCAATTCGCTTTAGTTTGATAGGTTAGATGCTCATGTGTTAGGACGCCAATTTAATCCCTTAATTTTGTTAGATGCTTATGAGTTAGGATGCATTAATTTTCATTAGTTTAATTTAACACTTTAATTTGGTTCACTTTGCATTGCTTTTAAGTTAATTAAGTAGAGTGGCGTATATCTCCTCGTGTTCGACCCGTAGCTACGATTGACCCGTACGCTTGCGGTATTATTTTAACTCAAACAGAGTATTACGGTAACTTTGTTCAACAAGGGGAATATTAATTTCTTCCTCACAATGAATGAATCTAAATCACAATGTCCCATCTCTGATCAATAGAACAGAAGTCTTACTATGTTTTGAAATCAAATTCCTTGGTTTTAAGGAATTAAATATGGATTCTATTTGAAAAGTTTGTTTACCATATCCTGCTAAACAAATGTGACCGAAAGTGATAATTAATAAATATTAAATTACTAAATAAATACAACGCATAGAAAGCGATATATAATTTGACATTTGAGGATGCTTGTAAAATATGAACTTTTGATAATAAACTGATGAGGTAAACATGAAACCGCTATCATTGATTATTTTCATTAATACAAGTTACATTGTTGTTGTTGATGATGATGATAATAATGATGTCAATTACACCAAGAGATAGCATCAAATCCGACTGCAACCAGTTGGAACAAGGCAATCTGCTGGCAACTTCATTTGCCAGGGTGGATTAGGGGTTTGATTGCTGTGAAAGATCAAATACTATGATCTCTTGATCGTCTCTGAGTATATATTATCTTGAGTATAGCCTCATTATAAAAGACTTGGGACCCACATCTGAATGGGCCCCATCTGAAATGTAATCTCCCATTAGCATACCGTTCAATCCATAAGTTAAAAATGCCACTATGGCACGCTTAAAAATGCCATGTCTCATGTGGATGGATGATGTGGTAATTCTAATTATTAAATGTCTAAGGAGTGATTTGGATTCTAGGACATAGGTGTGTCACCTAGATATTCCTTTTTAGGTGATCCAATTAGAAAATCATAGCTACCAATTTAGCATTATCATTCCGTACTCTTACGTTCAGATTGTTTGCCTTCTTTTCATTTCATCATTAAATGCACCCAATATTCCTCGTACCCCCCTTAGCGTCTGATAAATCCACGTACCATCCCTGCTTTACCCCCTATTGCCAGATAGGTCCAAACTGTTAAGTACCACCGTTAAGTGCTAAAAACTTGACCATTTTATCCTTTGTTCCATTTTTATAAATTTAAAAAGACTTAATTACCCTCACTTAGGTATTGCCCTAACCTAAGTGGAAAAGACCATTTTACCCTTTGTTCTATTTTTATAAATATAAAAAGATCTAATTGCCCTCACTTATGTATTGCCCTAACCTAATTGAAAAAGACCATTTTACCCCCAACAACCTGTATCATGCTTCTTCTAGCTAAGATCGATACTCTCACCAGAACGGAGTAAAGCAAAGTGAGCAAACAGCTAGGGAAGTGGTAGCCTCGTGAAACCGTGAGATGTTTGAGAATCGAGGCTATGGAAACTTGATCATTGGGGGTGGGTGTCAATTACTCGGTTTGGTCAGGTTATGATGAGGTTCTGAATCAGTTTTGGAGTGAAATTGGGTAAAGTCCAAATCAAACTATTAACGGACTCTTATCGTGCTGTTATCGGTTAAGTTTTTATTTTACCCATATATATTAAGAAAACAAAAATACTGAAACTAATAGTTTGAATCGATTTTTTTTGGGTTTTCTTATGGTTTTGATGGTTTTGATAGGTCCAGCTCGTTTTAGGATCTATCAGTTACATAAAACCCCATCTCGAAAACCAAAATGATTGGAGTTCGATTCAATTCAGGCTGCAGAATCAATCGTTTTAATTCGATAGAGTAGCTAGGATCAATCACTTGTTTTAGGTTCAATTTTTCTTTTTTCTCTTTGATTTTACTCTTTTTTTTTAAAAAAATTCTTTTTGATTTTTTTTCTTTTGGAAGATTTTGTCGTCTCTTTCCCCTAAATTATATCTCTTTAATATAAGAAGGAAATCAGAAGGAGAAGAAGAAGGAGCAGAGAACGATGGAGCAGATAAGAACCAGAAGAAGGAATAAAGACGAAGCAGAAGAAGAAACAAAGAAGGGAATGTGAGTCGAAGCAGAAGAAGAGACAGAGAAGGAGCAAAGAAGAAAGAGCATAGAAGAAGTAGAAGAAGGAGAAGCTGAGAAGAAGTTACCTGCAGGCCTAGATCGTCGCCGGAGAAGGAAGGAAGTGGACGGAGCAGGGAGCAGGGAGCTGGACGCCTCGCTGGAGCAGCAGGTTCTCCTCCCAAGCTTTTCGTTTCTCTCTCCACTGGGTATGCAACGGTAATATTAGGTTGGGTTGGTTTTTAAGAACAAATAGTTGGGGGTAAAATGGTCTTTTCCAATTAGGTTAGGGCAATACATAAGTGAGAGCAATTAGGTATTTTCATATTTATAAAAATAGTCTTTTCCAATTAGGTTAGGACAATACCTAAGTGAGGGTAATTAAGTCTTTTCAGATTTATAAAAATGGAACAAAGGGTAAAATGATCAAGTTTTTAGCACTTAACGGTGGTACTTAACAGTTTGGACTTATCTGGCATTAGGGGGCTAAAGCAGGGGTGGTACGTGGAATATTGAGGGGTGGTACGTGGACTTATCAGACGCTTAGGGGGGTACGAGGAATATTGGATGCATTATAGGGGGTATATGTACTTTACCCTTAAAAAAAAAGATAAGGGATCGATGCCTTGTCACGCGGCCCTTGCACCAATGCGGGGGTGCCAATGAGAGCATGTGTAGGGCATCAATATTAACGGATTTTTTATTTCACAAGGGGAGGGGTAGATGGATGTATGATAATTTTAACTATTAAATATGTCTAAGTGGTCTCATTCCATCATTTAAAAGAAAAAGGACAAGGTCACAAGAGATCATTGCTTGGTCACATGGTCCTTGCATCAATGCGGGGGCCCATGAGACATCGATGAATTTTTTATTTTACATGGATACATTGCCAAGTAGGTGTCCTACCTACGTAAGATCCAAAAAACGTCCCCATTTTTTTTTAGACATAATATGTTAATATTTTAGTGAGGCATCTTGGATGAGTTTCTTACAAAAAAAAAAAAAAAAAATCAAATATGATCATCAAATCCCATTAGTAGGTTATTTCATTTTGTTGGTTTAGTTCATCCTTGGGGTGAAGTGTTCATCCTTTGTTACTAGAGTCCTTTTATGCTCTAATTTTTAATGGCATTCCCAAGATTCTATCAACTGTACCCATTCGTGCCCATATATTTGTGATATTCATCCTTTATCAAAACCCTAAAACATCTCTAGGAACGCCCACATGTATCACCACCACTTTCCTCGTAGCCACCGCCACCATCAAGTCTACTTCAAGGCTACTTCTTCAATTCTGATTTTTCAATACGGTTTCGATCATTGCTTTAATTGCACATATTATTGTTTAATCACTAGATCATTGTTTTGAGCCCTTAAATCACTGCTACCAATTTCTGTTTTCCATCTGGGTTTTCAAGTTTCCTAACTCCAACAGAAACCTCAATATGTCTCAAATCAGCCACGCATTGTAATCAAATTTTACTCTCATATTATCCCGTTAATTAGACCGTATCGACCGTGTTCAGCCCCAACCAGATTTGTTCCGACTATCAACTTTCTCTAATCTGGTTCTAATTCCTAACCTCTGTGGTTTCGGAATTCTTCTATGCTGCCCTATGAAAGAGAATTCCATCTATAAAGACTACAGAGTGATCTCGCAATTGAGGAATAAATAAGAAAAAAAAAGACCCTATAAAGAATCTAATCAGGTTTGTTCGAATTAGATGGATTTGTTGAGATTAGTAAAGATTTGACAAGAACGAGTATAACATAAAATCCTCAATGGACATTGAGAGCATGAGTTATGGATCGGTAGAAATGGGTAGGGATGATCAATTTATAATGAAAATTGATTTTATATCTTCTATTTTGAATCACGATTGCAAAGTTGCGAAGGAATAATATAGTCTTTCTATACTTGTTTGATAGAATCTAGAATGCGGGGGGAGAGTCATTACCCAAAACCCGGAGGGTTTGTCATTAGAGCATAATCGAGGAGGAATTTACTCTTTACTACTATTGATTGACAACAGATGCCATGAGAAAATATTTAACTTGTTTCGGTCTTCCGGAAATCTTACCATTTGAATGACAATAGGAACAAAGGTTGTTGTCCTCTCTCAATTCCCTTTTATGCTCTCTTTGCTCATCATAAAACGCCTGAAAGTAAAATAAAAAAATATTTTACTTTCCTTAAAAGTATTATATAGATTAGGCATAAAATGTGGACCCCATTTTATGATTTTATATCCCAAAAAAAAGTTTATTTCGTTTTTTTTTGTTTCTACTTATTTTCCACCAACACAAGTGGAGCTATAGAAATGTATTATTTTATAGAAAGAGATTTTATGCTCGTAAACTTAAAAATATAGGAGTCGTATTAACTCTTAGATGTTAGTAGGGATATTATGGTAACTTTGTTCAATAAGGGGAGTATTGATTTCTTGATTTTCTTCTCCATAATGAATGACTCTAAACCACAATGTCCCATCTCTGTTCATATGATTGGTGTGCTTATTTTATTTCCTTAGACTCGGTCTAGTTGTAAGGAAAGGAAGTGAATCAAGTCAATACTATAATGAAAAGTTTTGTAATTATTGTGTGACTAATTCCATAACGTTTCAAATATGATTATTAAATCTTACAGTATTTTGAAATCAAATTTCTTGGTTTTAAGGAATTAAATATGGATTCTATTTGAAAAATATGTTTACCATATCCTGATAAACAAATGCGGCCAAAAGTGATAATTAATGAATACTGCATTATTAAATAAATACAACGCATAGAAAGTGAAATATAATTTGACATTTGAGGATGCTTGTAAAATATGAACTTTTGATAATAATAAGTTGATGAGGTAAACATGAAACTGCAACATTTATTTATTTATTTTTTTTGGGTGCAATTCAAGAGCCAAATGGTCATCATGGCCTTACAAGGAGGCAAGAGGGGACCCACTAGGGGATCAAATATAGTACCAACAGGCTCTACTTTTTGAAAAATAATTAAATATAGACTAGGTGTCGCTGAGAAGACTTGAACCACCGATCAAGCTCCCGACACTGTTTCTCCAAAGGAGCAGCGACCCAACATGGGATACCCTTGATCGACAAACCGCAACATTGACGCATTAGGTAAAGAATGGAACTAAAGAAATGAGTGATCCATTGAATTTACCATCATTCACTCATTCTACTTATTAAAAGCACCTCACCAACTAAATCGTGTACTCGAATACAATAAAGTGATTGCCACTCTTAATAATTCATATATTATAATGATAAAAATATCTCAATAATAGATGAGCAAGAGAAGTGCATGCCTTGGTATCTACATGCATGAAATGGTTCGTCAAATAAAAAAAAGTGGGAAAAACGAGGAGAAAGTATGTCAAAAGAGAGAGATTGTGAAAGGGTTGTACACATTGATTGTGTGTATGCATAATGTGTCAATCTTGCGGTTTCATGTTTACCTCTCACATTTATTTTTTAATTATTATTTTTCTTATTTAAAAATAATAATATAATAATACACATAAGAAGGTCTAGTATACGTCCTAAAAACTATACTATAGATCAAAATAAGGATTAATGGAAAAAGATCAGGAGGGCCTACCACCCAGAATTCCATAGAACGCCGCTACCTGGTTGTGGCCCACGTGGCTTCTACTTGGAGATACAAAAGCACTTGAAAGTACCTCATTGTCCTTTTGAAAAGGACAAGATGCCGAGAATGGATCAGCTGCACGTACCAACATGTGAACTTACATGTGAGAGAGCCAATCACATTTTAATTTTGATAGGTGGTTGGCTCTCACATGTACGTTCACCTTTGGTACGTGCAGAGGAACCGAACTTCACAATACCACCCAAGATGATGTTTGGGTATACAGTTACACACTCTCAGTGACCAGCACACGTGTAGGCTCTAGAGGCACAGGCAGCGATCTCTTTGACTCTTTCCCATTTTTTTTTTCAAATAAAATGGGATTGAGAAATCTAGATTTACATTTGTAGGGCATATCCATTTTGTAATCTATTTTTTCCCATACACTAATTTTATTGTTTTTTTGGTAAGTTTTGAGTTTTTGATTGCATGAACATTCGTGAAATTTGGATCTATCATCCGTAAAATTGGGAGAAATTACAAGGAAATTGAATTAACTTTTAAAATAGAGTAGAAAAAAGCGATGAATTGCATGATTTTCAGTTCTGGTCCCCACGGAATCATGAGCTAGCTGATTGACCAGTGAGTGTGATTCAGAGGTTCAGAGAAGATTCATGGCTGAATCTCTCTAAAGATTACGTACGCAATTCGCTCATCTTCTCTTGTAACTTGTAGGTAGAAGCGCAACGGTGACGTTGGTGCTTACGGACTTGGCGGTAGAAAAGTGACGAAAAAAGTCCCCAAGGTGAGAGTGACAAGAGTTGCAGTGATTCTGTTCTTATCTGTTTTGACTGTTTCCGTTGCCAGCGCAGTCATTCGGTTCTCCTTCTGATTTTTATAGTTTTTTTTTTGGATTCTTGTCCTGTTCCTACTTCCTGCACGCAACTCGCAGCTTCGCCATAACAGTAAACACGACAAACTTATAAATAAATCTGCGACACTGTGAGGGAGCTTTCATTCATTTGTTCTTGTCCTCTAATTAATAAATGTGTAGTTATGGTAATGTCTTTTTCTTTTCCGTAATGTTTCCGTCTTACGAAGCTAACTAGTGCCGGTGAATCTGTTGATAGGTTCTACTCTGTTGACAATTTCGAATTGATTTCTCTTTTCCCTTTCGAATCAGGATATAGGCGGCGAGGCTTGACTCTGGACCTTAATTTGTTTGCTATTTATCTTCCCTTCAAAGTTCAAATGACTTCAAGAAGTCTCAGTGATCTAAAACTGTGAAACCCATCTCCAGTTCTTCGTGGAAGGTGTTGAACTCCCTTCCAATACCATCTCTGGGTTTGTTGGCTTGTTGCAAAGGAAGCTTATCGTATATTTTGAAAGTGCCATTCCTTCTTGAGCTAGTTGGTACCTTTTTGGTATTACTCCACTAATTGTTGCTCGAAAAACTTTATTTGCATGAATTTGTTTTGTTTTATTCCCCATTTATCTCTAATGAAAAGTCTCAGTTGGATTGCTGAAACTTCTGTGTAGATATTTTAAATGCAACCGAGAGTCAGGAGTTCGCAGTGTTTCTTCAGTTTTAGATCCTTGAAGTAATTTTTGAAACAATCAAGACAATCATTTTTAGATATTTTAAGACTATTGAACTCTGATTCTGCAACATTGTATTACCTCTAGTTATCTCTGATATATATATATTTTTTTAAAAGAGGGGTGGTGGTGTTCTACTTCTACCTGAAGGCAACCTCCTATCCTATGTTTCTTAATTACAATAATATATAAATTTTGCCTGGAGGGAGTTGAGCTCTCAAATTATATATTTTTCTTGACTGAAGATTCAAGATGCAATGCTATTCTTCTCAAGCTGCAATGCTATTTATCAGGGAACTCTAATAGAAAACATAATTATGCTTCTTTCCCTCTCAACACTGTTTAATCTTTAATTATTACTTTTCCTCAAGAAATCAAGGGCTTTCTCTTCCTATCTGGAATATTCATGTTTTAGATTGTTCATATAAGAAACTTATTTTATAAATTTTCTTGTATAGGAGTGGACACAGAAAACTCTTGAGATTAGCAAGGAATTCTCAGCATGGGGATTGTGGATCTCTTCATTACGGCATCAATTCCAGTGCTGAAGGTCCTATTAGTTACGGCACTTGGGTCCTTTCTCGCATTGGACCACATTAATATTATGGGAAATGATGCTAGGAAGCATATGAATAGAGTGAGTTCTAAGTTGCTGCATCTTTTTTTTTTTTTTTACAAGGTTGGATCTAGTCATTCAATATCTACTGAAAATTTGTTAAATTGGTAGTATAATTCATAAGTTCTGGTCTTCAAACTTTGTATCTCATGTTTGCAGTTTTTTCATGATTCATCCTTTGGGGGGGGGGGGGGTGCAAGAAGAAATATAACATGGGTGATCGGGGGTTTCTATCTGCAATAGTTTTGTTCCTCTAACAGAGAGTTATGGTGAAAAGATTGTCTTTCTTGTCCCTTCCAATGTTATATATGGTCTCACATATTTGTTCATATATGGACTAATCAAGATCATTCAAGCAGTGGACACCTCTTGGAACTGCATCTTGTAATGGTCCCGTCTCTGTGTGTGTGTGTGTGTGTATGGCTCAAGTGATTAAGATGTAATATCAACTTGATTTGTCTATGGATTTTCAACCAGGTAATGAACATCCTGGGTTAACTGACAGGCTTGCTACATCTAGTTTGAAATTCCAGGGCTTCTGTTTCTCTCTGTCTTTTTGTCTCTGTGACACATACCTTTGGCTCTTATCTCTCATCACCAATTAAACCAGAACAATTAGATCTAAAAGATTCTCTGACTACTGTGTTTAGCATCTACAATTTGGTGAAAATAGAATGAACTATGGACTAGTGAATCATAGAACAAGATTACATAAAACAATCCCAGGCCCAGCTGCTGAAGCCAGGTACCCTTTGATAGTGCCGTTTATTCTGACAAAGAATGAGTCCCATAATGCTGCAACCCATCCTCCATTTCAGAAGAACCTCTGCAGGGATTTGGTCAACTGGGTGAGCCCTTTAAAATGGGCTGATCAATTTTGTACTCCGTTGTTTCTTTTGCAACATGCAATTTCTGAACTGGCCTCAAACTAATGGTGATAAGGCTTCTGAGTTGTTTCTGTTGTTGTCTGATCTATTTAGGCAAGTTTGTAAAGTATGTCATATATCTTTTGGACTGCCAGAGTAAAAGATTTGAGTGAGGATTTTTGTTTTCTAATATTTGCACTTCTAAAATAGAATTTATTCTTCTTATTTGAAAGTTAATATACTTTACTGGTGAACAGGTTGCATTCTTCGTATTTTTTCCGGCTCTTGTGGCGTCAAACCTTGCCCAAACAATAACATATGAAAGCATGGTTAAGTTGTGAGTTTCTTCAAATCCTGTTTACAATGTCCATACAAGTCAAGATGAAACTTACAATGTCTGATTCACTTGGAGATGAATCTCTCTCTGATCATTTTTTAGTAGATGAATCTCTCTAATAATTTTTTGGTAATGCGTAGGTGGTTCCTTCCTATGAATATTTTTATGACATATCTCATTGGTTCAGTGCTTGGATGGTTGCTTTTAAAAATCAGTAGACCTCCTTCCCATTTAAGGGGCCTAATCTTTGGTTGCTGTGCTGCAGGTAAGTTTTTGTTTGATTTCTTAAATTTGTTTGTTGATTCTGTAGACTCACCCTGTAATTTAATACCATGTTGAGTTCCTCGGAACATGATTGAAAAGAAGAATTGGAAGGTTTTATTTATATATGTCCATTGCTGCCAGTGTTAGTGTAACAATTTAAGCTTCTCCAATTCAAGTGACTACTTGGTCCAAATTACTACGTTGATTTTGGTGCTAGAGAATCTTGAAGTTTGGCTATGTGAATGGTGAACTGTGTAGGGAGGACATGCCATACTGCCATTCTTTATTTTGTACAGTTGGATTACTGCATTTTGTGTCACCTCATCTTTTCCTCCCCTGATTGAAACAGGAAATATGGGGCCTATGCTTATCATCATCGTCCCAGCGGTCTGTAGAGAGAAAGGCAGCCCATTTGGAGCTCCTGATGTCTGCAGTACATATGGACTGTCTTATGCTTCAATTTCTATGGCGGTAGATTTCTTACATTTTTTAGATATAGCTTTCTGTGATTTAAATTTCCAAAAAATTGATTAGGGATGATAAGTATCTGCTTATTATGAATTATAAGAAGCTCACTTAACATGTGCATTTTAATTTTTGCTACTCTGAAAGGTTTCCAGTGACTAAATTGCTCACATGAGTGTAAAAGAGTAAACAACCTGTATACCATTTTGAAAGAAACTAGTAAGTAGAAAATCATGAAGAAAATAATACTAGTTTTTTTTTAATAATACTTGAAAATGATTCTAGTTCACCTAATGTTTTAATGGCACATTAGTTTGTATTTTTCCTAATTTCGTAATTCTTGTATCTTTGTAGTTTCTTAATATGATTTGTGTAAAATTAAGAATATTGATGGGCTATTGTGACTAACTGCAAAATAAGCTGGGTCCTGAGGCTGGTAATTGCAGGTTAATCAATTGGCCAAACTAAGAATGGTCTTGATCTGCCATGTCACCTCTACATGTGGCTAAAAGCCCTGTAACTGCAGGCTCCAAGTCCTGCAGAACAAAACAGAAAATCTTTGGCCAAAATAAGTTAGTTTTAATATTATTAAACTTCACTATATATTACTTTTGTCGGTTATTGTGTTCTTTAATTTTTAGTATTCTTTGTAAAGATATATAAGTGTTTATTGTGGTGGAGATCTCAAAATCTATTGTTATCCCCTCCCTTTCTACAATTAACAAGCCATCCTCTGCATTGACCAGCTGTTAGTTTGGTTGGACACCCTTTGGATGGGCATATCCTGCAGATTCTTACCAATTAGATAGTTTGAACTTTTGATGTATCAGCTGACTCTAGCCGCTAGTCCTAGTTTTTGTAGCCTTTGAAGTGTATTTCTTTACCAATGACTTTGTGAGCAGACAGTTAAGCAATGTGACCATTGGGCAATGACAAACTTAGAGGCGGCTAATTTTCTGTTCATTTCACAGTTGGGCCCGTGCATGTTATTAGGATCAAGGATAAAGAACTCATCTCTGTCACATCAAAAACCAAAATTTTGTAATTTCTTACTTTCTCCTCTTTCTACATACCCACCAATGCACATATACATATAGATCCATAGCAGAATGTACATAAAATATTTATAAATCATATGGAACAATAACTAAACTTGTGTGCTTCTTCTGGGAACTAAGTTTTTAGTATTCTTGCAGCCATTGACTCTAGGCAAACTTATTTCAGCCTTTGTTTTGGTTCTTCTTGTGATAATTCAGATTGGGGCCATTTATTTGTGGTCGTATGTGTACAATATTGTGCGGGTATATTCAAGTAAGGACATTGAAGGGATTGATGACTCTACAAGTAAATCTATAGAAGAAACTTCAAAGGTACTCAATGGGAGTTGCACAGAACCACTACTGTCAAAGGATTTACCAGTCTTGGAGAACCATGCGGACCATTTTACACTTCCATGCACTTCATTGGATGCAAGATTACAGGTTATTTCCTGCTTTACCATTATTACAATGAATTCCCCTTTCCCTCCCTCTCCCCCTTCTTTTTTTTTTTCCCTTTTCTTCTTTCCTTTCCTCCGTTGATGTTTGTGTCCATGTTGACTCGAGGAGCATCCTGCCTTGGGAGGATGGTGGTAGCAAGAAGGATCAATCTAGATTGATCCTTCTCATTATCAAGGAGGTTTCAAAATGTGTGGCAACTGTAAATTACTTTTTTTGTTTACCTATGTACTTGGGTGATAGGTTTGCATCCCCGAGCAATCTAAGGTGACCAATGGGTCTGACATATTTCCACTTAGTTGCCATTCAACATGTATTTCGTATATTAGCCATGAAACCCTCTCCCTATGCTTACTGTCAGCCATTAGTGCAATGTCATTTGTTAAAACAGTACCTTATTCTTTGGACACATTTGAACTTAAAGTTTGACATTTAATGGCTGGTATTAAGGAAAAATATGATAAATGATAGGCCGTGTATCTGAGGACGGTAAACCAAACATGTGATCAATCAATAGCGTCCCCTACCTGATAGATGGCCACAATCAACCTCATCATCCTTCTGCATGGCTGAAACAAGAGCAGTCACCTGGTAAATGAATAGGAAATGTTATAAAGAAAATGGAAGTCAGAACTCAGAATCAGATATCCTTAAAATTTACTGTTTCAGAAGTCAACTTCTAATTTTGGTAAGAAATTTTAAGTAAGAAATTACCAAATCTAAACAACTTTTCAATGGGGTCTTCAGTCTTCCCATTGATAATAAAGATATTTGCTTGATCCATACTATATTATTAACAGAACTCATCCTTCTATGTTTCCGATCATTCTACTCATGATTCTGATGAACACTAGATTTAGAAAACATGGAATTCTGGACTCTGGAAAGGCTAATGTTACATTCCACTGAAAACCCAGTCAAGCATCACTCTAACCCATTTCTTGGAGAGAATATTGAAACGGGAAGTTCGATTTGGGTTGTTCATGATTGGATAAATGCAAATATAATTAAAATAAATATGCACGTTTCCACTCTATTTTTCAATATTACATGATCAATCATGACGAGGTTGGGAGAGATAATTGAATTGCATTTTTTTTCCATGTTTTATGACAGGTTCCAATTTCAGTTAAGTTTAGACAATATTTAAAGATGCTTTCTGAAAAGATCGACTTGAAGACATTATTGGCACCTTCTACCATTGCAGCGGTATGCTTATCATGCTTAACATTTTTATTCAGTAACTTGTTGGCTTTATCTTTTGAATAAAAATACTTTTGACTTCAGACTTATTTTAGATTCCTCCTTTTCTATTCTCTTCTGCTTACTCTGGTTTATGTAGAGTTCCTTTTTAAACAAGATTTCATCATAAATTAAAGAAAATGCAAGTGAAAACATCTTCATGAATGTTCCAATGACTGAACTTCTTTATTTATTCTTTGTAGATTGTTGGGTTTGTTATCGGAGTAGTCCCTCAAATCCGATGGCTAATGATTGGTGAAGGTGCTCCTCTTCGTGTCATTGAAGATTCAGCCTCTTTGCTTGGGTATACAGCCTACTGAATACTCAGGACTTAGATCCTCATATATACTTTTCTTCAGCTTTAGATTACTCATGGTTAAGCTCTAAGATCATATCTGTTCAGTTTAAATTTGCAATCGACATAACTCTAAAGAATCCCCCTTCCCCCCCCCCCCCTCTCCCACACACACAAAAAAATAAAATTAAAAATGAAGTACAATAGACCACTTGTCTTCATTGCTCATACCAATCTAATTCCATGTTTTGTCATAACTTGGATGACACAAATATTTGTGCACCTGATAAGTCAGAAATCATTGTTATTCATTTCACTCTCATTTCGGTTTGCAGTGAGGGAGCCATCCCAGCTATCATCTTGATAATGGGAGCAAACCTTCTTAGAGGTAATAACTGATTTTGATATTGAACTTTCCGTGGATATTAAGGGAGACAGGTTCTTGGTGAATCTTTTTCCAACTCTTTTAAAGTAAGATATTTTCTGACACTTACACTGTCATTCAGGTTTAAAGGGGTCAGATATTCATGCATCCCTTATCGTTGGGATCATTGTAGTTCGTTATATTATACTCCCAGTGTTGGGTATCTTCATTATTAAGGGAGCATTACATTTTGGCCTGGTGCACCCAGATCCATTGTATATGTTTATTCTTCATCTTCAATTTGCAGTCCCGCCAGCAATGAACATAGGTATGCCGATTTATTATTATCGTCCAAACTGCCAAATCTTGTGTGCTTCCATCTTCTTTTGTCATCTTTACCTTTCTCTCTGTGTTTTGTGTCTGTCAATGAATGGGATGATCTTTCTGATAAAAATTAAAAGTAGTCCAGTTCTCTTCTTCTTCTTTTCTCTTGCCCCTCCCTCCCTTTTTTTGGTGGGTTGGGGGGGGGGGGGGAAAGAGGGGGAGGGGCGAGGAACAGTCCCAAATATTTTCTTAGGATCAGTAAATTTTGAGCTCCATATGCACCTCAGAGTTTTGATAATTTAGAGTGACTCAGGATGGTATTGTAGGGATTTGACAATCATATTAAATGTTTTTATGGCTTAGGAGCAAGGGTCGGATTTTTAGAATCCTAACATTAGATCAGCTTCTGTACTAGGAACTCAAAGGTTAGGACTGACCAAACATGCATATTGCAAATTGATAACACACACAGTAGGATGCTCATTTGGAAGTCGCAGCATGCTCAAGTCCAGTTTTCTGTGCACTAAATAGTAACTGAATGCCAGAGCATACTACCATTGAACTACTGTATTAAAAGAAAAAAAAAGAGAAGGAAATTACACCTGAGGTTGCTAATGTTAGGGGTTTCGAGGGGTTAACTTTGAACACTTGACATTTGGGGTGCTTGAGCACAAATGGTGTTACTCTAAACTGATGAAGAAAGACCAAACTACCAATATTGTTCTACATCTTTTGAATAATACCAACTGAAAGGATACAATTCAACCATCATGTTTTAGCATTTTTAAATATGGCAAGATTGATGGTTTAATCTGGTTTAAGATTAAACCATCAAAAGCTTATGAAAGATTCTAATTGGAAGATCATTATTCAACCATCATGGTTTAATATATATATAAACTGTTGAATTTGGATCATGGTTGTTCATCTAGCAATTTAAATCATGGCAAACACGATGGTATAGCCTGATCTAAGATAAGACCATCAATTGCTTCTAAAATATTTTAACTAGAAGCATGCCATTCAATATCGTAGTTTAGAATTATTTTGGCCTTTGATTTTGATTATGAAATCATGATTACACATGATGGTACCATTTGATCTATGATTAGATGATCTGAAGTAGCTGATCATGCAATCAATGATTCAATCATGTCACGAAGGTTCAAATGAATGATTTCAATAGTCATAACCGATGTAATGAAAATTAGTGGCAGTTATGATTTAAAATGCTAAATGAATGACCATAATCCAACTCAAAGCTTAAAATGCTAAATTATGATAATAACCTATATATTTTCAATTGGTAACTTTCAAAAGTTATAGAGCTTGGGTTTGTTTTTTTCATAAACTTATATTGGGGTTTTCTGGTAAAAATGATTGAACAAGGGATCGTCGGCTCACGATTTTGGGCGTTAGAAATAAGAGTATCATCCTTCTTGAAAAGGACTGAGTTTTCTATATTGTGGGTATAGAGGTAATCTCCACATCCACTCCCATTAGTACCATCAGATTGCATTAGGGAGGGATAATTTTGACTTCATCAATTGGAGCTGGGATTGTAATAATAACTCAAGAATCTAATCACATGATCACATCACTAGTAAAGAAGAGATTTCTCAACTCCACCAATGATGGAAAAGTTTTATCTTCCTGAAAAAGCTACATTCAAGCGTGTCTGAAAGTAGGGAGAATGTTCTTTGTGTTGCGCCCAGGCACATGGGCAGCCTGTGCAGGGGGGTAGGGTGGTCATTGCGCCCATCTCCATGTGCCTGGGCGCAGCCTGCGCTGCGGCATAGAGAACAGCCCCCCCTAAAAGTATTTGGCTAAAACTGTTGGTCAAGAATCAGATGATTTAGGTTAGTGTTTTATATGGGAAGCTGTGAAGAGGGAAATAAGGTGTCCTTAAAAAAATGCAAATTGGACTGAGTTACTCTACACCATGGGTGTGGAGGGAATCTCCACATCCACTCCCATTGGTACCATACTACCATTGTGTAGTGTTGGGGTGGGGCATTTTCGATTTCGTCAATAGGGTGTAGGAATGTAATGTTGACTCAAAATTCCAATCACAACATCAATGAAGAAGAGATTTCTCTAATCCACGGGTATTAATTCAAATTTTAAATCATGTTCTTCCTGGGTTCTGATTTGAATTTTTATGAAATTGACAGGAACAATAACCCAATTATTCGGTTCTGGTGAGAGAGAATGCTCTGTTATTCTGCTATGGGCCTATGGATTGGCTTCGGTTTCACTCACCCTTTGGTCAACCTACTTTATGTGGCTTGCGGCTTGATATTGCTTCTTCCGGCCTATCGGGTGATTCGAATGGCAAGGAACTCCCGTTTCATCAATACAAATTGATGATGATGCCTGCCAATTGCACCATGAGATAGCACAGAATCCAACTGCAACAATTTGGGCAACTTCATTTTCCAAAAGGGGAGGAAAGGTGCTTAGGGTATTGATTTGCTGTGATAGATGAAACAGTCCTATGGTTATATAAATTATTATCTTGAATTGAATATGTCTTCATTATAGTCAATATAATGTAATGCAACAACCTATAGGAGTCAAAAAATGAGTTTTTTCATTCCAACCAGTTGATTACAATCAACACCTTTACAAACAGTGTGGTAAATAAACATGTGTTTATGATAAGAAAAAGGAGAAAGTTTTTTTTCACCATTGGTGAGGGAAACACCCACCAATCTCTCGTCATCGTATAGGAAGATGTTTTATAATGACTTTTGGATGTTGGTAGTGGGTATTATAATAATAATTTTGTTCATGAGAATATTAATGCATTTTTCACGGTGGATGGCTCCAGATCATGATATCCAATCTCTGGTCAGCCAACCCGAAAACCTTTTTTTTTCCTTCTTTTGTGTATCATTTGACCAAAAGTTAGCTGGTCAATAAAGCAAATAAAGCAAATATTGATTGGACCCAAATGATAAAAATCAAGAAGATAAAAACAAAAGGTTTCACATGGTTAGTATGCTTTAATATTGCATTACTAAAATAAATACAACACATAGAAAGTGATATATAATTTGACATTTGGGTTTGTGATTCAATGGACCACTCATTAAAAATACCTCACCAACTAAATAACAAATTGGAGGCCATAAAGTGATTGTGACTCCAACACCATAAGATAAAAACATTTTAATAATTAAGGAAAAAGAACGTTGGTCGTGTGTGGCTTCTACGTGTCGACATAGGGCCACACAAAATGATCGTTGTATACCTATGAAAAGGTAGAAATCCTTAAGGGTGTGATAATCATTTCACATGGTCCTGTGTCTAGGTGCAAGAACCGTGCTTGATTAGGTAGTGGTCTCTTTCCCTAATAAATTAATATGATAATTTCAATGCCTTGATTGCACATCATTATAAACTATGGATGAAAATAACAAGGTATCCACATTTTCATATTGTATATTTATGTCTATGAATTTTTGTTGGGGAAAAGTTTTCCTTTTCTTATAGAGAAGGATTCACCTATGAATCTAGGCATCATTACTCTCTTAAATTTTTTATCTTTTATTTTTTTTGATAAAGAGATTTTATTAACGTTGGAACATTGTTCCAACCGAATCAGTATACAAGAGGAGGTTGATAGAAGGGGGGAGGGGGAGAAAGAACCAAAACATGTGGTCTTGAAGAATGAGAAGCATTCTGATAATCGACGTAATCCTCCATGGAATAGCCTCAGCCGCCTTGTTTAAGATGTTAATGACGAGAAGGTTGTCACTCTCAATCAGTACTCCCTTACTTGTTAAAGCTTTGAATCATTTCTACTCCATAATGATACCCATCTCATCTCCATTAATGTCATTGGCCATGGGTTGAGAAAAACTATCCTTCGAGTGAATTCTTGACTTGAGTTGTCAATGGAACAGTAAGCTTCATGGGTGATCCTCTATTGCCGAGCTGCCCGGCAGGACTTTGCAGCTTAGACACAGTGAGACATGTAATGATTGCCTTACCCCCATTCGGGCAAAGCGTTTGGGAAGGGGTAAGGTGATCACTGCACACCTCATTGTGTCTGGGTTGCACGGTCTTGCCGGGCAGCTCGACAGTAGAAGATCTGGATTGGCTTTCTGGTGATGACTCTGCAACATTACGTACCCAATTCGTGAACATGTGAAATGACTCAAATACCCCTGTTTTTACTGGACTAGATCCTCAACCTCCCGCCACGGCTGGAGGTGAGCCGAATTCCTAAACGATCAACTAGTCTTCCCTTCTCCAGTTCTTTTGGCAGAAGTCCAACGATGATTTGTTGGGCTAACACAATAGAAAAAACCAAGAACACGCAAAATCGTGTAGTAAATTCAGAATCCAAAAACCCATGAAATTCAATTAAAAAATTGCAGTTGTTCTGTCCTTCCAAGTTCCATCTGTTTAAAGTTGCTCTGGCGCAGTCATTTCGGTGCCCTCCTCTGATTATTATAGTAAAATCGTTTTGGCTTCTTGCTCAGTTCCTGCAAAGCAACTCGTCACTTTGCTATTTATACCCAAAAAAGAAGAATAAAATCGTCGCTTTCCCATAACAGTCAACACGACAAAATTATAAATTCCTCACTTGGTAGTCGGTTCTATCATCTAATTAATTAATGGAGTAATCGTATTCAGGTTGTGTCGTACGAAGCTTACTGGTGCGGGTGAATCTGTCTATAGGTTCTACTCTTCGTTAACAATGACGTTTTGGTTTCTCTTTCCTCCTCTCAATCAGGATATACATTATCTTCACCTTCTTCAATGTTCAAACGACTTCAAGGACTTCGGTGTACGTCTCAGTGATCTACCCACCGAGAAACCCATCTCGAGTTCTGCGCGGAAGAACTCGAGGGCTTTGTTGTCTTGGTGCAGAGAAGAGGCGAAGCTTATCATATATTTTCAAAGGGCAATCATTTCTTGAGTCAGTTGGTAACTTTTTTGGTCTTAAACTCCCGTAATTGTTGTTCGACAGTCTTTATTTGCATGAATTCGATTACATGAAGTCGTTGCCCAATTATGACTTTTGATTGAGCAGGACTTGCTCTCAAGATTCATTCAAATGATATTGATAAATTTGAAATTGATTCGGCTGTTTTCTTGCAAGTTTAGATTTAAATTTAATGAGTCCCAGTTGGATTACTGAAACTTCTGTTTCGGTATCTTAAACGTAACCGAGAATCAGGGATTTGGAGTCTTTCTTTCTTCAGTTTTAGATATTTTATTTAAGTAATGACGGTCGATTTAGATCTTTTAAGACCATCCAACTCTTCTTCTGCAGCAGAATTATATTACCTCTAGTTATCTCTGATTAAAAAGGAGGGTCTGGTGGTGTTCTACTTCTACCTAAGGGCAACCTCCTATGTTTCTTAATTACAATATAAATTTTCCCAAGGGAGGGAGTTGAGCTATCAAATTATATATTTTTCTTAACTGAAGATTGGTGGTGCAATGCTGTTCTTCGCAAGCTGCCATTCAGTTTATCAGAGAACTCTAATAGAAAACATAATTATGCTTCTTCCCCTCTCAACCCTGTTTAATCGTTAATTATTATTTTTCCTCAAATAAATCAAGCGCATTCTCTTCCTAGCTGGAATATTCATGTTGTGTGCTTTTGGGGTTTTAGATTGTGCATGATAAGAAACTTATGACCCTCCCCAGACCTGGCAGGGGCGTCGTGCACTGGGTACGCACTTTTTTTTTTTTTGTTGTAATAAAGAACTTATTTTGTAAATTTTCTTGTATAGGATTGGACAGATAAAACTCTTTAGATTTGTAAGGAATTCTCAGCATGGGGATTTTGGATCTCTTCATTACGGCATCAATTCCAGTGCTGAAGGTCCTATTAGTTACGCTTCTTGGGTCCTTTCTTGCATTGGACCGCATTAATATTTTGGGAGAGGATGCAAGGAAGCATATGAATAGAGTGAGTTCTTAGTTCCTGCATCATATATATTTTTTTACAAGGTTGCATCTAGTCGTTCAATAATTCTACTGAAAAACTGATAAATTGGTAGTATAATTCATAAGTTCTGGTCTTCAATCTCTGTATCTCAACATTTGCAGCTTATTCATCCTGGGGGGGGGGGGGTTGCAAGAAGAAATATAACATGGATCATGGGGGGTTTCTATCTGCAATTAATTTTGTTCCTCTAACATAAACTTGGGGTGAAGATATTGTCTTTCTTGTCCCTTCCAAATTCCAATGTTATATGTGGTCTCATATATTTGTTCATCTATGGACTATTCAAGATCATTCAAGCAGTGGACCACCTCTTGGAATTGCATTTTGTAATCACACACACACACACATCCCTGCTTGCATGATGTGTGAATGATTAAGATTAAGTATCAACTTGATTTGTCCATGGATTTCAACCAAGTAATAAACATCCTGGGATAACTGACAGGCTTGCTACATCTAGTTTGAAATTCCAGGACTTCCCTTTGTCCCTCTCTCTCTCTCTCTGTCCTTTTGTCTGCCTGTGACACATACCTTTGGCTCCAAATTCTCATCACCAATTAAACAACGACAATTAGATATAGAAGATTTTCTAACTACTATGTTTAGCATCTACAATTTGGTGAAAATAGAATGAAATATGGACTTGTTACATAAAACAATCCCAGGCCCCAGCTGCTGAAGCCAGTACCCTTTGGTTGTGCCACTTATTCTGCCAAAGAATGAGCCCCATAATGCTGCAACCCTTTTTCCATTTTAGAAAAACCTCTGTGCAGGGGTGAACTGATTGAACCCTTTAAACTGGGTTGATCAACTTTGTCCTCCATTGTTCCTTTTGCAACATGCAATTTCAGAACTGGTGTCAAACTAATGGTGATAAGGCTTATGAGTTGTTTCTTCATCCGAGCTATGTAGGTAAGTTTGTAAAGTATCAGTCATATTCCCCAGCTGTTTGAATTTGATAGACGAGAGAAGATTGCTGCAGGGAACCACTGTACAATTATTGGGCCAATGTTTGAGGAACCTATTTTAACTTGAACATAGTCTTTTGTAGTGTCTGAGATAGATTTGTGTGGGGATTTTTGTTTCTGATACCTTCACTTCTAAAATAGATTGATACTTTTTATTTGAAAGCTAATTAACTTTCCTTGTGAACAGGTTGTGTTCTTCGTATTTTTTCCGGCACTTGTGGCTGCCGACCTTGCAAAAACAATAACATATGAAAGCATGATTAAGTTGTGAGTTTCTTCTGATCCTGTTTACAACTTCCATACAAGTTAAGATGAAACTTACTATGTCTGATTCACTTGTAGATGGATCTCTCTCTCTCTCTCTGATAATTTTTGGTAATGTGTAGGTGGTTTGTTCCTTTAAATGTTTTAATTACATATCTCCTTGGTTCCGCACTTGGATGGGTGCTTATACAAATCAGTAGACCTCCTTCGCATCTAAGGGGCCTTATCTTGGGTTGCTGTGCTGCAGGTAATTTTTTGTATGATTCCTTAAATTTTTCTGTTAATTCTGTATACTCACCCATGTGATTTAATCCCATGTTGAGTTCCTCGGAACATGATTAAACAGAAGAATTGGAAGGTTTTATTTGTATGTCCATTGCTACCAGTGTTCGTGTACAATTTTGGGATTCTCCAATTCAAGTGACTACTTGATTTTGGGGCTATAGAATCTTGAAGTTTAGCACTGCAACCACCTATGTCTGCTATGTGAATGGTGAACTGTGTGGGTAGGGCATGCCATGCTGCCAGTCATTATGAAATTTTTGTCCCGTTGGATTACTACATTGTGTGCCACCTCATATTTTTTCCACCCCCCCCCCTCTGATTGAAACAGGAAATATGGGGCCTATGTTTATGATCATCATCCCAGCAGTCTGTAGTGAGAAAGGCAGCCCATTTGGAGATCCTGATGTCTGTAATACAAATGGACTGGCTTATTCTTCACTTTCTATGGCGGTAAATTTCTTACAATTCTTAGAAATAGCTTTCTGGGATTTAAATTTCCAAAATTTGATTCGGGATGATAAGTGTATAATTATTATGAAATATACGAAGCTCACCTAACATGTGTTCTTTGATATTGCAACTCTGAAAGGTTTCCAATGACAAAGTTGCTCATATGAGTGTAAAAGAGTGAACAATCTGTATAGCATTCTGAAAGAAACTAAATCGTGAAGAAAATAGAGCTAGTTCTTTCTTTAATAATACTAGAGAATGATTCTAGTTCGCCTAATGTTTCAATGGTGCATTAGTTGTATTATATTTTTTCCCTAATTTCGTAATTTTTATATCTTTCTATTTCTTACTTTATTTTATGTAAAAATAAGAATATCGATGGGCTATTATGATGAGAAGTGCAAAATGAGGTGGGTCACAAGGCTGGTGACTGAAATTGACAAGAGAGTTGTAGATGTGGCTAATCTACACGATCCCTGAAATAAGAATGGTCTTGATCTGCCATGTCACCTCTACATATGGCTAAAAGCCCTGTAACTATAGGCTCTAAGTCTTCCAGCACCAAAACAGATAATCTTTGGCAAAAATAAGTGAAATTAATAATTTATTGAACTTTTACTATCTATTACTCTTTATTGACTAATGATGTGTTCTATAATTTGTACTATCCTTGGTAAAGATGTAGAAAATGCTTATTGTTGTGAAGATCTCAAAATCTTTTGTTATCCCCTCCCTTTATACAATTAGCAAGTTATCCTCTTCATTGACCAGCTGTTCATTTGGTTGGACACCCTTTGGATGGGTATAACCTGCAGATTCTTACCAATTAGAAAGTTTGAACTTTTGATGTATCAGCTGACTCTAGCCACCTCTCCTATTTTTTGTGGGCATTGAAAATTTCTTTTCCTATAACTTTGTGACCAGACAGTTAAGCAACATGACCACTGGGCATTGACAAGCTTAAAGATGGCTGATTTGACATTCATTTCATAGTTGGGCCAATGCATTTTATTAGGATCAAGGAGAAGTAACTCGTGTCTGTCACATCAAAAACCAAAATTTTGTAATTTCTTACTTTCTTCTCTTTCTACATACCCACAAATGCACATATGCATACCGATCCATAACAGAAGACATTTGAAAATCATTTCATTGTTATAATGTACATCGAATGTATACATAAATCATATGGATCAGTAACTAAATTTGTGTGTATCCAGAAACTAAATTTGGTAGTATTCTTGCAGCCGTTGACTCCAGCCAAACTCATTTCAACCTGTGTTTTGGTTCTTATTGTGATAATTCAGATTGGAGCCATTTTTTTGTGGTCGTATGTGTACAATCTTGTGCGGGTATCTTCAAGTAAGTCCACTGAAGGGATTGATGACTCCACAAGTAACTTCTCAGAAGAACCTTCGAGGGTACTCAATGGGAGTAGCTCAGAGCCACTACTTTCAAAGGATTTACCAGTCTCGGAGAACCGGGTAGACCATTTTGCACTGCCATGCACCTCATTAGGGGCAAGGCAACAGGTTATTTCCTGCTTTACCATTACTACAATGAATTTCCCTTTCCCCTCTCTCTTTTCCCTTTTATTTTTTTCTTTCCTGTCCTTCACCTGATGTTTGTGTCCATGTTGACTCAAGGAGCATCCCGCCTTGGGAGGGGTTGGTAACAAAAAAGATCAATCTAGTTGATCCTTCTCGTTATCAAGGAGGTTTCAAAATGTGTGGAAACTGTAAATTAATTTTTTTGTTTACCCATGTACTTGGGTAACAACTCAGCCTTATCCCAACTAAATGGGGTTGGCAACATGGATCCTTTCAAAACAAAGTAGGGAAAACTGAGATCCACACAAAGGGAAAGGAAAGTATGAGGAATGAAGAATAAAAATGAAGAAATGAGATAAGAAAAGTAAGAAATGGAAAATGAAAAAATGTACTTGGGTAACAGGTTTGCATTTCAGAGCAATCTAGGTGACCAATGAGTCTGACGTATTTCTTCTTAGTTGGCATCCCACATAATACAGTAAATGAATAGGAGATGTTAGAAAGAAAATGAAACTCAGAATCAGTTGTATCCTTAAAATTTATTGTTTCAGAACTCACCTTCTAACTTTGAAGGGAAATTTTAAGTAAGACATTACCAAATCTAAACAACTGTTCAATGGGGTCTTCGGTCTCCCCATTGATAACAAAGTTATTTTCTAGACCGGTGCTATATTATTAAAGAACCCATTCTCTATGTTTCTGATCATTCTACTCATGATTCCAAGGAACACTAGATATATAAAACATGGAATCTGGACTCGGGAAAGGCAACTGTTACAGTCCATTGAAAACCCAGTCAGGCACTACTCTAACCTATTTCTTGGAGAGAAAATTGGTACGAGAAGTTAGATTTGTGTTGTTCGTGATTGGATATATGCAAAGATAGCTCCTGGAGTTTAACAGCAATATGCACATTTCCACTCAAGTTTCCAGTATTACATGATCAATCATGACAAGGTTGGGAGAGATAATTGAATTGAATTTTTTTCGCATTTTTTATGACAGGTTCCGATTTCAGTTAAGTTTGGACAATATTTAAAGATGTTTTCTGAAAAGCTCAGCTTGAAGACATTATTGGTACCTTCTACCATTGCAGCGGTATGATTATCATGCTTAATGTTTTTCTTCAGTAGCTAGTTGTTTTCTTGAACAGAGATTGATTACTGCTAGTATAGACTCAAGTAGCTTATACATATAGCAAGATGCATGAGTTAGGCTAAGTACCACCTAAAAGATCTTTTGGTTCAAAGTAGGCCTGGTCAGATAGCTATCCATTGGTGTTGTATAGGAGGAAAGTTTTGGAAGTTCCTCCTATCAGGGAGTATCATATCCAACTTATAGGAACATATGCCACATTTCATCCTAAACAACAAGAAGTAATATGTAAAATATGTATTGAGGGACATCTATCCTTTTAGTAGGACATGAATTTGTATAAAAAACACTTTGACTTCAGACTTATTCTAGATTCCCCGCCTTTCTTCACTTATTCTTACTTACGGTTTATTAGAGTTCCTTTTTAAACAAGATTTCATCGTGAATGAATGAAAATGCAACTGAAAATGTCTTCATGACTGTTCCACTGACTAAACTTCTTTATTTATTCTATGTAGATTGTTGGGTTTTTTGTCGGAGCAGTCCCTCAAATCCAAAGGCTAATGATTGGTGAAAATGCTCCTCTTCGTGTCATTGAAGATTCAGTTTCTTTGCTTGGGTATACAGCCTACTGAAAACTCATTCCTAAGATCCTCATATAAAAGTTTCTTCTGGTTTAGATTACTCATGCCTAAGCTCTAAGATCATATCTGTTCAGTTTAAATTTGCAATCGGCATAACTCCGAAGAATTCCCCCAACTCACCCTCCTCCCGAAAAAAATGTATCAGAGAATTTCTGCCCTTGGCTCCTTGATGCTAAACTGTACACATTCCCAACTTATCACCTTGTCAAGATCATTTCATGGATGTCCAACTCTTAGAAAGATGGTGTTTGAAAAATCTGTAAACTATATAGCTGGTTCTACATTAAGTGAGGAAGATATATTTTTTATTTTGGGTATTGTATTTTTCACACATGGTTGGATGTTATATAAATCGTTTTCTAAAAATTTTTAAAGGCTCTTTTGTTTCAATGTCAACAAATGGTGTTTTGAGTTCAATCTCTATTACTAGTATCTATGGGGAAATTCTAAATTTCATACTGTGCCTCATTTCACTTATTTTCAAACTACTAAACCATCTTTGAATGAAGTTTTCAATGGTAATTTTTTCATGTCCATTAAGGAACTACAGATTTTATGCCCCTTAATGCTATACCCAGTGGATGACTGACCCATTGATCATTCCAGACTTGAGGACATTGTGTACATGCAATGCTCAAATGGATGGCGGTTGAACAGCTATACGAGCTGGAGATCCTGATGCTTCTAATCATGTAATGGTTATTTTTCAAACCACTAAAGCACCTTTCAGGTCCATACTCCTATTCTTGAATGGATGGCTAAACCCTATTGAATGGTTTTGGTGCTATGTTCTATCTGAGCTAGGCAGACCTCTTGCTTCATTGTTCACACCAGTCTGATTCCATGTTTTGTCATGTGTAACTTGGATTACACAAATATTTGTGCAACTGATTAATAAGTCAGAAATCATTGTTATTCACGCCTTTCCCATTTTGGTTTGCAGTGAGGGAGCCATCCCGGCTATCACCTTGATAATGGGAGGAAACCTTCTTAGAGGTAATAACTGATTTTGATATTGAACTTTCTGTGGATTTTAAGGGAGATAGTTTCTTGGTGAATTTTTGTCCAATTCTGTTAAAGCAAGATTTTTTCTGACACTTGCATTGCCATTCAGGTTTAAAAGGATCGGATGTTCATGCATCCCTTCTTGTTGGGATCATAGTAGTTCGTTATATTGCATTCCCGCTGTTGGGCATCCTCATTATTAAAGGGGCATTGCATTTTGGCCTGGTGCACCCAGATCCATTGTATATGTTTTTTCTTCTTCTTCACTTTGCAGTCCCGCCAGCATTGAACATAGGTATGCCAATTTATTATCATTCAAGCTGCCAACTCTAGTGTGCATCTTCTTTTGTCATCAACCTTGTTCTCTGGTGTTTGTCTGTAAATGGGAAGGTCTGATTAAAATTTCAAGGGAGTGTCTGAATGACACTTCTATAGGTGTTTACAACTTGACACCTTTTAATTGCCCCTTTTCTTATTCTTAAAAGGTTTTTAAGATGGGAGTATAAAAGGGTTTTCAAAAATATGTGACATATCATTATGCCATTATCAAAAAGTTTTAGTGTCATGCACATTATTCTAGTACCCATATGAAATGACACTATTACCCTCATTGGAAAGAAAATTGTGTCATACTAAAACGGCTTCTAAGTAAGGTTGCAAATTATTTTGACACCTTGAGGGGTGTCAATAAGAAAATCCCAAATCTAAAAGTCCATTGTCAGCTTATTCCAGTTCTGTCCCTCCCTCTTTTTTTTTCCGCCGGGGGGGGGGGGGGGGGTGTGGATTAATAGCCATATATTTTCCTAGGATCAGTAAATTCAGAGCTCCATGTGCACATTGGAGTTCTGATCATTTAGAGTGACTCGGGATTAGATTGTAGGGATTCCACAATCATATTAAATGCTTTTTATGGCTTAGGAAGCAGGGGTCAGACTTTTAGAATCGTAACATTAGATCGGTTTCCATACTAGGAACATCAAACATGCATATTGCAATTTGATAACAAAAACAGCAGGATGCTCATTTGGAAGTCGCAGCATGCTTAATTCTAGTTTTCTGTGCATTAATAGTAACTGAACACCAGAGCACTACTATTGAACTACTGTATGGAAAAGGGATGGGGGGGGGGGGGGGAAGGAAAATTACTCCATAGGTTCCTAACATTAGGGGTTACTTAATATTCAAGCACAAATGGTATTGGCCTAAACTGATGCTAAAATAACCAACTACTGACTTATCTTTTAAACGATACCAACTAAAAGGATACAAATATACAATTCAACCATCATGTTTTAACATTTTTATACTTTTGAAATTTTTGCTGACCCCATTAGTTGGGATAAGGCTGAGTTGTTGTTGTATACTTTTGAAACTTTTGTACTAGATCATGGTCATTCATTTAGCATTTTCAATCATGGTAAACATCAAAAGCATATGAAAGATTCTAATTGGAAGGACATGATTTAACCATCTTGTTTTAGCTTGTTTAAATACTTGATTTGGATCAAGTCCATTCATCTAGCATTTTAAATCATGATGAACACGATTTTATGGTCTGATTTAAGATATAAGACCATTAAAAGCTTCTAAAAGATTTTAATAAAAAGCATGCCATTCAATCGCATAATTTAAAATTTTTTCAGGCTTTGATTTTGATCATGATAAACATGATGGTCTGCATGATCTATGATTAGACCATCAAAAGCATCAACCATGCAATTAAATGATCCAATCATGTCATGAAGGTTCAAATGAATGATTTCAATGATAATAACTGTTGATCTAATGAAGCTTAGTAGTTGCCATGATTTAAAATGCTACACGAATGACAATGATCCAACCCAAAGGTTAAAATGTTACATCCATTCAATCGGTTTACTTTCAAAAGATGTACAGCCTAGAGTTGTTTTTCCTAACTATTGGGGTATTGTGGTAAAAACGAAGTTTTTACTATTTCACCAAAAAAAATGAAAGAACAAGGGATTATTGGCACATGATTTTGGGCTGGGGAAGGGTGCGCAGTTTCAACTTTGCAGGGGTAGGAGTCAATGATGACATTCACTATTCCAGGAGTCCATCATAGTGTCAAATCATGATGGATGAATAGCTTCACTCTAAACCTGGGCTAAAATCTCACTTGAGAGTATTGTCCTTGAAAAAACTAAATCCATGTGTGTGTGTGTGTGTGTATAGTTGTCTATAAGTATTTGATCAAAACTGTTGGTCAAGAATTAGGTGATTTAATGTTTAAGAACACATGTTTTGGTTAGTGTTTGACATGGGGAATTGTGAAGAGTGTAATGAGGTGTCCGTTTTAAATTTTAAATCATGTTCTTTCTCAGTTCTGATTTGAGCTTTTGTATGGAATTGACAGGAACGATTACTCAATTCTTTGGTGCTGGTGAGAAAGAATGTTCTGTTATTATGCTATGGGCCTATGGATTAGCTTCGATTTCACTTACGCTTTGGTCAACCTTCTTCATGTGGCTTGTGGCTTGATATTGTTTCTTCCGGTGTATCAAGTGTTTCGACTAACAAGGAACCCCACAACCAAGCATGGAGGTTTCTCAATTTATTGGGAGCATTTACCAATACAAGTTACGTTGATGATGCTGCCAATTGCACCATGAGATGATACAAAATCCGACTGCAAAGTCTTGCTGTATTATTAGGGTACAAGAACTGTACAAGGTCTATTTTCCCTTTACTGTATAGGCTTTCCATTTTCCTTTTACTGTACTTGCATATTTTATTATGCTTCCTATTTGTTTTATTGTAAAAGTTTCTATGCAAATGATATTTTGCATAAAAATTTTCCTCCATGTAAAATTTTCTTACTTTTTCAAAGTATTTTTGTCATTTTGCATTAAAACAAACAATGGAAAATCCTGTTTTACAAGAAAATTTTCCTTTTCCATCTTTTTACATGCTCCGTGTGATTTTTGTATTAAAGGATTCCCTGAGTCGCACTGCTACGAATCTCTTTACAGCATTCCTTGTTTTATAAGGCTGGGTTTCTATTCCACATTGATTTCTTAGAATATTTTAGTTTTTTTTATCAATAAATTGATTTTGTTCTGTTGCATCAATTAAAATAATTCCAAGGAAAATCCATTTGGTAGTTCCAATTTTAAGGATAGAATCTTTCTAATATGGTCGTCTTCTTCTTCTTCCTCCACACCTACATTTCTCTCACCCAATCCCATCACGCCGCTGCAATTCCTAGCACCCCCCCTCTTCCCCGCCCTCCCTCCACTCCCAACCGCAGTCCCTATCTGCAAATCAGCATTTCAATTCTTGAGATCTATTACATAATAGAAAATATGCCCATTCCAAGACCCACTAGTCCAGTACCTTTGAATCTATTCCACAATAGAAAATACAGATTGCAACCAATGGGATCCAGCCACAAGAGAAGAAGAGCAGGATCCTCTGAATTCTTCCATGAAGCAAGGATCCATGAACTATTGGTGATAAAAAAACACTACCAAATGAAAGCAGAGGAGTTTAAATTGTGTCTCAAAATCAGATTTCCAGAGTCAAGAAGCTCTGCCTCCAAAAAATTCAAGGTTATGGAGGTCAAATTTGTAGACCAAATATGTGTCTTGGATGAGTCGAGGAGAACTAGATTGCCATCCTCTAGGAGTTTCAGTTGTGAAGAAGACTTAACTGATGGATTTACCTCAGTTTGCCTCCCAAACTTTCTGAGATTTTTCTGTACCACATGCCTATGTAGTAGTTCTAAGAGTTATTATTTGTTGTGAAAAATCCCAATTTGAAGTTCCCAGCTGGTTCAGAGATAGATTCACCAGCAGAGATGGTGCTAGTTCCATTAGAAAGAAAGGTCTTGAGAGAGAAGCAATGAAACATATCAGGGAGGAAGGAATCAAAATTGAAACATAACAGACGGTGGTCGGTACCCACATTCAACATTTGGGTTTTAGGGTTTGCAGTGGGGGTACAGGAGCGACAGGGGCAGGGGTGATGGGGTTGCGCAGAATGGGTTGCAGAGAAGGGGGTGGCCCGGTGCAGGATAGGAGAGAGATCTGGTAGGTGATTAGTTTGAAGGTGAAGAGTGCAGTGCTGCAACTGGAGGTCGAGGACCATGTTAGGGGAAGGAAGGCAGAATGAAGAGTTTTGCGTTTGGAGACTGGAGTCAAAAAGTTTGGAGGGAAATCTAAGGTTTGAGGTAAATGACAAGTTTGCCCATATTGTGATCTGTCGTTGCATACACTACTCATTAGACTCCTCAGCGCGAAATAGGCTGAAGTGATTTCAGCAAAACAGCTCCTCACCTATTTCAACTTTCGAGAGTTGTACTTTCAAAATTGAAATCATTATTAAAAATCGAAACTGAAATCTAAGAGAGCTTACACAAGCATTGGGGGAGGGGGAGAGGGGGAGGGGGAGGGTGTGCATTAGAAAGGCAGCCAACATTGTGTATTGGCGGGTGGTTTTTAAGTTGGATGGTCACAAAGAAACTCTGTCCACCGTGTTAGTGCTCGTGGCAGTGTTGTCATTGTTGGCAACAAGGTTTGGCAGTGGTGGTCATCAGCAAGTGCTTGCGTTTTCTTATTATTGGTCCAGAGGGTATTTATTGGAAAGTATATATATTCGCTTAATATGACCGAAAATGCACTTTTAGAGCCCTAGAGAAGAAGGAAATCGAAGAGAAGTAGTGTTCCATCGTTTCTGGCGTGGTTCGAGAGCAGAGGCACGAAGGAGATCATCTGAGAGCTTCGATCTGGTGTTGGCGATGGATTTGAGTGCTTGATTCGTGCTATTGAAGATCTCACAACACTCACTTGTAGTTGGAGGTTTGCCTTTGAGAAGGTAAACGTGATCACAAACTTCTCTGTTCTAGGTTTAGTTCCTGTTCTGTATTGGGTAGAACCTAGAGTGTAATCTGTTGTGGGTGGGGTTTGTGATTGAATCTGTTTATTTGGGTTGATTGATTGTAAGGCTGAGGCCATTATCTTATTGGGATTGAGGTCCTTGCCCTCACTGAGGGGAGAGGTTGAAGCAGGGTAAGGGGTATCCTGGCCGTAGGGGCGGCTTACTGTATTTTGAGTTGAGTATTGGGCATATACGAAACCCCGAGGGGTATTGCTCCGCAAACGTAGCCTTCACATACTGTGAGGTGAACCACGTAAATCTTGTCTCGTTGCCTGTTGTTTTTGTTGGAGACTAATCCTTGTTTTGCAGAGTGGGTTTACAGTCTTGGTAGACCTGGCCACATTCTGGTGGTTCGAGGTGAGACTGTAAGCGACCGAGTTGTTTAAGGAAACGAAAAAAGGGGAAACTGATTCACCCCCCCCCCCTCTCAGTTTGATCCGGTACTTACACACCGGTCCCAACAAAACAAAAGTTGTTAAACAACTCTGCAAGGGTAATTTGGCAACTTCATTTGCCACGGAGGAAAGGTGGGTTTGATTGCTGTTATAGACTTATAGTAGATCAAACGCTAAGATATATTATCTCGATTATTTCTTGGTAGTGTGAAATGGCCTCACCTAGTTATAGTGCACACCACATGGGAATCGAAAATGAGTTTGTCATTCCAACGAGGTTGATAACAATCAACAACTTTACAAAGCATTGGAGCAATCTTTGTGCTTGAGTCTGAAGTTTGAAGAACCATTGGAACAATCTTTCAAATGGGCATGTGCTCCATTGCTTTCTCCTAGAGATATGTTTTATCAAGATCATTAAAGTATGGATGCTCCATTGCTTTCTTTGCAGAGATTCGCTTTGAAGGTTCATACTGCAACATATTCTGATAAACAGACATATATGCATTAGCTGTGCATGTCAATATCAAATTGTAGACATTATGACTAACTATAGTGTCTTCTGGGCCCTAACGCAACCCTAAAACGAATCCTCCAATCTACTATTTAAAGCTGCCAGGTAAGTAATATGCTTTTGATATGCATCCAGATTAGGAACAACTGAGAATGTTAGTGATAATGCCTGATAATACATGGCATGTCCCACTTACCGAGAGAAGATCTAGCCCATTGGCATCCAGATTAGAAACAACTGATGCCAGATTTTTTGGGATCCATTGGGGATACTCATGCCAGTTCATTAATTTGCTTACACCTGGCCATACTTCTTCATTTGGAGTACCCAATAACCTGCATCAGAACAAGGAAGCCATCAGACATATAGAGTTAACAAACCCAGGGGTAAAAGGCATATATGGTCTAACCAGACCTGAAAATATGGAGGAGCTGTTGCAATTCAGAATCTCCAGGAAACAATGCTTGGTTTGTGACCAGTTCAGCTAGAATTCAAATAAGTAAAATCCATCAGAGTGGAATTTTGAAGTCCTTGCAAAGTCAGGTTTTCAGGAAGAAGAGAATTCATACCAAAGATACATCCAACAGACCACATATCTACTGGGGTTGAGTAATGTGTGGCTCCAAGAAGCACCTCGGGAGCTCTATACCACAGGGTCAGTATCTGGAAACATGGCTTTAGTTGAGTTGCTTAACCGATAAACTTGGTAACTGGTTTCTTGTTCTGAATTTGAAAAAATGAAGCCTACTGGTTAGTATGTATACCTCATGTGTATACTTCTTGAGTGGAACAGTGACTGCTCGAGCCAGTCCAAGGTCTGCTATTTTAAGCATCATTGTCTTACGATCCATTAGCAGATTATGCGGCTTCAGATCCCTATGTTTGAATGATAAAATATAGAGATAAAGTGAACATTAATGGATTCGATGTCAATATGCATTTGAGAGGGATAGGACAGAAGAGGAGGAAAACCTGTGTAATACTCCATGACCATGGCAGAAGGCAACACCCTTGCAGAGTTGGTACATCAGACTCTGCGTTAAGAATCACAAAGAAGCATCAACAATTATTAGACTGGTTAGAAGTTGGAATGGAGATTTGCAGCGATTACCTTGACATTGTCAGAGGGGACGGTTTCTCCTGTTTGCCGAAAGCTACGGATGAACTTCTTAAGATCAGTGTCCATGTACTCAAAAACCAGGTAGAGAATTGTCTTCCCGTCCTTGTTCTGCCCTTGCTTTACATCCAACAATCTGCAGGACCACCAACAAGAGTACAAAATTTTGTTTCGCTCTTACAAAAAAAAAAGCCCGAGGAAGAGCAAGCTGAAGAAAGAAACAGAAAGGAATCTTGCATTTGTAAACGAGAAATTCCATTAAAAAAAAAATGAATTCCCAGGCACTAACAGGGCTTTGGAGCAAAAGGGAAATCGATCACACAAGAACATGCAGAATTTGAAGGAAAGAACACAGCAGAAAACTAAAGAAGTATTCTAAACGGAAAAAGGTATAATAACCCAAATCATCTTAAATCTGAACAGACCAGACCAAGGCAAAAAACATATAAGAAAAAGTAATGGAATAAGGACGATATCTCTGGAGATGAAATCCTAGAAGAAGAGAAGCAGAACAAAGTGGAGTTCAAGAAAATCCTGCTAGTTCATATGGAAGAAAACCCCGATTGAAACAAAGAAGAGAATTATTACCTGACAACATGGGGATCCCTGGAAAGCATTCTCAACAGGGAAACCTCGCGCAAAGTAGTAGGTGGGACTCCTTCATCGTCTTCATGGAGACGAGTCTTCTTGAGGGCTACGATCTTTCCTGTGGCTCTCTCTCGTGCTCTGTAGACTTTCCCGTATGTTCCTTCTCCGACCTTTTCGAGCTTCTCGAAAGCATCCATTGCAGATTTCTGGTTATCTCTGAACACCTTTTCCATTAACGTGTCTGTAATTGTGCCTGTCTAATAAGAAGAATGAGGAGAAGAAAAAGAAGGAAGCGAAGAAGAGAAGGTGAATAAAAAGAAAAAAATCTCAGACGAATATCTCAGAAAACCGAGCAACTGAAAGATGGGGGAAACCTGTGAGATATTTTTAAATTTTTTATAGCTGTTGGTGCTTTCTTGCTCGTTGGCTAACGGCATCCTTTTTGAAATTCAAATGTTGAACGTGAATTACCTTTTTAAGTATATGGTACCCCTCTCGCTCACAATATAAATAGCATTCAGTGTTGTCAACGGATTGGTATTGAAAACCATACTATGCTCTCCCCCCTTGGTCTAGATGCTAGTGTAGAGATCATGCGACCAAATAGCAATCTCATACCCTTAGTAATAATTTACATTTATCCATTCTCAAGATTGATACGATCCAATCATGTTGGATCCGATTAGAAATGATCTTTTTAACTCTTTTTTGAATTAAATAATAGAATTTTACTGAAAAGAAGAAAGCCAAGGAGAACTTCTGCCGAAGGAAGAGAATACGTCAATGTTGTGTTTGGTATGCATTCTTGAAACGCATTCCAGGTTGATTTTGCATCTCGGATGATAAAAATAATGCGAAATCGACCTGAAATGCATTTCAAGAATTCATACCAAATGCAGCTCAAACCTTCATAGGTAAAAACCATAGCGTGGTCAAAGAGAGACAAGAGGCAGAGGTTTTTCACGCATGGGCTAGATGGCTTTTGGAGTACAAAGCAACCCTCATTCACGAAGTATTTAAAGGCTTCCATGGTGCTTGTAAGACTGAGGTTCTCGTGATTAAACAAACATCACTTTGTTTCGAGATTTCCAGATCTGCCAAGAAGAGGTACATTGAATGTTAAAGTCTTTTTAATGCAGAACTTCGTTAAATTTGGTGTGGAGAAGGGGCATTGAACCAAAGAGATGAAGCTAACCAGCAAACCGCAATATCATGGCATTTGAACAAAGCATGAGTTATTGATTCACCTTCTTGGTGGCATAGAGGGTAGAGAGGGTCAGTTCAGTTGTTATCTTTTTAGTGAACAAAATATGGTTATAACTGCTAAGGCATTTGACCCGAATTTTTATCCTATCCTGTTCCCTGCTGGAACAGGACCGTCCAGTCCCCTCATAGGGGGGCACGAAATGACGACTTAACCTCCCTCGGGCAGTGGGTTTGGGCAGGGGGTTAGGTCATCATTTTGCACCCCCTATGAGGGGACTGGACGATCCTATTCGGGCAGGGAATAGGTGACGATAACGATTCCACACCGCCACAAGATCACTTTAAGCTTTGAATGACTTCATCTTCCAAAGCTTTGCCCAAAAGAGATCATTGGAAGAGGGCGTAGTTTGGATTGTGGGTTGCCTTTGAGGGTCATTAAAGGCATGTAGGGCTTGAGGGTGAGGAAAGGTGAGGTGTATAGTTTCGGCCTCACATGGTTTCCTTTAAATTGTTAGCGAAGGGAGTTATCAGGGTTACAAAGAATTCTTTGTAAGCACACATAGGCATGAGGAAGAGAGCTTACAACCCTTTTCTCCATTGTTAGTGAAAACTACTATAATCTCTCCGTGAACGTAGGCACTCTGCCAAATCATGCATATACTTGTGTTGTAGTTGTGTGATTATTCTTTATGTTTGTTTCGTTTTGTTTTCTACATCACGTATAGGTTGTAATGCATAAAGGGATTTGGAGGATAGCTTGGGCTTTGTGAAAGTGAACAAGGATTGTATAGTAGATTGTTTACATTAGTTGGAACTGTGAGATTTATAAGGTCAGCCACTTCCTGAAAGCGAGTATTTTATGGAACACCGTTACATTCCTTTGTTTTCAAATCTTCCATACAATAGTTGCATGGGCTGCAAAACACTTATATTACTCAATCTTTGTTAGATCTAACTTTTAGAAATGCTTTTATTGTTGCAAAAACATAGAAGAGTCTCTTTTAACAACATATGAGCAAAATTAGAGGTATTTTTAATTTTTATTTTTGGTAAACGATAAAATTAGATGTGTGTTTTTATGTGTCAATGCGAAACAAAGATCAGGTATACATATGCAATGATAAGATTTTACATGCTTAAATTAAGAAGTGTATTAAATTACGAGGACCAAAAAAAAGTTGCAAATTATGTTAAAAGGGTGTCAACTGTCAATAAGAAAATCCCTTATATGAAAAACTAAGTAAAAGAATCGCTTTAATGCCACTGATGATTCTTACACACACCATCTCACATCCTCTCTCTCCTCGTTAATTGTCCACCTTTGTTGCCTATTGGACCATTGGTCACCCATCCTTCCCATTGGTGCAAAATTACATTCTGGCCATGGGTTTATTTTAAGGATTTCTTTCTTATCTCTAATATAATTCAAAATGTAAAGTTTACTAGGTTCGATGATAAGTTTTGCCTAACTATAGCTAGGAATTTGGTTAGGAATAGCTGCTCAATGACTGATCCTAGGGTAATATAAGTCTTTGTCTTTTGCTCATCAAAAAAAAGAAAAAAACTGCATTCTGGCATCGTAGCCAAATAACCCATAAGGTCCGGTTTGAACTTTGAATGTAATTGGTTCAGACTTATCCAATCGTCATTTAGAGACTAGACGGTTCAGCATCCGGTCCAGTTTGCGTTCTCACTTGACAAGCGCGGAGAGTGCAGCCACAAAATAAAGTATAAAACGTAGCCCCCAGCAAGCGATTACGCGAAACACAGCGCCGCGAGGGACTCAGGGACGCCTGGAGTTAGCTGGGAAGGCTTGGGGACGAAAGGAGGGAGGAAGAGAAATCATATCATCATCATTACTATTTTCTCAGTGTTTAAAGATTTCTCGGCGACTCTCATCTCTGCGGCGAGTTTGTCTAGTAGGTTTTTTTTCCATCCAATTTTAAAATCTACAGTTTGGCTAAGATTCTTTTTTTGTTTGAATTAGATATTTCTGTATTGATGGCAAAATTTCTGGGACTGACAGGGATTGAAGTGAACTCGCATTCTCTTCTGGAGTTTTGCAGTTCAAAACCAATTCTCAAATTGCGGGAATTTAATTTCTAGGGTTTTATTGCTTTATCACTTCGATCCCATAGTTTTTGTTGAGTTAATCTTAGTCGGATGGAAGAAGTGAAACGCAAATCCAGGAGAGAAGATTCTGACAGGAAGGAGGATTCCAAGAAGAGCGATCGGGACCGGGATCGTGACAGAGAGAAGGACAAAGAAAGGAAGGAAGACAAGTACAAAGATAAGGAGAAGGTAAGGGATCGTGATTCCGAGAAGAAGGACCGAGAAAGTCGGCGCTCAGAGAGGGAGAGGAGCGTCGATGACAGGCATAGGGAGAAGTACAGGGACAAGTACAGGGAGAAGGATAGAGGTCGGAATCGAGATGAGGAAAGGGAGAGGATAAAAGAGAAGGTGAAAGATAGAGAGAGGGAGAAAGATCGAGATGATAGAGAGAGGGAGAGGGGAAGGGACAAAGATAGGGAAAGCAGAGAGCGGGAGAGGGAACGGGAGAGAGAAAGGGAAGACAGAGACAGGGAGCGGGAGAGGGAAAGAGAAAGGGAGGACAGAGAGAAGGAGCGTGAGAAAGAGAAAGAGAGAGACCGAGAGAGGGAGCGGACAAGGGAGAGGGAAAGAGAAAGGGAAAGGGAGGAAAGAGAGCGGGAGAAGGAGGAGAGGGAAAGGGAGAGGACTAGGGAGAGGGAAAAGCGTAGGGAACTGGATAGAGATGAGGACAGAGATGGTGATGATAGCAGGGACCATGAAAGAAAGCGGTCTAGGAGGGATGATGATTATAGGGAGAGAGAACGGGAAAGGAGCAGCAGATCAGACAGGCATAGGGATGACAGTGACGATAGCCGAAGGAAAAGGAGTGAGGATGATTCTGAGAACAAAGAGAAGAGAAGTCGGGAAGAAGATTTAGAGGAAGAACAGAGGAAACTTGATGAGGAAATGGACAAGAGGAGGAGGAGGGTTCAGGAATGGCAGGAATTGAAAAGGAAGAAGGAAGAATCTGAGAGAGAAAAGCTGGGAGAAACAAACGTTGAAGAACCAAAATCTGGTAAGAACTGGACCCTAGAAGGTGAGTCTGATGACGAAGATGCTGTTCCTACCGTCAAATCAGAGAAGGATACAGACATGGACGAAGATGGTAAGCCTGCTGGTGAAGGTGGAGATGCTATGATGGTTGATTCTGAAAATGGAACTGCTGTAGCTGGTACTCAAAATGGAAGTGAAGGAGCCAATGGGGAGGAGGAAATAGACCCATTGGATGCTTTCATGAATTCAATGGTAATACCTGAGGTCAAGAAGCTGAATGGCTCTGAAAGTTCCTCTAAAGCGGATGATGAAAAGTCTGATCCCAAGAAGGATCAGAAAGATGGGCAAAGTAATGGGGTTCAATCCAAGAAGGGTACAAATAAAGCTATGGGCCGAATTATCCCTGGTGAGGACTCTGATTCTGATTATAGTGATATTGAGAATGACGAAGCTCCAGTTGAAGATGAAGATGACGATGAGTTCATGAAAAGGGTGAAGAAGACTAAGGTTGAAAAATTATCTATAGTCGACCACTCTAAGATCCAATATCCCCCCTTCAGGAAAAATTTCTATATTGAAGTGAAGGAGATCTCAAAGATGACAGCTGAGGAGGTTGCTGATTACAGGAAACAACTGGAGTTGAAGATTCATGGGAAAGATGTGCCAAAGCCTGTTAGGACATGGAATCAAACTGGATTGACAAGTAAAATACTAGATACTATTAAAAAACTGAACTATGATAAGCCGATGCCCATCCAAGCTCAGGCACTGCCAACAATTATGAGTGGTCGGGACTGCATAGGTATCGCAAAAACTGGTTCTGGCAAGACGCTGGGTTTTGTTTTGCCAATGTTGAGGCATATCAAGGATCAGCCACCTGTTGTTCCTGGAGACGGGCCTATTGGGCTTATAATGGCTCCTACCAGAGAGCTTGTCCAGCAGATCCACAGTGATATCAGGAAATTTACTAAGATGCTTGGTGTTAATTGTGTCCCTGTATATGGTGGCTCTGGGGTTGCTCAGCAGATAAGTGAGTTAAAGCGGGGTGCTGAGATTGTTGTTTGTACTCCAGGTAGGATGATAGATATACTTTGTACCAGTAGTGGAAAGATTACTAACCTTCGAAGGGTTACGTATCTAGTTTTAGATGAAGCAGATAGAATGTTTGACATGGGTTTTGAACCTCAGATCACTCGGATTGTACAAAATACCCGACCAGACCGACAGACTGTACTTTTTTCTGCTACTTTTCCTCGTCAGGTTGAGATACTGGCCCGCAGAGTATTAAATAAGCCTGTTGAAATTCAGGTTGGGGGAAGAAGTGTAGTGAACAAGGACATAACACAGTTAGTTGAGATGAGACAAGAGGGTGAGAGGTTCCTGAGACTGTTAGAACTACTGGGAGAATGGTATGAGAAAGGAAAGATATTGATATTTGTCCAGTCACAAGAAAAATGTGATTCTTTATTTAGGGACTTGCTAAAGCATGGTTACCCTTGCCTTTCGCTTCATGGGGCTAAGGATCAGACTGATCGTGAGTCAACCATTTCTGACTTCAAGAGCAATGTTTGCAATCTTTTGATTGCAACTAGTATTGCTGCTAGGGGTTTGGATGTGAAGGAGCTTGAGCTGGTAATCAATTTTGATGTCCCAAACCACTACGAAGACTATGTTCATCGTGTTGGTCGGACGGGGCGAGCTGGCCGGAAAGGCTGTGCTATTACCTTTATCTCTGAAGAGGATGCAAGATATTCTCCAGATCTTGTAAAAGCTTTGGAACTCTCGGAGCAGGCTGTTCCTGCTGATCTGAAGGCTATTGCTGATGGATTCATGGCAAAAGTGAATCAGGGACTTGAGCAAGCTCATGGGACTGGTTATGGGGGGAGTGGTTTCAAGTTCAATGAAGAGGAAGATGAAGTAAGGAAAGCAGCTAAGAAAGCACAGGCAAGAGAATATGGTTTCGAGGAAGACAAGTCAGATTCAGACTCTGACGATGATGGGATTCGGAAGGCCGGAGGTGATATCTCTCAGCAAGCACAAGCTGCACTTGCTGCCATAAGTGCAGCTTCCAGGGTAAGTGTAGCTTCAATGGCAACCCCGGTCTCAGCAGCCCCATTGTTGCCAAATGGAGGACTACAACCTGTGACTCTCCCTAGTGTCCTTGGTTTGGGTATACCAGGCACTGCAGCAGTAGTACCTGGGGTGGCTCTGCCCATTGGGCCAGGTGATGGAGCAGCTCGAGCAGCGGCAATAGCAGCTGCGATGAATCTGCAGCATAATCTTGCGAAAATCCAGGCTGATGCACTGCCTGAACACTATGAAGCAGAGTTAGAGATCAATGATTTCCCTCAGAATGCTCGTTGGAAGGTGACCCACAAGGAAACTTTAGTTCCAATCTCAGAATGGACTGGAGCTGCTATAACTACCAGGGGGCAATATTATCCACCAGGTAAGGTTCCAGGACCTGGGGAGCGGAAGCTTTATTTGTTCATTGAAGGTCCTACTGAACAGTCTGTAAAGAGGGCAAAAGTAGAAGTGAAGCGTGTTCTGGAGGACATTACGAATCAGTCATTGTCACTTCCTGGTACTGCCCAGCCGGGCAGGTACTCTGTCCTGTGAGAACCTGGTTTTGGCGCGACTAAGAGGTAGATATTATATTTCTTTTCTTTTCGGTGATGGAACATGGATTGGATCTGTTCATTCTGGCATTTGTTTTATCTTTCTATTTTTCATTTTACCCTTACACTTTCATTTGGATTATCTTTGTCTTGAAAAGATTTGTTACAGATAGCACCTCATATTTTGTAAGGGTTTTGGGTTCAACTTCAAGAATGCTTTATGCAGAGACTCCATGGCATATGCCTAGAACTTCCATTTAAATCTGTAATCTTGTGAACATTTAATTCTCTCTAAAGTATATTACCTTTCATATAGTACCCGGGGGAGGGGGAATAAATTCTTGAATTCCCCTTTTTTTGGACATTTTCATACATGCTTTGACTTGTGAAAGTATAAAGTACATCAGTCAGTCTGATGGTTGAGAAAATCATAGAAGTGACTTCCTTTGACCTATTACAAAATGAGTTCAGTTTGCCCTTTCTTCTCTTTTATGTTATTTGGTTAAATTTAATGGTTTTCTTTGGATTTGGACAAGGCTTCCGTCCTTTGATTTTAGTTCATTTATCATTTTCTTTGGCATGAGGGGAAGATCTGGGCCTCTGCTTGTGTTTGCCAAGTACGTCTCAGTGCTTTGGTCACTCTTGGAAGCTTTTGATGGGATGGCGTTCACGGTGGGACCATGTTCTTCTGTCCCCATCTTTTCATTTAAAGACGCTGTTCAGAATTTCTTCTTCTTCTTATTATTTTTTTGTTTTTCCCTAGGTGTGTTGGGTTGGCAAGAAATGTATAGAAAAGAAAAGAAAAATATAGTAAGACAAAAGCAATGATGAAACCAACGATGAATTTGTCTCTCTTTTTAAAAAAAATTCTCCTTTCCTTTTCTTTTCTTGCCAGCCAAACACACTCTGGTCATTGTCTTTTGTTTCTAACTGTTGTATATGATTTCTTATTTTCTGTGTTTGTAGGTCTGATCCCAGAGGCCCATTACTTACTTCAATAGTACATATACCAGTGCTACGAGGCATTCCCTTCATCCTTATTTTGATTTACCCCTCTATTAGACATCAACTTATGCCTTACTGCCTGTGTTGTACTTTCTAATGTGAAGATTCGTAATGCACAACACCCTAGAGCTCTGTGCTGTGATAGGCAACACATGCTTTGCTGCTTCAGCACTGTTGATAGGAAGGGAAGATCACTTCTCTGTGATTGGTGTGGCCACTGCATATATGCTGTACAGGTGATCTGGACTCATTACCCTCAGTCTCATATACTTTGATTGCACGCTTGAATTGCTGGTTTCCTGACATAATAGGCTGTACCAGTGGATCCAAACTGTGCTTTACCAGTAGAGTTTTGGTTGGTTAGTTGAGGCATTGTCTTTGATATAATACAGTGATTGGGAATATGGGAATCATGTCTACCTGGCTGAGGATGTGAAACATGAATACTGGAATCTTGTCCTTTCTGTTTTGCTCTGTAATGACTTATTCTGCTTCCCTGCAGCTCTAGGCTCAAGTTGCATTTGTTTTTGTTGGATAACTAACCTCATTTTGCTGTACTGTTCTACCTGTGATTCACAGTTTTCTTGCAGTAATCCATGTCTTGTTTAAATTTCATGCTGCAATTTATAGCTTCCTTTTTAACTCTGACCCTGTCTGTGGAAAAACTTGTTTTTAATCGTCTATGCTATTAGAGACTGTCTTTCGGTGACATGGCTACATGGACTTCGTTATGTGATCCTTGGAGTCACTGATCGTGAATAGAAATGTGTGTTTTTGGCTGCTGCTCAAGGAGAATGGGGACTCTTCTATTTTATAGGATACACAGATCCTTCGCTGAGATAATACATTGGGATGGAAACTTCAGAGCTGATTGGCTGGTCATCTATTCTCTCATAAAAGCCATGGTCATCTGTTCTTTATCTTGAAGGGACTGTCAAAGTGACACCTCTATAGGTGTATTTATAACTTGACACCTTCATTTAATTATCCCTTGGCTTATTTCCAAAAGCTCTTATAGTTACGGGTATAAAATGGTTTTTGAAATTAGTGTGAAAGTGGACTTATAAATATATCATTATCAAAAGCTGTCATTGCTTTGTACATTTTTTGAGTGTACAGTAATTATCCTCATGTTATTTTAGAAGGGTAAAAAAATAAGGTTTTGGTGGCAGATTATAAATTATTTGACAGGGCGTGAATAAAAAAATCTTATCTTAAATGATAGCAAATTAGCAATGATAAGAAACTTAGCAGCACAAAGTGTTCTATGCTAGCAGTATATAGTATGTTAGCACCCTTTCTCTTCCCTATTTTGAAATGACTCCTTTAGCTCTCAAAGGGAGAGAGAGAGAGAGGGTGTTGGCATACGGTATACCGCTAGTATACCCAGCTTTTTTTCTTCTTTGGTATAATCATATATCTTTACTGTTGATGATTTCTTCCCAACCCCAACCCCAACACCAACTACATGTATACATATGAAAAAGAGTACTAAAAAAAAAAGAGAATAATTTCCATGAAATATGAAGATATTTTTTAGAGGCCAAGCGTTTGTTACATCAATAGCCAACAAGATTTTTATCCTTAAGAAACGATGAAAACCAACATTACATGGATTGGACTTTTGAATACATGAATGATTCTTAGTTTGCTTATGGATGTCTTGTTGATAAGGGGGTTATCATACATATTGGATTAACATTTTCAGAGTCAGAAAAAAAATAATAAAAAATTTCTTATGAGGGAAATTCCGTGTCATGGCAGAATTTTTTTTTCTTTCAAAGAATTAAAGATCAAATAAGATTTTAAGGCTTGTGTAATTTGAACTAGAAATACAAAACTTGTTTGCCTAAAGATTTCTAAAAAGGATAGGGCAAAAAGATTTCTAAAAAGGATAGGGCATTATTTTCTTGGATAGGCTATTAGGTTGGTTATATCATGTTGACAAGAAACCACAACTGATTTGCTCACATGTTGAGCTTAAAGGGTCGAATATAAACGATTTTCCTGCGTTCTATGTTCGAAGGAAAAAGATCTTCTCCGACTCTAATTAATTGGGCATTCAACTCCTCTTCAACCATTCATCCAATGGTTAAAATGATTTGAACACGTATCTCCAGGTTTCAATAAACCTGACACCAACTCCACAACCGTTGGAAGAGTTGAATGCCCAAGTAATAGGAGAGGATTTCACAGTGTGCTCCTTATTCATTATATTGCATGCTCAGAAAACCCTCTTGTGTTTTCCAATGGTGGTGTGCAACTATAATTTGAGGGGAGGTCCCTAAAATGGTCAAATGAGAAAGCTGAGAATCAAGAAATGATTTTCCATTGGATTAGTAACCTCTCCAATTCCTTATAGCTCGATAGTGCTAGTGTGGATGTCCAACACGTGATAGTTCGGATATCCAATCATCTATGCTCAATATAATCAATAAGCTTGGACTATTGGATGTCCAAGCTACCATGTGTCGAACATCCACATTAGCACTGTCACACTGCCGAACTATAAGGACTTAGAGAGGATAATATGCCCTTTCCATCTCCCATGTGCTAACAAACCGAAAAGGCTAGACGGGACGGGAGTTTGGAATTAGTCTTTTCTAGACTTTCGGTTACCATTGTGATATATCATGTAGTTTTACACCGTCCGATAATAACTTGATCAAATGGCCAATGAACTGCAATCTCCTGCTTTCGTAAAATACTGGATCATTGCCCTAGAGTTCATCGTCTCTCATATCTCTCTCTCTCTCCTCACACGGCTCACATCCCTGTCCTTCTCCCTCCTTTCTCCTCTCTGCTGCAACTGCCCTCAAAGTCCCCTCTGTCAAGAGAACCTCTGTTACTTGAAATCACGAAGAGAGGGCAGGAAATGAAAAACCCTGAAAGCCAAGTTCTGTGGTTCTTGAGATTCTACGGTTTCCTTCTGTGATTGTCTTTCCCTATCTCTCTCTTTCTTTCTCACTGCCTCTTCTCCTCTGTAAACCCTAGAATCCATAGACACTTACCTTCTGTATTACCTTGACATCACTTTATGTAGAAACCCTAGAAGTTTCTATCTTTGTCTATCGTCGACCCTCTCTTCTGAGAGTTTTGCTTGTGAAGAGCCGGTGGACCTCGTTCCTGGTCAGTTGGCTGTGTATCTCGAGATGACGGTCAGTTAGTTTCTTATACTGGGTTTGATTAATTTATAATGCTTCAGTTGCTTGTATTTCATCTGGAATTGTTGTGGAAAGAATTAACCAGTTGAGATAATCCATGGAGTTCGAACCATTGAACATGGAAAATGAGGTGATTGAATTCGATATGGGCTTGGCGGATGACGTCGTCGACATCGAACATCCCGTTGATGAGGATGATCATGACATGGTTGAGAGTTCAGCTGGCAGGGAATTGTACATCCCTGAGGGTGATATGAACTTTGAACCTTATGAAGGGATGGAATTTGAGTCCGAAGAGGCTGCCAAGGCCTTCTACAATTCCTATGCTCGGAGAGTCGGTTTTAGCACCCGTGTTAGCATGTCCCGTCGCTCCAGGAGGGATGGAGCAATCATACAGAGATCCTTTGTGTGCGCCAAAGAAGGGTTTCGAGTTGAGAAAGACAGGCATGGCCGTGAAAGCAAGGTCAAACGGCCCCGGGCGGTGACCAGAGTTGGTTGCAAGGCCATGTTGGTGGTCAAGATACAAGAATCAGGGAAATGGGTTGTGTCCAGCTTCGAGAAGGAACATAATCACGAGCTTGTCCCAGCAGACAAGGTGCATTGCCTCCGTTCCCACAGGCATGTCTCCGGCTCTGCAAAGTCCTTAATCGATACATTGCAAGGGGCTGGAATTGGCCCGAGTGGGATTATGTCTGCGTTGATTAAAGAATATGGCGGAACTAGCAACGTGGGTTTCACCGAGCGTGACTGCAGGAATTACATGAGAAGTAGTCGGCAGAGGACCCTTGGTGGAGATACTCAGATCCTTTTGGATTATTTAAAGCACATGCATGCCCAGAACCCGGCATTCTTCTATGCTGTGCAGGGCGACGAGGATCAGTGTATGAGCAATATTTTCTGGGCTGATTCGAAGGCCAGAACTAACTACACTTACTTCGGTGATACAGTTACCTTTGACACGACTTACAGGTCAAATCGGTATCGTCTGCCTTTTGCCCCATTCACTGGTGTAAACCACCATGGGCAGCCTGTATTGTTTGGTTGTGCTCTCCTCATAAATGAGTCTGAAGCTTCTTTTGTTTGGCTTTTCAAGACCTGGCTTACAGCAATGTCAGGACGCCCTCCAGTGTCGATCACTACTGATCATGACAGGGTGATACGGTCAGCCATCACACAGGTATTCCCGGAGACGCGTCACCGTTTCTGCAAGTGGCACATCTTTAAAGAAGGCCAGGAGAAGTTGTCTCATGTGTATCTTGAGCACCCTACTTTTGAAGCAGAGTTCCACAAATGTGTCAATATGGCTGAATCCATTGAAGAGTTTGAATCTTGTTGGATGGCCCTCATTGATAGGTATAGCCTCCGGGAGCATGAATGGCTTCAAGCAATATACAATGCTCGCAGGCAGTGGGTGCCAGTGTATCTACGGAATACATTCTTTGCAGAAATGTCAATAACCCAAAGGAGTGACAGTATGAACTCTTATTTCGATGGGTATGTGAATGCTTCTACCAATTTACAGCTGTTGGTTAAACAGTATGAGAAGGCACTGGAGAGCCGCTATGAGAAAGAGGTGAAAGCTGATTTCGATACGATGAACACTGCCCCTGTTCTGAAGACCCCTTCGCCCATGGAGAAACAAGCTGCTGAGCTTTACACTCGAAAATTATTTGTGAAATTTCAAGAGGAGTTAGTTGAGACTCTTACTTTCATGGCAACCAAAATTGAAGATGATGGGGCAATGAATACATATCGAGTAGCGAAGTTTGGAGAAGATCACAAGTCTTACATTGTCAGACTCAATGTTCTTGAGATGAAGGTAGCTTGTAGCTGCCAGATGTTTGAGTTCTCAGGCCTTCTTTGCAGACACATATTGACTGTCTTTAGGGTCACAAATGTTCTCACCCTTCCTTCGCACTACATTTTGAAACGATGGACGAGAAATGCTAAAAGCGGGGTTATATTAGAACAACGTGCCAGTGATCTGCTGAATTCTCGAGAATCTGTTACTGTGCGATACAATAATTTGCGTCAGGAAGCCCTAAAATATGTAGATGAAGGGGTGAAAACAATTGACATCTATAATGTGGCAATGGGTGCTTTACAAGAGGCTGCAAGAAAAGTTGCTCTTGCTAAAAAGAATGGTGGGAGACTTCCATTGGTCAATGGAACTAGTCGGGAAGACGGTGCAACTGATGGAAGTCAGGGTCATTGGGTTTCTAGTCAGCCACAGACTGCAGTGAGTTCATTTCTTTGCTTTCTGTTTTAATGAACTTTTTTTTTCTCTGCCTTTGGTTTTAGTTTTCATAGCATCATATGGCTTTTAGTTTTCATAGCATTCCCCTATCCTCGTATCTTTCTTCGCTTGTCATTTTCCTTGAGAGCTTTGGAAGTCTGAGTTTGTTGTACATTCTTCCTAGAGTCAACTTGCGCACTGTAGAGCTTTAGGCCCACAGTAGCTTGAGAAGAATACCCATTTTGTCTCATTAATTTGATCCGTTTTTCAGCTCAATAACAGTGAGCATCATTTTCTTCTTTGTAAATGGCTTTAATTGGGTACATTTGTCAATATTTTCCGACCTGCTTTAAGACATTGTAAAAATTTCAGAAAATTTGTATTTAGTGACTAATAAAAAAAATAATGAGAAGTTACATAAGGAGAATACTCAACTCAGCCTTTCCCAACTAAATGGGGTCGACAACATGGATCCTATTTTTCCAATCAGCTCTATTCAAAGCAATACAAGATTCCAGTCGTAATCTGTACATGTTTTTCCTCACTACTTCTTCAATGGTTATTTTAGGCCTACCTCTAGCTCTTTTAGCTCCTTCAATTTGAAATAGATCACTTCTCTGTACTGGAGCGTTCAAAGGCTTCCACTGCACATAGCCATGCCACCTCAGATAAGTTTCTTGCAACTTATCATGAATAGGAGAATCATTCTGTATTTAATCTTTTCTAGTTTTACCACTCATCCACTGCAACATCCTCATTTCAGCCACATTAAGTTTGTTTAAATGTTTTTTTCTTTACTGCCCGATATTCAGCCACATATGTCATTGCTGATTGTATAACTGTTCAATAAAATTTCCCTTTGAGTTTTAAAGGGATACATCTATCACACAACACTCCGGATGTACCCCTCCATTTCATCGACGCTATTCTAATTCCCTACCATCAATTGATTCAATTTCACCACCCCACTCTCAGTCCTATTGTTTTTTTTTTTTGGATGAATTCTCAGTCCTATTGTTACTAAAGTGAATATTATCATTTTTTTCTTACAAATTAAATATGAGGAAGATATTTACTGACTAATATATGGGGTTTAGTTAATTATTTTTAATAAGCATGTACCCTAGAGTCATTGAGTTTCTTTCCTTTTTGGGAATGAGTATTAAGTTTGGTTGAATTATTTGTATGGTGGTTTTTGGTTATTGAAATTACCAATTCTTGCTTTATAATTTTGTGGAGTGTCATCAAATAGCATTGTTTTGCATGCGGCTTACATGCAAAATTTATATGGAGTAAGATTTTCTTGTAAAATATCATTTGCTGGGAAAATTTTACAACAAAACAAATAGGACTTGGGTGATATTTGAACATAGCCCTTAGGACCTGGTTTGTAGATATATCCCCTTACTGATATATTTCTCAAGGGCAATGCTAATGGGTCTTCCCCCGTCCCTGGACAGTTCAATTCTTGTGTCTTCAAAATTTCGTAATATGACATGCTGTCCTCCAAAGATGTCTATTGTTGGACTGACTGGCATGATCCTGGCAATTCAAGTGGCAATGAAGAGATGAGATCAGTCTCTTCAGCATTTCTTATTTCTGAATCGGTGATATTGGTAGGTTTTTTTTTTTAAATAATGGAATGAAGGTGATTTCCTATCAAAACAGTCTTATTATCTAATTTGCTCATATATCTATAATTTCATTTCCCAACTGAAAATTTTTAATCTTGTCTATGTGTGACTGCATCTGTATCCGAGCCAACTGTTATAGTTATAATTATTGGACATGGCTGTTGTTTATTTTCTAGCAGGTGATCCTGTATTTTGTTTCCGTTCCTTTGCCATTGCTTTGGAAGAATGCAGATATTTCTTTGAGTTGGTTGATATCAACCCATCTTCATTTTTCTGGGTTAAGAAATGATCTCATCTCATTCTTCCGCATATGTTCTTGTCTCATATGTATTTATTCCTCTTAATGTGAATCAATATAACTATACTTGAAACCTGCAAGAGGTATTGTCCGGTGATTGAATTATGACGGGACTTTTCTACAAATGGCTGTATGGGAAATGCGTCTTTAGTCCCCGTTTGAAAGTGATGGGTATCATAGTTGGTCTTGGTGATTACAACTGTAGCCCATAGAACAGAGCATATGTACGCAAACACCTACTGGCATGCGCACACACACCTATGCACATGATATGAGGATTATATATGATCTTGAATTTTCATGCATATTATGTTGCTGTTGGTAAGGATTTCTGCTTATTAGATCTCCGGGTTATTTTCCATGTCATTGTTCCCAATACTTCGCTGAATGAAAATTGCAACATGTTGAAATGATGATCGGTAAACAGCATTTTTGGCACTATTCACTTTAGTTTTTGTGGCTCTTTTTTGTTTTAATCTTTTGGACCCTTACCGAAACTGCAACTCGAATACTGGTGACAGTCCCCTGGAGCCAGGATTAGGGAATGGGTGTTTGGATTTGTAATTCATGTTATTGAAGTATTTGTAGACTGATGCATTGAAATATTTCTTTTATGTTATGAACCAATCTGTTTTCCACAATGATCAACTCTGTTAACCATCTTTTGTAGGATGAGAAGGATAAGAAAATTCAGGAACTCTCTCATGAACTGGACCGTGCAACTCGGAAGTGTGAGGTGTATCGAGCTAACCTGCTTACGGTTTTGAAAGATATTGAGGAGCAGAAACTACAACTAACTGTTAAAGTTCAAAACATAAAGCTTGGTATGAGAGAATAAGTCACATACAGGATTCGGCATAGTATGTGGGTGAGGTTTTCTTGAATTTTCTTTTTTCTCTTGTATGTAAGGTAGTCTTGATTAATCTCTCTCTTTATTTTCCTTTCGATAATTCTAGGGACTTTAGGTCTCGATCTTAAAATTTTCACTTTGATAGTTGGGAGTGAGGTTTTCATTGTAACTATTTCAGAGGATGGGTTTTCTTTTATCTGTAATTCTTACAAAGGATGATCGATGATCACTGTCTTGTTGATCATATAGTGAGGATCTGTATAAATCACATGTATTTTTGTACATCAGACAGGCAGGATTGGGGAGAGAAAGGTTGTGAAGTTATTGGTTGGCTATGTTCAAGATACCTATCCAGGATGAAGAGATTTTTTAACTTAGCTCTACACAAATAATTAGATATGAGACCCTTTTGATAGCCTATGGTATGCATATGCGTCCCTCATAACATCGTCATCATTATGGTCACAAGAATTCGATAGAGTAGGTTGAACAGAAAGATTTTCAGATCATAAACCTATTTAGAGATAGTCTGGGTTATAAGGAGGGATTAGGTGTTTGATTCCTGAAAATAACATTATTGCAGCAAATCCAGAAGTAAAAAAGAATGGCCAGAACAGATACAATACTATTTATATCAGTTTTGAACAAGCTCGGGTCCATTATGAAGGAACCTAGGAGATCACACAAAATAGAGGCATAGCAAAACTCTGACCTTAGACCTATGGATCGAGCAGAGCCAGGATTCTTTTAAAGAAATCACAAGCCAAAAAAAAATAAAAAATGCTAGTCAGTTTCTATCTCATTTTTACAAAAACAACAGTATGAGTCTAAAACAACAAATTTTATTAACCTATTTTTAAATGGTACTCCACCAATTAACACCTTACATAAAAACATACGAAACTTAGTAAGTATTTTTAAATGTCATACAAAATTTCATAATTTATTATTAATAGACCGAATAGTATTAATGTACAAATTTTGAAAGAGCTATTTAACTACAATTTTTGTAGAAAAGCTCCTAGTCTTAGAGAAAGGGCAAAACTAGAAATCCTCAGAAAGGACTTATTCTTGTAGGGATTTGAGCAATTACCTTTGCAACATCAGCTGAAAACAGAGAGTATATTAGATTGGTATTCCACTCCATATTTATGGATCGGCTCACCCAAATAAGTAAATCATGGGTTAACAATATTGATCAACCATGGATTGGAAATAGGCCAACATATCTCACTCGAAAGAGACAGAGCCTGCCTGGCGAAAGAGTCAGCAACAGTGTTGACAACACCATTTTTTTGAAAAATATGCAGAATTAAAATAACTACACTATTCCAAATAATGGACCCTCTTTTCCTGGATTTGATTCCTCTACTTCCAAGGCGGGCAGTGCTTCCGTGCGCCCAACTTTACCCAGCATACAAGGCGGGCGGAAAGTTCCGCCTTATCCCTGCTTGGGCAGGGGGCTCGGACAGGGACATGGCAATACTTTCCGCCACCTTGTATATGGGGCAAAGCTGAATGCACGAAAGTACAGCCCGCCTTAAAAATAGAGAAGTCTCCTCTTTCCAAAATTTGGAACTGATAGAATCTAACTTAGCACAAACCTTTTGAGAGATTTCAAAACAAGCCGTCCAATAAGTCGGGATAGATGACAGGACTGATTTAACGAGGATTGACTTTGTTGCATGAGAAAAAGGGCAAAATACCCACCTTTCTAGTTTCCATTCCATCATCTTTATCTAATTCTGCCATATTTGTCCTATTTATATTTATAAAAACATGTGTCCCTAAATTGACTTTTTTTTTTTTTTTTTTTTTTGATTAATGTGTCCCTAAATAGACAACCCTCTCATCAACAGTACTAATACCTAGACTACATTTTACTATTTCTATAATTCTATCTCCTAAATGGTGACTAAAAATGACACCACTTTTTTTTAAGTTAATTTGTTGTCCTAGATGTCTTAAAATACATTGAGAAAGGTATGGAGTTTTGATTATTTTTCTTTGGCATTATTTCTAGCAAATGCATAGTTAGCCCATAAAAAAAAATGAAATAAAGTTAAAGGGGAGGGTTTTCATGCACAGCCACATTAAGCCGGGGCAAGTTATGAGGCGTCAAATTGGGGGGATTTTCTCCGTTTCGACCCCCTATTGTGAGAGGGGGCTGTGACCGTGCATGGTGCACAGAAATTTTTGCCCAACTTAAAATATAGAATAGAAACTTTTGTAATAAAAATTGTATAATTAATTTAAGATTTCACAATTTAAATACTACATGTGATCATTTCGATGTAGCCACGCAATCAATGTTGGTAATGATTAGCAAACCGGATGGAACCCATAGGCCGCCTGGTTAGAAGTTAAAAAGTGGAAAAATGTTTTTGGTAGTAAGCTAAAGTGAAATGAAATGTGACGAAAAAATCCGTAGAAGGTTAGATGAGTTACCCAGCCAAGCTAAGGTGTGCTATCATATGCTAACCTTTGCCCGAAATAATATTACAAAAAAATACTTTTAATTGGGGTGTTTCGTTGGTAGTAGAATTGATGAAAATTTTAAAAAATGTGAGGCTGGCAATGTAGGAACATAACGAAACATTTTCACCAAGGTTAAAGATTCCAGAATCAACCTCAATCCATCTCTATTCTTATTCTAATTCTGATTCACAAATCTTTGGTTTTTGAAGGTATATATATTTTTTTGAAGTCTTGTAGATCTTACTACAACAGGTACATTCAATTGGTCTTCTACGATTTTAGTGAACCATTAAAAAAAAAAAAAAAAAAAAAAAAAAGAAGATAAGATGGCAAAAATGAGACCCCTGTGTGCATTCATGTTTGATCCAAAAGTGAAGTTATGAGAATAGGTTGGGGTGGTTTTATCAGTCATCAGTCAAAGCTACGTATATACAAGCAGATGACAATATACATTTATGCAAATTGAAGGTGGAAACACAGAGGCTTCTATCAAAGAATTCTCAACTGCAGATCAGCATGACCAACCCTAGCTTTGTACTTTTCAAAGAGCTCTTGCATGGCTTCGACAAACTTGCTGTGAATTTCATTCACCTGCCCAGATGGGAAAAAAAAACAACTTTAAATGTTTCTTGTATTTGCTCTGTTCACTTCTGTATTTCTCTAGGGGATGACCACTTCAAAAAAACAATGTTGTGGATTTTATTCAACTTGCCAATCCATGGCACCATATCCATGCTTCAGTAGAATTTCTGTTTCCAGCAGCAACAGAGTCCTTAATTTGAACATTGCAGGATCCATACATAATGAAGTAACCTTATGTTTCTATTTTATCTTGTTTTGTACATTTTTTTTTTAGTAACAGCTAAAGCCGTCCGTATAATCACCTACTTAGATGGTAACCAGCTTGACTGGAGAAAGTAGGAATACACAAGCATCTAAGCCATGCAGTATTCATATGCAACAAGAACCGGATTTATGGAGTATTATTACCTCTTCAACTGTAGCTTGTGGATTTTTCTTGAGCTCAATCGGTCTACCCACCACGACATGCATGGGATGTTGATATGGCACAGGTGTTCTACAAAAGTAAAGGAAATCCAATGAAATGCATTAGAGTAATCTGTTTGCCAAGACATACGTATGGGACCAACTTCCCAGGCTATCTTCCCAGTTCCTCTTATCTGGATGGTGTGTGCTTTCATCTGGTGGATGCCAATTGCCATATAAATGAGCAGAATTTCCTCTATTTTTATTTTCTTGTGCGTATTTAAAGTTTTTATTATAAAAAATTGCAGCCATGGTTGGGGGGAGGGGAGGGAGGGGGGGGGGGAGGAAGGGAGCAGAAGTACAATACAGGGCATGGTTACAGGGCATGGACAAGCATATAAAGAAACTGTTCACAAAACCAGTTTGAGGTTTGCCCATCAAATGGGTAATCAGTATTGGCCTCACCCACCTCCACATTTCAACTTCCAAGAAATGGAGTGGCAGAACCAATGTCTTCAAGAGTCGATCAAAAGATGGTACTAGAAAATATTTGAAGTTCAGATTATCACATTCATACCCAAAAATTCCCCAGAAAACAATTGGGGTGAACTTGATAGCTCTAGCAAGTTGCAGGATCAACTTCCCTCTGGGCTTCCACCACTTGTAAGCGTTTGACTGCACTTTGCAAAGCAAACATCATTTTGGGGAACAACACATGCACATGAAAATTCAAATCTACTAGTCTCCAACATGTCTAGATACCAAATATTGAAGGGGGTTTGGGTCTACGATTCAGCAATGACAAAATAAATTGCTTTAAGACCACAAGAGAGTCAAGGATGCAATCGTGCATAAACCATAAACAAGGAGCAACACATGTTACAGTGGAGGAAAAATGGGTGGAACAGGTTTACTGGTACAAGACAATTACGCCCTACATGATCATGTACTTGTGTGCAACAACCAAAAATTATGACGATATACTGGAAGAACAGAAAATTTTAATACAGGGTACTTATATGAAACAATGAAAATAATGGCCAGGTACCTCAAACATGAGATGATGCTACATGCAAATCATGAAACAATTATGCCCTACATGATCATGTACTTGTGTGAAACGACCAAAAATCATGACGATATACTGAAAGAACAGAAAATTTTAATACTAAGTACTTATATGAAACAATGAAAATAATGGTCAGGTACCTCAAACATGAGATGATGCTACATGCAAATCATGAAACAGATGGTCAAAGTAGGAGAACATGAAATGAACTGAAGCAACCCATGCACCTTTTATAAAAAGTCAATACCTGACCAAAGCAGAAAACTGGAACCAAAGGTCGGCCCGTCTCCATAGCTATGCGTACAAATCCTTTTCTTTTCTTTAGGAAAGCAATCTATAAAATAACCAAGATATTAATTAAAGAATGGGAAAGAAGAAGTGAAGACCACCAACATTTATAACAAGGACTTGAGCCTGCAGCTCCGTTTAATGATTTATCCTAGCCATGAGTTGATAAGACTGATTCCAGCTCATCCGTACCAAGGGGGGGTGGGGTTTGTCAATAAACATTAACTGCCATCTGGTCTACTGTGAGTGGGCATAAGAAATGGATGATTAGTTATCTTCCAGTCGTTTGAAGCAACAGGCAAAGAAAGGGAAGACCTAAGAAACTCTTGATTAGTCAGCAAAAGGAATGTTGACATCAGGGAAGTTCACAGTGCTTAAAGGTCACAAAGGAGCAACGATGAAAGTGTTCAGAGGTCTACCCTCTTTGCAGAGTATAGGTTTTGGACTTCAAGGTATGTATGCAGGAAAACAAATTTTTTGTGTCATAGCAGTTTTGTTCACTTCTGAGAATGCTTCTTGGGAAGCAGAGAGAAAACTCCAGCACCAATGCTAGAAGGTTTTGGCCCATGCAGATACTATGGAAGAGGGGCCATCACTTGATGCAATTGTAAAAATTTGGCTGCCAGCATGAAGACACTGATTTGAATCTGAAGGCTGCAACTTTGTGCCAAAATGCTGAGTTAGGACCGATTTCAGACCATCACTCCAAGTACCCTGTGAAAGCGGTCCCAATTCCAGGTTATGCCCCTTTTTAGTAGCCCTGGGAAGGTCCTTGAACTTTACATCATCATTTTAAGGTTGAAGAATCATACTTAAAGATTTTACTTGTGAAAGTCTAGATAATTTATAGTTCGGCTGGATAAATTGAAATTTCTGTGTTGGATCTTTAGGGATAACTGGGTTGGAGAAATACATTTGACATCTTAGGACCAAGGCTTTGAAAAGGATAAAAAAAATGTTATAGAGATTGATATAGGAAGTAAACTTGAAATTCACTATAAATTGAACTTCTAGGATTGCTATGAACAGAAATGTTGATACAAAAAAGGGTGAGAAAATTTTAATCAAAATACAAACAAACGAAGTTCAAGAGATACAAACAGACCTCTGAACCATGTTCCATTAGAAACGTCTCCTGCACTCCACCTGGCACTACAATGCAACTACAACCAGCTTCCAAGAGTGACGTAAAATTCTTCCTTGTTGCAGGTGTAACCCCCATCCATGTCCATATATGCCTCAGAAAAGGTGTATAGAACACCTGATTAATAATTGATTTGTTAATGGAGACGGAAAAGGCTCCTCAGTACTTGCAGAGATTGAGTTGTAATGAATCTTACAGCGCTGCTAGCGAGGACTTTGGTCTTTGGTAGAGGCATGAAACCCGTAAGACCGGCAAGAGAAACAACGGCAATTGGTAAAACTGAATGTGGCTCGTAACCAAAGACTGCATAAAGAATACAGTCCAGTAATTTATTGATCAAAAGAGGATGAAAGATTAAAAGCATTGAACTCAAATTTTATGGCAGCATTAAACAAGATCTTGCGGTAGTCAAGACAACCCTCATTACATAGATTTGGAGCAAAGTCAAAGAAAGATATATAGGCCTAACCCCCCCAAAATGCAACATAATATAATTAAAGTGAACAGGCATAATTTTAGACTTAACAAAATGTTCTTTGAAACCAACTAAAAAGTTAGCAGAAGGATCTCGCTTTCAAATTCAATTTTGGGGCCATTACCAAACTTTTTCTTCTTGAAGGTGTATATAATGGACCCCTTCTCTGGATGCAGACCAGGATCTCAAGCAAGGTCTAATAATTTCCATGCCTTACCTAACCACCTTCTTTGTTCTACTTCAAAACCTGCCCCCACCCCCCCTTGCTTTTTGCTCTGTTACTTTCTTTCTTCTCAACAATCCAGCCAACACCCTAGTTTTGCCTTCCTACCCCAAATAAAATCAAGACCTTAATCCACCATTAATGGATCGATTTTCCTTTCTTATTTGCTACATAAGTTTCATGTCAATGGTCCTGCACCACATCCTTCAATGATCTCTCTCAAGAACCCCATAGCAGCAGCCTTGTTACCCAACCACCAACCCCAACCCCACCCCCCCCCCCCCCGCCCCCCCTCCCAAAAAAAAAAAAGGCAACACAATCCTCTACCCCTTGTAAACTCAAATTTTGGCAGAGATCCAGCATCAGCCTGTGTACTTAGTTTCCTGACAGAAATGGTGAGGTGAATTTTTGTGATAAATGGAGATCAATTTTGGTATTGGTAAGATTTGGTGCTGACTACATCAAAAACCATTAATACTTGGCAGTTGGCTCAGTAGTTCAGTAACCGTAGAATACATCAAAACCTATAAATACTTCGTTCAGTTATCAGAATCAAACAAAACATGCAAGGACCTTGATAGCAAGACCTGCTTTTAGCCTTCAGGAATTAAAATAGGAATGGCAGGCAAGAAATAAGGGTCACTGTCCATTGAAATCTCGACTAGCTTACCATAAGCTTGATTCGGGTCATATGCCTTAATGTCCTCCACATAAAGAGTCACCGGAAAATACCCACAGGCGTGCTTACAGATATACCTGAAGAAAATCCATAAGTAATCCCAAGAAGAAAGGGTTCGAAACCACAGCTTTTAATAGAATCAAACATGTAACCCCCCAAAAAAGAGTCCAATTAAACAAAGTAGCTAGAAAATGGTGAAGATGGGGAGGGGGGAAACGTGGGTGGTACCTGGCCAATCTTTGACCTGGTTTGCTCATCTCGTCAATCGGGATCACCATTAACAATAGGAGAAGCGCAAAAATCCTGAAAAGGTAGATCGAATCGAAGGGGGTAAAACATTAAAAAGGGAGCAGAAAATGTGTGAAAACTGGAAAAAAGAAAAAGATGGATCAGAAAAGAGAGACATAAAAGGACGGACATGAAACCCAGACAATTAGGGAGCAAGAAGAGAGCCATTAACACCAGGGAAACAGTAAAATGAATGCCTCCCAACCATAAGGCGATTGCGGTTATGGTGCTCTGCATCGAGGATAGTTTCCCCTGGATCACCGTCACATCATACTCATCCCCTCCGTTCACGGAGGAGGAGGAGGAGGAGCAGGAGCATGGTTCACGATTTTCATTAATCTCCTCCATCATTCAACTACAAAAGCAGAGCTAGAGAGTCGGAAACAACGGAGAAAAGTATTGGGACTTGGAGAGGACTCGGGAAGGACTGCAAAGGTTGAGATCTCTCCCTCTCTAACTCAACCTTTTCAGCGGGAGAGTGAGATTTGAGAAAGAAGTGCCCTGCAATTCCAATCTACTACAAAATACGAAACCCCGCCAGGCAGAATGAGGAAATTGGATTTTGCAGGGGGTGGCGTCCCCATGTACGTACTACGTCATACGTTGGCATAACCCAGAGGCTTCGCGACTAGCAAGGTTCGTAATCTCGGTATCGGATTGGATGGAGATCGGTCAAACTTAATATGACACTTTTGTCCCTATTCTTTATTTTATAAAAATCTACTTTTTTTTTTTATTTATATCTTTTTATCCTTTTCCGTACTGAGAATCGGATGTCTTATCGATTCCAATAAAGATTCGAAAAAAATTGGACAGACGAAATAACCACGAATCTACCAATATTATTAACTGTTGGTTAAGATTTTTCCAATTGTTGATTGGAATGTAGAGCTTGCAATGCTTGACATAATCTATGAGATTAACATATTTTATGTTCACTTGATTTTTTTTTATAATAATTCAATATTTTTTTTTGGTCAGAGATGTGATCTAAAGTTACAAGACTTTACCAAAGATAGTTGTTAATTGCTTCCTTCCTTAGGTGATTATAGAAACCAACAACTAATTAAGATCTTGTTTTATGGGAAATTCTTTCCCTGTTAGTTTTTTGAAGGATGGCAATAGAGCTGGCAAAACGAGAGATCCGACCTGGTCCAATCTGATCGGACTATCCATCACTTTTCATAAATGTGTCTTCCCCCCTCTACTTATGTGAGTTTGATTTGTCTTTGACTCTGCTTGATTCTAACTCCATCAGGGTCCTCTACTGTCGAGGTGCCCCTACTGTCATGTGTGTCCCAGACACAGCAAGGTGGCAAAAAGACCACCCTACCCCTGCCCGAGGGGGGTAAGATGATCTTTACCGCCTTGCTGTGTTTGGGGCGGACAATAGTAGGGGCTCGGAAGTAGAGGATTTGGATCCCATTTTATGACCTCATCATGCCCACACCGATTAACAACTCTATAAATGTTTCGTGGGTGTGGATCAGGGCTAAGTTGAGCAACCTCTTAAATGAATCGAGTTTTGGCTCAACTTCACTATTTCAGACCCTATTCCCATCCCTAGTGTGGGATACCCACTAAATAGAAAGAATAAAATAGAACTCTATTTAGGTGCTTGTTATTGTAATCAAAGTAATAAAGTAATAGGCTTTGGTTGAGTCTAATGTAAGCGTTTGTAGTCCAACGGTTAGGATAATTGCCTTCCAAGCAATAGACCCGGGTTCGACTCCCGGCAGACGCATTGGTACTTTTTCCAACAACCTAAAAGTAGAATTTAGATTTGTGATTTGAAAAAACGCATTGGTATTTTTTCCAATAGACCCAGGTAGTTACCCCACCTTGGGCAACAACCTGATTCATTAAATTTGGAGTTGTAATTTGAAAAATATATGAATCTATTGTCAGAAATTAAATTATCAAATGGATTTTTTTATTCTTGAAATATTTCATATTGATAAAACTAAAATAATTTCAATTTTTGGATCAAAAATCTATTTGTTGACTATTTCATTAAATCAATCCAAAATTGAAATGAAAATCATACCACATCTGACATAAGGAAGGTGCCAAGTTCTAAAATCACATAGAGGTGTCATTTAGACACTCCTATGGGCCATGGTTTTAGTTATATGTGCTCAATGGGAAAAGGATGGACACGCCGCCAAGGTTTTGCGTCTTTCTCTCCCCTCCACATGTGAATGGAGCGCCCTGCCCCTCCCATTGGACAAGGTGGCCCACTTACCTGGAGCGAGCGGCATGCCCAACCCTCTCCCATACTCAATGTATTCTGCAAGATGCAAGTTGTACTGATTCAAGCTCAATTTGTTTCAAAATTTATCATTCTCAACCTAGGTTCCAGACCCCAGGCCTCAGGGCCGGCCCTCTTGCACTCCCCCTTAACTCTACAGATATTGACCAGAGGTACTCCTAGTTTAACTTAACCAACCCTGGTTCCTCATCAAGTCCAATGCAGGAACATGATCAAACGATTTCATCAAGGTTTAAAATCTTGGAATCAGCTTAGGATCAGACGAAATCAACCAAAACTCTAGAAAATAGAATCAGGAAGAAGAAACATAGAATTCCACAAATTTTTGGTTTTAAAGTTTTTGATTCAGAAGTCTGGTAGATCTAAGTTCAATTGATCTTCTACACTTTTAGTGACTAAAAGAAAGAGACAATGGCTAAAAGAAGAGATCTCTGTGCACCCTTTTTTAAGTTAAATGACTGAATCATTCTCTAGCTGGGGCCTTAACTTGGTGGCACAAGCAGATGACAATATACACTTCTATCAGAGAATTCTCAACTGGAGATCAGCTTGACCAACCCTAGCTTTGTGATTTTCAAAGAGCTCTCGCATGGCTTCAACAAACTTGCTGTGAATTTCATTGACCTGCCCAGATGAAGAAACAACATTAGATGTGTTCTTGTATTTGCTCTGTTCACCTGTTTATTTATCTAGGCCAGGAAGAACCACTTCAAAGCTGCCTATGTAAAACAAAGTTTTGGATTTTATTTAAGCTTGCCAATCCGTGGCACCATAACCATGCAGTAAGTATAGGTATGCAAAGAAGAAACAGGGTTTATGGAGTATTCAGTATATATTCTCACCTCTTCAACCGTAGGTTGTGAATTTCTCTTGAGCTCAATCGGTCTACCCACCACAACATGCATGGGATGTTGATATGGAATAGGTGTTCTACAAAAGCAAAGGAAATCCAATGAAATGAATTAGAGTTGGAGTTTTTTCTCCCATCAAATGGGTAAATAAGCATTGGCTTCATCCACCTCCACATTGCAAGAAATGGTGTGACCGAACCAATGTTCTCAAGAGTCAATCAAAAGATGGAACTACACAATATTTGAAGTTCAGATTTTCAAATTCATACCCAAAAATTCCCCAGAAGACAATTAGGGGGGATTTGATGGCTCTAGAAAGTTGCAGGATCAACTTCCCTCTGGGCTTCCACCACTTATAAACGTTTGACTGCACTTTGCAAAGGCGAAATCATTTGAGGAAACACATCCACATGCAAATGCAAATTCAAATCTACAAGTCTCCAACTCGTCTAGATACCAAAAATTGAAGGGGGTTTGGGTCTATGATTCAGTAATGACAAAATAAATTGCTTTAAGACCACAAGAACATCAGGAATGCCTCCTACACGAATTTGAATGAAGAAAAGGTTTTTCAGCTACAAAGTCTGTGGATTTCACAATTTGCTCAGTAGATATTCTGATGGAATTCCAGAATAACGTATTCAAGTGGATTCCTGATTTCTATTTCTGTTCTTCATTCCTATTAACTGCTAACAGGTCAGCCCCAGATTTTTCTTTCTTGCACATGATCAGTTTCGGTACAGGATTTTCTTTAAGTTCTGTATCTGTTAAATCATAAAATTTCCATTTTTTTTTTCTGTTTTCTAGAATTCTTATTCTGTTGCGTGTGAGAACCTCCGGTGCTTGGTTCGCCCGTGGATGAACTTGCAAAAACCAAGCAATGAGCGCAAGAGGGCCGGTGTGGCTCCGCCCTAGGACTCTCCGATGCTCAAGTCAGGTCTCCAACGCGACAGCGTAACTGCGTAGTAAAAAGCAAGATGATGAATGGTGCTCCATACTTGGGTATTTATAGAGTGAGGAGGAGACGAGACAGTTGGCAAAGTCCTAGTATGGTAGCAGTCCTTCTTTCGGAAGGTTCTCTCGCGTAGAGCGGAGTGGAGAGTTATTTTCGGGGTCGGGCTCTTATTAAGGTAAGAGTCCATATAGAGTGCGATTCCGTGATGCGCGGGGATCGTGGCTCGATCCCTATCCCATGATTCTCGGGATGTGTTGACGTGGCCCGGAGATCCCCGGTGGAGTGCTATGGGAGCTTCAGTGGAGGAGGACTCGGCCTCGGAGGTCGGCAGAGGAGGTCGGCAAGAGAGGTCGGCCAGGGGGGTCAGCCCGAGAGGTTAATCTCGGCCAGGAGTCTATGGTTGACCTGTATGAGTTCGGCCTCGGCCACCGGCTAGCTCGTTCGAGTCTGGTTCTGTCAGGTAACTTATCGGAGACGAGGTCGGCCCGGTCTCCTGCTCGGCCCAACTCGGTTCTCGGACTGAGGTCGGGTCGGCCATGTGGCAGCCTCTGATAGGAGGGTTGTTTTATGCCTCATCATATTCCTACAAGTATTTCTTTGAAACTCAACTGTCAGTCAATGCTGGATTCCAAATCTGACTTTACACATAGTAATCGGTTTCTATGCTGAACACAATTATGGATTCAAAATCCAATCTTTTTGATAATTTCTCAGAATCCTAGTCTCATTCTGCTTTCTAAATTCTGAGTTTCTGGCTTGGGATTTTCTGATTGCTTTTGGACTTCTATTACTGATATTCCTGCATATCTGGTTGTTCTAATACATCTGATCCCGATTGCCTGTTTTCTGAGATCGATTTCTGGTTCTCTTACTCTATTATTGAGAATCCTATCTTTAGTAGGAATCTCCCAGATCTCAGAATCCAAACATTGTATCAACTTGAGATTTATGTTTCTATTATTATTCTCTATTAAATATACCTTCCTCAGAGTTTGAGGCATAACAGAGTTGCTGATTTGACAATGATTACAATTCTAAATAATTTTGGATTTCTAAAATCTATCATCTGAGAGGGCAGACCTCAGCGCAATGGTAAGGTTGCTCTATTGCGATCTAATGGTCACGGGTTGTCGGATAACAGCCTCTCCATAAAACGGAAGAACATGAAACAAACTGAAAGCACTCCCTGAACCTAATTCTATTAAAAAATCAATACCTGACCAAAGCAGAAAACTGGAACCAGTGGTCGGCCTGTCTCCATAGCAATGCGGACAAATCCTTTTCTTTTCTTAAGGAAGACAATCTATAAAAATAACCAAGAAAAATGGGAAAGAATAAGTGAACAACAACATTTATAACAATGACTTGAGCCTGGGTTGGAGAAAATTGAAATTTTAGAAGATTGTAATTTCTATGGATTGAAGAAATACGTATGAAATCTTAGAAGCAAGGCTTTGAATAGCTTGATATAGGAAGTAAACTTGAAATCAACTATAAACTGCACTTCTAGGATTGCTATGAACAGAAATTTTGGTATAAAAAAGGGTAAAGAACATTTAAATCAAAATACAAACAAAAGAAGTGGAAGAGAAACAAACAGACCTCAGAACCATGTTCCATTAGAAATGTCTCCTGCACCCCACCTGGCACTAAAATGCAACTATAACCAGCTTCCAAAAGTGAAGTAAAATTCTTCTTTGTTATAGGTGTAAACCCCAGCCATGTCCATATATGTCTCAGGAAAGGTGTATAGAACACCTGATCGATCAATAATTGATTTGTTAATGGAGATGGGAAAGGTTCCTCAGTACTTAATTACAAAGGTTGAGTGTAATGAATCTTACAGCGCTGCTAGCGAGGAATTTGATCTTCGTAAGAGGCATGAAACCCGTAAGATCGGCAAGAGAAAGAAAGCCAATTGGTACAACTGAGTGTGGCTCATAACCAAAGACTGCATAAGGAATACAGTCCAATAAATTTATTGATCAAAAAAGGAAGAAAGATGAAAAGCATTGAACTCAAATTATTGTGGTAGAATTCAACAAGGTCTTTTGCAGTAGCCAAGACAAACCTCATTATATAGATTTGTAGCAAAATCAAAGAAAGATATATATAGGCCTAATTTATGTTGCAGTTTTATTGAAGTAGTATATAATGAAGTTTTACTAGGCATCCAAGTCCCACCAAATTGGTGTCACATCAACAAGAAAAGTATTTAATGATTTTTTCTGAGCTTTTATAATTTTATTGTCGTAGAATAATCAAATAAAATAAGGATGGAATTTTAAAATATCACATCAGGATTTTCCCACTTCAATTCTCCCATAATACCACCTCACCTAACTCCCCTCTAAAACAAACAGGGCCATAGAAAGACATCCTGTAAGACATGGCGGGACCTGCTTTCAGCATTCAGGAATTAAGATAGGAATGCTAGGCAAAGTTCAATACAAATTACTACCCGTTTGCTCAGATTGACCAGGTGTAGAGTCTTCGGTGCCGGAGCACCGGGCACCGTCTATTTCAACGGTGCCAAACCCAATAGAAAATCTCAGTCTCCGGTGACTGAGATTTGAAAAGAAATAAGGGTCAGTGTCCATTGAAATCTAGAATTGCATACCATAAGCTTGATTCGGGTTAAATGCCTTACTGTCCTCCACATAAAGAGTCACCGGAAAATATCCACAGGTGTGCTTACAGATATACCTGAAGAAAACCATAACAGACAGGGCATGAAAACAGAGCTTTTGATAAGAGTAAAAAATTTAGATGGTAAAAGAAAAGTCCGATTAAACTATCTATCTATCTATCTATCTATCTATCTAGAAGATGATGAAAGGGAAAGTGGGTGGTACCTGGCCAATTTTCGCCCTGGCTTGCTCTTCTCGTCAATTGGGATTACTATAAGTAATAGGAGAAGCGCAAATACCCTGAAATGGTATACGAATCTAAGGTGGGTCAGTTAAGCAGAAATATGGGAAAGCTGGGAAAAGGGAAAGACTGGAATAAGTGGACCAGAAAAGAGAAAGAGAAAAGACGAGACATAAAAGTACGAACGTGAAAGCCAGGCACTTAGGGAGGAAGAGAAGGGCCATGAAGACCAGTGCCACGTTGAAATGAATAGCTCCCAACCATAAAGCATTTGCGATTATGGTGTTCTGCATCGAGGATGGTTTCCGCTGGAACACCGTCACCTCATGCTCATCCCCACCGTTGACGGAGGAGGAGGGCTTACAGTTTCCGTTAATCTCCTCCATCATACAACTACAGAAGCAGAGTGACGTGACTGAATACAATTTTGCATGTGCTCGGTCTTCTTCAAGAACTACAAGTTGCCAAACAACAAGTTTGGGAAGACATAGAAGGTTGGAGTGACTGACTCACTATGCATCATTCATTTTGTGGTTTAAGGATGGGTCCCAATCCAATCCAATTGACCTTACAAATTTCCCCTCTTTGTATGATTTTTTTATACATTTTTGTACTTTTAAATTAGGGGAAAGTTTTCATACCTGGTCGTGTAAACCGTGTATGTGAGAGAGTGAAAGTTTCAAGGCATTAATTAATGGATGAGAATTTATGACTTTTCCAACTCTTCTTTAGAGGAATTTTTATCCTATGCGGCCGGTGCGGTTCCCTAGTGCCTCTCACAAGAGGAGGACAGACCCCACCCGAGCAGAGTGTTTGGTTAGATGCTCTAGGTGGGTCGCACACCCCTCTTGTGAGAGGAACTAGGGAACCGCACAGGTCAAGGAACCGTAGACGATAACAATTCTTCCTGAGAGACCCTCTCACATACACAGTTTACATAGCCATGTATAAAAACTTTCTCCTTTAAATTACTATGTATGGTGGGTTAAGAAAGAAAGATGGGTAGTAGTTGTGGTAATCTCCATATATAGCAGTCTTTCCACGTTTCAAGCTCACATTATTGGATGAAGCATCTGTCACGTGTCGAGATTTGAGGCCCGAGCTTCCGGGCACTGCAAGATGAAAGAATTGCATAAGATTGTAATCCCCGAACAAAAACTGACTGAGCCACCCACACACCAACCATCTACATATCAATCAAAGATGGTTGGTTACACAGGCTTGATTGAGGCAATAACTACTTCACGTTCTGTTTTTTTTTTGATAAGGACTTCTTCACGTTCTTTAAAATCACCTAAAGTGCTATCTTTATTATTTAAAGCGCAAATTACATGTACCTCCTCTGATGGTTGAAACAATAACAAAACTCCCCTTAGTCTCATCTTTTACGTGCACCCCCTGATGATTGGGAGGCTTACAATTAAGCTTTTACCGTTTAAACTGTTGGGTGTAATTAAACATTTGAAAATAATTATATTACCTTTCAATTTTTGTCATGGACAATTTTACCTTTATAAAACATAACCATAGCCCAAATCCTATCCCTTTCTTCTTCGGCGAACTGTGAAGTATCTTTATCATCGCCGATGTTGATGCTGCTTCCATTAACGAGCAACCCCATCCCTGAACTGCTACATCAGCTTAAAATAAACTTTCAAGTAACTAAAATTCCATATTAAATTGGTTCAAACTAACCAAGAAATCATCTCTAATCTGTGGGAGATAGGGGATTGGGAACATCAGAACATTCCATATATGTAGAAAAAATAGGTTGCAGGACACCCAACCAGGTTCTGATTTCAAGTTTGGTCATCACCAACAAGTCCAAAATCCCCAAACTCAGGATTCCCTTTCCCCTTTCTTTTCCAAGATCTATTTTCATCCTAGCCCAAAACAGCCGTGGAAATCTGCCTATACTTTGATCGAGTGTTCCCCTGCCCCATTGGAGAACTCGATCCAAGTAATAGCTGGTTCTGACCAGCCAAACCCTAGAAACCCCAATTTTCTCTCTTAAACCCTAACCCTAATCTAATCTGTTTCTCTCCATTACTTGTTGCTGATTCTATTTAGACCTCACTGGTTTGCTGATTTCAGTTTAACATTATGACATGAAACAATGATAGAGCCATTGAAATTTAAAAAAAAAAGGATAAATTACACGTCACCCCCTGATTTTCAAATGAAACTCAGATCACCCCCTGATTTTTGAAAAAACTCAAGTCACCTTCTCTACAGTAACGGTGTTAGTCTGCTGTTAATTATTGGTGTGAAATAACTATTTTACCCTTGTACTAAAACATTAGATTTAAATTTACAATACTACCCTTCATCTTCAACATTGATCAAGGGTAGTTTCGGGATTTAAATTTATTTAACTGACTGACATCATCACTTAACAGCATAAAACTAACGGTAGGGATTAATTTTTCATATTGGGGTCTAAACCAGGGGGTGATTTGAGTTTTCTCAAAAACCAGGAGGTGATCTGAGTTTCATTTGAAAATCAAGAGGTGACGTGTAATTTACCCAAAAAAACAAAAAAAAGGGCAGTCGATGGCCACCATGATCGGCAGCCATGGTTGCCGTTTGAAGCACCATAGCAAGTGTACATTAAGGCCCACAAGCTATCCAGCCATGATCACACGTAGCCGCAAGGGCTGTGCAGCCATGGCTGCCCAACCAGCAAGGGACAGCGTGCTTCTGCTTAAGGGAACTTGAATCGGCCATTAAAAGAAGGGTTTTATTAGGGTTTCAATTGGATTAAGGGTTTCCTATGGGCATTAGAACGACTATCAGACACTGGCATCAAGTTCGCCGGAGTCACGTCGTCACTCTCCAGAATCATGGAGGCCGAATACCATCGGAAGAAGCCGGAATCGGCGCTTGCGTTTTCTGTTTTTTCTATTTTAGCCGGAGGTTGAAGATGGGGATATCCCTATCATTATTGAATTTGTTTTAGGATCTCTTAAAGTAGAAATACCGTTTTACCCTTTGGAGGAGAAGAATGTGAATAAAGGTAAAATGGTACTGAATAAAGGTAAAATGGTACTTAAAATAAGTCACTAAACTAAAAAGGTAAAACGATCTTTTACAGCTCACTAATATTGTAAGCCATCAGGGGATTATACATAAAACTTGAAACTATGAAGATGGTTTGTTATTGTTTCAAACACCAAGGGATGCATGTAATTTGCTCTTATTTAAACCTGATCCCAACGACTTTTGAAACTTTATTTATTATTGGATGCAACAACGAAAGATCAAGGTTTTAGTTCACTATCTAGTGCCGATATCAATACCAATACAGACCAGCCATTATACGGCTCCGATATTGGGCTAATTTCAATACAAAATTTTTCCTTTTCTTACCATATGGGCCAATGCTTATTGATGTATTTTCGATATTAATCACCGCTGCCAATACAATACCAATACTTTAAATTACATGTCACCTCCTAGTTTTCAAACGAAACTCAAATCACCCCTTGGTTTAGACTCCAATATGACAAATTAGTCTCTACCGTTAGTTTTATATTGTTAAGTGATGATGTCAGCCAGTTAAATAAATTTAAATCCCTAAACTACCCTTGATCAATATTGAAGATGAAGGAAGGGTAATAGTATTATAAATTTAATTCTAATGTTTTAGTACAAGAGTAAAATAGTCCTTTCACACCAATAACTAACAATAGACTAACACTGTTACTGTAGAGGGGGTGATTTGAGTTTTTTTCAAAAACTAGAGGATGATTTGAGTTTCATTTGAAAACCAAGGGGTGACGTGTAATTTACCCAATTATTTGTAACCACAATTTATTAACGCTGGAACAATGACCCAAAAGAGAACTCCAATATTTGTTAACGCTGGACCAATACCTAGATCCAGCGAAAGAGAGATCCACTCCTTCACATGGCTCTCCTAGTCCTTACACACACCCACTTCATCACTTATTTATTGTTCCAATAAGCAGACTCGAAAATGGTGAACCCTAGAAATCAAGTACAGATCAGCTGATGCAAACCGGCTAGAATTGACGATCCAAGTCCGAGTCCGATTCTGATTCTTCAAACCATGCTTACATCACACAAAGGGTGTAAGATATGAGGCTGCAATAACAATATGGTGTGTTATCACTCATCAAAATGTGTTGAAGAAGCTATCAAAGCTTATTTAATGCACCCAATAGAGATACTGTATCAGCTCTTTTTGAGTCTCTTCAACCATAAGGGTGTTGAACAACTTATTCTGATTCACCTGTATCATAAAAGCCACGTAAAATGGTAGCTGCAGCAACTCATGAAAACTCTATCTCAACTCCAATCAATGGACAATGGCTCCAAGGCTTTTCCTGCAATCGACCAGAAGGTGCACCCACAGAGAAGGAAAAATTTGTTTACCACGGGTAAAGTGACACCATGATTGGACTCTTGAGTCTTCATTACACTCCCACCCCCATCGACGAAATTAAAACTACCCTCCCATGTGACCATCTAATGGTATCAATGCCAATGGTGAATGGGAGAAGCTGAGAAGGGAAACTTGGCCCCATATATATAGGCTACTTCAAATCCTCCCCCCAGTTGAAATCATCTGGCTCCATGATGTTGAGTAACTGGGCAATCCCCTCTTGTAAATAGAAACTAAAGTGTGCCACTCTAAGATATGGGAATCTGGCAGCACATAACCTCTATCATTTGTTCTTGAGAAACAATATATCGAAGGTGTAACTACAGCTCATCATATATCAAGGAAGGCTAGAATAGAAAAGATTAGTGCAAAGTACAATAAGAATGCTATGGATTTTCTTTTAATTTTTTTGGGTATTAATGATAAAACTATTAAGAACTTAGAACATACTTAACATTCTCAGAGGCCTACAGTCTCAACCTCTTATCCCTAACTCTTCTAGCCAAATACTGAGATAAATCAATAACTGATCCCAATTGTTTCTCAAGTACAAATCCATTACAATCCTTGATACAACACTGAATTTCAAATAAAACATGCCAACAGTCCCATGGCCACACCACCTTATCGGTCTTCAGTAATAGTTGGGGCAACTGATCAGATCCGGTCCATCGTGCAAGCCAGCAACACTGCTTCTTTGATCCCTTGGAGAAGCTCCCCTGGCTTCGACCTCTGTTTCACTTCATGACATTTCAAAATCAAAACCAACAAATATAAACTTTTTTTGGAGAGAGAACAAAAGATACCCACTCTGCCTCCTTAGTTATTGGATCACAAGCACCCACAAAAGCAATCAAGGTGCAGTCCATGGTAAGCAAGTCTATAAGACCATCAGTCAACGGGGAAGGAACAAGAGATAAAGGTGTAGTGGAATCAGTGGTAGGGGAAAATTGAAGATCTGCTAACCACCGAGAGATATTCTGTAAAACCAAAACAGGATTGGGGGAAGCATGTTGAAAGGCAACTTGGTTCTTATGAACCCAAATGAAATACAAAGAGATTTAAAAAAAATAAATAAAATTCAGTTCGTAATCCCAAAACCCATGCAACCCAAACTCTCTTGAAAAATTCTCAAGATAGAAACAGACACCAAGTGTCTCAGACTCCTTTTGACACAAAACATAAGTATCATTAATATTAATCCATTTTGAAATAAGAGCCTTGATAGGAAGACCATTATGCAAAAATCTCCAACTAAAAACCTCAAACTTCAGATGAATACGAAGATTCCAAAAGATTTTCCACCACTTAATGGGGTCCCTACACAAATTCATTAATCGAACCTTTCCTTGCTCATCCCCAAAAACCTTAGCTGCGGTCTTGGTAGATAAACTTCCGGTTATGGACATAAAGGGTTCCAGGGGAATCCTGAGAATAAAAATCATAGAAATCAGACTCAAGTTGAATTGTTGATTACCTGAAAGATCACTAACCTTCTGATACTGAATAACTCTATTAAAATTCAAAGGCAAACGAAAAACCACTAAGACTAGGGATCCATGGATCATCCCAAATTCTAGTGCAAGAGTCATCCCCTATACACATACAAACCATTTTCTTTAGATCAAGTAAAATACTAACAATACCATTCCAAGCCCAAGATCTGCTTTTTGAAAGAACGGGGTTGTTCAGTAGAGAGTGATTAGCAAAGTATCTAGCCTTAAGAATAGAAGACCATGGACTCAGATTGTCATTCAACAGTCTCCAACCTAATTTGATCAATAAAGACTTATTTTGAGTTGAGGAATCCCTAAGACCAAGACCTCCAAACTTTTTTGGGAGAGCAAACAACCTGCCGAGCAATCATGCTAGGTTTTTTGTGCTCCTCAACCCCACCCCTGAAAAAACAAGAATTAATTGAGTCTAGTTTGTTCAAATACTCAAAGGAAATCAAAAACAGGACATCAAATACGAAGGAAGAGAGCCCAACACAGATTGAATTAAAACAATGCGACCAACATAAGAAAATTAACTTTCCAAGTGGACAGTCTCTTTTGAACACAGTTAACAATACTATGAAAACCTGCAGTCTTAGACCAAGGATAATACAGATTAGTATCCAAATATATTGCATCTTTTGCCCAAAATTTTATTAATCTACCATTTATCATCAACAAAGATATGTCTATTAATATGTTGACTTGACAGGTCAGAAAACAAATCAAGAATAACTTTGATAGTCATAACATCTTCTATAATCACAAGATAAAATGGAGAAGTGTCATCAGCAAAGACAAGATGAGAGATTTCAGGAGCTCTCCTAGCTACTTTAATACCTTTGAACATATTTAATTCCTATAAACATTAAGAAGTCTAGACAAAGCCTCCATAGAAATAATAAAGATATAGGGACTTAAGAGGGAAACCCTGTTTAATACCTCAAGAATGGTCAATATTCTCAAATCATCTTCCCTCCAATTTAATGGAGTTGGTGACTGAAAAAAATGAAGATGCCCCATCAAATCACACCATGTAGAATCAAACCCCAATAATTCAAAAATAGCACGTATAAATCCCTATTCGAACCTATCATATGCTTTAGACATGCCAATTCTTAATCGAAAGAAATCCAGACTTAATCTTTTATGAACTAAATAATGAAAATATCATGAGCAATAATAACATTATCTACAATTTCAAGCGATTGAGAAATATAAGCAGACTGATATGGAAAAATATATTTATCCAAGTACCATTTCAAACGATTGAGGACACTACGGATGCTTTTTCTTCTTTCCAGTAATTTCAATTTGATTTGTTTTCCATTGAAAAAAAAATGGATTACAAGAGCTAGCTTAATTTTTTTGTCCAAATTGCTTACATAGGTCCTCACAAGAGAACATTCTTTGTTCTACCCTTGGATGGATTTACTGTTCATAGGTCCTCACAAGAGAACATTCTTTGTTCTACCCTTGGATGGATTTACTGTTTTGATTAGCAGAAAAAAAATCAACCCACAAGTAGAATCTCTTATCCTTTGCAAATTACACTATTTCCCTTCTTTACAAAACTTTTCTGGTAGTGTATATGGTGATAATGGTAACACTTGAAAAAAAAGGTGGTCAGTTGAGAAGTTCCTCATGCACATTTTTTCTTTCTGAAAATTTTGCGTGAAAGTTTATTGAACATAGCTACCCCCATCTTTACTCCAAAAAAACAAGAATATAGCTACCCCCATCCGATTTTGCAAAGAATTTTGTAGCATCAATCACAATTTGCGAGTGATTTATGAATTATGAATGTAAAGTATTGGTTAATCATCAAATAAAGTTTACATACAAGCCTCTTCACAATATGAATACTCTACTCTTGGAGTTAAACTAGACAGTATTACCAGGTTAGCACACCAATTTTTGCCATGTGGAAAGGCAATGTAACAATTCTGATAATTAGATGTATAGAAAAAAGTTTATGGAGAGGCCACACATAAAGTTTAGATTGAAAATCAATCATATACCCTCCCATAATCCTGGAATTTCTAAAGCTTTATTTTGCCACTTGACCAACTCCATTAAAGCTGAAATTTGATATATGAATAGGGTAAGATCTTTGAGCTTATTTGTACACAAGATTTCAGCCACTTCTGACATGCAATGTGGTAGGAAATGAGTGCATTTCAAACTTCTCTATTTTGTGTAGAGTGGTGATCCCTATCCCAATCTAATGCCCTGCAAGATTTTCTACCACTCTCATTCCAAATGGATACCCTGGTCCTACACTACGAAGGTGCTGTCTTACAACAGAGGGGAGGGACCTTTTTTTTGTAAACTACAAAATGGAGGATATGAGAGTTGATCCATTAGCTTTTGGAGACCCTGCAACAACCTACATAGGTACCAACCAACTGTGCATCAATTTCCTTTGTTGTTGATTCCTTAAGACTTTGAAAAGGACATTGCATGTCTAAACTGGAATCAACTCAGTTCAATAAGTACTTGCTGAGTGATGCAACAAATCATGGAATAAATTCCAGTCGATAAAAATTCACCAAGGCCCACCTTTGGTTAGAAGTGAAATGAAGTAAAATTGGAACAAGAGCAAAATAGAAAGTTTAGCAATCATTACCAAGAATAATTGTGTAACTGACTCAACATCATACTAAATATGAATACTAAATTTTACAATGTTAGTTAAAAACTCATTTTGTTGATTTATTCACACAATGATTCTAATATGATTGCAAAACTTTTATTTCTATTCTAGTTTTACTTCGCTTCAATTCACTTAATTTCCTTCAAACCAAATAGGGCCTAAGTCATTGAAAGCTGTTTTTATATGATACTAAAAGTCACAACAAAAGTTTGATAAAACGTTAAAATACCCAACATATAATTTTTAATCCAATGTATTGTGTTTGGGCAGTGTTAGCGATGTCAAAAGTATCAGGGTTTGGGAAGACCCTAGGTCTCTAAATTGCCAAATTTTAAAGTTTAAAGCCCAAGGCAATGAACTGTCCCCTCTATGGGGTACTTTCTTAATTGATCAAAACCACAATAGGACAGTGGTAAGTAGATGTAATGCAACAGTTTTGGTACACAGCTTGAACATTGAATTGGTGCATAGCTACACTAGGTCTGTCACATGGCAGCTCAGATGGTGCTGAAACTTTGTGGCATGTAGACCCACGGTCCCTTGCTCACATGTCAAATTTTAGACCAATCCAAGTTGCCAAGTGCAACTGATATTTGAGAAAAAATCTAGGACTTCACCAGAGGGAGCACGGGACTATATGAGGTGCATGGGCGTAGATGGGAGGGTAAATGATTAAATTTGAAGCTCAAATTTGAAATGAGGCCAATGTAGATCGTTTCCTAGATATCTAGTGATTAGATTTACCGCACCACTCTTCCATGGAACATCCATGGAATGAAGGAAATACTGTCTTAAATGGTTGCCATGCACCGAACCTTTTACCAACCCCACCCCACCCCCCTCAGTACCACCTGAAATCCTTCTAATGTTACATTAAAAATGCAAAAGTGCCCCCTTCACACACACACACACACCCACAAAATAAATAAATAAATAAAAAAGAGAGAGAGTAAGATTCTTACACTAGCGATTCTAAGAGAAATCTTTTAACACACACTATATTCAGCCAGGCAGGTTGGCTGGGGCTGAAACCTTGTGGGCAGCTAGACTCCAAACTTCCATGCCCACATGTCAAGTTTCAGCCCAAATAGAGTTGGCCACATGGCAAAACAAAGTATTGAAAAATCCAAGAACATAGAAAGGGTGCACACCCTATTATGAGGGAACATGGATATATATGGAAGGGTATATGATTGAAATTCAGCTTAAAATTTGGAACATGACCACTCCAGACCACTTCCTAGATATCCATTGGTCTGAATGGCCACATAACCTTCCTACACCTGCTATACCAGGAAACTTTTTGAAAAAGGGAGGGCGGGGGGGGGGGGGGGAGGGGGAGAGGGGGGACCAAACCAATAGCTAGAACAAAATTAATGAAGGACAATCTGGTTCCTGCATGGCCCATATAGGAAAGCATAACTGTACTTATCTGCTACTTGGCAGATAGATGCGGCAGAAATTCTGTAGGCAGCTATGGACCAAGCTCCCATATTCACCTGCCACATTTCAGCCTTAATCGAGGTTCCATGCAGAAAAATAATGCTCCAATGGTCCATTAAAACCTCAAACTTTCAAAATTGGTTGAAAATGAATCAACAGTTGAAAGTAATGGGAAAATGCCAATATATGGGGAGGGTGATTGAATCTGGATCAGAATTTGACAAGTAGCCAGCTCTATCGATTCATCAGTTGGAATTACTACATCATCCTTCCTAGTGTTGAAACAAGGTGAGTGATATAAGAAGCCTCTCCTATGTGGCCATGTGACGAACCTTTTGCCTTAAATAAGAAAGCCCAAAGAGGAAGAATTGAAGATAACACACCTTGATAACTAGCAATACAAAAGCAAGCTGAAACCCATGACTGTCATCCTGAATCAATCTTTCAAACTTAGTCTCACATTCTGGACTTTCACTGACAGCTTTAGCTTCTGTTCCTCCATATCTTTCAAGACTGCAAGAAGATTCGCCCGATACACCTCACAACGCTGATTTGCATTGTCCAACTCAGTGGTCAATTCCTGAATCTTCTTGTCTCTGTCTTTCTCATCCTACAGGAAAAGGGGATGGAGGTTACTATATATTATAGGTCATAACCTAACACACAGAAAGCTCAGAAAAGTACGGACAATGAGATTAATCAGTTATAACAATATTATTGTGTTGCATATCAATATTCAGAGCATGATAGTCTTTGCAGTTCATCGTCTCTCGACGGGTAGAAGCTCCTCTTGGAGGGTTAGTAGGTTGAAGTTACAGACTTACAGTTTCAGCAGGAAAAAAAAAATTCCATGATGAGAAATAATTTCAACACAATAAACTTCATGAAGAAAAACACTTCAGCTCCTCTAAGGCATTGACAAGTTTGCAAAAGGCAAGATTACAGAAGCAACATAAAAATCCACGAAGAACATATATATTAATATGGGTAAAGGCTGGGCACGCCAGCGCTTTGCCCAGCGTGTGTCTGTCTCTCCTTCCCCCTCCCCCTTTTGAAAATGAACCCCCTGCTCTCTCTGTCCAACCCTCCCCAGTGGGCACAGCCGCTAGCTTGCGGAAAGCGGGTGGCTTGGCCATCCCTCTCCTAATATATAAGGAACATTATAATCTCAGAGAAATGCACATAAAAGAAGCTAAATGAAATTTGAAACAGAGAATGATAAAAGCACAATTGATAGTCTAGAAAGATGCACTGTTTTGCAACAAACAAAAAAGGTGGGGGGCTAGGCTGTCTCAGTAAAAAAAAAAATTGGGAAGAGGTAAAAGAAAAATATCAGGCTGGAAAAGGCTTTGTTTTCTCACATATCTATAGGCCCAATATAGCTCACACGATTAAATAAGCATGTCCAGAGCACAAACTGCCATTGTTTCCTCCCATACCTATAGGTTCAATCTAGCTTACAATATTTTAAATAAGGATGCCTAGAACACAGACACACATACTTCATCAGTTCTATTTCAATTCTTACATTATGCTCAATAGCAAATTAAAAAAAAAAAAATTGTCCCAGTGCACAAGGCTCCCGCTACTGTAGGGTCTGAGAGGGGCAAATGTATGCAGGCTTTCCCCTCGCTTCGTGGAGAGGCTGTTTCCATGTTCAATAGTAAATTACCTATCCCTGGAGTTTTGCTAAACAGAAAGCCCTCAAACGAACATTGTAGCTTTGAACAACGCCCTGATAAAGATAAGCTTGTAGATCAGCATGGCTAATACCACCTTCAGGTTTTCCTGTAAGATAGGTTAAGCAACCATGCCTGGAGCTTCATTACGCTACCAACAACTCATACCAGCTCCAATCTCCATCCCATATAGAACCCCCCCCCCCCCACCCCCCCCAAAAAAAAATGATCACTCAAAGCCTCATTCGTTAACTATTATACTTCCTTTAACCCTGGTAATCTTCTTCAAACACAACTTAGATATCCACTTTCAAACCAGGGAGAAAAAGAGGTGACACTGTAACCTTTGTTACATCACTTCTGCTCTGAAGAAAAATCAACATCATATAACCTTTCTCTCTCTCTCTTAATTAACCCAAGTAATTTTCCAACTAAAATCACAATTGTCTTCATACCCAAAAATCTTCACCTGTTAGATAATGTCCTGAGCCTGTTAGTGTAAATAACCTACCCCCAACTTACTCGTATGGATTACATCCTAAATGAGATTGAAGCTAACGCATTGAGTTTCTTTTGTAATATATTCCTCTTAATAACAATGAAACCCTGGTTCAGTCCGTGGGCCATGTGAACCACCACCAAATGCTGATTGAGTTTCAGCTTAGACTCTTGACAACCTTTTTGCAACTGCACTGAACTAGATGCTGACTGAGTTTCAATTAATGTGTCTCCATTAACCACTAGCCAAAGCCCAGAAAAAAAAAAAGGGAAGGTGAAAACAATAGGTAGCAACTGCAGTCCAAGACTTCTTATCAACCTTTTAGGCATCGATCCTGAAAGTATGGCATTATGATTGTATCTGAATCTAAGAGTATTGAAAGGGCAGAGTAGCCCTTCATAACAGGCAGGAAGAATGCCCATACAAAGGTGGGAAAAGGGTCCTGAGAATTTCAGTCCAACTCCAATGCCTTTAATTGCAAGTGGAATAGAAAACTCAGTTGGTCATAGAGATAATATTCCCTTGGATGGACTCTTCCCCCTCCACAGCTTTGCAAAGCATCTTAGCTCCTGGGGTTTGGCACAGAAAAATGACAATGTTCACGGAGCTTTAGTATAGATATTCCCCAGTATTTAGTGTATAGAGCTTAATTCACAATGCCATTTTAAAATCTCAGTTATCAGGGGATTTTTTTTTCAGAGAAGAGAAAGATGCACACACTGATCTCTGGTAAAAACAACACAAATTAGCGAGTGCATGCTTCATGCCATCTGCAACAGAAACAAAGGTGAAAACTTTGAGAAGCATAATATCAAATCAAGAAAATTGGGATGTACTTGATTGGAGGGAATGCATCTTACAACCCGCGTATCAGATCAATCGCACTTCAACCTGCATTCACCGCCAGTACCATTGCCATCCCTATCTCCTTCCCTGTCAAGAGCAGCCAATTTGGGGTTAACTAATGGAACAACGGCGCCACAGAGAGGGTAGGGGCTTAACCTAAATTATTGAACTACGATTTGGGTAGGGGCCGCGCGAACGCGTACCCCCGCTGCCACAAATTATGACGTACACTCTCCCACTTGGGGAGATGTTAGGCGGGCACCCCTCCCAAGTGCAATGGAGGTCACCAACCTAGGCAATGGGCCTTCTTGATCACCCATAAACCCCGTCCAGGTAAGTATGTTTCACCATTAACGCTGTCCCTTATTTATAAACTTGTTTCCCTTCTCACTTCTACTTTCTTATCGATGTGGGACTAAAATCCCACCTCTTTTCTTTATACAATTAGCAGTGCAATTTTGGACGGTTAAGATTGTTCTCTCTTGGGTTATAATAAATGCCCAATAGACGGTGATTAAAGATAGAGTTCATCATATGTGGCTACATGTCACTGGAGGATCATACTGAGTCTACTACTGAAAGAGGAGAAATAAAATCAGAATTGAACTCTGTTTTCATGGATCTCAAGGACTGAAATAAAAGAAAAACAAATTTGGAACTGTGTTCTTTCCTTGTTATATAATAGATAGCTCTACTTCTAGTAAATCAGTTGTTCATGGATTATTATCCTCTTCGATCAATTCCTTAAGTGTGGCAGTGTGGCAGTGCTAGATGGAGATGTTAACACTTGACAACTGTCACATCCAAGTGGTAACTGTCAGGTGTCAACATCTCCACCTAACACTGCCACACTTTAAGGAATCGAAGAGGATAGTTTTCCGTTGTTCACTCTCTGCTTTGAAGAAAGTACCAATTAGTTAGAAAATTCAAACTCCAGATAATGTGTTCTTCAATTTATTCCCATTTATTAATTGGTAGTTTAAGCAAAATGATTTCCTCTCCATCCTCTGCAACATAAAAGACCTATTTGTTTATTAAAGAACTGATGCTGGGGTACAACATGGATTTAGTTCATGTTATTGATGATGGTATCGATCACAACTGATACCGATATGTATATCTATACGCATTGCTCATATCAGGATGTATTGGTATCAGTTTTATATCAAAACAATATTTTTCATCAAAAATAATACTACATCCATACCGTATTGTATTGACTGATGCGTATTGATGAATATCAATAAGAATCATAGCCAATATCGATACCTAATTGGATCTAATACCGATTCCTAAAACCATGAGGGTACAGTGAGAGAATAACAGACACTTCAACACGGGCCTTAGCAACGGTCCTCGACGTTACAGAGACATAATATTCATCTTTATGCACAACATTTACAGTCATCAACAACTGAAATTTCTAGCATAATTTTAAAGAGATCCCATGGCCAATCAATCTGATTCCCTTGAGTTCTCCAACGAACAGATAAGAATCCTACTTTCTCACTATGAGCCAAATTCCAGTCACAAAAGATAGATTCAAACAAGTCTAAGGAGGGAAGAAGAGCAAAGAAACTCAATACGCAGTCCCAAAGGTCCAACAAACCAACAATTGCAAGCATGGATTTAGGTATTATTTTGATTTGGTATCGGATCGATACTGTACCAGCATGTCGAATGATTTTACCCTCAAAGATACCAATACCATACCTTTTGGCACACTTCATCTTAGCCAAAATGTCGAAAAGATATGCTTTCCTAAAGGTTTCGGTTCGTTTTTATAAGAAACCTCCACGGCTCCACCTATCACTATTCCTTCTCTAACAGATGGGGGACTTTTCATTATTTACTTCCCTTGCTTGTTTAGTTGTACAAATAGTTAGTCATTCCCTTAATGAATTTTTTTTTTTTTTTTTTTTTTTTGGGGGTTTAGAATCCCCACCCCCTCTTATCAAATAGGAATGATTATAAATGTTACTGAAGGACCTTCCCGTAATATTAGGGATGTTTTCAATAAAAACAAAATTAACTTAAAATGAAGGCTGTGAATGGACCGGATTTTTTTTATGGGAGTCAAAAGACCGAATTTATTATAAAAATTTGTATCCAATTGGTATTCAATAAATTATTATAAATAATAAACCATGTTAACCCAATTTTTAAGGGTATTTCAAATTTCAATGTCCTTTAACCTTGACATCAAGAATGATATAAAATGACGTGACTGAGACCTTTAATCGAAAATATCCATGTCCATATCCAATTCAAACTGTATAAGAAGTAAGAACGTAGAATCCTCGATCGAACATGTGACAAATATCCATAATTTGCAGCCCTGGCCTTTATCCACTTGTGTGGATGGGTGCTCCACACTATATAATATGAATGACTATACGTTATATAACAATAATACAAGATTCTAAAGCATCTGGTATGTATTCTTGGAATGCATTCTCCGTAAAATTTTATATTTTCGAATGATAAAAATAATTGTTTTCATTGTTTGAGAATACAAAATCGATCTAGAAATCTAGAATGCATTCCAAGAATTGCATACCAAACACAGCCTTCAAATCATATCATTTACACACAATGATGAACCTTAGGGCTCATGACTTGGTAGATGGAAAATGATGTCGCAAACCCAGTCCCATGAAGTTGGAAAATAATCTTCTCCAATTCCCTAAAAGTGTGTAGTCCGACAGTTTCAAGTGGAGATGTCGACACCTAACAGCTCGGACATCCAACAGTGCCGAGCTCAAGAAGAAAAAAAATTGGATGTCCGAACTACCAGGTGTCAACATCCCCACCTAGCACTGCCGCACTGCACACTTTTAAGAATTGGAGAGGATTAAATCCATTTAACTCCCAATGCAATAAATCCTCTTCGAATAGGAGGGTCGCAACCCAATGCAGTCTTCTTGTTTTCTTTTATGTATCTCGAGACCGATGGCAATTATTGGCCTTGGATGGATGCAAAGCGTAGGACATTTCAGACGTCCAACGGATAGTATTTGTTTTTGTTTTTATGGTTGATGTTCTTTCTGGGGGAGCATGGCCCCTATGTGAGCATGAGCATTGGCTTCATAGGGCCAACATATCCACTTTTCATGGCTGTCTAAGCGTGGGCAGTACACTCTCCAGAGATCTTATTTCCTTTCTTTTCTATAATCTCACACATTTTATTCCCATTAAGTAAAAAAAGAAAGCAAACAGGACAGATACCGCATGAAATTACACACTCAGGCCCAGTGAAATAACATATCACATTCAAACAAATTCCCCTACGCACGCTCTCCTTGGCCCTGCACTGATGTAGGCATTACATGATCAAACAGCAATCTGTTGCCCATTAAGCAGAAAGAGTTCCACCGGAAGAGAAGGACACAAGAAAACAAAAAGGGTTGGGGGGAGGGGGGGAGAGGAGGAACAGCCACCAAATAGTGGATCCGGCTCCTCTCCAGGGAGCTCAGTGCCCAAGGCACGCCCAGGGGCATCCAAGGGTGGGGCTGTACTGCACACATCTCGGTGTATGCATAGGGATGTATGCGGCACAGCCCAACGGCTGGATGCTCCCTGGAGACGAGCTCAACTCCCACATAGTGATGGGGAGTACTGATGACGCTAGATGGTTGGGTGCTTCCTTCACCGTGGCATAGACTTACAAGTTGCAGCCGCTATATTCTATGCTCTTGTAATGGATACCAGAATGGCTTCAGCTCTAGGTCTGATTTCTATAATGATAATATGTGAGAGGGTTCTTTGAGCAAGCAGCATAGAGGAGCTCTCACTCTGATCCCATCCCATGATTCCCACCTTATCCCTTCTTAAACTCCATTACTCTTCACAAGGCTGCCAATCTGATCTAGTTGCTGACTATGGCATCAGTTACAGCTCTGCAATAACTGGTTGTCAATTAACACTCTCTCCCACGCTTCACCACAGAGCTCCCTGTAGCTGGAAATTAATTGGTGCATTTGGGTACCCTCACAGAAACGAGATACTTCTCAGTTGAATAACAGAACCCTCAGGTTGATCTAGACTAACATGGATATACTACCAAAGTCTACAACATTCTCCAATGGCTCAGCTCAGCATGTCTGATTTGGATCATCTCACCCCTCATCTATAAGCCCAAAAGTAATGCATACACCAGTGTTCGAATTACCAAACCCCGATAGACCCCGACCCAAACCACAGAGGCACATTGGATCATCTCACCCCTCATCTATAAGCCCAAGAGCAATGCCTGCACCTGGGTTCTAATTACCAACCCTGACAGACCCCGACCCAGACAACAGAGGCACATCATAATTTTCAGACTTTAAAAAAGCCACTCGCACTGTGGAAACTTTTGATATTTCAACCACATGCAGTTAACTCCGTGAATAACTGGATAAAAATTGAAACTGGAGCTGCTGGACCAGCTGTTCCATTTGAGATTCCTCCACACTTCCCATCTAGAAACCATTAGCATGATCAACCAACCTTACGTTATAAACCTTCCAATTGACAGTAGTCTTCCCTCTATTGGAAGGGGACTCATGGTTAGTGAAGCTTCTCTACTGCAACTGTATGGGGCCAAATGGTACCCAATGCGCTGGCAGACATACAACTCAACTCAACTCAGTCTTATCCCAACTAAATTGGGTCGGCTAATGTGCTACCAACTAGAATCAAATAACCCTCGATCATTATTACAAAATATAATTATTCAAATAATAGGAAAACTAAATTGCAAATTCTGAGATATCTACAGCTATTGCCTCAAAAATACCAGTATATTGATCAAAATAAACCAGCACCTTCACATAGAAAGATAAATAACTGCGTGAAGAAATGCTATCAATCTTCAATCCAACCTATAATGAAAATCAAAATTTAAATTTCACTGTTGGATCTGTAATGAAATTACAAATAATAAAAGATCATTCATTTGATCACCCTTGACAGCTCCATTTCATCAATAAGTTTCTTTTACCTAGATGTATAAGACAAACAACAAATGAGACACATACCTCTTATCTTAGAACTCTTCCCTGCATGTTCAAATAAAGTGAAAACCTAGTGGACTCACTTCTCAATGAAATCTTTCATGTTCTTCAACCATCCCACGTATTCTCTGTTTTCCTTGCGGGTCATATATTCTTGCAAAAAGTTTGTCAAGGAGCTCTTAATCCCTCTGTCTTCTAGGTACTTGTAAAATTCTTTCTGCAGATTCTCATCCAAATCACTGCAAAGAGGGAAAAGAGAATAAAAATAATAATTATAGTCGGTTCTTTAGAAGGTACCTACACAGCTCACAGGTGTGTAACCAAAAAAAAAAGGCTTTTATAGTAAATTCCCTTGATATTCATATATAATACTCATACATTCATAATTTAAATATATTTTATGTAGAAATCTACTAATGTATTTTCTAATTATTATATACACGTGCACAACACTGTAAATCACTATTTAGGAATTAAATTTGTAACCACCTGATTCCAGGTTACCTGCTTGAATTGATCTCAGCAGGCTTGCTAAATTACAATCAATCCAATGCATCAGCTAGAAAAATTACAAATTGGTAAACAGTAAATTTCTGTAAAATGGCAACGATTATCATTCTCTCTTCAGATAATATCCAATTTTCCCCCATCCTTCCCCCCCCCCCTCCAAAAAAAGAAAAAAGATGCAATGTTGCAGCTTTGGCAATCATAAGTACAAACAAATTAGGCTATTTATCATGTTCCTAAAAAAATGTATTCCCTTTTCCCTACCATCAAGGAGCTTCCAATGCAACACTAAGGTATCAATTAGTCATTAACTACGCAATTTGAGTTGGTATTCTCATCCATACTGGTTAATTATGTACAATGTGGGTGATGGTGACTAGTTAATAGAGTCAATAAGGTGACCCGTACGTGATTATTGTTAACAAGGCACATATGAATTTTAACTTGAAGCAGAAGCTCCCTGCAGATTATCATGAATTGGCAATTGTAAACTGCTTTGTTACATGGTTTCACCACTACTTATTAATTCTCTAAATGGTAATATTAATGAATATTTACCAGGAGAGAGCTAGATGCAGCAAAGCTCATGGATTTTTCAGTAATCCAAAAAGTAATTTGGTATAGTTACATGGGTTAATCAATAATCATTCAGGGCATCTAGAAACAGTCACAAGAGGATGCAAATATATATAGGTACATAACCTCTATCAATCATAGTTGCCAAGGCATGTCTAAGGCAAGACACTCCTTGATGCTCAAGACAAAGGCATATGGTCACCTACTCACCTTGAGTACCAGGGCATCTAGACACAAGGAAGAGGGGGTGGAGAGGAAATAAGATGGCACAACCCACACCCACTAAACATTGACTATAAAAATAAAGCAGCAGCATCTTCATTTGAGTGCTTTAATACACCTTAGTTATATTTTTAAGGGAAAATTACATGATTAGCTACTTTTGGGTTTTCATTTACAAAACTGTCCACCCTATGTTTGAGTTAACAAAAATAGACAAAAACAAGTTTAGTTTTACAAAACTAGACAAAACAGTGACTCTCCTTCCTTCCTCGGCAGTTCCCCTTTGAAAAAATCTCTTTTTTTTTCCTCTATTACTTGGGATAGCAGAGAAGGGCGGTGACTGGGACAAGGGTAGGGTTGCAGGGAACGGAGGATGCCTGGGCGAGAAGGCAATGATAGGGGTAAAAATGTCTAAAAAAGTGTGGGAGGGAGAGACACTATTTTGTCCAATTTTGTAAACCTTAACTTGTTTTTGTCTATTTTTGTTAACTCAAACATAGGGTGGACAGTTTTGTAAATAAAAACCCAAAAGTAGCCAATCATGTAATTTTCCCTATTTTTAATTTGTCTACAGTTGGTTATTGAGGATTCTTTGTTCTTTGATGTTCAGCATTTGAGTTTTTATCCAATCTAACATATAAGCAAAGTAAGAAATAACTTACGAAAATTCTGGCCCCTCATAAGCTATCTCATTGGATGAAACATCAGGACTCTTCATCAGCATGCTATCAATGGTAATTTCATCAGGAGAGGCAGAGCAACAGAATTCAAGACGTGGTCCTTCCCCTTTGGAAATGTTGACGATCAGAGAAATGTAAGTTTGAGCAGAAGCCTCATCATCATCATCCTTATCATCGTCATCATCATCCTCATCTTCTTCATCTTCCCCAGTCATGTCTGGCATGTGGACCTCAACTTCAATGTTATCACCAGCAAATTGTCTCTTTAAGATGACCGTCTGTTCACCAGGATTGTCAATGATCTCAAATGGAAAACCATCGGGCAGAAAACCTCCCTGCAAGGAAGAAAAAGGATCACAATAAACTCTCAACTTGGAGAAGCAGAAAAAAGGAATCCAGTTGCTCATAACCTACTCTTTTAAATGGTCTTCCAAGTCCCAGTAACAGGAAAACACAACACAATGCAATATCTACATCAATGAACTAAGTTTCTACAAGCAATTCAGCTTAGCACATATGAGCCTCTAAAACCACAGAAATCATGGGGATCTACACTGATATTCTTCACGCATACTATGGGTCCAGCATAATTTTAAAAGGTTTACCATCACTTACCCTCTTACAAGCAGCATTCAATAATTTATATTAGCAATGGTAGGATCTAATGGAGCTGAATGTTTAGCTGTAAAGAAATATTGTATAAACAAACGAGTTCAACTACATAGGATGTTTAAATGGATAAGCGGTAAACATAGAAAGAATATGCTGAAAATCAATGCAACCAAGGGACTTAGTATCAACATCAATGGGGCGAGGCAATTGAGAGAGCCTGGACTTATCTCAATTGCCTTTGGAAGGAAGAGAAAAAGGGGCATTTCAGAGATGTGCAACAGCATCCAATTAATGCAGCAGAGGCTGGGCAAGCTGGAGTTGAAAAAAGAAATGAATGCTTGTTAATCGACAGCAAGTATGGCCTAAAAAGATTAGAATGGATAAGGAACGTATCCAACCCCTATGGGCTAAAAGCATATTTGAGCAAAATTTAATGGCATGACTCTGTATAAAATGATACCTAAGCACCCCAAAAAAAAAAGATACAGTACCTATCGTAAAATTCACATAGTCGGGAATGGAGACTTTATAATAGCTATTTGAGCAACATTACTGAGGAACTAATCCATCAAAAACTTTTCCTCTCTGACTGTCACCAGCTAAGACGAAAAGATTAAGAAAAACTTTTCAGGAACTAACCTAGTCGACGCAGATAAGTGGAACTTGATAGGCTCCTGTACAATTTACAAATAAAACTTAATTCATGACTTGCCCTTCTCGAGAACATTAACTCCATATGAGTTAGCCCATGAAGGGTTTCGGGATATAAAGGGAGGTTGGGACGATGCTGTGCAGATTAGTGCTTCAACCACAAAGACTAACACCATTTGGGACTCAAACACGAGAGTTTCCTATTAGCAGACAGCTTGTCCTCCCAGAGCATAAACTCTGGAGAAAATTAATCGACTCGGAAAACCTCCGAGTCCAACCACCGAATAGTAATAATTCTATCAAGTTGAGATGGACGGGGGAAAAGTGAGCCTACTCATTACAATGGGTTCCTTACAATCGTTACGAACAGAGAGAGGTTTTTGGTAGGTTTACCGGGGGAAGATCGTCTGTTTCATCAGCGCATTCGATTTCCGATTCCAGGACCCGCTTCAGTTTTTCGTCAGCCCCGACCTTCTTAGCAGCAGTGGAACTGGAGGCAAAGCGAAATTGGAGGAAGAGAGGAGTTCTTGAAGGGTCTTGAAAGCGTTTCTTCTGCAACGAAGACGAAGACAAAGACAAAGGAGATGCCTCAGAGGAGTATAGGAGAGATGGTTGTTGTTTGGATGTAAGACGAGAAGCACCATAGCTTCGAAGGTTTCTGCGAATAAGAGAAAAAGTGATCGAACGCATTTTTTATTTTTTTCCCTTTACAATTTAGCTTTCTCCGGAGAAATTTGAGCTCTCAGCCTCTCACACACTCTCCCTCTATGGCTTTTTTTCCGATTTCTACCGTTCGCGTACTTCGGAAGCCGGAAATGAGGGTTTAGGGTTCTAATAGGTTTAGCCGCTTAGGACTTTTGAAGGACCGAGAACGGCTCGAAATGACGAACGTACCCTCTTAACCAAAATCAAATCAGAGAAAACAAATTGGGCAAGGCCGCAACTCGCAAGGGTTTCCTTGATTGTGTAGATCACGTAGCATTTTTTATTTCTTTATTGGTAACACCAAATTCTTTCTTCATGAAAAAAAAAAGAGAAAAAGAAACAGTTGATGCATCAGGGTCCTCTCCAGGGAATCTATCGCATAGAGAGTGTCCAGTGAAGCATCCAACGGCTGGACTGACTAGACTCACGTGTAGGGAGTGTCCAGGCACAGGCACGAAGATCATTCTTAGAATGTGTAGATCAAGTAGCAATTACGTATTCTTTATTTAGTTCGGCCACAAGAGGTAGATCCCAAGGAATTAACATGTCAAGAAGATTTACAAGAATTGATTTGCTATATAGTAAAATAAAATAGGGTAAATGTTTTCTGTGCCAGGGGTGCAGGCTGCACCCAAACACATGGGGGTGGATGAAATGACCATCCTACCTTCTAAATGTCAGACCTATGTATCTGGGCACAACTGCGCTACGGCACACAGAACAGAACATCAATCCAATAAAATAAGACTGAGTTCTTCTTACAAATGGTGAAAAAAGATCCTGTTAAGGCGATCTGACTTGCAATTATTTTAGATCTTAATAAATGGGGATAAGAGTTAATGATAACATTTGCTATTTTAAAAATCTAATCATATATTCAAATCACTTTAGAAGAAGAGATTCTATATTCCACCCTAGGTGATGAAAAACTTTACCATTTGAATGGGAGGCCACCTTTTACTTTACATAGCTCTTTGTCTCATGTTTCCAAAGTCTGAAATTCATAAGTTATAAATAAAATGCATAGATACATATGGGTAGGCAAATGATTAAATTTGAGGCTAAGTTTTGATGAGAAATCGTGATCTTCTTAAATATGCAATGATCGGAATTGCTAAACTACCTTTTAATATGGCACGACTAAGTGTGCAAATCAAGTAAATTTCATGGTCTTCTCGAACCAAGGAATCTTTTGCCTTGTAAATTTTACCGATGTCTAAGATGATGTAGACAAAAATATATTAGTTACATTGGTTCTTAAACTCCTAATGAAACTCGAATGGGAAAATTATCTTCTCTACTTCCTTGCCTAGTCTAGTTTCTTATTACCTTTAATAAAGGGTTGTGAATCCCATCTGGGCAGAGTATTCGGGTAGGGGTAGGATCGTCATTGCCCCCCTTGTTAGTGGCATTAAGGAATTAGACTGGACAGAGAACTCGAGGAGATAATTTTCCCATTCAAGTTCCATTAGGAGTTTAAGACCAAATGTAGTTAATATATTGTTATCTACATCATCTAGACATGGGTAAAATTTACAAGGCAAAAGATATTAGGAATATGCATAATTGTACACAAGGCTTGGGGTTTAAGACCAAACAACTATGATATTTTTTCTTTAGGGGGTATACAACCAACTATAACCCGAGGTTAAATTAATTGTACACAAGGCTTGGGGTTATATTAGGAATATGCATAATAAGTATCTTCGTATACTATACAAGTCGTAGCAGTTCCATATGGACGCGCTTGGATTTTATATTAGGTATATGCATAACAAATATACTATTGATGGGAATAGTATATTTTATTGAATAAAAAAATGAAGGCATTGTGGAAGACCATTCCCTGTTGGACGATAATGATACTATTATGGGGGTCATTTGCCGGCTCCAACAGACCCAATCAAAACCGCCTGATAAAAATTCAAAATCGAACCAGATGGTTTTTAAATAGGGGGTGTTCTGTTATTGTTTCGAACACCAGGGGTATATGTAATTTACCCTAAATAGTTTGATTCCAATTTTAGAATACGGTCTATTTCGGTCCAAACAATTATTTAGGGATAGAACTTACAAACTCGCCTGAAACCTGACCGCTTAAGGACCACAAATTAAGGAGTTCTCTTTTGTGAAGAGCCATATAAGTCTTTTTGGTATCATCTTTCATTTTGTTTTTCTGATACAAACGTTTTTACAAGTGTTTCGTATCATTTATAGACCATATTTCTATTTTTAAAAACATCAGGAAAAACCATAATAGAGTTGACACCTTTATTATGGATTTTGATCAAAATTCGCTTTTAATCATTTTTGCAAAACGTTAATGAACATGTGCTTATAAAATCCAAAAGTCGAAGATAAATGAGTCATTTCCTCCTTTAATTAAAAAGGAAGTCCAGACCATCTCCTCCTTCTTCTTCCTTCACAAAATCGAATACCAGTTCTTACGGTTTATCGGTTTATCATTTTTCACCCCACTTTCTCTTCTTTTTCGTACACACTGCCCCAACCCCCTTTTACCTCAACTTAAACCCCTATTCTTCCGCGTCAACCCCCTTATCTTCCCTGTGTGCCCACCCCACCCCTGCTACAACCACACGCCACCGCCACCGCCACCGCCACCACCACCACCCCCTGCTTCCCCAAGGCACTGAGACCTCCTTCCACGGGCAGGGGATGTGCCCCTGCCACTGCAAACCTCAACTTAAATCAGATTTTGTTTTTATTTTTTTATTCTATGTTCTTGTGAGTCCCTTGTGCCTTAAATCAGATTTTGGTTTGTTTAAAAAAAAGTCTCTTTTCCACTCATGCTTGGATGTGCTGAGAGGCATGGGAGTAGCGGAGTGTAAACAATAGTTCGAAATTTCAAAATTCAAATGGGTTGATAGATTCAATACCCGTTGGGTTAGTTCCCTCTTCCAAGGATTATCACAATCCTAAATAATAGGAAGTGTTGTGATCAACTCAACCACTATCCATGTAACTGTAAACTCAATTGTAACATTACATTAAAGCTATGTATACACACTCCTCCTATCTCATTAAAACGACAAGGGAGAGTTAATTTCAAATTCAAACTCTAACTTGGTATCAGAGCCAATTGACCAACGTCGTCTCTACCCATGGCTAACTCTGAAAATTCCACCACCAACAATTCCGACGCCACCACCACAACTCCTACCCCCAACACTTCTCCAACAAATATTCTTTCATTGCTTCCTATTAAGCTTGACAGGAACAATTATCTACAGTGGAAATCACTGTTTTTACCACTGCTTCATGCCAATGACCTATATGGATATGTCGATGGGACTGTCCCTGCTCCACCGAAAACTCTGTCCACCACACCTGGCTCAACTTCTTCTGATCTACCCACTCCTAATCCTGCTTATTTAACCTGGAGGAAGCAAGATCAAATAAACCTAAGCTGGATTATCTCCTCTCTAACCGAGAGCACACTAGCTCAAATCGTTGGCCTCACCACTTCTCAGGCTACGTGGAGCACCCTTGAGCGCATCTATGCCTCCCATTCTCAGGCAAGGATAATGCAACTCAAGTACTAGCTATTCCAAATGAAGAAAGAAATTCTCTCGATGGCGGAGTATCTTCAAAAAATCAAGAGCTTGGTTGACAACCTAGCGACTGCCACACACCCAGTCTCAGACTCAGATGTCATTCTCAGTATTCTTCGTGGACTTGGAGCAGAATATGAGTCATTTGCCACCTCTATCACATCTCGATTGGAACCACTGCCCTTAGATGATTTCACTGGCCTTCTTCTTAGCCAGGAAATCCTAAGGGAACAGCGGTCTTCTCAACTTGATCTGCCGACGGTTGAAGCCAATGTGGCTGCACAAAATCCGGCCAACACCTACTCTTCAAATGGTAGAGGTCGTGGTTATTATTATGCAAGAGGTCGTGGCAACAGAAACAATGCTGGCCGAGGACGAAGCTTCACCAGCAATAATAATTCTCAAAATACACAGATGAATACCAACACAGGCTGTCAGATATGTCATCGAACCAATCACACAGCTGCAACTTGCTACAATCGGTTCAACCCAAACTATCAAATTCCATCTCCACCGGCTGCTGCAGCCTAGTCAGAAGCCTTACTTGCTACACCGAATGCTTCATTTGATGCAGCGTGGTATCCTGATTCAGGAGCAACCCGCCACATTACCTCTGACATGGCGAATCTGAACATCAGTTCACCATATACAGGGTCCAACCAAGTAAGGGTCGGCAATGGGGCAGGTTTGAGCATAGATCACATTGGCACTTCTAATAGTTCCTCTTCTTTAAAAAAATTTACTTTGAATGATGTGTTACATGTGCCTAAAGTTACTAAGAATTTATTGTCAGTTAGTAGATTCACAGTTGATAATAATGTTGTATTGGAATTTCATCCAACCTGTTGTTATGTGAAGGATCCACGAACGGGGATCACATTGCTCAAAGGAATAATTAAGGATGGTCTATATCGCCTGCCTCATCCACAATCACAGTCATCTTCTTTGCAGCCGACAATAAACATTGGAGAAAGAGTATCCAAGTCCGTATGGCATGACAGACTGGGTCATCCTTCATCCAGATGCATGAATTCCCTACTTCATCAACAGTCTCTACCATTTCAAGTGTCATCCTCTTCAGCAATTTGTGTTTCTTGCCAAATGGGAAAGTCACATAAACTCCCCTTTGGTGTTAATAATTCAGTAGCATCTTCACCATTTGAGCTTGTGCACTCCGATATTTGGGGTCCAGCACCAACACCTTCTATGCAAGGCTTTTAGTACTACATCTCTTTTATTGATGATTTCAGCAGGTTTACTTGGATATTTCCTATTGTGTCCCGTTCTGAAGCATTCACTGTATTCCAACAATTCAATGCTCATGTTGAGAACATCTACAATTGTAATGTGAAAACATTTCAGTCAGATGGAGCAAAGGAATATCAATTTTTTGATAAATTTTTCAAACAGAAAGGCATAGTCCATCAATATTCATGCCCCCATACATCTGAACAAAATGGAAGGGCAGAACTCAAGCACTGCCATATTGTAGAAACAGGTTTAACTCTTATGGCACGTGCATCGGTTCCTATGAAATTTTGGGCCTCAGCCTTTGAAACAGCCACATACTTGATCAACAGGCTGCCTACTCCAGTATTGAAAAATAAGTCTCCCTATCAAGCACTATTTGGCAAAGATCCAGATTATACACTACTGCGTACTTATGGCAGTGCTTGTTATCCATGGTTACGACCTTATAACAAGCACAAAATGTAGTTTCAGTCTACTCAATGTGGCTTCATTGGCTATAGTAACAACCATAAGGGGTACAAGTGTTTCGATCCGTTGATTGGGAGGACCTACATTTCACGCCATGTAACATTTGATGAGGGGTGTTTTTCATATTCAACCAAAACATCTTCTAACCAGCAACCCATTCATAACCCATTACCACCTTTGATAGTCACAAATGACAATATTGTGACTCTACCACAACACCAAAATCCACCACAAGCCATAACCGAACCAGCCAATGCCATAACTGATTCACCTTATACCATTTTTGCCTTACCAGCTCCAAGCCCAGCTGAAGACACACCATCACCACCACAAATTCAAAATTCGAGCCCACCCACTCAGTCACCAAACCTGGCTCCTCTACCACCACCACCGGTCCAATATTCTATGGTCACAAGACTTCGGTCCGGGGTAACCAAACCACTATCAAAACTAAACCTGATGGTAACCCACCATCCAATCTCCACAGCCTGTCTTACCCAAGCCCAATCCATAGAAACCGAACCCACATCATATACCATGGCGAGTAAGGATCCAAAATGGAGATAGGCCATGAGTGAGGAATTTAATGCCTTGTTAAAAAATGGCACATGGCAACTTGTACCACAACACCCATCGATGAATCTAGTTGGAAACAAATGGGCATACCGAATCAAGAGAAATTCTGATGGATCAATATCACTATACAAAGCCAGACTTGTAGCAAAAGGGTTCCATCAGCGAGAGGGGATTGACTACTTTGATACAAGTCCAATTGTAAAGCCAAACACAATAAGGACGGTTCTGTCAATTGTTGTTTCACAAGGATGGGTTCTCAAGCAGTTAGATGTACAGAACGCATTCTTGAATGGAGCATTACAAGAAGATGTCTACATGTCTCAACCACAAGGCTTTGTGGATCCAGCCTTTCCAAACCATGTGTGCCACCTCAAGCGTGCGCTATACGGTCTCAAGCAGGCCCCTAGAGCATGCTCCAACAGACTTGGAACCTTTCTGATCTCCATCGGGTTTCATCATTCTTCTTCAGACACGACCCTCTATGTCAAGCAAACAAAACACCATACCATATATTTATTGGTGTACGTTGATGACATTATCATCACCGGTACAAATGTGACACAAGTGCAGGAGCTGATAGCCACTATTGGAAAGGAATTTGCTATCAAAGATCTTGGCGATCTTCATTTCTTCTTAGGAATTGAGGCCGTTCGCAATTCTCAAGGCCTGCATTTGTCCCAAACAAAGTACACATTGGACATCCTGCAGGAGGCCAACATGGAAGCAGCCAAGCCCATGCCTACACCCAGCTCCACGACTCCACTTACTCCAGGTTCTGGATCGAGTTTCAGTGATCCAACGCTCTACAGGAGCACAGTAGGAGCTTTGCAGTATTTAACCCTCACACGGCCTGACATAGCCTTCTCAGTCAATAGGGTTTGCCAGTTCATGCATAATCCAACTGTTGATCACTGGGCTGCAGTCAAACGAATCCTAAGGTACATAAAGGACATAATTGACTTCAGCATTCAAAGACGACCGTCCATGTCTCACCAACTCCAAGCATACACAGATGCCGATTGGGCTGGCTGCCCATATGATAGAAGGTCAACTAGTGGATACTGCATTTATTTGGGTGATAATCTAATCTCTTGGAGCTCAAAGAAGTAACACACAGTTGCAAGATCATCTACGGAGTCTGAATACAAGGGGGTGGCTAATGCGGCAGCAGAATTGATGTGGCTACGTCAGTTGCTATGTGATCTTGGGGTCCAAATTTCAGCTCCAATACTCTATTGTGACAACATAGGTGTCACCTATCTTGCCGCCAACCCATTATTTCATGCCCGAATGAAGCACATAGAGATCGACTACCACTTTGTCAGGGAACAAGTGGCGTCAAATCAACTCTGCGTTCGTTTTGTACCAAGCCAAGATCAGCTCGCAGATATCCTAACCAAGGGACTACCAGAACCAAGGTTCAAGATGTTACGGTCCAAGCTCAACGTTTGCGCACTCCCGTTTTGCTTGAGGGGGTGTGTAAACGATAGTTCGAAATTTCAAAATTCAAATGGGTTGATAGAGTCAATATCCATTGGGTTAGTTCCCTCTTCTAAGGATTATCACAATCCTAAATAATAGGAAGTGTTGTGATCAACTCAACCACTATCCATGTAACTGTAAACTCAATTGTAACGTTACATTAAAGCTATATATACACACTCCTCTTATCTCATTAAAACGATAAGGGAGAGTTAATTTCAAATTCAAACACTGACTAGGAGCATGGGGTGCTTGAATCCAACAGAGCTCAACATTTAGTCAACCATAAGATACACAAAGAAGCTATAGAGCCCCATCAGATCCAAGTGGGTTTGTGTTATAAAATCCGGTATTGGATTTATCTTCCACTGGGATGGATTGCAATTTTTTGGGGCGTGTCCAAATCAGATGAAGCATCAACTTGGAGGGATCATGAATGAAGACGATGTTTTGAACTTATGATCCAAGGGAGGATGATTATAGAAACACAACAACGTGTAAATAGCTTCACGAGTGGGGTGGAGTTGGTTGCAAAGGGGTGTGGTACAAGAGTCTTGCTCTATGTGTTTCAGACTTGGAAAAGAAGATGAGTGATGAGAGAATTTCTTCACCTACCATTAAAATTTATTTACACAATTATTTTCTCAAATAATTAATTATTGTATATTCTATTATGTCTAAATAGTTACCAAACAGTTTTTACTTTTTTATAAAAAAAATTTTGGAAAAATTTCATAGACACCACCTCTAAGTATTCAATATGTCATGGACTTACCAAACTTGATCAAAATGTCATAGACACCCCTTATTTTATGAATTTATTTCAACTTAGTCCACTCCGTTAGTCTCTGCAGTTAAGTGTCTGTTAACTCTTTTTAAATGGCGAAATTACCCTTACCTGTGAAATCTCCATAATACCCTTAAGGGTAAAATCCCAAATACAAACCATTCTCTTCATGGGACCCACCATTTCTTCTTCTTCTTCGTTTCTTTCTGCTCCACCGCTGCAAGCTCCGACCACCACCAATTCAAGAACATCTGCGTTACTGCGTATCATGATGGGCAGTGGACACCAAGTTTTGCCATCCATCCCACTTGCATGGTGTGTGGGCCATGGTGTACTCCTCTAATTAGATGGGTAAGAGTGTAAGATGAAGCAATGGCTATCCGAATTCCGAAACCATTGGCAAAAATGCCCACGGGTTAAACTCAGTTTCAGTGATCCTGTCCTATTTATAATTTCTGTGTCTACCTTACTCTTTCAATTTCCTTTTAATCTACTTCCTCACAGGTTCACAATCCATCTCTTCTACTTGATTCTTGAGATTCAAAGAGAAGCAATAACAGTAGCTAGTGGCGAAGAACAGAAAATGAGTTCAATAAGCAGAGCTTGGATCGTGGCTGCAACCGTTGGGGCTGTAAAAGCAATGAAGGATCAAGGATTCTGTAGATGGAATTACACTTCAGATCCCTCCTTCAACACGCCAGGAACAATTGCGGATCTCTTTCCCAGGCCAACAGATTTCTCTCTTCTTCCTCTTCTACAATAACGATGTCTAAGAAGATGGTTCCAAGCGATGAAAAAATTACGCAATCGGAAGAATCTCTCAGAAAAGTTATGTACTTGAATTGTTAAGGTTCCAATTGAGGCGCTCCAAATCTCTCTACTCCAGAGCTGTATTACTCCTATTTCGTCCATTCTGTAAATACTAATTGAGAGAACATTGATTTGATTCAGGAAGACGAGGAGGCAGGCCATTGCAGCAGGTGGTTGGGTGGTCGTGGTCGTGGTCGTGCGGGAAGACAAGGGTGTAGTGGTGGCGGCAGCAATGGTGAATGGTGATGGTTTAGTACCTTAAATATAATTTGTCAAACATTGGGTACCCAACTTATAATTTTATCAAACATTAGGTACCTTAAGTATCATTTATCCATTTTTTATTTAAATAACTACTAGGGTAAAATCAACATTTTAACTTTGGATGATAACCCTGCTTAACGTGAAGGGGAAGGTTGCCATTTTGACCAAGTTTGGTAAGTCCATGACGTATTGAATACTTAGAGGGGGTGTCTGTGAAATTTTCCCTAACTTTTTTATCAATGATTTTTTCAAACAGACCATAAACAAAATGAAAAATGATACCAAAAAGACCCTAACACATTCTCACAATTATTTTTCACACATTACAGACTCGTGCGATTACACTAAATAACTAAGAGTTCCAAACACCTATGAAGTAGATCAAGAAGCTTCCAAAGAGCAAATAAGTTTTATACAAAGTCAAAAGATCCTAATTTCCTAAAACAACAAAACTAAATGAGAAGACAAAATGTGAGTGAAAACGAAAGGGAAGGGGCAAACAGTGCTTGCCTTCCAAAACCAATGGGGAGCAAGCACCAATTTTGCGGGAAGAAAATGGGCAAGTTATTTATAACTTTAGACGCGTGCCATGCTGTTGAATGAAGATGCTGACATTACAGAGAGAACATCGGTCACCGAAGCCATGGAACTCAAAGCTGCCTTTAGGATATCCTGTGGACATCCAGGCTTCACAATGCTTCTTACCTGAGAAAGGAAATGAGAGCACATGAAAAGAAAAATCAATAAGCATAGAACAAGGAGTTGAGAGCTAAATATGATTATACTGCATTATCTTGCAATGGAAAAGTGGAAATTAATGTGGAACAAGGTGTTTCACAGTTCATCAAAGATGAAACTTAGTCAGTTTGCTTTTGAAACCCACAAACTGATAGGATTCAGAGGAAAATGATGCAACAGAGGTAAGAAGCAGAGCACCTTCTCAAGATATTCTTGCAGTTTCTTGATCCGGCCCATGTAATCTTGATCTTCAACACACAGTGTGACAGTCTTGGCATCAGAACCTGGACCATCAAATTGAAGTGGCCCAGGGTTTCTGTAGACATCATCCAATAAAAATTTTGTTGCATTTTGTCTCAGCAACCTGTAACCAATAGTTTCCACATCCATCATCAATTCAATAATAGTCAAAAGAACTTCAAAACTAAAACTAGGATGAATTATATTGTTGCTGAACATCATCAAAAAGCTTTTATAATTCAGATATTCATACATGTTGATTATTGATTTTCTTGCCAATTTTTAGCAGTGTCTAGCTTTCATGTTTACTCTGTTGAGATCAGGGTCTCTATTATACTGCTGTTCCCTGATAGATACCTAATGGCACTTCTACTCCCGATCATTACTGAAATTACAACCCTAAGGATCCTGCACTAAGAGGCAGGTAGGAAGCTAACACGTCAAAACAGGACGTTGGCACCACTATACATTAATATTATTAGTAATGTAATCCTAGATAAGTAGAAGATCTACTAGGAGCCAGGCAGATCAAACCCTCACAAAGGTGCTGGCTGATTGGGGCAGATTGGGGTATTTTAGGTCAAATCTAGGGTAAGGTTTATGAGAATGGGGTTAAATCTTATATGGTTTTAATGGGCAGGTTTAGGGGAAGTTAATAGGGTAGGTTTGAACAAGGTTTAAACAAAATTTAAAATTTTCAAAAACTAGGGTTAGGGTTTCAGGTTTTGGGTTTTAAGAAAACAATTGAAATTAGGGTTTAGGGTTTAGGATGACAATTTGGGGAGGGGCTTTGGATCGAGTGTCCTAGGCAATGAGGAGGTGATTCGACTAAAGTTTGGTTAGGTTTTGATGGCTAAAAGTGATAGATCAGTAATTCTAGGGTTTTGGGTTAATGGAGGTGGAAGGGGGAATTAGGGTTTAAGAGCTGAGATGGGCTTGGGGCTAAGGTCGAGTGAAGGGAATTAGGTAAGGCTACTGTGGTTTAAATTTGGAGGAAAACTGATGGTAAAATTGGGCTGGACAGCTTAGTGAATATTTAGGGTTTGTAGGGATCGATGGGAATTAATGGAGGAATGAAGCTGTAGGTGGTTTAGGGTTAAGGAACTGAAATAAAATAAAATAAAAAGGGTGTTAGGGTTGGCTGTAGAAGGTTAGGAGAAGGGGATGACTGAATTTATTAATCAATTTACTGGATTAAGCAGATCTTCAATGGCAGCTTGAAGAAAACACCTTGAAGAATGACCTCCCGAACTACAAGATGCAAACTGTCACTGGAGATCCACCAGCCCTTCACCTTGATGTTACTCACAAGGCAAACTCATGTAGAGCTCAACAGCAGTAGCAATGGCAGCAGCAAACGAATTATATTTTTGTAAAAACTGAATTGTGGGTGAGCCTCCCACAATTTCTCTATTAATACTAGAAGGTCATAGGCCAAATCCTAATCTACACAAAACACTCCCTCACTAAATCGTGGAGGGGTGGACCTAAATTAAAACAACTTAAAATTAAAGAGTTAAAAGACTTATCTACCCCTAATAACTTAAAATAAAAGAGACTAACTTAAATTAGTCCAACTTAAATTGAACCAATTGGATGCAACCAATTTGAACTGGTTCAATTAATAACTTAAAATAAAACTAAGTACAAAACTAATCCAAGGCTCCTACTATGACCCTATGCCTAGGGTGGTTTCTTCAACTCGAGGAGGCCTGGAGCTACATCAATTAGCTACAAAGAATGCACTGCACTGCTAGACAATTTGACAGTAACCTACAATCAGTCTGTATTTAGCCCTGTTACACCATTACAAAAGATTTGGGCAAACACTGTATGATATGATGACTAGGTATTATGAAACACTGGTAGTAGCTGCACGCTCCTCAGATGGTGCACAGCTGACCCTGTGGTTGACATCATACAAGGGGAGTCCCACATTTCAATTCAAAGAACCATATTTTAAAAACAAAAAGAATTAATTACATCTAGAATTCTTTCTTCTCCTTATAGTAAACCTCATTATTACCAAGAAGACAACCCATAAATCATGGCAATAGGAACATACTCATATGCTTTGCCTTTCAAATCAATAGAAGCAGGATTAACAGCAGGTTTTCCGACTGAAGCAGCCCCCGGACCACGTGCCCATTGCTTTACGGTCATCATTGCCTAAATTAATCAAAAATTGTCAAACATAATTTTCCACCAATTCTGAAAAATAGCAAGAAAAGATTACCCAAAAGTTCAGCTACACTAGCACGAACAAAAGTAAAAACACCAAGAACCATTTCAAAAGGACAACCGTAATTGGAGCAGCACCGCATCGCCACTTGTTCACTGGATTTTTCAGGTTGGTTACAGTTGCCATGTAACCATTCAAACCACCTGCAAGAATGTGATAACAAATGTGCCCAAGAACCTGCATGAAACGGATCATTACAAACGGATCAAAAGCAATAACAAGCAAACTGAAAAGGGAACACAAATCAGACATACATAGGCATAGTCACAGTCAAATTTTGATGGTAAAGATCCTCGAGCCTGATAGCCAAAGAAGTGGCAGATTGCGTTGAATTTCTTCCCCTTATATGTGCCTTCTTTCTGTTCAGGTGACCCCAAAAGTCAGTTTGCCAGAACATTTAAATGTCAAAACAGAACAATAATGCAGTCACATTTAGGATACATTATGCATACTGGTGCTTGTGTGACGTGGATTCCAGTTGACTGACGTAGAGGTATGCTTTCAGGTCATTTTGAATGCAGGTAATATACCAAGTTCGAAGGGTGGGTTTGCATTTACTTATCAAAATTTCTTTCATCATCAGCTTCTAGAATGACTTGCAGCCTATCTTATTATAAATTGTTCATTGATCTTTGAAATGGAAACGGAGATGTAAGAGAGAATAAAAAATGGCAGAATTAGATTTTAGTTTTTTATGCTAAGCACATGCCTACAATATGACAGTTTTATCTCAAGAACTTTCAATCAGAAAGAGAACAGGAAAATAAACATCCATACACACACACACACAGTTTTGATCAAGTGGAACCCACCAAACGCTTGTTCATTTCTGCCTCCACCAAATGTGCTAGAAGTTTCTCTGTCTCAATCTAAAGAAGAAAACAGAAGGCAGAAAAGTCATGAAAAAGTACACGATTCTGTTCATGGTGTAACATCAAGATCTCAATTTCCCATACCTGAGATAATTGTGCAGAGTCATCTGATTCAGGATGGAGAAGCAGCTGCACCAAAAAATCTCTTATACTCAGATGAGCATCATTACAAATTAGGATTTTGATAAAACACAGAAGATCTCTCAATCAATGGAACATTGAGAGAGAAGTGAGACCTGTTTCTTAATAAAAGGTGGCAGGAATTCAAACAGGGCAGATGCCCAAGGTGAAAGTTGTGAAGAAATGTTATCAACAGAAACGCCTTGCCTGTGCAAACCATGAATTTCCTGGTGGTTATCACAAATATACTATGTTAGACGAATCTAGAGAACAAGTTATCAGCTCCTATATCTGCTTTAGAAGGGGGGGAAAAAAAGTTTCCTTAGGTGAAACCTCAGGAAAAAGGTGCAGCTTGTTTCAGTCATAGACTACCTGCAAGAGAGCATACACTTCAGGAATGCTTTCTATAAGCCCCTCAGGCAGGAGAATCACTCCATGGTACTTCTCTGGTCCAAAAAGAAAGTTATCAATTGATAATAATAATGGTTACTTTTACTAGCAAGATTTAATTTAGCCCCTCAAATCCAACCTTGCTCAGCCCTCGCTTGAACTGCATCGCAAATTTGTCTTGTCAGGTCAAAAAGAGTGAGCTTCGATGCAGCCACCTCCTCACCAAGGATGACCTGTGAAAAGTTCCAGAAAATCAAGTGTTAATTCATAACTTGTACTCTTATAGATGCTTAGTACTGAATAAACAAAAGTTGAAGTCAAATAGGGAAAGCTGACCATATTTGGATGTGACTGGAGAGTACACTCCAGGGCAACATGTGATGCCTTCCGACCCATAAGTCGGATAAAATAATAATACTGCAAGAATAAAAGATCAAATTAGTGATAAAGAAATAACAGAATTCACATATTAGAAACACAAAATAATAATAATAATAACTTTACAAGCTTCCGACAAAATAGGAAGGAGGTACCGACATAAAATAAGCAACTATTAGGAAATTTCACAATTTTTCCAGGACCCACAGCTGACTGATAATTTGACATTGCAAATTTCTAAACTTTCTGGGCCAAAAGTGCAAGGACAAAAAGGTAAAAAAACCGGACAGGAAAACAAAAAATGGATCCAAAACCATTGGACCAACAACCAGTGGACTACAGTTCTAGCTTTTCTAGACAGATCCAAAACCATTGTTTGCAACCATGAAAATACCGATCATGGTATTTGTAGTTTTCTTCATGATCTGCTAAGTACAATCAATTCTTTCATAAACAAAAGTAAGTTTACAGAACAAAAGTAGAGAATAAAAATGATTGTACAAGGAAAGATTTTGAATAGACAAATTATGTAAACTACCTTCTCGGCAGAGAGAGCATCAGTGCAGACATTGCTGATGAGCTGGGAATTGACCTGAAACAGGGAAATTTAACTATCTCTAAGAATTGTGGGAGTTGCAAGTAATATGAATACAACTATAGAGAAAAGAAAGGGTGGGGAAGAGAAACTGCATTCCCCTATCGGTATTTCATTTCATTTTTGCTTCTGCATTTAATCATTCAAACACTTGGAACTACAAATGAAATACCAACATCACTTAACGAATAGATCAGGTAAAATTGAGAACAAGCTCCAAATATGTAAAAGGCCATCGTTTAAGAACTATATGGATGCACAAATGGTTCAAGTGGTCCCGCATGAAGAATTCCTTCCAGGAAACACTAACCCAATCATAAGATATTGAGATCAAATAAAATCCTGGCATTGATTCATCAGAGCATAGGATTCACAAATATTTTCCTGAAAAAATTATGAGAATAAAACATAAAAGAATTAAGGAAATAGAACATGCTGAAATGTTGTAGGATCCATCATTTAACAGAGTATAAGCTTAGTAGGAACACCTGACCCCAAAAAAAAATCAGGGGGGGGGGGTGTTTGAGCCAGGTTTATTGAGTGTTTTTATTTTTCCTCCTTTTGGGGATAGGGGAGTCTAGTAATATATAGGAGCCAAATTATCCAAATCACACAAAAAGATTCATTTAGGTCCTTATCTGCAAGTAAAAGTAAAAGAGAACCTAGGAATGGTTTAAGTCAAGAAATTTATATTCAGATCAATTATTGTGAGAAGATAATAACAAAAAAAAAATTACAGCTAATAAACTTTGTTGCAAGATCAAAAGAAATAGAGTACAGAACTAATTCTACGACAACAAGGCCAAAGGCCAGCACCTCTATAGAGAGCCACTCAATCAGATAACGACCCATATACGAAGATTCCCTATCCACTGTTCCTTGGCTAACTCGCCTGCTAGGGAGTTTGCTGGTCTGAATGATCCCACATTCAGAAGATCAAGAATAACATTCAAATACTAAGGTTCATATTTTGTTCCCGGGATTGAACTGGTCGCTGTCTCATTCCAGGATCCAATACAAATTTACAAGGTAGGAATTCAAAAAGAACAATCAGAGATTGTCAGGGCCTTGGATTAAGAAACAGAGGCGTAAAAGCAGAATAGAAATCGATAATTGGAGTTATACATTCATCTGGAATTTCCATCATGACCATAGATTGTCAGGGCCTTGGAATAAGAATCAGGGGTGTAGAAAACAAAATAGAAGTAGATAATTAGAGTTATACATTCATGCAGGTTTTGAATGTCCGCCGAAGACAATCAACATTAGCTTACCCATGTTAACCCTAAAAGTCATTTTTCAGCCTGACAAGAACATAGGAGATATGATTAATACCTTACCCATGTTAACCCTTAAAGTCATTTTTCAGCCTGACAAGAACATACGAGATATGATTAATACCTTACATATTGTATCAAAACCAACATTAGTTTCAACGAATTGGTTTCTAAGATCTCCATTCAAAGTAACCGGCACTCCAATCACCTGCAAAACCCAAAAATTACAATAATTTAGATAAGGTGGAGCCAGAAGGGAGTACCGAAAAACAAACAGAAAATTGACAATTAACATACCAAACATATTCTAAATACAGTTCACCCAAAGTTTAAAAAACAGAAAAGCTGATTGTCAACTAAGCCCATATAATCATGTAACCCATGTTACATTGAAACCTAAAGAGGTACAACAAGGACTTTGAATATGCAATCATGTAACAAAACTGAAAAGATGGTATTCATCCCGAAAAACATCCCATGAGTGTACCTTTGTCAGGCATTTGGCTTCTGCAAATGTTTCAGCAAGCTGAGCAGCATCAGTGTTTGATGTAACACCTGTAAAAGATGCAACTATTTAAGCACAATGAACTCCAAGTTTCTAATTGCTAGTGCTTACTATAACCACTGGATCTACCTCCAATAATTACAAGGCCATCTAATTTCAAAGCTTTGCATGCATTTAACGAGGCAGTAACTTGCTCAGTTGTTCTTATCTGATCCTTTGTCCGACCCAGCAAATCATAACCACCTTACAAGCACATAAAGAAAATTAACTTTCTCTGATACATTAGATATTTGGTCAACCTTATTGAAAAAAGAAAGTCAATAAAGATGTCACCATGTAATGGAAAATAGAGGTACCAATATGTTACTATGTTACTTTAAGAATCAAAAGCTACCTTGGTTTTTGTATGAAGAAAGAATATCATCAGTGATTTCCAGAGTTTTTTGTGCAAATAAACCTTCAGTCCCCCCTGTCACAAACAATGGAAACGGATGGGTGTTACTGGAAAAGGTACAAATTTCTTAAATGTGATTCCCTTTCGTATGAATTCTGGATGACCAAAGTCCATCATTCTCAAAAAGAATGGATGATTATTGTCCACAAATTGCAGGATAACAAAATATATGCTATGATTTTGCAATTTCATCGAAGCAGCCTCTCCGTAAAGCGGGGGTAAGGCTGCATACATTTTCCCCTCCCAGACCCTGCAATCGTGGGAGCCTCGTGCACTGGGATGCTCTTTAATAATGCTACCATACATGAGAAACCAATAGTAATAATTAAGTAGACAGTAAGAGAATAAAAACATGACCTCATGGCAATGCACAACACCAGGCTGGTAATCAGATTAGTAGAAAACATGAGAACTTCCTAACAATTAACAAGTGATATTTCATGTTGGACGGTCCTAATCTAAAACAAATCGTTTCAAAACTTTTTAACCCCATACACAAAAAGTGGACATAAATATAAAACACCAAAAGACATGCACCAAACTCCGATAAAGAGAATTTTCACTCACCAAGAAATCCAAGCAAAGAGCTCTTAGGGTTGTGAATTTTAAGTGCACTATGAAGGCCCCATATGACATTGTGCCCTCCAGGTGATTGTCTCCCACAAAAGACAACTCCCACCCTGTAAGAAATCACTTAATGTTTTAGTCCCAGACCGATCGCCACCAATAATAATATCGCACAATAAAGTATGCACCAATTACTACTAATTTCAATGCTACAAAATATAAATGAACAATTAAGAATTATAGAAACTATTATAATGCTAAGAAAATAGGCAGACAGAAGAAACTGATTCCTTTCATAATTGTGGTAGATTTACGAAGTTTCTTTATCAAAAAAAAGTAACATATTCAATCAAGCAAAATGATATCTATTACTAGATCTTAATGTAAGTGAATCCGAATGAATATATTACTTCAATAAAAGGGGGGAGGGGAGGATCAATGGATGTAAGACCAAAATCCAAGGCAATAAAAAACTAAAATCGTAATTAATTTTTCTCAGTAACAGAACCATTAATTCTGAATATCCCATATCAACAATGATCACCAAACACAAAACTAATTGGATGATGTAAATATTCCATAACGACAATAACCACTGAACACAAACCTGAATGGAGGATGCTCTGTAATGATCTGGGCGTCAGGGACTTGGACATTTGCCCTTAGAAAGTGAGCCAAGGGTTGACCATATGTGTGTGGAAAAGACCTGCTAATGGTGTGAGCACCAGAGGGATCTGAAGCAGTAGTTGAATCGCCAAATTCTACCCTGACTGTAGTACCCTGTCATTAGGAGTATGCCAAGCAAATTCAATGATCTCATCTAATTTAACAAAACAGAAACAAACTCGAGAAAAAAAATAAAACCACAAAAATAAAAAACACCAAACCAGTCAATACAATAAAGTTATTGCGATGTCTGTCAGGTAATATAAGTCAAAAAGGAGACACATTTGTCAACCACATTGCCAGCATAAAACATAGATTTAGATAATTTTGTTTGGGAATTACTACATAAATTTTGAACTTGGGTGGCCAGTGAGAATATTTTAGTATCTTTCTTTGAGCAAAAAGGAAGGCAATTTTTTTGACAATTTAATATGGTGGACAAGTCAATTTCACAACTTATAAGTAGGAGAAGTAAAGAACCAGCTGGGCATAACATAGCATCATCCATAGTAGTCAGTACCGTTCCATACATAAAGGTAAGAAAACAAAGGAAGTGTACTGCAGGAAAGAGCTCGCTTGGATAATGTGGAATAAATAAACAGGCAAAGGAGAGGGACAAGTAAACAATCTCACTAGTGCAGGTGTATCACAAAAGACTTATCAGAGAGTACAAGTTCAGTCTAAGAATAAGCAAATTATTTGAGAAATAAATATGTTCCCTCCATTGCAAGTTTGCAACCTTCCATTTCTATGAAAAGACTCTTTGTTTGCATCAATTGGAATGATTGATATCTTCCAATAATCATTTTTTTCCCTTCAGCTATATAATTTAGTGAAGCATATGTGGAACTTAGTGGATCTGAAGAACAAGAATTATGTAGACAAAATAAAGTGAACGATTAAGGCTCTTAAACTTCAGAAAGCAGTAGTAAAATTCAATTAAACAACTATAAGAGATGTCAAACAAAACAGCAACGGAAAAAAATGTGGTTACTTATTAACCATTCTGTCGATTGGAACGCAACTGTAGACCAACCAAAAGAAATCGAGTTAGTGAGAAGACCGAGAATGGCAACAAAAATCTCAGAACTACCAAACAGGGTAAAAGATAACACTGATCTAGGTATAGCGTACTTCATATCTGCTCCTTGGAACGTATCACTCGCCCAAAACAAAATCACTGACCACTTAACAACAATTACATGTAAATGATTTCAAATCAGTTCACAGAAGCAACGTATCATGCGATCCATGAAAGGATAAAAAATAAGGCAGTAAAACAAGCAATCCAATTCTTCAATTCAGAAAGAAATGTAGCATTCAAGCATAAGTTCTAGTCAGATCAAAAGGATTGGCTTGGACCGCACGAATGAAACATACAAAGAGATCGAGAGAAGATTTAGAGTAGAAACATAGATTACGAAAAAACAAAAGAACCTAGTTGTAGTAGTAGATAGATGTAAAAAAAAAAAAAGACCTGAAGACATGGAGGAAGCTCTGGTTCGTAGAGAGCGCGGTGTTTTTGCAGATCTGAGAGTTCTCTGGGAATGCCGAAATCTGAGTCCATTGCTCGTAGTTCGTTTTGCTCTATTTCACTCTGTTTCTCTTTCCCCCTATGTGCATTTAACAACGGATTTTATACTAGTGGGCGTCACTATCTAAATTCTTGGCTGTCGAGTCTGAGTGCTATCAGCTCCGAGAAATTTACGACTTGGCCATTCATAATGACTAGAATACCCCTGCAATTTATGGCGAAGCACGGAGCGACAAGCTTTACGGATATGCTGGATTTAATATACAAATTTACCAAAAATAAAAAAGATTGGATATCATATACGAAAACTCCGCTTGCAAAGAACGTGCATGGTGGTGGGTGAGGTGTCAATCGGTGAGGTTCTGGTTATTTAATTTGATTGCGATGTTATATTTTGTTAAAGTAAAATTCAAATCAAACGGGATAGAAATCAGTTAAAATTATAATCGTTTTGCATACGATTCGATTTTATCGGTTTTTATTTGATTTTCATTATTCGATTTATAATCGATTTACATGCGGTTTGTGTAGTGTCGTTTTGAGAATTAGTAATGAAGACATTCTTAGTTTTTAAGGCCTTTATATTCCTGTTTTCTCCATTCTCTCCCGGTCTCCCTCACTCTTCATATTTCCCATGCCTATATGATAAAAAAAAATTTCATCTTTAACCGTCGTTCTATTCTTTTCTTATTTTTTGTTTTTTCATTTTTTTTCTTCTTTACTCTCACATGATAAATAAATTATTTATTTTATTAGAAAGTAAGGTTTAGTTAATCCATTTTAACATCATACATCATTTTCAATTCATACTTGAACAAATATAATACATAGTTAATCCATTATATTTTACTTATTTTATGTTTCAAGAGTGATACAATAATTATGTTTATTAAATTAATTAATCCGATTGATGCATGGACTAGTATTTGAGTCAGAGGTACCTGTCTCTATTCAGTTTCTAATTCGATTTTGAGATGCAAATCAAAATCGAACTGGTAAGAGAACCTACAAAATCAAAGCCGGATCATTTTTTTGTGGTGTGGTTCAGTTCAATCGTAAACGATCGATTCCAGTTCCAATATTGGATTCCGATTTCATTTTGGCACCCTTAGGTGGTCCAAGGCCAAAGTACAGTTAATTCAACTCTGATTTTCAGTACAATTTCCATTAATTAGGATATAATATGTACAAAGCGAAACTTTTTTCAGAACTTAAAAAATAAATCTTACTAAATCGATTTGGTTTCAATACAAACTTGTCAGTACTTTATTCGATTTTGTTGGATTAACTTCTTTAATTTGCACGAGATTTCAATTTATAGCTTTAAAGAAGCATGACATAGACAAAGAAAAAACAAAAATACATAATTGAAAGAGAAAAATGAGAAGTTTATAGTCGAAAACAAAGGCTATAAGAAATTAAATGAAAACTGAAATCTTAGAAGTTGTATTTTAACCTTTTAAAATTTAATACGATTTAGATTGGATTCAATTCAAATTGATAATTTTCAGCTGAAATTTTAAATCTAAATGGAACCATTTTTTCAATTTAATTTGACTCGATTTCTAGAGACCAATTTCGATTGCAGACCCACACAAGTAGTACTGTAGACTCTGTAGTTGAAGAGGGGTAGTTTCCGTGAAATAATGTCGACGATTTTCGTCAAACTCACCCGAGTTTCAGCGTCTGCCGTCCGTTTCTGTCAAAAGAAAAAACGTTTAGTTACTCAGTGTGCCGTCCAATGAGTCAAATAGAAAGTGAACTGTTTTCAGCAATTCTTCGTCAGGAGGAGTGACACGGGATGGATGAAGGATATTTTCGTAATTTAGACTTCAAACCCACAGGCTTATCGAACCAAATCATCGATCATGGATCCACCAAACACACCAGACTCATCAAAAAAATTTCCTTGCATTAGGTTATCTCGGCGCGGTTTCTTCGGCTGGAGCCCCACCACACCAGGCGCTTAAAAGTTTAGTTCTTAGTTCATCAGCTTGGAGTGTTGTACTACTTGGATCGTGATCCTCTGCTGCCGGACAGCCGTGCCTGCCGGCGTGTAACCTCACATAGGCAGGGGTAAAATGACCTCTCCATCCACTGCCCGGGTGGATCTGCACCTATTTGTGTGAGGCCGCACAGTTGCCTGGCAGCAGAGGATCCAAATGGTTATCAGACTGGGATTTGGTATAGGCTTTTAGTGTTTTACCGCATCACGAATACGGACTTGGATCTTGTCAATCCGGGCAGCGTGCAGCCGTGTGCAGTGCCTGGGATTGAATAGGCGCTTTTACCACCTTACCCCCTACCCAACGCCCTACCCGAGCAGGTGTAAGGCGGTCAAAGCGCCTACTCAATCCCAGGCACTGCACAAGTGTTGCACGATACCCGGATTGACAGGATCTTTTTCCCACGAATACAGGATATGTGGTAGGTCCCACATTTTATATATGAGCCTAAGGGTGATGGTTGATGATGAAATTCTCTGACCTTATTGGTGCCAGATTTAAATATATGGAATTAAAAACCACAATGGTATGATCCATGGGATATTCGGAATGGAGTTGGAGTTGGAGCTGGTCCTGGGCCAGGAATTTGCTAACAAAAGAGACAGGTGGGGTACTACACCACATTATCTTCTCTATGTACATATTAAGTTGTAAAAATAGCTATGTGAAGGAGTAGTTTCCGACGGCCATGAATGATGGTTATGTTTGGAATGCAAAAAAAAAAATAAAACAAAAGGGAGGGTAGGGTGGGGTGGGGTTGGGGGGGGAGGGGGAGGGGGAGGGGGGATACGGAAAGGAGAAATGGGGCATCCACGATTCATAAATTGGGAAGTGCAGTTTTGGTATTTGGATGGACCTGATCTTCTACGGCACCATGGGTAGAGCGGCTTGAGCGGTTCACATACAGGTCGCCCTGCAATGACCGTCTTGCCCTTGCCCGAGCACCTTGCCCGAGCGGGGGTAAGACGGTCATTGCAGGACACCCTGTTTGTGCGCCGCTCAGGGCAGGGCACCGTAGACGATCTTGATTGATTTGGATGAGGCTTTTATCCCCATTCAAAGGTTTTGTATAAAATTGTGTGTCATGCATAGCTGTGCACAAAACCTTCCATCAAGAGAGAGAGAAAGAAAGATAATCACTCGTGGAGGAGGAAACCACTAAAGAAACTCCATCGCCTTGCTCAATCTTTTTTCGTTTTTTAAGTATAATTAAATTATTGGATCGAGTTTCTCTCTACCCATGGTGAACTCACTAAAAAACGGGAATAAGTATCAGGAGGGTATTTTGGAACATACTAAACCCTAAGAGGGGTTTCCGTCCTCTATGGGTGGAGGAAAACTTTATCATTAATTATTTAGTCTAATAACTCAAAACGCTAGAAGGAAAACGATTTTTTTAAAATGCAAATGTCACTATTGAATTCAATGGTCAACAATTTAGATGACTGATCAGTTTCTAAACATTCTAAAATGCCCTTAGTACCTCATGTAGTATTCATGAAATTGATAAAGGAATTCGCCTGCGAGTGATGTAATGATTATCAAATATTTTCCTTGTGGACAAGTCCTAGAGATATTTTCTCATAAGAAGCAATAATTAAAAAAATAAATAAATTCTCGTGTTACTATCGAATTCAATGGTCAACAATTTAGAGTTTCGTTACTAAAATACCCTTACGTACCTTATGTATTTGTGAAAGAAAGGAGTTTCATTTCACCCATGGTGAAGGAAAAATGTATTTTTAAAATAAGTTGAAAGTGACTTATCATGATGTAATTTTCATTATATATGTGAAATGACAATTATCCTCATAGTATATATTTTTTGAAATAAGATAATAGGCCAAAAAAAAAAAAAAAAAAAAAAAAAACAAAAAGATTACAACTTCTTAGTTTACCTACTTGGTTACAATAAGATGTATGTAACCAAGATTGGTAACAATAAGATTTAACCTTATTTTTTTACACCTTGCCTTATTTTCAAAGTCAATTTTAGTCATGATAAAAAAAGTTTCCAAAAACTATCATTGTCCATGTGAAATAATAAGGTTACCTCTGCAATTCATGTAACATAATTAAGTGGTCCTCTTACTCCTATGCAAACAAATTTTTGCCAATAAATATTGATTTCCAACAATCTTTAAAATGTATTTTTCATATCAATAATTTTTTTGATTGCTTGATGGATTCCTTTGCATGGAAAACAGTTTCCAGCTATGGGTATTAATTGTTTTGATTTTTGGATGGTATGATTCATAGAAAATGGTCTACTCTTATTGTTCTTGTACTCATTTGCTGGGAGACCTACCCATTGATTGTGATGGGACCAATTTTTCTATCCCTTGGCGTATGTAGCCATTACACAAAGACTCCAATCTGTTTAAATGACAACCTAATGGTTATCAACAGTCTTAATGGGACCAATCTTTCTATCCCTTGGCGCATCTCTCATATTCTTGATGATTACCTTAGAATATCATATCATCATGCCTTCACCAAGTCTCTTTTTCACACACGACCAGATAAGGAAATTTCGTGTCTGATGCATTGGCCTCTTATGTCGTTCTTTCCTTTGGTAGTTTTTTTTTTGGAGTCGTCCTCCATCTTTTTGTTAGCGTTTTTTTTTTCTGATGCTTGTTGTACTCACCTCCCTCAAGATTTTTATCAATAAATTTCCTTTCAACCAAAAAAACAGTTCTACTCAGCTATGAAATATTTTAAGGGAAACAGGTCGCTTTTTTGTAATCCCATTAACTATTTTTTGGATGAAAAGATAATAGAGACATCTACAAAATTCTTTACGGTATCTTATAGCAAAGTGGGATATCCTAGACACCAAATGAGTTATAGTCCCATCAGCTATTGTTAAGGATTCAAGTTGACCAATAATATATATTCATGTGGATTAATTGTTTTTTTCAGTACCAACCGGGGTTTTAAAACAAGGAATCCGAATCTGAATCGGGTCATTAATTTTGACTTGATTCTGAACCATAGAAACCCAGTGTGAATCGGTCTCTCTCGAAAAGGTAGAATAGGATCCGGCTTGGCTTATTCTGATTTGATTCGACTGATTCTTACAATTCCAATCTTCAAAACAACTGTACCAACGACACAAAATCCAGATCCAACTGGAAATTTCTATCTAATTTGCTAATTCAATTTCCCATTGGTGCAGTGTTGTCTCCTTAGCAACTGCGTGCAAACGCAATGCAATTCATGCTTCCATGAACTTGGTGATTCTTGTGTAGTATTGTAAAATTGGAGAAAACCCACTTTGAGGTTCTCTTACCAGAGAGCATAGACGAGCAAACCAATGAGTGCTATGAAACTGTTTTGTATGAAGAGAGTAGTGTGAAAAAAGCCGTGTATGCTAACACTCCCATGTGTCTTATCTCTATCCTCCTCAAAACAAGGGACAGAAATATCTTTTCCACCAGGGAGGAGCAAGACAGACTCATGGGAGTGCTGAAATGCGCCACTTTCTGGAACAATTCCTTTTTCTCAACAAAAAGAAAAAGGACAAAAAGAAGATTGCCAAGCTACAATCTTTTGCTATCCAAGTTAATTCGCTTTGTCTTTTACATGTACAACTGTGTCTGGTTGCCTAATTTTGCTACGTATCATATATGGGGCTGTCAATTCGGGATTGCATTGGATTGATCTGGGCATTTGCACAGCTAGGTAATTTGGAACTTGGAAGATGTTGAGTAACCTTACAGGTTAGAAATATAGTCAGGCATTGAACCCGCAAGGATGGTAATTAAGACTTACGATCATAACTTGGGGTTGGCTGGCACATTGCGTCTGATGCCAAGAGTTTTTAATCATGGCAAGTAGTTTGCTTAGTGGAGCTGAATAGTTATTATCATTTCCACCAGCCATTAAAGCTATTATTATAGCTTTCTTACCATCAGCCATTAAAGCTGTTATTATAACTTTCTTACCATCAGCCATTAAATCGGTTATTATAGATTTCTTAATGCAGCAAAGGGATGCTTATGCTCTCAGATTGAACATTAAGTGCATTTGATTTTTCCCCTTTTGATAACCATTCCGTTCCTATTTCCCTGATTAATTGATTTTTTTCTGATTTCATAACTTTTGGGAATAAGAGGGTATTTGGCCCCCAACTGGTGCAGGATCAGTACATTGTTGTCTTGTGTTGTAGTGCCTGCATTAGCGTGTGGGCCAATAAGAGCGTATGCAGGGGGAATTAACATGGATGTCATTTTCTATTTCTTTTGGGGGTTGGTTTGTTGTTGTTGGTTTTGTTAGGCGGTACTTTCGCATGCTCATGGTCCTGTCTCTCTCGGTACCCAAGAGCCATGCAACCGGGTAGCATTCCTTTTTCCTAATTTTTTTGGTAAGGCTGTGAGGGGACCATTGCAGAGTTGTGTGTCCCCTTGCATCAACATGGAGTCGAATGCGAGAGTGCACATGGGACATCTAATGGGTGGGTGTTTTTATTTCATGGTGGTGTTCGATGATCATTTACCTCTTCTGGAAAACTCAATGCCACAAAGCTTGAGTTCTCCAATCTATATTCTCCACTGGTTCTCTATCAAAATATAGAAACAGAAAAGTAGTGTTGGGGGAGGGGGAGGGGAGGAAGAAATCACTCACACCATAAGGGGGGAAAGAGGGGAAGGTAAAGGTATCAACAAATAAGTCGCACCAAAACGGCAAAGGAATCTGGAATGGCCTTCATCTTCGTCCTTGTGGCCTTGCATCGCCTACTCTTAAGGAACAGTTGCGACATCGGTAAATCTAATCTCTCGTTTCCTGCTGCTCTTAGAGTCACGATTTCCTGAATCTGATTGATCCTTCCTTCGTCTCTTGGTGCGGACTCTCCCAGACTCAAGTGCGGCAGTGCCGGCAGAGAGAACAGGCACATGATGCCCAGAAACCAAAGCAGGGAACCCAACAGCAGGGATTCTGCCAAAACACCCACATCCAACAACATCATCAGTTAATTAAATGCATTAGTTAAGCACTTAAATTCGTAGGCGAGAAACCAGTCTGCAATTCACATGGCGAAGCTTCGATTCGATGCAGTAAAGCTACAAACTAGAGTGACACGTATGCGAATGAAATGGAAGGGAGGGAAGGAGGATTCAAGATTCATACCCAATAAGAGTACGGCAGACTCCTGCTTGGCCATGGCACCAGAAACCTTGTTCTGCAAGCTAATGTGGAGAGCTTGGTTCTCTGCAATATAGCATTGTAACAAGCGATCCAATCTCCTGCACTCCCCTTCAAGGTATTTGCTCTTCAATTCGAGATCTCTTACATAAATCTTTTTCCTCTCTCTTGATCTCAGTGCAGCATCTTTATTCCTCAGCTGCCTGGAAAAGTAGAACAACATCCCAGAAAGAAAAAGAGAGGGTATTCATAAAGCCATAATCACCATTGAAGAGAGAAGAATTTAAAAAACTTAAATACATAATACATGGGAAAAACTCTAAAAATTTCAATTTTTTGAGGTGTGAATTGAAGTTGATGAAAATCAGAATCAACAAGGACAAAGAGAACAATGGAAACACGACAATAACACTATCGGAAAGAAACCTATTATGTACAACCAATTGAGCAGAATGAAATTTAAGAAATAAAACGTTGGGGTTATCACTTTGTATTCTTCCAAGAGGAACCCTACTACTGAGAAAAAACATCACTGTTTAGACTAATCATACCTTTTGCGTTTCTTGCTCATCGGATCGTCCCCTTCCCCTTCCCCTTCCCCTTCCTTGGCCAGAGAATCATCAAACTTTTCATTCTCCTGGTTATCATCGGAGACATTGGCTTCCGGAGTTGAAGTGTCCTCGTCTGAAACCCGTGCTTCACAAGATTGATCAGGAGATGCATCGAGTACATCAGAGAAGAAATCCTGACAAAACTCCTCCGGGTTCTCCACGCAGGACTCTGTATCGTCCTTCATCAGCAGCTCCTCGAGCTCGTCCATCCACGGTGAAACACTACACGGAGAAGGAATCGAGTTCTCTTCAACTGAATCGCCTACCAATGGATTAGTGACCATGGGGAGATCATCCATAAACAGCGTTAGATCGTCGGGAATGTTTTCGAACATGGTTTGGATCTGACTGAAGAAGTCATCTGTTTGTGTCTCTCCATCATCCATGGATAATTTGGATAATAAGGGTTTAAAGATTTGGATTATTTACAGAGATCGGAGAGAAGGAGATTGAGACGGAGAATGATTTGGATGAAATTGGCTGATTTAACAATTTGGACTATTTAAAACAGGAAGAGACGAAAGTCACGAAACTAGCGTTTCTTCGTCCGTAAGGAAACGAAAAGTCCCCTTTATTTATTTAAATTTTTTATTTTTTATTTAATTGAAAAGGAAAGGTTATCGAGGTTTTGTTGTCATTGAACCAATAGAAACACGTTTTGGGATATATAGACCAATCAAATATTTCTTTTCATTTTTATTTAGTGCGTGAGTCAATGTGAGAGGTGATTACGCGTTTGGGTACGCACGTAACTTTGCTCCCAAGCTATTAGAAATGCTTGTTGAGTCCAAGTCCAACCCAAATCCTGTTTTTACTAGTGTCTGGTCCAAGTTGCGCACTAATCCTCAGCAGAACCGTTCAAAACTCCAACCCAACCCACATTTCTGCCTTTGGAGAGTGAGTCGCACAGATCAAGGTATCGGTATTGTTCCGCCCGAAACTCTGTCATTATTGAGTGTGTGAAATTACTAGTTAGGGTTTATTTGTTGAGTCGTATAAAAAAAGTTGAAAGGTATCATATTTGATATTGTCGTATAAGTTGTAATTTTCTTTTTTTTTTTTTTTTTTTTTGGTTGAAAGAAAGATTCATTGAAAATCAGAGTCATTACAAGCAGTGGCCTCTTTCTCACAGAGATTTAGAAGCCACAGAGTGGAAACGCCAATCCATCGGTGACTCAACCGACAGGCCGACAGGGGTGCCGACCGGGCCAAGGAGTCTGCAACCACATTAGACGACCTTGGAATAAAACAAAAAAGACAGTCAACAAAAGAGCTTTGAAGCTGAAGAATATCAAAGCCCACAGCATCAATTTCATAGTCGAAGCTTCTTGAATTCAATTGTTGAATCAGGCTTAAGCAATCCGACTCCACCACAATATGAGATAAATGGAGTTTAGCCGCTTGAAGAAGACCCGTTCTAATAGCAAGCGCTTCAGCGTAAAGACTAGAATCACAGGAGGTACCTGAAGAAAATGCATGTATAAGAATCCCCCGATGATCCCTGATGATGACCCCTAAACTTCCTTTACCAGAATTTTTAACCCATGCTGCATCACAGTTGATTTTAAAGAAAGGCTCATTAGGGGAAGTCCAAGAATGGGAAGAAGGAAAATTTTTCTCTTCAACTTCAATAGAGACTGAGGGAGGTTTGCAAACCACCAAAGAGAATTCTTGATGAGCTTTCTCAGCCATGGAAATAACTTGCTGTGGTGAACATTGCTTATTGTTGAAAATCAAATCGTTACGCACCTTCCAAATGAACCAAAGTAAGAAAGAGGTCAGGGAGAATCGTTCTTGAGCCAGCTTTTTATCCCTGCTAAAAATAGGATTCCAACACTGCAACCAATCGCTCATCTTATTGAAAGTAGGCATAGAGGTTAAGTGAGATAAGGATGAGCCAAACCAAACGGCTCTAGCAAAGGGACATGTAAGGAGCGTGTGACCAACTGTTTCCAAACTTTCCCCACATCTGAAGCAAGCCGGATTAATAGGAATTTTCCTGGCCATGAAACCTTCTCCAACCGCAATAAGATGAGCGATTGCACCTAATAAGTTGTAATTTTCTTTTCAACATATTTTCACTTCCCCTAATCGGGAAAAGTTTTCATACACGATTGTGTAAGCATGCACAATCGTATCCCTTCTCACAAAGAATTGGATAAGTCACAAATCCCCACCCATTAATTAATGCCTTGAAACTCTCACCCTCTCACATACACGGGTGGTATATGAAAACTTTCCCCTAACCTAAATTATCAAGATCATATACAAACATGAAACTAAATACAAAAACCAAAACCAATTCGAAATGTGTCATCTCTCCTTTAAGTTTTGATTTACTTTGCAATCAATTTTCTTTTTAGGGCAAATTTCACGGATATCTCCTATAACTATTCGAAAAGGCAAGTACACCTTAAATTTTATCAAAATAACACAAATTATCCTTATTTTATATTTTTATTTCAACTTAATTCATTCCGTTAGGTGCAGTTAAGTGGCTGTCAACTCTTTTATAATAGTGAAATTACCTTTACCATAGGGTGAACTTCCTATTATACCCTTAAGGGTAACACCCTAAATCTCATTCTCTCTGTTTATCGTTTTCACCGGGTGGCGTAAGAAACAAGAGCAGTGTCGTCATCCCAAGTCCAAAACCATGGCCGATAACCTGGTGGAGGTAGAGGGCATGGGTACGCCCCTTGGGGTGGATACCCATACCTTGCCACCGACTGAGGATATCCAGTTGGCGGTAGATACGCTCCTTGCAGCGGCGGCGGATAAGGTGGATAACCAGCGGCCCCTTAAAAAAAAAAAAAAAAAATGCGGTAACGAACAGATGGAAATGCAGAAAACGGATGTCGAACAATTGGATTAACCTTGATCTGTATCTACAATATTCAAATTGAAGCACATGCTGACAGCCACATGTAGATTCCCTAATCATTGTAGAAGAAGAGCTTTATGGGGTTGGGTCAGACTAGGAAACCATTTGTTCGTACCATGTCATCAATACGATATTGGCACAATATCGGACTTGGTTACTTGCAAAACCATTATTTAATGCCCAACACGAACGATACGATACCAATATCTCAAACCATGCATTTCATAGAGGGGAGGAGAGAGACATATGGGAGCATTAACTTAAACCATGCTCCCAGACAAAAAACATTTTCTCTATATGTTATTCCCTTTCCTTTTCTTGTTTTTTTTTTTTTTTTTTTTTTTGGGGGGGCGGGTTAATGCACGCTTGATTTATATTTCGTTATTGAGAGCTGTTTCAAACACACTTGTACTAGGAACCTTACTTCCCCGCTTTATATATCAACAAATGCCATTACAGTAGGTTGGATGGACCCAAATTTAATGAAAACCTTAGCTATGAGAGAATGCACAAACCTTATTTTGGTTTATATTAATTATGTTGCCATCCATCAACACTAGTTAACCCATCCACCCGGTTAGTTTCTTGTGCCTTGTTCTACACTGTTCCAGTCTGGCATTGGGTCTAGAACTCAAAATCATGTATGCTATAAGCCAATCCACCTGATCAAAAGAAACTTTGGCATAAATATGGAGTAACCTCTTCATAGAGGCAGACATTCAAAAACAATGCTTCAATATTTTGACTCAACAAGAAAGTTTTCCTCCAAGCTTTTCACCATAATCGAAGTTTTTCAACTAAGATTTTCAAGTACTCCACAATTACTGAGTCAGACGACAAAAATTTTATTGGGTAATAGCCCAGACACCAGTTTGAACCTCCATACTAGTAAAATTGCAATATTGAGTATACATAAAAAATGCCACAAAAACTTGGCAATCTAGTTCAAAAAACAATTAGCAAAAAACCAAACTTCAAAATGTTCCTGAATAAACATAAATGCAAACCTTCTCAATCTTTTATACCCCTGATGATCCCTCTGGATCTGACCAAATCAGTATCTCAAATTCTCAATCAACTATTTAATTCTATGGGTAAGGAAAGTGACTCAACATCGACCCATCAGTTCCATACTACTTCAGGAAATTAGATACCCTGAAGCTTGATGAGTGCATTCCCAAGGCTCCCATCCCACAAGTGCCTGAATAGAATATGACTAATTTCAAGGGCATTCCAATCAACCAAGGAGTGAGAAGAGCTAACTTTCAGACTAATGAAATTCTCTGTTTCAAAGATCAGGAGGGCAGAAATATAATAAACATACATGACATGTTTTGATTCACAAAGTTCATGTTTTGTTTCCTCAAAGAACCACATAAAAGAAACAGGAGGAAAATTAAGAGAATGACTGAAAACAAATAACTTCGGTAAGTAACAGTAAAGAACTAAAATGCATAGATAAAAGAAAATAAATTCCCACAAAAAAGAGAGGAAGGGAAAATAGATTTCTGAGGTGACAGAAGAGGAGGGGAAGACATCTACTTTAAAGAATAACCAAACTCCTCCACCTAATTTTACTGAATCTTATATATAATAAGTCATTATTTCATAAGACCTCTCTTATGCGAGATCACAAGTACTTGAGGTCAGACTGTAGGAGGCAAGGAAAAAGATCCTCTCCAACTCCAGCTCCTCTCCAACCATCCATCCAACGGTAGGGAGGACTTGGACATGCATGCCCAAGTGTTGGGATGTGTGTCCAAGTCCTCCCCCAACTGTTGGATGGGTGGTTGAAGAGGAGTTGGACACACAAGAAATAGTAGGCAGTGGCCTAGCCAATACATTAATCCCATCAATCTGAATCAGGGTGGTTCATAAAACAAGAAAACTCCAACGGAATTTTCTTTGCCTTTCCTCAAAGGAATGAGTATATTAGTACCAGATTGGTTCAGCCAACAATTTGAAATGTATGAACAACAGATGACAATGTGAAAAGCATCTCAAGCATAACTTGTCTAACCAGTTTTCAGCAAAGCTAAAGATGATGGAGCCTACTAAAATTCTGAAATAAAAAAAAATGGTAAAGCAGATGAATTCAGTGAGTGTTTGAAATGTCCAGAAAAAAAAAAAGACACAACTTATAGTGCTAAAAACACAAAAAAGCATAACTTTTTCTTGTTTCCAGCAAAGTTTAAAATGACGAGTATGAAAATTATAGTTAACGACCATAGAGGAGTGAGATGTTTGACTGATATCGAGTACAATAAGGGACTTCGAAAACAGTGAACTAGGGCAAAGAGGGAAAAAGCAGTGAAAAATTTTTACAAAGACTCCATGGCTAGGTCACACTAAGAATTAAAAAAGTTGTAAAAACTGCACAAAGGCATATGCTATCCCACAAAACCTATCTAGACCCAACATAAGATAATGGTAAGAAATATAGGCAGTAGAAACTAGAAAGCAAGCAGCACCATGAATTCTTTACATAACATCCTCCACCAGAACCTAAGTGGCAAGGAAAACGATTATTTCAATCAATAAATTGGTGTAATTAACATAAATATAAAACAATGAAAACATATACTCATACTTGGGAATATGATTTAATATTCTATTACATATATAAACAAGAACAGAAAAATATGACAAAGATCACACAGACTCGGGAGAATCAAATAGGTTCACTATCATTGGCATTATATCCTGGTCCGATATATGTAAGAAAAAATTTAGGACTGCCTGGATTCAACTTGATATATTTTTATTGTCATTTCAACACTGGCTTCTTTCATCAATAATGAGCACTATATCAAACAAACACCATACTGACCTATCCCCCCCCCCCCCCCCCGCAAGAAGTGGATCAGACATGCATACTGGCACCCCTGTCATGGATTATGGAACAAAATCAAGAGAAGTTAATAGGAAGTCCAAAAAATTTATAATTATAATCAGGTTTTAGGATCTGATGTCATTCTCGAAGTCAATAAGTTTTAGTGTCGCACACAATTCAAAGAAGTACCTGAGAAACCAAAATGGTAATAGACTGGGAACTGGCATACACAATGCCAAGATGGAGTAAGAAATATCAAAAGATGGGCAAGGATATAGAGCGAAGTCCATGACAAATATATCCACTGAGAAACATGTTTCCAAGGTGTTCCCCAAGTATTACCAGGGCATCCGGATTCTAAAAATGTTAAAAGGTCAGAAAAAATAAAGCAATTGGGGAAATACTAACGAAGTAAGTGACATGGCACCACTAGGATGGGGAGAGCTAGTAACCCCACAACTATATTTGTCTGAACCATCTACGACACTACCCAGGCAAAGTCCACCCCAAACCCCCCAAACTTAGTCCCTAAAGAAGCATAGGACACTTTTTTCTAAGCATCAAACTTAAAAAAAAAAAAATGCTAGGTACACAGACTGAGCCATGGGACAGAATTAGTACTTGAGATGCGCTCCATTTTCTTCATGACATCCTCAAGAAGCATAAAATTTAAATTATTTTGACAGATTTCTATAGAGCACCTCCCAGTGATCTAGAATGAGACTTGACATGGTGATGATAGGTACCCAAAAAAAATGGTAAGACACCAAAGGTGGAAATTCCAAAGAAAAAGGCAAACTCATCCTGATTCTGAAATCTTTACAGACTCATGCCCTTGGAGATCTCCATTGAATTTTATACAGTGGATTTTCCCTTGTACTCTATTGATCTTTCATGAGATAAATTTATAAATATTCGACTTGACTCAACTCAACAAAGCCTTATTCCAACTAAATTGGTTTTACAATTTACACGTCAGAAAAAAGACATGATGATTTGATTAGAAGAAACGATTCATTGAAAAACAAATGAAAGATAAGATGCACAAGTGCACAAAAGAAAACGAACGTAAAGCTTTCAATTCTAGCATAATATAATGGTGAAAAGGCACAAAACATAGAAACTAAGTACTTATTTTTCACTCCCAAACTATTTCTAATAACCAAATCCTAATAACAGCTACCTATTTCTCATTCACCACCCCAAAAGACTCCAGTTTTGGTCCAGGTTCAAGAAGCATAACAAAGACTGCTAGGCCTCAACTCATTACCAATTATCGAACAATGACAATAAGAGCTCCTCCTTATCCTATTGAATTCTCTGTAGAGAGAAATAGCCACTGATCAACCGTCAAAATGAAGTTACCGCTGATTCTCTTCCCTCTCCCTATTCCATTGTTCGATCCTTGCTCTCCGTTCCTCACTCCCTTCCCTAACCGGGCTTGTGGTTCGCCTCTGACTCCCATGCCGTCGCCTTCCCCCATCACTGTCGTATCTTCCATACCTGTCCGCACTCTGGCGACCATTCCTGTAGTACCGATCACGGTAGTCTTCACGCCTATCTGATTCCTTACGGGAGTATGGACTTGGACTTCGGCTTCGACTCCGGCTCCCCCTTGACTGACGATACCTTCCAAAGAGCTTCCTCCTCAAATCCCTTGAAATCTGCTTCACATGCATGAAATTACAGTATCCCCCTCTATTGCAGCTGTTCTCCTCAAACTGCCGGCAAGTTGCTTCACGGAAATCAGTCACCGGAGAGAAATCAACAATGATTGGGCGACCAGAATAGAAGCGCCCCTGCAGTGCCCCCAAAGCTGCAGCTGCTTGGTCTTCCTCCTTGAACTGGACGTATACGTTACCAACCATGTGATCCGCAAGGTTGTCACAGATGTTCAAACTCTCTATCTCACCGAATTTGTTGAGCTCCTCAAAGATGTCCTCATAGAAGTCTTCAAAGTGTTCCTGGATCTTCCGAGGGTCGATGGGCTGTCCTTGGGGATCAACACCAGGGGTGATCATGTCAGGCCGTTGGTACATGTTTGCTAGAAGGAGAGTTGGGGAAATGGTGGGCCGGTTGTGAATACGAGAGCATCTATCACCATGGCGGCATGCACCAATCTTGAAATAAAAGGGGCAATTCACTCTGTCCTTTTCTGTGCCGAAGATAGAAGCTAAATGCTCCGCCATGAAGATGAACGAAAGCAAACAGCAGCCCTAAGGCCCAATAAGCAAAGAATATGGCTTGGTTTCCAAAGGCTATGCCTCGATTTCTACTGATCTCAACCTGCTACAACCCAAAATGAAAACCCTTGTTTGCAAATCCCGGATAAGCGTGAAGGGAAGAGAAAGAAAATGAAGGTACTCTAGAGGACGGGAAAAAAAACGAGACACAACAACTATCCTACAAAACCCTAATTTACAGACATAAGAAGAAACAAATATATGTATATATCGATCTATTCTATCGAATTTAAAGTGCAGTCTCTGCATAAATTGAAGACGAAGAAAATGACAAATGAAAAACACTAACTCGCAGAAGAAACCATTAACATGATAAATCTATGTCCAAATAAGGATGCAAAACAAACTGACCTAGCTTCGCTGTCCTGGATTGATTTCGGAACCCCGAGAAGTTAGAGGAAAGAACCTTCTAGAGTTTCGCCATGGAAATACAGAAGGAACGACACATGAAGCTAATGAAAAGCGGTCCGACATTTAAGGGGCGTGGTTCGTGGTAGAGCTTATTAAACCGCGGCCGAACCAGTTTAGAGACGAAGGTTAGCAGTTAGCTAATGGGCCCATTCCTTCACCTATCATATCGCTCAATCAATTCCGACTTGATAAACGGTGTCAAAAATCAAATCGATCCGGCTGAACTGATTGGAACGTATCAGACCAAATTGTTGTTGGTTATATTCTATACCTTTTATATATATAAACCTACATGAATAAGTAATTAAAGTGTGGTGGGCTCCATTGGATATAACCTATCTAACTTAAAACGTTAGTCTTTTCTATAAATACTAGTTGGAGACAACTACATTATTTCAAATTTGATATGTAGGATGTATTGCTTTAAGCATCCTTATGCTAAAATCTAAAACTCTAGCAATTGTATCGATTTATTGGTTTTGAATTTTTTGAACCCAATGAAAGATTGAAACAAAAAAATTAGATCAATCCGGTTGAACTGATCGGAACCTCTCAAACCAAATTGTATTAGTTCATTGGTTTTGGTTTTTAGAACCCAATGAAAGATCGAAACCAAAAAAATCAATAAAAGATCGGTGCTTACAATAGACCAAAAAGAGATCATTAAAAGAAATCATAACGTATCTAAAAAAACCGGACAAATCATTATAAATTTTAGTTTCATTTTTGCAGACTAAAACAACTTAATGGTCTGGTTCTTGGTCTGACCTAGAATCGACAAACAAAAAAATCTTTCCAAAACCAATCCAAACTAACCGTTTGAAACACATATCCGATTAAAAATGAAGAGCTGCAACACTTATCAGCATTTATGCGTCCAATAGAGAAGTATGTCAAGAATCAAGCTTTAGAGATAAAAGCTGATCAATGTAAGCAAAGATACAACATATAATAATGGGTTTTCTGATCAACGAGGAAAACTGTTTAGAGGGAAATTGCGTAATGGGTTTTCCTTCAATAACTCTGTCTCCCTGCCAAAAAACAAGAAGGAAAGAATCACTTAAGTCACTAGTTGCTATCTGTTAAGTGAAAACAGTATGATGCTCTTAACAAACATCTCTTTAACACTTACTTCTTAAGGTCTTTACTGTCACCCTGTTTAAGTTGCAGTACCGAGGGATTCCCATCTTGTTTAACGGTTGTTGGTAATCTGATAAAAAAGAATATAGGAAAGAGGGAAAAAAGGGATATAGCAATAAGCAACTGTGTTAATAACCCAGAGAAATATAACATGAGCAAAGATAATGTTACAAAGCAAACACAACAAAAGAGATGGATATCTCACAATGTAGCAACTTACATTAACTATGAAGCAACAGGACCAAACAATTAATGTGCATTAAGTAGAATTTTTTCTTTAAACGGCATGGAAGTGAGCCTGAATGCATCATTGATATCTAATTTAAAGAAGCCCACAACCTCTTATTTGGACTATAATTGGAAAGAGGGTCAAAATTTGCAAAAGCCGTAATGTCCACTTCAGGAAGCACAATTAAAGAACCAGATTTGTGGATTTGGAAATATATTTGAATGATGTTAAGCAATGATGCATAAGAACTGAAAAATAAAAACCAAAACTGCAGGAAGCACCCTCAAAATTTACACTACTTTTTGTTAGGTAGTGCAAAAAAAGTAGACTGAAAAAATAAAAACCAAAAGCTGATGTAAATGAAAAATAGGGGACAAAAAAAAGAACAAAATAAGGAAAGAAAAAAGTTCATTGGGTATTATTGACTTTGTACAACAGGGGAAATAATAATGACCCAAGATAGGTGGTTGAACCCTACTTTATAGGTGAAGGAAAAGTTTTGCCTTGTTAAAACGATACATAGCTAGATAGATAAGTTAAGGAGAAAGTTTTCCACCACCCATGGAGGACAGTTCACCGCCCATCCCAGGGTTCACAAACCCATCATAGGGTTTTACTATAGTCCAAAAATACCCTCCCGATGCCTTTTCCCACCTATTCCACACCCGCTGCAAATGGATTCCCATTCAGCGTAGGAGGAGGGAAACTCGGTCCATTAAGTTAATTTCTTCCCCCTTGCAAGTGAGAGGGGAGCACAAAAGGAAAAGGATATGTGGGAGTGTTAGGCAAGACTCAAGAATCCTAAAAAAAAAAACAGAAACCAACATATCCATATCCCAAGAAAGTGATACTGTCAGAGATATCAATACTACATAATCTACCTTTTCACTGCTAGGTCCAATTACAAATTATCTTCATATGAGAGATCATCAATATCAATTCTACACAATCTACCTTTCCACTGACTGGACTGACATAGGAGACATTCAGATGGAACTATTGACAGAAAGCATGAGACATCCTGATGAGGTTCAAAGGAAGAACACTGTTCACGTTGTACTTTTCATGTGATACTGTTAACATGGGCTTGGTGTGGACCCCATGAAGCCAGCTTGGAAGGGAGAAATTTGCAGCTGCAAAGATCTTTAGTAGTTACTATTTTGTTATACTTTCTATTCTTGTAAAGGCTCTTAATCATTAAAAGTAGTAGCAACTAAGAGTCGCTTTTTATTTTAGAAAGTTTCTAATATTTGTAATAGCAAGGGATCTTCTTTCTAGAAGTTCTCAAATATCTTAGCAGCCATGTATCCAACTAATGTAGTCCTAGATAGGTAGGAGGCCTACTAGGAGCCAAACAACAGGATCAAATAACAAAAGGGGTTGCTGGTTCGAATGGACAGCACTAGGATTTAGGTCAATTCCTAGGGTTAGGGTTGGATATTGGAAAGGGGTTTATAGGGTATTAATAGGCAGGTCTAGGGGGTCAATATGGTATAAAAATAATAGGATTTGGGAAGGTTTTAAAATTCTGCAGTTCTGGACAGAATTGTGTTGCAGGTTTTGGGTTTTAATGGAGTGAAGGAATGGAGGGGATAAAGTGGGAGTTTGGGGCTGAAACTTGGATCGAGTGTCAACAATGATGTAACGGATGTATGCTGAAAGTTTGGTTTGAAACTGATGGACAGATTTGGAGTTATGGAGGTTTGCTAGTAGAAGTAGGAGAGAGGGGTAAAACTGTAATTTCAGACAATTGGCTGGGTGGATGGTGCTGAAATTTGAATCGAGTCTCTCTTAGGGTTTGAGAAAGACTTGATCAAATTTTTAGCAGATTCTAATGGTTAGATTTGGCTGGGCAGAATTCTCACGAAAATCACCTTGTATGTGACCTTCTAGAAGGAAGAAGAATAGTTGCAGAATTTCTTACTTGTTACAGGTCTTCAATGGCAACAACTTTGAAGATGAACAATGGGGTCTCCCGATCTTCACAATGCAAGGAGATAAGTAGCAGCCCTCCCGATCTTCACAATGCAAGGAGTCGATTGGAGATCCACCAATCCCTTCAACCTTGATATTACTCACAAGGCACACTCACGATGGAGCTAAGGCAGCAAGCATAAAGCTAATTTTTATTAATCAAATTCGTGTACAATGCTGGCCTCCCTTACAAACTTATATAAAAGACTCAAAAAATAGACTTAGACACTAAAAAGGAATGGCCTAACCTTATCCCTAACCTATTAGGCAACTTAAACTGACTAGGAAACTCAAATAGACTCAAAATAGAGTCCTAATGACTTAAAACAACTTAAACTACTTAAAATAAAGAAGATTCCCTAGTAGCCAATAGGATATAAGAACCTCTTAGCCAATAGGATCACTTCACTTAAATTAGACCAATTGAAACAATTGGATGCAACCAATTTAAACCGGTTCAATTAAAAACACATAATAAAAACTAAGTATTGGGCTAATCCCGTATGCAACCTATGTACCCCTATTTTAGGCCCAGAAAAGTGGCCTATTACATTAGAAACCCATGGGATCAAAGACCCAACATGTATATAACCCAACGCTAGACTTATTTCTAATGAAACAAGCCCTATTTGGTGATGAATCTGCATCAACTCTCCCCAACTTGAAAAAATTCGTCCTCGAATTTTGTAGTGATGAGGGGGAATCAACATGTGATCAGCAGCTTTGACCATCCCCAAACAGAATTCCGGTAAAGCAGGAACATTAAGAATATAGTCTTCAAGGCGTGGAGCTTTCTCTTCGAAGAACCATGGTGGCATAACAAACTCTATGTGCTCTACCTCTGAATCAGCACCAACTGTGAATGCCCTATCCATAGAGTCTTTAGTGTTAGCAACCTTCTCATCTAATACTTGAGATACAAGCTCCACCTCTTCAAGAACAACATCTTGAATATCATTGATCTCCTGTGGAATATTCTCAACCACCTCTTCATCTTCTTTGCTTTTCAGCTTTGTCTACTTTGACTTCTTCAAGGTAGACCTCTTGATAGAATCTTCCGCATGTTGACTTTCCATCTTTGAAGCTCCAGGCATTGTCTCTTTCTTTTCATCACAATTCACTGTGATCACTTCAGCTTTGTCTTCAACTTGTGCTCTCTCAATTTCCGTTGGCAATGTACATTTGTATTCAGCCGCTGATTTAACACTGGTGATGTCAGATTTCCAACACTCTTCAACTTGCAAACGGAATCTCATTGATGGAGGCTTCAAGTTGTCTTCAGATTTGAAGGCTTTTTGGTGGTGATGTTGTCGATGGGAATTTAAGTTACCTTGTTGTAGAGCTCTGAACGTCCGTGGGAAATATTTCTTACTCAAATCTTCTTTCATCTCTGCCCATGTAACAGGTTCTCTACCACGGTAGTCAGAATAATCCATCTGGGTTCTCCACCAATTATGTGTTGGTCCCACTAGCTTGGTATGTGCTAGTCTCATTTTCCTATGCTCAGGCAAATCATACCAATTAAAATAATCATCTAAAGCAGCTAACCAATCACAAAATACCTGTGGATCTGGTCTGCCATCATAGTCTCTTAACTCATACGCCTCTGGAGGTCTATGGCGTCTCCTGTAATCTTTGTATCCTCTGTTCCTATCTTCACTATGATCTCTGTCATGCCTACGTCGATCCTTGTAATCTCTGTCTTCTCTGTATTGATCTGTCCTTGGGGCTCTTTATGCTACCGAATTGACTTGATATTTGTCCTTTTCTAGGGGAATGTTGTTGTTCCTTACTGGAGTAGTTTGGTGTTGCTCAATTCGCTGCAATGTTTCACTTATAGCCCTTTGACCAGCATGAAACTGCTGAAGCTTCTCCAGAATTTTGTTCAAAGAGTCAATGGACACAGAGGTAATGGGCTGGCCATGCTCATCCATGGCTCTGATACCACTTAATGTAGTCCTAGATAGGTAGGAGGCCTACTAGGAGCCAAACAACAGGATCAAATAACAAAAGGGGTTGCTGGTTCGAATAGACAACACTAGGATTTAGGTCAATTCCTAGGGTTAGGGTTGGATATTGGAAAGGGGTTTATAGGGTATTAATGGGCAGGTCTAGGGGGTCAATATGGTATAAAAATAATAGGATTTGGGAAGGTTTTAAAATTCTGCAGTTCTTGACAAAATTGTGTTGCAGGTTTTGGGTTTTAATGGAGTGAAGGAATGGAGGGGATAAAGTGGGAGTTTGGGGCTGAAACTTGGATCGAGTGTCAACAATGATGTAAGGGATGTATGCTGAAGTTTGGTTTGAAACTGATGGACAGATTTGGAGTTATGGAGGTTTCCTAGTAGAAGTAAGAGAGAGGGGTAAAACTGTAATTTCAGACAATCGGCTGGGTGGATGGTGCTGAAATTTGAATCGAGTCTCTCTTAGGGTTTGAGAAAGACTTGATCAAATTTTTAGCAGATTCTAATGGTTAGATTTGGCTGGGCAGAATTCTCACGAAAATCACCTTGTATGTGACCTTCTAGAAGGAAGAAGAATAGTTGCAGAATTTCTTACTTGTTACAAGTCTTCAATGGCAACAACTTTGAAGATGAACAATGGGGTCTCCCGATCTTCACAATGCAAGGAGATAAGTAGCAGCCCTCCCGATCTTCACAATGCAAGGAGTCGATTGGAGATCCACCAATCCCTTCAACCTTGATATTACTCACAAGGCACACTCACGATGGAGCTAAGGCAGCAAGCATAAAGCTAATTTTTATTAATCAAATTCGTGTACAATGCTGGCCTCCCTTACAAACTTATATAGAAGACTCAAAAAATAGACTTAGACACTAAAAAGGAATGGCCTAACCTTATCCCTAACCTATTAGGCAACTTAAACTAACTAGGAAACTCAAATAGACTCAAAATAGAGTCCTAATGACTTAAAACAACTTAAACTACTTAAAATAAAGAAGATTCCCTAGTAGCCAATAGGATATAAGAACTTCTTAGCCAAAAGGATCACTTCACTTAAATTAGACCAATTGAACCAATTAGATGCGACCAATTTTAACCGGTTCAATTAAAAACACACAATAAAAACTAAGTATTGGGCTAATCCCGTATGCAACCTATGTACCCCTATTTTAGGCCCAGAAAAGTGGCCTATTACATTAGAAACCCATGGGATCAAAGGCCCAACATGTATGTAACCCAACGCTAGACTTATTTCTAATGAAACAAGCCCTATTTGGTGATGAATCTTCATCACCCACACAATAGAAGGGTTACTAATTTTGTATTGTAGCCATTGGTTATCATAAATAAAGAGGAAGGGGTTAGCTAGCCCACAGATTTGATGTTTTGAGAAAACTATGCTCTATGTGAGTGTGTGCATTGTGGTGAAATCACTGCCCTTGTGGTGAAATCACTGCCCTTGTGGTGAAGCCTTGGAGGGAGGGTGATGATCCCCAACCGCAGGCCATGGGTGGTGTTACCTATTGTTCATATCCTTTTCATCTTTTCAACCTTTTATTTTGTGTTTTCTTTACTGCCATACATTGTTGCAGCAAGTATTCCAGCACTCAAACTCTTACCGTGGGCTTCCTTAGGTGAGTTCTAATTTTCTTCTTTGTTCATCTTTAACTTCCTAACACTGTTATGAATTCTTTAATATTCTGTCAATTTTTCCGGCATTGTTATGATGTCTGTTATATACTGTGTTAGACAGCAACCTATTTTAAACTTCAGCCAATGGATTCTAAGAACATCAGTTTGGGCTGATTTAAACTATGCTATTCTCCTCCATTCCTATTCCATTTGACATATAATCTTGTGCTCATTAGATGATTGTTTAGGATATCTTATTTTCACTATTATCAGGTTCATCATTTTAGAGTTCTATTTAGTCAAAGTTTCTGCTGTGTTCTGGATTACTGCATTTCTGACCATATGTCCATATCCATAGTTACTGACTTGCTCAAAAAAGAGCAAGAGACCTCAAGTGAGGCCAATTCATTGGTTTTGGCAGAGAAACATCATTGAGGATCATATCACAAAGTAAGTCTGTAAGTATGATCCATCATTCCATCCCACAAGAATGTGGGAGTTGTATTCTTTACCTTGATTAACAATGCACAAGTTAGGAGGATTACTGGTTAAAAACTTAAATCTCATTCCAGAAAACATACTCATTTACTCTTCATTGGTCAATTTATTTCCTTGAAGGACTGAATTACTTACTCTGCACATTCCTCATCAACAAAAACCTCAATACAAGCACTTGTTGCAGCGGCTCTAGATCTAGACCCTGGTCTTTGTGGAATCTGAAGAAGCAAGATAAATTAAGAAATGGTTGTGGATAAGGTGAGGCAATATATGACAAACAGGATAAAATCGGAACCTTATTTGACGCCCACGTGGTAGGGATGGCAGCATTTTCTTTGTTCCTCTCTGCTCGAGTCCCAAGTGTGTTCCAGGTCCTCATGTCGAACATTGATAATGGTTCATGACTCTGGGTTATAGAATCATTTCTATCTTTATAAATCGAAAGTGGAGCATTATGAGCCCTACAAAAGTGAAGATGACACACAGATTTCTTTAAAACCAGGCAGATGCATCGTAGTATGTAGGAAAGAATTTGGTATTTAAATAATATTTCACTGTTAATAACTGACAAACATGGAGTGCAGCTATAAAAGTGCTGAATGGCCAAGAAAATTTGTCCCCTATTATACAGAGGCTCAACTGCATACCAAAAATATAATACGCATAAAAATTAAGTGACAATGAAATATTTTTCCCCAAAACATCGCAATAATTTTGGGGTAACTTTCCAGGTGATGCAGATTAAGAGTTTAAAAAAAATGAAGATGATACAGAAGAACAGACCATCAAAATTACTTGAGCATCTCACTATGTATATAAGAAACTAGTAAATGTATATAAAAATTACAGAAACGTATATGCAAAGTAAGGTTTTAGCAACAATATCTATTATAAATAAGAGATTAAGGAGCAGAGAGAAGATCTCCATACATACTGCATCTCTCCCCTCACCTGCATTTTAGGTATTCTCTCCCTTCCAAAACACAGACACACTATCTCCTCAACCATTAAGAGATTGAGGCTTGGGTTTTGAACCCCAACTATGTGGAGAAGATAGTCTCCTCCCTCCCTACGCAAGAAGTTGGTGCAAAGATTCTGTGTATTTCCTACTATAGCTGGATTGGAGAAGAGTTGTATTCCCTAGGAGATGTTGCACTTGTGGTACATCAGGTGACCCTTGTCCCCTCCATATGAGAGACTTAATATCCTAACCATGCATGAGGCATGATCTTAGCTTACTAGTGAATAAAAATTTTAAAAAAGGCATAATCAATCAACAAGTTTATCAATAACCTATAATGGTTTTCTGGACTCCGGACAAATAGCTTTCAGTTTTGGGTGGGAAACCAATGCTCTTGATCGGATTTCCTCATTTGGGCCACTAGAATCATCCACCACCTATGCTCAGCCATTGGGCAATTTGCCTGCCTAGTGCCTAGAAAATCATGTTCTAAATATATGTTTGAGATTGTCTTAGTTAGAACAAGATTTGGCCTCGAAATTAATTAAAATAAAGAGTATGTCCAAAGCAAAGCTGAATTACATGACGTCAATTAATGAGTAGGTAAATTATGCTTGTTCCCTTTTTCACTTATCATTGGAATGATAATTCAACAATAAATATCTCAAGAAACAAAATTTCCAAAAAACAAATACTTCAATAGATATTAATTAGGGAAAAAAAACACTAGGGTAAATGTACTACTGAATTTCCAAAATCCTGGCACAGTATAAAAGAAAGCTGCATGCTTACCTATTCAGCTTCAACTTTTTCCTTGCAGGATCAGAAATTTCTGTATTTTGTCTTCCTGCAACATCGAAAATAAGATAAGTGTGAGGAATTCTAAGAAAATAACGAATATTAAGCATACTTACGGGCTTCTCCATTGGACAATAGAGTGCCAAAACTTCTAACTGGTAAGTGATTTTCAGTTGAGTCCTCCTAAAATCCAAAAATAAATGTAAGAGTCAATCAGCATAAAATTGAAAGAAAAAAAATGTTCTCAAGCATTTAATGTCATACTTCCGTAGTAGTATTTTGTTTTCTCAACGAGCGTGTGAGAAATTTCCTGTAAGAAGCTTCTAATTTTTCAATAGGTTGTGCCCTCCTATGACACAAAACAAAATTATTAGAACACTACAAAGGAAAACCATCAATTTTCATAAATTTAGAGAAAAAGAGAGAGATGATAATCTTAGATGAATAATGATATCAAAACAAAGAGGGGATGATTAACAAGAGTAAGTTTAGGCCAATGAGGGACATATGTTGGAGGATCCATGTGGACATCTGAGCTTCTTCGCCTAGAAGGGGGCACCTTGGACACCTTGCGTCCAGGCCCCCTCTAACACCTTGGGTCACCTAGACACCGTGACAACTTTGCATCTGAGAACTAGGCTAAAGAAACTAGCTTCTCACCATATTTTCCACTGTAAAGTGATTCCAATGTAATTTTGAGACATAAACATGTTCAGGTTCTGAGAATTCCAGTGTTTTCAGGCAGCTAATCTGTAGTATACTTGCTTCCTATTCAACACCGGGCCCATGAACTTGATCCTTCCATGTGAAATTTTTCACAGATATACTCATTTAATCTGTCAAATCATTTGATGTCTCAATTGCTAAAGACTACTTAACATTTACCATGTAAATCTGCATCTAATTGTTTCTACCATCTTAACTTGCTGGGTTGTAGAGGCTTCCAAGTTACAATTATTCCTGTACACCTAGGGCTAATCTGTAGCACTAGAATTACATTATCTGATTCTCTTTCTCATATTCTCCTCCTGACTATTTCCAACCCAACAAAAACTAAACCATGGTTCTCTTTCTCCCTCAACTGCTTCAACTAAAGACACCTTCTAAAGTGTCAAATGGAGTATTTGCTTTACCTGCTCTGAATCATCCGGTTAAATGTAAATACCCAACATAACTATTGCAGCAAGAGCGACATGAACAGGCAAACAGGGTAAATGAAATTTCAGATAGAGAACTCACCTCGATATGCCAAGATTGAAGATGTCATTTGCACTTTTCATTTTATTCTTGGATTCCATATGCAAAGCATATGATGTATAATACAAAGAATGTGTCTGCCCAATGTTATTTGCATCGAGAAAATTGTATATCACTTCAGCATCAGCACAATTCTCTGCCTGCAGCACCAATTTAGAATGAAAACAAAGCCGAAAGGGACATCAAAAAACGTGAATTAGAAGTGGTCTTGCTAGATTAAGCTTCAAAAGCGAAGTGATGAAAAAACTACCCACATATTCCAACCACACTTTAAGGTAACGGGCATCCTCCTTGTAGCGGTCTGTGTGCCAAAATATACGCACACATTGTTCCAAAATTACCACAATGCCTGAACAGTCTCCACCAGAGGGGAAAGACTCCTGAACCCATTTGATGCACCTTCACGAACAAAGATTAGGGAATGGGGGAACAAATAAATGGAGGGGGGGTTGGAAGCAGCATATTTCCCGAAAATTCAAATAAGCCTAAATTTCAACAACCCAAATGAAAATATACAAGTACTTACTGAAGCCACGGTTGGAGAGGATCATCTCCTTGGTACTCATCAATCGCCTCAATCAACCTCCTATACCCACACAAAAGGAAATTAGGGACTGCGAAATCAGATGGAACATCTAAAACATTTTTAGGTCTGGAAAATCTTAAATGCAGCTAAAGAAGACAAGAAACAGGGCAATAAAACAGATCGAGTGATTACGTTCAAACCTTCGGTTTTCAAGGAGAGATTTTTTAAGTCCATTATCGAACTGGGATTTGAGGGCGTTATTTAAGAGGCCAATATTACGACCTCTTTTCAAGGGTTTAACGTTCTCCTTAAAGAGTTCCCACTCATTTCCTGTTTGCTGGTTGGAGGCGAGAAACTCTGTTTCTGGATCCAAATTCTGAAGATCTTCCATCACTGAGACACACAGGTTCCCTCAGAAAGAAAGAAGGAATGAAATCCGGAGAGAGGGAGGGAGAGAGAGATTTCAAATTTTCAAATTTGAATGCATGAACCGTTAACACTTGACACCTCCATAACTATATATATATTAGAACAGCTTAAATGAGCTGAGTCAATAAAACTCTATAAACAAATAGATTACATCATGTTTAAACCGGCTTAGAATCTAATCTGAGGGTCCATAAGCCAACTACAACTACAAAGGAAAGGTAAGACAAGCCAACAAAATCTACAATTACCAAGGAGGAGGGGGGAAAGGGTGTCATTTATATAGCACAAATGTGACCAAAAGAGTCGAACCCTTGATCTCTGAAGGGGCATGCACTTTAATCGGCAAGTCACTAACTAACCGAGCTAGCACTGTTCACTCCCATGCTTTCATGTGTTAGCATATTCTCTTGTATTTTTTAGGTCATCCATAGTATTAGCATAAGCCTCTCCATAATCCAGTATTTTTGTTGTATTTAAAGCAAATGAAGTTTCAAATTATGTATTTTTCAAAACAAATTGATTATTTGTTTCCCATAAGGTTTGAACCCATTACTTTTCCAATGTTGCTTTTAGTAAAGCAAATGAGTGGAAAATCTTTATTCTCAGTTTCTCACATTACTTATCTTTAGTCTCCTTGTTTTTAATCGCAAGGATTGGACTCCCCTTGATGTTTTCTACAGAGATCAATGGGTGTTTCAAGAGTTACCAGCCTATAGTAATGGATCCAATCCTCAGCAGTGTACTCCAAGTTGTGTAGCTTCCTAGTAGAATTGGACCCCCCCCCCCTCCCCCGCGACAAGAGTTTTGAAATTAAATTGTGATACAGCTTTGCCTTTGGAAAGTTCTTTGGGAGGTCTTGGGATTGTGTTTCGAGATCATAAAAGGACTCTCTTCCTTCTTGTATATGTGCCAGCTCAATTCTGTGATGTAAACTTCAGTGAAGCTATGGTGGTGCTTTTGAATCTACAGTTAGTTCTTGAGACTTCCCACTCTTTCATAGATGTTGAATTGGACAACGCGGAGTTTATTGCATTACTCTCTGATCCTAACAAGCTTGGCCCATATGCTCCCTCCGGAATTCTATATGGCATCTAGTATTTTGCAGCAAAATTTTACTAGATGTTCTTTCTCCTTTCTTTCTCCTTTGTTCCTAGAGAGGCAAACGATATCGCTTATTCTCTAGCTTGGAAGGCCCTGTCTATGGCAAATAAAACAGCTTGGCCATACTCCTCTCCTTGGCTTCGTAATGTTTGAAATCAGGATGCCTTGAACTCCTCTTGTCCTGTTTCTCAATAATATATATCTTTACTAAAAATAAACAAATAAAAAAATAGCTAGGTTTCATGAAAGGAGGTCACTATACTCTGTTGCTCACACACACAAATGAGGCATTTCTCGTTCATAAATAGAGGACATCCAAGACATTTTAGTATAATTTTAAATGTTTACACTCTCCCTTACTCACATAGTCACATGCCCCCTCAAATGTCCTTGTTGATTGAACACAACCTGAGTGTGTCCCAACGTGGCCCAATAAATGAGTGCAATAACAATTAGGACCTATTAGGACCATTCTATCTTGGAAGATTCACATTACCCAGATCGCACCATAGGGGACATTTACAGTCTTAAGGAGAATGATCGCAAGTCTCAGTCCCACCGTTTTCTCCTCACATCCTCAAATTTGATTGTTACAATAAACGAGTTCATGATTGTTCATGAAGCACTACTACATTGCAGGACATTTCTATTGATAATCATTTGGCTAAAGATAAACCAGTGCAACTCTAGTTCAAGATGGAGAAAGCAGCACAGAATACGGAAATCATAGCAGAAAACAAAACATGGCGTGTGATTGATAAAAGTACAGCACCAAATATTATCAGGAAGAAAGTTGCCCCAGTTGAAGATTTCATCCCCATACATTTAATTCATAAATAGTGAAGGACATGTTTTTTCTTGAGGCATGTGATTATATGGGGGAGAAAAGCAATTAAAGATTCAACTGCATACATAAATACATTCAGGATCGACAGATACTACAGAACATATTCTCATTCCCTCCCACTATCATCACCAGCACCTGCAGCTTCTCTGACATCAACACTAAATTCATACTCCTGGTCACAACCCATATATGAATCACACATGTAGTAAAGAGTATACGACTTCTCTCCAGCTTCTGCAGGAGCAACGAACTCAAGCTTGACTTTCGACTTACGCTGCAGGGCAACCCTCTTGATGGCAAGCAACTGGTTAGTTTTGCTATCACCTACCACAAGCCACCATCCTTCTTCTTTGGCTTTGGGATACCTTGGAGCATAAACAGGTCCCACCTCAGACCTCCCTTCAAGATCTCGCTCAAGGGTAACTTGCAAGGTAACATCATCCCCAGCTCTTATGTTGTCACTCTCCAGCAGCTCATATGTCATATCTATGTTGGGGAAACGGTTGCAGAAGCGTGCAATGTCCAGCAACTGTGAATCTGTCATCTGCAGCAACTCTTGCCGCTCATCATCCTCCATCTCCACCAAATCAAACACCGTTTCTATACTCTTTCCTGGATTCTCTTGGCATTTCTTTGCCAGCTCTTTCGTGAAGTGAGGAAGTTGTAGAAGCATAGAATCACGCTCCCACATACCCTGTGTAACCATCTGACTCACTTCCATTGCAAGAAGAGCCAAGCTAAGCCACCCATTACTGGATATTACATCTACCATAGCTTGAAGCAACCTACTAGCAGAAAGGAGTACTTCTCGCTGATCAGAAGCTAAGTTCCCAACTACTGTGTGTCTTGAGAAGTGAGCTTGCAGCAATGCATTTGCCTTTACATGTGGGTCTGTACATTTGGGGTTTTCAAATGCAAACCTCTGGTGGTTAATCAACCTTCGTATCAACTCTTCCTCCCCAGGTCGTATTGGAAGCTCTGCACATTCAGAAGCAGAAGCCAGAATCTCAAGTAGGCCTTTCATCTTTGTTTTGGAAGTCAATGATGAACTGAAACGTTCTATAGTAGTGTAGCTGATGTAGTAGTATGATGCTATCATGCCGAGGTTCAGAGGAGAAAGGTCCATATCATCCTCTATAGCAGCACACTTGCTTGCTTCCAAGTCACTCAATGTGTTCTCCACAAGCTCAGAGAGATGATCAGAGAGATGCCTGTGGCTAACTCCCTGGAGGTTGTAGTAGTTCGGATTTTGAGTGAGCCTCCGGTACATGAATGTCCATGTCAGGTAATCCACAGCATCTTGTTTGTTCTCAATTACTCCAACAACTATTTCGGCATTCAAGTTGTCATGCAAGTAATGTTGCAGATGACTTTCTACTGGCAATGCTTCATATAAGAACTTCTTATAGTACTCTTTCCGAGGCGCATGACAGAGGATGACACATTTACCAGAATTATCCACAAGAGGTCTACTGGCATGACCCATCATCTGCAACAGATCAGTAACTGGATAGTCTGTGTGAGCATTTTCCCTCCCATCATAATATTGCGTTCCCATAACCACAACCAAGTGAGCTGATAATGGCATCCCCCAGCACATTGAGCTGCTAGCAACACAGACCTGAATCCACCCAGCCTCAAATAAATGCGACACAACTTCCTGGTCCATGCTGGTAAGACCTTCATGCAAGTAGCCCACGCCATGACGAAGAGTAGCACTAAGCATGGGCTCGCTCACCTTTGAAATTAAAGGTTCCAAATCTTCTACTGATCTTAACAGAAATTCCGGCTTCTCCCCACTGTCTGCACTCGAGTAAGTCATCAGATCAACAGCAGTAAGCCGAGCATGCTTCCTAGTTGGAACAAACACCAGAGCAGGTTTTCCATTCTTTGCATGTTGGACAATAGCAGTGTATGTTGGCTTCGACATTGATTGCATCCTCGCTTCAAAATTAGCTATATCCACTCCTTGAATATGTATCTCCAGAGGCACAGGACGAACACTCGGATGAAAATTGAAAAGGCCATGAGAGGTAGCACCTATCCATTCCCCAAGGTCTTTGGCATTTGCAAGGGAGGCTGAAAGAGCCACTATCCTTATCTTGTTCTCACCCTGACTTGCAATGTATCTCATCCGAGATACTATAACTTCCAAGATAGGACCTCCCTGACCACCAATTAAGTGAATCTCATCAATTATAAAAAGGGTCACCTGCTGAACATGTTTCCGCTGTTTCCAGCGGCGGGACAAAGCATCCCATTTCTCAGGGGTACTGATAATTATTTGCCCTTTCTCAAGAAGTTTCAGGTCTGTCGCAGTTTCTCCTGTCAATTCAACCACCCGCATCCCTAGGCCCTTTCCAAACTTCCATTCCCAATCACGATATCGTTCCTTGGCAAGAGCCTCAATAGGAGCAATATAAACTGCACGCATTATAGACTCAGATCCTTTCTGATGATTCCTCAAAAGAGCAAACTCTGCACAGATGGTCTTGCCACTCCCAGTTGGAGCTGCAACCAAGACATTGTCATCTGTATTGTACAACACAGTGAAAACCTGTGTTTGGATAGGATTAAAGTGCTTGAATTCTTGATAGAGAGCTTCATATGAGGGATTTCTCAGTGCTGTCACAGGCAATGGTTGCAAGTCCAACAATTCAGTAGGTGGAGGATACTTTTCTGGTAAGATCAGGTGCCTGAAAGAAACAGGTAGTACAGACTGAGATCCAAGCCACCTATCTGACACAACACGAATGAAGTACTGCGGCGGTAATGGTTCATAGATTGGCACTGTAAAACTTAAAGTGTGGTCCTCATCAATATACTGCTTCTTAACCATGAAATATTCATGATGAAGAATGTATTCCCCATCATTGTCCTCAACAATAACCCAAAATGGTTCAACAAATCCATGTACTTTGTCCTCCCACTGAAAATCTGGAGTTACAGTGAGTTCAACTCTCAACACAGAACGAGTGATAGGAAGAACATGTGCAGCCAGGTTAAGCTTTGGAAACTGGTGAATGAATTTGTGAAGTGGTCTCCCCATCTTAGGGTAGCGTATGAGCTCTCCAATTTCCTGTGCGGAAAGATCATAGAACCTCTCCCATGCCAAATCTTTCTTCTCCAGTTTCATCAAGATCTCATTTGGAATTCCATTGAATTGACGGAGGGGTGTCTGGACGCTCCAAATCCTTTTGTTGACCATTTTGCACAAATTCAAAGCCTTCTCAGCTAATTGTGCCCATCCTCGTTTAACAACAATCTCAAAAAGAGCTCGCATAAGACGACCAGCACTCTACAAAGAAAGTAAGTAGAACAAAATAAATTAAAAAAATGAATGAAAGAAGCTAATTGAGGAACAATACTCAAATAAAAAGAACAAAATTCATGATATGGCAAACCTGGGTAATGAACACCATGTCTGATGTCAGTGAAAGCCCCTCAAGCTTAAGTCGTGAAATATATGCCTGAAGTAGCACATTAATCTTGGCACTAGGCTCTTCCAAGCTTTCCTTTATGGGAATGGGGACACGATCCAAGAGCTTCGCCAATTCCATCTTCTCATCCTGTCTCACTGTCACATATTTGAATTCTTCACTGAGGGAGAACAATCGACAGAGCTCAATATCACCCATTGTTGGCTTCAAATGCTCATTGTATGTAGATATGGTTCCATGAGTTATATAGTAGTAACTAGCAACCCGACCTAAGTCTGTAACTTGGAAATAGCCACTTTTGCGATCATACTTGATCAAATTATTTCTGTCCAAGATTGTTGCAGCAGCATGGACCTACAAATAAATAAGACCAGTAGAAAATTTTTAAGGATATTATGTTCTATTTTTCTACTTAAAAAATTAACAAAGATTTTTTCTATAGATAAAATGTTCTCTTAAACCCATAGCCAAGGATAATGTACAAGTATACAGCACTATAAAAAATAAGGTACAAGTACACAGCACCATCAAAATCAATATAAGCTAGCCAAATTCAATCCAGCAGACAAACATAAGGTTTTCCTTGGAGATACAGATATCCAACAAAATCAAACATATGTGTGACAACGAAAAGCACACATCATATTGCAAAACGTAAAATCCCCAAAAAAAAAAAGAACACCAAAACATGCCTAAATGAATATTTCCAGTAAACTACAACAACAACATAGCCTTATCCCAACTAAACGGGGTCGACCACATGGATCCTTGCTCTCCAATCAGCTCTATTCGAAGTCATACATGATATGGAGCCTAAGCTAAGCATGTCTTTCCTCACCACTTCTCCTATGGTGATTTTAGGCCTCCCCTGGCTCTTTTAGCTCCCTCAAATCTGAATCAAATTATTCCTCCATATTGGGGCATCCCAAGGCCTCCGTTGAACATGGCAATGCCACCTCAAAGGACTCTCTCGAAGCTTATCATGAATTGGAGCTACTCCCAACCAGCTCTAATATGGTCATTCCTTACTTTACCCTTCCTAGTTTATGCCATTTGCCTCCTCACTTTTGCATTTCTAATTAACATGATTTAACAAACAGCAAGAGAAATATAAAAACACTAGAATGAGAGAAAATATGAGGGGAACTACCACTTTGGTGTCAAGGTATTGCTAATTGTCATGCCAGTCAAACACATTGGAGGTTCCCTAGTGCAAGTTCAGATGACACCAGCAAACTCAATACCGTATAGACACTAGAAATGAGAAAAGGTCCCAAACCATACGCATCTGTTTCTTTAGACGTCAAAGGTACACTCCCGCTTTGGTGTCAAGGTATGGCTGGTTATCATGTCAGTGCATACTGGAGGTTTCTAGTTCAAGTTCTGATGCAGATCAAATCGATAGATCTACTTGTGGTGGGTAGAAGAAAGTGAATCAGAACGAATTATGAGAGAGAGATGTCACAAGAATAGAGGAGAAAAAACCCCAAGTGGGGGAGGGGGCAAGAGAAGGAGAGAGGAGAGACAACAATCTCTATCTCAATAACAAACTAAACTAATTCTTAATCCATTCATCAAATTCCAGGGGACTTGTGACACTTTACAATGTATTTATAAAGCTTTTAGAAAATAAAGCTGGATTCTAAAACTATCAATCGATGGGCTGAGTTGGCAGTCCTTTATTGACTCAAAAAATTATCCTTGATTCATCCACATCGAGCAGCTGCTATTGGGAGGAGTTCTATCTTCACCCAGCCACCTAATAACAACCTAATAAATAAGTTAACCTCCTCTCCTGCACAGGCTAAAACAAAGGAAATTCTTCCATACGCAGATGCTTTGGAAAGAGTCTTAAGCTAACTTAAAACTGACCTTATATCCTCCAAACTGGGCCACAAAAATAGGATAATCATCATCTAACAAGATGACTTCCTAACTAATAGCTAACGGGCCCCACTACTAATACTAACTACCTAATTAAATTACTAATTCTGCGTACCCCCCTATGGACCTAAAATTTGGCTTTATAATTGAGACTATTACAAACCAAAAAAAAAATTAAACAAAAGCCCATAACCAAGTACACTATCAAACAGTGCTTAATGTGCACCTAAACCAAATAAGGTCCAAGTTCAAGTTCAGATGATACCAGTAAACCCAATATTTTCAACTGAATAGGTGAGAAACTAAAACCTTCTCCTTACAAACATGTCAAATCTAACCATTGCAGGGCATACTCTCAGCTTAAAATAATAACTATCATAACGAAATGGGAGGAAAAAAACACACAAAGCAATAGGAACGCAATAAAAAAACAACAATCTTCTAGATTGTAATACTTTGCAAGTTGGTTGTATTTCTATTATTATAGGCTCAACTTGGGTAAAATAAACAAATATGCAACAAAATTTGAATCTTGAATATAAATTCCAAAACCAACAAGATTATTATTTGTTCTATTAAGCAAGCCATGGAATTTCTAAAAGTTGCAGGTTCCCAAATTTTGCAGTACCACATATGCCGATCAAACCCCAAATAACAAAATAAAAAAATAAAAAAACTAGCTGCAACATAAAATCAAGCATTATGTGAACGCTGATCAGATAATCTCAAACAGGCCCAAGCAACAGACGATATGAACAGTGTAAGAATACGATAGCAATACACTACATTAAGGGCTTAATGCTTACCAGATCAGCCCTCCGCTCCTCCAATGTGATGTCTTTATCCAGAACATCTGGCTTTATGCCATAGAGGGTTGGGTTCCTCAACATGCGGACATACAAATACGTATAACCGATCCAGTTGCAGGCCTCCCTAGCATTCTGAACTGTGCCAAGAACAATCTCAGCATTCAACTGATCAGCCAATTTGGATATAAATTGACTTTCAATGGGAAGTTGTTGATTCATGAGGGATAAATAGTACTGTAGTTCACTATGGCCAGTAATAATTATTCCTTCACCATAGGAGTCATACTGAGGCCTTCCTGCACGACCCAGCATCTGCATAACATCCAGAGGGCTCAGCTCAGTCCACGCGCCTTTCTCAGGATTGTATATCTGTGTGCCTTTAATAATCACAGTGTGCGCTGGCAAATTAACACCCCAAGCAAGTGTAGCAGTTGAAACCAATACTTGAACATGCCCATCAGCAAAAAGATCCTCAACAAGTTGTCGATCTACCCTTGCCATTCCAGCATGATGAATTGCAAATCCATATGGCAAGAGATCTTTTAGATCATTGCTCTTCACCAACTCTGTATGGCTCTGCAGGATCTCACGGCTTGCACTGTCCTCTTTTAAAAATCGACCAAGGGTATCATTAGTAAGAGCAGTATCACGTATTGCACGAGCAGTTTTGGCTGTTTCTTTCCTTGAGTGGACAAATATAAGAACTTGATGCTTCCCTGCAATAGCCATGACTTTCTCATAACAGACATCATTCATCAATTGGAATCTCTGAAGAGGCTTCTTCACAGTAATTCCAATATACTGTTGAGCAAGAGGACAAGGTCTATAACTGTTGTCAAAATGGAAAAGTCCTTTTTCTCGATCAACTCGCAGAAACAATGCCACATCTTCATAGTTGGGAAGTGTAGCAGATAACCCTACCAACCGGATATGTTCTTTTGTGGTCTCAATTTGTCTAACTGTTCTTGCAACAATACTTTCAAGCACAGGCCCTCTGTTATCATGAAGAAGATGAATCTCATCTATGATAAGTAATTTCACAAGCTGTGTATAGGTTCGGTCCCCAGATTTTCTGGTGATAATATCCCACTTCTCAGGAGTTGTAACAATTATCTGTGTCTCTTCAATTTGTTGACGAGTTAGGCTCTGGTCTCCACTTAGCTCCTTAACTTTGACATCATAATGTTGCAACCGATTGGACAAATTTCCAACAACTTCAGCAACTAGAGCTTTCATCGGTGCCACATAGACAATCTTATAGTTGTTGTTGTTGAATGATCCATCTGGGTTCCTATGCAATGCAATCTGCTGAAGAATGGTTAGCATGGCAACATTTGTTTTCCCTGCACCAGTTGGAGCACATAAGAGAATATTTTCTGCAGTAAATAGTGCACTTTCATAAACTTTGCTCTGCACTCTGTTCAGCTGGGTCATTCCCTTAAAAGCCGGCTGCGCCCAGTCAGGCATGACAGAGATCTTTATGAGCTCTTCACCAGAAGCAAGTGGCTTTGGCTTCAAAGCCGGCACATGAACTTCTTCATATCCCTTGCTATGGTTCCTATACGAACCCAACGGAAGCTCACATTTCTTATTAGCCATTAAAAGACCACCTTGATGGAAAGCAATGCTGTCAAGATCAAGTGCTTCATGCTGTCCCTTCACCCAACCACTGTCTGAGTCTCTATCAACAAAACCCCTCCGCTCCCTACCCCCATCTCCAGCAGTACTCTCGTCTTTCAATCTCCTGGCCTCTTCTCTTATACTTTTCTCCAAGTTCTTCTGGCGTTCCTTAGCAGTTGCTCTGGTGGCATGCAACTGCTCCAAAATAGCAGCCAAGTCTGAACCTGAACCCACCATTTCTTCCTCAATCTTCTTCCTCTCCTCTTGGTCTTCAGCCCTTGCCAAACGTGTACACCAGACTATCTTCAGTCTATTCCGCAAGAGAAATTTAATGAGGCTAAACTTATCAAAATCAAGAAGCACCAAGAGCCTATTTTCCACTTCCCTGTCATCTCCTTCTGCAAGTATTTTAAGCACATCTTCTGCCAATTTCTGGCAGTGTTGTGGGTCAATCTGTTCATATGATTGAGAGATCTTTCTTTGGAGCCAATATGCATCTATATCTTGAACATTGAGGGTCATTCCCTCGTTGGCTTCTTGCATGTCATCATCATCAATCCCTCCACCCATCTGCATAGCACCAGCACCATTCGAATCCAGCCCATCATCGTCCTCCACTTCCACTTCCTGAACCATATCATAATCACTGTCGTCCTCTTCCTCCTCCTCTTCTTCAAACTCAACAGCAACACCCACGTCATCATCAAGAGCATCATCAGCAGTGGCAGCAGCAGAACCGGCTGCATCACCACCGTCTTGGAAGTCAGTAATAAGCTTCCCAATAGAAACCAGCTGATCAAAGACATGATTTGGTATTGGATTCAACAGCCCATCAATCTCCTTTTTCTTGTCAGGGTTCTTGAAGACATCATTCTTCAGAACTGCCAACACCTCATCAGCTGCACCACTCACAACATTTGGTGGCTGACCACCTAAATGCTGTTGGATAACACCAAGTAAGGCCTCGTACGCAGCCCTTGTCTCCTTCGTCTTTGGCTGATATACACCTTCCTCAGTCATAGAGAGGACACTCTCCTCTTGGAGGCGCCGCCGCTTGCTTTGCCTAGTGGGCAAGGCTTCAGGATCTCGATCCTTCTTCTTCTTTGACTTCTTCAGTTTCTCATCGGATTCAGGAGGTTTTCCTCTGAAAGCACGATCACCGAAGGTTTTTGGGTCTATCTTCCCATAAAGAGATTCGGGCTCACCAGTTGGTTCATGAGTATCACGCGGACGAGAATCGGTTGTTAGCACAAGGCTTGAGTTTGCTCTGTATTCATACTGCTTGAATCGAGCGTGTGCCTCCGCTCCTCCACCCAAATGCGCCATTGTCTCACCAACAAACCATAAAACCTAAAGGAAACCCACCAAAAAAAAAGGTGAGGGAGAAAAGACTTGAACAAAATCGCTTCCCGTACGTTTAAGAGGAGGTACAGATTTAGAAAACGGGGAGAAAATCCTGTTAATCAAGTAAAATTAGGATAACTAGGGCTAGAGTAAGTGATGAACTCATAAGAACAGATAGGAAACGGAATAAAGACAAAGCCTATGAATGTCCGAATAGCAACGAGTAACCCTAGCTAGATAAAATGATAAACTAATGTGCAGCAGAGGAGAATCAGACATCAAAGAAGGGAAGTTTAGAGAGATAACTCACCTACAGTTTCTGAAAGCCACAAGCGTCGAACCAGAGTCACCAGCCGGACTTCCTCTTTCCGCTATAACAGTTCCCGGACTGTGACTGCACTCTCGTGTTATCTCTCTTCGAAAGTTCGTCACCGCCCCTTAAAATGAGTTCCAGAGGCGGCCAAGTAGGGTTGGGCTTGAGCGCAGGAATGCGCCACACTGACTGCTTCCATCACTTCGGGGTTGGGAATTGGGATGCGCACGGATCGGGCCTGGGCTGGGCCGACTCTTATTTACATTACCTTTTTTTTCTACATTTTTATTTCGAAAATATAAGATCCTTTTCATTTGTAGTTTTTTTTTTTTGATAAAACCTTTTCATATGTAGTTGAGTTTTTTAATTTCGATAAATTCCTTTCTTTGTGGTTAAATCTAATTAAATTCTAAAAGTTCTCTCCTCTCTCATTGGCTTAACTGCTTCTATCGGCCCTTTATAACTGCTTCTATCGACTCCATATAAAGAAGGGTGTCAAACTGTCAATATAGAATTGGAATCGAAGCCAACCATTTAAAAATAAAAAATTTTGTATTCAATTTTAGTTTTTGAAAAGTAAAATTCATTAGGTTCGATTTGATTCACTTTTGATTTTAAAATAAACATATATGAACGAACCTAAACCATACTAAACCCACATTTATGTGCTTTGTTGAGTTGTGTTAAACTATAATATGGAAAAAAGAAGGCTATCCTGTGTCATCAAAAAACAAATAAAAATAGAAGGCTATCTTGTTGCGTGGCATGTGTGCCCAAATGCAGGTAGGGCAAATATGAAATGACTGTCCCATTCTCACGAAATGAAAAATCTCACTCCTGTTGGAAACCAAGCTTATGCTCTCATTGGCCCCTGCATTGGTATCTTTATCTATTCCATTTTCTGTTCGCTCCATTTCTCTAAGTTCCTCTAATAAAGGGGGGTGGATCCCACTCAGATAGGGGTAGGGTGATCATTTCCGCCCACTCTATTAGAGAAATTTGGGGAAATGGACTTGCCCTAAAAATGGAACAGATAAAAGGTCCCCCGCATTGGTGCATGGGCTATGCAGCTTGGTAACAATCCCTCTCCCTTGCAATACAATATGGTTTTTTTTTTTATGAGTTTCAAAAAAAAATATTGGAAAGAATTAGATTTGATATTGTAGAGTTATATATCTTCATGAAATTATTCTCTTTAAACTGAATTTTAGCTGAATTACGATCAAAACCAAAACTGATTCAATTCAATTTAATTTTTTACTTTTTTGGATATGACAATTCAATTTAATTTGAGGTTATGAAATTAGTCAATTCCAATTCGATTTTAATTTGTGCATATTATATCTTCAGTCACATTTCCTCTCATTGTCTTGCATTCTTCTCTTTAAAATCATTCTTTTTATTTAAATATTTCTCCTATAATGTTTAAGGCTATCTTAGGAAATCAAGAAAAGAAAAAAAATATATAGTTGAGTTAAAAGATAGACATGTAAATCTGGACCTGGCTCCTGTCTAGCCGTGGCGAAAGCTGGAGCATCCAGCCCGCTAAACGACAGCAAAAACAGGGGTGGGATGGTCATTTCACAGGTGGGCTGTCCAGTCGTGGCAGGACCCACCTATGAAATGACACCCCATCCCCTATTTTTGTTGTCTTTTAGCGAGGCTGGACGTTATAGCTCCCGCCATGGCTGGACAAAATCATTTTTCCGTAAATCTCCCATCAATATATTATTTAGGGGCGAGCGGTAGCAGCACTGAGCACTGTCATTATAAAACAATGATGGCAGTGCTCCATCAATCTCAGTCATTGATTTTCTGACATAAAATCTGAGCCGTTCAATTTTTTAAAGCACAAACAAAATGATGACCTTCTCTTGGTTTTCCCACCTTATCTGTACTTTGCCCTAATTACACATTTTTCCCCTTGGTTTTCTCACCTTACATTTTGACCCCTAATGACTGACGGTGTTAGGGTGTTGTTAGTTAATAGTTTAAAAAGACAATATTACTCTTTACTAACAAATTAAAACTGCATTTCTTATTCTACCCTTTTCATCATCTTCAACCTAAAACACCTCTTTCTTTCCTCCTCCACTGCCAACACCACCACCACCACCACTATTGCCATTGCCTCCTCTTCCTCCTCCACCGCCAGCACCATCACCACCGTCATCGTGGATGGTGATATACGAGGGTCTAACTTGCCAATGAAACTCAAATTTGATATTAACCAATTAATGACCAAACAGAAAGCTCATATTTAAGGATCCCAAAAGATGGTTTCATGAGAGCTTGCACCAGAAACCGGAAACACCTTCTATAGACCAAACTCATTCCATTGTTTCAGATTGGTTGCAGAATGTGGTCTAAAGGGAAAAAATAGAGGGCACAAGTAAGTTGTTCTGCCTGATTTGCATATGGCTTTGGAAGACCGCCACCTCCACCGCCGTTTAATTTCTTAAATATAGGTGATTTTTCTCGTCCGCCGTTCTCCTCTGGTATCATTGTAGTAGACTAATAAAAACAGAGGACGAGGGAGGGTAACAAAGAGAACCAACCCATTCTCCCTTTGAATCCTCCATTAACGATTCTGAATATTTGTTGTTTCTAGTTTGATTAAAAAAATGACATTCTTAGATCCACTCAAACCAGAGATTGTGGGCATTGCTGTCGCGTTTGTCGCCATCGGTGCCGGTGCTGCGTATTTCTATCTCAACAAGAAACCCAATGGTATGAGATTCAGTGATCCGAGAAGTACACTATTTTTCTTTAAATTTTATGTGCCTTTGACATTAGTTCTCCATCCGATTTACCATCAATTAGAACCGATTCTTCTTACCAAAGTTCCCATCATCCATAATGTTGCAGGAAATTATAGAAAATAAAGTAAGAAAATTTAAAAAGTAAGGGGATGTTGAAACATTTATGCTCAAGAAAGGTCAAATATCATCTTATGATATCTAGAGAGGCAATCAGCTCTTCCTATTCAACTAAAAATCATCATACCCAATCAAGAAATTGAGTATTCGCGTCAGAAAGTTCATCATTTGGCCCCTTCAAACTATATAAAAAAGAGAAGAAGAAGCAAACGAAGGTAAACCGGATGGAGATCTGAAAACCTAATTCCATAGTTGAGTGTTAAAATCGATAACGCTATCAAGGAGAAAATTTCCAAAAGATATGTGAAGAAGAAGAGAGGGGGAGGGGGGGAACAGTAGAAAAATTAGGGCTTTGTGATCTGGAATCGTAGAATAAGAAACCAGAAGGGCCAGCTATCGCGATGACGAAACGATGTTCCCTGATGGATCATACGATTCGAAACCTACGAAACAACGATTCTAACTATCCGTGGGAGCCTCAGTAGGGTTTCTGGTTTATAACACCACAAGCTCGAAGGATATATCGGTTGGTGGAAGGAAGAAGAAGATGATGGAGAAGAAAAGAAAAAGAAGATCAACAGTGGAGGAGAAGGTTCAGCTAGGTTACCTACAGTTAGGGTTTAGTGAAGTGGAGAGGAAGAGATGGAGGTAATCCATTTTTGTTCTCGCCGGAGTTTGCAGAGAAGGTCGGGATTGGAGGAGGAGGAAGAAGAAGAAGAAGAAGGGTAAAAGGGTCTATTTACATGGATCCAAGGTTAGTGTGGGGATTAAATCAAAAGGGTAAATGGGTCATCTCACAAGGACCCAGGGTTAGTTTGGGGATTATGAAATTTTTTACTATACCACATCAGCACTTAACAGACGGACAGTAACGACAGGGGTGTAATAGTAGTTATTTTCAAAGTAGAGAGGAGGGGTATGTAAGATGGGAAAACTAAGGGGAGGAACGTATAATTAGGTCAAAGTACAGGAAAGGGGGATGTAATTTTCCCCAAAAATATGTGGGTAAAGAGTAGATCACCATTTTGTTTGTGCGTCAAAAAATTGAACCACTCAGATTTTATGTCAGAAAATCAATGACTGAGATTGATGGAGCACTGCCATCATTGTTTTATAATGGGCGCTGCCACCTTTTAGCCATTATTTAGAACCCCCTATCAACATCCATATCCATGTGCAAGTCTACCATAAAACAAAAGTCCATGCTGTAAGTATAGGGATGGAAGTTTACATAAAGGGGGAAGGTTCCCCACGATTTTAGTGTGGGACTGTGGAGAGGAATCTGCACGTCAAACCAATAGTAGTGCTGTAAGTAGGCTTCTTTTTCCCTTGTCAAAAATAAAAAGTAGGTTGGGCCAAACATGAAACGCGATAAGTAAGGTCCACGAATGAGGCCTCATGGGCCATGGCCCATCTCAACAATTTAGCCTCACAAGAAGGGTCTATTTCGTCCCATTTCTTGTAGTTTAAGGAAGTTATTAAGGAATGAAAAATTAAATACGCAATTAAAATCCCAGTGTGCAATTCCTACAAGCCTCCCAAGTCCCAATCCCACCCAATATAATTGGGCTGGTGAAGCACAACAATCCTTGACCATGTAGTAATGGGCGGTTATGAGCTGGAGAAAGGTAATCGAAAAGACCACTTTTAGCATTTCTCAATTCTCACTGGGCTTCTACCAAAAAAATAAAATAAAATTCTCACTAGGCTTAGGTTGAAAAGCTACTAAAATTTTGGGAGTGGGTTTCCTACACTGCCCGAGTACAGTTTTGAGTGAATAAGAGAACCTCGTTTAGAATCTGACAAAAAGGGGAGAGGCATTTATGACATATCATCTTTTCACATGAACAATGATATGTGAGAGGGGTGTGCAATTTCATTTTTGAGTTGGTGTTGTACAAAACTCCATTGAACTGGCCTTGTAAACTTGGCATTGGTTAAGACTGATTTGATCTTTCATACTTGATCCCTAAATCTTTGATCATGTCCAACCTCAAGTACTCTATGCACTGGATACCCACCCGGTCCCAAACCTAACTGAGAATATATGGATTGAATATGTAGAAACAATGATGTAGGTATCATATCATAAATGACAGAGTGAGACTCCATCAAACAACCAAGACTAAGGATGTGATGGATTACAATTCTATTACTTGCTTCGATCATGTCCTCTCACCTGTCTGAAAAATCAATTTACTATTATTTAAAAAAGAAAAAAAATCATTTTTAACCATTTTAAATCCTTATGGTCATCCTAAGGATTTTGAAATACTGGGGTAAGACTGTATGAGGAACCTCCAAAACTATAAATAATGGGTACCGCAACATTCCTTCACCAGATCACTAACGGTGAAGGAATTCTTCATCGCGGTAAATGAATGAAAACTTTCACCAAAAGCACCCGGATCCCATATGTGTGTGATGGATAAGTTTGGTTTTTCTGTTTTTTCCTTTTTCTTTGTTTAACCCCCAGGTGCTTGATTCGAGTTTGAGAGTAGCGAATCTCGATCTGACTCTTCTCTATTTTATATTCTTTAAAACTAAACCATATCATTCCGTCTCATATGCATTGCATTCTGAAAATGGTGATGATGGTCTGTGATAGAATAGAAAAGAATAGAATGGGAGAAGATTTTGCCATAAAATATGAACCAAGTACCTCCACAATTCATGTGGTATCACGTGTTCATGGGGTGTTCTTGCTTCTACTTTAATCAAAACTTCAAACCTTAATTAATTAAACAATTGACAAGCAGAGTCACTTGTATTATGTATATATAATCAGCCCTCCTATGTTTGGTTCCATGTTTAATTCCTTCGACCAAGCTTGCATAAATCGCAAATTCGCCCCATTTATTCCATCAAAAGACAAGACCAAATGAAGAAACAGATCATCATCGATCCCAAGCCTCTTTTTTTAGGGTAATACCGATCCCAAGATTCAAGAACTTGGTATCCAACAAGGGATCGGTGGCTGGAATAGGCCCAGAATTAGTCAGCCGAAGCTTATAAATTATAATCTAACAAGAAGAAGCTAAGATTTCTCAAAATTTATGATTTTTTGTTATTTTATTTTTTCAATAGCTATGAGAAATTGTACAAGAAATAAGATCCATTGAATTTATGTTATGGAAAAAAGAACATTGCTTCGTCACTGTGGTTTTTGCGCTAGACACATGAGTGGGTGAATTTACCATTTCATTCCATATGAAATGAAAAAACCCATTCATATTGATATCCCTATATGTGTGCTTTAATTGGCCCCCAATTTGGTGCAGGGGCAACACGATCAAGCAAAAACATAAGATCAAACATGAATCATGGACGATTAAAAAAAAAATGTTGTTAGAAAGATCATGAACATGACAAATTGGCCAATTCAACAAATTAAATTTCAATATCTCAAACCATGATAGGTGGTCATTAGAGTTCAAAAAACAGGAATGCAGTTCCATATCAGATTGGAATCGATTAGAATCGGTCCAAATAGATTAAAAAAAAAACTCTAGACCCTATAGTTTCAGTACAGAATCAGCTGGATCCAAATCAGCCATAATTGGGATCAGCCCGATCCAATTTTTCAAAGCCTAGCTGTAATACAGACTTAGGCCCAGGTTTTCAATTCTCAGATTCACCTAATCGAATTGTACAGTGCTGATTACCGATTCAAATTGGCTGGAAACTGACCGATTCGATTCCCATTTTTTGAAACCTTTCTTAGGCCTTATAACTAAGCATGGGCCTCCGGCATGGGTTAACACTATAACATGGAACTTTGGAACGACGGAACAAATCCATTACAGTTCAGAATCGCGGGAGGGATCAAACTAAAGAAGCCTGGGTTAGTGGGTTGGTTCATGTGGACCATGCCATATCGGGTATTCGGGTAGTGCTGTATTACGTCACTAGTGATCCAAGCTTGACACCTTGACGGTGAGTAGTGGATAAAGCTGTGACCACATGCTGGATTCTGGTTTCCAATTTTCAAACGGTCCAGCCCCCATCTCATGAGTCATGAGTCACTACAGCGGGGCGCGGTCATCTTGCTGCATTGCCAATTTGACATCTCTGGTCTTTGACTCTAGATGTTAATCGTTTAATGGAATATGCTTGACCCGAGATCCTTGTATTCTTTTTTTAGGCGAAAATTAATTAGAGAGGGTTATAGAAAGACAGCGTGGCCTTGCATCAGTGGAGGAATGGTGTGTGTGCGTAAGCATCAATAGAGATGAGATTTTCCGTCTTTCATGGGTAGGGGGTCATTTCACTTCCCTTGGTGTCTGGGCATAAGGGCCTCATTGCCTTTTAGGGTTTTTTTTTTCCCCTTAATTAATGTATAAGAAGAAGTGTGGCCCATATACCAATGTGGCGGCTAATGTGAATGACGCACAGGGGTATCAATTAGGGGGATTTTTCATTTTTGTATAAGCACAAAGCAATCATTTCAAGGGATTATGTTTGGCACAGTAGCCATACGAACATGCAATGTTCTTTTCGTCTTAATTTATTTTTCTATTTTACGGTAAAGGCAGAAAATATCTACAACCCTATGCTTCCTCTTAGAAAAGGTGAGTGAGGTCACCATGGAGTTCGACAATAATTATGAACTAAGTTTTCCTTTTCATCCGAGGAATGTAAAAATATTCATGAAATAGAAAAATATCTTATCCATTGGGATGTGGCCATGTGATTGAATTTTGTAAATTCTCATCCCTTATTTTACTGGGTTGAAAAACTCTCTTGCGATATTCCGAAGGATCAAATGTCCTAATCTAAAGGATATTTTTTCTCACCGTGGATATAAATAAACTTGTTTTTTTTGGGGGGGGGGGGGGGGAGAGAGATTGACCAAGATTCATTTCCTAAGTGAGCAACTCACAAAAATGCGTTCAGCATGTAAACTGTATACACTCACAAAATAACATATGATACATAAAAATGTATGTGAAGGACCGAGACACAAGAAAATTAAACAAACACATATACTAAATACGAGTTTTACATGATTTGAGAATACCACTTATGTCTACAGAGTGAGATCTAATCTTTCATTAAAAACAAGAAAAGAGATGTAACACAATAATTTCAATTTGATATCCAAACCCAAGTCTCCCATTAACCCTCTCTCTTCCCTTTTCTCACTTGGTCACTCATTCAATTTTTTCTCTCTACTTTTGTGTTCACTCTCTTATCCCTTGGAAAACATTTCTCTTCTTTTAGACACATCTTCCTCCACTCTCTTTGAGACTCCATCTCCTTAGAAAATTCCACTTTCTTCAAATACTCTACATCTTTCATTCTCTTGAATAACTCTACTTCCTTGAAGACTTCACTCGCTTGAAATATGAAAACTCCACATGTTGGCGGGGTTTTGTTGGTATGAAAATATTGAGGTAAAATTATTTTTCCCATTGATAATAATCAAACTTCTACTAATTTGGTGAGACTTTGAAATACCACATTAGCACAAAGCATTTAATAATGTTTTCTAGATTTTATATGTTCACCATCCTTAGATAAAAGGCTATGGTAGGATTTTAAAATGCCACATCAGCATTTGCCCACCCTACCTAACTCCCCTCTAAACAAACGGAACCTAATAAATAACTCATTTGGACTATTGATTGAAATTCATCAATCAATCCAGATAAAAGACATCAAACCCAACAAAATTCAGTCCCAACATAAATAATCAATAAAGAAGCAAAAAAGTGATAAATGTGCTAAACCGGCTATGTTGCTATGTGCTATTCAAAATAGTTGACTTAATTTGCACTATGTAACACATAATTTAGAAATTCAAGTCATTCGAAAGGAAGGGTCATCTTTGGATTACCCACATGTTAAATTTGATGACCATTTTATGATCCAATTGTATTTGATTGTTCCTTAGACAAAGTTTTCCTCCACCCATAGAGAACGGTTCATCCACCATCCTAGGATTCACAAACCCCTCATAGATTTTTGTATGTTCTAAAATACCCTTTTGATACCTATTCCCGCATTCCCCGTTAGTGGAGGAAAACTCAATCCTTGTATTTATAATTTTGATCTCGCCTTTTCTTTTATTGTAAAATTTAGATTGAATTGAAAAATTATAGGCAAACAAAGAATGATGGGACCTACCTATGTACCAAAATTCAAAATTGAGTTTAAAATTTTGGCATATTCAAACTCCAATCTAATTATTTAAAAATTGCAAAATCTAATAAATCGTTCCCTATTGTATTAAACAACACATACATGGCTTGGAAGTTGGAGCATCATAATGTGTTGCTATTCATATCATGCCCAAGGGCATGGTGGATGCATTGCCGACATACAGATTTGGTAGTTGCTGGATCTGTTGAATCCCGCGGCCGCGTGCCCATTAAATATTTGTTGTATTGTGTATCATGTGCTTAGAATCGTTCGGTGTACGTTTTTACGTGTCATTTAGATACAACACATGATTTGGGGAATTGGGACCAGGCAGCGTGACAATGACCACCTATGTGGTGTTATAAATACTTGGAATATTATAAAAGAAACACTTCCCGCGTTCCCAGGGAAAAAAAAAACATGCTATCTGATCCGGTCCCTGGAGCCCTTAGAAATTAATATATCATTCTTATCTAACTTATATGAGAAATGACGGTGGGTTGGTAAAAAAAAAGAAAAAAGAGTGAGGGTTAATGCCCAAAAAATAAATAGATAAATAAATACCGAAAGAAGGTTGTATGTGTAAGCGGCACGGCGAAGAGTACACCAATAAGATAGTGATAAAACGGTATCGTCGTGGTTTGAGGTTTCGGTATTGAATTGCTTGTATAATGTGATTCGTATCGATATCGCTAGCCATCGATCCTAATGCGGTATGGTCCGATTTTGAAGGTGATTAATGCCTGATTTAATAGCGTGTACTAAAACCATGAGTGTTGTATATTGGAGGATAGCAAAGTCATTTCATATGACGACGTGAAAGATAGATACAAAAGTGCTTGCATACCCTACTACCCCAACAGCTCGGGAACCTTTTTCCAACTTTAATTTAAAGAATAGAAGATTGTATGTATTTTGGAGTAAACAACATAAACAAACCAATGAGATGCAGTAGAATGATTTCATACATAATGAAGTCTCTCTCTCTTGTTGGATGCTAAGGGGATAAAAGTTAAAATGATGAAGTCGAATGAACATGATATGAACCACACGAAAACTTGCCCCTAAAGCCAGCTTGTAAGTGGGAAAACCCAAGAACATATAATCTCCTACCAAATTTTATACAAAGTGGATATGGGATAGTAATAGACTACCATGCTTCTTAATTAACGTTCACGGAGACCCACTTTGGATCATTAAACATTTCTACAAGCGGCTTCAATCTGTTCCACAGTCTCTGCCTTGTGATAGGTAGTCCTCTCTTAGCAGCCTCGTTCTGGCACCAAGTCCTCCCTTTCGTTCGAAGGTATAGAACGAAGATCGACCGCTTTGATACTAGATACATGAATCACATAGAATCTCACCCTTAAAAACTAGCTTGTAAGGTGGGAGAGCCTGGGAGAACGCACACACTAGCATCATGGGGGATGGGATTTCTACCTTTACATGGGGTGGGGTTATCATTTCGCACCCACCTATGTCTAGATGCAAGGGCCATGCGACCAAGTATCTTTCTTTTTCCCAAAATAACTTTCAAATTATTTTTGACAATCTTTTTACCTCAACTTAAAAAAACATTAGAGTAATCAAGAAAAATGATCGAGTTTTAAATACATTATTAACAAATTGGGAGAAAAAATGCTAGTTGGGCGTGTGCGGTGCATTGCACCTGCGCCAGACACAAAGGCATGCAAAATGACTGCGGTATCCTGTAGAAAGACAGAAAGTCGTGACGAAGGGACAGCACATCGCACATGGTTAGATAGTGTTCTCTTTCCCAAACAAATTATATCTATTAATGACACTAACCCTATTGTTGGTGTTCAGACTGTTCCTTAGAACAAATTATTTCTATTATACCCCAAATGTATAATACGGATTTTTTTTTTGACAATCTTCCCATATATCTTATATAATCAAGTAGCGTACGAGGATAAGGATTGAGATGCGTTTTTCCCGTCTTACGCATGGTGGTGTAATTGAGGAACACGGAACCCATACTTAGAAGTCCTCGATCCACTAGTTTTCTGGATTGGTCTATTTTATAACTGAATCCTATATATTATATACTATATACTCTATAGTGGTGTCTCTATACCGGCCGCTAAGATGCTCTAAATAATTGCATGTAAATGTGATTTGCAAATTGCCTAAATGCGAAAGGGTACCATTAGGGGTGTCAATCTATCGATTCGATCTGGTTTTCGGTTGGGTTTAATCGGTCTTCTGCCACAATTGAGTTAAACCGACGTTAAGGGGATAAGAAAAGGATTGGGTTCACTTTCGATCCAGTTCGGTTCAGATTTGTATTAGGTTGGGTTAATGGGTTATCGGTTTGTTATTGGGTTGGTTTGTTTAAATTTCATTTTTTTTCTTATATATAAAATAATTATCAGTTTCTTAAATTATTTTTCCTCGGGTTTTTTGGTTTTATCAGGTTCGGTTCAGGCCAAGCTAAACAGGTAGCTTTCAAGTGATCCAACCGCTTTGGACTGAAACTTGACACCCCTAGCTACCATACATTTAAACCTTTTCCTATCTATCTGATATCCATGCATTTGTACTTCTAGAGCTAACCCAAGCCAGTTGTCTTGGGATTGGGCTCCTCTCATCAGAGGGCATCACCCCCAATGAGTGTCCAATGAGACATCCAACAACTAGACTGTGCCACACACATCCTGATGCCTGACTGGAATCCGTTGTCTCGATGGACTAAGATTTAAGATATCAGAGTTGGACACGAAGCGGGGTCACTTCTGTTGTTTCTGATTTGAAATAGGTTGGAATTAATACAAAAACAAAATAATTGATATCATATAAATTAGAATTGGGAAGTTTTTTTTTTAAGTAATTCACAAATATGTGATTTTTGGAGTTTTTTGTTTTTTTACATTCTAAATACTCGTTGATCTTGTTATACTGAGTAATAAAAGAAAATGGATGACCAAAAATGAAGATCGAAGAATATGGACGATTCCAAAATTACACTAACCGGAATGGGAGTTGGTTGATTGTAGATTCCATTATCTTCAATCCGATTTTTGATACCGTGACAAAAGATTAGGTAATCAATTTTGTTTTCTATATGTCTTCTGTCGATCGGAAGAACTAACTACGAAGGAAATAACATGCAATATACAAAGTTATAGGCAATTATGGTCCATTGGTGAACAACCTACGAAACCGAAAAAAAAGTAGGAAAAACAAAAAGAGGAAAAGTGAATATTCTTATGAATAATAGAGGCTAAATCTGGGACATGCTCACACAAAACGCGTTTCTTTGGTGCAACAACCAGTACTAATTTTACTTAAAAAACAAAAAAAAGATGGCATTCTCTATGGAGAGTGTGGCCCTCATGCTTGCGGGGCCAATGAGAGTATGTGTGTTGGCATCACATGAACGGATTCTGCTTTTCATAGTGGTATGATAGTCATTTCACTCCCTCTATATTTAGGCATGGTCGCATGGGCAGTACTCTCCCAACATAGAATTTTTCTTAAGAAAGAAAAAAGAGGATTAACCATAACAAAACACTTTCTAGGGTTACAATTGTCATGAACATAGCTTGCATAACAAGTGTATCTCAAGGGAATGGTTCTCAGCTATACCACATACAGGTAAGATGCCTAAATATATCTACCGTATGTTGGACTCAAATAGATTTGGTTTAAGTGGTAAAATAATACATTGAAGTTTGTGAAAAGGAATAATATCTGTTTGGGAGAATATTCTCTGTGCCGTAGCGTAGGCTGCACCCAGGCACATGGGCCTGCCACTCAAGGGGTAGGGTGGTCATTACGCCCACCCCCATGTGCCTGGGCTCAGCCTACATTGCGGCACAGAGAACAACGCCCCTATTTGTTTTATCAGACATGGTTATATTGAGACTGTAACCATTTGACGTAAACTAATATAACGTCATTGATTCTGCGTAGCCCCTACACAATGAGAGTGCATGTTAGGGCATCTAACTGGGGTGGGTCTTTCATTTTATGGGGGTGTGGCGGTGATTTCACTCTTCTTGTGTTTGGACGTAGTCTAGGAGGATACAGTAACTCTTTTTTCATTTCTCACATGAAATAACTTCACTGCCCTCTTATATTCAAAACCATCCGCTACTACTCATTGATGCATTCCTCTCTATACCGCTTGCCCAAGAACAGCACCAAAAGTCCGAAAAAGATCCTGTGCATCCGGATCGGAGGGCTGCATGTGCAGTGCCAGACTCAAGGTGCTGCGCTTTGACCACCTTACCACTGCTCGGGTAAGGTGCTTGGGCAGGGATAAGACAGTCAAAACGCACCACCTTGAGTCTGACGCTGCACATGCAGCCCGGATGCACAGGAGCCAGGTCCAAAAAGTCAGGTCGGTCACCATTAGATTGATATCATGTGTTGTTAATTACCCAATTCTAGCTTAAAGGAGAAGTAGGTTGAGCTATTGTAGAATTGGTACCACTGTATTAGAGAGCATGTTGCGCTGTTACGTTCCAATACTATACTCTTTTTTTTTTTTTTGGTCGGGGGGAATCACCAATACTATGCTGCCACTTGGAATGTATTTATAGTCGTTATGGTGTGGACCCGACAATAATATCCTTAGATCGAAAATGAGGGTCACGATAGAGACACGTTTCCCGGCTTGGGGCGTCGGATGGAGATGCCCCGAACGTCTACAGCGAAAACTGAAACCTCGTGAAAGGAGCGAGTCCAACGGAACGGCACAAAGCTGCAAAGGACAAAATTAGGCGCCATTACATACGAAGACAAGAGAGACAGTTCGGAATTTTACGGTTTTGGGTTGTAACTTGTAACTTACTTTCAAGTTACCTCTCTAGTGCTGCACCCTGCACCGGCACAGCTCCTGCTGTGTGCTTTAACGCTCACAAATGAGACATGACAGACCCCTACCTCATTGTCAGTTAAATTTGGGGGATAACGCGTTTTAAAATCTCTTATTTAGGTTTATCTTTATATTCCATTTTAATTAATTAATAATTAATTGATCTGGGTAATTTTTCCTTTTTTGTTTTTTTGCTGAAGATTAGCAATATGTATTAATAATGAGAAAGGGCCAAAAAATAGCTGACCTTGTCTCCTATTCCTATTCGTCTTCTTTATAAATGCTTCCTTTTGTGAGTTTGTCTCCTTTTTAAATTATTAAATAGCTGAGCTGTTAGTTTCTAATTAGGATTGTTGACTGGATATTCCTAATTTTACATTTAAAAAAAACAGAAAGGGCAAAAAAATAAAAGAAAATGATTTATAAGGGAAAAAATAAATAAATTGATTAATTATTATGCCCTCCAAAAAAGGGAAAAATCTTTCCTTTAGAGGGTGTTCGAGTTCAAACCGAAGTGTAAAACACAGAGAAGGCTTTCTCTCGCCAGCTGTTACATTTGCAGCAGAAAGGCCTTCTCTCCCTCTTCTCCACCCAAACCTACTTCCTTCTTTCTCGTTTTTTCCTCCATTGACGACTTTCTCCAAATCTTCCTGTAGAACGGCTCTGATTTGCTGATTTCGCTCTCGATCTGGACGCGGGAGGTGCAGTTTCAGGGGTTTGATCAGAAATTCGACTCGTTGGAGTTTCTGCATCTCGGACGATCGAAGGCGTCGAAAAACCTGTAAGTTTCTCTGATCTCCAGAGATCCAGTTTGTTTTTCTCTTATTTTGCTTGGTACTGGACCATTTTGAACCTGCGATCACTGGAGAGAGAGTAAAATCACAACGCAATAGAGTAATTGTGTCTAGTATCTGTGATCTTTTGTTTGTTTGAACCATTCGGTCCAATGACGGCGGAGACGGACGAGCGCACTGGAGCTTGTCAGGTTTCTAAGGTTGAAATTGAGGAAAGTGTCTCTTCCAATTTGAGTTCCCACGAACACCGGAGGAAGGTCGGCGGTGAATACAATGGCATTGTGCATGATGGCGTGGAGGAGATTGATGGTGATGTGAAGGACGACGGAGACGGTTCTTATGTTTTCGTCGATGGGCCAGATGCGGTCTCCGACGAACTCGAACAAAAGGATCTCGTTGCGGAGCCTGTGGCAGATCCTGCTAAAACTGTCAAGATAGTGCTCGCCGTTGAGGGAGAAACCGTCTTCGAATCAAATGTTGGTTTTGACAGTGGGGAGAAACAGCTCGAAGTCGGGGAATTGAAGATTGAGAATGTAAGCTACGATCAATCTCTCATAGAGAAGAATTGCAATAATGACGGGAGTGTAGTTTCCTCCTCAACTAATGGTACCGCTGTAGAGAATTCGGCTTCCCAGCCAGAAGGAAGCGAATTGGAAAAGAAGGATACGGATAATGAACAAAACAAAGCAGTTGTAGCTTCGGATGTAGAGGGTAGTCAGGAATCTGTTTTCACGACCACAGAGACTGTTGAATCCAAATTGCCTCAGCTTGATCGTGATGAGGTGGAGAAGCAAAATGAGACAGTTCCTTTGGCAGAGATAGACTCTGGTGAGGGGGAAGAGAATAAGGAGTCTATTACTGTTAAGGATGATGTTGAATGTGAATTACAACAGCTTGATGATGAAGAGAAGGTCGAGGAGGTTGCCGGCGTGGAGAAGAATGAAGAGAAATGTACCTTAGATTCAGCTACAGAGGTGGAAGAAAACCAACTGGAAGGAAGCCGAATGGAAAAGAATGGCATGGATATTGAACAAAACAAAGCAGTTTTAGCGCCGGATGTAAAGGGTAGTCAGGAATCTATATTCACGACCATAGAGGCTGTTGAATCCAAATTGCCTCAGCTTGATCGTTGTGAGGTGGAGAAGCAAAATGGGACAGTTCCTTTGGCAGAGGTAGAATCTGGTGAGGGGGAAGAGAATAAGGAGTCTATTACTGTTAAGGATGATGTTGAATGTGAATTACAACAGCTTGATAATGAAGAGAAGGTCGAGGAGGTTGACGGCATGGAGAAGAATGAAGAGAAATGTACCTTAGATTCAGCTACAGAGGTAGAAGAAAACCAACCGGAAGGAAGCGAAATGGAAAAGAATGATGTGGATATTGAACAAAACAAAGCAGTTTTAGCTCCGGATGTAAAGGGTAGTCAGGAATCTATATTCACGACCACAGAGGTTGTTGAATCCAAATTGCATCAGCTTGATCGTTATGAGGTGGAGAAGCAAAATGGGACAGTTCCTTTGACAGACGTAGAATCTGGTGAGGGGGAAGAGAATAAGGAGTCTATTACTGTTAAGGATGATGTTGAATGTGAATTACAACAGCTTGATAATGAAGAGAAGGTCGAGGAGGTTGACGGTGTGGAGAAGAATGAAGAGCAATGTAAATTAGACTCAGCTACGGAGGTAGAATCTGGTGAGGGGGAAGAGAATAAGGAGTCTACTACTGTTAAGGATGCTGTTGAATGTGAATTACAACAGCTTGATAATGAAGAGAAGGTCGAGGAGGTTGACGGTGTGGAGACGAATGAAGAGCAATGTAAATTAGACTCAGCTACAGAGGTAGAATCTGGTGAGGGGGAAGAGAATAAGGAGTTTACTACTGTTAAGGATGCTGTTGAATGTGAATTGCAACAGCTTGATAATGAAGAGAAGGTCGAGGCGGTTGACGGTGTGGAGAAGAATGAAGAGCAATGTAAATTAGACTCAGCTACAGAGGTAGAAGAAAACCAACAGGAAGGAAGCGGAATGGAAAAGAATGATTCGGTTGAACAAAACATAGCAGTTGTGGCACCGGATGTAGTAGGTAATCAGGAATCTATATTCACAACCACAGAGGCTGTTGAATCCAAATTGCCTCAGCTTGATTGTGATGAGGTGGAGAAGCAAAATGGGACTGTTCCTTTGGCAGAGGTAGAATCTGGTGAGGCGGAAGAGAATAAGGAGTCAATTACTGTCAATGATGCTGTTGCATGTGAATTACAACAGCTTGATAATGACGAAAAGGTTGAGGTGGTTGACAGTGTAGAGAAGAATGAGGAGCAATGTAAATTAGATTCAGCTACAGAGGTAAAAGAAAACCAGGAATCTGAAATGATGGTTGAGGACGCTGCTGAATCTCAGGCACATCAGCTCCACGATGGGAAAGAGAAAGCCGAGGAGCCAAGGAAATTGGACTTGGCTACAGAAGAAGAATATCAAGAATCTCGAGTCACAGATACAAAGGATATTGAGTTAGAGTTTGGTCAGCTTGACAATAGGGAGGCAAAGGACCCAGAAGTAATTGATGAGATTCCTGTGAACAATCTTTCAATTGCCATCGGGTTGGAAGCAGCAACAGGTCCTATAAATACACAGTTAGAAGGAGAAGCTCTTAGTGGTTCCATTGAAAGTGGAGAGAGCTTGCCCGATGGCCCAGCTGCTTCAGAAATTGAAGTTATTAATGATTTGGCTGTATGCAATCGAAACATGACATGTTCTGCACATATTGAACCAAAATCCAAGAATGTAGATGGTTCCGCCAAAAATCTTGAAAGCTTTCCTCACTTGGTTGATGAAGTGGAACAAGAAACTGAAGTCGAAAACATGTCTGTTGAAAATGGTGAAAGCTTGCCTACAGACCCTGTAGATAATACGATATCAGAAGCTGAAGTTAGAAATCCTTGTGTTGAAATCAGTGAAAGCTTACCTGTTGAAGGTGCCAAGTTGGAAACTGTAGATGCAAATGGCTCCACTGATGTAGTTGAAAGCAGACCTACTTGCATAGCTGGTGATGGGAAGTCAGAAACTGATATTATCAATGGTTCGGTTGAGGGTGACATTTCTATACCTAGTCTTGCTGAGAATTTGGAGATGAAACCAGAAGTTATGAATGGTTTTGCTGAAAGTGTCAGAAGCTTGCCTAGTTGCTCCGTTGATGATGCTGAGATAGAATCTGAAGTTTTGAATTGTTCTGTTGACAATGGGATTAGCTTGCCTACTTGTCATGTTGCTGATGTGGAACTAATATCTGAAGCTGGAAATGGATCTGGTGCAAGTGCCAATGCGCCTTCTGCAGATTCTTTCAACTTAGGAGCCATTGTTCAAGATGGCTCTGTTGAAAATGGTGAGGCCGCAGCTCACAGTGTCAATGATTGTGAAAATGAAGGAACGCAGTCCACTAGTGAAGATAGTGATGGTAAACCAATCTGTCAAGAAGTTGATACTGAAAGGATTCAGAGGGATGAGGGCCCAAAATCTTCCCCCAAGGGTTCCAGTGCTGATGCTGTGGATGAACAGAAGGTGGATACAGAGGTGGTGAAAAAGCCATTCAATTTCTTGATAAAAATGCCAAGATTTGTTGACGATAAGCTTAGAGAACAGATTGGACTTGCTCAGCTACAGGTTGAGGAGAAGACTCAAAGCAGGGATGCTATAAGAGCTACAATTCAAACGGCAAGGGTGAGTAATTCTTATCAAATACATGGTGCTTCTTTTAGTCTTCAGATAAGGTTTAGGTTACATCTTATTTAATTGGCAATCTTTTTAACAGGCAACTTGTAACGAGTACCGGGATAAATTTGAGGCTGCCAAGTCAGAAGAAAGAATTGCTCGTGATGCTCTCAATGTCAAACGTCAGGAAATAGACTCTGTTCAATCAGCAATTTCCATTGATGATATTGATGAGAGGGTTGGTCTCACCATCTTTTACTGATTACTGTTTTGAATTCGTATTTTATTATCAGAGATGTGCTTTATTCTTTATGCGCTTCTCTCGAGTCTTGATTTTATGACCTGAATGCAGATACATAACATGGAACATATGATACAACATGAAACTATGCCGTTGAAAGAAGAAAAACAACTCATACGTGAAATCAAGCAATTGAAAAATCTTCGGGAGCAACTATCTTCTCATATGGGTAGACAGGATGAACGTCAGCAGGCATCAGACCAAAGATACAGAATAGAAGAGCGTTTTAAGGTATTAAAAGATTAATACACGTTCCTTATCACCATTGTTGGATTTTGTAATACAGTTCATGTGACCCTTTGTTTGAATTTGCTGTATCATGTAGCTTCTGAAACAGGAGTTAGAGTCCCTGAGAAAAAAGGTTTCTCAAACTGAAGGGGTAACAAAGGTTGCGAGGGCAAAATATTTTGATGAAAATGAAAAGCTAAGAAAATTGCAATCACAGTTTAGAGCTGCAGATGATCTTCGTCAAGAGGCATATGCACATCTTCAGAATCTCCGAAAAGAATTGTATGAGAAGGTATTTCTCTTCCACTTTCATGGATAAACATTTCCTGTTATGCTCTAGTGTTCAAGTTGCAATGCATAGATCAGTGGCATTGGAATAGTATTGCTCTGTGAGTAATTTTCTTATGTAGATTGCCTGCGGCATTGCTTGATGCGATGGTAAAAAAGCTCAGGCTGCCAGCATGAAGATATGGGGTCAAGTATGAGGATTGCCACTTTGTGCAAAACATTCTGAAGTGTAGGACTGACTCTGGTCCTCCCCTTCTTGACCCTGTAAAAGCAGGACTCTTACTGGTTTAGGACCCTTTTTAGATTTGCTTGTAGGATTAGATTTATTTTCAATTTCTTCAAAAATGTCAATCCTGGTATTGTAAATTGTTTATAAGTTCGGCCAGTGTATGATTCCCAAAACAAAACAGGTGTAGGTCCATTTTTTGGCATAAGGAAACTCTGGGTCATTTCCTGATTAATAGGGACTCCTTTACTCCTTGTAGATTTCTTCCCCTGTTTTGCTAGGTGGGTTTTCTTCCATAAGTTTGATGTCTATAATGATGACATGTTTGGTGGAATGCACGCTCAGGTTCATTAAGAGTCAAGGGTCAGATTGTGGGAGGGAATTGAAAAAATTCAGCTGTTTTATGATACTTGTTGATGTTTTGTTTCGGGTGTTCCATTTTGGTCTTTATCTAATGCATATCTTTATAGATAAGTAAATACACCGAGAGAAAGAAACAAACAGACTAGAGAAATTAAAAAATTGTTTGCAGCAACAAAGCTAAACCCCACCTTTTGATGCAGTAGCACTTGACTGGTTGGACAAGTATGACTGGGTTTGGAAACCAAAACCCAAACTGGTGGAGGGCTGGTAGGGAAGAAGGGAATATCAGCGTTGCAGGGGGGAAATCACATAAGAAGAAAGAGAGAGGGGGGGGGGGGGGAGAGTCCACATGCACAGCCACACAGGCTACTCAAACCATAACTCAACTATTCCATTCTATTCAATCTATCTCCAACAATGGGGTTTAAAATCAATTCAAATAAGGAAACTAAGAAGAATTGGGAAATCAAATATCTACAAAGCTAACAGAATGGAATAAAGAAAAAACACATCATTTTCCCTAAGTAACATAGATTCTTAAAATCTTACTAGATCCAAAAACTCAAACTCCTAATCGACCCAGTTTCAGATAAACCCAAATACTAAAACAAAGATATCCTACTAAACCCAAAACTTAATTGGACCTGGTTCGTATTCATATGGGTTCCCCAATGAGTTTGGGCCGGTCCAAGGAATTGCTCTTGCATCACAAACGGAACCGGTCCAACCTGAGTTTTTGGTCCAATAAGGGTCAGTAGTAGTTTAGTGGACTTTTTAGGTACCTAGGAGCAATCATCAATAGGGAAGGTGATATAGAAGATGATGTCTCAGAGAGGATTAAAGTAGGATGGCTGAAGTAGAGTGGTGCATCTAGAGTGTTATGTGATTGACGGATTCCTTTAAAGCTTAAAGGAAAATTTTCAGGATAGTCATAAGACTGGCTATGATGTATGGCGCTGAATGTTGGGCAGTTAAGAAGTGTCATATAGATAAGCCAAATGTAGCAGAGATGAGGATGTTGAGATGGATGAGTGGCAAAACCAGGAAGGATAAAATAAGGAATGACCATATTAGAGCTGGTTTGGGAGTAGCTCCGATTCAAGATAAGCTATGAGAAATTCGTCTGAGGTGGTAAGCTACGAGAAGTTTGGCTGAGCTGGTATGGACTTGTTCAACGGAGGCCGCTGGATGCTCCAGTTCGTAGGAGTGACGATTCAGATTGAAGGTACTAAAAGAGCTAGGGGCTGATGCAAATCCGGGTGATGCAGCTCCAAGAAGGAGGAAGAAGAAGAAGAAACCCTAAACTTAGGGTTTAAATAGGGAGCCGTAGGCTGGGATTTCTATTTTTCCATACTTAGTTATTTTTCTGTTTTTTAGATTGAACCGGCTTAAATTGGTCGCATCCAATTGGTTCAATTGGTCTAATTTAAGTGAAATGTTCCTATTGGCTAATAGGTTCTTATATCCTATTGGCTAGTATGGAATCTTCACTTAAGTTAATTGTTCTAAGTTAGATTCTTTTATTTTTAAGTTAGTAGGGGTAGTTAAGTCATTATACTGTTTTAAGTAATTAATTAGACTTAAACCTCTCTCTTCCACGTTTTTGTGAAGGAGAGGCATTTAATTTGTAGTAGGAATTGGCCTATGGCCTTATTATAAATATAAGAGATCGTGGGAGGCTCCCCCACAATTGAAATTTGAATTAAAAAACTGTTTTCTGCTGCTGCTCCTTGCTCTTCAAGAGTGTTTGCATCCTTGTGGGTACATCAAGGTGGAAGGGTGGGTGGAATCCTGCGACTCCTTACGCCGTGACTGCTGGGAGGGTCTCTCTTCGAAGGTGATTTCATCCTTCATCCCTTAACTTGCTGCCGGTGGAATCCTATAGTAAGTTGAGATTTAAATTTCTGTTTTTAGTTTCCTTCCCTCTCCCATTCGATCCCTCTTGTTTCTCTATTTGAATTTCCAAAACCCTAGATCATCTAGGCATTATCCAGCCATCATCCTACCTCTGTTTTACACCAAAATCAGAGCACAGCCTTCCCATACCATCTCCCCCACTCGACCAGACTTGCTGCCCATTCTGTCCAGCCAAACCCTAAAATCCCTCTTATCCTTTAAACCCTAAAAAACCCTAATTTTCTGCTGGGACATATTCAGCCATCAGAAAACCTCCCTGCTGCAGCCGAACCTTCCCCCTAGTCCCTCTAACACTCGACCTTAAGCCCTGCCCCTGAATCCTACTGTAAACCCCAGTTTTGGCTATTTTCCTAATTTTAAAAACCCGGAACCCTAACCCTAAATCTGCAGAATTTTGAAACCTAACCAAATCCAGATATTTTTATATCAGAATGACCCTCTAAACCTGCAGATTAAAACCCTATAAACCCCATTCCCAAATTCCCATCCTAAACCCTAATTTTGCCCTAAAACAGCCCCTAATCAGCCCTAAACAGCAGGCTTACCCTAAGCTTGGTTCTACTTGGTTCCTAGTGGGATTAATTCCTATTCTAGGACTACATTACCGGGGTTCCGAAACCCCTTTTTGGATCACTTGTGGATCCACTCAAACACTTATATACCAACTGCAAGAAACGATGGCAATTTTGTAGTTAAATAGAAACTCAAAAGGCTAATTTAAAGGAACAATGGCAAATCTGTAAATAATTTGAACAGTAGAAAGATCTTTTGGAGGATAGGACGGAATTGGACCTAGCTGGGATAAGTTTATTAGACAGAGGGTAAAATTGAAAGATAACTTAAAAGAGGGATTTAATAAAAATAACTTTAGAAAAGCGGGGCTGTTCTGTAATTTCAATTAACAGTGCTTTCTTCTAGCTCTCGACAAACAGCAAAGGATGAAGAACTGCCTTTATTTGACAAAGCCAACTCTCTCATATGATCGCTAATGGATTCAAAGTTTTGAAGGGAAGGAATCACCTCGCAGTTCTATGAAATCCACCAGATCACAACCTAAAACAGCAACCAGAATTAAATAAAAAAAATTACTGTAGTTAGAACAGGCAGTAAAACAGAACCAACAATGATTTTCAACTCTGCAACTCACAGCAGAAAGGTCTGTCCGTTATAATACCTTGATGTTTGAGTCACATATAGAAACCCTATCCTCGACCAAAATCTCATACCAGACTGTTCAGTTACTGTGGAGATCAAACTCAACAGTTGGGGTTACAAGCACCGCCCAGAAACAGAGAATAGAATAGTTTTTAAGAAAAACTAAAACTAAAGAGGCGGAAAAGGAAGAAATATGTGAAAAAGAATAGATATCAAACCTGGTAGAAGAACCGGCTGATTCAGATGAAGTAAAGAGAAGAAGAATCGAAGACAAGAGAGAAATATGCGCAACTCACAGTAACCGCGGCTTTCAACCCAAATTAATTTTTATTCCAAAACACTATATTCAATCGATGGGAGTACATGCCCTTTTAAAAGTTAAAAAAATCCTATTCCTATTTTGAAACTGAATGGAGTTTAACTCTATCTGGACTCAATTGAAACAAACTTGGACTCAAACTCTGCTTCTAACTAAACAAAAGGAAATAAATAAAATAATTCCTAATTTATCCAACGCCTATCTGCATCATGCATCAGGGGCAGGCCTAAAATGACTCTAGGAGAAGTGGTGAGGAAAGACATGTATAGTTTAGGTCTTGTGTCTAGTATGATGTCACATAGAGCTGATTGAAGGGCAAGGATCGTTGTAGCCGACCCTAGTTAATTTGTTTTAGACTGATTCATAGCTGTGGTTGGCATGTTCCGTTTCCTTTACAGTTATTGTAATCGTTTTTAAAAAAAAATATATAATTATAGTGTCCTAGTAAGAATCCGTGTAGCTGACCCTATTTAGTTGGGATAAAGCTGAGTTGTTGTTGTTGTAAGGGTTGGTGGTAGTTTAGTTAATCTTTATGTCTTTTATTTGCTTTGGTTAGGATACGTAAGAGATAGGCTAGTTATTTTGAATTCTATTTTAGTTAGAGTTGGATTAAGAGATATAGTTTGATTGCGAATTAGTTTCAGTTTTATATTTCAATTAGGACTCTTTTGATGTCTGTCTATTTATACATTGTAATCTAACGATGGAAGCACTGACTGAAAAATACAAGGATTGCTCGTTTGAGTGTGTGGTTATGTGATTCTCTCCCTTCCCGGTAGCTCTGAGATCCCATCTCAGACTTCTCTTCCCTATCTGGCTCGCCACCATCCTTGCTTCATATTCCTTGCTGTCTACAAGTTCCTTAAATATGACAAGACTTGGTAATGTAGAATTCAGTTCAACTAAGCCAACTCCCTTAAATAGGGTCGATAATAGGTCAGAATTGATTCTGAAAATTGATATTCAATTGCGGACAGAATAGGAGATCGATCACTTTGTTCAGCAGCAGATTTACTCTTCGATTGCAGGACTTGAAGCAAATCACAGTATCACACAATGAAAATAAAAAAACAAAAATAAGAAAAATAAGAAAAATAAGAAAAATAGAAGATAGGGTAGGCTATCTCAGCCTTGGGTCTCTCACCCACAGCTATGTCAGCTGTTGAATAGATAATTCTCTCCCAAAGTCCAGTGCAAGCATTGCTTGAAAATATTTTTCATCAATTGGTCTTTCCTTACAATGGGTGCCAATTTATAGCTCAGGCAAGCTTACAAAAATAGAAGGTAGGAAATAGAAACTTTCTAAAATAGAAACTAACTGAAAATAGCAACTAAGGCTTTATGGAATCAGCCTTCTAAACTAGCAAGGTTACTAAGAAAGAAGGAAAACAAAATTACTAACTAATCAGCAATAAAATCTGCCTTGTCTTGCTATCTTCAGTGGGGCACATAGAACATCAAATATTTGCTTGGACTTCCTTCTCCATTCAAGGCTTGTGGACCCACAACACTGTTCACGTGAACAGTAATACATGAACTACTTGGGTACTGTTCACGTGAATAGTAATGCATGAACAGCAACTTTTTCCGGAATTTTTTTTATGGTCCTTATCCTCTTTATGCATTGATCTACATCACCTGGCCTGTATTTTCTAACACTAACCTCATCTCTGATATCCTCTAAATCACAAATTTAAATATTTAAAAGCCCTTTTCTTTTGTAATTAAGAACATGGAGGTGTACTGGGAAGTAACAACTTAGCATATGAATCTGTATGCTATGCAAGCTGAAAGGAAGATCATCAAGATGTTGGGGCAGTGAAGCAATCCGTCTGTCCGTCCATATTTTTCCTTCCTTTCACTTTTCCTATGTAATTGTTTCTCAGTGAATACCTCAGTCGTTGCCATGAATTACTTTTTAGTAGGCTCCACCCCTAGTTGGGGACTTAATTTAGAAGTAGTTCAAGAACCACTGAGGGCGGGCCTTGGTGCAACAGTAAAGTTTGCTCCATTGTGACCAAGTGATCGCGGGTTTGAGTCTGGAAACAGCCTCTCTGCGAAAGCAAGGGTAAGGCTGCTTACATTGTGACCCTCCCTAGAACCCGCAGTGGCGGGAGCCTCATGCACTGGGTACGCCCTTTTTAGTTCAAGTAAGAACCACTCTACGGTAGGATCGATCAAACGTACTCAGACTTGCAGTAGATCAAGCACACACAAATTGATTGGAAAATAAAAGAAAATAGAATGTAGAATAAGGGAGAAAAGGATAGGAGGGGTTGGCTATCTCAGCCTGGGCATCTCACAATTCTCAGCCTCTGTCAGGACAATGGTTTGCACAAAGCAACATCTATTCTTCATTCAAATCGTGGGGAGGCCTCTAAGGGCCATTACAAATATATAGGCTCAAGGACTAAGCCCAAAATAGAAAGTCTGTAGAAGAACTGAGACTTGAGTTACAAGTAATTGACCTTTGCTAAGAAACAAATTAGAAGGTAACTAAATAGAAACTTAGCTAAGCAACTGAAATAGAATTTCTAATTTTACTAAGACTAATCAGCACTGAAATAATAAAAAAGGAAACAAAATCTTCTAGAAGCATTCCCACACAAGGCAGTATAGCTGTGACACTGTTCATGTGAACAGTACCACACGAACAATAACTCGTGAACGGTAACTCTTTTCTGAATTCTATTTTCGTCCCTCTCTTCTTCATGCTTCGATCTACATCAACTCTCTTCCACTTAAAAGAAACTCGACCTCGAGTTTTTTGGAATTTAGGGATGAGCTTGGTATGGTGCAGGTCCAGTTTCAGCCCAAAACAGTACTCCAGCATCTCACAGATGTTTCGAATGTAATCTTCGAGACAAGGAGCTTTCTCTTCAAAACTCTCCCACTTAAAAGAAACTCGAGGTCGTTTTTTGGAATTTAGGGATGAGCTTGGTATGGTGCAGGTCCAGTTTCAGCCCAAAACAGTACTCCAGCACCTCACAGATGTTTCGAATGTAATCTTCGACACAAGGAGCTTTCTCTTAAAAAATTCAGGTGGGATAACGAACTCTATACGATCAACTTCAATATCATTAGTCGTGCCCATTGGGTCGCCGACGAATGTGTCTTCAACCTTCTCTGCTTCAAACTCATACTCTTTAAGTTCTTCCTTGTCATTCACAGTCTCCTCATGGTTTTTTCAACCACCTAGTCAATTGTATTGCCAAGTTCCACATCGGTCATCCATTTCCTCAACTTTGTTTGCTTCAAATTCTTCAATGTAAGCCTTGACATTCAAAACATCAAGGGTTGACTCTTCCTTGACTACATAAATTGATGGAGCTTCAAATTTACCTCAATTTCATGTTCTGGTTCACTGATTGGAGGTTTTTTTCTCTTGTTGCTCTTCCATCTTCAAAACTTCAATGATTGCTATAGTAGCATCCCTTGGAGGTGGAGGGGAGAGGGAACCAAACTTGGCTTCAAATGTTTGCTCAAAAGAGGAGAGGCCATGCAGTCTAATAATTGTTTCACGCTCTCTTCAAGTGTAAATACCTGTTGGTGGTAATCTCGTCGAAGAGATAGCTTTCTTTGCATACGTCCCGGTAGGTACTTGTTCCTCAACTCGTACTTCATCTCTTGATTCTCTTCCCAAGTCCTAGGTTCACGTCTTCTAGCTCTGAGTCTCTCTTGATGGAGTTTCCACCATTTTCTAGCATGACCAATCAATCTGGAGTAAACAAACCCAAGCTTCTGTTCCTCTGTCGGGTTGTACCAGTCAAGATATTCCTCCAGAGAATCCAATCAATCAAGGAAGAAGAGTAGATCCCTTTATCCAACAAAGTAAGGAACTTTTGACTTCATCTTTCTTGTACTAACATCAACCCTAGGAGGTGATAGGTTCTGATACCAAATAATGTAGAAGTAGTTCAAGTAAGAACCACTTTACAGTAGGATCGATCAAACGTACTGAGGCTTGTAGTAGATCAAGCACATACAGATTGATTTGAAAATAAAAGAAAACAGAAGGTAGAGGACGATGGATAGATAGAAGAAGGGAGATCGGGATAGGAGGGGTTGGCTAATCTCAGCTTTTGGGCATCTCACCCTTCCCAGTCTCTGTTAGGACAAAGGTTTGCAAAAAGCAACATCTATTCTTCATTCAAATCGTGGGGAGGCCTGTAAGGGCCTTTACAAATATATTGGCTCAAGGACTACGCCCAAAATAGAAACAATGAAAAGTGAAAGTCTCTAGAAGAGCTGAGACTTGAGTTACAAGTAATTGAACTTTGCTAAGAAACAAAATTAGAAGGTAACTAAATAAAAACTCTTAACTCAGTTAAGCAACTAAAATAGAAATTCTAATTTATCTAAGACTAATAAGGACCATAGTTCAAAAACTCGTTTCGCCTCTGTCGAAATCTCGAATATTTCAAGTATTTCGGTCAAGTCGAAACGAAATGCAAGTTCAAATTGAAAAAATGCAATATTTCGAAATTTCTGAAAATTTCAAAAATCTCAGTAATTTTGGTCACATCTTGTTTCGGAAATTTCGGTCATTTCGACATTTTACACCCACAAATAGTCAAGCAAAATTCATAGAAAAAATACCATATTTTGATGAAATTTCGGTATCTCGGAAATTCAGTCAGACCGAAACACCGAAACGAAACGAGATTTTAAACCTTGATAAGGACTGAAATGACAGAAAAGGAAACAAAATCTTCTAGAAGCATTCCCACACAAGGCAGTATAGCTGTGACACTGTTCACGTGAGCAGTACCACGCGAACAGTAACTGGGGTACTGTTCACATATACAGTAACTAGTGAACAGTAACTTTTTCTGAATCTATTTCGATCCCTCTCTTCTTCATGCTTCGATCTACATCAGGACTTGTCCCTTAAGTAGCTAAACTCAAAATGGCGGGTGATCCCTTTTAAGATGGCTGGATTCTTGCCATTTTATTTTGTTACATCAATATGTTGCTAGGTATTTTCCAGGCTTGTTTCGTTGTTCTAGTGCATTCCATGAAAGGTACCATGGATATGGGAGAGTTTGTTTCTCTTTTGCGTTTTGCTCTGGGTGTATGAATGCATTCTTTGAACTTTGTTACCGAATTGAATAAAGAGGGTTGCCATGTTTGTTATGCCTTGATTGTGGAGATTTTACTTCTTCCCGTAATAGGAATGCACATATTTGTCCCATTGGTTCTGTGGGATCTGTCTTACTATCCGTTGAGTTCCTTGGATTTCCATAGGACCAAAACTGAGTGCAGTTATCTTTACCATCTATATTCAACATAAAAATGACTGATATGATTGCATGGATCATTTGCTTGGTATGGCTTTTGGTGGGTTGAAAACTTTCGTCTTGATGGACGGGTTGCAATCTTCTGGTATACCCCTAATGTGCATCAGACCTGAGATAGAAAAGGTGGATGTCATGTGTAAAAGTCGTGTTGTTTTTCCCAATTAAGACCTACCCAAACTACAAGAGACCTCTATTGGCTGAATAATGAAAAATTCCTTGATTCTCAAATGGTTTGTTCTAGAAAGGAAGAAAAACAATTCATCAGAAGCAGCAATGAAAGGGTAAGAAGAAAGTTTGACCCTTTGAATTCTTTATCCTTACCCAGATTATTTGAATTTGCAGAGCAAATATTTTCGAATGTACAAGGATGAACTGAGGGCTGCCAATGATTATGCATCTGCTGGAGATAGGGAGGCTCTCCAACTTCTATGTGTTAACCAGGTGAGTTTTTCCTTTATCTAGCGAACGAATATTAGTGATATTTATTATTGAACATTTGACATTATGGTGCAGGTGGAGAGAGTAATGGAGCTATGGAACAAGAATGATGAGTTCCGAAAAGAATACATCAGATGCAACACAATGAGTACATTAAGGAGGTTGAGGACATTAGATGGTAGATCACTTGGCCCTGATGAGGAGCCTCCTGTCATACACACTGTTTTGGATGAAAGAGTTGATTCTGCTCTTGTAACCTCATCCCATATAGATTCTGCATTGGTCGTTTCACCTTCAGAACCAGAAAATTCAGTTGTACCCCCAGCAGCTGAAAAGGGAGAAGTCAAGTCTGTGGTGAAGGTGCAACAGGAGAATGCAACTGCTAAGCCGAAGAAGGCCTCTAAACCAACTGCTTTGGAAAATGGCTTGGCGACTTTTTCTGGCAGGGAGGAGAAAGAGGTGGAAGAAGAGAATAAGAAAACGAAAGAGGAAGAGGAGTTGGCGAGGAAAACCGAGGAGTTGAGAAGGGAAGAAGCTGCTGCCAGACTTAAGGAACAACTTCGTCTGGAGGAGAAGGTCAAAGCCAAGGAGGCAGAGGAGAGGAAGAGGCGCAATGCAGAGAAGGCCCAGGCAAGGGCTGAATTGAGAGCACAGAGGGAAGCTGAGCTCAAAGAGAAGGTAACTCTGAATTCTTGAAATTGCTTAAGCCTCGAGTCCTAGCATCCTGAAATGAAGCCCCACCATTTGTCTGACCACTAGTTCTGACCTGGTCTGGTTAGGAAATACTTTTTCATTAAAACCTTCACCTTAGAAAACACCCATTTACTTATCTATCATTTAGCATTGATCAATGGTGGTATGAACTTTTTGCAGGAAAGAGAGAAGAGGGCAAAGAAGAAGGAAAAGAAGAAGGTAGCTGTAGCTGAGGGAGCTAATGTTGGCACTGAAGGAGAATCTGCTCCAAGCACTGAGAACACACCATCTGAAACTACTGCCTGTGAACCCGAAATCAAGGAGAAGACCATGTCAGTGGTGAAGAGGTCTCAGAAACCGTCACTGCTAGCCAAGCAGACTAAGACAAAGCCTCTCCCCCCACCTCTTCGCAACAAGGGTAAGCGAAGAATGCAAACATGGATGTGGTTTCTAATTCTAACCCTGGTTGTTCTTGCCTTGTTCTTCTTAGGAAGTGTTGGCGTTTCTTTTAAATTTGGCCTGCCAAGTTTTGGCTTTTAAACTATATCAGCTTATAAAGTATGCATTATATACAGTATTGGTTTTGGTTTACCCATAGAAACGTAGGCCATTCTTTTCTGCACTAGAAGTGTCTAGTCTTCTCCCCCCTCCCCCTCCCCAAAATCTATAGTCAGTTGTTACAAAGACCCCCCACCCTTTTTTTATACATATACTCTGGGGAGATTGGTTTTCTGTTATTGCTATCAACAACAATAATTGGTTTCAGGTGTTGTTTTCGTGCAATATAATGAAATAAGAAGAATGATTTGTTACTATTAGTTTGTTGTCTATTGTTCTTGTTCATGTATACGTGGTTAATCTGGTGATTCGGTGGGTTCCTCCCTCCCTAAGTGTGCTACTGGAAAATTGTATTCAGAAAAAGGTGGAGTGAGGAGGGAACATTGATTATGGATATTGACTGTTCTATAATTATATTTACAGTTTATATATATTAAATAGAGTTTATCTTAGATTAATCCCACATCGACTAAGTTTTGAACTTTTGATGATTTCATAATGCCAGTTGGAATACCCAACTAAATATAGTTATTATCTTTCAAATTGTCAATTATTTTTTGGGCAACTCAAATTGTCATTCACTTGATACTGTACAGAATAAACATCTGGTTGTCCAGTGTTCAGGGTCACTGAATGATACCATTGAATAGCTATGTTTGACTCTTGAACCCTTTTGACCAGATTGTGATGTAGGTTGAAATTTCAAACCTATCTTTTATTCAATTTTAAACCTATCTGAGATCCCTTTGAAGTAACAGGTTTGAAAAGTCTATGAGATGAACTCAATATGATCTTAATAGTTACTTTTGAAAAATCAAGGAAAAAAATGCACACATGGTGGATCATATAGTTGAGATAAACCTTTTGTTGACTATCAAATTATTAGACCACATGGCAGGAAATTGGTAGGAAAATATTCCTAGCTGTGATAAAGAAAATCAAATAGATTATAACACTCCACTTATCTGCTGATTATGACTGCCACTATAACACAACGTTGACAAAGTACTAGTGAGACGCACTTTCAAAGTATCCTTTTGAAAGAGGTGTGCTTTTAACTCTTGAGAGGTGGTAATGTAAGTTAATCCTTCAATAAAATACTCGTTTTATCAATATCAATAGAAATTTTGACTCATATCTTTCGATTCCGAAAAAGAATTAGACTTTAGATTAATTCATGAATCATAATAAGAATTCTATCTCTCTTTCTTACCCGCCCCTTGACGCCTAAGGCAACCTTTCTTGCTTGCTCGGCCTAATATAGTAGAGTTGTGCTTTCTTAGTACATTTTTTTTCATTACCAATCTGTCATCTTACAGCATGAAGTTACCTAATGTTCGTCTTCTGACGGAGAGATGTTACCCTTTTGCTAGTAAGCACTCAACGTAAAGAAATAATGTGCGCGACACAAAGTTCATGATGTAGAACTCTTTTGGTTCATCCTATCTTATTGGTTTAGCTCATCATAAATTAAAATGAAATAAATATCTTCCAAATTGGGGAATATAAATAAAGATCTTTTTTTTTAGCCCATCCCGAATGAGAGACCAATTACGTACACTCATAGAAATTAGGGACTATAATCCTTACAAGTGCATCTTTGTGACCGATAGTGTGATTTTTCTCGCTTTTGTCGTGTCTGTCGATGGCCTTAAAGTCGATCAAGAGTTGGTTCAGGCTATAGTCGAGTGGCCTAGACCCAAGACCATTGGTGAAATTCGTACTTTCCATGGTCTAGCTACTTTCTATCGGCAATTGCATGAAGCAAGGGAGCTTTGAATGGACTAAAGCAGGCGACGAAGGCTTCCCTTTAGTCAGTGCTTTGTACCAAACTGGCACACACACACACACACACACACACACATTGTTCTCTGGCCAAGTTAGGCTAATCTAATTATGCTTTGTACCGCAATGGCTCTGTTTCCTCCCCGTAAAAAGTTGAGGAGTCTAGATCTCAAATCATAGCCATGGCTCCCTATCAAATGGCAATTATCTTTGATTTTTTTTTATTCTATTGAGATGAATAAAATAGTTTTTTGGTGCATCGAATTGGGTAGATTGTCTAAGTTTGTGTTTGATATGCATCCTCAGAATAGATTTCTGGGTTTAGAATCCATTTTGAAACCCTATTCTTCTCTATTTTATATTTCTTGAATGTATTGTGAACCAAGAATCTATTCCAAGAGTGAGGGTAGAGCAATGCAGATCGTCTACGGCCCAGCTGCCCGTAGCAGCCTGTGCGGTGCAGACTGAGCTGCATGTGCAATGACCGCTTTACCCTCTGCCCAGCGCCTTGCCCGAATTACCCCGATCATTGCACGCGCGGCCCTGTCACGTCGCACAGACTGCTATGGGCAACTGGGCTGTAGGAGATCTGGATCCAGGGTAGAGTCAGGTAATGGCCTTATCCACGCCATCGAAGGAAATGTAAAAAGTCTTTATTCTTTTGTTATAGGGTAGAGGTAAAATTTCCCAGGGTAGATGGGCAATGCAAGTAAAGTATTAAAACACTGAAGGTTCAGAAATCGGAAATTACACTTTGGGGCTTGGCCTTTGGAATGACTTTCAATGGGCTTTGGTTATGGGTCACTAGAATTCCTCAATTCCAACATATCGTGTATCAATTTGTAACAAATCCCTATCCAATTGATTGGACTCTCACTCTTTTCTTTATTGGCTACATTAAACCTCCTTGAAGTTTTAAATGTTATGTACACAAAAAATAAACCTATTTCCCTGTGATAAAGAACGCCACCTGGTCGCCGTGCCAGACACTGCCCCTATGCCCTAACAGAGGGGCGTGCAAAAGGACTGCTGTATCCCCGGTCATTTTCAGAGTTTTAGGGGGATGCGACGGTTATTTTGCAAGTCCCTGTGTCAGGGTGTAGGGGCGGCATGCACTGTGTGACTAGGTGGCATTCTCTTTCTCTAAATTAATATAAAACAAAATCACTCATACAATTTGCGGATAATTGCTAGTGCAGCTGGCTTGAGGCTAGTATAGCACAACCTAGCCGGAAGAGGTTTTTAGTTTGAGATCTCTAATTCCTCATTGGATGGTGACATCACAATCACTCGAACCATGATGAGATTAACATTTTCAATTCTGGAATAGGATCAACCTCGGAGCCAATTAGCCAAACCAATTCAAGTTTGAATTAGGTCTGAGTTGCACCCTCTTCCATCTTCCAATTATGGTTCTAAATATCAGTATCAAATTGGCGTATCAACTAAAATGTATCGGTATCGTCGGAGACCAATCCCAATTCCCAACATGATAAAGACATAGATCAATTGTATCACCCAAAAAGTGATCTCTTTTTTCAGAGAAAGTTAAGGCTACTTGGTCGTGTGTGATGCGTTGCACCTGTGTCCAGACACAATAACGTACGAAATAATCGGCACACTCCCAAGGAAATTCCTCTTTTTCATGGGGATATGAAGGTTATTTCATGCATCCTGTGTCTAGGCGTAGTGGTATACCAAAATCAATCAAGACCAATACCAAAACCTATAACCTTTTTTCTGATACAATCTTGACGTAATGGCTGATTTAATGGGTCAATGACTGAACCGCTCAAGGTCAAAGTCAAACGTCCACACAGCCTAAACCTAAATAGGAGGACCATGAACGAAGGTTGGCCGAGCGAGTAAATGATATTTACCTTTCGGTTTGGTCTGTTGGTTCAATCGAAAGGTCGCTTAAACCTATAAAATTAGGGTGATAGACCTTCATTTAAAATGGGATCATTGTCATTCTAATAAATTGCTATTATCCTTTTGCACTTTAGCTTAACAGAATAATTTATAAAAATAAGCCCATAAATTAAGTTTAGTTATTGGATTTGTGAGTCACTTGACTACTGTAGCTGTCCTTCTAATACCATCTTTGGACAATAAAAGCCTCATTCCAAGACTCTCATTGGTCCACTTGTACCCTCCAAATCAAATAATTTCTTTGTCCCTATCATGATGAGTCCATGACCTAAATATCTGCTTCTAACCCCAAAACAAAAAAAAAAAAACAAAAAAAAACGACCTAAAAAGATCTGCTAATTTAACATGTGAGTGCATTAAAATTACTCTAAAACTGCTTTCTTCAGCTTTGGAAATATGTCATGAAGGATCTGTCTTAATCTCCATTTCAAAAATGTCATTTTTTTAATCTTCTTCTTAGATCACAATTAGTTAAATAAGCATACGGTTTGAGACTTTGGTATGATAAAACCCATAATGGAAAGTTGATTCTCAAGAGGCACTGAATTGGTAAAGTATAGAACGGGCGAGACAACATTACTTGGACCTAATCGTGTGTGGTGCACTGCTCCTGTGCCTAGACACAGGATTGTACGTAATGACTGTCGTGTCTTCAGGGTTTTTCGCTTTTCTAGGGATGTGTGGTGGTTATTTCGCACGACCTTGTATCTAGGTGAAGGAACTGTACACTACATGTAACCAGGTAGCATTCTTTTCCTCCATATATAATATATGAAAATAGAACTAAAAAATTCCCATAAACAAGATTTATCAACCATCACACATAGATGTCACCCCCATTTTTGAATATAGTTTCCAAATTTAGGGGTTTTCTCGCTACAGATATTTGTTTAGGTCTTTGGCACCTTCATATACTAGAGGTGCTCTACTCACTTAATGACTTAAGATTTTTGGTTGAACCTTTCAACATGGTTTCGGAGCCTAAGTTCATTTATACCTTCGTATACTTGAAAAACTTTGAATTTGATTAATTACACCAACCAAATCCCTGTAAGTTCTCTCTCCATGAACATCAGGTTTAAGGATTACCCAAGCAAAAGGATCCACAAACTGTATCCAAATAACCCTTAAAAGATGGAGGGAAGGAAGAACTATATGAAGAAAGCCATTTAGGAATTAAAAAGAAAGGGGCTCTACCCTACATGAGCAATCCCAATGTTCCAATTGTTTCCACAAGCATCTTCCCTCGCACAACTCACAAGTACTCTTAATTCCATGTTTGGTTTAAATGGAGCTTAATTAGTTTTCTTTTTGATACAGGTTTATCCTCTGTGGCTACTTTTTTCATATTATTATTAGGATTAGAGTTCTCCCAGCAAGCAACATATATAGGGGAGCATACCAATGAAAAGCAATAAAACGAGTATCATACACAAGTGGCAATAGGTCATTTCATGTGAGAACAATAGAGATAGACACAGAGGTGGTAGTGTATCCTGCCCCCAACAGCTTAGAGAACATTTTCCCTATTGTTATTTAGCATCAAGTAGATAACACCATTTAGGAGTTACAATGTCTTGTATTCCGTTGCATGGGTTTGTAGGCTGATTCCAAAAGGTCGTTAATAGATTAGGGTTACATGGGTATTTTGATAAATTGTACCGATATAATGTTACTATGATTTTATAGCAAAAAATTTATTTTTTTTTGGTAATTGGGAGCTTTACATATATATTTGATAGAAGGGGGTGGGGATCGAACCAGGGAGGTGATAAGATACCAACCAAGAGACTCGAACTCGAGACCTCTTGGTGAACATGGGCATGAAGCACACCACGGCTCACTAACTAAGCTAAGCAGTTGTTGGTTATAGCAAAAATTTTCTTTGAATAAGAGGAACCTGAACCATACAAATCTTTGCGTTGTGTAATTCTTTCTTTGGAATGTCCTTTCATTTTCTTCATCGTTTTAAATTTCAGTTTCTACCCGGCCATGATAGAGCAAAACGGGTTAAATTGTAACCTTGGAGTGGGTCCTGGGAATTCTCCTTTCCTCAATAGATGATTCCCATAGTATCTGATTTGTTGCTTTATAGCGCTTCATAACAACACCCAAATGAAAGAGTGATGGAGATATTTTTTTGGGTAAAGTACATGTACCGCCCTGTTATGCACCCAACATTTCTCGTACTTCTAAGCGGTTCAATATTCCACGTACCACCCCTCATTATTCTACGTACCACTCTTGTTTTACACCCCAAATGCCAGATAGGTCCACACTAGGTATTAAATGCTATAAAATAACCAAACTACCCTTTCTTCTATCTTCTATAAAATTTGAAAAGACCCAATTGACCTAACCAATTTACTAAAATTAAAAAAAAACCAAAATGCCCTCGTCTTCCCCAAATTATCCTCTTATTTTACATACCCACTACCACCACCACCACGCCCCATTACCACCATCCACCATTAACACCATCACCAACCCAACCTCTTCATTCTTCTCGTTCTTCTCCCCCCCCAAAAAGTAAGTTTCGAAATCCCTCAAATCTCTCCACCCCATTTTCCTTTTTCCTCTTTCTTTTCCAAGTGCAACGCATCTCTGAAAATCTTTCCTTTCCATCCGTTTAGTTTCTTCTAGGTCACTGTACTCAAATTGTTGGATCTTGAGGGTTTATTCTCTGTGATTCTTCTTCTTGGGTTTGTGGGCAGAGTAGGTGGAGATGGAGCTTGTACTGGTGTTGGAATTGGAGGTTAAGACAGCAGATTCACCTCTACAGCTAAGATATCCCATCAATTTTGATTGAAGAAGACTGATGAGAAGTGAGAGATCATAAAATCACCAACATACAGAAACTGTTTTTTCTTCAACCATGAAGCCTGCAACTCTGCGAGCTTTGAAGATGGATAATAACTAAGAAATAGAAAGCAATAAGAGAGGAGAAAGAGGAGAGACTTTTAAGTCTTTTGCAGGTGAAGATGTGAAATGGGATTGGAGATTTGGTTTCTTGGAAGATTGGAATAAATGGATACCATTAATCACGCCCACCAAATTGGATTTGAGGTATTATATGCCGATTAATGCTTAGATTGGTGAAGAATGCTCCAAGTACTTTTGTTTTTTTTTGGGTAATCGTATTCGTACCATGTTTAGATAAGAAATTCTTTCGACCCTCTGGTTTGGCCGCTGCTAAAGGTTTTGAACCCTAAAATGGGTTTAGGGTTTCATGGTTTGGAGAAACGATCTGAGGAAGAAGATGGTTGGTGGTATTAATGGTGGTGGGTGGCAGTGGTGCTGGAGGTGGGTTTCGCAATGGTGATGGTGTTAATTGTGGTTGGTAGTAGTGGTGGTGGTGGTGGTGGTGGTATTGGGTATGTAAAAGAAGATAATGATTTGGGGAAGATAAGGGTATTTTGATAATTTTAAATTTTAACAAATAGGTCAAGGCAATTAGGTCTTTTCAAATTTTAGAAAAATAGAAGAAAAAGTACTTTGGTCATTTTTTAGCATTTAACACTTGATGTGGATTTAAATGGCATTTGGGGTGTAAAACAGGAGTGGTATGTGGAATATTGAGGGGTGGTATGTGAAATATTAAGCCACTTAAGAGGGGTATGAGAAATATTGGGTACATTATAAGGGGGTAAGTGTACTTTACCCTATTTTTTTTTGGGAAAAGATCTTGGAGATGGTGGCATAGGCTAGGCAAGCATTCTCCCTATCTCTCATGACTGTCGCTCTTCTCCGCTTCTATGGATGTGCCATCTCCGCCTTTCCTGGCTATTGGCTGGCTTCCCACATCGCCAGCACAGAGATCACACTATCTATTTTTTTTGGGGGGGGGGGTGGGGGGTGGGGGTTGTGGAAGAGGGAGGGTGAGGAGTGGTTGTCATTGCAGTTATTTCCTGAAAGGTGGAAAGAGTAGTCGCGGTGGATTGGAGATCAACACACAAAGAGCTTTAGGGTTCTGTTTGTTAATCTGAAATAGGGTTTTTGTCTCTCTTCATTTTCTTTAAGCACTAGAAATGAACCCCACATTGAATTACTTTTTGTCATCAAGTTCACTGTGGCAATTTTCTCTTCTTTAACACTTTAGAAAAATTCACTAGTAAAAAATCCACAGTTACAGATTTGGTGCAGAAAAATCCACAACCATAGGTTTGTTGCGTAAAAATCTGCAACTATAGATTTGCTGTGGATTTTTCCATAGCTAAAAATCCGTGGGCTATAGAATGCCCTTTCCTTGTTGTAGGAAATTCATAGTTATAGGCGTAGCGACGACACTTGTAGTTGCGAATAGAAAACTGTAGATAATTCGCAACTATAGGCTATTACTGCGGATTTTTGGACCTCATACTATGAAAAAAGAATTGTAGTTATAAATCCTTTTTGTAGTGACTTTTGTTTGGTATTAGCTGCAATACAAGCATCGTTCTTAAAAAAAGGGAAATACTTTTTACGTGACAATTCATATATGAGCAAGCAGGGTACTCTAAATCCTCTCACATTGATTATTTTGAAACAATATAATAATCTAAAGTGAGATTGTATATATCTACCATTCCACGGTCCTAAAAATCGGTTAACCTTTTGGGATTGGTGTGTGGTTTGTGTGATTACATTTTCATAAAACAAAGAAGGGGTGTGTGGGTTTAGTCCCACATCGGGTGTGTGAGTGTGGTGTGTGTTGTGTATATCCACCATTTCACGGTCCCAAAAGTTGGTTAATCTTTTGGGATTACTGTGTGGTCTGTGTGATTACACTTTCATCAAAAAGTGAGATGTAGCAAGTATAGGGAATTGATAGAAATTTTTCCATTTTTGATTCACTGAAGAGAACCTCCATTTGCTGTAGTAAGGTGGGGAGACATGCACAGCTAACACGAGGGAAGAGAGCGATGCTTGACCAAATTCAAAAGGGTTCCATCTTATGCAGCATTCGATCTTGACCTCTAAACATCTTTAGGTATTTATTTATATAAAGATTTGTTGGAGTAAACCTCCATTTGTTGTAGTAAGAGTGAGACTTGCATAGCTAACGCAAGGGAAGAGAGCGATGCTTGACCAAATCCAAAAGGGTATCCATGTTATGCAGCGTCCGATCTTGACCTGGATCCATCTTTAGGTAATTATTGTTTATCAAAAGATCCATTGGAGGGTCTAACCCAAAATCTTAAGATAATGGGTGGAGAGAGCTCCTTAAGTAAATAAAGGCAACAAAAATCTGGAAAAACGATGTGTGACTATAAAATCTATAACTCCCAACATATCAATAAGATTGAAAGAATACCATCCCAAAATAAGATACGAAAATTACTATTATCTAGCTGCATATTAGAATGCCATTAGAGCATAAGGAATATATTTTCTCTATTTTTTTTCTTCTTTTGTTGAATATATTTTTTCTTTACTTTAAGTTTCTAACCTTGGTGGTAAAAGACATATGAGAAGCGAAATATATGGGATATAATCATAAGAAATTCTATAGTTTAAGCACATTATTAATCAAATTTATTGATTATAAGATTTTATTTTATTTTTTCTTCTATGAAATAGCTCTCTCTCTCTCTCTCTCTCTCTCTCTCTCTCTCTCAGTCAAAAAGTCCAAAGACTCCAAAGCACATGCTTATGTTTCTTTCTTATCCTTATCCCCACCCACTTATAAAAGATGAAACATGCATATATGTACTTCTCTATCTCACTTTTCTGTTTCTTGTGAAAGGTCATCTGTACATGATAATGTGGACTTAGGAAAAGAATGCAAATATTTCGAATTCTCTTTAGGAGGACCACAGTACGAAAATTGAAGGATCATAGGCATTATGTATCTCTTTACACATTTTTGAAGATGATAAGAACAGGATACAGTGTTTTATATAAGGAATAGGACATTGGGCACTAAGGTTTAAAAATTCAGAATTGGGTGCGGGTCGATCTTCATTGATTCCAATTTGATTCCGATTCTATTTGTTTCAAATTCAACTGGAATCAGATGGCACAGGGTTAATTGGAATCGACTGATTCTGATTCGAGTTTTTAGTCGATGTTGCCTACCATTGCATGAGTCAGGACTCCTAGCATAGGTGCTGAACAGTTCGGTTTCAATTTAAATGGTTCGATTCAGAATACAGTATATATGTAGAAATCAAATCAAACCATTTATTAAACAGTTCCAGTTAGTGAAATCTAAATCATTTATTCAATTGTTTCGGTCTTGATTTTGTTAACAGTTTGAAGTGACAAGCCCATAAATGGTCGTTAAATGATTTGTTAACGTTTTCCCGTTTTAAACCTTTTCCTGGTTAGTAAAATGTTCATATCCGACAATTAAACGTTTAAAACCAAATCAAACAATTTATTAAACGGTTTGATGGTTTTGATTTAAATTTTGGTAAATGTTTTCAATGTGCATTTAACAACCTTATTCCTACCATCCTCCCTAATTTTTAGAGTTAGGCCTAAAGAGAGTTTAACGAGATGTTGATGGTCCTTAAACCCTTATTCCTACCATCCCCACTTTTTTTTATAGTTAGGCCCAAGAAGAGTTAACTAGATGTTGATGGTGTCTTACCAATTGAATTAGAATTATCCCTTGGGTTTTGGTTATATCAACTTCTTGGGTAACGCGTTGTATCATGTGAAGATTAGCTTTCATGGCCAAGGAATAGTTGATATGAGACTAAATTCTCTAATACCCATGAGTGTCGCAATCCAGAACGGCCCCATATGCCACGATATTATCTGCTTTGGTCAAGGTTCGTCACATAGTTTCATATCATGTGAAATTGTGAATATCGGTCACCATTTATATAGACATTTCATGATAAAAAAAACACAACTAATACGAGACTAAATCCGGTGACACAAAATTTGGGTCATTGAACACCTCATTAGTTGTAGTGTGTAGATTCTTTGTTACTTTACCCTACCAAAAAAAAAACAAATTCAATAAATCCTGCTATTAAAGCGACAAATTTGATAGATAAAGATTAGATAAGGCCTTGTTCCAATTGAATGGTTATGATTGTACTTTACATGTCTTTTGACCTTTATTATTACTATATTTGGTGGGAACAATGTCCTAAGCAACCTATAAATGTCGGCGTTAAACCTATCCATTATTTACGGGATCATGCTTTTTTAATAGCACTAATAAGTGGTCAATAATGTAATGACAAAATTTCAGGCAAGGAACCCATTCTCATTTATTTATAAAGAAAGACATCATCATTTCAATTTCTTGACCAAATCCCACCATCGTATAGCTTTTTCAGTGACCCTTCCCCGTAGTCATCCAAATGTCAAAAACTTTAGTTCTAATCTTAACATTCCCATTGGGCGAAAAGACAATAATGATATGACCGACCAACTAAAAAGAAATTGGTGTGTAGAGATTCCTTGCTGCGTGTGACACATAAGCGAAACTGCTCCAAACAAAAATCAGCCTAAGGTGTGTGGAAGATTCCAAAGGTGATGCTGTCGCCCAACTAATTAAAAAGGTTAACAAAAGTGATTTAGAGGAAAGTGGAAGATGGGTCAGCTTATCGTACGGCTCCACAATCCACAAAAATATGGAGTCATGGACATGTGGGCGAGTTAATTAGGGGATCGGCCTCAATCAAAGCTTCTTTAGCCGATTCTTCCCCCAATTTATGCCGGTGCCGGTGCCGGTGCCGGTGGTGCCGGCCAGACCCCATCCTTGCCTTCCATCTCTCCATGTGATAGGTGGTGGTCTCAAGAGTCAGGGCATGCTATGGGCTACCATGAACTGTATTAGCAGTGTTTAAGGAATTGGGATTGGATCGGTTGTCATCTGTCAATCTCAATTCCGGTCGATCCAAAACGATAATTTTGGTGTTTTATGGGCAATCTATGGTATTCAATTTATGTGGGTTCGGATGTCGATTCCCTCAGCCCAACTCTAGTCCAGCCCTGATTAACCATAATTGGGCTATGCTAGGCCTGATTGGTCCTCGTAGTTTCTAATTTTGTCATTTCAAAGCTAAGAATTAAAAGGGTTGGGCTAATTACATATTTCTTTTTATTGTATTATTATTATTATGTATAACTGTATATAATATATTTGAAAATTTTTATTCAGTGTGGGAGCATGACCTACGCCAACGCTCCCAGGACCCATGTGTCTATCTCTCTCCTTCCCCAAGAAATGACATATCTATATTCTATTCGGGAGAGTAGAGAGAGAGACACAAAGGACACAAAATAGTTTTCCTATATACATTTTTATAGGGATTGAGTTTTCAGTCAAGGAGCATAACTTACATTAGCACTCATTGGGTTTATCTCTCTTCTCCCAAATAAGGGGCAAATATGTCATTACAAAGGAGGAGGAGAGAGAGACATAAGGAAGTGCTAGCAAACACTACTCTCATACAAAGAACATTATCTCATATTTAAATATACAAGGCCAGGCTTGACGTACTCACCTTGATTCCTCAACTCATGCCTGGTCCAACCTGACCCTTTCATACCTCTGGGTTTGGAAAAAATCTGTCTCCTAGCCTAGTCCACAAGCTGAAAAATCCAACTCAAACCTTATCGGGCTCAAGGCTGGGCTGAGTTGAACAGGTTTGAGCTCACTAGATCAAACTTACACTCCTAGTCTAGTTTTTTTAGGATTGGTAAGCGTACCCCTAGCTAGTTAATTACAAAACTATTAGTTGTCGACTTATGATTATTATATGTAAAGAGTAAAGATATGATTAGATGGACAAATCTAGTCTCTAGAAGCCCGCAAGTGGGAAACAACAGCAACATGACTTTAATTGATATATTAGCTGTAGCAAATGAACCCTAAACATGAACTATATATATATCACTCTACTTATACTGTGACTGAGAGAATCAACTTACTTAATTATATCTATATATATATATAGTTGTAAGGGTTAGCCTCCAACAGTACAACACTAACTAACTAATTAACAATTAATTAGTACTTGTGTGTGTTATTGTCGGGTTCTCTCAGCCATTATAGTGTGACCTGGCATTTTTTTTTTATTTTTTTTTTTATTTTTGGGGTAATGCCCTTGATCTCATTCGTACTATAAATGGATTCTTTTGCTCTGATTTTCTTTGTCTTCTTTGATGAAGATAAATCCGTTTCATGTGGGGATCTGATCTTTCCGTCACATCTTTTGTTTCTCTTTTCCCGCAAACTTAAAAGTCAGGTTACTCATCTCTATTGCCATTGCAATTTCCATTGGTCCCAAGACAGTAGCTGTAGCTCCCAAATGCCGTCAACTTGAGATTAAGAAAAAGTGTAACTTCTTAACCAATGAATGGGTCATGGAGTTGCCCAATCTAAAGTAGATCTATGATTTGTTGGTAAGCCGACCCTTTATACTGTGGGTTGAAAGAAAAAATTTCCAGCTTCAGGCGTATCGTGTATAATACGTGAGAAGTTAGATCTGAGTTGGTTGCTCAAACTCAAAGTGTGTATACATGGGAAGTTAGAGAACTAGTTTGTTTCTTTTTCATTTGATAAATTTCCTTATTTCCTTGGAAAATGTTCTAAATTTTTTTTTGGGAAAAAGGTTCTTTGAGCTGACCGTGGAGGGTGTACTATCATCCTCTCTATATCTCTCTCCTGTTTACATGAACTGACTTCTCTACCCTATATGTATGAAATCATTTTGTTTTTCCTCGTTAGTGTGCTCCTCTATGCTGCCTGCTTAGAGAATCCTCTTTCATTTTTATTTACCCTGACTCACCCCACATTTTAAAAGGATTTATAATGCCCAAAAAAAAAAAAAAAAAGAGTTTGTATTAGAGCCACAAGTAGCAAAGTAAAAAAAAAAATTGGTCAAATAGCTTATTGAATTGCAATTTTTCATTATTTTAAAAAATTATAATAATTCTAACAACGTCCTCATCTAGAAGTAAATCAACAAACCCTCTGTTTTTTGCTATATGGAGGGGTACGTGATTTGGAAATTCTAATAATTTGATATTAAGGCATGAGGTGGATTTGCCATATGTCAAAATCCAACTCGAGATTCATTTTATCCCATATGTAGGCATCCCCACCCATGTATGTCCATGAACCGCATTGTAGTTTATCGATAATCATTCATTACCTTGTTTTGGTAATTTCCAAATTTAGAATGAGCTTAAACTTGACAAGTGAGAAGACCTTCATCCACTCATACACAAAAAATACAACTCCATCTGAATTTTTGTGTGACAGTTATTAAAGGACATATCATTTTTTTTTGATTGATTATTATTATTGTATATTATTATTATTATTTCAAAATCACATGACGGGCAAAAGTTAAAAGACAATATAGAAGATGACTGCTTGCTCAGTTGGTTGGTGCGTTGCAAATAGAGACGTAGAATACTCACGTTTTCAAGAAGTATAATCCAAAAAATCCTCTAAATTAAACAGTCTAGATTTGACACATTTGTTTTCATTTGTTATAATTAGAAGATGAGAGAGGATTTCTTCTGATGCTCGTGTGACGCTTCGAGAGAAAAAAGGTTGTAGAATAGAAAACTTCGTCAAATAGGATAGCATGGAGTGCTATAGTGTCTTGGATGGGGGCATCCTGTTGAATTTGGATCCTCTACTACCGAGCTGCCCGATAGGACAGTGCTATCCAGACACGGTGCTGCATGTAATGTCCGCCTTACCCTTGCTTAAATGCCTTGTCCGAGTGAGATAAGGCGGTTTTTACATGCAGCACCATGTCCGGGTAACACGATCCTACTGGACAGCTCAACAGTAGAGGATCTGGATCTCATGCTGTTTGGGTCCCGAAACGGTGTTGGTGATGTTTTCACCTTAGAAACTGTATGTATACATCATTAGAGAATAAAGCATAGAAGAAAGGGTGAGAAAGGATGTGAAAGATGGAGTGTGAAACGTTGAACTTCATAGTTATCTTTTGTTGGGACTTACTTTGTTCAACTTTTCTATGGATTCCGGGAAGACTTTTTATGCTTATCCACCGAAAAGATGGAAAGGAGGAAGCTCTCTAGATAGATTTCGTGCCTGAGGGGCTTGGCTTATTCTCACTTCCAAGGCCAGTTGCGGCGGAACTCGACTTTTCCACAAAAATCGAAAGCGACGGAAACAGATTCCATGCCAGCCACCCTTGTATGACGGTTTCAACCCAATAGCAAAGGTGTAATCTTTCCGTATAAAATTCATCATTGATTGATTAATTAGGGCAAGAGATCGCTGTCTAGTTTTGTTGAAACTTCAACGCAACTGTATCTATCGATTTGTATGGGTTCGGTGATATCGTTTATGTCTTATTGGTATCCGATAATAAAAAAGGTGGCGGTTTTTATTACTTTGTGTAATTTTTTCGTGATTCATGACGTCTGATACCAAATGTTATATGCTTGAATGAAATGTCAAAAACTTGATATAATGTCATGGTTTTAAGTATCGATATTGTATCGGTTCTGCTAGTCACCGGTATTGATATTGTGCCGATATTGTATCGGTAGCATGGTAAGAAAAAAAAAGTAAAATGATCCAAAAACTCAGAAAATTCAAGGGTGATTTTGTTTGTTATAGTTGATCTAGGCCGATACCAAATCGATATCGTATTGCTTCTGCGTGTTGTCGATACTCGTTTCTATACCATGCACTAATACCATGTGAAACACATTAAATCAATCTTTTTACGTCAAAATCTCAATAAAACACGTTAAATCAATTCTTTTAACATAGGGTGCCCCTCTCACGCCTATGCACTAATTTGAATCCCATTACATATTGTAATTACGTAATAATTCTTTTTTTATGTTTTGGGAAAGTAATTACGTAATAACAAGAACTGATTATCTGAGATGAAATATGCTTCGATATCGTCCGCGTATTATAGTGGCGGCTTCACACTACAAATGCGTATTGCGTCGAAGCAAAGCCTCGAAGAGGAAGGACGTGAGAAGGATGGAGTGAAACACTGAAACATACGGATTGAATCAAAGTGAAATCCGTGGCATTGGCAATGGCAATGGCAATGGCAATTCCGCAGTTCTGAGCAAAAGGGTGAGGTTGGTTTTGCGCTTGTAGCAGATGCTCTAACGATGACGTGGACGAAGCATAGAAAGAGATGAGAACAAAGACTGGCAGTCTGAAAATCCTCTCTCCGTCTCTCTCTCTATCTTTTAATCCTGAGAGAGAGAGTGTGTGACCTGTAGACTCTCTTGGGCCTTGGATTAGGATCGGGAAAAGGACCGAGGAACTGACGGAGGGAGTGTGTCGTCGTCATCAGGTGTGGCAATTGGAAAAAGCATATATGTCCACACTCTCCTTGCCCATGATGACCCACGTGACACCATACAAAAAGAAAAGAGGTACGGTTGTTTTATTTCGTGCTTATCTCTTCTTACTCACAATCTTGCAACGCGTCAACACGTGTCAGAATAGAAGAGACTACATTTGTAGCATAGAATCGGCTCAGCTCCGTTTAGTTTTGGCTTGGCTTGGCTTGGCTTGGCTTTGATGTGACGGATCAAAGAAAGAGAGAAGTACGAGGACCGCGTCGGTGTGGCCAAGGGATATAAAAGGTCACTTCCCGTACAGGACCGGCCAGCCAATTCATTGATGCTGGACAACTTGACTCTGTACGGTCCAGTTGGTCTGTCCGTCCGTTCTTTTAAGAAGACAGCTGGCGCCTTGCATTATCATTATAGCTCGCTCTCTAAACGGAAGCAATCTTCTGCGGTGCGGCGGATATATGGAAGCTGCCGGTGAGTGAACGATTCTAGTTTTCAACAATCCGAGAATTTGGTAGCAACACGTGTGCATTATTCCTCGTTCACTCACTCTCTCGCGGGCGGGTTGAATAGTTGAATGACGGGAAACCGCGGGACGCGTCCATATATTGAAGGGACCCTCAGCCCTACGCGGTTGTGCACATCACGAGACGTGTCTCTCACTCTCACTCTCTCTGACTCTCTAGCGCTAAATGATACTATGCAGGCTGGCAGCACTAGGGACTGTGGACCGTTGCCGTTGTCATCAACCACTGTATAGTATTTGGACCCATACAACTAACCTGGATTGCTCCTCCGGTGGTAATCACAACACGGGAGTGAATTCATACGCAGGGTGAGAATGGATTGGTTAAAGTTATGGTATTTGGGAAGCCGCCTTCCAGTTGGGTCTTCTTTTTTTGTTTTTTGGTAATTTTTAGTTGGTTTTTTTTTTTTTTTTTTTATGTAAAAAACTATTCATTAGATCGAAACAAGAAATAAGCTACAATGTCCATGAGGTCTCTAGAAAAAGGGGGTTCCCAAAAGCAACTCAGCGGGTTAGAGAGGGCCCATTTAGCAATATTATGAGCCAAGCCATTCGCATCCCTACTGATATGAACAAAATCATAGAAAGAGAAAGAAATTTTTAGGATACAAATATCCTGAATAATACAAGAGAAGTTAGGGGAAGAAGGAAGGGAGGAGGGGGACAAGCATTTGATGAGGGAAAGATAATCCGACGAAACCAGAATGGAAAGCACTCCCAACTTCCTAGCTGCTGAGAGTGCCAATCGGATTGCCAATGTCTCACCAATCACCGTCGGTGCTAAGGCAAAATGCTCAGAGGCAATCAAGCACCACTCACCACCCGGATCAAAAACGACGCAGCCAATGCCAAGGGCCTTGGGGCTAGAGCTAGTAGCCGCATCAACGAAGAAGGAGTAGGTTCCCGCAGGAGGGGAGGGGGGAATCACCACTGAACTCCCAAAAACTGCTGATTGTGAAGCATGCAAGGAGACAGACAAAACATCCTCTACTTCCCTATTAACCGAGGCAATCAACGGTTGATTTATTTAGTTGGGTCTTCACTCTATACTTGAATGACAACTTGATTTATTTATTTTTTTAATAGAATTAGGATTTCAAAGTGTAGGTATATTTGGTTTGTTTTGCTATCACGATTGCCATCATAACCATAGATTAGGTTTGTCATAGGTACCCCACCACACGCCTAGTTAGGGAAAAAATTATAACCTTGCTTCACATGTATGGAATTGAGTTATGTTAATTTTACCAGAAAAATTGAACTATATTAATGGGTGAAGTTTTCTTCATCCAGGGTGAAGGAGGAATTCCTTCCCCATAGAATGAAGTATTGTTTGATGCTTAAAGAAGGGTAGTTTTGATCCCAAGAATTTTATCACATGGTCACATCAGCTGTGGTGAAGGTATTCTGTCTCCCTACTATTGAAGAAACAATTTTGTCTCATTTGATTATGCAACACACCTTCGCATGAGACATTAACTTCACAATTTTCCTAATTAAAAAAAAAAAAAAAAAAATTCAACAATATTGTGATATAGATATCAACAAAGTAAGAATAAATCAATTAGAAATTAACCAATAACAATAGCATCACTAACCAAATATACATATATATTTTTTAAGTCAAAGAAGGAATTTTTGGGCAATGGAGCAGCTTTACACACGCACAAAAAAAAAATGTAAATCACCAGCCAAGAGTCAAAGCTCGAGTCTATTCTATGGTTACTTTGTCATTGGACCACTAATGTGTTCTTTTTTATTTTCCTTTGTGTCATAGCTTTCCCTTTTCCTTTGATAACAAAATAGGATTTAAGGATTTTTATTAAAAAAAAAAAAGGATCCAAGCACTTTAAAAAAAAAAAAAGATTCGGTGATGGATATATAAGAATATACTAAGGAGAATATTCTTGAACTTTGTTACTATCACATTCTTACTAACCATATATATTGTGGGATGCAAAAGATTTTGAGATTTTTAAAGAAAAGAAAAACAAAAGCTTTTGAAAATAGCATCGAGGATTGATCAGCGCCGATTTCAATTCAAAATGGTGCAAAATTAGTGGGAATTGATTAGAATTGACGGGATCAGTAACAGTTATTTTCGATTCAAATCAGTCGATTCAACCAATCTAATATTGATTTTTAAAATCATAGCTGTAAATGATGATGTTTGGCACAGATTTGGATGGATTTAAAATTATAAGGAGAAATACTCAATTCATTCCTCTTATGCAAGCATGATAATTCTTTTTTGTGTTGGGTGGACAATAAAAATGCAATTGAATGCATCTATTTATGTTAGTAAACTGCTAAAATTGTAGGGAATTAGAAGTACTATGGTGGTTGAATTAGTAACATATCAATAACATAATAGAGTCTTTGTTTAATTTCCTCACCAAATCATTAACACATCTTAGTGATATAATTTAAATCTACATGGCAAAACCTATTACTACAATATGAAAGCAAACCTCCCCCCCCCCCAACCAACCAACCAACCAACCAACTTTTTCCTACAAATTTACTGTGGGAGAGAGTTGGGCATGCTGCCCACTTTCTGTAAGCTAGTGACATGCACCAATCATAGCCTTACAAGGTTGGACACAGGAGGGCAGAATATCTTTTCCAAAGGGGGAAGAGAGAGGGTAACACATACTGTCCAATGCTGAGGTCCATTAGTGACCATCCCGACTTCACTCACCTTGTTCGACATTGAGAGTGGCTTTGTTGGCATCAGCTGTGCGTTGTCCAATGCATTGTCGACACCAACTCTCTGATTTTGGTTGTAGGGCTTGTCAGAACACCCATCGGTGCAATTCTTTTCTGTTCGACTCCTAGGAGACGTTCTCTTATGGCAGAGGCTATTGGTTTAGAGTTGATCATCTTCTTCTGATGTCGTCCAACACTCTTTGAGTGTCAGTAACAGTTATTATTTTTGGAAGGGTCACCTCTTAAGAAATAGGTGCTTCCAAGAGGTGTTTTTTTTCCTATGTAAATAGAAGACGTTCCTAATACTTAATGTACAATTCTAAGAGCCATCTCTCCTCATTTCTTTCTCTCTTACTGTGTGTTTGCTATTCCAAACAACGCACCTGTTTTCCTCTATTTTTCTTATTGATTGTATTTCAAAAGCATTACTTAAGAGTTTGAGCCCAACCCTATAGCACTCAAAGGGGGCATAGTAGGAGTGGCACTTCTACTCGCGGAGGCCATAGCTGTTTTATCTTAGAGACCAATTCATATTAGATCTAGTTGCACCAGTGGGGGGTGACCATGGTCTTTAGGACAACATCTTTTGGTGACTCAAACCATGTTTGTTATTTAATAACTTTAAGTTGTAGCAATACAAGGAAAAATACAATTTATGGAAAGGTATATGATTGAATTTGAGTCTACATGATCCAAGGACAATGTAGATCATTCTTTAAATATTCAATAATTATAATTGTTACATCACCATTCCACATAATACAATCAAAAAGTGTGAGAAGGAGATTTATATTATTCTATATTTTAGTAATAAAATTTGTACAAGATTGAACCGTGATTGTATCATCATCTCCTTCAGTAGATAATAGATGCATCCATAAAAAAGTCACAAGTTGGTGACGCACCTCCAAAACAATATTAATATGTCAAGGATGTAACGAACTATATGAGAAGTATCAATAACAAACTTAGCATCACCATGACTTTGGAAAGTGACAAATGATATTCATGAACATTTTGATTTCGTTAATTTAATGATATACAATTGTTTTTAATGATGGTACAAGTTTAGATTAGAGTTCCATTATGTATGGATTAAAAATTTTTCTATTATATTTATCTAGTGATAATTGTTTTTGTTCCAAATTCGATGGATATGTTATTTAAATCACCATTAATCATTTACTTATAATAAATGACTAGAATTCGTATAGAAATAAACTGAACCCTAAAACAATTGTACCTAGAAACTGATTCAAAGCGGCATGAATTGGAATCAATCTCAATTTAAACCTTGTTTTCAATCGCAATTCAAGCAAGTGATTCCGAATCAATTTAGATTGATTCGTATCACCGATTCATTTGATCCAGATTCGATTTTAACCCGGTTTTCAATCGCAAACAAAGCAAGTGAATCCAATTCATTCGAGATCAAGACCGAGATCGATCTGAATCCGCCGATTCCAGCAATAAGATTCCGATTTTTTAAACCTAGTTTCGATCGCAATCCAAGCAGCTGAAAAGGTATGAACGTGATGAAAAAGCTTCAGTCAAGTTGTGATAAAAAGTATGGGACCTAAAAGTATATTCCAGTACAAATTTATTAGCCAAATGTTAACCCTATCGATCTATCTATCGAATAAGCTTGAAGAGTGTATAGAAAGTAGATTACGCTCCAAGCAGCGCGTGGGGCTGGCACTGAGCACTCTACCTTCTTCTTGACTCTTGAGAGAGTGGACTTGAGGGGCATGGAGGTAATTTACGTGGTTTGGACTTCCTTGTTAGAATATTTGGCAAGAAGGTAGACGGAGGGTGGAGGGAGCAGAAATTGTGGTCTTCAGAGATTGGTCATTCGAGGAACGATCATTATTATTAATTAGAAAAAAAGGAAAAAGAAAGAGAGAGAGAGCGAGGAGGGCATGAAATAAAGCGGAGTGACGTAGATATATTCCGTAATTCCTCTTTAGCTTTTTACTAATTTACTTAAAAAACAGTGAAATAATTTTGTTGTTGAAGGATAGCGATTCTTCTCGTTGTTCATCTTGTGTTTGTGATTTTATCCGTACCTCAATCATCTCTCTCTTCCAATCTGGGGTTTTCAAGGGCGGCCATTTCTAAACCCTTCATTTTCGATTATATTCACCATTTTACCAGATAGAATAAGAGAGAAATTGCGAAACAAAGAAGTGGGGACAAAACCCTAGCGAAGAATAGAGAGAGAAAGGGGGTTGTGAAACGAAACGTTCATGTAGATCACCTTTTTCGTTTACCTGTTTGTATCAATGTTTGTGGTTTCTACAGTTTGTGAGATCTGATGAGCTTAGTTGCAATTATACTTCGACTCGTTATGGTTTTCTTCGGTTCAGTTCAGATTTGTAGCTGTAGTAGACGGTGGAAGATCGACAAACAGAACTAAGAACTTGTCCGGCGGCGACAAATTCCGACATAACAGGCATAAGTCGACTTTGTATGCGAGGCTGGACAGGTTATATGGAGGAGAGAAGATCTAGAAGTCCGTAAAGGTATGGAATTCATTTTCGATTTGATTAAAGATCATTCTGGTTTAATGAGTTGCGAGCAGTTATGGTTCGAAGTAGGTTGCCGAAAGATTAGTAGTTTTTATCTTCTTTTTTTCGTCTAATAATATATTGTCCTGCCGCAAAGAGTACACTTGGTTGAGTCATGATGTTCTAGTATTATTATTATTTTTTTTTTATCTTTGTATGTGATACGTGATGTGAAGGAGTGAGGAGCTAGTTTCATCTGAAAGAACAAATTAGAATCACATAAACTAAAATTGTTGGGGAATTTTTCTGTTATATATTAGAGGAGTCAGTTTTTCCCCCTTTTCTGATGGTTTTCATTTCTCCTTGTGAAATCTATGCTGCAGTGATTTGGAGTATCGAAGTTTGAATTTCATCGGTGTCTAAGTCGTTCTTCCAATTTTTTGGTGGGATTCACGGTTGACGAATGGAAGACGTGGGTACGCAAGTCGCTTCCCCTATTTTCTTTCACCAGGCTCTTACAGGTCGATTCTGTGAAGCGCCTCCTCTGGCGAAGAAGCGTGATCTGTCATGGCAAAGCACTACTTTTAACCACCAAGCGCAGCAGCGGTTCAACTCACCTTCCCAACAGGTGAAGGGTGATTGGAGCCCCAAGGTTTGGGACTGGGACAGTGCAAATTTCATTGCCAAGCCCTCGGAGGGCGATGCTCTTCGTTTGGGGAAATCTGTAGTTGCACTTGGAAAGAAGAAAAATGGGGATGAGCAAGTTTTGAAGAAGAGTACTGGTAATGAAGATGGTGAGAACCTAACGTTGAACCTTGGTGGTAGTCTATATTCAGTTGATGAGACTGCATCGAGACCCAATAAACGAGTCCGATCTGGTTCTCCTGGTGGCGGGAGCTACCCAATGTGTCAAGTGGATGATTGTAGAGGAGATCTGTCAAATGCAAAGGATTATCACCGTCGACATAAGGTATGTGAGCTTCACAGCAAGACCACCAAAGCACTTGTGGGGAAGCAGATGCAGAGGTTCTGCCAGCAGTGTAGCAGGTAAGTTCTTCCTTCTGTATCATGTGGAATTTTAGTTTTATTCTTTTCATTTCTGTCAGCAGTGGGCCTTTCGTCGAATACTTTTCTCCGATCTTTCTAACCTATATTGAGTTGCTTGTTCCGGTGGTTTTGTTTGAACAAACTAGTAAAATTGAGTGGTTTGGGAAAGTAAGATACCATTTTGAAGTTGGTTTTGCCTTCCTCAGATTTCACCCTCTTTCTGAATTTGATGAGGGTAAGAGAAGCTGTCGGCGTCGGCTTGCTGGGCACAACCGGAGGAGGAGGAAAACACAACCAGAGGATGTTTCCCCACGGTTGATGATACCTGGAAGCAGGGAGAACACTGGTAGTGGGAACCTTGATGTTGTCAATTTGTTAACTATTTTAACTTGTTTGCAAGGTGAGGAAATCTTGTTTTTGCATCTTGAGAATTGCCTCCACAGTTTCAATCTTTTAGATTTTATAGACATATATGACTGCAAATGCAGGAAATAATAACGATAAAAGTGCAAATAGTCCTCCAATACCCGACAAGGACAGGCTCATCCAGATTATCAGCAAGATTAATAATTCGCTACCTCTTGCTTCAAATTCTGCTTCTCAGTCACCATCAGGAAGTTTTGACCTAAATGTTTCACAACAAGCTCCGTCAGACCACTCTAATAAAATTAATGGCAGCACACCTGCTCCATCAACCACAGATTTGCTTACTGTTCTTTCAGCTGCGTTAGCGTCTTCTCCTGATAGTCTTGGGATTAGGTCTAAAAGAAGCAGCCATGGCGGTGACGCTGACAAAGCCCAATTAAACTCCTTTGACCAGGATGCTAGTATCACCTCACGGAAGGAATTAACTGCAAAGTATCCATTGGTTGGAGGAGACAGGAGTAACAGTGACTTCCGGTCTCCAATTGAAATTTCAGATTGCCAGATTCAAGAATCTCGACCAAGTTTGACGTTCCAGCTTTTTTGCTCCTCTACTGAGGGTGATAGCCCACCGAATTTGGATTCTTCGAGGAAATATTTCTCCTCTGACAGCAGTAATCCCATGGAAGAGAGGTCACCATCATCATCACCTGTTGTGCAAAAACTATTTCCGCTGCATACTCGAACAGAAATTATGAAACATGAGAGGATGTCAATCAGTGGAGAAGACAATGGTTCAATTGAGGCCAGCACTACTCGTGGTTGGAGCTCTGCGCTGGAACTCTTTACAGGACCGCATGGAAGAGTTGAAAATGGTTCAGTTCAAAACCTCCCATACCAAGCAGGCTACAGTTCTTCTTCTGGGTCTGATCAGTCTCCTTCTAGTTCAAATTCTGATTCTCAGGTAATAATCAACTCCAGTTGGTTAAAGGTTCCACACACATATTTCAGTCTCTTGGTTCAGTTTTTGTTGGAAGGAAGCATGACTTCATTTTGCTCCTCTACAGGATCGTACTGGTCGGATCATTTTTAAATTATTTGGTAAAGATCCTAGTGATTTTCCTGGGTCACTACGTACACAGGCAAGTAATGGCTATTTTGGATTTTTTTTGTTCCATAAAGTTGCATGTAAAATTAAGAGTTCAATGATGCTAATTGCTATTGTTATTTTCAGATATTTAATTGGCTTTCTCACAGTCCATCCGAAATGGAGAGCTACATTAGGCCTGGTTGTGTGCTTCTTTCGGTTTATTTATCAATGCCTTATATTGCCTGGGATCAAGTGAGTGAATTGTGCTTTACGTAAATGAATGCTTGTATTGTAATGTTTTGTCCTGACCAGTGGCATGGGTTATTTGCAATTTGCAGCTACAGGAAGACCTTCTACAGCGTGTCAATTCACTAATACAGGATCAAGATTCTGATTTCTGGAGGAGTGGAAGGTTTCTGGTTCAGTTGGACAGGCAGTTAGTATCACATAAAGATGGTGAGTGCAGGTTGATTATGTATTTCTAAAAATATGAGGTAATCAAGGAGATAGTGTTTCCTCTTTTTTCCTGTTTCCTTATGGAATTGGTAATTCTATATCCAATATCTAAACAGGAAAGAGCAATGGTTTTACTTGAATGGGCCACTGTCACAGTTGGTAATTAGGATAATTTTTTAGTGATGTAGTTAAATGCTTTCTAATGGTTCCTCTTGCAATTAACCTTCAGGAAAGGTCCATCTATGCAAATCCTGGAGAATGTGGAGTGCTCCCGAGCTAATCTCTGTGACTCCATTGGCTGTCGTGGGTGGGAAAGAGACATCTCTTGTGTTGAAAGGTCGAAATCTAACTGTTCCGGGCACCAAGTAAGTGATTTTACTTTTGCTGGGAATAGATGTGAGAAATGCCACCTCTTTATTGCTGAAGTAATTTTCTCTATGCAGAATCCATTGCACCTTTATGGGAGGATACATGTCGAAGGAAGTTTCTGGATCGTCCTATGAAGGCACAATGTATGACGACTCAAGCATGGAAAGTTTTAAATTTTTTGGAGGATCTCCTGGTGTCCTGGGTCGCATTTTCATAGAGGTAGTACTGAGATTCAGTTGGATGGCTTGATAGAAATGAATACAGCAAATTATAAATTATCTTTCAAATTAATTCGTTGTTCTTTTTATTTGGGAAACCAATGTGGTTGATATGTGTTTACTTATTTGCCCAGGTTGAGAATGGTTTCAAAGGAAACTGTTTTCCTGTTATAATTGCTGATGAAACCATCTGTCAAGAACTAAAAGTCCTTGAATCTGAATTGGAGGCAGATACTAGAATGGCTTGTGTTTCAGAAGATCATCTTCAGGATTTTGGGCAGCGGAGATCTAGGGAGGACATTCTGCACTTCCTTAATGAACTTGGATGGGTTTTTCAGGGGATGAGCACTCCTTTGAGGTCTGAATGTCTCGGTTCCTCACATGTGCGGTTCAAATATCTCCTCACCTTCTCAGTTGATAGGGACTGGTGTGCTGTGATTAAGACTCTCCTGGACATCATTGTGGAGAAAAACTCAGGGAAGGATGAACTGTCAAGGGAGTGCATGGAGGCACTCTCAGAGATTCACCTCTTAAACAGGGCAGTGAAGAGGAAGTGTCGGAACATGGTTGAATTGCTTGTCCACTATTCTTTCATGAGCAGTAATGGCACCAAAAAATACATCTTCCCCCCAAATTTGGCTGGACTAAGTGGTGTCACGCCTTTGCATTTGGCTGCTTCAATGGAAGATTCAGAGGAGTTGGTTGATGCTTTGACAAACGACCCCCAAAAGGTAACCTTATTTTGCTGCAGTTATCGCCCTACTTCATTTGCTCTTAAATTTAAAATTTCCCAGAAATCATAGTTCTGTTGCAGTTTAGTATTGTCTTTCACGCCAAGGTTATGATCATTCTCCCAAAGGTTACGAATTTTCTTTTTTCTTATGTTTGGAATGGGTTTATGATGTAGATTGGATTGAGCTGCTGGGCCTCACTGTTGGATGCAAGTGGACAGTCTCCATATGCATATGCATCGATGAGGTACAACCACTCGTACAACAGGCTGGTTGCTCGTAAGCTTGTTGACAGAAAACATGGTCAGGTCACTATAGTGGTTGGGGATGAGATGTCCTTAGATCAGTCATGGATAATAGCCGAGCAGTCTGAGAGACGAGGGATCCAGTCATTGCAAAGGCGGCAGTCTTGTACTAGATGTTCAGTTTTGGAGACCAGATACAAGAAGCGAATGGCAGGTGCGCAAGGGTTGCTTCAGCGGCCCTATATCCATTCAATGCTGGCAATTGCCACTGTCTGTGTTTGTGTGTGTGTCTTCTTCAGATGCCTCCCTGTTATTGGGTCTGTTGCTCCTTTCAAGTGGGAGAATTTGCAATATGGTTCAAGTTAGATTGCTGACCAGGAGGAGGAGATAATAAAGCTTGGCAAATCTATTAACGGGAAAAGAGACCAGGGGGGCCCAGGAGAGGAGATGGGGAGTGGGGTGTTTGTTATGTTTCAGATTCTGCGTGCTTCTCACCCATCTTGAATGTGTTCTTTTGGGTCTAAGTTACTTTTGGCCTATTTGTGTAGATAGGTGGATAGATTCCTGTTTTGAGGGTGGTGGTGGTGGTGTGGGTGGGGATCAGCATCTCTCATTGCCCCTAAAGGTTGATAAGGAACCCCTAAAAGAGTATGCAATTTGGGATTTGAGAGAGAAGACAGATTGGGAAGGGAGGGCAGAAGCAGAAAAATGCCAGGAAGGAACCTCTCTTTTTTTTTTTTTTTTTTTCTTCTTTAAATATTTTTCTTTTTAACTAGACAAAAGAGATGTCATTTTCCAAGATGAAAGACAAGAAAGGCGCAGAGCAGAGGTTTAGATTGTTAAGTAAGATATCTTTTATTTTTTTGTGTAATTTAAATTTTAGGAAAATTCATGGCCACCATGACTTTATGGGAAGATGAGCATGGGTTTTGTCTTTGTAAATTTAGAATAGTGAAGGATGAATATTTACATATGATATAAATTAACACAGATAACTGAATATTTATTTATTGAATGAAATTCTAGCTCTATTTTTAGTTAAGGGCTTTCCTTATTGACAGTTGACAACACCGTGTTAAAAAAATTTGTAATTTTATCTTATTTTTAAGTATAACATTCTTTTTTAATGAGGGATAATATTGTTATTTCAAGTAGAAAGTGCATTAAAATGGATTTCAATTTTTTGATTTTTTTTTACCTTTACATTAAACAAGTGGTGTAATTAAAATGAAGTGTCAAGCTCTTTTATAGAGGTGTCTCATTCAATACTCTATAATGCAATGAGAATCTCATTCAAGCTATAAGTGAGGTTAGTGTATTTTGAGAATTGAGGTAATGAGGTCAAGGGACAATAAAGGGGAGGAAATTTATAATATAATTCATATATATTTTTTTAATAAAATTCTACCGAATATGGTAGGATTTTGAAGTGAAGTGCGATGATTAGTATTTAATGTGCTATCTGTTATTTTACAATTCCATGTAAATAAATATTGATTTGGAAAAAAGATCTCTGTCCGGGAGTATAGTCTATGTTAGTATTCACATGACTCTCTCTCTCTTTCCTATGTGAAAAGATACCTTTGCCCTATTATTTTAAATAGAAGAGAGATAGACACATGGGAGTGCTGGCGCAGGCCACACTCCAATACAGAAAACTGCTTCCCTTTTGATTTTTAGGATTTTATGAAAAACTTTCAAAGTAATTCATCCATTTATTTTCATGCAATCTTTTCCCAACAACAAAACAATGCCTTAGTCATCGAGCAGTTGCGGTGAAAGATTTTAAATTCAGTGATGTTCTAAATACCCTAGAATCGGTCAATTTGGAACATCGAGAAGCAGGATTGGTTACTATCGCTTTCAGGCAAGATTAATCCGATTTTGATTTTTGAAACTATAGCAGAGGTGTGGTAGAGGTGACACTTCCCACTTGGGTGTGGGTGTGGGTCACACGGTGGGTTTCTCTCGAAAATTTGAGGTTGTGAAAATGGCAGGGAAGAACAAATGTATATTGTCTGAACATCTACATTTCACAGGGTATTCTTATTTTCACAAAAGGTCATTGTTCTCTTCCTTTTTTTATATTTTTGGGGGTAAAAGTCATTGTTCTGTTTGACTAATCACAATGGAGGCCGAACTGAAAAGATCGATAGATAAGTTTGAATGGAAACAATCAAAAGAATCAGCTTTTGTATTGGTTTTGGACTTCAAAATTTGATGAAAAATCGAATTTGATTGGAAACATTGATTGAAACCGATTGAATGAATCCAAATCGTAAAATATATACTCCCAATGGAAGTGGAGGGTAAAGCTGTTAATTTAGAATTGAAAATCGTTTATTGAAATTGAACAGAACCGTTTAAATTCGAATCGACAAATCTTATAGTATTCAGTTTATTTTGGTTTTATGTATTGTGAAAAAAAAAAGAAAAAGATAATACACTATGTAAATAGAATTCCCTTGTAAAGGGATTGCTTGAAATGCGTTTTTTTTTTTTTTGGGTAATGTATATTTTAGACAAAAGTGATGTTTAAGAAAAGAAGTCAAATGATAAAAATAAAAATAAGAATATAAATAATAATAATAATTTTTCAAAAATATTTTAAAAAATGATTCCTAAGAAAATAGTCAAATGATAAAATTAAATAAAAAGATAAAAAATAATTATTTTTAATTTTTTTACAATAATGGTATCAATTAAATTTAAAAAAAAAACCCTAATTTCACAGAGAACTTTGTTCCAGTCATATCTACTTTAGCTGAGGATCGGCTCCTGAGCTGAGCCAGGGAAGTAGTAATAGCTAAGCCGTGACTGTGAGTGGTCAGTGGAGACGGTGGAAACTGGAAAGTGGGGGTTTATTTATTTATTTATTGGTTATTATCTTTTTTTTATTATTATTATAATATTTGGGGTAATTAAATTTAAATTAGGTCAACGAAGGAAAAAGTAGAAAGAAAGGTACGGATAATTGATGGCGATTTCCAAATTTACGAAGTTTTTAAGCAATTTTTTATGTTTATTTTTCCTCCCTCTGATAGGATCACCGACGTCACGACTGACGATCAAGCCTGTGTTTTTTTTTTTTTTTTTTTTTTTGAGATAACAACGATCAAGCCTAATGTTATTAAGTTACGACTTTGGTCTAACTCCTTCAGGAAAATGGTAGTCTAACGCTCCCAAAGCAAACGTACGGTCGGATCCCTGCATTGCTGTGAGGTTACCTCCCGCACCGCATGACGAGATCTCGATCGTGCGTCTCATGTGGGAGGGTAGAGTTAGCGTTTCCCCATCGGTAGATTTCTCTCTTCTATTGGCTACGATTTACGGACTTTTTTTGCCTCGGGAAAATAAAAAGATTTGGATTTGTAACATTTTTTTAACAAAATTCGGTAGATTGTTCTCTTGTCTTATACATTTATAAATTCCACACTAAAATTCGTTGGGTTTGAATTTTCGAGCGTTTACAAGAAAAAGACTTTGACTCGTGTGTCTCGTGTGTCTCGTGTGGTGTGGTGGCTTCTTTATGTGGTGGATGAGTTGTACACACCGTAGGTTTACCAGCCACCTGTCAGAATTCTGTAGGATATAGATTTACCTTCATAGACCAATCCTTCTTTCCTTTCTTGGTGTAACACCTTATACATTAATCACATGTTCAAAATCATTTTTCTTTGCTTTCTAAGTCTAACTTGAACAGATCCGTTTGGAATTATCTAATTCATTTCTTGTCCAGAACAACCTCTAGCTACAGAAGTTTACAGCATTACTACAAGAGGGATTTAGCATGGAATCAATTTGAGTTACCAAGTGAAAGATATTTGGTGCACCAAAAAAGAAATTTTAAACCTTCTACCAAAGCCAACAATAAACGTGTGGCCATGAACCTTATCCGAGATCTTCTTTCAATTTCAGAGTTCCTTTTGAAGAAAATGGTTTCTATGGTTTTTTAACGACTCCTTTACAGACTTAACAAATATTATCACTAATGCTGCCTTATCCAAAGGACAAATTTTGTAATGATGGAACACTCTGAATATTTCTATTTTCCTTAATTAATATAATTTTCTTTTTTCTATTAAAATTTTTTTGGCAGATTATGATTTGACACTAAATCTTGGGACCCTGATCCATTGTGGTGTAACAGGGTGTCCAACGCACATCGGACAGCTAGGAGCACCTAGGCATACAACCACCACACAGGCACTGAATGGGGCTGTGTTCTTGGATGCTCCTAGCCGTCTAATGTGCATCGAAAGCCCTGCCGTGCTACAGAGGAGCCCCATCCTTTCTATTGGATCGATATCAGTCGTTGGGCAAACATTTTAAGTCCCACAATTCCTTCCAAATTTTTTTTTGCCTAGTTTTAAAATTTTAGATACTAGGTATATTTAAAAGATGGGAGAAAGAATGCCACCCGGTTGCATGATGCACGCCGTCCCTACGCACAGACACATGGGCGAGTGAAATGACCGCTGCACCCCCCCCCCACCTAAAAGATGGAAATAATCAGGGTGCGGCGATCATTGCAAGCGCCCCTGTGTCTGGGCGCAGAGGCAGCATGCGCTGCACGATCAGGTGGCATTTTCTCTCTCTTAAAGGATATAAAGGATGTTAAAATAAGTCACATTACAGGAGCATTTTGAGGGTGATTTTGTCATTTTATTTGTTTCTTAGTGATAGTTTTATATTTCTCCGTCTTCTTTGATAGAGGTAGCAACTTATTAGGAGGTTGGACAGGCCTGGATCAAGCCAAGTAAGGTGACAAATCCTTTGTTGGGCCGACATAGCCCACTCAAACATGGTCCAATTAATTAACAGTAAGCGGGCTATTTTCGGGCTGGGCTGTAAACCCGATTCTTAGATTACACACAGGGTCGGGCATTTGTGAAGCTGATGAACTAAGCCCTTGGATCCATGAACAAAACTGATGTTAACTCCACGGATAAAGAGGTTAAATTCGTTTTAAGTTGGAAGGGGTCTTTTAGGGTTGGTTCCAACTTCCAAGATCTGTATTTGGTCACCGTGACCACCGGCATTGGTGAACATGAAGAATATCAACTTCGTCACATTAAAGAGACACAAAATCTAAACAAAATTTAGAAGAGCTGAAGAAGCAAGTATCGAATCTTCCTCTTCCAAAAAGATAGCAGCATATATAATCCAGTCTGTACTCTTCGGTTTGTGTCCACCCAAAAGCATGTCTGTCACCTAGTAATATACACTGGGATATAGTCACAGGGTTGTAAATGGATATTCGAAAATCCGAATTCGAATATTCAGAAAAAAATATATTTGATCTGAATAGATACTTAATTAAAAATAAAAAAATTAAATCATATTTAAGTAATTAATGATCTTGAGGTGTTTTTTATTTTATTTTAAAGATTCAACAGGTTCTAAAATATGAGGAAATGAGAATTATGAGACTAAAAAACTGAGAGACATAGATTGAGAGGAAGGTCTAGGTTACACAAGTCAGAGATGTAAACAGATAGTCAAAAATTCGAATTTGATCCGCATCCGTATCAGGGTAGGAAAGATTTGGATCCGATCACTTCCGGTCCCTATTCGATCGGTTTACATCGCTACATATAGTTTAAGGAATTTTTTTTTTTGAGGTGGGGGGGGGGTGTATAAGAAAGATATATATCACATTTAAACCTTCTCCACCCGTTTATTCTAACCCCTTCTCTCCTGGCCAGGTGAAGCTGAAGAATCAATCCATGACCTTCTAAGACCTGCTACCTATTGACATTAGTTATCTTCGCCGACCTTAAAGGAACTTGATTTTTTATTGAAGAATTCTTTAATTCACACATTTAATCAGGACATTTGCAGGATTTCAATTTCTGGAGGAAAATTCATCCAAATTATATATGATAACACATGTAATAAGGGGAAAAAAAAGAAGAGGAATAGATTACTTATTTTTGTACTGTAGACAAATTTAGTGGATCATAATACCAAATAATGCATCACGAACCTGAAAATACATGGAGAAACTTAAGGAATCGTTGCAATTTAAAATATTGCACTCACTTTTCGGGCCACCTTGGGAGACCTCATACTTGTGCTCAATTGGAAACAAAACAATGGTAGTACCATTTCATTGTTAGAGAAATGAGCAAAACCTCTTTTCTATATATATAATAGATCAAGAAAGAGATACCAACAAGGGGTGTCTTCAAATGACATGCCTAAAAATCAAATATTTTTCCATAAGACATTTTTATTTACCATTCAAACATGTTTTTCAATAGTCATATTTATTGGTAATTTAACTGTCTACAAGGAAAAAACATAATCCTCTAATAAACCTTTTATAAAATAAAACTAATATTTTGAATCAAATATTTTAAAATTATTTAAATTTCAATAGATTGGAAATGACTGAAACTCAAAATGAGTATACATTGATTACTTGATGTTGACCTTGTTTGATCGTTGGCTGCCTCAACCTGTCACGTCCATTCAGAAATCCATGGATCACACAAATATTTAATATGGGCCTGACGTATGGGGTTGGAATTTTGTGAAGAGATAGATCCCAAGATCCTTTGCATACGTGTCAAGTTCGAGATGAAATGGAGCTAAGCTGAAACTCAAAATGTAAATATGAAATCGTTAGGATTCAGGTATAACTCACCATTAAAAGCTAACCATTAAAGAGAGCATGTTCAAAGAGAAGTTGCTTTCGCGTGGAATTGTAACAAACTCCCGTCCATGCAGGGAACACACATGGAAATTGAGATTTTCTTCGAGGTATTTTTTCCATCTGTGGAGGAACAACTTATTAGGGAAAATAAACCCTTTCCTATATGTGTGAATATTAATGAAGATACACAATGATATCCAAATATGCACAAGAACATGAACAAACCAATGTTGGACTACAACTCTATGACCTCCCAACATTTCAAACAACTTAATTAATTAAAGCTGTATCTTATCCATCATCAGCTGGCAGTCTGTTATGTTAAAAATCCTTTAACCAGCGTAGTGTGGCTGGAATGGAACAAGACACTCTGATCGATCGTGGCGGTCTAGGGTTCTACTCGTGCCCCGGCATTCTGAGAACTTCTCAAAGACAGCAGACAGACAAATGACCCAAACAATGGAGTAGAATTGCACTTGGATTACTCTTCGTGAACGATCTACATTGCAAATCAAAAAGGGTGCGTAAATCAAAACAAGAAAACCTTAAGTTCACACCATCATGAAAGCAAAAGAAAACAATGCAAGGAAAGTAAAGATAAGTAAAAACTACAGGTTTGTTGTGTGTTTGATTGATGCCCCTTCTTTACTCCCCCTGCTTATTTATATAGTAAGTATAACCACAAGAAACGGTTTCCTTGATTGTCGGCCATGACTGTGCCATGTTAAGGCGATCAGTCCTTCTCAGTTCAAACTGCAAAGAAACTGCCCACAGTGGTAACTGCCCGCCGCCTTGACCGATGAAACTACTTCTGACCGAAAGTGCCAAGATGCTATCGGTCACCCCGTTTGGCCGGGCTGCCCTGTGGCCGAGGCCCCCTTCCTGACCGTGACAGAGTAGAGCGAAAACTGGGTGTAAACACAGTCATACGAACCTAAAATTTTCCGAGGATGAGATGATGTCCAAATTCCAAAACAAAGAGAATCGGCAGGTGAATTATGAAGGAAATTAGATAGTTTATGCATTAGTTTTTGGCTTTTTGCCGGTAGAGATTCGATTCTCTTGCTTTTGTGGCTGAAGTTTCCACAATCCACATGGTCCAGGATGTTTCGTTTTTTTTTTTGTCTTTCCTTGTTCTCAGTTTTCCTCCTTTACCGTACTTTACTTCTCCCAATTATAAGATGGATCCGAGAGTATGAATCCCTAGTGACCTTAAAATCAATACTGTTGGATCCATCGATCGAATCCATGCAGCACCCAATATTGTACTATCAAAGTTGTGATTGACTTTGATTCTCTCGGTCATGTAATCTTAGAAAGAAAAAGATAAAGCTAATCATAGTATACAGAATCTCTCTTTAACCACGTACTGGTGTAGGCGAATAACCCTCCCCAAGAAGCTTTGTCTTTCCAATCTTAGGGAATGATCATAAGCATGGTTTAAGTTGCAGGATCTAACTAATGACTATTGAGGTAATCCCACTTTGAGTGCGGGTATGTCGGGCCTCCTTAGATAATGGACCCTGCTCCACCCACGAAGACAGAGCCCGGGAAGTAAAGAGGAGTATTGAAGTAATCCCACATCGACTGAGGGTGCTCAGGATTATTAAGAGCCACAAGAGGCCACCCCGCTTTGCACCAATTGGTTTTAAAATGGAAGCATAATAATGACAATTGTAACTGAACCTGGTCTGGAAAAGTCTGGAAAACCCAGGTCCTAGTCCAACCCGCCTTCCCTCTCTAGAACACTCGGCACTTGTAATGGTTTTGCGTGAAGTTTCTGTGTCACATTATATTCTTCGTACGAATTAAATCAAAATCTTTGAACCGTTGAGGAAGTTAAATTTGATCAACTTAAGACTAAACTCAAACAAACCCCAGAATCACAATTTGGCATTAGATTCCAAGTTCCAAAAATGGTTTATTTGATTTATCCCTTACTCAATCCCTACTCCATCCAGCCCCTTAATAAATTGTATTCTACCAGCATATCTACCCAAGTTATTCTGTTGGTCTAACTCAAATATGCAAAGTAGAGATGCTTACAAGCTTGTTAAGAAACCAACCATTACTTCCAACTGATCAAATCCAAAGCACTTCTTGTAAGTTATAAACAAGCCTCTCCACCCTCAATAAGAAGAGCCCAAAGAAGATCTCAGTTAAAAAAAGAAAATAAAAAAAAGAAATCCATGAAGATGGATGAGGAGATCTCTCACTTTAGTCACCCACAACACATTCTGAAGCTCCAATACACAGAAATCCCCTTCAACTGTGATGGGTGCAAGGAAGCCGGCATTGGCCTCAAATACATATGCGAGCAATGCCAATTTGAGTTACACAAGGTATGTGCCATTGCACGTCCGGTCATTACTCAGCCCTTCTACAAGAAATGTGAATTCAAGTTCTATAACCGGCCGCCGGGGATGAGGATATGCGACGCTTGCCGGAACGACGTGCTTGGATTTGTGTACCACTGCAGCAGTTGTGGTTTTGATCTCCATCCATGCTGTGCAAATCTCCCAAGGGTCTTAGATGATGGTGAACACAACTTATATCTGTGTCTCAAACTCTCCAGTTCTTGTCATCATTGTGGTGGTAAAGGTCCTGGTTGGTCATATAGGTCTGAATGCAGGAACTATAACCTTCATGTGTCCTGTGTTAAGGAGTTATGGGTTGAGAGTTGGCAGGCTATGTATCTGAATGTGGATAATAATAAAGTGAGGGAGTTGCAGACCAGAATCCCAAGTCTTGAGGGTAACTTGCAGAGCCATCACAGAGGGAAAGGTGGGAAGTTGAAGAAATGTTGCAAGATTGCTGCTGGTGCTGTTACTGTTATAGTTTCAGCACTTCTTGGAGATCCAACGGCTATAATAGCTGCTGCCATTGGAGCTTGCATATCCAAGTGAAGAACCAAAAAACAGAAAGAAAAGGAAGTTTAATTACAAAGTATGGGTTTGTATTAATCTGCAACTACTTGTTTGGTATGGGCTTATAGCTGCTGCTGTTAGTCTGTAAATTTATAACGGCTTTTATGGTTTTGGGCCTGCTGTGTCTTTCACTATAGGTGTTTAAATGACAATAAATAATATGTTTGTTTGTTTGTTTGTCTTATTTTTGCTTTTTTACTCTTTTTAATTTGTGAGGAACTGTTTTTGAGCTATGGTTACCTTTGGTTTCATAAACATACATTGAAGCTCGCCATATATTTTTGGAATTAAGTTCTGGAAAATTATTGTCACATAAGGTTTTTCCTTAATTCTTTTTTTTTTTTTTGGTTCTTTTGTACAAAATTTTTTAGCGACTTTGGTTGAAATCATTATTAAAAGCTAGACGTTAAAGAGAGTGTGCCACTTAAGTATTTGTAAGTCTTCATATCGAGCTACTCACATTCGATGTGAAATTATCACTATTAAGGTATTCATTAGTGACTAACCACTGGTAGATGGACCCACGAGTCTTGGATATTTATTACCTAAACAGGGCTTTGAATGTATCAAATTTGAATTTTGCTTAATTGTGATAAGATTGTATTCGATCCTGAAATATTCCCATTCAATTCATTTGAAGTTCATAATCCAATTTGCAAGAATATATAATCGTATATGCATTCCAATTTCATAACCAAATCAACTAAAATTAGTCCTACCCGGAAAGAATAATTTGACTTCATTAGCTTTCTTTCACAAGCAGTCCTTTTCTTAAGGGCCTCTTGCCCTTTTTAAAAGTTATTTTGCACTTTCAGGCTTTACAAAATTCCCTCCACTGTGGGTTTGCAGCAAAAGAGTGGGGCAAAAAAAGAAAAAGAAAAATAAAAACAAGGCTCATCTCTACTCTACTTGGTTGATGAAACTTAAGCCCAAGCATCAACTGTTCTGGGCTTATGCTTGTCCAATTATGGAAGTTAAGCCCAACCCAACTAAGGGCAAAGTTTTCAAGTGACTTGGAATATACCTGTGGTTTTGTGAATAGATGAACATGAAGATCACTTGGTCATATGTCTTGTCTTAATCAAAACAGAGCTGGCCAAGTGGCCAAAATAAAAATTTGAAAATCCAATGAAACAATAAAATCTCTATAAAAAGAAATGAACAACTTTACTTCTAGAGAATTCTCCTGTCTGACCGGAAGCCCATCCCATGAGCCCAACTTTAAGTCAAGATTTCCATATCACCAGGCCACATGGCAACACGAACTCTAAGTGTAGAGAAATATCTAGTCTGACTGGAAGCCCACCAGCCCATGAGCCCAGCTAGCACTTTCTCCACTCCATAGAGGACGCTATGGTTGACAGTATGCAAAGGCATGGTTTAATTTTGGTGGTTTTGGGTTACATTAGAGGAGGGATTTTGTGTAAGAGCTCTCTCTCTCAACAGCAACATGAGAAATTAGGCCATATATAGTTGGTTCGCTCCTGTTTCGATCTGGCTGAATCGGTTTTGGTCTATTATTAGGTCAACCCAAAATCAAACCATTAAGGAAGGTTCAGTTTTGGTCTAATTTGGTATGATTTCTTACAGGTTTTTTTGTTAACTTTTTATAATCTGCCAACTATTAGGTTCAGTTCGGTCTGGTTTCAGGTTTACTTGTATATATATAAGGAAATCAGTGGGAAAATTCTGGGTTTTCGGTTTTGTGTCGGATTACTATCAGTCCAATCTCAGTTTTTATTGGGTTTGGTCCGCTTTTTGGTTTTGGTCGGTGTGTTCGATTGATCCAATATAGTTTTAATTTGTAATGGTTGTATGAAACCCGAAACATAACCAATAAATATTTGGTTCAGTTCGATCCAGGTTGAACCGTTGAACCAATCCGTTTACCAATTTGGACTGAACTTTGACACCCTTACCCAGATCCACACGAAACTAGAATTAGTTCAGTGTGAACAGATTCTCAACTTACAAGAAAAAAAAATAAAATTAAATTCATGTCTTTCAAAGATGAATTGAAGTTTATGACCTACTCAAGAAAAAAATGTATAGACGTAGCAAATTTATTTAATTACCATATATTAGGAATCATTTATCATTTTGCAACTTGGGCCAATTGATGTGGAATCAAATCTAGGTACCTTAATTCGCTAGCTAACCTAAGGATTAAATATGGAGAATTGTACAAGAATCCCTAACCAAAATAAAAGAACATATTTACACCAATCAAATTGTGAACGGGGAATCTTCACGAACGTGATTGTATGTGAACGATTCATAGTCGTTCAGATGGAATCCAATCTGTGAGAATATTCTATCTGGACGGTTGTGAGTCGTTCACGTATGCTCACATACTTGAAGATTCACTGGACTCAATCAAATTGATGAACTTTGAATTTGGCGAAATAAAATAAATAAAATAAAATTGGAAAGTATGATTAGGGCAAAACAACTTACCAAAATATATGCATAAAAATTAGAATAGTCCTCAATACAACATGATCATGAACTACATCACAATTAATTTACAAAGAAATCCACAACAATCAACCCTTTACACATATCTTTCATAGTCTATAATAACTCTCTCTCTCTCTGTTTCTTGGGTTTTGGGAATGGTGGAAGGAGGGAGAGGTTTACAAGACCTTACATCCATTTGTTTTTTGGGTATGTGGGTTTATGGGAGCAAATAATATGAAATTGGCAATTTTTATGTTGTTATTCCTCTTCTGTTGGAGCTTCTTTAGCCACAACAGTATCAAATATAGCTTGTCCAACTCCTTCTCCAACACCTTCAAGAAGTCCTCCAATAAACCCTAACATCACATGAGATGCAACACCGACCGCTCGCCCAAACTTACTAGGCTTTTCAGGGGCCTTGATGCCTTGGGCATAAAGTCCATTAACTATGTTTTTAGCACAAACTGCATGAAGGTTATATGAACAAAGCCTACAACCATAAACCCATCCAGACTTCTTCCTCTTACACTCATCACAATTCAAATCTGAATCTCCACTTGCTGAAATCGTCGATGATAACACTTTTAGAGTGTGGGAATGCACTGGAAAGTTCATTTCCCAGGAAAGCTGAGCACAGCATGGATGCATCACGAAGTTACAAGTACTACAACGGAAAGCATATCCTTTCGTGGCCCTGGCACACACATCGCAGTTCCCACGCAAATACCCACCTGAAAATTATTAATCAAAGTCAAGAAAACTGAGGAGGAGGAGGAGGACATGGGGATGATTTGGTTAAATATTATTATTTCAAAAATAAGAGAACTCACCAGGTTTGGTATGGAAGACGAGAGGGTGTTGGGTGTGAAGAGAGTGGTTCTTCACAGATGGAGGAGCCAAGGCACAGAACTCATGCATCTCAAAATCACAGTTTAGACATTTGAAGCGTTTGCCTGCGCCGTATTCTTTGCAACCCATGCAAGTGAAGAGATAAGGGTGGTTGAATTGGACTAAGGGATGTTGAGGGTGACTGAAATGGAGGATCTCTTTCTCCTCACCAAGTATTGGAGGGGGATAGCTTCTGATTTCCATCGAAGAAGATCTGTAGTTAGTCATGGTGATCCAAAAGAAATGTTCTTCAAACTTTCCTTAGACTTTTAAGACTGTTTAGACCTGAATGAAGGGTGGAAGCATGGAGAATATTTATGCTGGAAAGTTAGAATACAAAGCAATAGGTTACTACTTCTCCTTGGTAGCTAGAGGAAACCACCTATATATATATATATATATATACGGATTACTGAGCGCTCACAACTGTTCAGTACTCTCACCGCCCGCCATCACTCCAAGACGGGAAGATATGAGGGCGGCCAAATAACTTACTCGTATGACACGTGTTTTTTTGTTTTTATAAATGTCCTTCAATGTGTTATAAGAGGTGTATAATAACAAAAAAAAAAAAAAAAAAAAGAGAAGCCAACTCGTTATTTCAAATAAGAGGTCTTTTACCAAAATAATAATAATAATAATAAGAAGAAATCATGAGTTCAAGCCATCTTGGGGTTATTCTCTTCCCTTAAATTCCACACCCCTATTATATAAATTTATTTTTTAAAAAAAAAACAGAAAAAACAAAAAGAAAACATGTCTTCGCTTAACCATACGCAAAGTCAACTCAGATTCTCAAGCCATGTTGCTGGGTGCACCAACCATCATCTATGGGCTGTGGCCCAGTTAGTGTATGTTATTGGTTCATCTTACAAGGTCAGCCATCCGATTGCAAACTCATCAATAGTTGTATTTCTCTGCCCATATTTGCAAATAGTCGAACTTACCCTCCACTACAACATGATATCCTCCCAAGTCCCAACGCCATTCGAAGGCCTTGGCCTTGTTCAAGAGGAAATTAAGTAATAAGATGTTGAAAGAGAGTGGAGGTGACAATAGACCATGGTTTTAGTGCATAATATCGGTCAATTGCAAAATCGATACGATACTGATATGGTATCGATATGGATCAGTCATATTAGACAAAAATTACCCCTAATTTTTCTTTAAAAAATCGATTTTTTTAACTGTTTTACCTTTTGTCTATGTCATTTCATCGATAAAGTATCAATACAATATTAAGATCGATGACTAGCAAAACCGATACATATCACCGGAAGATATGATACTGATACCTCAAACCAACCATGAAATGAACCCTTCTCGAAAACCAATGGATAATGTATTTTTTGGGGGGGATAAAGATGGACAATGGTATTATTATCATAGGGATTTTCTCGCGCGGTACTGGAGTATCTCACTTTATCTTTATCTTGTTTTTTGGGGTTAAGGTATGAAAGAGGTCCAAAACCTTAGCAGCCTATTGGGTAAGGTTGTTCTATGAACTCCGGGAATAAAATTTTCTAATTCATTGGTTTCTTCGAAGGGTCTGCATGGCTGGCCCAATGCACCACTGTGAGTGGATCCCATCACATCTCTGGATTCTTCTTGATGGAATGGGATGGGAAACTTTAGGGTGAAGTACATTGTGCTCAGGGAAGAAAATTTGAGACCATGCCATAACGTGAAAATCTCGATCTACTGCTTTTTTCAAGAAAGTCTTCGCTGCTTTTCCACGAAAGTCTCAAAATGCTTTCCTTTTGCTTTTGGATGAGAGGAAAATGTCTCACCCTCGAAGATTTTTTGGCTACCCTTCTCCTTCCAAATTGTAATAATGTCCTTTCTATCACCACTCATCGGAGGAGGAGAGAGAGAGAGAGAGAGAGAGAGAGAGAGAGAGAGAGAGAGAGTCATGGTCTTATGGAGTGTCTCTGGTTTGGGGAACAAATTCATATTAAGAAGAAGGATAAAATCGTGATTTCAGAGGATAGTTTTGTTCATTGTCTCACGTTCGGAATCTAGCTACCATGGAAGTGTTCTTTATTCGATTCAAAGTTAACACAACATAGATAAAAAAAATTTCGCAGCCTTTTCTTTATCTCTTTTTTTCTGAACTTTTTTCCATTCACGGAAGGTGTCAAGGTTGGTTCGTCTTGTTATCCTCCAATCATGAACAGAGCTGTCAAAGAACAATGCAAACATTTCAATTTTCTTTCCCCTTTTCCCTCTCTGTGAGTTGTCGAGCTTCTTTAATAAGATGCCTTAGAGAATCACTTGACTTAAGGCTCAATTATTCACCATTATTGTACGCAATTCATAACTAAAATTTCTGTTAATTGAGTTCTTGTTACTTACTTGTAGGTACACCAAAAATAGATCACAAACGAAAACCGGGATCAGAGACATCTAAGAGTATTAATTAAACAGTTCGATTTAGAATGTAGTAGAGATCGAAATCGAACTATTTATTAAATAGTTTTAATTTTTCAGTTTATCAATCTTACATTTGACTTTATCCTATTTAGGAGAGCAACTCTTCAGGAATTGTAGGTGTTCTGGACGCTCTCAACATTTCTAAAACAAGAGCCCATTTAAATCCTAATCTCCTTTCCTCTACTAAGAAACTTATGTATGAAAAAGGTTTCAAATTTCTTCTCCTCTAAGGAATGATGTTTATGTGGGTGTTCCACTTCTTGATAGAAGAAAAAACAAGAATAAGACTAGGGGCCAACAAGAAAAGTCAAAATCTTGTTGTAAGGAACTTTGGTTCCAATAAGATTCTTTCTTTAATAAATATATCTTTAGTTAAATTTAGTAATAATTTGATTTTAATGTTAATTAGACCATTTCGTATTTTTGAACGAACTATTTTTATCAACTTAGAATGTAAAATCTACTTAAAATACATTCCAAGAATGCATACCAAACACAACCTTGATTTCACTTCGTGTTCTTTTTATCTTCTTTGCAATCAAATAATGCCTACAGATATGGTCCGCCCGAAATCTCCCACCAAATGCTCCAAGAAACAGCCTTTACACTCTCCTTGCCAAAACCCAATTTTTTCTTTTTTTTGGGGGTCAGACCCAAAACCCAATTAAAAATATAGTAGTCCACTAATCCACACAACAATTAAAATGCACCAAGCACCAGCCTTTGGCCATGACAAAAAAGTAAGCAGTCCCAGTAAGTAGTAGTCCCTTTTCATCAAAGGACCATGGCCGGCCAAAACAGATCTCCAATCGTCTCACAGAGTAGATCCACAATCCTTTCCCCCCCCCCCCTGAGATAGTGTCGGTTTTGGAAACAGATGGGCTATATTAGTCGACTCAAATCGGTATCATCCATCCATGCGGCTCACTCCCATTCTCATACATTCTCATACGAGAATGGGATCCTGCCTTGTACAAACTAAAAATTAACTTCACCTTGATGGACTTGGCTTTGGTTTCACCCAGTACATGCTTAAAATCGATTCAATTTAATTGAAATCAGACCGAACTATTCAACTGACACCTCTAGTTTTAAATATAGGACTAGAATCGGTGGAATCAGCTCATTAATTCAACTTGGAATCGACCAGCTCCAATTTTGATTATTCCTCTATCTACATATCCCGAGTTCTCACCGAACTAGACTATGTCCGACTGAGTTGACCAATTTTGGAATAATTCCAAACCGATTCAAATTGAAATTGATATATAGAGATGATGTTGCTGTGTAAAACAGTGTGACCCTCATTATATATCTAGATGGCTGACTGAAGAGAATCAGAAATTCTGGTTTTTTGGCTTTCACGTAGTTACTTACTTACCACAAATGCTTTTGGTGTCAACTGAGTCAACAAAAACTCTCCGATTTTTATTATCCCCATACTCTTTCCTAAAGATTGACCAAACGAGTTACGAACTTTAGGTCATAATCAGAAAGGTCCCAAATGTAAATTTAGGCTTAAAATTTGATTTTAGTGGAGGTTAGAAATTATAATGAAACTAGGTTTGGGGGTTGGGGGTAAAAGTGGGCAGGCCTGGGCCTGGGCCTGAGCCTGAGATGGGAAATAGATACTTTTTAAATCAAGGAACCTGAGGGTCATATATATATATCAAAGAGATGGTCTATATCAGCCACAAACCATATTTCAGACACAAATTAAACCATATACCCTCCCATGTATAAATTTCCATATCCTTGGTGTTTTCAATTGTCTATTTATTTTTAGAAGAAGCTTTTTATTTTTATTATTATTATTATTATTATTTTTATGAATCTTCAGAGCTTTATTTCTCCACTTAAACTTGATATGTAGTAGTACATGCCTTATAGGTCTTTTTTTTTTTTTTTTGGTCGATAGGTCTATCACTTAATCTATTATAAGGGAAGCAGTTTTCTGTCCGGGAGTGTGGCATATGCTAGCACTCCCATGTGTCTTTTTCTCTCCTCCTCAAAACAAGGAGCAGAGATGTCTTTTCATATGGGGAGGAGAGAGATAGACTCATGGAAATGTTGGCGTAGACCATACTCCAACAGAGTTTTTTTTCCTCTATTATAAATAGTAGTTTGGGGAAGGAGGGGATTAACATTTGAGTCAAAATTTGACTCACAATAATAACTTTCTTAATCAGGTATTATTAACCTACTAATTTCATGGTAATGCATATATATCTTGTTGAACGGTTTTAAAAGAAAAGAAAACTTGAACAGTAGACTGCAGCCCAGACTTTTCCTCAAATTGCAGGTGAGTTAAGTTGCCTTACCTTCATTCCGCTATTGAGTTATGAAGAATTTATTGCATTTCTAGAGTGATTAAATTTCTCCTTAATCTCTTCTTCTATGTTCCATAGTTAGTAAGTTCGCATATTAATTGTCGTACCTGACTGTAAAATTCAAACTCTCGATTCTTACCATAGTCTATGGGGTAGCTTAATTCCGCACGTAACTTTTAAAAGCAGTCGTATTAATCGCCGTATTAATTGTTGTATTAATACATATTTATGTACTTTAATTTAATTAAACAAAATACAAAACTGAAACCTAAACCTAAATGTCGTATTAATTGTATATTAATCACCATATTAAATATTGTATTAGTTGATTAAACTTAATTAATATTAGATGTAGAGATCCAAAAGAATGGAAAATGATTTTAAATTGGAAAACCATATTAATTTTAAATGTTCATGTATGCATGAGAAGATTAGAATTTAGTTACAAAAAAATCAGTTTTCTCCTTGATTTTTATTAGGATAAACCTGTATTTTAGCTCCTGTACTATTTCAAAGCAACCATATTAAAACACTTACCAATTAATTGTCTTATGCGTTTTATTACACTAGATTTTTTAAAACAAACTATTGCCTTGTGGGTCGATTAATTGTCGTACGTATCCGTTCTCGTATTATTGTCGTATCCGAACTTACTAACTATGGGTACTATCGAGTGACGTTCTTTCTCCCTAAATATATCTGGGGAAATGGTTTTTGTGGGGCCCTTGGACCTAGACACAAAGGGGGCGAATGACTTCCCGGCCCCACATGAAAGGCAAAAATGCTTACCCCGACGACGTTTTCGCGTGAACTTCCATGCCCCCCCCCCCCCCACACACACACACACACACACACACACATATATATATATATATATATATATCTCTAAGGGAACTCTTCAATTATTCCAAGCGTATTATGATAATGTTATGTTATATACTTGTAGATGATGTGGTAAATTACTCAAACATTGAGCTTCTGGTTTTTTTTAAAATACAATGAACCATATCTAAGACTTTGAATTGAATGTGTGGTAGGAAAATGTAAGGTTAGACCCGGTGATATGAGTCATATATAGTTCCAGCCTCCCTCGCTCCAATTTTCTCACAAGGAACCTGCGTTTGGATTTCCATGTTTTTATAGAAATGAAACGCGTTGAACTTGAACTTGAACTTGGAAATTTGTTTTATTTTTTTCTTTCTCGTTTTCTTTGAATTTGAATTAAAATTTTGAAATGTACGAACCATAGAAGTTGGAGAGGGGGGGGGGGTTGAAGAAGGAAATATTGCAGGAGTTTCATCTTATAAGTCAATTCCATTAATTCGTACTATTCAGCCAGCTTATCAGCTGCCTGGCTGGCGCAATTGGCCATCACTTGGTCATAGGGTCACTTCACCTGTGAAAAATTTAGGGAAAATTATATTTACTTTTGGGTTTTTATTTACAAAACTGTCCACTCTATGTTTGAGTTAATAAAAATAGACAAAAATAAGTTTAGTTTTACAAAACAGAGAATGGTGGTGCCTGGGCGAGAACGCAATGATAGGGGTAAAAATGTCTAAAAAAATAAGTGTGGGAAGGAGAGACATTATTTTGTTCAATTATGTAAACCTTAACTTGTTTTTATCTACTTTTATTAACTCAAACATAGGGTGGACACTTTTGTAAATGAAAACCCAAAAGTAACTAATCATGTAATTTTCTCTATTTTTTTCTTCTTTTTGGCTGACCGTACATCCATTTCTTTTTCTCATATAAAAGAAAGGGAAAAATTTTCTCACGAATGCAATTTTCTTCTCATATAGATTTTTTTATTTAATCATTTCTCTATCATGTTGGGCCCCATTTTTAATAGAATATGTGAGCCCAATGTAAATAATTCCTTTTGCAAGACAATCATTGATGTGGCATGTAGATCAGTTCCCACACTAGCAACATGGGAAGTCCTCTCCCTTAATGGACTAAATATAATAGAGAAACATGGTCATATGGAGTAATCTATCAAAAAAAACGCAACTCAACTGAAAGAGAACCCATTTAACTGTTGCAGAAAAGAGTTCATTCTCATAAAATTCTCAGACTGTGAAAGCTAGCTAACAATTTAATGTGTAGTGGCACAAGGCACGATTGTGTTTGAAACCTACAAAGGAATATAAAAGTTCCTCGACCAAATAATGACTGAGTTGGAAACACTCGAATCAAACGATTTTTCCTTCTCTGAATTTTGGGCTATGCCGTACAACTTGACTTTTCTTTTATTTGACTAATAATATAACCCACCGAAAGCCGTCCATCTTCTATTTGGATTTTTGCATGAACCGAAGACTCAGATCCAATATAATGCAAGTCTGTAACTAAAGAGTCAATGATCAGATCCATTAATATGTGCAGACTATAAAAACGCACAAGTATTTGGGCGCAGGTAATCTAATTCGAATCATTGGAATTAACCATAACCCTAGAAATTGAAATATAAAAGAAGAACCAAATAGTTTTCATTGATTCTAATTCGAATCAGTCGGAAATATATTTAGTTAAAACACTTTTTAAATGTCATTTTTTTTAAAAATCATTTTCTGAATTGATCGGTAAACAAGTGCCAAAAAAAAAAAAAACATAGGTTTTCAAACTCATATAAAATACGTTTTCCATTTTTTAGTGTGGGGAAAATTGAATTTATTAGAAAATCTATTTTTTATTTCTAAACAATTAATTTAATATTTAACTAACAATATGGGTTGGGTTCACAATTTATATGTGTATATTTTTGTTTTTTGATCCAATATTTTTCAAATCTATATGTTTCGTTTTTGTATTTATATTTAACCATATTTTTAATCGGGTATAAGGACTAAGTTTTCTTCCATCCACGGAGAATGAGAATCTATTTGTTGTGGTTGTGGGATGGGCTGCAGAATGCAATGAGGAGGGTATTTTTGGACCATATTAAAACTTGATGATGGGGCAGTGAACCGTCTTCTACAGGTGGAAGAAAACTTTTTCAAAGTATTAATTACAAAACATGTAAGTTTACAAGACAAATTGGTATAAAAATATAAAATATATTCATTTTATAATTATTTTTTAGGATTATTTTTTATTATTTTTTTTTAATAAAGAGAAAAAGTCTAGGTACGACACCGTCAAGCGTATGGAAATGACCCCTTCCCTCTTCATCCTACATTTCCACCTTCCCCATTAGACACAACTGCTTAATTTACCTAGAGTTGGTGGTTTCTCTAACCTTCTCCTTTAATTTGTAATCTAAATAATTTTTCTAATTTAATCATCCCAAATTTTCAATCAAATTTCCTTATGAAATAAAGAAAAAGGGTTTTGACATTTTTTGTAAGGAAGATTAGCCCATACGTATGTGTAGGCCAATAAAAGCACACGCATTGGGATAATAGGAATGAGATTTTCACCTTTGAAAATTTTTCTTAAATTTTTTTTTCTAATCAAATTCTGAACCTTTTTAAATATGATCGAAGAGATGAAAGTTTTTTTCCTATTTTTATTTTAAAACTAGAATAGTCAGAGTCGGTTGACTAATTCCACCAATTGGGAATCAATTTCTGAAACCCAGGTGGAAAAAATTGGCAAATGTGTGACAAATCAAACCTTCCCTCCCTGGAGAAAACATATAAAACAGGGAAAGTTAGGATGAGTAATGTAAAATATAAGTTAATGCTTTCCTAGCCTCGCCCTCCCTCGACTCCTCTCCACTCTCTCCCTACTTCGTCTATCAAAAGATCCATAAGGAGACGACACCTTTTTGGTCCTCCTGCTTATTCCGATTGTTTTTCCGGCAGCCCAATGAGTATGGTTACCACAGCGAACTTTGTTTCCGCCGTCGTTGTGTTTGTTCTTCTGTTATTAGTTCTATCCCCGGCCACATCTTCAGCGAAAAAGCCCCAAAACTACTATAATTTCAGCGGCTTCAGTCCAGCCCAGAACCTTGGCGAGTTCGATTTTTCAGGCGATGCATCCATCAATAGAGAAGCCCTTCAGTTAACACCTGACACTACCAACAAGGTCTACGAACTCTTAAACAAGTCCGGGCGCGTCATGCTTCCCGAACCCTTCAAGCTCTGGGAAGAATCTTCTTCCTCATCAACTTCACCACAGAACAAGAGCAGCAGAAACTCATCAACGGACTCGGATATTGTCGCCTCCTTCAATTCCACCTTCGTAATAAACATTTACAAACTTGACAAGGAGTCCGTCGGCGAAGGCTTCGCTTTCCTCATCGCCCCAGATCTTGATATCCCGTCGGCCAGCTTCGGCCAGTGGTTGGGACTCACGAATGCCACCCTCGATGGGAACTCATCCAACAAGATCGTCGCCATTGAGCTCGACACCTTAAAGCAAGACTTCGACCCAGATGGGAACCATATGGGTCTCAACATCCACAGCGTCAATTCCATCAAGGCGGTGTCGCTCTCCGATTTTGGGATCGAGATTGCGCCAGACGAACCGACGAACTACTCCGTGTGGGTTCAATACGACGGAAGGGCAAAATTGATGGAGGTTTTCATGGTCAGTGAGGGTTCGGAGAAGCCCCGCAAGCCGTTTCTAAGTGAGAAGATAAACCTCAAGGATTATGTGAACCAATACTCTTACATGGGGTTCTCAGCATCGACAGGTAATCTGGCGCAGTTGAACTGCGTGCTCAGGTGGGAGCTATCTGTGGAGGCTCTGCCGGAAAAGAGGGATCTGAACTTGGTGAAGATGGTGGCTGGGGTGGTAGGTTTGGCATTGTTTGGGATTGGTGTTGTGGGGATGGTTTACTACTTTAACAAGAGGAGGGTTGTGAACAACCCCAACATTTTGGGGGCGCTGAAGAGTTTACCAGGGATGCCCAGGGAGTTTAGATTTGGGGATCTGAAGAAAGCTACCAACAATTTCGACGAGAAGATGAAGCTTGGGCAGGGTGGATTCGGGGTAGTCTACAAGGGGGTTCTCCCGGAGGAGAACATTGAAGTCGCGGTGAAGAAGTTCTCCAGGGATAACATGAAGGGGATCGATGACTTTCTCGCTGAGCTTACCATCATCAATCGTCTCCGGCACAAACATCTAGTCCGACTACTTGGTAAGTGTGCAGGAAATTGTTCCATTTTTTAATTTCATTTGTTTTTAAAGCTGAATCCTCAACGTGGTAATTTAATTATGGGAGAGGATTGGGCATGCCTTCATCTTTGGATAAGTTATTGGTATTTCTGCGATTAGGGATCCTCTGCTACCACCTGTCCGTGCGGCCAGTCTACTGCCTCATGTAGGCAGAGGCAAAATGACTGTCCTACACATTGCCTCAGCACTCTGCCTGTGTGAGGCTCCATGTCATCTATTGACCGCATGGGCAGGCAACAATAGAGTATCCAAATTATTATAGGGTTTGACACAATAAAGTAAGGGGGTCTCTTCCAAAAGGGTTGGTATTCTGTGAGAATGGCCCTCAAGTGTAATCCAATCGTCCACTCAACACTTAGGAGGAGAAAAATGCCATTACGTATGTTTTAGTTGGAATCGTAAGTGTGCCCACACTCGAAGGTGCACCACACTTGAGAGGATAAATTTCCTATGAGTCTAGCCTTACATGTGCATGGAGCCAATGAAATCACGCCTGTTGGCATCATAAAGGCAGCATTTCTGCCTTTCATGAAGAGTGGGATAATTTGGCGCGCTTCTGTGTCTAGTCATGTTAGGCACAATTCTCCCCGCAAAGAATTTTATTCCTTATTTAAATCTCTCATTATATTTTCACAGTCCTTATAGAGTTATAGGTTTCATTGTCTTTGCTTGGATTCATATTTTCATTTTAATCAGTTCATTAATGATGATGTGAGTCATCCTTATAGAGTTATAGGTTTCATTGTCTTTACTTGGATTCATATTTTCATGTCAATCAGTTCATTAATGATGATGTGAGTCATGTGACACTAGGATTGGATTCAGATAATCATTATTCATTCCCTCGGTCCAACCAGAGGACCAGATGAAATGTATGAAGAGAACGTCTTCATCACGGGTGGAAAGAAAATGAATCCTATTTCTCATTCTTTCATGAAAAATTAGAGAGATTTTACTTATGGGACCTAAACCAGCTTGTCAATAAAATACGTGGGCCTAATAAATCTAATACTATGTCGAAATATTCATTTTAAAAAAATTAAATCATTAGAGAGAGAGAGAGAAGAGACCCAATTAATATATAAAAGCGTTCAAAGTCCCACATTTTTTCTAGGTAGGGTTGTTTTGTGACAGTAATGATCCTGCTTTTACAATTTCTTATACCCTCGTTTGGAAAATCATTCTCTTCTTGCAGATGTTAGATTTTTTTTTTTTTTTTTTGGTTGAAACTAGCAGATGTTAGGTTGAAGCATGGTATCAAGTGTTGATATGATATGGACTAACATAACTGATAGGATACGGAATCAACCATGATGATATGATATAAAGGTAATATAAAAAATATTTATGGGAAAAAGATCTCTACTTGGTGGTGTTTTCTACGCCCTCTCACAGGACACTGTGAAATGATGCCTCTACCCCCTAGACAGACACATAGATGTGCTCACCCATCGGCCCAAATACTTGTGTAGAGACCATGCAACTAAGTAGAGATCTATTGCCCAATATTTATAATCAAAATTGATACGGGTTGATGTGGGATGATACAATTCAATGCGGTCATAAAGTCAATTCACATGCCTCCTAATATCCAAAAAGTTCTTGTTTTTGAAATAAATTTGCTTACTAATTTTTTGGGGTCAAAACTTATGTGAATCCCATCCATAGTGAAAAAATATCATAGGAAAAGTGATTAAACTGGCAAAATATGCATTACAACTCGTCAAAGTGGAGATTTAATTTCAAAGTCAAGTCGCATGTTTAAGTATGTTTAAATTTTTTTTTTATTGCTTGAATCTTGTTTTTATTCTTATTTGTTCTGGTCAATTATCATATTTATGTTGAAAAACTAACTTATATTCAGATCATCGTATTTATTTGTGATCTATAATTATGTTATATGGTTAATGGGGCTTACTCTAGTGTATGTGCGTTAGATTGAGCCAATCAAGTATGAGATAGATTAAAATACTTGATTTAACTGCTTTTCATCAACTCTAGAACTTTTGATGTATCGATCAAGTACCTACTTAATTAAATGTATATATCACTAAGTACTTATTATAAGTAGAGATGCATACTACTTCCGGTTTGTTTATTATGTTATGAGTAGAGTAATAGCGTGGTTAACATACATATAAATATTTGATATATGCTATTTAATACTTGATAGTATGTGGAGCTTGCATATCACTTACAATATTGGACCTTTAATTATTAGCAAGTTTGATATTACATTTTTCAATTAATATTTGAATCGCATAGATGCCGTGAATAAAAAGGATAAGTTGACATTGGTTAGATATTATTATTTATTGTTTATTTATTTATAGTACTTAATGCTTAAAACACTTATTTTAGATGTATCATAAGCATATCAATGCATATCAAATCATATTTAGCTCTCTTTGATACGTCTCAATAATATTATTAAACCAACTTTTTAATATGCTGTGCGATACCGACAATTGCCACCGTGGTTTGAAGAATTTTCTTTTAATTATAAGAAATCCAGAAAATGGTAACCTACAACTACTCACACCATTTCTGAACACCCCATTGAAATAGATTTTTTAAAAACAAAAAAAATATTCCAATGGTACACGTTTTTTCCTAAGTAGGATAAGACCTGCATGGAAAACGTTGGATTTGAATTTTGTGACCTGCAAATTAGTGTAATCCATAGTAGATATCTATCAATTTCATTGCAAATTAGTCTTTCTTATATTGCACATGGTTTTGTCAGTCATGTCCATTCATCCTGATCCCTGCAGCATCATGGATATTTGTCATGTATCCAGCTGTATTGTTAGCTGTGTCGATAATTTTTTCTATGGGCTTGCCCATATCTTTGTTGATGTTTTCAACGGTTCTGAAACCCAAGCCACAGTTCTTTTCGGCACGTGTGGAGACCCCTTTATTGGTACGGTCTGTGCATGTGTTTAAAACTAGCTGTGTTTACAGTCTGTTTACAAGGAAAGTGGTTGTGAACCAACCTCTAACCTGGATGATTCTGTCAATGGCATGTGAGACTAAGTCAATTTCCATTCCTTGATTTTGAATATTGTATATCGAAACCTCGCGTTTATCATGTTTCCTATTTGTGTTATGTACTATGTTTTTCTTTGTTTGATGCTGGGCACTCATGAATGAATAGCCTTGTTTGCAACCAAAACAAGAAAAAAAAGAAAAACAAAAAATCTTTCTTACATGTGTTTGATGAAATTCAGAATTCACACAGGTTGGTGCCATAAGAATAGCTTGCTTCTGCTGGTGTATGATTACATGCCAAATGGCAGCCTAGACAGCCATCTATTCGGTGGGCCCGAGAAGACATTGAGCTGGGAGCGTCGATACAACATCATAGCCGGTGTAGCTTCGGCCCTACACTACCTGCACGATGAGTACGATCAGAGAGTAGTCCACAGGGACCTCAAGGCCAGCAACGTCATGCTCGACTCCAGCTTCAATGCCCGCTTGGGAGACTTCGGCCTTGCCAGGGCCCTTGACAACGAAAAGACCTCCTACGCCGAGTTGGAGGGCGTTCCAGGCACAATGGGCTATGTGGCACCCGAGTGTTTCCACATGGGCAAGGCTACCACCGAGTCCGACGTTTTCGGATTCGGCGCCGTCGTCCTGGAGGTGGTCTGTGGTAAGCGTCCCTCGATGAACATCGCTGGTTTCCATTTCTTGGTAGACTGGGTCTGGACTCTCTACCGTGAGGGTCGTATTCTCCATGCTATCGACGAGAGGCTTGTGGATAACTACGACGCACAGCAAGCCGAGCGTCTATTGCTCCTGGGCCTCGCCTGTTCCCATCCTATTGCTGCCCAGAGACCCAAAACTCCGATCATCGTTCAGATCATCTCAGGATCCGTGCCACCACCCGATACGCCGTACATCAAACCTGCCTTTGTATGGCCGGCGACGGGTTTCAGTGTTGATATGGAAAGTTTGATCACCGATAAGTCTGACAATACTTGTTCTTCTGATGATGGGTCCCAGAAGTCGGAGTGGACCCTACACTGCGAGACACGGGAGAACTATGTGAGGTATAGTGACATCTCCTTGGCTTGAGGATCATCACATATCAAGAATTCAAAGATATTCTTAGGCTAGCATTTGTGTAATTTGCAAAGCTTCTATGGGTTATTACCAAGAATTTTATTTTTTTTTGTTGGGGGGGGGGGGGGTGGTAGGGGGTAGGGGGTGGGGGAGGGATTGGGAAAATTATTAGTTTTCTTCTTCTTCATTATTCACTTTTATTTGAAAATACCTAATTTAGTGGGGGAGGGTATTGGTTTTAGAATTTCTTATCTTTTTTGTGCTTTATTTGTTGTATATCACTTATTTCAAGTTATCTAATAATTTTTTTTTTGGGAAGATTATAAGATTAGGCACTTTTGAGTTTTTCTTTTCAAAACTGTCTAGTGTATATTTCACTTAACAAAATTAGATTGTTTTGAGTTTGAGTTTACAAAAGGCAAAACAGTGTTCCTACCTTATTGAAAGACCTTTTTGACAGTTTTACCCCCCAACTCCCAGACCAGACGCTCCTATCCCCCCCTTCTTCTTCTTCCTCCTACCACCCACCCGCCACACCCCTGCGACTACAGGATAAACATCTGTTCTACTTCTGCAAACCCACTCAATCCCCTGCAATCCCTCGTCCGCCACCTCCGTTCTTCCTCCCTCCTGCGGTACCCTCTGTTATTCTCGGGACGGAACATGTATGCAAAGCAGGTGGAGGCGTTTCATCACAAAATCACCTCCCATGGTTCTTAACTGTATCACTTCAGTTTAAGCCTCCAGCAGTATATTCCATCACCAGTCAATTGCTAACCTCTCTTTAGTCCAACACATTTGTGGCAATCAATAAAAGTTTACTTTCTTCGATGCCGGAATCCAGATCTCCTTTCTCAATACAAGATAAAGAAAGGCACCATGAGTAACTAAGAAACGTCCACCATCAACCGATGCTTCAAATCTTAGCGGACAAAAAACCTCAATGTTGCTTCATCTCCATTAACCTGATCAATGGATCTTGTCATCCTCCTTTTTCTTTTTCTTTTTCTTTTATCTAAGACAATGTACAGGAAGAGTGCCAGAGCAACCATGGCCATGGTTGGAATGGTGAGCCCAGATCAATTTCCTTGACGAGTCCAGCCATGCGGAGGTATTACTGATGGGCTCTTCATTTTCTTCATGATTATTCTCTTTTCTTTTTAAAATGGAAAACTAAGAACAAATGATGACCAAATTCGTTGGAAGCTCTGTGGGTATTTATATATATATATATTTCTAATGGGATTGGAAAGGCCAACTCTCTTAGATAGGGGAGAAAATACAAATACAAATACAAATGGAGTTGTTTTACGCAGCAATAGAGCACAGAGCACAGCAAACCAAAGCCAGAGCGAGGAAGAATAGGAGATCTTCTTTGTACCAGTTAATCACACACAAGCGGGGAGAGAGAGAGAGAGGGTGGGCGGGAGGAGAAATAGGGGTTGGGCGGGGTTGCAAGAAGAAGGAAGAAGCAGGGGGTAGGGATTGGTTGGGTGGCAGCAAGAACAAGAAGAAGGGGGTAGGGGTGGGGGCGCAGGGGCATGACAGGTGGGTGGCAAGAGGAAGAAAAAGAAGAAGAAGAAGGGGATATGAGCAGCTGGTCTCGTCGGACCGTGATTGGGGAAGGGGAGTTGGGGAGTAAATCTGTCATAAAGGTCTTTCAATGAGGTAGGGAGGAACACTGTTTTGCGTAAACTCAAACTCAAAACAGTTTAATTTTGTTAAGTGAAATATACACTAGACACTTTTGTAAAGATAAACTCAAAAGTGCCTAATCCTGTAATTTTCCCTATTCTTGATGAAAAATGTCATTTGATTACTTTTGAGCTTGTTGTAAATTAAATAACCAATATATATATATATATATATCCTTTCTTCATTAGTTAGAGAACCAAACTATGTGTAAGGCATCCTTCTTGTCATCATAGGTAGAATTATTTTGAATATGCTAAGATTTGGGAATGAAACAAAAAAAGAAAAAAAAGGCATTGTTTGGTTGAAAATGAAGTGGAGTGAAGTAAAATAAATTTTTTCATAGAAAAAGTAGAATTAAAAAGAAAATTCACTAGAGGGTATTTGGTTGGAAATAAAACATACATAAAATTATATGAGAAACATGGGGGTTGGAGACCCAACACAGGAGAACACAAGAATTAGAAATTTCAGCTATATATGTTTAGGTTGAGCATATTCCATTAAAAGAAAACATATGTGGTCTCATTAGTGTGATTCTATTCCTAAATTCTAATGCTGTATATTTTCTGGTAATTTACCTAATTTCTTTGTAAAATCAAGAAAGTTTTATTTATTTATTTTTTTTGACAAAATAAAATAAAAAGGATAATCAAATAAACCGGCCAGAGTTACGTATAATTTAATCAACAAAATTGCTTTGTTTCATAAATAAGAGTGTGCACACCCCCCCCCCCCCCTCCTCCACCAACTTTAGAGGATAAGAGTAAAGCTAGTCTTATTCTCCCTCTTGTCTGGTTAAGGAATATAGGTAATTTTCTTAAAATAGGTGTTAGTGCCCAGCTCCCAGTCCAAATATCCATAGCCCATCAATAAGCCCAAACACATGATTCAAGGATGAGACGATTATTTCACGCAATCATGTTGTTAGGTAATTTTCTTAAAATAGGTGTTAGTGACTTCATCTTCTATGTCTTGCATTTGTAATCGGATTTTAGTGGATTCTCACCACATCCATGAAATGCAACTCGCTGGTTTCAAGAGCATCTGAGCAAAACAGTGTTCTCTTGTTGAAATTATTTAGTACTAGTCTATTGCAGTCTATTCCATTGTCGATTGGTTTACGCATAAAATCAAACACTAAGTGAACATTAAGTGTTGGACATTATCGGCGTTGGGGCGATAGATATTTGAATTTATGAAGGAGGAGTGATGGGTCAGAGACAGACTTGAGAATGACAATAACATTAGTTGAATTACGATCCATCCTGAGGCTTCTCCTTCACTCCCACCACTGCATACCAAGTGCTTGTTAAAATCTCACCCACCCCACATTCCCTCCACAGAAGTCAGTGCAGAACATGATTCCTGCCATTAAAACTCGCAACAAAATTATCTCAACAAATAAAAATTATAGTGTGGAACGGTATAAATGATGAATAAATGTACATTCATGACCGTGACGTTCGTTGTAAACTGGTGTGACTTACTATCGATCGACGATTGGTGAAAAAGTACTATATATATTGGGGCCGGGTAATCCCGATGATCCACCACGGCCATGAATTATGAATCGGAAAATGCTAAACTACTGTTACGGATTGAATCAGCAAAACTATAACATACAGAGAGCAATCAAGCCTTGAGTTGTGCTTGCATGAGGATAGATTAGAGATTAATTAGAGAGAGAAGAGTGTAGATTGGATCAAATTCTTAAAAACACAACGTGCTCGCTTGAGGTGAAGAATCCTGATAAGAGAAAAAGCTAACTAAACACGTCAATACACCCCCTCAAGTGGAAGATTTGTTCAATGGATCTTCAACTTGTTCTTTTCGTGAGAACTTCTGTCACGCAAAATGAAAATAAATCTCGACATGCTTTGTCTGTACATGGAACATTGGATTGGCAAAGAGATAAGTAGCGCCAATGTAATCGCACCATAAAATATGAGGCCTTTGTTGAGGGTAGCCAATCTCTCTTGAGTAAAGATTGCAACCATGTCAGCTAGACAAATGCATTTGCAAGGGCTTTGTATTTTGCCTCAGTAGATGAACAGGCGACTGTACATTGCTTGCAGGAAGACCAAGATATCAGATTAATGCCAAGGAAGATTGCATATCTATCAGTGAAACGACAATCAACACTGTATCCTGCCCAATCAGTACCAGTGAATGCTGCCTGTAAAGTAGCTAATGGGGAGCGCTTATAAAGTAGACCATAGGTTGAAGTGTGCTTCAAATAACACAATATGCGTTTAGTCATAGCTAGGGATGTAAACGGATCGAATTCGGTTGGATGGCGGCATTATCATATTCGTATCCGATTATATTCGGACGATTTCGGATAATATCCTATCGGTTTTCGGACGGATTCGGATAATTTTCGGAGATAGTGATTTTTTGAATACAGGTTCTCCTAAATGGATATGAATACGGATCGAATACGATTTTTCGACAATCCGTCGACATATTTACCGTTTTTATGATGAGGGTTAGGGTTGAGACTTGAGAGTTCAGTAACTACCCTTTCTTCTACTTAGTCTTTTATTCTCTTACGTTTTTTACTTTTGATTTTTTAATAGATATGTAATTTCATGTATCACATTGCATAAAACAATATATATAAACCAATAGTAAATCTAGAAAAAGAATCACATTATCTTAACTTATAAATTTATAAAAATAAGATTACAAAATCCAATAAGGTAACTTAAAATGATAGACAAACATAGAGTTATATTTCAGATATTTTATTACTATCGGACTGCTAAACGAATCGGATAATAATCGATCGAATAGGGAGATTATCATATTCGTATCCGTTTGTTTCGGACGGATTTGAGTTCTCCAAAACAGATACGAACACAGATCGAATACGAATTTACAAATATCCATTTACATCCCTAGTCATAACCCAATGGTCTTGAGGTGGGGGAGATGGGATCGAGGGAGGTAGGGGGAGGGGGTTGGTGATGGTCAGTAAGAGGTTGAGTTTTGGTGGGGGTGGGTGGAGTGGACAGAGTGGAAGAGGAGGAGGAGGAGAAGGGAGGGGAACAGTGGGAGGTGGGAGGTGGGAGGGGGGAGGGGGAGGGGGGAGGGATGTGGAGAGGTTTAGGGGTGAGATATATAGGAGTGGGGGAGGGGCGGTGTTGCCAGAGGAAGGGGGGAGGATGGTGGGGTACCAGGACATGGGTTGGAAGGGAAACCCAAGGAATCGGAGGAGAGGACGGAGAGGGGGAGGGAGTTGTGCCAAGGTGGGACAGATTGGCGAAAGGGAGGATAGTTTCATTAAAACGAACTTGTCCAGCTATGTAAATGGGATTAGAATTAAAATCCATGCCACGATAGCCTACATGGCAAGGACTATACCTTAGAAAGACGCATGGAGAGTAGTAGAAATCCATCTTACGAGAGTTATAAATGCGGAGAAATGGGAGACGTACATAGACATTCGAAAATTTTAAGGAAAGTTTAATTAGGTAAACGATGGGACACCAACTCATAGGGGGAAACACTACTGGAAACTTGGGAAGGCATGTAATTGATTAAGTAGACTGCGGTCTCGAAAGTAAAATATATGCCAATAATGTTGTGGTACATGGCTATGAGAGTATGAGGTAATAGGGAGAGGCCGATTTCCACAATGTAGTGATGGCGGCACTCCACAGAATCCTGTTGTTCATGTGTGTGTGAGAGGGGGCGAGAGACAAGGTGGGAGATATCCAATTTTGTGAAGGAGGTCATGATAATCAAAATTCCCCACCCCAATCAGTTCAACCGATTTTAGCTTTGTTGAGAATTGGTGTTCTAGTAGCGATTGAAATTCAAGAAAAATAATAATACGTTAGATTTATCAAGGGAAAATACCATAAGAATTTAATAAATTCATCAAAAAAGATAATGAAATACCATTAACGGAAGGAATAGGGGCTCAAACATTACTAAACACCAATTTCAGAGGTGAAGTGTTACATGAAGAAATAGTGCATAATGATAAACGACTTGACTTGTCTAACTGACAAACAATACATGAATGACTTAATTTAAAAGAAGAGGATGACCTAAGCGGTTGTGGCAATTGATAATGGTTGTATGTTCCATCAGAAAGATAAATGGATGGAAAGGACGTCAGATTGGAAAAATTATCGCCCCCAGTATTACTGGGGGTACTGTGCGTATCGTGCGGCACAGCACCGCCCGTGTGTGCACAGTGAGTCCCACCATGCACATATGGGTGGTGCTACACCGCACGATGTGCACAGCACCCCAGGGGGCGCTAAAGGTCCGTCAGATTGAGAGATGATAGAGACCATTGCTATTCAGCAGAGAGAGAGAGAGAGAGAGAGTAGTGTGGTCTGTGTAAAAGTGTGATCTGCGTTCGTATATCCTTACCAAGAAAATGAAAGGGAGTGAATTGATAATGCAATATTATTTTCTGTTATTGATTGAATCAGCAATTGCATTACATGTAGAGAGCAATCATGCCTTAGAGTTTTGCGTGCATGAGAGATACAATTGATTAGGAGAAGAAAAGAGATTATTAGAGAGAGAGAGAGAGAGAGAGAAAAGAGTTCAGATTGGATCAAATACTAAAACAAAATGTGTTGCATGAGGTGAGAATCTGGATCAGAGCAAATGCTAAACACGTAAATAGTCTGGAACGGTTGGGATGCAATGTTGCAGTGGGATCCCCTCAATATTTGGATGTGACATGTGAGGCCTACAAATCAGGCGAGGGATTCCAGCCGACGTCTCCGTCTCAGCTCCGGCAAGGTCTTCCCCTTCTCTCTTTCCAACGATTATTAATAATTCCAGGCAGCGTGACTGTCGGCAAGAAGATTAAAGGTGGAGAGACAGCGAGAGAGCGAAAGAGGTCGTAAAGGTTGTGAAAAAAGCATGTCTGGACGATTAAAGGGGTTCCCTTTTGGTGAGATCTTTGGGGTTGTTCTGCTCTGTACCGTTTTTTGGATTAAGAAATACTGTCAATAAGAAGGAAGGGAAAGCTGTATCTACCCTAAGAAGGGGTCCCCCACTATTACATAATTCACAGTGTTTCTTGCTCCTATTGGTTTCGTCCAGAACTTTTTGTCGGAACCTCAATCATTTACCCATCCGGTGAAGGAGATAGGGACGTGTTATCTGACCACCTAGAGATATCTTCTTCCTACTGTTAGATCAGAATCCATCTTACACATCCACCCACAAGCATTCGTTCACACTCCTCTGGATTCTCATCTAACCATCATTTGGCGGTGATGGGGTTTAAGTGGCATACTACTGCAACTTCTATCGTCTTCTTTTTCATTGTTTGGATCACTTCATCGGATTCCCTTACTCCATATTAAGGTGAATAAGAATGCGTGTTGGCCACGTAGCTTGTGTAATTTCGGTGAAGAACAGGGTCCATTTCCTTTCTGGACAGTACTCTCAGGATTACATTGCCCTAAAAAGCCAAAAGGGATGACCGGATTCGAGAAATCCTGAGAATTGCCTTCCATCAATGTCCCTCACATTCTGCTCTCTCACTCTCCACTGGAAGCCACTGGACTGACATCACAGTGGCAAGTGGCAACAAACTGTGAAAGGGTATCATCAGATTCTAACCTCACTTGCCGGAATCAGGAAACAAGCAATGAGAAAGGAAGGGCAACAGGTTACCGTTGTCGGTAACACAGCTGGGAAGATCTCCGTCTGTTTCGAGACAAAACCCATAGTGGCCACATTAGTAGCCGTGACGCTGTTGATGGTCATTTGGAACCTCCAGCTCTACTACGATAACCTCCTCTCCACCGCCCGTCGCTGCTCCTCCGCCGCTCTTACCACCCCAGTCTTTCCACCCAATTCCCCCACTAATTCATCTAACGAGAAGAAGAAACTCTCCACCCTGGTCCCCAAACTCTCCGCCCCAAAGATCGACCCGAACAAGCGCCTCTTCTACGCCTATGGTAACGCTGCCTCTCTATTCGTTCAAATGGGTGCCTACCGTGGCGGTCCCAGAACCTTTGCCGTCGTCGGCCTCGCCTCCAAGCCACTTCACGTTTTTACCCGTCCCTGGTTCAAATGCGAGTGGATCTCCAACAACCGCTCCTCCCCCTCCATTAGAGCTAAGGCCTATAAAATGCTACCCGATTGGGGCTACGGTCGGGTGTATACAGTTGTCGTCGTGAATTGTACCTTCTCTGTAAATCCTAATGAGGATAACTCCGGTGGGAAGCTCCAGCTCTACGCTTACTACAGCGAGTCGCCCAAAAGGTACGAGAAGATGGTGGCTTTGGAGGAAGAACCAGGATCTTACGACGAGTCCAAGTATCGCCCTCCGTATAAGTACGAGTACCTCTATTGTGGGTCATCTTTGTATGGGAACCTGAGCGCTGCGAGGTTAAGGGAATGGATGGCCTACCATGCTTGGTTCTTCGGGCCAAGCTCGCATTTCGTGTTTCACGATGCCGGAGGAGTTACGCCGGCAGTGAGGACCGCGCTGGAGCCATGGGTGCGAGCCGGCAGGGTGACGGTTCAGGACATTAGGGCGCAATTAGAGTTTGATGGATACTACTATAACCAATTTCTAGTGGTGAACGACTGTTTGCACCGGTACCGACACGCTTCGAATTGGACATTTTACTTCGATGTCGATGAGTACATATATCTGCCCGATGGAAACACATTGGAATCGGTTCTGCAGGAGTTTTCTGATAATACCCAGTTCACGATTGAGCAGAATCCCATGTCCAGTAAGCTCTGTTTGAATGATTCCACGCAGGATTACTCAAAGTAAGTAAACTAGAAAGATGGTTCTTCTGACTTGGATTTAAATTTGGGTTTCCTGTTTTCCGTTGCTGGAAGCAGAAATTTTCTTTCCTCAGTACCGGTTAGGATAAAAAAATCTTGCTTGGATTGGTATAAAGGAAACAATAGTTGGATTGGAAAAAAACCTTGAGGAGTTACTAAGAATAGAGGATCGATACTGTAATTCCCGTGATTTCCCTTCTCTGTTTCTTCAGTTGTGAGAAACAGAGCAGAGCAGAATGGCAGTACAAGTAATTCATGCTATTAACATTTGATATGAATGTCAGGGATTCAATTGGGAGTTACAGAAGTTCATTAATGTTTGTTTGATAGTGATGTTGTTTTGGATTCAGGATGTCAAGAATTATCCCTTGGGTCTATATGTTAATCTCCTCATTTTTGTGGACATTTTCAGGCAATGGGGGTTCGAGAAGCTGCTGTTCAGGGAGTCTCGCACAGGAATCAGGAGAGATAGGAAGTACGCTATACAGGCGAGGAATGCATTCTCGACGGGAGTGCACATGTCGGAGAACGTAATAGGGAAAACGCTGCACAAGACGGAGACAAAGATCCGATACTACCATTACCACAATTCAATATCGGTGGAAGGGGAACCATGCCGGGAGTTTGTCCCAATGTCCAAAAAGAATAATAAGAGCGAAGTGACATGGTACGATAAGTTGCCCTACGTATACGACGATAACATGAAGAAGGTAGCCAACACCATTAAGGAGTTCGAGGAGAAAACCATCGGAGTAGTTCAGTTGTAGTAGTTGTAGACGACAAGAAAGAGTGAAGAACTCCCAAAACCCTTCTCCCTCTCAGACATGCAGAGCTAGCTAGCTAGCTAGCTAGCTAGCGTGTGTAATGCTTAAATTTGGCGTATAATTTATCATCATTGTGTCTTTCTTTGGTAAGTATTTATCATCATTGTGTCGGTGCATACAATGGTGACCACCGCTCGGTCCCCCTCCCTATGATTCTTCAGTGTGTGTTCTCACACACTCTCTCTCTCTCTCTCTCATAGTCAAAGATCACCATGTGGATTTCATACAGATCACCATGTCGATTTCGTGGGTGTATGATGGATGGTGGTGGGGCCGTGGGGGGTGGTTGAGTTTTGTAGGTTCAGTCAAAGGAGAGTGAGTAAAGAAAGGTGCTGAGTGACGGGGATGTCAAATGCTACTTTAATTGTAAAGCTGTGTTTATATCATCACTTTATTTATTCTTATTTTTTGTTTATATTTTCCCTTTTCATAATCTCATTCCCTTTTTTAATTAATGTATTTATATGTATTTTTTTGTTTTGTTTATTAACAATTTAAAGTTTGTATGCGACTGTTTCCGGTGCTCAATAATTTTAAATTGGACCATTAAACACATTGATAAGTAAAAAACAACAAATCCATTAATCTAAAAAAACAAAAAATAAAAAAATAAAGAAAGAAAGAAAAGAAAAAGAAAAGCAGCCATTCCTTGTTGTCGCATTTGATGATTGTACCTTGCTTTAGTCCTGTTTTCTGAGTTGGAAGTGGGTAAACTTGTGCTTGGTTTTTCTTGGAAGTAAAACAAAAACCAAAACGAAGCTGGGATTAATGTTGTCACCCATGCGGCCATGCCCCCCCTGCCCGGATCCACATCCTCTACTTCTATTATATGTACTTCCATCCTATTTCCCTCGTTTCTCAATCCGCCATCTGTCTTTTTTAGCATCCAACGATTGGAATTCAATGAATTCAAAATTTTTTGAATTTCACTTTAGTCCTATCTGAATCACTATAAACCCCACTCAATCCAACCCAACCCAACCGGTGCTTATCGATCAAACCAAACCAAAGTCCATTGAAGAAGAAGAGATAGAAATGGAGTCATTGAAGATGAGACTCTTCGCCGCTGTGATCCTCATGGTCTTGGTCGTCTCGATGGTTCAGAATGTAGTAGCAGCTGAAGTTCCGACAGTAGAACGAAAACGAACTAGACACACAACAACTTCACCTATAACTTGGAATCCATCACATTCACTTACACTTTCCCGACCCTGAGTTTCCTCTCAACTTGACTTCCAAGACCCTCTCCATCTTCGCTAACACAGCCTGGTTAGGAACAGCTTTCCCGTTCTCGTACTCCTGAACCAGTTGTAGTTTCTCGTTGATCTGCTTAGCCAGATCGGCCTGACTCATCTTCTTAGCCAACCGTGCCTTTTGTATGGCCTGTCTCATATCTGCCGCTACTCAGTTCAACGCCGCCGGTTCCGTCTCCTGGTCGAGTTTCTTGGCGTTGACAGCTGTTGTCGGTGGTTTCTTGTTCGAACCCGCGTCGAACCTCTTTATTGTTTGAACCTCTGTACCCACACTTCTTTCCTTTTCTCCGGATGTTAAGGGTTGAAAGAGTGGATGAAATCGGATGTGGAAAACTATAGAATTAGCTCTGTAAGAAATCTGTGTAAAGAAAACAGAAATACTCTGTAGTGGTTGATAAATTTTCTCTTTCTTCTACCTTGGGTATATCTTCTTTTTATTGATACTGTTGGATAGTTCGAGATTTTTTAGGGGATTCATACGGGTTTTACCTCCCAATTAACGAAAAGAAATTGACGAAATTGTTACGTAATGAGATTGAGTTTAATTTCTGCAAATATTCTCCACTTGTTTCTCGATTGAAGATGGAAAATTTAATTATCACTTAATTTATAGTTGATTCAGCCCCAATCCTCATGGTCATTGAAGAAGGATTTGTTTGGGGTGTGATCCGAGATTGTAATTTGAGATTTTTTTTGACGTATGTTGTATATCTCTCGATTTTTTTTTCTTATTCGGATGAGATGAGAAGGGAGAAGAAGGTGGTTTAGGGCAAGAAAGCGATGAACAGAGTGGAAGGAAAGGGAAGAAGACGTGTGATTAACAGATTTTTTTTCTGTTTGGAATTTCGATTGATGTCATCGTTGTCTTAGCAACAATAAATTTGTTTTCCTTTTCTTTAAATTTTAAATTTTGTTATTTAAATGCTTTTGATTTGTTCCTGATTCCTGAAGATGTGTAGTAGCAGTAAGCAAAGTGGCTGGCAACCCAACTCTCTAATTTCTCTTCAGCTCTATTCGATGTTCGTTGCTTATGAGTTTGTGGGAAGAAGAAGAGGAATGAGAAGAAGGGTCTGAGAGCAGAGCAACGACAGTTTGTGTTAGATTTGGGAAGAAAGGTCGTTCAAAACTCACCTTCTTCCCCATCGATCTTCTTGGTTCATGGAACCACGGTTTGATGGGAGAAAAGAGCAGCAACGGCGGTTCTTTTCTTCGTTTGGGAAGAACGGTTTGAACTTGAACAAAACGATGTAGATGATTTTAAGTTAGGGTTTTGAAAATGGACTTTGGTTTGGTTTGATCGATGAGAACCGAATGGGTTGGGTTGGTTTGAGTGGGTTTATAGTGGTTCAGATAGGGCTAAAGTGAAATTCAAAAAAATTTGAATTCATTGAATCCCAGTCATTGAATACTCAAAAAGACAGGTGACGGACTGAGAAGCGAGGGAAGTAGGATGGAAGTACATATAGTGGAAGTAGAGGATGTGGATCCCCCTGGCCCTGCCCTATGGTGACACCTCACTGAAAGGCAATGCAGCGAAACTCAGAATGGCGAAGACCGCGTAGCTGGTTGAGCAAAGAAACTGTGTTGTTGGCCGGGTTTTAAAAATGTGAATCAGATCGGGTGAATCGGTAGATTTGAATCAGAATCGGTTTAGATTGAGTACGTCAATTCGAATTGGAATTCAATCCAATCTAGAACCCTTCCTTTTATAAATTGGATATAGAGGATGTGGAATGGATCGAAGACGATTCCAATGCATGGGTGAAAACATTTCGATCTTTATCTATGATAAGTTATGGGTTGAATGGGACAATAAGTATAGAATAGAAGGACTGATCCAACACAATTCCACTTGGGTATTCAACGAGCTGCACAAGTGCCTTGTTATGAAAATTAAAAATAAAAAAAACTGATAAACAAAGAAATGGAGGCAGGTGATCAGCTGAGAGACACGTGGCCATCCTACAATAAGCATGATGGAGATGTGTCATCATTTTTGTGATTAAAAAACCCCTAAATCTTGAGGAGAGCTAAAGGCATACACAAAGAAGAAGATGGGAGCAGGGTGACTTTCGTGAGATTTAAATATTTGGTTTTACTCCCCCAACATTTAAGCAAAGGAAGAGGAATCCACATGAGTACTGTGGCGGTGAAAGTGAGATTGTTTTACCAAAATCACAAAAGGTGAGAGTGAGATTGCGGGGGTAAGTCGGTCAGTTTATGTCTTGTTGTGCTTACGCACAGTAAGATGGGATAATTCGGCAATAGAAGATCCAAATAAGAGATTATGAGTGGATGAGTGCAACTCTCTTTCCTTTATATTTATTTATTTATTTATTTTGTAATCGTAAAGTTTGTTGTGAGTAAAGAACCATGCGACTGATTAATCAGTGTTCATTTACTCCAGAATGCATTCTAACCCCAAAACACATTCTTAAGAATGCATATTAAACACAATCCTCATTAAACTCGTGTTGTATAAAATATAGCACATTACATAGATAGTTAATGTTGAACTCATTCCTTATATATGTTTTTTTTTTTTTTTTGTTAGATATGAGAAACTTTGTTAAACCTAGTACTATAGCAACTACATTACTCTACATAGTCGGTTACTATCAGAAGTTAATTCTTCTAATCACGGTTTTAGGAATTGGTATTGGATGGGCCATTTTGGTTAATTCATCAGTATCGATAGTATCGAGAACTAAATCCTTGATTCTGATAGTTTTATTACATAGTGAAAGAATTTTTAGTCAGATTACCCAAGTGATGGTATGTAATCTACACACAACTTTTGTAAGATCTGAAACCTTATTTTCCATTATCCAGAAAAAAAAATCTATATTTTTTCAGTTCTTATGTAATGTGCGGATTTTTAGCAAAAGGATTTTAAAATAATAAAGGATCGAGTTTCCCTCCACCCACGGTGAATGGGATCCCACTCACCGAGGGCGGGAGAGGACAAGAATAGGTATCAGGAGGGAATTTTAGAACATACAAAAATCCTAGGATGATGGGTGAACCGTTGTCCTCAATGGGTGGAAGTCCAGGCCTAGTTTAGTCCAACGTCGGGAATGGATATCTGAACCCACTCCTAGCTCAGCCCTGATTGATCCTGAAACCTAATTGGTCAGATTAGCCTGATCCCTAGCAGCCCCTATTTTTCTCATTTCAGAGCTATGCTATGCCGAGCTGGCCCTAGCTGCTCTTGTTTTTTGATCATGCGTATGATGCAATTATGTATAATCATATATTTATATTTATAGGACTAGACTGGGCTCATATCAAGGCCTTAGTATGGACTCGGGCCAGCCTGACCACTGACATGGAAATATCCGCCCTGGCCCAGCCCAGGTTCAGAGCGAACCTGTGCAAGCTCGGCCTGGCCAGACTCCTCTTTAATTGTGTTCCCGGACCTAAAAATTGCGGGATTGGCGCTTGAGTTTTGAAGTAACTGGGCCATGGTGAAATCAAGGCTGGTCCCTCCATGAATGTGGAGACTAACTGCCAGCGCAACCTAGATAAGGCTACCTCCTTGCTCATTCTGAGTTGTACTAGGGCAAGCAAAACTTTAATACAACCATTTGGCCCACGTCAAATCCCCTTCTTTTGGGTATTACTGAGTTTTGGGAAAAGGCCCACCCAAATCTATCCCTACTTTTTGGGTATTATTTGGTCCATAGTCCACAGCCGAACTCAAGCAATAAATGCGTTATTACTGGGTTTTGGGAAAATCTGCCTTGAGTATTGAATGGGCCGAGCCATAGACAGAACCTAGAAATTACTCAAACTAGCCCAAACAACCTTTCGGCCCACCCAAAAAGAATGATTTTTTTTTTCAGACAAAACACCTTGCACAAGCCACAAAGGCACAGTATTGAACAAAGTGGGAGAAATGTGGGTGTGGGATCCACTGGACCCTGCAGTTCTCCCTGTTCAAGAGACTGGAGGGTAGGCGTGTCCATTACTATTTAATACCAACTAACTAGTATCCGCACCCATGGGTGTTAAATGGTTTGGGGTTTGGATAGACTGGAGTGGGGCTGGGCCGCTCGGCTAATCCTCGCCTTCTCTTTCATATCATGGGCTATAGAATTCGTCACGGGAGCTGATGGCTGAAAAATTGTACAATCATTTAATCCTTAAACTGAACCAGAAATCAACTCCATTTAATGTTTTAACTTAAATGGATCAGTTTCCTATCGATTAAAGGAAAAAATAGGAATAAATAAAAACCAAACCGAATACTATTTGTTTCCAACTGTCCACATGTGGTTACCCAATTTGTATTTGGTTTTGATTATCCGATTTGATTTCTATTTCGGTTATCCGGTTTGAATTCTGTTTAGTTTGTATCTGGTTTCATAAGTTCTGTAATAGCTTTGAGGAAGATAAAATGTACAAAATCACTGGTGTAATGGTTTTTGATCGGCCTACATAACTACAATTAGCATGAGAAATTTTTTTTTTTTTTAAATCCCGAATATTATCTGGGACCGGGCTGGCCCCAACTATTAGCATGAGCATCCTAATAACACACCAGCAATTTAAAGTCTTCACTCTTGAGTTTATGGTGTAATGGTTTTTTATCGGTCCACCCAAAAATTGGTTTGGTTTCTATTCGATTTATCAATGTATAATTTATTCCATTTACAATTTTATTTGGTCCAATATAGACATCCTTTGCTCAATGATTCATCATAGTTCTACCGTGATGTGGTCGATCATATGGAAAATTTCATAGACAAATTCAATCGATCATATATTCCCTTTTTTATGGGCATATTTGCATGAACAATCTGAACTTCAGTAAATTGTGATATTCTTAAATCGAGATTTGAAAGATTTTGCCGATACAAAGCAAAACTAATTTCTAGATATGGACTTAATTTAACTATTATTGGGCTGAGGTTTGTGGGAGACAAAATCTTCAGTAAGGAACCCACATTAGGGTTTTCGTAAAAAGTAAAAATAAAAGAAACCCACAATCATAGTTGGAAAACTAGGTTTTTTGACTCGACTCGTTTTCCTCTGAACACATTTATTAACGTTTATAAAAAAAGGAAGATCAAGGTTTTAGGAATCAGTATTGGACCATTAAATCCGTGTAGTACAGATAGTGGGTAAAATGTTCCAATTCCATGCTGGCATAGGGGTGTCAAACCTAGTCGAATCACTAAGAATGACCGAAACCAACCGAAAATTCCGAAGGGAACCGAACCAATTCTTGTCGGACTAGTTTTGAACTGAGGTATGATGATATCGACTGAAAATCAAACCGCACTGAACCAACTGATAATCCAAATAGAAAAAATCGAACCGAATTAAACCAATAATGTTTTTTTTTTTAATATGAGGTTATGAATAGGTGATTTCATTATCGATTGATTTCAATATTAATGAGAAGATTTCTTGTTGTCACCAGAATCAATAAATCCCCTGATCTCGTTGATTGCTATACAATGTTTTTGCTACACATTCTATTTTTCCATTAATTTCAGAACTAGTTGCCTTTCATTTACAAGTTATTCTTCTTTTGCTCTCACTTCAATATAAACACATCAAATCAATTTTCTTATTCTTAATTATTAACTTGTTCCATTTGAGAAAGATGATTCAAGTTATTCTTACCCAATCTTTCTTAATTACAAGTTATAAATTTAAGATCTCATTATCGTTAAAACCCGAAAATAAAATTGATGTAAATGATATTAACCAAATATTGAAGAATTGAACTCAATTAAAACCAAAGCTCCTTAACAATTTGATTTTAATCTCACTCATTTTCAGAACAAACCATTCAACATCATTCAAACCGGCCCAAACCAACTGTTTGACACCCCTACTGCCATTGATATCTTTGTATGAAAAAACGTCTCCTACAACCGATACAGAATTACAGACCAATACATATCAGTACCGGGTTCGGTTTCAGAACCAGCCGTAACCATGAACCCACCGGGGCGCGGGGCGGGGGGCGGGGGAGAAATCAGAAATGTACTCTCTCTGTCTTCCCAGGCCCAGTCTCCCAAGTAGGACCCAAAAGATACATTCCAAGTACAACGCCCGAACTCACTGGACACGACACGACGATTTCCCCTCGAAATTTCGGACAGTGACAGCAGCGAATCATTGGAGGCCTTTGCTTGCCGACACCTTCGATTCTTATATTTCCGACACGTAACAAAAAGTGTGTCTAGAAGTCAGGAGTTGGGAATCCCACGGTAACACGTGCATTCTCTTGCCACGTCCCTTTCTTTTTTCGTGACAATCGTGAATACTAGAGGCGGCGATAAAGTCGGCGCCGTCAGTCATGAACCTTGTGCTTTCTCTCTCTCTCTTCCTCTTCCGTCTTCCCTCTTCCTGTCTGTTAATGTCTCCCAATTAATAGAACGTTATCCGCAGGCTCAACGTTATCCTCAGGTTCAGTCACTCGGCCCTTAACCCTCAAGTAAACAAAAAAATCAATTTCTAACCAATCAGCTTAGAGCAATTGGTGAGCCGTGATGTGTTTCATGCCCATGTTCTTTAGGAGGTTTCGAGTTCAAATCTCTTGATTGAGACATTTCCTTTACTATGGTTCGATCCACGTTATATATGTATTTTCCGAATTTACTTTACAAAGAGCTAGTTTTGTTCTCTTATTTAAGTTCATATTTAAAATTTTCTTATAACAATTATTAGTTAACAAGAAGCATTGCCATCAATAGGTAATATAACTAGAAGACTAACAAAATCTATATCGAGGTTTGGAATAGTGTCCCATGCCCATAAAAGTATGTTCCCGGAATAACTTCGTAATTTGCAAGATAATCCACTAGCTATAACATTAACTTAACAATAGCAATGTGAGAATTTTACCACCAAAAAAAAAAAAAAAACAACCAAAGGAACACATTAGTATACAATCGTGATTTATAAGAAAAGGATAATTTCTTAAATGTACCAGATAAGAAAAAAAATATTACAATACAAGTAGCTTACAAGACAAAGTAAGTATAAAAGAAAGTCAAACCTACTTGTTTTATAGTTAATTTTCTTATCTCATAGATATAGGAAATTTTTCTTTCCTAAAAATACGTCAAATTGGGTTAAAATCAATATTAATGAGCTTCTAAATGCATGCGTTCCATAAAAAAAGGGAAGGGAAGGGGAGGGGAGGGGAGGTGAGGGGAGGAAATAAAGAAATTTTCTTCTCTCAGGTTCCCTGTCTGGTCAGGTTCCTCTCATAGGGGGTCGAAAATGTCGACCTCACCCCCCTGCCTGAACAGTGCAACAAGGAATTCTCACAATGTTTGTAAGATAGATTGCAATTTGCCAAAACCAATTCAAACAAGAACATGAGATGTAACATGATATGTATGCGAAGGGAAAATGTCTTCTTAACAAGAAGACAATAAAATAAAGTAGGATATAATCTTCCACCTTGACCTAAACCTATACAAGAAAAGAGTGAAAAAAATAAAACAAGTATCACATGAAATGCAAAAAGAACCTCAGAACATTCCCAAATTCAAGCAGGGAGGATCTGTTGAAATATGAGAACCTACGAACCTGATCGGGCAGGGAACCTGAGAGGAGTTAAGTCCGGAAATAAACATAAGTGAAAAGATTCTTTGCTTTGAAGCATGGCCCTGGTGCCAGCACAAGTACCAATAACAATGCATGTGAGAGCATAAAGAGGAGCATGATTTTTCGCATCTACAAGGGTGAGGTGATCATTTTGCCTACCTTTGTGTTTGGGCGCAGGCACCACATTGCTAAGCAGAGTTTTATTTTTTTTCAAAACATAAATGTAAATTTTACAAATCGAAAAATAACATTTATTTTTATCCTCTTATGTAATGGTGTATATCGTTGTGAGCACGAGGAACAGGAGGAATAGACAAGACAGACAAAGCAGCATGTATATCGTTGTGAACACGAGGAACATGAGGAATAGGCAGGACAGACAAAACATCATGTATATCGTTGTAAGCACGAGGAACATGAGTAATAGGCATGACAGCCAAAACCATGTGATTTCCCATGATGATGATTGACAAACTATTTGGTCCTTACGTTCCCAATGCTCGCCTTGCAAACAAAGCTCAGCATTGTCTGAAGATTCTGTTGCCATCACCCCGTCGGTTGTGCCATGAACCATCAGAAATGTCACCTTCACCTTGGAGAAATTACTTTGTATGTATTCACATACTTTGGGCTTTCCTGCGTACCTTCGTGGATTGGATGCAATGATTTTAAGCCTCTCAGGACCCTTGATGGCCTTTCCAACAATCAAAATGGGCTTTAGGTACCCCCATTATGACACTATATCTCATTTCCAAAAGATTAAGGCCAATACAAATTCATCTACTTTGCACTATATAATGGCATAAATATCCTTTCAAGTGACAAGTACTAACCCTTATACTTGTTTTTTTTTTTTTTTTATAAATTGTAGATTTTGACAATTCGTGCATGAGCCATGTAAATTAAAAGCATGCTCTACAATTTTCACTCTTATAGTACTTATAAAGAAATTTTAATTGATTACGTTATATTCTTATGTTTGCATTGAAAAGAACTCTGTCCAAGAGTGTAGTCTACACCGGCAATCGGTACTCGCATGAATCTATCTCTCTTCATCATATGAAAAGATATCTCTACCCCTTGTTTTGAGGAGGAGAGATACCTACTTCCCATTATTTAAGCAATGAAGGACAGGGGAAGAGAAGTTCGGTCCTCGCGTTGAATTGGAATGAGATATCGAAGGCCAGGCTTCAGAAACAAAGCTCGGAAGTTGACTACTCTTAACATCTCTAATCAAAACCAGTTGAGTTTCCATTTTCCCTCCCTCTCTCACTCTCACTCTCTCACTCTCTCACTCTCTCACTCTCTCCTCTTTCTTTCCTGTTTTAATTTTTTCCGCGGTGGTGGGGTAAGCAAAGCAAAGGCTTTTGTTTGTTTGACTAGTAATAGCAAAAACTCAATAAAATGGTAGAAAAAAAAATTGCTATTTATCGTACGGGTCAGATGAGAGAATCTCTTAATGGTGTCTCCGTTCATCTCCGTCGATAAATGCGCCGACGTAAGTCTTTGGCACGTTTCCTTATTTTTAGCAGACCGCCTTATATAGTTACTTTATCCCTCTAAACCTTTCTTTTTAGCTCTCCCTCTTTTAACGCCATTTCTTCTCCTCCTCTTCTTCTCTCTCTCCCTCTCTCCCCCCTTTTCGTCTTCATCTCTTTCTCGTTTCCACTGATCTTCTTTACAGTGACGATTTCAGTCTCAAATCCTCTCTGCAAGGTACAACTATTACTCAGTCATTTCTCTAATTATCTTTTCCTGCTGGTTTTCTTTAAGTCTTAGCCGAGAAAAAGGCTAAAACTTCACAGCGCCGATGTCACTTCTTGATCCTCTCTACAAGCTTCAGGTGAAGCTAGTGATTTTAGCCAATGTTTATGATTTTCTTTGGCTACCGATTTCCGTAGCCGAATAAAAGGCAAACATTAAAGCTGCTTTTGGAATCTTTCTCTCTGATTTTTTTTTTTTTTTTCTTCTTTGATTCTGATAATGTGGGTTTTTTTTTTTAGACCAGGATTTCATCTTATTGTTCTATAACTGGACAAACTGGCTATTGAGAATCAAGAGCAGAAGATTGGGTTGGAGAAAGGCAATCATAAAAAAGTCATGGTAAAGGAGGAAATCTCAATCATTTGATCTTACTTTCTTTTTTCCCTTCTCTATTCTTCTGTTTTCATCAGTTTTAGATGGATTTTGTGTTTGTGTTGTCAGGTGAGTCCAATAGTTGGAATGGGAAGCAACGATGTCAGTCCGCTATGGTTAAAGCCGATGTTGAATGCAAACTACTTCATACCCTGTAGAATCCATGGCGATTCTAACAAGAGTGAATGTAACATGTATTGCTTGGATTGCATGGGAAATGCCCTTTGTTCCTATTGCTTGATCAATCATAAAGACCATAGTGTTGTTCAGGTTTGTTTTCCCAAATTTCATCTTAAAGATATTCGATCGATGGTGCTTAATCCGTTAAAGAATCTAATGGCGGTTTTTGGGGTTTTTTTTTTTTTTTCTATGACTGATTGATACAGATACGGAGGTCTTCTTACCACAACGTGATAAGGGTTAATGAGGTTCAGAAATACTTAGACATATCGGCAATTCAGACCTACATTATCAACAGTGCCAAAATCGTCTTCCTCAACGAGCGCCCACAGCCGAGGCCCGGAAAGGGCGTTACCAATACCTGTGAGATTTGTAGCCGAAGCCTTCTGGATTCCTTCAGGTTTTGCTCACTGGGTTGTAAGGTAATCTTTTCTAATCCTCTCTGAAACCACTTCACCCCCTCCTCTTCTTCTTGATTCTTTAACGTAGTTCTTTATTGTTCATCTTTTTTACGAAACCCCATTACTTCTTAGTTGAGAGTGGGCATTGGAGCTTTCTTGTCTCAGCCAAAATTCCTATTATTTTTTTCGTGCATTTTACGTGTTCCATTACATCCTGGTTAAGTGTGGGCATTGAAGCTTCTCGTCTCACGCCAAATTTTCAATTAATGTGGCATTTGGAACCCAAATCTCGAATTAATTTCGTTTTCAGAACCCAAATCTCCCCGTGTTATTACTTTGGGAAGGATTATGGATTTCCTCCAATAAAATATGATTGATTGAAGGATGGACCATTTCGTCTGCTCAACCTCGTAGGCATCAGCATTGAACATTCTTCCCTCATTCTTAGTATTTTAGTTTTTTAATTTATTTATTTTTGATTTTCAACGACTCTCTTTGAAGTTTGAAGTTTAAACTTTAATGGCGTTTTTTGCTTCATCTTTGACTTTCCCACCTGCTCTGTTTTCTTGTTTGTTTATGTTTTTTTTGGGGGTTGTTCTTGGAAGATAACCAAATGACTAAAATGGCCATCGTTACATTGTGATAAAACCAGCTGGGAGGCATGAATCGGGGCGATCCAGAGTTATCATTCACATTGCGGATGAAACACAACCGAGATGGAATGCATGGTTCAGAATCTGAGGACTCGTCCAACACCACAAAGAAGCTTCGAAGGACTTTTCTCTTCAACCATCCAATGGAGGACCACCAGCATCGGTCCGTAGCCTCTGCCGACGGCGAAAGGAACTGGAGCTCAGGCGATGAGACTGCCAATAACATATCTCCGGCTACTCCTCCCATTGTCAATTACCGAACATCTAGAAGGAAGGGTATTCCTCGTCGCGCCGCCCCCTTTTGATGAGAGCCAAACAAAATTTTAAAAATTTGCAAAAATCTGTAGAAAGATACTGAATAGATGTGAAATATAGAAATCAAGGATATAGAAGAAGAAGAAAGAGAGAGATTGACATATATAGTTGCAAAGATATAGAACAATAGGAAAAAAAGAGTAAGGAATAAGCTTGTCAAATTTCCTTTTTTTTTTTCTTTCTTTTCTTTGGTTATTGTAAATGGTTGAAGGAAAGTTAAGGTGTGCCTTTTATAGCAAAGAAATCTTAGTGTTGATTATGGATGAGATCTGAATTTGGATAGCAGTGAGGAGGAGGCGGAGGAGGAGGAAGATACAAATAGGACAAAATTCTCTTCTTGGGTAACAAATTTTAGATAGTACTCATTCTAAGGGTTTCTTAATAGGAATAATAAATAGTTAATGACATATAAAACTCTAAAGGTCAGACATATTTAGAGAGTAGGGTTGTTTGCATTGTGGGATTGTTACAGAGATAGTAGAAGTCAGTGGCATTTTCTTAAATGTATAGAATATTATTGTATGTCTCATAATAATAGTTTGTATATTATAAAAAGAAAAAAAAAAAAAATTTGTTTATATGAATGTCTTTCTCTCTTTTTTTTTTTTTTGTTTAATTTTTTAGAAGAAAAACTTTCCTACGATGTTAAAGTGTGATTGCTGTGAGATTTTTTTTATTATTTGTCTTTTCACATTCTTCTAAATATATAGATTTCATGTGGATGATAGCTCTTTCAAGACCGGCATTAATGTGGCGTGCAAATTATTCCTCACATTAATATCATAGCCGAATCCTCTTCAAAAAACAAAATAAAAGAGTATATATTTTGGAGTTTGGGCTCTTCTACAGTGAATCATCTTCATCTTGTGGCATAACATCACAGCTCGCCATGTGGATGGATTGGATTGAACTAAAAATCTGGATTTCATAATAAAAAATTCTCATGTATATCGCATGTGTACCATACTCAACTTTCCTGATTCAGGCTATCCAAAGAAGAGCTAGTCCACCTGGCGAGCTCTGAGACACCCCTGCGGGTACGGGTCGTAGAAGAGCCCAATCCTGGGGTTTGTGGTAGGTTTAGTTGTGTGGGGGATTGTTCGGTGCTGCACATTCTGTTGTAGTAAAATCTCTTCATGCACAGTCCTGAGCCCTGACCTTTCTTTCTAGTTACTGCTAGCTTGTTATTTTTTTCTGTCTTGCCATCATGATGTACCGTACCAGATCGTTGTGGGCGTGGGGTCACCCCAATATAACATTCTATAAAACTACACGTTGGCTGCGCTTAGTATTTAGAATTTTGAGTGTGTATAATCTATATAGAACTCCCTCTTTATTATTGTTTTGTTTGTTCAGGTGGTGTTATGATTGGGGATTTGAATAAAGCCACTAAATATCTTGCACAATATAAGAAGAACCCACACGGTAGTATACAAAACCGGTCTCTAGCCTTACGTGAGATGAGAAGTTAGGGCAGTTAAACAACTCCTCCCCACTTGCCAGCCCCACCCATTTATTGAGAGAGAGAGAGAGAGAGAGAGAGAGAGAGAGAGAAAAGAAGAACCCAAATGGGGTTGTCACTTTTGTTGGGGGAAAAGGACGGAGAGTGATAAAAGATTAAAGCTTAAGAGGATGGTGGTGGTGGGTGGGGACCCATTGGAATCCCATTCATTAGAGTTGTGTGGCTGCGGACGATCTGATCTGATTTGATCGATTGATCCCCACAAATCCACTAGTCTACAACTCATTCTCTCCTGACCAATTGACCATCTCCAACTCTCCAATCCATTGCTTTTTTTATGATCCAAATATGGATATATACCCCTAATCCATTCCTCACAAATTATATCGCTACCTAGTAGTTACTGTCCTCTATTTGGTTGTTGTTTTTTTGGCCTTAATTCTGGGGCTTAAATAGATATAGATTGATGAGATGAAATGAGATTGTTGAGGTTATATATTGTATTTTGGATAGTTTTGTATGGTGGTGGTGGTGGAGGAAATATTAAACGTCAGGCATCACTCAATGGAATCTAGTGCTTAAGGTGGAATTAACAGAGAAGATGCTTCGATCGAGTTGGTTCCGCAGATTGATTGAAACCGGTCTAAATCGAACAAAATGTACCTCTCTCTCTCTCTCTCTCTCTCTATTCAATAGTTTTTGGCTGACGACTCTCTCTCTCTCTCTCTCACACAAAAGGCCGCAACAGTTGATGTGATGCCTTTCCACTCTATTCAATCCAAACTTGTTGGATCCATCGCTCACTCACTCTCAACTCTCCATGTTCTCTCTTACTCATTAATGATCCTTTCCAACCCTTATTTATTTCGATGATAGAGTTATATATATGTTTTTCTTTCCAACGGTTGAGAGCATCCGGGCCCTTCTCTATCAATAATTCTATTGTGGAAATTAGCCGTAATATATAATCAGAGCATTGAAGAAAAAGAAAAGTCGTGGATAAGGTGGTCTCTTTACGTCTCACTGTGTCTGGTGTTGCATGTGCAGTCTGAGCAGATGCTGAACGCGATCCTTTTGAAAATTGGGGGGGGGGGGAGACTAGAGAGGAGAAAGAAAGAACATATTGTGTGAATGGCACTGTTTATTTTGCCATATAGGACGAAAAATCCAAGATTTGAAAATGGACCAAGTACTTACATGATATCGTCCAATCCCAACTCCCAAATTCTAATATATAATCCTTTCAATACCATAATTTATAGTTCTACTGACATCGACTCATTAAGTTGTTTATCAGTAATTTTTTTCTTTGTTATTAACTATTTATTAAAGTTGAATAATCGTCTAAATCAAGGATTTCAAATCATGTGGTAACGTGGGAGACACGCAAGCCCACCATGGACAGGGACATCCCCGGTCCCCCCACAACATCTCTCTCTCTTATTTTCTATCCTATAGCCCTATATTCTGAAGGCCCAAATATTATTTTAGACTCTTATCTGTCCTCTGTGACACAAAAGAAGAGAGCCGTGAGGAATCTGAAAGCCTACATAACCCATCCATCCAACCGTCGGTTTCCACTTTCTATGTCCTCTTTCGTTTTCCTCCTCTTTGGTGCTTCTTCTCTTTTCATCTCTTTTGAGTTTTGAGTTATTTTAGAGGAAAAATGTAAATTAAACTATTAAAGAAATTATTATTTTTTCATTGAATAAATAATAATAATAATAATCTATGATTAATAAATTAGACCAATCTTGTCATCTGTATAACCATGGATGTTAGGTGGTGAGACCTAATATCTGTTACAAGATAAAATAAAAATAGAAGAGCAAAATACCAATACATGAGGATAAATGAATAATTTTACTAAGGAAATTGATATGTGATCAATCTAGACCATATCTTTTCCATTCCATAGTTGAATCTGTCAAATCTTCATTCCATGCGACACATTAGATAATCAATAAACAGGGCTTTCATGTGTAGATGGGTAAAAAAATTAAAACATTTCATAAAAAAAAAGTACTACAAAAAAATAACAACAATTATTATTATTATTATTATGGGCAAAGGCTGGGCATGCTACTGGGGTGGGGTGCCCAACCTATGTCAATCTCCCTCCCTCCCACTTTGGAAATGACCCTCATGCCCCTCCCCATTTTGCCCTTCTATTGGCACAAGTTGCTAGCTTACAACAAGCGAGCAGTGTGCCCAACCCTGAGTTCGGTCCCTCTGCACGTACCAATAGGTGAACATACATGTTAGAACCAACCATCTGTTATATTTTAACCATTTATGAGGGGAGGAGGGGTATTTATGAAAACAAAATTTAAATGTTATTGGCTCTCACATGTACGCTCACCCGTTGGTACGTGCAGATAATCCATTCTCCCGAACTCTCTCCCTATTATTATTATTATTATTATTATTATTAATAAGGTGAGCAATTAATGGGATACTTTTCAACTTTACCTTTTCCATTCCCGCACCATTACAATAAGATTGAATTATTATTAGATTCATCAAATTGGTCTTCTCCATAGAACAATGTAGAAGGGGAAAAGCATTACACTTTGCAGGAGATTTCTGTTCGCTTTTGTGGTGCCACGTTTAATCCTTCTCACCCTTTTTGGATGTTCATGTCTTAATTAATAATTTCATCTTTTCTACTATATCTTTTTTGGGAGAAGGATCTCTACTAGACTGCGTGGCCTCTACATCAGCATTGGGGCCAATGAGAGTACTCACGGCGGCACCTATCAATTTTAAAAATTTTGATTTCGTAGCGCAGGCTGTGCCTAGGCACATGGACGGCCTGTGCAGGGGGCAGGGTGGTCGTTGCGCCGACCCCCATGTGCCTGAGTGCAGCCTGCACTGCGGCACAAAGAACAACTCCCCTATAGTATTTTTAAGAACAGCCAGAGAGTAGCAGTGGAAGAAGGAGCAGCTGAAACTGTATGTGTATGTAAAGTCAATTGCAATCTGATGGATGAGTGATCAATCTGATCAAGATTACGTCCACCCACCTCATAATCTCACCTAATTCATCCCCTCCCGGTATGGATAATGCCAGTCTTTTGTTTATTATTACGGTTATTATCTTCATCCTCTTTTGTTTCTATCTGTACTTTTTTTTTTTTGAGAAAGCAACTAATTCTTAATGAGTTTGAGAGTTTAGTAAATGGGGTTTGTGTGGGGCTTATGGATGCTTGTCTCTGCCTCTTTTGATCTCTTGGAATTGGGTGGGGGTTCCCATCCTCTTTCCATCACATTTCTTGTCACTTTTCTATTATTATTAACCGCTTTCCCATTCCTGCTTTTTCTCCAAAATTGGAAGGTGCCCCTTGTCTCCAAAGATTTGCCAAAGCCTCCTTTAACTGTCTGCTTCTTGCTTTTTTATTTTCTTCTATTTTATTATTACTCTGAAGCTGTAAATATGCGAAAGTGAAAAAGAAGCACACCCCGACTTCAACATATCTATGCATCTTATTGTAGTTCTTTTATTTTTTCCTTTGACAGAGTCGGAATGGATTGAAACTTGACAAATGAATTAGAGAACATTGTACTCCATCTATATGTAGATTTCTCATTTTATTACAATATAGACGTGCACAACGACGATGAATAGATGTCTTGTATGGTGTGAAAGGTCTATTTTATAACTTTGGTGGTCTTGTATAACTCTTAACTAATGTTTTGAATCATCTTAAAATGAGCAACAGAGTTAGCTATGGAAAAAGAAAGATTATCCGGGTTAAAGTCAGACCAAATGACTTTGAAATCAGTCAAAAGCTTTGTGATTATGTGATTTTTTCAATAAAATTTCTGAATTCAAAAATTGTTTCAAAACGATTATAAAGTTATAATCTTATTTTCTATAAGATTATAATTTTCATTTCTGTGCCATCTACCTTCAAATAGATTTTTAAATATTTTTAACTAAAGTGATTTATTATTTTACAAATTCCAAAGTACTTGGAAGAAGATTTCTAACTCATTTTGAATTACTAGATTTAGACTTAGGGGAAGAAAAAGTTTCGAAATTATGTATTTCAAAAAAAAATAAAATTTGAAATAAGTTGGTTTAACCTGGCTCGATATTAGATGAAGATTTCTTGATGTCAAATGATGCCAAATTGAAGTTGAATGCAAGTTTATTATGCCCACTCAATGTTAAATTCAAGTTCTTCGACGCCCACTTGACGTCAATGAACCTAGAAGAATTGATTCATTGGGGGGTTCTATCTTTCTTCTATCTTTATCTCTTTATTTCTTCAATTTTTAATGTTTTATCATCATTCTAAAATCGTCCTATATTACACTATATAATTCACAAGCCATTCTCACCTTCTTCCATTTATAACCTGTGAACACTTAAAGAACCAAAGTTGTAGATCTTTCTGTTATCTTGAATTTTCAATTTGAATCACATCAAAACGAGTTGTATGTCAAAAGTTATGTTTATTTTACCAATATTGCGCAAATCAACCTTCTACTCGTGTTCATTGTCCTAATTAAATCTGACACCCATCTATCTCTTGATTCGGGTTCCTAACAACCTATATTGAAACTTACATCATTTTGGAGAAAGGATATCTAGTCCATTTATGTGATAAGATTTTTTTTATTGTTCTTCTTTTAATATGTTTAGAAATATTTCATGCATCATATGTAAAATGACATTTTGTGATATTACGTACGTATATGTAATTTATGGTTTTTATTTTATGTTTTATTGAGAGACAATAGCTTAGATTATCTTTTTCATATTATTCTATTATATAATGTTTTATTTATTTGATTAGGTAATGTAAACTAACCTTTGTTTGGTAACGCATTCATCGTGATAAGTCTTCGTTTTCATGTTAAGTTATTTAATTTATTATTGTACTTTATTTCTTTAAATTCTAACATGTAGTCTTAGTTTAGAATACTCATTTTTAAATAAAAATACTAAGTAAATAGGAAGATTTGTTTAATTAGGTGGATCAGGGTCTTTTATACCTTCCCTAGATTGCAACTTAACTCGAACATGATCTCATAGAGTCATAGCTAGCCAAGTTTAAAGGAATCCTATATGTTAAAAGTTGGTCCTAGATCCTAATCTAGGTATCGACAGTCTCTATTTCTTCTCTTTCAAGACATGGATGTTTCATCGAGGACGGTAAAATTAATTACTCACATTATACACAAAATTTCAGTTACAACTGAATTGTCAAGTGCCAATTATTGGAGGGCATAATATTCTACTTATGAAATGTATCTTTTTCTTTTCCATTGCAAATTTTCTTTTGGTAATGTCTTCATTACAAAAGGAAAGGAAAAGAAAAGAAATAGAGTGCAATGACATGGAGGGCATTTTAAAAAATTGGCCGGGCCCAAAATTTTACCATTTTAAGAAACAATTTGAACCACCCTTTCTTTTCTTTCTTTTCTATCTTTTCCCACTTTTTGCCCTGTTGCATCATTCTTGTCCCATCAGACTAATTTTTATGGCTTTTTTAAAGATAGGTCTCTCCTCTTGTTCAATCTTCCATTCATCCTACGGCCTTTTCTATTTATACCAGTTTCTTGATTTCTGAATGAACATTTCATACGGGTCAGAGGTATATGGAATACCATTTGGACATCAATATTTTTTTATGGAACATTTGAGATGAATTAATAGCATTCATGGTTGATTGCGTGAAAATGATAGTCGATATTCTTTTCTGGAACAAAGTTTTTCCTAAGTTCTGGTGAATGGCATTTCACAGACCTTCAACATATAAAGTCTGGGTGAGAAAGAATAATGTAGACTTTATATTTGTAGGAAAAACCTTCATCATGGAGAAGGAAAACTGAAATTAAATAATGTGCCATAAATGCCCCTCAAAACTGAAATTTGTACACCTCCTCACATATCATTATTTCATCTGAGGAGATAATGTGTCATAAATGCCCTTCTATTGTTAGATTTCAAAGAAAGTTCTCTCGTTCGCTTGAAACTGCACTCAATAGTGCAGGGATCCCTCTCCATAAATATAAAAGGTACATTCTGAATTAATTTCAGTAAAGAAGAGGCTTCGAACACCAAGTCACCAATGTTGCTTTATATACATAATAGTGACAAGGTAGATTAACCTCACATATTATAATGATATAATTTCAACCATTGGTATTAAACCAAACAACAAGATTAGCTAGGTAATCGTTACTGGGTGGAAAATTCTTTTTGTTTTTTGGGTTGGGGGAAGGGGTGGTGAGGAAAGATAAAATGAAAAATTTCCCTACCCTAGTCTATTTTTAAGAGGCTTCTACCTAATGTTCTTAAAATCTTCAACATGTCATAGTTGGATCTCAAACCCCATAAATATATTTTGAAGATCAATCCTAACTCATGTGATAAGTTTAAGTCGAGAAGATTATACTATATATCACAATCAATAATTCAAGCTTGATCAAGATTTCGACAGTTAGAGGAAAAAAATCAATATATATATATGGTACGTGGGCTTTATGATGAAACCAGTCAGGGAAACTTCCCTCCAGATCGAGAAGTCCAATTAGGGGTTAGCTGTATATAGGCCAAAACCTTCATTTTCAATATCTTTTTAGTGGTTTAACAAAATTGAATTTGGCTTCGATCATAGAGCATGTATGCTCTACGTGTACTGCCTAATGTTGCTTTCCTCTTCTTACTCACTCATCCTTCTTTCTAGTTTCTACATAAAGCTTATCTTAATAACAAATTGCCAAGACCTTTCAACTTCAACTTATACCTGGGTGGTTCATGTGGTCCTTGTTGTTTGAGCAATTAAAATGGCACCCCACCACCACCACCACCACCACCATCCCCACAAGGAACATACTCAATGTCACGTCCCAAGTTTTCATACTTCTTCTTCAACCATGGATTTAGTGCACGGTGTCGGATTGGGTATTGGCTATTGTGGATATCGATATGGATTGGAATGGACTGTCCTATTTCGGAAGCTTTTTGTCTTCAGGTTTTTTAAAAATTTAGGTTTTCGATAGTTTTACCCTTGATCTGTGCCGTTCCACTGATACGGGATTGACCAAGCATCAAGATCGATGGTTAATGATATTGATATGGATCACCCGATGCAGATACGTCAAAGGCTCAAGCTGTAACTTCAACACATTCTTCTTCATTCTCTCTTTCTCAATTTCATTAAGAGGTTATGGGCTTTTAAGGCTCTTAGCCCAACTGGCCAATTTGAAAATTTGCACCTTATTAAGCACAAATTGAGGACCATAGAAAGGTCCAACCATAGATGGTGGGCCTTAAAGATGTTGAAGATAAAGGCAGGCCATCCCAAATTTAGCACCATATTAAGGCCTTCGATCAATCCGTTTGGGCAGAGCATGCAAGCCCAGATCTCCAAGCAAAACCCTATTCAGAAGGGTAAATTAATATGAAACAAAGTATAACCAATTTTGAAAGCACAACACGTGTTGAAGATTCCAAAGAAGTAGAGTCAAATCGAATAGAAGGATCCTAAACGTGCTGAAGCATTCATAGCGCTACGAAGTAAGAAAGAGTCAATAATCTGAAATGGTTGTGTGCACGGAGTAAGTAGGTAAGGAGCGAGGGTTGCATGCACAGCCCAGCCCATAGTTCCTCAATAAACTACCCGCCGGGACCCAGTCAAGCCGCCGGCGTATTAACTTGGTGCAACCAATAAATATAATAATACCCTGAAGAGATTCTCTACGTACAAAAACTGGGTCTGTTATATGGTGGTGGGGGGGAGGTATTTGCCAAACGAGGAAACAACGTAGCAATGGCATTGCCAGCTATTTATGACGACCGATGATCCTAAATTCCCTGACCACCTACCTTATGTTTCGTTAATATAGGGTGGGTCTTCCCTCCAGGGCCCAAGCCTCTATCAACCCCATCAATATTAATTGCTGCAAAAAGTTTTGGTTCTAGTTTGATATTTCTAATTCTAATTCCCTCTCCCCCCCCCGCCCCTCCGACCTTTTTGGGATCTCCGTCACATTTGTCACATATGCCCAGAAAACCCAATTTAGTTTCCAACTTAGGGACATTAAAGGAAAAAAAGAAAAAAAAAAAGAATTTGAGGAATGAGATAAGCACATATTGCATGCATTCATTTGTATGAGACTATGAGACTTTGAGGCAGGTGTTTTCAATTTCTTCGTTCCTTTTTCTGAGCCGCAAAATTGGTACCTTCACTGCTGAAAAAATGTTGAGAAAATTAAGAAACGTTTCTATTGCTGGAATTGAATCATTTGGTTGAAAAACAAATTACAAACCCAGCTGCAATGGCACACAACTCTTACTTTCTTTCTTACATTTGTACGTACGGCCCTTCTGAAAATCAAATGTTAGGTAAGAAAGAAAGAGAAAGAGTGTTTTTGTAATCGAAGACAATTATATCGTCAACGTTTGTAATTGTACGGAGTATACTACTTTACTACACAGGGACGGGAGTACTATATTGGGGGTACTTGGATTTGTTTTATTTTATAACCCCAATCTGCAGTAGTTCCACGTAACAGAACGTTAGCAATGGCGTCAGATTTTACCTTTGTCGCCATCTATTTCTGGCGGAACACGTATTGAGTTTTCCTGGGAAATGACTTTCTAGTGTTTGTGAACCAAGCAAGAATCAGTAAAACCAATTACAAAATGATAAAGAAAATGTAAGAGATTAATAATGTATGAAGAAGGATCAAGTCCATAACCATACCAGAGACGACTCCTACCCAAAAAGAAAACCATATCAGAGACTCAGGGAGTACTACTGGCCTGGCGTGGATTTTGTTTTATTTTAGTCCACAGAGTTCCACTGAACGTTAGCAATGGCGTCAGATTTTCCTTTCTCCCCCCCCCCCCTCCCCCCTCCCCCCCGCGTCTATTTCTTGCACAACACATGCTTGTTGAGTTTTCCACTAAACAAATTCTTATCCCTATCGATTAGCTTATATATATATGTAGATAGAGAGATTCATGGATTGATTGTCTTTAATTAGTAGACGTATCAAAATTAATTGAATAACTATATATGGTGGAGATTGGATTACATTTTCTTATCAAATTAATTTATTTTGAAACTATATAGTTGTTCTGTTGTTAACTGTACTTTACCGCAATTATACCCATAAAAGCTCGATCATCTTATTATATGCATTATTTTCCAAGTTGGAACAAAATTATTAATGTTTGGATTGTTTGATCTTAGCTCTCCTCAATTCCTTCCACACACACCCCCCCCCCTTCAATGTAGATAATGTAAGTATCCATTATAGCTCATTTCCTAATAACGATTCATGCATTTCATTTTTATTAGATTCCATTTGTTTAGAGGGGACTTAAGTGGTGTAGGAGAATTGGGATAGAAAAATAATGATGTGGTATTTCAAAATCCCTCTCCAATCTTGTTTGTTTATCCTTGGATGGTGAACTTATAAAAGTTCAAGGAACATTGTTAAATGCATGCTTTATTTACTGTTTATGTATGGGAAAAATAACTTTACCTTTACCTCAACACTTCCACCTATATACCCCCAACATGCATAACCCCACCAACATGTGGGTCATATATATCTTTTCCTACAATGTCACCCCACCTTCCCCTCTAAATAAGCAGGCCTAAGTAAAATGATTATTATGTCAATCACAAATCAAATTTAGGCCATCATGTAGGTATTTGGATCATCTTCGATCAACACACATTCGATGGTTGGGCTGACATCATGCTAAAACCTTATAGGAGTTGTGAACCCTAAGATGATGGGTGAACAGTCCTCTATGAGTGGAGAAAAGCTTTCTCTTTTTTTTTTATTATTTTACTTCTAAATTTTAAAAGCTTCTTCTTTCTTTAAGATGTTCAACCATCTCGTATCACATGTACCGTTGTCCTATTTATAAAGTCAACAAGATAATAAAATCAATTCCTTATAGTATTTTTATATATAATATATAAAAATTTGTAGCTTATTGTAATTAATGTTGGGAACTGACAACTTGTAATCTTCTTTTCATGATTTATCATTATATCATTCTTAAAGACAAAAATCTTACACATTTTCAAATAGACATACGAAATGGAAAAACAAAAGTCTTATTATGTATTTTTTTTTAAGGAAAATATCGAATTGAAAGAAAAAATATTCACCTGACAATTTTGATTATAAAAAGTTTTTATTATCAAAATAAACTTTTGAAATAAGAGGAAAATTTTCAAAAAATAAACTTTGGATTTTTTTAATTTTTTGATGAATAAAAACTTCAAATTTAGAATAAGAAGAGGGTAAAGCTGTTTGCATCTAACCTGGTTACAACACATTATACTAACCAGACTTAATTGCCCACTCTATCCCCTTCTTCTTCGAAAGGGGGTGAATGTTCATGTAGACATTATGCTAATCAAACTTATTTGCCCACTCTACACTACTTAAGACAAGGGGTTTTTTCTGTAATTTTCCCCCTCTATCCCCTTCTTCTTCTTCTTTCTCTCTCTCTCTCTCTTTCAGTATTTAGGTTTCACAATAATGATCTTAGGCCAATTGGGAGGGGTTTCACACTAGCGATGGCATGGGGGGAGGGGAAGAAGAAAGAGCAAAAAATAAATTAACATGAAAATGTGAAGTTACATTATATGACCCTCAAGCAAGTAAAACATACTTATATGAGGGGTATATAAAGTCCGGTTACAAATTTAGCACCCAAAAGAAAAAGACATGTGAAAAGAAGAAGACAAAAAAGAGAAAGATATTCAACCCTCCGTATCAGAAGTACTGTGGTCCAGTGGTTCACCGTTCGGTAGATTGTGATTCCGTCATTTTCAAAAGTCAACAAAGGTAATTAATTGTTTTTTTTATAAACAACTAACGTAATTAATCAATAAAAAATAAATGTAATTAAATACTTTTTTTAGGTTTTGTGGTTGCTTTCATACCTTATGATTTACGCACTCAAGGATTTAGGCCTGATTTGGTATGATTTCTATTTCAATTTCAGGGGGTGATTTCTATTTCTGAAATTGATTGGTTTGATTTTTGCACCTTATTTTAACGAAATAGAAATCAAGTGAAATAGCTGAGGAGCTGTATCAGAATTTCTATTTCATTTGATTTAGCACTCTTGCTCTTGAATGAACACATGGTTAATTTCATGGGTAAAGTAGTAATTTCATATTAAAAAATAAAACACCACTATCACCATCACACTCCCACCATTGCCACCGCCACCACCACTACTACCCTGTTACCACCACCAACAGTACCCCGCTACCACCACCACTAGCACTACCCTGCCATCACCACCACCGCCATCACTGCTGCTGCCATCGCTACCGCCGCCACCACCACCATCGCCATCGCCACCACCACTACTTCCACATCACCACTACCCCACCACTACTTCCACATCACCACTACCCTGCCACCACTGTCACCACCACCACTACCGCACCGCCACCACCACCACCACCATCCTTCCCAAAGAAATATAGAGAATCTATTCGTAGAATTTGAAATATCAAATGGATTTTTTTATTCTTGAAATATTTTTCATATTGATACAATCAAAACAATTTCAATTTTTTGACCAAAAATCTATTTCTTGACAATTTCAAGAAATCAATCCAAAATTGAAATAAAAATCATAACAAATCAGGCCTTGGTAATCGTTATGGGGATCTGATACGAATCGATCATTCATATTAGACGAATTTACCCTTCCTTTTTTTTTTTTTTTTAATTTATTATTATTTTTTTACCCTTAGTTCATACTTCATACTAATACACCTATAATCATTATAAAAAAAAAATTATACACCTACAAGAGATTGACCAGGATATTAATACGGAACAGCTGAGTTTACCAATCCGATACTGATTCCTCAATCCATGTCCAATGATAAGGTTTTAAACCTCCCCATCACGGGGATCCAAAATCGTTCAAATTCTTATTCAACCTTTGAAATCCGGATTGGATCATAAGCTCCGAAACAACAGGAATTTGGATCGGGCATAATGGACTCGATGTGAATTGGCTTATTTTGAAATTCGATTATGATTTGTAAATCCATGAGGTGAACCCAAAGTGGTAAACAAAGGCTTGGTTGATTAGTTAGTGGCATGTCGGATTGGAGTGAATGCCCTTCAAGAGTTTAAGGGATCGATTTTCGAGCAAGTAAGTAAAGAGATTCTCGATTCATCGTAATTAAGGAAAACTTAATTCAATGTTAAATGATGTACAAGAAATCAGAAATAGTTGTTATTGGAGATTGCGTTGGTTTGGTAAAATTAGGATTTAAAAGAATGGGATTCGATTTAGATTGGATTGGTACGACGACCGGTTAATCGAATCAGATAGTCAATCAAAGTTGTACAGCCTGATGCATCTTGTGCTCGCTTCCATTGCCAAAACCGAGTTAAAATCGTCCAAAAGAATTCACATCGAATTCACACTTGTCAGCTATGGCCTATGGACCATGGAGAGTCAAAAACCTCACTTACGGTCGCAGCTGCGACTGTGTCCACTCCGTTATCTTTCATGCACAAAGACCTAAAAAAAGTGGTACTACTACCGCGTCATAAAGTGCTACTACTATCGCGGCATCATCGCTGAGGCGCTGTTCAGCCCTCCCGAGTCCGAGTCGATCTATGGCTCTATGGCTCTATTTCTCTCTCTCTCTCACTTGCTTTTCAAGTCTTCCCTTTCTCACGTCAAGAGAAGAAACCGAAACTTCTATTTCGTTATTCCTTGCTGAGTTGGGTTCATCATTTACGCTACCTCCCCTCTGAACTCTTGAAGTCTCCTACCCTACCACCTCAGACTATATATCAAATTCCCAATTCCCCACCCCCATTCAATATCTCCAGCCCCAATCGATTCTGCAATCTTTCTCGCATTCTTCCTTTCCCTCTCTTGTCCTCCAAGCCTTCCCCCCCCCCCCCTCTCTCTCTTTGTCTCCGCCTTCTTGTCGTGTCTCGAACCCTCGAAGCAATTCACTTCTCGTCTCATCCCCAGCATACTTTGTCTGTGTTTGTGGTGGTTCCTTCACACTAACCACTCTGGAGATGGGTTCGTGCTTCTCTTCAGATACCACCGATGGTTCCTTCTCTCCCTCCACGGCCGATGTCATCTCTGTGAATGGCAATCTCCGCGAATACCCCACACCCATCACAGTATCGCAGGTCCTCGAAATCGAAACCTCGCCCTGCTTCCTCTGCAACTCCGATGGTCTCTCTTACGACGATTACATTCCTGCCCTCGATTCCTCTGAAGAACTACAACCCGGTCAGATCTACTTTGTCCTTCACACCAGTCGCTTAAAGTATCGCCTCACTGCTCCCGATATGGCCGCCCTGGCCGTCAAGGCCACCACCGCCCTTGCACAAAGTTCCAGGAAGAAGGGCCGACGGAACAAGAAGGGACGGATATCTCCTGTTTCGGAAGTGAAAAAAATGAGGGTTGGGAATGATGGGTATGAGTATGGGAACGGGGTTAAGAGTACTTCCGGTGATGATATGTCCAAAATCAGTGTTCTGAGATCTGGGTCCATTAAGAAATTACAGAGAAATACTTCCAAACAAGCCAAGTTTGCCATTCGATCGTTTCGATTGAGATTGAGCACCATTTACGAAGGTTTAGTGGAGGACTGATTCTGGGGTCAATCGGATCATGGACAAAGAAATATACAGAATATGTACTCTTCCTTTTCTGTAACTCTCTCTGTGTTTTTTATTTTATTTTCTTCACCGGCAAAATTATGAGGTTGGAACTTGGAACACCCGTTAATCTCGTAAAATAACGGGTTTTTTCTGCTTTGTTTCGACCTTTTTTGTTGTAAATTATAAGCTCATACTTCATAAGCAGCATTTTATTTGTTCATTATCATCTTTTTTTGGAAGTTCTGTATCAAATGCATCAGAAAATGAAGTACTTAATTTGATACATATAGACATGTCTGAAACCAAATTAATTAATTCTTTCAGTGGTGGAATCCAGAAACCATTACTGGAAGAAAATCAGTTTGCATTTCAACTTCTGGTGGCGGTTCGATGAGATAGTTCGAGACGGATTTTGTTGAGAAAAGGCGCCACCGTTGAATTGAAAATTTGGGAGCTGGTCCAGCAAATGAATCAGTTAAGAATTTCTCTTAATTATCTAAAAGTGGAACATCTGTGTTTTAGACTTTAAGTTGTCAATGTGAACGTTCTTAATTTACATTAAAACACTTGTGTAAGGCGGGGTGTGGCCCATAACTCGCAAACCTTCATAGTTTGGATTTTTTATATTCCAAACACATCAATATATTCCTCTTTAATTATAATAAAAAGGAGAGGGTTCCTCCTAAAGCCCGTGTTGGGAATCTTTCATGCAAACTAAATGGTGGTGCAGAGAACTGTATCATTAGGTCCATATATTCAGAACAATAAATAAAAAATAGGTGTTCTCTATGGCGGAGTGTGACCTTTACATGTATATAGGACCAACGAGAGTTGGCATGATAGCATCATGGGGATGAGATTTGCGCCTTTAATGGGGGTGGGCCGGTCAATTCATTTCCATCTTTGTCTGGGTGTGGGCAGTACAGTGCCTCACTAAGAACTCTTCTCCTAGATAATAAAAATAAAAATCGAAACTAAAAAGGAATAGTAGTACTCTATGGAGTGGCCGTATAAACTTTATTACATAATAGAATACGGCAAAGAGTTTCCTATGGGGGAATATTGTACCCCTCACATCAGGACAGAGTAGGAGGCAAAATGATCGCCCCATCTCAATGAAAGGTGGAAATCCCACCCTCCATGATTCTTCCATTCATGTTCTCATTGCCCCTGTGCAAACAAGGGTCACACTCCCCCACAAAGAACTCTTGCCCTATAAAATAAAGACGGAGTTTACCTTAACCTATGGTCAAAGATAAATTCCTTCATTATGGGCATCGGTATAGTGAAATTAAGATGACACATGATAATTTCAACTTCATCAATGGGAATGAGAGAGTAATAATGAACCTAATAGACGTCCAATAATAAAGTCACATCACCTATGATGGAAGAAGAAAATTCTTCCTCCAATTTATGTGGTTGAAAGAAAAACTTTCACCATAAAATAAAGCCATTTGATGAGTGTTTTGTAGCAGAAACATGCCGGGCAGGCCTTATCTGTTTAGAATTTGAATAGTGGTTGTTTATCATTTTATGGCCTCATGAGGCATGCAGGAATACCTCCTAAAATCTACCTTTCAGAATTATCTGAGCTTGTATAAGTTTTCACTTCCTTCTTACCAAAAAAAATAGTTTCACTTCCTTTCAATGTCCTTTGCTCAGGTCTTTGGCCCCAAATTATTGGATGTAAATGATTTAGTTTTGTTAAAAAATAATTTTGACATAATCTCCGCTCAATCCAAACTTTGTCCTCCTATCCATGTAGTGGTTGGATTAAGCAAAGCACTGTTCCATATGAAACATTATTAACTGGTTAAGGCAATCTTCTTGCATGCTCTCTATATATAAGCATTTAAAATGATGCTCAAGGTCAATGGAAGTTTCTAAGTTAACTCTTTAAGACAAAAAAAATTAAACATGTTGGGTTTGATGTAATGGTTGACTTGTCGACGTACGTGGCTTTTCTCCTATCTTTGGGGAATTTCTTAATTAATTATACTTTTTTGTTTTTTGGCTAAAGATCAGCAATGTGTATTTATAATAAAAAGATGTTTACAGTGTAAAGAAAACTGAGAAAAAACACCTTAATCTCTCCAGAAAACATGACCCTTGAGCTTAAAACCTTCAGGTCATATTTGGTCTGGATGATTACATACTTATGCTATTTAATTAATTATACATTAATGTGTACATCCTTTAATTCTCCCTTTTCCTTCCCCAACTCTATTATAAAATGATTTCTACTTTTTATGAATAAAGAGTTGTGTTCCTTGAAATTAATTTTTTTTCCTCTAGTAAGAGTCTCATTCTCTTTAAAGATTTCTCCAAATATTTATCATTTGACATATAATAATATCTCTTTCTTTCACTCTACATTCCACCCAATCACTTAAATTTCATTTCATCCAAAGGCAGACATCCCTCCTAGTTCACATACAGCCCATGGTCGATCTACGCGTTTGTATTTCATATTCTCTCTCTCTTCCCCACACTCTTTTGACATTCTCTTCGCTCTAATCTGTAGGTGTCGGCCCCACACGAACACTCTATCTAAACCAACTTAGAGACTTTGGTAGAACCTCCCCGTCTAGACAACCAGTGTCATATATCAGGCCTACACTAAGAAATTAAACAGCGTGGCTGACTACATTCACTATATTCCCAGAAAGATAAACAGCGTGGCTGATTTCCCGGCTAGGAAGACCTTGTCCAGTGCGTTTCGGGCAACATGACCTAACTCCACTCCTTGGTTATCTGACCTTCATAAATCAAATGCCTTGAGCTTTTCACGCTTAAATCAATATATTCTTCTTTACTCCAAAAAAAAAAAATTAACCTATGTGAGACAATAATATTGCAAATTTTGGCGGGTGCCAACCAGCTACGTGGGTTTGAATGATACACAACATAATCAGTAAATAGCCCAGCCCAGCCCAATAGTTAGATGGTAGGTGTCCAGTGTCTTGAAAGATACCCAAGAGAAGATAATGTTCTTTTTCTAAAGAAAAAGATGATTTATTGTTAACTGATCAAACCTTGCTTATCGCTCTACAGGCTTCCAGATTTAATCTTTACAACCACGCATCTTCCTTCTTTTTATTTTTTATGAGAGAACAGAAAATATATTAACAAACAACCGAACAAATGTCTACAGGTAGTCCATAAATTACAAAATTTAGCCTTTTATCCAAAGCCTAATGGGTTAGAAAGTTTGAAATTTTGAAAACTGATTTGTCCTGGACTTAAGATATAGGGATCCTTGTGACTTCATTTACAATCTTCAAAAGAACTGGAACAAGATGACATCGCTAGTTAAATTTATCCAGTGTTGGAAGAACTTCGAGAAACTTTGCCGAACCACACCAAATCTCCTTGATTTTGTACCCCATCTGGTTCGCTTGATCGAGGCCCTTAGCCAGGCTCATAATGTCTACGGTCTAGGTTTTTTTTTTTTTTTTTTTTTGGGTTGGTGGTGTTGATATCAACAAACACTCTTATTTTTATGTAAAAATTTTATGGGTATGTTATTGTCCATGTAATCCTTAATCAGTTTTATCTCTCCACTGTTGGTACGTACCAAGGGCACCACTCACATACATTCGAATGGCGCTGGACCCATGGGGCCCTAGGCTCGTGGGGCCCATTTTGTCTGAAGACGAATGTCACAGTGCAAATGTTTCCGCTCGTAAAGCTTAAATAGACCCCAAAAGATAATGACTACGTACCTACTCAATTTCCTGTGTGATGGCAACCACCACCACCACCTGATGTTCCCTTAGAGTCAACACCAGTACCCCTACAGTATACCCTAACCCCTCGTCTCGATCTGTCTCTCTCACACATTCTAATGAAACCAAACACTAACACAATCAAACGACATGGGGATCAAAATGATACAATGATTAGCCCTTAATTTCTCTTTCCTATTATCCCACAACATTACATGTGGGACCCACTCGTTAACTACCCCATGGGAAATTATTCTCTCTAATTTCTTAAAGTGTGACAGTACGACAGTACGTGTTACGTGGAGATGTTGACACCTGACAACTAGAATTAGAGAGGATAACTATCCTACCACATCCTCCCTTGCAAACAAACAGGACCTTAAGGTCGTAGGATTCCCAGTTTTATTTATCAATAGAAAAGTGAAGTAGGATTGATCATTTATAAATGGGTGTAGAAATCCCATCAAGATTTGCCTTCACTCAAACAAAATGATAGTAAATTAACAACCCATGCATGGATCCTTGGGTATTTGGAGATTTTAGATATGGATACCCAAGGGTCACCTTGGTTAAATGTGAAGTGGGGGTGAAGTGAAATGAAAATTAAAACCAAAATAAATAAATAAAATTTTTACTTTCATTAAGTTACCATATATGTTCGATATGTTGTTGAATTAGTTATACAATTACACTTAAGTAAATATTGCAAAACTGTTCATTATATTTTTATGGGTAAGAAATTGCTATCTAGTTGTATAGCACTTGCAAGTGCATTTGGCTGAATGAGATTCTACAGTTCCCTGTGGGTCACGATCGATTAGCATCGTTTTCCCTATTTTTATTGTATTTTTAATTCACTTCACATCAAACCAAACATACCTAATCAACCTTCTTACTGTAGAAATATAGGAAGGATCCATAATGCCATCTGCCCCCACGGTGGTCCTCCAAGTAAAATGACCAGACATCCTCCCATAGTTTGGATAATTCATGGAGCCCAAAAAGAAAACTTTTCGACTTTTCATCTTTCAAGAGGACACCATTCCAAGTATCAAAGGAAAAATTCACCAAGTGATTCTCTAAAATATTGTAATTTTTATTTAAAGACAAAATCTTGTTGTAACTAAGATCGGTGAAACACCTTTATTTATTTATTTATTTTTTCCCTAATAAGGGTATATCTTTTCAATTTGCAAGTGTACTAAAAAAAATATGCAAAACTAACAATTTTTTATAATGATTACCAAAAAAAAGATAATGGCATAATGAAATGAGTCATTTTTAGATTATTTTGAAAAAATTTTTTTATCCCTACTTTAAATAACTTTTAAGTATAAAATAAAGGACCATCACCACAAGAATGTTACAATTTTTCATTTCATTACTTAGGTGACAACAAAAAACATCCTTATTTAAAAGGACCGAGTTTTCCTCCACCCATAGGTAATAGGAATCTATTCGCCGCAAGTGTGGGATGTACGAAAGAAAGCATTTGAAGGGTATGTTGGGAAATGCCAAAACCCTAGAATGGGTTTTTGAATCTTGGGATGGGAGGAAAACTTTGTCCTACTTAAAATAGAGAAAAAGAAAAGTGCCTGGGGTACGAAAAGCACCCATCAATCATCAATGTTTGAATTCTCATGCGCTGATATCAAAAGCCAGTCTTTCCTCGGTTAAAACATGGAAACAGATCCTCTACGACGCAGTTGCCCGAACGGCCATAGTAGCACAGGCACAATGAGGCATGCAATGACCGCCTTACCCCTACTCAGGCAAGGTGTTCTGGCAAAGGTAAGACGGTAAATGCACGCCTCACATGGTCTTTGCCGCTATGGCCACTCGGGCAGCTGGGCCGTAAAAGATCTGGATCCCTAAAACATAACACACTATCATGCATTGCAACCCATTGAAAGTGAAATTAAGATTCAATTTTTTGGGTTTTCTTCTTTCTTACTTTCTTTCTCAACCCTACCTTTCCTCCTACAAGGGTAGCACATAAATACAGAAAAAGAAGCTTAAGAAGGTCATATATATCCTCAATGGGATCAGGGGAGATCCCATGAAAGAGAAAGGCCTCTGGGTGGATGTGGCCGGAATTATTAAACCATAGCCAAAAGAGTAAGTGTGCAATTTCAATATGTAGTTTTCTTTGCTCACTAAGTGGGATCAATCTACATGATCAAAGTTTGGCCGCTCTCCTCTCTATCCTTTCTCTCGCTATGCTTGCTTTTTCCCTCATTCCCTTTTGTCATGATTAGTCACTTAAAGGATGAGCATCTAACTTTAACCCTAATAATCTGATTTTTAAGAATATCAAGCCCGACCCGGCCGTATCTCCTTCTTAACCAAATTAGTACTAAGAGCGTGACCTTAGCCTCTTTCCTCCTTACCTGAAATCCCCATCTCAACCAGTCACCTTGCCATCTAAAAATCCCTTTATTCTCATCATTAATGGGAGTTTTAACTCCACTACTAAGGAGGCAGGTTGAGTAGTTATTGTTATCCATAATAACCGATTTTTTTTCGGCCTATACGAACTAAAGAAGCCGAGGCTAAAGGGATCCACCGAACCTTACTAGTGGGATGCAAGAGCTTAGAAATTTTGATAGATTCGATGGAGATGGTGAATCAAATATCTCAACTAGAAGAACATGTGTGGCCATGAGAGCTATTTGCCTTTCTTTGATATTTAAAACTTCATCAGATCCTTTAATCCGAGCTGAATTGAGAAAATGGAGAGATGTTTCATTTCTGTAACCCATAATTTAGCTGGTAAGGGTAGATAATTGATTACAACCTGTTTCAGTCAATAGATCGAAATTAAGACAGATAAAAAGAGTGTCCACAATCTCATTCGAACTCGTGTGATCCTGTTCAAACAGGATTATGAGAGGCATTGTTTACACCCTATTTTTGGGTCTACTTTGGTCAATAGAGAAATAGAATGAGATCTATCTCAGTCAAGACTGATCGATTAGTCAATGACCAGAAAACAGTTAGTGACAAAAATGGTTACAAAACGATCAATGACCGAAAACGATTAGAAAACAGCCAGTGACCAAAAAATGGTCAGTGATCGACGAACATTTAGAGACAGACGGATTGGCAGTGACTGATAAACGGTCAATGATCAATGAACGATCAACAAGGTTGTTATAACCAATTCTCAAAAAAGTGGATAGTTATGAAACTACTTGATAATTACATAAACCACCAAAACTGCCAAGGATACCTATATAAAAAGAAATTCAAAGCATAGGAAAGCACCCTGAAAATCAACACAAGTTTATCTCTTTTTTTTTTTTTCTTTTTCTTAAGAGTGGTGTAATATAGATTTTCATCGAGCAACATGTCTTTTGGCTTGCTTCAAAAGATATGCATTATCATCAAATTGCAATCTTCAATAGTTCATGACTGGTTAGAGTTGTAAACACTTCAACAAATACGTTTTGTAAAGTAAACAATTTAATATATTTTCCTTTTTCTTGGCATGACAATCTTTGCATATTTTTTCTTGGCATGACAATCTTTGCATATTTAAAAGTCCTTGGATTACCAAGGCACTAATAGAATCTATCATCGCCTGCAGTAAATCAGAATAGTTTCCTCAACCAACAATGGTCTCCAAACTGAAGAAATCGGGGGAAACAATAATGTAATCATATTCAAAGTTTTGTCATGAACAATATTTTAAATTACTGTTTTTTTAGTTCTAATACATTTTCCTTTCATCCCTAAAAATAAATAAAAAAACAAACAAGCCTTAACCATGAAGAAATGCAACAAAATTTTTAATTTCATTCATTAAACTTCAATCCAAGTATAGAGTAAAGAATCTTATTATTTCTTAGTTATCTCAGAAAGATATCCAATCTTATCTATCAAAAAGCCCATAGACCTTGGAAGTTATCTATAGTCTTAACTATGTCTAAGTTATCCATATGAGGGTATTGGTGGACTGCAGCTCGTACGAGAACCATTTTTCGTTCGGCTAAGGCCGTACTGATGAATCCAAGAGAGTGACCCTAAAGAAGCAACGTCTGTAATATGAACACTAGAGGTTGGAGAGTTCCAACCCGAAGCGGTCAGGTTGACTGAAACAAGCCGGTTCAGCTCAAACCAACCAAAACTGGGCTGAATACGGAAACGATCCAATAAAAAAACCAAAAACTAAATAAAAATACAGGTTTTTTATATTTTTTTGTAAGATACATACTACATACATGAGAAATCGACACCCAATCAAACTGAAACCGATCGAACCCTACTTTACTGGTTCGGTTTCGACTTAGCCTAATACAAATCTGAAACTGATTCAACCCGGGCCCCAATTGAAACAGTACCGAACTAGTCGAATAAAGCGGCAATCCAAGCATGACGATCGACGATAGCCCATGTACAGAGAGAATATTCATTTCCTTTGGTTGGTTGGGCCACACTTTAGAGTGATAGAAAAGACAAGACGATCACGAATGCTTCATTCATGGTTTTGACTCTCAAATCTGAACCCAAATCGCTATCGTCGCTCATATATAAGATTCGGATAGGCACTGGGCGCCAATGGCACGGCGCACGCTTCATTTCCTTCTTTGGGGTACAAACTCTGAATCATTGCCCCACGCTTGATTCCAGTATATCCCACACCTAAATTCTCTCTGGCTTGTCCCTTTTGTTCTTTTGGTGTTTGGCAAAAACCCAACCTTTCACAATAATTTCTACGTAAGAGTAATAATACCCTAGTTACTGTCATAGTATATCTAAAGCAAGTATGTCTTCGTGGGAAATGTAAATCATATCCTGCTCTTTTCATTATGTCCATAGGAGATTAACAGCATAACTGATTCCACGCACACAGACTTATGTCCATAGGAAAGAAAGGCTTTTTATTTTTTTTTATTTTTAAAGAAAAGAACTATATATTATTATTGAAAAAAAGCAAGGTCTTGTATCTAAACATATTCGTAGAATGGCTTTTTTGTTTTTTTTGTCCATTGGCACGTACATATCCCTTAATCAACGTCATAGTTTGATCAGAGGTGAAGTGTAAATTAAGCTTGGTTTTCTTGTGTAGTTGGTAAATGTTATCTATTCAAAATCAAATGATTAGGAGGATTCCATCTATATAATCCCTCTAAAATCTTCATGGAAGGGAATAAACCCATCATATATTAATTGGTGGCCTTCAATTGGACTACTCGAATCAATAATAGAGTTTGTGACGACAAGAACAGCTTTATCTGCTTTTGTCTTAATATAAGACAGCTCAGACAATATACATTTTTGCTGTTCCCCTTTAATGCCTAAAGCAAGTAAAGCCTCGTTGGAGGGAGGGACCTCAATCCTCCCTTCCATTCATTGTTTGCTCAGGTTTTCAATTCTCTTATGAATACTATTATCCTCAATTAGTGGCCACAAACTACTACTTAGTTTCTGCAATTAATACTACATTCTCCCATGCCAAGGACCAAGGTAAATTAATATTAATCCTTATCCAACATTAATCCAACTCCCTCGATCGTGTACATGTTTAACTGCTGCTTCATGGTCTCCTACCTGACCTCTCTAACGGGTCGGATCTTGGTTCTCGGATCAGTTAGTATCTTATGCTCCTCCTCTCAACCATTTCAACTAAAAAAACCAAAAAACGAGTTTTAGGGTGGAGATCGAGGTCCTTTATTTCCAAGGTACATTACCCGAGTGATGTGAAACTAAAAGCCTCATTTCTATTTATGGAGCGCAACTATTACATCAATTCCCTCCATTTTTGGGCTGTAAGGCCCATATGGTTAATGCGACTAACCTAATAAACCAGACTTTAGGGTAGAGAGGTCCTTCCAAATTCACAAGTCTTTAACAAAATTACAAATTACCCGACCAATGAAATACACTCACTGCATCAAATCGTCTAGATATAATTGTTGACTTGAGGATCGAGTTAAGAAGGTTGACTCTATCCACATGCATCATTTAGGGTTGAGGGTCTCATATGGTGAGATAACAATATAAAGCCCATCATTAACACAATCTAGATTTGTAGATCTCTCTATCTCTATAATTATTAAACTAAACTCATGTTCCTTCCAAAGCAGGTTTTAGGCCCATCATTAACCTAATCCATACTTCAAAAATCTACAAAATCTAGTCATCATTGTAATTCCCTCCTTCCCAGTCTCAAAGCAGAATTTGCGTCTCCATTCTCCAACATCAAGAAAGAAAGAAAGCGGGAAAAAAAATGATAGAACATGAAAAAAGATCAATCTTTTTGCATGTCACGCGCGCCATTCAAGTGTATCCAAGATGGGGGCCCACACAACCTCGTGGGCGGAATTATTACTGCCCATGATATTCACGGCCCACAAATGAAGGAAGCCCTCGTTTCTTCTTATTTAAGCCCCTTCCCCTCAATACTTTTACTCATTCTCGCCGAGCCACACACACCATCTCTCTCTCTCCCTCTCGGTAATCAGTAGTAGAAGAAGAAGAAGAAGAAGATGAGGATGGTAGACTTGGGAAGCCAAAGAGGGCCTCTCCACATCATAGAGACAACAACGGCGGTGGAGTGCGGAAGGGAAGTTAGATTTCGGCGATCATTTCGATCACTTGTGGAGTGCATGGTCCCGTGCTGTGGATTCCAACCATCTGATCATAACGACTCACATTGCAGTGACACTGAGTCAACTCACGGGTCAACCGTGACGGGAACTTTCTTCGGTTATAGGAAAGGCCGAGTCAGCTTTTGCCTACAAGATGACTCCAGAAGCTCTCCTCTGTTACTACTTGAGTTCGCTGTTCCCACGGCTTACCTTGCGAGAGAGATGCAATACGGGTTGCTTCGTATTGCCCTGGAGTGCGACCGACACAGATATTCCCGCTCATCATCCACCGCCGCCGCCACCACCACCAAAAACTCGTACTGTTGTTCCCTGTTCAACGTACCAGCATGGTCCATGTACTGTAACGGTCGTAAGGTTGGGTTTGCGGTGAGGCGTCAGATGACGGAGAGCGACGCGTCTGTGTTGAAGCTGATGCAGTCGGTGTCGGTGGGTGCGGGAGTGTTACCCTTGGAGTCAAAGTCGGAGGAGGGAGATCTGATGTACCTCAGGGCGAGTTTTGAACGAGTTATTGGGTCTCCTGACTCAGAGTCGTTCCACATGATTAATCCAGTCGGGAGTTCTGGGCAGGAGCTCAGCATATTCCTTCTGAGATCATGAACTTGAATTATCTCCAGCTGGCTTGATAAACCAAGCAGAGGACATGAAAATGGTAACCTTACTTCCTCGCTCGCTCGATCATAAAACGATGAGGATTGAGGTCACACCCACATTTGTATGTAGTGAGTGTAATAGAAGCATGGGATCGAGTTCCCAAATCCTTTGATGCTTGGTTGGTTGGTTGGTTGATCACTTACTTGATCTCTACTAGCTTAATCTCCTCCTCCTCCTCTTTTACGTCGTAAGATTGTTATTTACCACTCTTTTGTGTAAATATGATTAAATTTCTTCTTTTGCTTCAACATTCTGTTTTGAATTGATGCGATCAGTGGTCTTGAGTAGGGTGTCAAATGGTCGGTCTGGTTTGGTTGGGCTGAATCAGTTTTCAGTGTGGGAATGAGTGAGACCAAAATCAAACCATTAAAGTGCTTCAGTTCTTACTGATTGGGTTTATTTTGATTTTTCACTAAAAAGTTCATACCGGTTTAGATCAGTTTGTTTTCGAGGTTAAACTTGTAGTGAGGAAAGATTTCCTCAAAACACTTTAAATCATCTTTTCCAAGTCAAACAAGTAAATAACTAGGAATAGGGAAATTGAGTTGATACATTCATGTGTTGTAATTGATACAGAGAAGAATAAATTGTAATTGAAAGATAACAAATATTGACATCAATTGATAAATTAAATCAATCACAAAATTGTTGTTTATCATTGTAATGGGAAGGTAATAATTAATATTGAAAGTATAAAATAAACCCTACTATCAAATCATTCGTTTAATTGTCTAACTGTCCAACAAATTTTGTATAGTGAACAAGGAAACCATCGGAAGCATTGTTACAAATCCATTCCATATCCATAACCTCTTATTCATTGATTTGGAACAATTACCCTTACAATAAAAATTTTTGTCACTAATAATGAAATCAATGGATACTCAATTCACCTATTCATAACCTCATACTCAATATTTTTTATCGATTTCATTCAGTTTGATTTTTTGTTTGAATATTGGTTAGTTCAGTGTGGTCCGATTTTCAACCGATCCTATCATACCTCAATTCAAAAGCAGTTTAATTTGATCGGAGTTTTTTTTTTTTTTAATACATTTTACCGGTTTGGGCAAGATTTTGATAACCCTAGTCCATCCATATAAATTTGAAAGTAGGGAAGAGAAATAGATGGGATTTTGGTTGTCACGGAATCAAGGTAAATTGGTAATACCCACGTACGTTAAATCAAGAGCACCAATTCTTCTTCTTTGCTTGCTAGTTGGCACCACACTTAGCCACTTTGCATTCGTCAGCTCTTGTGGTTGTGGCCGACAACAAAGCTTTTCGATTAGGGACGGTCTCTTAAATCTTAAGCTTGACGACCCCATTTAAAAAGCACCAATAAAGTGGCCGGATAAAGTATTTCAAAGGGGTCGTGGTAGTTTTGTAGTTTTGTAGATCACCCTATTACGATTCATGCACTCATTATATACCCTTTTTTTTTTTTTTTTTTTTTTACTTTTTATGGCGGCAATTCTCGAATGATCAGACAAGAAGATGCATGATCGAGTAGAGAGAGAGAGAGAGTTGATACTTCAAATTCATTAACGATTTGTTTCTCTTCGTGAGTCCTACAAAGGAAGAGTGGTAAAGCTGTCTACTTTGCTTCTTGTTTCTTTACCTTATTGTCTTCTTGTTTCCTCCCTCTTTAAAGTTAGAAGCTATAATGGGGTACGGATATGTATATTTTGTTAAAGGGTGAAATATTTTTCCCAATTGTCCCAAAGCCCAAGCCCAATAAATATGGGCCCTAAATCGAAATTTTTTCTCTCAAGGCCAAAGCCCAACGTCTGATCCTACGCACAATACCCCAGGTCCGGTCCTACAGGTACAAAGCCCAAGGTGGTCCTACACATCCAGACTTCGAATCGCCCATACAAACTTGAGCTGAAGCCTTCGAATCGACCCAGGAGGCATGAAAGACTCTTGCTCTCTTCCTAGAGGATGACATTAGCTTGAGCAACAAAGGGGTAAGTAAACTTTACAACCTTGAAATCCAAACCCTGAAAAGGGTCATCAAGAAATTCTTCACTCTTGCCTAGAAAAGAGACAATCCAAGGAGGAACCTTGCTCCTCTGCAGCTCAATTGCTTTTGGAGGCATCACAGACAGAGAATAAAGCCTCCGTTTGGATTGCAAGTGAAATTGTAGGGAAGGAAAGTGAATTTTTTTAAACTTCAAATGAGAACTTTTGTAATCATTACCTAACATAACATGATTATATTATCAAATTCAAATCGTTCAATGTTTGTAATTAGATTTCACTTTACATCCAAATCCCTTGAATAAAGTATAAGGGTAGGGGTTGAACACGTCACTAGCTTTTCGGGAGATAGGGGCTCAACCATTGGGAGGCTTGGATGGGAGTGGCAGGAGACTTTTCCATGGGAGGGGGGGGGGGAGGAGAGAGGCAAATATAGTGTTGGGGGTTTATCAATATATATATATATATATATATAGTGTTGGGCAAAAAGCTAGCATGCCTAGCCTTTACCTAGAGTATAATTACTAAATATTATAAGCAATTTAAGTAAAAGAAAAAAGAATAATGTTTGTTCGCATGGCCTCTGCACCCAAACATAGGAGCGCCCCCCGGGCAAGAAAATCAAAATCTCATCCATATCAATGCCCATGTGTGTGCTATCATTAACCCTTGTGCTGATGTATAGGCCATGTGACTAGGCAGCAATCTCGTGTCCTTCAAGTGATTTATACAATCTCTTAGCTAATGAGTACAAAAGTTTCTTTTGAGGTTTGATAATTTTCACTTTTCCCTTGCAACCGAACGAAACTATAAGAGACAGTAGCTGGACCGACCAACAAAACAAAAAAGGTAAAAAGAAAGGTAAATGCAAATAGGACAAAAAAAGGGATTTATATACATAAAAGAATTTGGGTTTTCATTATGGGCTTTGCTAATGGGCTAAACGATGAACTACAAGAACCCAACAAAGGCTAAAATTGGTGAGGGTCGAGATGTCGCATTGGTCCATTAATTCGATGGATCAGGCCAGTTTGAAGAGGTAAGAGAGACAAAAGATGAGCATCTTCTTCTTTTTCTTCTCATTTGCAAAAGCAAAAGCAAGTTTGACCGCACACCAGATATCCGCATTTAAGGATGGAACTTGTAAAATCAGCACCGTCCAATTCAAGATCTTTTCTCAATTTCTAACTTCTGAAAATCTTGTAATCACCCAAAGCAAAAATAAATCTTTATTCACAGATCACACGCAGGAAGCCAGGAATTGACCCAAAACTTTCAACCTTGCAATAAAAGTCCAGAAAGGCTACGGGCGACAAAGGCCAATACCGGGTCGTCTCTATCCAATCTTAGCCCGAATTCTCAGCTTCCCTTCCACATATGATTTTAGTGAAAAAGAATGCTGATTGGAAGCGTGGCTCATGTCTCTAAGCACAATCCTCCAGAAATGACTGTCTCGCTCCGTATAAATTTTAAATTCCCTTGATTGATGCCTCTATGTGTATCTTCATTGGTGCATGGACCACACGATCCGACAACGTTGTTCTTCCCAATGTTTTAATTATTTGTTATGCCTTTAGGATTTGATAAATGTATGGGTCCAGTTGATAAGTTACCCGAACCCATCAAAAATGGATCAGAACCGGGTAAGAACTAGAGTGAGGTGAGTGATGACTGAACCATGGCGTTTGTACTACGTTGTCCCTCACCCAAGTCTCAAAAAGCTTTTTGAACGTTAGAAGAAGGAAGGATCTATAAATACTGGTATTCTCTTAGCTCATCAAATCACATTTCTCTGTGTATTAATCTCTGATTTGCTAATCTTATAGCTTACGTAATTGTTAAAAGATGGCGGACGAGGTAGCTCTGTTGAACGCCTAGCCCAGCCCTTTTGGGGCGCGGGTGAGAATTGCATTGGCCGAGAAAGGGATCGAATACGAGCTCAAGGAAGAGAACTTGCAAGACAAGAGTCCTCCTCTGCTTCTGAAGATGAACCCTGTTCATAAGAAGATCCCCGTTTTGATCCATAATGGAAAACCCATCTGCGAATCCCTCGTCATTGTTCAATACATTGATGAGGTTTGGAAGGAGACTTCTCCTTTGTTGCCCTCTGATCCTCACCTTCGAGCTCAAGCTAAGTTTTGGGCTGATTTCGTGGACAAGAAGGTTAGACTTCTGTATCACTACTAATTCACTACTACATCTATATCATATGCCTCTCTCTCTCTCTCTCTCTCTCTCTCTCTCTCTCATGATTTTAGTGCATGGTAGCGGCACTAGTATTGATCATTCCTGATACCAATACCAATACGTATCCACCGTATAATCAAACCGTTATGCCCCTCAAAATACGACTAAGTTTTTTTTTTTTTTTTACCATTTCTCCCCCCTGTTTCGATACCACTGATATGACATCGGTTAGGTATCGATAGCGGCCATGGCCAATCTGATCCCGATACCTCAAACCATGTGTGAGAGAGATGGAATTTCCTTTGTTCTAGGGAGTCCCATATGTCAAAGAGGGGAGATAGCATGAGGGATCTTTGCCCCCTCCAGTTCTTGCCTGGCCCAGTCCCCTCAGTGTCTGTAATAAGAAGGGGGGGGGGGGGGGAACGACCACCCTACCCCTGCCCGAAACACTCTACTCGGGTGGAGTCCACTACCCCTTATTACAAGCACTGGGGGACTGGAAGAGATAATTTTCCATAGTATAAGAGAGCTATACGTAGCAATGTAGCATCAATGTCTTCAATTTTTTTTACTGAAAAAAATGTCTACAGTTTTTCCCCTATGAAGATATATAAAGCTGGCAAGCTATTTTTCATTCCCCAAAGATTGAAATTTGGAAAATCTCAGGAAAGTCCGACAACTTTACTTCGCAGTTTATTCCCACTCCCAACCTCTCTTTCCAACCAAGTTTATTTCTTTTTTAGCTAATCTTCATTGAAAAAACCATCTAATTCTAAAACTTGGATCGTGTAGGTATATGACTGTGGGAGGAGTATTTTGTTGACAAAAGATGGGAAAGAAGCAGGAAAGGAGTTGATAGAATGATTGAAATTGATGGAAGGAGAGCTTGGAGAGAAACCTTACTTCGGAGGAGAGAAGTTTGGCTATGTGGACTTGACCCTCATCCCCTTCTACAATTTTTTTTATTGCTTCGAGACATTTGGGAACTTAAGTGTAGAAGCTGAGTGTCCAAAGCTTATTGCTTGGGGCAAAGGTGCTTGCAGAAGGAGAGTGTGTCCAAGTACGTTGCTGACCAACAAAAGATCTACCACTTCTTTGAACAGATGAGGAAGAAATTTGGGATTGAGTAGACCAAAAAGCTAGATACAAGAAAGATTGTGTATGAAGGCCCTATCTCTTTGTTTTTCCTCCAATTGTTTGACTGGAATAAACGAGACAGATTGTGTGTGTTTTTTTTTTCTTTTGGATGGGGTACAATAAGAGATGGGAGAATGTTCTCTGTGCCGCAGCGCAGGCTGCCCAGCACATGGACCTGCCACTCAGGGGGGCAGGGTGGTCATTGCACCCATCTCTATGTGTCTGGGCACAGCCTGCGCTGCGGCACAGAGAACAGCGCCCCATAAGAGATTTAGTGCTTTATAATTTATTATTTGTACTTTCTAGCTGATTGATCAGTACTGATGCTATTACATGGTTTAGTTTTGTCCCGACCCTGCTTCCTCCCTCTTAAACTCACTGCCCTTTTTTGTATATTGTAGTCACAACCACAAAGTTAACTGTTAACTTGTTAAAACTCTATTCAGTGTTTCCTTCCTTTTTAAAGTTTTTTTTTGGGTAAATCCCTCTTTAAAGTTAGATGCTATAGTCGTGTACAGATTTGTTTATTTTCTTTTAGGGAGAAATATTTTTCCAAGTGTTCCAAGGCCCAAGCCCAAGAAGTATGGGCGCAAAATCGAATTTTGCTCTTAGACCAAAGCCCAACGTCTGATCCTTGGTACAAAACCACAGGTCCGGTCATACAATTACAAAGCCCAAGGTGGCCCTCCTTTCCATTTTGGATAAGGGTTTATTTTATAGGAAGCCAAAAGGAGGAAAAGAAACTGGACCAACAAACATGGTTTGAGGTATCGGTACCGTATTGGACGAGACGTAACAGTTTTGTTAGTCACTGATTTCGATTCTCTACTCATACTGTATTGGAGACACGGTATGGACAGGGGTGAAACAGTCAAAAAAACCATTTTTTTAAAAAGTGAAATCAAGGGAAAATTTGTCCGATACAACCGATCCATGCCAATACCATATCAGTATCTGATCGATTTTGCAAGTGACCGATTGCCCGATCCGATATCATGCCGATAAAAAAAGTTAAAAGAAGGGTAAAAGTTAAAAAAAAAAAAAAAAAAAGATACAAAAGGAGGTTTAAATACACGAAAGAATTTGGGCTTGTTTTATGGGCTTTGCTGATGGGCCAAATGATGAACCACAAGAACCCAACAAAGACAAAAGACAGCCCAAGAAAAATGGATTTTAATCCTCTCCAATTCCTAAAAGTGTGCAGTGCGGCAGTGTTAGGTGGAGATGTTGACACCTGACAACTCGGACATCCAACGATGGATGTCAATGAGCTCAGACCATTGGATGTTCGAGCTGCCAGGTGTTGACATCTCCACCTAGCGCTGCCGCACTGCACATTTTTAGGAATTGGAGAGGATTATTTTCCGATAGTTTCCTAATTCAAGATTTGCCCCTCTGAAAATATCTATTTACAGAAGAAAAACCCCAAAATCACACTTGCATATCCTCTCCAATGAGTTGGAGAACCCAATGAGCTATCCGACGGCTGGGCTGGATGTGCGCGTGTCAGGATACGTGTAGGCACACATCCTTACACACGCCCAACTCACCCAGTCATTGGATGCTTATTGGGCACGCACCTCATTGGAGAAGATCTAGCTCCCAAAACCACCAATTGAACAAGAAAATAAAAAACTCCGAACAGAAGGAGGAGGAAACCCAGATAGCAAACAACAAGAAACACTGAACTCAAAGAACCAAGAGTACTCTTGCATAAAAAAAATGGGAGTGTTCTTTGAGCAAGCAGGGTACTCTATACCCTCTCATATTAAAAGTGGTGAAATGTCGCATTGGTCCATCAATTCGATGGATCCAGCCGGTTTGAAGGGGTAAGAGAAATAAAAAATGTGAAGATCTTTATTCTTCTCTTTTCCAAAAACATATCCGAATTTAAGGTTGATTTGGGTAAATCAGAATCGTCCAATCCAAGATCTTTTCTCAACTTTTAAAATTTTGCAGTCACCCAACGTTAAAAAAAAAAATACAAAAAAAGGACCTAGAATCTTCGCCGCTGGTCTCGTGATCAAATCCTTGCCGCTGCATAATTTCTTGGGCCACCCGCCTGAGGCTCACTGGGGCTCAGAAGCTCCCGGTTCATACGTGGCACGGGGTCATGTACGAGCCCAAGGGGGATTTAGTCGGCCTAAAGTCAGATACCCCTCCTGTCTCCAAAAAAAAATACCTAGAATCTTCATTCACAGTTCACACGCAGGCCATTGAGGCATTGACCCAAAACTAGCAACCTTGCAAGTTGCAATAAAAGTTCAGCGAGACCATCATCGGGTCATCTCTATCCAGTCTTAGCCTGAATTCTCAGCTTCCTTACCCAACCCTTCCACATCTAATTAAAACTCGAGCAAGGTTTTAAGGAAAGAGAATGCCATCCGTCCCATTTATTATTCCGTACCAAAATCAGATACCAGTACCGTCCCAATTGACACCCTTAGCATGTGTCATCCTCTCCCCTCCCCTTTTGAATTGACCACATTGCCCTCCTATATCCAACCATGTAATTGGTGTATATTGTTAACTTATCAAAACGCTGGCCCCAGACCCAACCCTCTCCCGGTTTGTTCTTCAATTGTATCTTTCAGATTTAATGAATGTATTGGTCCAATTGACAAGGTACCCGAACCCATCTAAAATGGATCAGAACCGGGTAAGTACTTAGAGTGAGGTCATCAGTGATGACTGAACCATGTCGTTTATATCAAAAATCTTTTCGACCGTTAGAAGAAGGATCTATTATAAATACTGGTATTCTCTCAGCTCATCAAATCACGTTTCTCTGTGTATTAATCTCTGATTTGCTAATCTTGTAGCTTACGTGATCGTTAAAAGATGGCGGATGAGGTAGCTCTGTTGAACACCTGGTCCAGCCCTTTTGGGGCACGGGTGAGAATCGCCTTGGCCGAGAAAGGGATCGAGTACGAGTACAAGGAAGAGAACTTGCAAGACAAGAGTCCTCTGCTTCTGAAGATGAACCCAGTTCATAAGAAGATCCCCGTTTTGATCCATAATGGGAAACCCATCTGCGAATCTCTCATCATTGTTCAATACATTGATGAGGTTTGGAAGGAGACTTCTCCTTTGTTGCCCTCTGATCCTCACTTCCGAGCTCAAGCCAAGTTTTGGGCTGATTTCGTGGACAAGAAGGTTAGTCTTAGTTTCATTTTTCTACATTTTCTCTACATTTTCTCTATGTAGATAGAGAAAATGTGCTGGATAGGCTATGTACTTAATTTTAGACTCAAACTCAATCAATTGTCCTCTCATTTATACCCATGCATCTCTATATTTTTTAGCTGTTCATGGTACACCCTCCCATTGTCCTGGATTTCTCTTTAGTTTCATGTCATGTTAAGTTTGAAAAATAAGAAAGAGAATATGAAAATCATTGACAAAACCATCTAATTTTAAAACTTGATGTTGTAGGTTTATGACTGTGGGAGGAGGATTTTGTTAACAAAAGATGGGAAAGAAGCAGGAAAGGAGTTGATAGAATGCTTGAAATTGTTGGAAGGAGAGCTTGAAGAGAAACCTTACTTTGGGGGAGAGAAGTTTGGCTATGTGGACTTGAGCCTCATCTCCTTGTACACTTTTTTTTATTGCTTCGAGACATTTGGGAACTTAAGTATAGAAGCTGAGTGTCCAAAGCTTATTGCTTGGGGTAAAAGGTGCATGCAGAAGGAGAGTGTGTCCAAGTCCGTTGCTGACCAAGAAAAGACCTACCACTCCTTTGAGCAGAGGAGGAAGAAATTAGGGATTGAGTAGAGCAAAAAGATAGAAAAAAGATTGTGTATGAAGAAGGGCCTATCCCTTTGTGTGTGTTTTTCTTTTTCTTTTGGATGGGTTGCAATGAGAGATTTAGTGCTTGATAATTTGTTATTTGTACTTTCTAGCTGTTGCGCAGTGATACTATTACAAGGTTTAGTTTTATACTTGATTGTGTGTGTAAATTGTGTTCAAAACAGGAACACAACAACAGAACCTCCTTTCGGATCATTACCTGGTTTGGCCCCTAAATTATTGTCTTTTTTTTGGTAGAAGCCCCTAAATTATTGTCACTGCATGAAGAGAACAGAGTGATAGAATATGTATCCTATTTGGGTTAGTATAAGATCCCATCTGCTAATTGATTTGAATCTGGTGCAAAGTTTCGAATTGGTTTTAGGATCCAATGCAGCTCATCTCATCAGAGTCTCTACAAAAACATACCAGAAAATTTATAAGCGCAGAAGAGCCAACTTATTAAGTAGTTCATGAGTCAATACATTGATATAATTAAGGGTGTCTTTGGTATGGTTTCTCAGAAACCACATATGGTTATAAATGTAATGCCTATTTGGACTTTTCAAAAGTTTGGTCAAATCTCATGTAGCATTAGCATCTTCGAATCAATCAAAGGGAAGGCTTAGTAATGAAACAACCTTGGGTGATGATACATCTTTGGATCATCAGGTTATAAGAATCCTAGTCTAATTCATTCGAGCTAGTATCTACATCCAGTATGACACCAAAGCTCCTATACTACCATGCTAATAAGGATGCTTCTCTGGATTACCTGGGCTTTGCAGATGGTAATTGCCTGTGTATCTGAAACTCAATGGAAAACTATCTGGAGATGCAGAAAGGGAAAAGAGCTAGACAAGCACATTAAATTTCTCGGTCATTTACTAGAAATCAATGGGAATGGAGTTAACAGCAGAAAATTTTGATCTGGGGCAGTAGCAGATATCTTATTTATAAATGTTCTTTCTTAATCTTAAAAACATACTTCTAACTAATAGTAGAGTACGAATTTCTTTCAAAAAATCTAGCAGGTGAGATAGATTGAAAAAATTATTAAAGTTAGATATGGAACTTTTTTTTATTGCTATACGAATTGAAGGAGTTTTCTCCAAAAGACATTAAAAGACTCGTTCGAACATGGAAGATCAACTTATCAGGGGCCAGTCGGCTGAAGGCGTACATGTTCAAGAGCTTCCCCAGCTCGAGATCCGGTGGAAATTCGGAGTTTTCGAAAATCTTCAAAGGTGATTGGGGAATAGAGGCGAGGATGTTCAGAGTCCACGAATTCTGGTGGAGCCTCCACTGCTTCATCCTTGGGTCCAAGTACAAACATGGCGATTGAGAAGCGGGTTATTGCCTCTTTGCATTGTACCCGGTGCTTCACATTGTAGAATCTGCCATTGCTCCACAGCTTCTCGTTTGTTCAATTGGTGCACGCATCACATGCATTAAGTGAAGGGGAAAAAAAAAATTCAAACATTAGTGACATTGTAACCAACAGCAAATAATCAAACAAGAGATTGAACATGTAGAGCGATTGGTTGCAGGCATATACAGTGGCCATGTCCCCGAGGTTGACGAGGAGAGTTCCCAGCATGGGTTCCACAACAACGAAGGCACCAGCTTTGTCCATCACTTCCAGGCCACCCACATTTTCATCATCCTGCAGTATAGTGAGGAACCCAGAGTCTGTGTGCATGATGACCCCAGAAGAGCCTACGGTTTCCGGTGTGAAGTTGTACCTGTTTATCCTGAACTGGCAAGGCCATCCCTTCGTCAACTCGCAGTCTAATCCCATTCCCTCTGCTATCCTCTGCCCTATCTCCATACCCAGCTCGTTCATCGAACGGGAATACGACAGTATTGTTTCTCTGCCATTACATGTGAGGAGATAATTTACTGGTTGGAAAGGGAATTCAAAGGTAATACTTAAAAATGTCAAATTGACTGGTTCAGTTGAGAGTTCAAATGATTGTTCTTGAGGATGGAAGAGTTCTCTCAAGTGTTGGCTCAGTCACTTGGAGTTGGAACTGGGAATCCCCCAAATGCCCAACCAGAAAGATTCACGATAAATCATCCATTAGCTCATAATGTCCATTAAATTATAGGTGAAAATGAACCCAGTAAATACGACATTACTTCAAAAAAAAAATGGAGATTTGGGCTTGTAGAAAATGGAGTCAACGCCTACAATATCTAACTAAACTCATTAACTGAGCTGAAATGGAGTGAGTGATAAGAGATCTAACTTATGATTGATCATTGAAGTTGTAACTACTGAGTAATACCTGGGTCAAGACTCAAGAGTAAAGACTTGAGGGGAGGACAGAGGAGAGTCAGAGTACCTTTGTTGCGGAGAAGCGCCCAACTGAGTACAAAAGGTTTCTACGGCTTGGGGAGAGGCGATGTCGAACAAACCGAATGCTTCGTAGAATGGGTTTTCCTCCGAAGGTGGCCAGTAGCCGCTGGCGGAGATCACATCAGTGTTCCTGAGTTTGATCTCCATGGGGAGGTCGAAGAGTGATCTGATCACCGATTTCATTTCCGACAACAGCACAGAAGGGATCTTGTGGTTGACGATCCTGAAACATCCCCACTCTTCGCATGCTCTTAGAAGCGCCCGAGACCGCCCTGGGAAGTCCTCCAGATCAATTACAGGGATTGCCATTCACAACAACCACACGGTCCCAGACAAATTAACTCCTCAGTTTCTTCTTTCTCTTCGATCCTCTCTGTTCTTTTAGACTCTCGTTTCGCTACCCCTTATCTCGGGACTTTGCGCCCTTCGTTTATGACTTTCATGGGATCTTTATCCCTTCAATTTGTCTGCTACTCAATTTCCTCAATTTCATCTAATAGAGGCGAAAATGACCACCCTACCCCCTGCTCGAACACACACTGTCTGGGTGAGGGCCACCTCCTTCTATTAGAGGAATTGAGGAAATTGACGGACAGACAAATTGAGATGATAATTTCTCACTTTCATGGAAGCTTTTATAATGAGTGGCATCTAAGAATTGTCTATCCCCGTCCAATGAATAAATAAATAAAGGGAAAAAGTTCTCAGTCCAGGAGTGTGGCCTATGCCAGCACTCCCATGAGTCTATCTCTCTCCTCCCCATGTGAAAAGATACCTCTACCCCCTTATTTTAAGGAGGAGAGAGATAGACACATGGGAGTGCTGGCGTAGGCCACACTCCCGTTCAAAAAACTGCTTCCCATAAATAAATAACAAAAGGAACGATGAACGAGACAAAAGTAAGATGAGCAAAATCGCTACCCCTTTCAATATTTTTTTCTTGCGTTCCCCAGGTCATTTTTTGATTTGAGGAGAAAGAATGCGCTTTTCAAAAATGGTCGGAAGAAATGCACTGGGTTTCAATTCGATTTCCGACTGGCTGGTTTTGATGCAAAAAAAAAGACAAAACGGGATTGGATTACCACTTATAAGGAAAGAAGGTTAGATACCTTTGACAAGGTTGTATTTTTAGTTGAAATGGGATAAGGACTTGACGTCATCCCCACCTTCCTCCAGTATATCACTAGCAGTCCCTCGTGAGTGTGGCACACACCTTTTTGTTTGTTTCGAAATCGTTTTGGCGGGGCGTACTATACCCACTTTTTGCTTCGTGCCAAATGAGATAATGATTGGTGGGTCAGGGGAGGTGTGTGTGTGCTCTTTATCACTATCACTAAAGGGGGCGGGCTGGCGCAGGTAGAGACTTGAGTCTTGTGCCTATCCCTATTAGGGGTAAGCACTCTGAGAGTAACCCAACGTCTCTTCTTGTTCTTGCTATCATAAACCCATGTATCTTCTTAGCCGTTGTTTGGTTGCATGGGCGTTAGCCCGTTTATATCGCGGTAGGCTTTTTTTTTATTGGGGCAGAACACAAGCCTTGTCTTTGTTGTTCTAGTGTGCTAGCCGTTGCTTGGTTCTGGTGCTCTAGCGCTCAAGGGGTGATGTGTAATTTATCCTTTTTTCTTTTAATCCATTTCTTGTCAAGAACAGCTGGAAAAGCATCATAATTCATAACCCATGAGACTGAAGAGATTTGTAGATATTTTGCACCTTGATTTATGACTTTCATGGAAGCTTTTTCAATTAGTTGGTCCAGTCTTGTCTACCCCTCTAGTGTCAACAAGAAAATCCCATGAAATAATGGCATTTTCAAGTTGAATTAGAGAAGCAAGATTGGAGATTTTGTCATTAGTACTACAATTCATATTTAGAGAAGTCACAAGTTGTTAAAACTAGCCCTGGAAACATACAGTTCGATGGTCACATATACGAATCCTGAACCAATTGCAGGTAAACTGGTTAAATACACTCCACTTCGCAAGCAGGAAACTACCAGAACCATGACACTTTCGAATGAGCTAAATATCAAAGAATAAAATCCGGACTGACCATAATACCTCAACTAAGTCCTTCTATCAAGCCAAACTTCAAAACAAACTTCTTTTGATTACATTCCAGCAATTCACTCAAACTGCAATCTATGTTCCTCCGTTTCAAAAGCCTCTGCCTCAATTCCAGTCTCTTTTTCAGACCGTGTCCAAAGAAGTCAGGGTAATCTACCACTTCATCAATTCCACTTCCCATCATTTCTACTAAAAATTTAATTCTTGGCTCTAAAGAATTCTTAATACTCTTGATCAAAACAGGGGGATACCCAGCAACCAAAACTGCTATCTGTCCATCTCCAAACCCACACCTCTTCAGAAAAGTGAGATTGGGGTTGAGAATCTTCTCAACATCTCTACACAAAACTTCAGGGAAATTCATTGCCACTCTTTGGAGGTCAAGCTCTGTCAGACCTATGGACTTCAGAAACAGTGTACTAGGATGGAGCCTTTTCTCAACACTGTAACCCATAATAAATGGATTCTTCACTAGAACCTTGCCAATCATCCTGAGGCTAGAAAGAAAATCCACAATTTGAGTTAGTTTTGATTCAATGCTGTAGCTGATGAGTCTTGGATTAAGCAGCAGCAACTTACCCACTTGCTTTACCGGAATCCCTAATGCCTGAAAGAAAGCTAGTAGAGGACAAAGCTTCTCTTCCACACTATCAGAGAGTAAGTGTGGAAACTTTGTTATGGCAGAAGTCACCTCACTCTGTTTTGTTCCCAGGGTGGCAAGGCACTGAACCATTGGCACAAGCTTCTCATTCAAGCCAAGGGTGAGGATCTTGGGGCACTTAGAAACAACAGAAGGCACCTTTCTTCAATCCCAATGCTTTTCAAGTAAGCCCAGTTCTCACAGGCTCTCTCTTTCTCCATGCCCTCTAAGTGCCTGCATCTTTTGAACAGTTCATGGATGTTTTTATCATCAAAGCCTCTTTCCCTGAAGAAACCCACAATGCTGTCCCTTTGACTGCTGCTGATTTCCATGTTTCCTGAGAAGACAGTTTGAGCAGAATAATGTCGTTGGAGACTCAACTGATAGGAATTAAAAGAGAAAAGAAAGCATACATCGGCTTTCTTTTTCCTTCTGATAGGAAAATCGAAGACAAGTGTAATGTCCCTTAAATAGGCGTTTTTTTATAATTGGAAGTGACTAAAAGCAAGAACTCTGGAAGATTGAATGACTAAGCCTTCAAAAAGGCGAAGTGAAATAAATCATGAAAGTATATGCACATGCAAGTAGAATAAGTGAATGAAAAAAGAAAAAAAAAAAAAGGAAGAATGTGATGTAAGATGGGTCAAACCAAAAAAAATGGAAAATCTTTCATGGTTCCAAACTAGGATCAATTTTGCTTCTTGAAACCAGTTTCTAGCAATTACGTTCTGGCGGTTAATTATTACTAAGGCTGCATTTGGTATGTGTTCTCAGAATGTATTCTAGGACTACTATAATGCGTTTTGGAGGTACAAAATGTTGTTTGGGATATGTTTCCGTTATGAATGGGGTTGAGAATGTGCATCATTCATTCTCATGGAGATCCTTGTAAGTGCTCCTTGAAATTTGGATCTTTTAAATTTCTGACTCAAATGTAGAAGACCAGAACAATCCACAATGATGCAAGCATATTCAAATCAAAACAAAATCTTCCTATGAGATGTTCGATCAAATGCTTAAGCATTCTAAAATCAAGTATGCATTTTAACCAAATAATATTCTCATTCTCAGTTAAGAATGCTTTCTGGGTTCTGAGAATGCGAAAGCATATCAAACATAGCCTTAGTTTAAGATGAACAAGAAGTTTCCAAGACGCCGAAATGGAGAAGTTATAAATTCTAAGCAAGCATTGGCTGGTGCCATTAGAATACATCAAATCCACATTGACGGGAAAAAGAAGCCAAACAAAACATTTTCACGGAACTGGTATCTTCTTATCTGAAATTTGTTTTCTGAATCCAGTACAAAGGGCCTGCAATCTACTGAAAGTTAATGAAGATGGTTTATCATCTACCAACGATATAAACCCCTGTTTGTTAACCTTTAGAATATTGGATATTCGCAAGTCATGAGAGACAGTAAAGGAGAAAGTAATGGAGAAGGCTCAAAGGGCTAAATTTTCAGATAAAAATTGAAAATATTTCTGTTTATTTAAGTTTACAGGCTAATTAAATGCTATCGTCAGGTAAAACCTGGTTTGAAGTTCGAATTCCTCATCAGTTTAAATTAATAAAAGAATACGGAGAAGTTTCTTAGTTCCTCAAGGGTATGCTCACCTTTTTGGGATGAGAGAGTTCAGGCGAAGCTTCAAAGCATTGCAGAACTTGAGCAACCTTCAGCACTTGCCGTAGCGATGGAGAAACAGTTTTGAAGTTTGAACATTAGCCTTATCCGATTGAAGAGGAGCACCGAAGCAGAGAGACCAGAGACCATACAAAGGGCCTGACGCCCCTAAGAGTTGTTACCTTCTTAATTTCACCTAATGTCGAAAATACCCCTAACTGCAACGATATTGCTTTATTGTCCTCAACTCAATTTACCCAAAAGCTGAAAACCCTAAACCCTTGTTATCTCTCTCTCACTACTCGCACTACTCTCACACTCGATCTTCCTCTGCGGAAGAAGTAGAGCAGAAGCTACCCAGAAGCACCTCAGTCATGTCAGCAGGTAAGGTTTCTAGGCTCATTTTCTCCAATCTGTTCAAACCTCTCCCCCATAGTTGTGAAAAGGTTTCGATCAACCATTCAGCCATACCTTTATTTCAACATTTTAGCACGATTCGTGATGAACCCATGAGAGGAGAAAGAATAAACGATGCACCAGATCTTCTCCTCCAAAAATTCGAGTCTGGCTTCGATGAGGACGAAACAAGGAACCAAAACCCCCAAAATCCTCCAGAGCCAATTTACAATAGACCATTGACAGGAGGACACAGAGATGAGAGGTCCTATACTGATCCTTTCACCCACAAACTCAACTTTGGCAGCAACCTAGATAATGACAAAAAGATGAACCAATCCAATGAAAATTCTCCTGTTCAGTTCACCATTAGCGAAGAGAAGAGGGAAAAACCGCACCAAAATGCTACCAGCGTAACCTCTGACGTGACTGAAGACAAAGCAGCATCCGACGAACAACCAGAAGATGCTGATGAGATTTTTAAGAAAATGAAGGGAACTGGTCTCATGCCAAACGCTGTGGCCATGCTTGACGGCCTCTGCAAGGATGGGCTAGTAGAAGAATCCAGGAAGCTCTTTGGGTTGATGCGTGAGAAACGTAACATCCCAGAAGTTGTAACTTACACGGCTGTGGTCGAGGGGTTCTGCAAGGCCCATAAGTTTGATGATGCTAAGAGGATTTTCAGAAAGATGCAGAATAAAGGTGTTTCTCCAAACCCATTCAGTTACGGTGTCTTGGTTCAGGGTTTATGTAAAGGGAGGAGGTTGGAGGATGCTGTCGAGTTCTGTGTGGAGATGTTGGAGGCTGGTTATTTCCCAAATGTGGCAACCTTTGTGGGCTTGGTTGATGGGATTTGTAAGGGAAAGGGACTGGAAGAAGCCACGAACGTTATTGGGAGGTTAAGGGAGAAAGGGTTCTTTGTTGATGAGAAGGCTGTTAGAGAGCATTTGGAGAAGAAGGGACCTTTCTTACCGATGGTATGGGAAGCTGTCTTGGGGAAGAAAGATTCGCTGGGGGCATTCTAAATTTTCTTATGGTTAAGTGAAAAATTGCAAGTTCATCTTTTACTCTTTTTGTTCCTTGCCTGTCTTTAAACTGTTCGGCTATATTATGTTCCTTATCTAGCTTTGTAGATACAAAAATATTTGATTGAATTGCCATGACTGTTATATGTCAATGCCTTATGGTTCTTTTCTGCTATCTCAGTGAGTGAATTCACTTTCAGTATTGATTCAGTGTTCTTGTATTTTTTTTTCTCACAACTTCTGTGGATCTATACATGCAAAACATTTTTGTTGCTGCATTGATCCATGAGCAGGGCATAACAATCAGGTCATAGGTGAAGTCTAGGGTGACACAGATAAGAGGATTCTTTTTATTCACTCCATGATAGGTCGGGGTGGGGGCATAAAAATTGTGTCTTTCACTGGGACCTCATCTCATCATTTAACTATAACATTATTCGTGGATGACAATCCCTCAATTTCTACCTCCAACATAGATGGAAAATGGATGTGATTCAATCACCAGTTATAAGTGTGTGAAATATATCTTTATCTTAACATTGTATTTAACTAGCTTATTGTTGTTTTATCCTTTGGGGGTTATTTTGTGTCTGATAAATCAGGTTCTACCTCAACCTTTTCATCATTAGAAGCTTCTGAGCTTAAAAAACTTGTGATCAAGCAGGCAAATTCGATTTTGCCTTTTGGAGCTGTTGGTTGATGTCAGACCTTGTAACTGACCTGTTTGCAATTCAATTCCCTTGCCAACCAGGCAAAGGTTTTAAATGTATAGACAATCTCTAAAATGATGGTTAGTGAGCAGGACTTGCTTCACCAGTAGGGAGAGACATGATGTTTAGATTTGAATTAAACCTGGGATTCAGTTCCCTTGTCTAGGCCTTGTACCAAGTATGACCTCGGATAGAGCCTTATTGGAGGGCAAGGAGCCATCTAGTAGACCCCATTTAGCTGAGATTCTCCTGACATGCTGGGCTGAGCCTCTTTCCTTTTTCCTTTTATTTTCCGTCTTTTATTTGGCATTTTCTATTTTTCATTTCTCATCCTTCTTTTCCCATCTCTTCATTCCCCATTTTTGTTTTGGCCTCAGTTTTCCTTTGTTTGTATCCATGTAGCCGACCCCATTAAGTAGGGATAAGGCTGAGTTTGTTATTCAGCTCCCTTGTCAGGTAGGAAAAGTTTCTAAATGGATTGGAAGATTCTCAAAAATATGGATTGCAACACACTCAATAACTAGCTGGTTAGTGAACTGGATCTTGCTATGACTTGTCACCAGCGGATATGAACATGATGTTTAGATTTGAATTAAACTTGGCTGGAAACACACACACACACAAACAAGTCTACTACTTTAGCAATATAGATCTTACAATTTTTTTTTTGTCACCAGTGTCATGAAGTTATTTTGTTGAATAGACTACATGGTGCAGGGTTGTTGTAGATTCAAGTTGGGCAATGTGTGTTACTGAAGTATCTGTATAGTGTTGCTTTCTGTTGCAGCTTAGTGTATTAGCAATAGTGGAAGTTGGCTTACTAGCCTATTGAGAGACAAAAGCCTTTCTACAGTTTTAGCTTGCTTTCTACAGTTCCAGCTGGAATTCTGGGTAGGTCTCACGGCCTAGATTTAACTTAAAAGGGCTAATGATTTAATGATTTAGTTTGAACTTATTGAAACGATGAACATACAGAACCATGCACACTTAAAGCTTCTCACCAGAACCTGCTTATGTTGTAGTACTCTATTTCTCCCTTCCAATAAACACCTTGATGCATCTTAGCCTATGGAACCAACAAATTCTCATAACTCATGCTCCAAAGTAGGTTGGCTAAAGATTTTTGGAATTTCTGTACAAGCTTGAAGGATTCATCCGCCCCGTATATATACACATATCCAGTGCAAAAAGGCTCTGGGCTGCAGTTGTGCTTTGCAGGGGGGAATGCTTCCTTGATTAGTTCCTTTGGAGGCAGTGCAAAATAGCTAGACTGCTCCTTAAATGACAACCATGTGTGGTACTAAAAGGGCTGTAATACAGAATAACCATGTGATCATCAAATAGAGTTGGTAGAAATAACGTAAACGTTAACGTAAACCTGGTGACCAATTGTTTAATACAAACGGAAAAAAAATGTGACTGGATCTCTCTTGAAAGCATTAAATGGAGGCAATTCCTCAAGTATATAAAGGCACCGGAGACCTGAACAAACCGATGTATGCTCCTTTATATTAATCTAATGTTTTCTTTTTTTCACCAAAAAAAACAACATACAAGTGACTACTAAATACTAATTGGAAAAAAGATTCCTACACTGCCTTTGTAAATTTTTTTTAGGGAGAAGGGTTCCCTATGCTGCCCGAGTGTAGTTTCGGGTGAATAAGGGAATCCCCTTTGGAATTTGATAAAAGGGGGAGGGGCATTAATGATTTACCATCCCCTTGTATCTCGTATGAACAGTGATATGTGAGTGGGTGTGTAATTTCACTTTTGAGCTGGCGTTGTACACAACTTTTTCTCATTCTTTTTATACTCTCATCACTAATAAACAGCGGGATCTATACTGATATTTCTATCTTCTACTCTAACCATGTAGACCCATATGGATGATACCATTGTTCAACCCTTCATTGGTTGTAGTGCACATATTCTTTTTTACACTGCTCTTGTAGAAACCCTTTCCCCTACGAATTTAGCTCGTCTCCAGGGAGCCCAACACGTCTAGGGTGCATCGAGCTGTTGGGTTGTATCGCACACATCCCTAGGCATGCACCGAGATGTGTACAGCACAGGTCAACCGTTGGATGCCCCCTGGGCTCCCTGGGAACGATCCTGATCCTACCCCTACTAATTACACCTACATTTTGGGTAAGGGTTTTTTGTTTTTTTTTTCTGTTTTGGGTGGGGTGGGTGGAAGATATAGCCTTAGTCATTGAAACCAGATTAGGCATTGAACTGAACAGACCTCATTCCCAATTTAACCGGTTTTGACTTATCAAGCCATGGATTTTAAAAATAATATTAATAAAATTAAAAAAAAACAATTGAAAATTGAGAAACCTCCGAACGACAAATTTTGGAAACCAAATGATTTCCCAAAATTTGGACAATTTGATTAGGTTAAGTTTTAAAGGATTTTTTATTCATCCTTATCATCGAAAGCAAATACGGTGTTAATAGTTTGATTGGATTGAATCGAAATTGAAATTTGTTAAAAAAATGAAAAATCCCCAAAATATCATTTGGGATCTAATTCAATACCTTAAAGCATTAGGTAAAGATGAGTAAGGGTATATTAAGACGCATCGAGGGTTTCAGAAAACCATATTATACCTCTATAATTCCCAATATCTCAATTAGGAATCAAAATTAGAATCTACTTGGGACTTATGAGTTATGATATAATACTTTCAAACCCCTCCCCCCCCCCCCCCCCCTACTATAGGACATTCTATTTTTCTTTTTTCAATGAGTGAATCATGTCAAGTACTCAAAAAATATGTTAGACAATGGGAGCTTTGATAATTATATTATGATAAATCACTTTCAAATTATTTTGAGAATAAGACAAAGGGACAATAAAAGCAAGGTGACAACTTCTCATTGAAGTTTTGGCATGGCCTCATGACGCTTATAAGTGAAAGTTACTGTTTCTACTCACATTAAGTTGTGGTTTTCATTGTCACCTCATGCTTTTTTTCGTTGGTGTAGGTATACAATCAAATACTTGTCTCGCAAACAACCACTAGCTCGGTTGACAGGAGGCATTGCAAGTTGGTGCATGCCCCCCAGGAGGTCAAGGGTTCGACTCTCTTGGATTGCATATTGTGCCAAAAAAAGGCATCTTTCTCCCCCTCCCCCCTTCTCTCCTTAATTGTAGATTGTGGACTTGTCTTAACATTCCCCTTAACTTGTAGTTGGCTTTTGGGCCCTTGAGTAGGATAGACCCAAAAAAAAAAATACTTGCCTCGAATTCTTATCCGTTAATATTCTCAAATCTCAAATCTCAACTCTCCATAGTCTCTTGCAGCGGAGGACAAAGAATATTAATCACTTTGGTGACAACAAAAAGCATCCTTGTGTGTTTACCCTTTATAATCTTGATATATCCCAAAACTTTCATCTGCGGTTGGCAAATATTTAAAAAAAGGACTTGGCCACCGGATATAATAACTGTAACGGTCAATAACGGTTTTGGTTTCTGTACCGTTATGACCGTTAGAATATTAGCGAATTAAAAAAAATAAAAGAGAGTCAAGAGGGAGGAGGAGATTATCTTTTTAAATTCCTTTTTGACTTTGTAAGCATTTACTTTGTTAAATTAATAAAATGTCAAAATTTATTTAGTAATGGTGTGTGGCTGGGGTCGAAGCCGATCGAAGATTCAGAATTAGGAGTAAGATTAGTACTTGAAGGTCCAATTGAGAGAATTCAATTAAATTAGCTAGGGATTTCTATAGAATATATATATATATTTTTTTCCCTCTCAGTTAATATAACCCTTAAAAATAAAATATTTCCTATTTTTCTCTCTCTCTCTCTCTCTCTCTCTCTCAAAAGTCAGAAACACTACTACTTTACGACGAGGAGGTTGAGTTGGAAACGTTATATAAAGAGAAAGGCATAGTAGAGTTTGCAATTTCCATACCTCAGAGGACCATCTCATTTCATCGGCTCTCATTTTGAGTTACTTTCTTTCAGTTTCCTCAATATTAATCAGGGGACTCAATCTACCAAGACCTGCAGAGAAGAAATTAAGAAGAAGAAGAAGAAGAAGAAAGAGAGATGATATGTTTGTGGGTGTCTCAATCGCCATTCAATGTTGCTGTTATCATCTTATACACATGCATATTGATCCCACTGCGTCAACTGAAAGAGAATCTGCTAAGCATCTTAAATTTGATGATGCGTAGCTCATCATCCTGTGACCAAGAAGAGCAGCCAATTATATTAACGATGCAGGCCCAGGAGCCCTTCTTCTTGGACTTGACGAGCAGCCACCAGCAGCAGCACAACCAGAACTTGGAAGATCTTCCAATTGAAGTGGTGAGATTCGGGGAAATGGAGGTAAGAGGAGGAGGAGGAGGAAGGGTAGACGACGAGGACGAGGATGAGGATGAAAGCAGCAGGGAAGTGTGTTCAGTTTGCCTGGTGGAGTTCCAGAGGGAAGATGAAGTGAGCCAGCTCTCCAGGTGTCGACACGTGTTCCATCCCTCTTGTATCAAGACCTGGATCCACCGGAATCGCTTCACTTGCCCACTCTGTCGCTCCTTTCTATTCTACTAGCTGCTAGGATGTTAATTTGTGAGTTGGGAAATTAAGTGGAGAAATTCGATCCTCATGTAAATTACCAGAAATTTATAATATTAATGTTTGTGGGAGGCAGGAGAGGGATATATTTTAACGAGGAAAGAAAATGTAGAGATCGAATATATGTGTGCAACAGCCAACAAGAAGATCGAATCTGTACGTATATTCGCATCCTGGGCTTCTCTATGCTTCCTTTCTTCAGTTAATATTTGTATATGATTTGTTAATGTATTAATTTGGACTTTGGATTAGAGCAATCAAATTTGCAAATTTGACATTTTGTTTTCATTGCTTGAGTGGCGGACCTGATTTTTATTATTAAGTCTGAGTAGTTGACAATTTTCAGAAAGATTCATTTAATAGATGAGAGAGAGAGCGAGAGCGAGAGAGAGAAATTCCTTGGATAGTTGACAAATCCCAATTAATCCACTCTACCTGCAATCAAACGATCTTATTAAATCCATTTTTTGGTAGAAAATAAAAGAATTGTTTATTTTATATGTAGTTTCAAAAGGTTGTGGAGGATGGATTATTATCACGGTTTTTTTCTGTTAGTCCATTGGAGTGTGTGGAATGTTGTTGTCATTGTTGGCAACGTATTTGGTCATAGTGGTGTTGTGACAGTAGCTATTGGTGGTTTGGAAGAGTTGAAATGGTCAAACAGTCACCTACACAGTTATAAAGTTATTTTGGTCATTTGGCAGGTTTATAAGGGTACCCGCACTTGAAGAACACCATTTAACAGCATATTAAGTCCTTCTATAGTGTTTGGCAAAGGTGCGAAGCAACAGGTGAAGGTTTCATACTGATAAAGTTGTGATTTCATAAGTTCATGCAATGGCAGTGCCATTAAGGTCATTTTTGAAAGGTTTAATGGCATTTCTAGGTGAAGGGACTTCATGAAAATGAAGTTCGTCGAGTCATGGTTCCAACGCAACTGGTCTCTTATCATTTCAGTGTCGGACGAGAAAGTTACAGTTGTTTCCGTATTGACACGTAAAAACAGATCAAATTTGAAATAGGCAAAAAGTTTTATACTTAACCAATTTTTTTGTCCTTTTTTTTAAGTGCTACTAGAGACAGAAGTTTCCCATTGTTTTCTTAAAGTTCCAAAATCACTACGGCCGTCGGATCGGCATCTAGTGCAAGATTCCTCTTGGACGTCGTGGATTGATGCAAGACCCTTTTTAAAAAAGAAGGAAGAAAGAAAGGAAATAAGGGATTTGGTAGTAGAGTGTGACATCAGCATGACATCACATCCTATTTCTAACGAATATGGCAGTGTGAATTTCTTTGACATGTGTCCTCGTTACACATGGTTTTGTCACGAAAAATCTAGTTATTTATGATTCTGCCACTGGTTACCAATTTTGGAGCATCCAACTTTAGAAGGCCATATCTTGGCCATCCGATGTCCAAATGGGACGAATTTTTTTTTAAATTGGGCATTTTTCGAGAGGAAGCCATTGGAGGGAGTTGTAGCATCGTTTGAGCACAGAAAGTCGACGATATTACTATTTTATGCTCAATGACTCCGTATTGAAGATGGTTTGAGTAGTGGAGCGTACATAGACACGATTTCTATGCGTCAGAGGCTTCATGATTGTTGGATTACTCTACAAGAGGTAATCCCCAATTGTAAATCCATATTGTGAGTTTCTAGGTTGCATGTTTAGTTGAAAAAAACCTAGTTTGATTGTAAGCCAATATTGGTCAGTGTATTGGGGGATTTGGTTATGTTATTTGCAATTAATTATTGTAACTCTGTCAAGTGGGGGGCTTGTACAGAGATTGGGATAGTTGCCCCTGTTTGTGTTGTTGCACAAATCGAAGCAGGGATTGTAGTTCCTGGGCTGTTGTTGCAGTAAAAAATTTGAGTAGCGTATTGAGCAATATACGAAACCCTGGGTAGGGTATTGCTCCGTAGACGTAGGCAGTTTGGCCGAACCACGTAAATTTGGTTTCTTGTCTACTTTACTTTCCATTGCATATATTGGAGTGTGTTTGATCTGCAGAGTGGGGTGCACTGTCTGGTAGACCTGGCCACACAGTGGTTGTGAAGTGGAAGTGCATGTGTGTTCTGGAATTGATAATTACGGGATTACCCCGGCCAATCAGTTTTGCTTGAAGTCTTCTGCATCGATGTAAACACAGGGTTGGAATTTAGAGATTATTTTTTACAAACACTGATTCGCCTCCCCTCTCAGTGTCAACCTGGGATCAACAAGTGGTATTAGAGCTAGGTTCCCAAGGAAGAAAACTTAACAGTTGTGGGTTGGACATTGAGATTTGATAGTGATGGCAAACACTAGTGAAGGAAAAAGCATGTAAGGGAAGATTCCAATTTTTTATGGCTCCAATTATAGCTTTTGGAAAATTCGAATGGAGGCGTACTTGAAATCACAGGGATACCATGTGGAAGACTATGCAAACAGGTTACATCATTTCTACAGAGGACATTACAGATGCGACAGAGTTAAAAAAGTATGAACATGAGAATAAGGCCAGAAGTGCACTGTTGAGTGCCTTGACAAATCAGGAATTGGCAAGAGTGTCTGGATGTGAGATAGCTAAACAAGTTTGGGACAAATTGAAAGGAATCCATGAGGGAGATGAAAAGATTAAAGAGGCCAAGCTCCAGCATTTCAGAAATCAATTTGAAAGTCTAAAAATGTCAGAAGAAGAGACAGTTGAATTTTGTATGAACAGAGTAAATGAAATTATTAACTCTATCAGAGGGTTAGGTGAGCGAGTCACTGATGCAGTGGTGGTGAAGAAAATTTGAAGGTCTTTACCAGATCTCTACAACCCCAAAGTGTCTGCAATAGAAGAATCAAAAGATTTGAATTCCATGAGTTTAGATGAATTGCACGACACACTGACAGCATATGAGATGAGGATGGTGAAGGTAAAACCTACCGAAAAGGAAGCTGCATTCAAAGCCATGAAGAAGCTAAAAATTAAGCAAGAAAATAACTCAGATGATTCTAACGATGAGTTGATAGCTTATCTTGCAAGGAAGTTCAAGAAAGGAAGAGGAAAATACAAGGGAAAACTTCCCTTAAAATGCTTCAACTATGGAGGCATTGGTCATTTTGCATCGAAGTGTCCAGAGAAAGGTAAGGCAGATGATTCAGATGAAGATATCCATGAAAGTAAAACCAAGAAAGGTAAGGAGAAGGTTGTTCCTAGAAAAGGCAACTACAGGAAAAGAAGCTTAATTTCAAAAAGGAGCAACACCTCTTCAGAAGAAACATCAGAAGGTGAAAATTCAGATAATGAAGAATATGAAACACTTTTCATGGCATTTGGAAGCAAAAGTCAAAATAAAACAGTTGAAAAATCTGATGAAGAGGAAGAGTCTGAGGGTGAATATGACCTTGAAGCTGAATTATACTCTACATTAAAAGAACTTAGAGTAGAGAGAAAGAAGAGCAAGAAGTTTGAAAAACAGCTTGAAGAGCAAGATGAATTGATCAGTCAACTAAAACTTAGCATTATGGAGACAGAGAAGATAAGTGATGATATTAATAGCAGTCTGTCGTTGAAGATAGAAGAATGCAACAAATTGGAGGAACAGATTGTTATGTTGAGGACAGAGATTGAGAAGCTAATGAAGAATGATGATCCAACTCCTACAACCCCATCAGTTACTATATTGAAGAGAAAAAACAAGGAAGTGAGCACACAGGTGATTGAGATAGACCATCCACCATCTAACAAAGGATAGGATAATATACTTGATGAGATCCTTAGCTTTCAAAGGTCACCACAGCTAAAGTTTGGTCTTGGTTTTGAAGGAAGTTCATCTGGAAGTGAGAAGACTAAAGGTAAGGGCACTACAGGGAATCCGGCGAGATTCGTTAGTGAAAAACCAAAGAACTCTAATGTTGAAAAATTTACTAAGAAGAAAGTTGACAGAGATGTATTCACCACAATCAATCATCAGAAGCCCAAGAACTTTGGGAGATATTCAAGACAGGGATAGAGCTACTTTAATGGTTACTACTATGGGTGTAATGTTTATGGGCACAGGTTGGCAGAATGCAAAAGACAAGTCAAGCCTAAAAATTTCATAAGCAGGAACAAGTATGCTCCACTTAGAGAGGAGAGTGTGGAATGCTACAGGTGTTACAGGTTAGGACACATGGCAAGGAACTGTAAAACCATACTTCCCTCACAGAGGCAGTCTAGAAGAAACCTGAAGAAGAATCCTCCAAAGAAGGAAGGTCAAAAACAAAAAGTGGATGTTGAAGAGAAAAGAAGGAAACACATCACAGTGGCAAAGAAGGCAGTTTGGGTTGAGAAAAAGAAGAAAGGGGACAGTGACAGTTCACTTATTGTTCAAAATGCTTTCCAGCCACACAGTAAACCATCACCATGGATTCTTGATAGCGGATGCTCTACTCATATGACAGGTGATAAGGATAAATTTCTGAATCTAGAACATGTTGGAAAAGGCTCAGTTAGATTTGGAAATAATGATGGCGCTAGAGTTAAAGGAAAAGGCAAAATCAGATTATACAATGGACATATTTCTTCTAATAATGCCTTGTATGTTAGTGAATTGAAACACAACAGCTTGAGTGTCAGTCAGATATGTGATAGTGGCAATGAAGTTCTATTCACCAAAGATGGGTGTGTGATCAAGAAGACAAAGAATGGGAAGATTGTGGCACAAGGATCAAGGACAGCTCGTAATCTCTATGCACTTTCTGAAGGTCTTGAAGAAATGTGCATGAAAGGCAAGAAAGGGGTACTTCTCGACGACAACCTTGAAGCACTCAAAGACAAACCTGAAGTTATTACTCCACAAGCACAATAGATGATGATACATGTGCAGGGGGAGTAGGGGGAGAGAAGTGCATCACACAGTCAAGATGATTTTGTGCAGTGAGTTGCCAACAATTCCAAAGGGGGAGATTGTTAGTCCATTGGAGTATGTGGAATTGTTATCATTGTTGGCAACGTATTTGGTCATAGTGGTGTTGTGGCAGTAGCTATTGGTGGTTTGGAAGAGCTGAAATGGTCAAACAGTCACCTACACAGCTATAAGGGTATTTTGGTTATTTGGCAGGGTTACAAGGGTACCCGCACTTGAAAAACACCATTTAATAGCATATTAAGTCCTTATATAGTGTTTGGCAAAGGTGCGAAGTAGCAGGTGAAGGTTTCATACTGATAAAGTTGTGATTTCATAAGTTTATGCAATGACAGTGACTTTAAGATCATTTTTGGAAGGTTTAATGGCATTTCTAGGTGAAGTGGTCTTCATGAGAAATAAATTTTGTCGAGTCATGGTTCCAACGCAGCTGGTCTCTCATCGATTCAGTGTCGTACGAGAAAGTTACAGTTGTTTCCGTATTGATGCGTAAAAACGGAGCAAATCTGGGATAGGCAAAAAGTTTTATACTTAGCCAATTTTTTGGCCGTTTTTTTTAAGTGCTACTGGAGACAGAGGTTTCCCATTGTTTTGTTAAAGTTCCAGAATCACTATGAGCATCGGATCGGCATCTAGTGCAAGATTCCTCTTGGACGTCGTGGATTGATGCAAGACCCTTTTTAAAAAAGAAGGAAGAGAGAAAGGAAATAAGGGATTTGGTAGTGGAGTGTGACATCAGCATGACATCACATCCTATTTCTAACGAATATGACAGTGTGAATTTCTTTGACATGTGTCATCGTTACACATTGTTTTGTCATGAAGAATCTAGTTATTTACGATTCTGCCACTGGTTACCAATTTTGGAGCATCCAACTTTAGAAGGCCATATCTTGGCCATCCGATGTCTAAATGGGACGAAATTTTTTTTGAAATTAGGTATTTTTTTGAGAGAAAGCCATTGGAGGGAGTTGTAGAGTCGTTTGAGCACAGAAAGTCAATGATATTACTATTTTATGCTCGATGACTCCATATTGAAGATGGTTTGAGTAGTGGAGCGTACATAGACACGATTTCTATACGTCAGAGGCTTCATGATTGTTGGATTACTCTACAAGAGGTAATCCCCAATTGTAAATCCCCATTGTGAGTTTCTAGGTTGCATGTTTAATTGAAAAAAAACCTAGTTTGATTGTAAGCCAATATTGGTCAGTGTATTGGGGGATTTGGTTATGTTATTTGTAATTAATTATTGTAACTCTGTCAAGTGGGGGTTTGTACAGAGATTGGGGTAGTTGCCCTCGTTTGTGTTGTTGCACAAACCAAAGCAGGGATTGTAATTCATGGGCTGTTGTTGCAGTCAAAAATTTGAGTAGCGTATTGAGCAATATACGAAACCCTGGGTAGGGTATTGCTCCGTGGACATAGGCAGTTTGGCCGAACCACGTAAATTTGGTGTCTTGTCTACTTTACTTTCCATTGCATATATTAGAGTGTGTTTGATCTGCAAAGTGGGGTGCACTGTCTGGTAGACCTGGTCACACAGTGGTTGCGAGATGGACGTACATGTGTTCTGAAATTGATAATTACGGGATTACCCCGGCCAATCAGTTTTGCTTAAAATCTTTTGCATCGACGTCAACATAGGGTTGGAATTTAGGGAGTATTTTTTACGAACACTGATTCACCTCCCCTCTCAGTGTCAACTTAGGATCAACATTTTCTTCTTTTTTTTATAGTTATCCATGCATGTAACAATGGAAGGTGAAGTTTTCAAAAGTCACTACAGGGAATTGGGCGGGATTGTAGAAGAAGAAATAAGGGCATGTTCATGTTCGAAGGAAAAAAGACGTGGGAGGGAATAAAATAAGAGAGGGTTCAAGACTAAAATAAATATTGGGATAAAAATATACAAAATATTATAAATACGAGGAAGATCTAGTGATTTGGATAGTTTGAAATAGACATCTTTCTTTTGGGTATTACAATAAATTTCAACATTGTGTATGGAGTTTGGCAAATTCAACCTAATTTTGAATAATCTTGCATTTTTATTTTTATTTTTAAATGTCATAAACATGATATTATCAAACAGGAAAATATCTCATCCAGTTCCTTGTCCGGTCCAGTTCTCAGTGCCTCTACTGAAGGGAGTTGGACTCCACCCGATAGAGTGTTCAAGCAGGGGTAAGGTGGTCATTGGACAGGGAACCAAGGATACCCGCTCTAGAACCAAGGAGAACCAACCAGGGGTCCTACCTGGGCGCGGCCTCACCCAGGCGCGGCCACACCCAGGCACAGCCTCACCCAGGAGCGGCCTGCACCCAAGCGCCACATCGTGGACGCAGACGTGATGTACACGAACACCGGGGCCACTCGGCTATGACCCAATCGTGTTACTACAGGAGTCTAAACCACCGCTTAGAAGTCACGTCAGCCAGACGGATTCAAGCACCAATAACGTTATCACCACACATAGGTATCTATCCGCCAAGGATCTTGAAACCACCAGGACACTCCCTCCCGCGGAGAGATGGCCAATCAGGATAGAGCCCTACTACCCAGGGCCTCTATCCACTCAACGGCACATTCGCCATCAAACTAGGACTCTCCACACTGCCATACACTACTATAAAAGGCAAGGTACACAACCCCATCAAGGGACATCTAAACTCATATTGAATAATCACTATTCATCTATTTGCTCAGGAGATCTAACTTTAACATCGGAGAGCCCTAGGTCGAAATCACACCGATTTTCTCTGTTGACCCCTTGGTCCACTTGCAGGTAACGGCACTCGTAGGACCGCTCGACGATTTCTTGACGCAACAGACTGGAACGAGAACCACTCTTGTCATCAGATGTTGCGCAACTAATATCCAAGAGAGTTAATGGATTCCATCTGTGTGGTATCTGACATACGAGAATGGTCCTCATAAAAGAACCTGATCAGCCTCAAACAGCCGTGATATTCACTGTACGGATGTAACCATGAAGATGCACTGCTTCAAAGTTCAAACAAGAAGAAAAGAAACGGTAGAATGTCAACCATACCATAATTTGGGAAAACTAGAAATGAGTCACAATTATTCAAGGGACCGTCGTGCTCTGCTCTCACAAGTCATGTCATATCACCGACCTTTACAAATTCAATTCAATTATTGAAGGGGTCCATCGTGCTCCGCTCTCACAATTCATGTCGTATGGGAGTCTGATCCTTACATATATGTGTAACACTCCAAAATCCAAATAGGTCATCGCCCTTTATCAAATATGGTTTGTATTCATTTGTTAGGATTTTTCTTTTTAAAAAAAAAAAATCTAAACCTCTAAGCAAATGGAGATGTTAAATTTGTATGAAATGTGAAGTTTTGATCATTGGATAAATGATGCAATTTGTTACCCAATGGCAAGAGCTTTGATAGAATGGGATTAAAGTAGTGGGATTCTGGAACCCTGCTCCCAATTTAATTAAAAATCTTATGTTTCAGCCTACGCCTTAAAACCCAGAAATCCTTAATTACCAGAAACTACCATCCTAGGGTTCATAAACCCTTATAGGATTTAGTATTTTCCCCAAAATACCCTCTCAATACCCCATACATATCTGAAGCGCGCCACGGTGAGAGTGAATTCAGTGGCTGAAAGAAAACTTGATCCTTTCTTTTTTTAAGCTTCCCACTTCCCAGAACAACTTCTTTAACCCCCGAGGCCCCACTTCTCAGTTCTGCCACAAAATAAATAAATAAAAAGGAAATTCTCTGTACGCACACACAAGAAGTTTGTGGCATGTAAAGGAAAATCTAGATGTCGTTATGAAACACCACTTGCTACTGATTAAAATGCATTTAAGGGGTCATTTGCTATTTGGCCGGTTAAAATGCAGTTAAGGGGTACTATATTTACACCATTTGGCCGGTTAAAATGCATTTTAAGGGTACTTTGCTATTTATTCACTCATGCATGACTACTGGAACCATATGGCATAGCATATTGTGGGAAAAGCTACAAACAAGGTTTTCCCTAACTATCCTTGAAGTGCTGACTTTTGTCTGGTTTGATACCTCCAAAGCCCTGCACCATTATTGGTTGCTTTTCTACACTCTACATGGTCTGCTATCTGAATTTCCTTGTTGAGATCCTGTGAGAAAGAGGCAGGGCCAAAACTTGTGGAATGATTCACCAAAGTCTCCTGTCTAAATTATGGGTAAAACCTGTGAAGTGAAGAAAAATAAGAAGACAAATAGAAGAGAATGCTATCAATATCATATTGTGCACATAAAAAACAGCAGTAGATGTACAGATCTTTGCGGTGCATGTAGGCAATCGAAATCCAATGTAACCATGTTAAGTGGATAAAAGTTCTGGGATGCTTAGAGCTGCATGTAGGCAATGATGTAAAACAAGACTACAGAAAATTTCAGTTATTGGAAAGAGTTTATTAGATTGATAGAAAGCTATTAATTTCTACCTCTAAAAAAAGTCCATGGACTGAATAAGAACTCCATCGTCCCAATGTAAATCCTTCGCCTTGGATTCTTTTCCAATTATTTGAAGAGGCGCATCTAAAGGCGGTGGGCTCTGCATGAAGTGGGTATATGTTAGAAGACAGTCTTATACAAGTGTGTTATAAAACCAGCTTAATCGAGACCTAGTGATACCAAATTTACTTTGCAGGCCCCAGAAATAGGATGAAAGCAACCAGAACCTTCTTGAAAGGTAAAATGAGTACAAATCAGTTTTGGAAAAAGATGTGAAAGGTACCATGCAGCGGATAAGGGGCCAATTAATTCCATGGAAGAAAGGATGCTGTTTGATTTCATTGGCACCATTTGTTGATCCTAAACGTTTTGCAGGGTCCCTATGCAATAATCCATGTATCAATTGCCTAGCTGCAAGGCTGACCTACAGAAGCATAAAGTTCAATCAAGGAACTGAGACATAAAAACACATCCTATTCTAAAAAACCAGAGTGCAAAATTATCAGCTTAGAAACTCCAATATACAGTAAAATCATAAAATGATAAGAGCTAATTTCAACCATGATAATTTCAAGCCTAATTGTTTATTCAATAAATCATACTGGTCATATGCAGATTTTTTAAATAATTTATGGAACTAGCTTTACTCAAATGTAAGGAATATGATCAAATGGGATGCTTGTTTATTACCGGAATGCTCCTGGGAAACGTGAGATCTTTGTGCAGGATGTTGGCAAATGTTTTTTGCCTATTCTTTCCCCTGAAAGGTGTGCGGCCATAAAGCATCTCATACAACAAAATACCTACATTTTAAATGCAACTGAACGGTAAGACCCACCAAACGTTGAATGGCTAAGTTAGAAGAGAAAGACACAGGGCAAAAGGTATTCAGAACAGAGGTATTTTGCCAAGTATATGGAAGAAAATGGCAGATTCAAACTGTCTATCTGCGTAGGAAACCCTGATGATGTGTATGGTGCCCTTGTCTGAGGTGGTAGCACGCCACCATGTGTATTGTGATTTTCCATTTGCAAATACTAGCCATTGATTTATCTTGGATTTTCTTAGATTTCTTACATAAATAAGTGTAACATGCATAAACAGGTGAACCCATTTCAAGCTACTGCCTCTGGTGTCACGTGTATGGGTAATGCATCAACAGGAGTTCAAACCCATTCCAACTCACTGGAAAATGCGACCTCTATAAAAGATATAAGGCCATTGGATTGCTAATGGACCATCAACCATTGAACCAAACAATCAAGTACTAGGTCAAGACAGTCCAAGGCCATGAACCATTGACTGGTCAATGGACTTCTAAAAGCCAATCAATGTAATCTTCAACATGATATTATGAAATCACAATATGCTTACCAAGAGCCCACCAATCAATAGCACTACCATGGCCTGCACCTGTAATAATTTCCTGAAATCAAAATTCCCCATTAGAATTCTCAAGACAAGCTAGTGCAAACTACTATTAGAGTAATATGAGTGTATTAAGTCGCAGAATCATGTATATGAATACTCCAAAAGATGCAGTGATTGGGGGATAGGTAGGATGAACCCTGGGTTCAAAATTACACACACCCGTAACAGGATCACAATTAAACACTAAAACAGAATTTAAGTCAACAGTATAGTCAACATCAACCTTTTCTAATGAAGGTCAGATTTTGACCATGGTTCACACACCAATAGACTAACCAAACCCAAAATACTGCGACGTTCTAACAGTTAGATTGTAAATTGTAGGTGTTTCCAGAATTAGCAACTAAGGTTCCCAAAATATAGGAAGACGTATTGTGATAATCAAGCTGCAATTTATATTGCCAGTAATCCAGTTTTCTCTGAGAGGAATAAGTATATTGAGGTCGACTGTCATTTTGTGAGGAATGCAATTATGCAAAGGCTGATTTTGACTCCGTTTGTCAACTCAGGTGATCAACTTGGCGAAATGTTCACTAAGGCATCGTTCAGATCTGCATTTCTTAGTGGTTGTTCCAAGCTGGGTATGGAATAATATATATATCATACTATTATATAAAAGCACGAATGCATGTTTCGAGGCAAAACTTTTCCTTGACTACTTTCCCCTTCTTGTTTATTTAAATATCCTTTCTCTCTTATTATACTTTTTCTCTTTCCTTTCTATTTTTTATTGATTCATGGTACCCTGACTCTTAACTTTTTATAATAAATAATAAATAAACCCCTCATTAACATCTCTCTCCTCTCAATCTCTCATGTTTCCTTCTTTCTCTCCTTTTTCTCTTCTCTCTCTCCCACTTTCCTTAAAAAAAAAAATAAAACCCTCATTAAGATCTCCCTCTCTTTCTCTCTCCTCTCAATCTCTAACATTTCCTTCTTTCTCTCCTTTTTTCTCTTCTCTCTCTCCCATTTTCCTTTTCCTTTTTTCTATTTTTTTGAAAACTTAGATACGAAAAAATTAATCTCCTTATTCCCCTCAATCTTTCACGTTTCATTCCTTACCTATCCTTTCTACCAAAAAAAAAAATCCTTATCTGTCCTCTCAATCTTCAATATCCTTTCTTCTCTCTCTCTCTCTCTCTCTCTCCCCTTTTCCATTCGAAACTCTTTGCCCCACTCCCTTTCTCTTTCTAAAATATCCCCCCCTCATACGGCCATGCATGAAAAAACCTCTCCCTATTTTTTATGATATATTTCTCTAGTAATTCCTTATCCCTCTATCTTCCTTGCCCCAATCTATATCTTTCTAAATTCATTACCAAAAAAAAATTCTATATCTTTCTAAATTCTCTCCCCATAATTGTTTTCCTTAATGAGATATCTCCTTTCTATATTCTCTCTCTCCCCCGTCCTCCCCCTCCTCTCTCTCCCGTTCTCCCACCTTCTCTCTCTCACACGAAGAATATTCATGGTTACAACCATCATCCGGGAAGTTTCGTTGCTCGTATACCTAAATCTGAGCCTGGATACGTTCCTGATAAGCACAATCTGGTTAGTCTTTCCCCCTCCCCCCTTCTAATGTAGCCTAGGTGAAATAAATCTCACTTAGGACCAGGTTCTGTTTTAGGGTTGGCCGAATGGGCAGTTTAGGGTAACTAGGGCAAAATTAGGGTTAGGAATGGGAGATTGAGTTAGGGTTTTATTGGGTAATGGTCTGCAGAATTTTAGGAGTCTATTAGAATAGGTTTTAATGAGGTTTGAATAAGAAATAGAATTTCAGAAATATTAGGGTTAGGGTTTTGGGTTTTCAGATTTAGGATCTAAGCTGAAACTAGGGTTTAGGAGCAGATTTAGGGGCTGGACTTTAGGTCGAGTTTTCCTAGCAGGGAGGGGGTGGTTCGGCTGGACTTTGGTGGGGTTTTGATGGCTGGTTAGGTCTAGGCAGATCTTAGGGTTTCTGGGTTTTTATGTTGAGGGAGGGATTTAGGGTTTGTAGTGGATAGGTGAGGCTGCAACTGAGATCGAGTGGGAGGGTTACTGTGATGGACCTGTGGTTAGGTTTTGAGTGTAATCTGATGAGGGAATAGGGCTGTGATGAATGTAGATGAAGCTAGGGTTTGGGGAAGTCGATTAGGTTAGATGGAAATAAGAAGAAGAGATGATAAAGTTGCAGGAAATTGTAACTCTTACTGGAATTGCAGAATTTCAGCAGCAGCAACCTTGAAGAACTTGAAGGAAGAAGAAAACGAACCTCCCGATCTGCAAGATGCAAGGAGTCGCCGGATTACTCCAGCCCTAGCCCTTGATATTACTCACAAGGGGTCTTGATATGACACACAAGACAGAGAAGCAGCAGCAGTCATGGCGGCAGCAGCAAGAAGAAACAAAATTTCAAACATAATAGGTGGGGGAGCCTCCCACGATTCTACTATTTATAATAATAAGGGGGGCCCTAAAGGCCTTACAAATAATCAATCTAAAGCAATCCTAATCAGATTAGGAGTTGGGATTCCTAATCTGAATCCTAATTATAAAACATAGAATAGACTTATACTCTAAATAGGAGTATAAGTGTAAACAACTAAAACAAATAAAATAAAATACTAATCCCTCTAAAATCGTGGAGGGGAACTAAGAAGATAAACCATGAAAAAGACTGTTTTAACCCTAGGCTAAAAGAACAAACAAATAAAAAGGCTCCAACGAAAAATCAAAGAACAGCCAAATTAATCATTGTTTCGGCTTCTGCATCACCTTCTTTGAGTCATTTTTTGTTTCTATACTTGTGTCCATTCTCTTTGATCTGATAAGCAATGAGTCCTCAGATTGAAATTCTTAGGGTTTTGCTTCGTGCTACTGAGTTTTTGCTTCTTCAATAGCTATGTCATGTGCAGGAGTTATGTTTCAAACTTTTAGTGGAGACGCGATGTTGTGATTTTAGCGAAACAACTTTTTTTGTTGATTTTCTATATTGAGTTCATTGGTTGTGGAGTTGTGTTGTGATTGGATTTTTTTTTTAGGCTATAATATTTTGAAGACCACCTATTATCTTCTAAGATTGATTTGTTCTTTTTTTTTTTTTTTTTTTTGTATTTGAAAATCTCTAAAGCTCAATTGAGTGTTTATTCTACTGACCATCCAATGTTTTGTTGAGGTAGAAACACTTTAGAGTTAGTGAAAATTGAATGTAATCTTGAGATGTTATCCATGTTGTAATCAAGTTAGTTGGGCATTTACTTTGTTTTCTCTTTCTTTGATCTGAATGTTGGTTTCTATATTTTAGGAAGATTTGTGGAAAGATGCATTTCCTGTAGGTACAGAGGTTTGACTGGAACTTTATTCATCTTCTTATATTACTATTAGTAAATTAGTCTCAAATTCAATAAGTATATGACATCAATTTGTCTCTTTGTTTTTCTCTATTTTTTCCCCTTTCAATTTTATGGTCTTAGCATGAAGTTGGAAATTTTGAATCATTTCCTAATGTTATTTAACATAAAAAAAAAAAAAACTGAAAATTTTGTTATATTTATTGCAGTGGGATCAACTGAACTCGGTATATCAGTTCAAGTGGAATTTTCATATTTTTGGATAATGTTTAGTTCAACTTTACTTTCCTCCCTTCTCGCAGATAAATATAAAGATGTAGCCAATAATCCTGGGCGTCTAGGAAGGATAATTCTTTTTTAATATGAAAAAAGAAATTTAGAATTTGTATACTGCTGAAAGTTTTTCTCAATTTCTTATCAGAATGCATTAGAATATAATGGAGAGCTTCATGGGAAGAAAGTTTACCTCTTCGGTTGTACAGAACGTAAGTTCCTTGTATAATTTAGTACCTTCATTTTTATTTCTTTAGAACATGTTTTCATATTATGAATCAATTTTACAAGTTTCTGCTTAGCATATGTGAATTGTGAAACAATTATTATGACACTGCATTCATTGGATATAAATAAGTGATTTCTTTTTAGGGACTCCAAGTTTATATTTGATGGCCAGTTTGTTATTTCATTTCGCCTATTCGTGTTGTTATTGCCGGATTTGCTAATCTAAGTGCCTGGTCGAAGTTTTGATATGATGAAACAAGATAAGCTCTATGCATTCCAATGTAGACCCATCATCTTGTCATAGATCGTTACTTATTTTTTAATTTTAGTTTCTCTCCAAAGTTCATGTCTTGCTTTAGTTTCAATTGCTACAAACTACAAAGCTATTTACCACTGCTCCTTCAATTTGTATTTAATTGTATTCGTTTCTACTATATTGTCTCTCATTTTTCTATACTATTTTATTATATACATCAATATGTATTGAAAAGAGCCAAGTACTTGATACTATATTGCACATAGAGAAAGTCTCGTTACCTTATAAAACCAAAATAATTTGTTCTCCAACACTTGACACATGCTTACACGTGCAAATAGCACGTGCATATTTACTAGTATATATATATATATATATATATATATATATATATATATATATATATATATATATATATATACATTCCAGCTTGAGGGGTGTGTTAGAGTGTGTATCGGGGGTTATGTTCCATGGACTGTACCGTGGGATAGAGTTTAATTTGTTATGTCTCTTTAGTCTCCTTAGTTATTTCCTATTGTAATTAGACTTAGGTGGCTATACTCTTGTACTGTAATCAGGCTCAGGTTCTTAGTAGGATTCTTAATAAGAGTTGGTTTCTAGTTACTATAAAGGAAAGTGCTAGTCCACGATGGACGTAATCACTCCATCATGTTCTAGCTCAACCCCACCCCCCCTCTCTCAGTTTCTCCTCTCTTCACTTCTTCTTCCATTGCTGGTCTTCCAAGCTTTGATATTGTTACACATTTAAAATAGAGAAATAAAGACACTTAACTAATCCCGTATGCCTAAACTCTACCCATATTATAGGCCCATCATAATGAGAACACATAGGATCGAAAGCCCAACACATGCATACCCCAACCCAAAGCTTATTTCCAATAAAAGAAACCTATTTAGGTGATTTAACTGCATCATGCAGCTTGCAAACTTCTAATCATAACAGGCATGTTCTTAAGCACAAATATATTTACCATCACACATGAAATTATTTCAGCCATGAACAAATGTAGAACTTTGATTAAAATATCAAGAGCAGAACATATTGTAAGATAGAGCAAGCTGATAAACACTCAATAAATAACATAGTGCTCAAAAAGAGTAGGAGAGGTGATTAGAATCACATAAGGAAAAAAGGCATTAAATGACCTGTATTTATTAATCAATACATACGTTACATGACCAAACTACCCCTGCAATATGATGCAGTACATCAGCAAAAATGATATGATGTACCAGCACCAACTCTAACAACGATGAACTAGGAAGTACATTTCTAAGCCTCAATGTGATCATTAATAACCCTTTCGTACCCACCAAAAGTCTCCGATGGTAGGTGTCTATACAGCAAGGGTTGTAAAGCTACCATTATGCTCAGAGGAAAACCTGATCCACATTTCACAGGTAGATATTGTGTAATTTGTAACTTTCTCCAAAATATTTGAATTTAAACAGAGTCAGATGCAGTTCTCATAAACATAAACTGAAATGTGATCTATAATACAGTAACTCAGGCTCAAAGGTAATGTCATGTTCTTACTCCTCTAACTTTTCCTTTTTCTTTTTTAGTTTTGCCATTTTAAAATATTAAAGTAGTACCAGCATCGGACAAACAAAAAACATAATGAATAAAACAAGAATTGCTTCTGGATTCTCTATAGGCATTTCTGCAAGAACATCGTAGAAACTGAAATATGTTCTTCTAAGTTTCTAACTGGATATACAGGTTAAACAAGAAACAAAATTTCTGCGAACATTCAGAGTGAAAGAAAGTTGTCATACCGGAGCAATGTACTCTTCAGTTCCAACAAATGAATTTGATAGAGTAACAGGTTCTGCAACAAATGTTGGATGTGGCTGGCTCCTAGATTTTCTTCTCTTTGTAGGCAATGGATTTTGTATAAGCTGCCACAAGTAATAAAATTTTTAAAGCCATAAATCATACACACACGCATCAATCCATTTTTTTAGCCTCTACTAGAAATTGAAAAATCAATTGAAGTCTCAAGTTTCTGTAAGCTTTCAGATGGTCAAGCAGAAGAATGGAAGCGAAGGGAATGGATGCAAAGAGTTATATGTGATTCAAGGAGATTGGGGTTAAAAAGATAACCAAAAGGCTGTTCACAAATTGAATGTTGACGAAGAGACGCTTAATGTTTTTTGTTCAAAAACATAAACCAAAGTGTAGCTAGTCTCAACCATAATTGATGTATGATCAAATACCCAGACCATCACCGACAAAGATCAACAACCAAAAAATTTTAAAATTATGTGAGGTCAAGAGGTTATAAGATTTGGTTGAGGTTTGATATCAAATTCATAATGCATAATATAGCCAGTGGTGAGGTCTACTCTCAAGCCCAAGGTGGTGCAGTTTCACAAGGTACTGCTTAAAGTGTAACAACAAAAGGGACTTGAAGATTCAGTGGTGGAAAGAAATTTGTATCAAAAAATTCCAAACTTCATCATTAAGTAAACCACAAGAACATAATGATAAAAAGAATAAGGTATTTGGAGAAGGAACAAATGAGAAAATACGAAAGAAAACAGCCCACTACGAAAATCCTAGGGTTTCCAAGCATTTGGCTTGCATTAGAAAACCCAAATTTTAAGAGATCCACTTAACCCAACCATGAGTCAGACTTCAACAAAACCTAATTAGAGCCAACTGACTAGATTACTATTAAAACTATAAGCCATGGTTCAAGGAATCGGAATCAGATCAGTGGAATAGCCCAATTTGAATGAAATCGGCAGTCCCCAATCCCAATTCCACACCAATTCAGATTACGTGACGTGGGTCGGTCGGCAGTCCCCAATACCAGTTTCCACACCAATCCAGATTACGTGATCGGTTTGCATCTATTACTTACGAGCCCATCTACTTGGTAGCAGTGTAAGTTAAATAATTAGAAATCATCTCCACCCAGGAAGACAGCGGTAGAGGGGACGACAGGGAGGACAGTGGAGGCTAGGAGGGGCAAAGGAGTGAGAAGCAGTGGAGGAGGAGGAACAACCGAGGGAGAAGGAAAGCCCTGGCAAGAAAGGGGAAAGGGTATTGATTTTAAGGTGAGAGTATAAAGAATTTAAAATCAGATAGGTTGCAGAGGGGAGTTGAAGAGGCAAGAAACTGGAGAGAGAAAGGGATCAGAGGGGAAAGAGGATTGTGACAGAGAGAAAGAGAAGGGCTGTCAATGACAGTTGATGCATGGACTTCTCTCCGGCCATGGTCGGGTTACAAAGTACAGGGGAGAGATGGATAAAGAGCAGGGGCTCACCCAAGTTGCAGAGAATAGGGGAGCTTGTGTATTGTGACCACGAGGTTGTTGGTGGCCTGGAAATGGAGTTGCAGAGAGGAGGAGAGAGAGAGGCGTATAGAGAGAGGAAAACTTTTATTTTTTTTATAATTTTTTTGACCGATTCACAGCCCAACCAAAAAAAAAGTGTAATGCTTGGCCAAAATTGGCCGATCCGATTCCTAAGACCATGCCATTAGCTTCACCACTATGACTTTAACAAAACGAAACATATATACACAAGATTAAACTTAAAAAGAGCAACAAATATACTTACTAAGAAACAACTGCACGCCCATATATGACATGTGAAAGCAGTTCAAAAATAAAACCTATAATTAAAAAATCTTTAGAGTTGGTACACCATCAGTCCACTGTTCAAAATTTTTTAAAAAATTAAAAAAATATATATAAAAAAAATTCATTAGTTTGAAGGATAGGAACATAAAAGCTTTCAAAACGCAGGCTGTAGTTGAAAAAATAAAATGAAAAAGTACAAGGTTGGAAAGTTGAAACTAATGGCAGTCCACTAAAATGAGCAAAGTCCTTGGAAGGATTCCAATGCAGACAATGTCCATCATTTCCTTATTTCTAAGTACAAGGTTGGAAAGTTGAAACTAATGGCAGTCCACTAAAAATGAGTAAAGTCCTTAGAAGGATTCCAACACAATGTTCATCATTTCCTTATTTCTAACCTTTTCATCCTTCAAAAAATGCTTCTTACTGTCGGGAACCACCACATGCATTATATGCTATACAAGCATTTTGAGTGGGGATTTTTTGCCAGCACATAGGTATCCACATGAAGAACTTTTAGGCATTTCTAAAATAAAATATTGCATGCCAAACGATGAAGTCATAATTAAAGAATTCAGGCATCATATCCAAAAGCCAGAGTTGAGCCCCATCTTCACCTCTAGTACAAGTAGCGCCTCCAATGCGGGCCTGTGAGGCTTTCACACACACACACAGAGTAACTTGTATACAAAAGAATGATATCTAAATTTATGTTGATATTAAAAATGCAACATTAATGAAGATGCAGAACTACACCAATTTGGGACACAGAAAATGTCTCAAAACACATCTCTATGATTATAGGTACATTTAATACACTGGAACTCATCATGTTGCTTCATGCATCAATTGTACATGAACCTAACATATACCAGACTAGCTATTATCCTCAAAAGGTAACTAAACCACCAACTCTTCCCAACCAACATATTTGATGGAACCCTCACCCAACTTTAGTTCAATCACTTTTGAAATCACACCTGAAGCTTCACATGTAACTAACACATCTTGAAAGGATCTACCTACAAAAAACTCAGTAGCCATGAACACTGGTCTTCACATAGCAGGGTTTTCCCATCAAAAGAGAAATCAAATATAGAATAATACAGGAGGCTTACCAAAAAGTATCCTAGAACTAGCAGTACAAATAATCTACATTAGGAAATATAAACCAGGAGTACTCTATATAGTGCATGTATGTCTAATAAAGTAAATAACAATTTCAAATGAAAATGGGACAACATACTTGGGGTTGACAAGAAGTCAAAAATGATAAATCAAAGTCAGTCAATACAATATGCCCATCCTTTTGGAGTAACAAGTTTTCAGGCTTTAGGTCTCGGTAGAGAATTCCTGTATTGGGCAGAAACAAGAAAAAGAAGTAAATATCACAAATAATTAAAATAATGTATTAATCATGGAATATATAAGTAAATGGGATTAGTTAAAGCTTCTAAATCATAGTAGCCACATATAAATTCATCGAAGAAATAACAACAAAGTAGTCTTTTGGAGAACAAGCTATTATACTACAGTAAAATTTTGCTCAGCCTCCAGTTATAAGTTATAAACTCAGTAGTTGCTCCCATTAAATAAAACCATCACTTTCTGAACTGGAAAATTACCTAGATCCACTAGATAATAAAAAGTATTTCAAAACAAGTAGGGTTGGCTTTGTTTTACACTTACTTTTCTTGTTAACCTAGTTATGTTGTAATATTTTTTCTTATCTAGTAGATCTAGAAAATTGTTCCCTTTATTAACACCTTCTGCTCTCGCAGTTAAACTATATCTCCAAGCAAGATACTTTTCAGGGTTCAAAAAGGGGAGCAACTAAGTTCATTTCCTCCCACCTTGTTTTCTTATTTTGTCTTTCCACTTTATATGATCATTAACACCCGTGCCAGATGTGGTGTTGTTTTGTTGTTTCTCATTCAGCTGAGTTAGTTTCTAGGAGGCTGGTTGTGTTTGTTCTCTCACCTAAGGCATACACTGCACCTTCTCACGTGTATTATTATTATTTTTTTTTTAAGAAAGAGAAAGAATGATTAAAATAATTTAGAGTACCCTGCTTGCTCAGAGAACCCTCTCCCTATATATGTATATATATATATATAAACAACATTATAAAATGGTGGTATATGAGTTTCTTTTCTTTTCTTTTTTTTAATCACTTTTGTTAAGTCAGATTTTAATGATAAAAAGAAACAAGAAAAGGAGTCCTATACAGCGCAAGACCTTGCAAAAACATACACGAAAAAGTGATTAACCAAAGAAGGCCACCATGCACTCTAGATTTTAGCAGCAGTTAAGCCATTGGGCAATGTATCAAATCAAATAACAATGGATACCTTTATTCCAACAGTTACGTCTTTCTTTCATATAGATTTTCTATAACTCTTATAAATGGATTCCCACATCTGGATTTTATGTTACAACCTTTTGCAACTCTAAAAGCAGGGTTAGCACTTCCATCAAAGGTCCTATCATTCTTCTCCTTCCATATTATATCTTGGACATGCATTAAAAGCACCTCTTATGTTTAAACTACAATTGCTGTCCAGGAAAAAATCGAAGCAATTAAACACAAGTAACATAAATAGACATCTGATAAAATTAATGCACAATAAGTCCCTAAGTTAGAAGAGTACCCAAACAGTGAAGATATTCCAACCCAACTACTACTTCTGCAGCATAGAACCTGGTTAAGTAACATCATTAAAGTTGACGTCAGTATACAAATACAGGAAATAAGTTCTACGAATCTAATAATAACAATACGCATATACTAATAATAGTACTACTAATAATAATAACAATTACATAGAACATGTCAAACTAATTTAGTTGCAGCTTCTGTTCAATATAATATTTTCATATTCATGTCCCCAGCCCAAATGAAATCAACCTGATTAAATTATCCCAAGTAAGCCATTGATGAGTAAAGGAAAACTTCTCAAGTTCAGATGAATAAAAAGTTCCCATGCAGCCATGCCATGGGAGAAAACATCCAGTTGGGAAATAAAGCATGCTATTTTCCAATAGTACATAAAACGATCAAGAACTCATTTAGGTATATTAGCCTACACAACAGTCCACATAATTTGATTTAATCATGAAATCTAACAACAATCAGGAAGATTCGGGTTAAAAAAAAAAAATTTAAAAAAAAAAAAAACAACAATCAGGAAATCAACCAGTGAGTCGGTGACAACTAGATAGATTTGTAGCATATACAGGGAATGGAATCTCAAAGAGGATACCTCGCAGATTCTTCTTTAAATATCTTCAATGGCTGCTTGTCTAGTAAGCCAAATAACTCCCCACCAGGGAAAAAGTCCGTAATCAAGCAAACATGTGTATCAGTCTGAGGAATAAAAGAAGCATTGGTAATTGGTACACTTCATTGATAAAGAGAAAATTCTCCCAGAATGAATAGAGTGGCTACAGTAAATACTCAACGAGGTTGTTGAGCAAATCAGAGTTAGAAACAAGAACTTAAATGAAGCATAAATCAAACACTACATTAATCACAGAATTCCAACCTTCCAAGACCAGTTATACCTCATTTTGATTTTTAAAAAAAGGTGGAGTGGGGAGGGGAATCAATAGCCACGGCATTTTGATTCTAAAAGTTAATCATCTTCTTCAAGCCATCTACAGGAAATATACATATGAATATTCAGAAAAATAATATGCCCATTGAAACCTAATGGCAGGCTGCCATCAGAAAGCATGCTTTGGCTCACCAGCCAGGCAGGGCTTGGATAAGAAATAATGATTATCAGTCTAAGCAATGTCTATATCCCGGGCCATTGGTAGCCGGAAAAACCAACCAAATGGTAATCTTTTAGTCAAGAATGTCATAAAGAACTGTTACCATGGTCTGAATCTGACAGCTCATGAGTGTCCCCACATCACCTTCTCTAACACAAGCTTCTGTGGGACTCAAATCTCAGGTCATTTCTGTCCACATGATCCATTGAAGATGCGAAAATTATGAAGCTGCAACTATAGTTGTCAAGGCGCCACCTAGCAATAAGACGAACTTTCATGCCCAAGGTGACCAGTCCTCATGTATCAAGGTGCCCAGACCCAGAAGAAAATGGAAACATAACTGGAACATGGAAACACACCTGGAATAAGCTTGGGCACCTTGGCATCGCCTAGGCATCAGCATGCTTTGGCATTTGCCTTGGTGCCATGAAAACTATGGTTGCAACAAGTTAACAGAAAGACAAGAACACAGGTTCCCTGTGGTCCAATAACATGCTTAGGTCCTAATCTTGTCTGGAAAGGAATATCTGATTAGGCAAATAGCAAGAAAATTTTGGAGGTAGAAAATCTTGCTGTAAGAAATGCAACAGCTGAAATCCTAAGTGCTAGGGTTCAAAATTAGTACTGGAAATTGATGCCAAAAGGGACTATGAAGGGGAAAAAGAACAACTTATGGATGAGGAAAGCAATTCTCGTTAAAAAAGTCTGATCCAGGCTCCAGAGCTATGTACGAGAGCCATTAATTGCATTGAGAAACACATATATTCATCACTGGAAGATTTAGATGGCATCCCAGGGTTGACCATAGTCAGTTCCAGGCTAAGTTGGAATGGTGTGGATTTCCCAATCTGATGAACATCTTATGTACAATCTCCCACGAAACTATCATGAAGGAAATGTGTCTGATTAACAGTCTTGTAAGCCTAGAAACTGTGTAACCATTAACAAGATAACACTGACAAAGAAGGGGAAGAATAAAATCTAGATGGTAGCATACATTACGAATTTGCTTAAATAGAGTTGAAGGGTGGAATAGACTTCGAGTAGCCAACCTCATTTTGTTGAGAAAAGGCTTAGCTGGGCTAAGTTATGTCAGTAAAATAGAACAATCTGTGGTAACAATTTTCCACAGCTCTACTCCAAGTTCAATTTTCTGCTTATATAAGTTACAAACATGAGGTGTTACCACTTGCCTATGCTTTCACATTCTACAAGCCTTAAGTTAAAATCATATCACAGTAGGCACATGACTCACTGCAAAGGGGAGCCTATTTGCCCTAAGATTAAATGGTGGAGATTAAAAGGAGATCCCTTGTTTTCATTTACAGATAAAGATGAAGTTGACACTAATTCGATGTGGAACGAGATGACGGCTTGTATTAAGAAGGTTGCTAAGGAGGTAATATGGGAATCAAAAGGCAAACGTCATGCCCATAAGGAGTCTTGGTGGTGGGATGATGAGGTCCAAGCAGCCATCAAGACTAAGAAAGCTAGTTTTAAGACATGGCAAAAGACTAAGGAGGTAGAGGGTCCAAAAAGGTATAAATCTGTCAAAAATGAAGCTAAGAAGATAATGGGGAATGCAAGGGCAAGAAATATGAAGATTTATAACAATTCCAACACAAAGGAAGGGGGAAAAGATATCTATAGGATAGCTAAAGCAAGAGAAAGGATGAGTAGAGATGTAGACCGTGTTAGATGTATTAAAAGTGAAGATGGTGAAGTTTTAATAAGGGATGAAGACATAGATGCAAAAATAGGATGTCTCCAAAATGAAAATTTTTTGAGTAACAATGCCCTTGAGGGTGGTATTACTCATCTTGACACCACTTCTTGTAGATATAGATGCAAAATTAGGATGTCTGAAGTCAAGAAGCTTTAAGAAGGATGAAAGTAGGCAAGACAACAGGCCCAGACAAAGTCCCAATCGAGTGTGGAAGAGCCTAGGAATATGTGGTTTAGTTTGGCTAACAAAGTTGTTTAACAAGATTTTGAGAACCAAGAAAATGCTGAATGAATGGAGGAAAAGCATTGTGGTCTTGATTTACAAAAATAAAGGTGATATTCAGAGCTGCAACAACTATAAAGGCATAAAGCTATTCAGCCATACAATGAAGTTATGGGAGAGGATTATTTATACCCACCTGAGAAAGGAAACCACCATTTCGGAGAACCAATTTGGCTTTATGCCAGGTAGATCCATGATGGAAGCTTATATACTTACTTAGTATGGAAAGGTACAGAGAAGGAAAGAAGGATCTTCATATGGTCTTTATTGACCTAGAAAAAGCCTATGATAGAGCTAGGGAGCTAATCTGGCACATTCCAAAGAAGAGACGGGTGCAATGTAAATACGTGGACATAATTAAAGATATGTATGATGGCATGGCCACTAGCGTAAGATCTCTGGGGTGTCAATGTAGTGAGTTCCAAATTATGCTGGGCTACATCAAGGATCAATCACAAGCCCTTATTTGTTTGCGCTTACCTTGGATAATTTAACTATAGACATATAAAATGAGATCCCTTGGTGTATGCTTCTTTCTAATGACATTGTGTTGGTGGATGAGACAAAAGCAAGGATTAACGCTAAGTTGGAGTTATGGAGATCTACTCTGGAATCAAAAAGTCTTAAGATAAGTAGAACAAAGACGGAGTACATGGCGTGCAACTTTAGCCATACTATAACAGTTAATGAGGTGGTCAGTATTGATGATATAGAGATAACTCAAAGCGATTATTTTAGATAGCTAGGCTCTATCGTAATTCATAAAAAAAAAAAGAACAAGATATAGAAGATAATGTCTCCCAAAGAATTAAAATAGGATGGATGAAGTGAAAAATGTGCAACCAGCGTACTGTGTGATTGACGTATCCCTTTAAAACTCTTTTAAAAGGAAAATTTTACAGCAATGTCATATGACCGGCTATGATGTAAGGTGCAAGGGCAGTTCAGAAGCGGCACGTAGAAAAACCAAGTGTGGCAGAGATGAGGATGTTTAAGATGGATGTGTGGCAAAACTAGGAGGATAAAGTAAGGAATGACTATATTGGTGCTGAGTTGGGAGTAGCCCCTATTCATGAGAAGCTACGGGAGAGTCGTTTGAGGTGGCATGGTCATGTTCAATGGAGGCCTTGGGATGCACCAGTACGGAGTGATTTGATTCAGATTGAAGGGTTTAAAAGGGCTAGGAGCAGACCTAAAATGACCCTAGGAGAAGTTGTGAGGAAAGACATGCATAGTTTTGGCCTTGTCTTAAGTATGGCCTCGAATAAAGCTGATTGGAGGCCAACGATCCATGTAGCCGACCCCTTTTAGGTGGGATATCCCCGAGTATTGTCGATGATGTTGTGCTCTTTTATTTTATTAGCATGTTCAATTGTTTGTCTTTGCAAGGATCCATGTAGCCGACCCCATTTAGTAGGGAAGGCTGAGTTGTTGTTGTTGTTGTACATTACTCTCTGCAGTTACAGCAAACATACATTAAACACTGTAAGAAAATGACTAGACCTGAAAAGAAGTGTACAATGTTGGAAGAAAAGGATGATCCAGTAGCGAAACAATCTCTCTTTCAATGCATGCTCGATGAACCTGCAGTAAATTTTTGACAGTATGATAAACATTAAAAATCCAAATTTACTGGCATAAAGAAACCATATAAACATGCGAGAGCATACATGGTATGCCCGTCTCTAAAACAAGAACAGTTGCAGTGATATTCATATCAAAGGAGATAGATTGATCGTAAGAATAAAGATCATTTATGATTAAAAAACTCAGAGAACACCAATTAACATGGTTTACAAGATAATACTCTCATTATTGGCTCCGGAGAGGACTTTATGAATGATGCTGTTTAAGACCCCAGACTTGTATACTTGCAGAAGGTTGTACTACTAGAGTTGGTTCTGAAATTCAATTAATACCCCTAGTAATCAGAGAGGTTCGTGTGCATCCTCATTGAATACCCCATGCCTTGGATCGCTAACGTGGTCCATTTATGAGCAGAGTACTGATGCAGAAGAGACATGGGCCACTGGTGGGGGGTAGGTAGGATGAACCTAGGTTCAGGCAAAACACCCCTTTTACAGGATCCCAAGTCACCCAAATCAGTAAACTCAACAACAGCCAACCTTCTCAGATGAAGGTCAAACTTTGACAACCACTCACAAATAAAGAAAAGATGAGATCTTCAAAAGACAGCAGTGATCTAAAGGTCATAAAAAAAAAAAATTTGAAGAATAGTCAAATCTGAAATTGAAAATCCAGGAAATAGGAGATTTCTAATTAATCAAAATCTGGAAGTTAGATCAGCCTAAAAAGCTGGTCGAGTTCTGTTCTTGGCTGGCTAATTCAAACTCCAAAACCTGATTCAAATTTAATGGCTAGATTGAAAGTAGTTAGGGAAACATCCGGTCAGAAATATGAAACAGGACAGAATTGGGAGATTTTTTATATCTCCAGATCAGAGATTCTGATCCCTTAAATACCCAAGTCGAAGGTCACTTTAGGGCAGTACTTGAATGTCCCAAAAGACCTCCCTAATCTGAAAGATAGATGCTCCTCAATGGTGAAACTCGTTTTTGCTGAAAAGGGGTCAAAACAAGGTATCCGGCAGCCCAAACTGAGATTGTTCTTTCTGTGATTTGGTTCTCAGCAAGAACAGTATATAATCAGAAATAATACAGGATAATAATGCTACCCATACTCTGATTAAATAAGCAACATCAAGCTTGAATAGAAACAGCTGCAACAACACTTAATTGAAGAAGAGAAAACGGAGTATAGAAAGAAGATAGGTACCTATAGTCCAAGGTCTCGGTCAAAACTTCACAACTGGAAGTTTTGACCAAGATATCTCAGTTTCCCAAGTTTCTGAGACGAAACCTATATGTAACACTGTATTGACCAGGTTTCGACATATTTCGACAATATGTCGGAAATTTCGATAATTTCGACCAAAAAATACCAAGTTTCAACCAATTTTAACAAATTTCAACCAGCCCATGACATGTTAAGTTTTGCCCCAAAAATACCAGGTTTTGATCAGGTTTCGACCGAAACCTGGGAAATCTCGGTTTCGACCGGCCTTGAAACCGAGATTTATAGAACCTTGTAGATAACTATGGCTTCCCAACAAGAACAAGGAAAAGAATCTCACTGCCCTCCAAGGATATCTCACCCCCAACTGAATCGCACAGCATCCACTGAAGAACACTTCAAACTTTCATTCATCTAAAATCGTATGCATGGAACTAAATCTCGGCCAAAACTGACTGAAATCTCCGAGTTGTTTTGGTTTTGAGCCTGACCAAGACAAAACCCAGGGTCGAAACCCATCGCATTATCATAATTCATATCAAGTAAAGAGTTTTAGAACCTCAGAGAGACTCCATATCTAAAATCCAGCAGAGGATAATAGTAGTGACTAAAATAATGGTATGTTTAAATATTCTTGAAGACACCCAATATCGCACGAATGTGGATCCTTTTCTGTGGAAGTGGAAGAACCACCCAGCTTAGAGAAAATATATTACAGATCACATGGCAGCTTAGTTGGCAGCCAAACTTTGTAAACACATCCTCCTATCACCACCTATTCATTTGTAAATATTTTAAAAGAAAGTTGTGCAGCTGATAATGCAAGGGGGGAAACCCAATATAAGTGGGCCATATGATTTAGTTGGACTACTAAACCTGAAATGTGGCTAATCCCGAGGGTCACCTATCTGTTGAATGGTTGGAATGGTCAGATCAGTGTCCATATGGTGGAAAAAAGATCCGACCAGCCAAGCTTTACTACATCAACCTTGTTAATATCATAGCTTAGATCCACATGGCTCAAGGACAATATATGACCACAACAAGCAGCATTAAAACCATAGCCAAGAAACATCATACATTAATTGCAGATCATCAGGTATAATAAAGTTGTAGTGCAAAACAATGTTATATAATCTCCAGCAAAAAATGTACAATTGCTATCATGAAGAACGAATTCATGTCTTCTGTCAATATACATACCTTGTTACGGTTCATCATCACAGATTTGTCCATAGCCTTCATAGCATACAATTCACCTGTACCATCCAATTCCACCAAATGAACACTGCAAAAATAACCCCAATAGTTTAATCAGACACCAAAGAATGAAATTCTACAAATTTGAAGAAGCATATTTACATGTACTCTTGGATGATTCAGATAACTTTGTAATCTATACTACATTGTCCAAGACAGCACCTGCTGTGAAAAAAATATACGATTATAAAGAAATAGAAGAATTGGTAACCGTCCAACAACGACATGGGGTGTTTGATGAAGAAATTTTAAAGAAATGAAATGGTCATGTAACCACACTCAACTTTTGAATAATAGGCAACTAGTTGCACTATAGCAACCTAGATAACCTATTTCCGGATCAGTGCTCAGATCTAAAGAAAATATTAGCACTCAACGATTGTTGGAATATGTACTCCAGAATACCGTGGGGGTATTCTGGTCCTTTTGGGGTAGTTTTTATGTTATTAAGTGTAAGTCGGCTATGTGGGTTTTAGTCCCACATCGCCTATTTTAGTCTCTTGTAACTTTCACCTCTATTATAAATAGAGGGGCTTACTTATCAATTAATTAAAGCAATTATTCTCTCATTCTCTCTTTTCTAGCCCACGATTCTGCCAACATGGTATCAGAGCTAGTCTGATCTAGGTTAGAAAAAGAGAAAGAAAACCCAAATCCATCCCTTCAATCGACTTCTCCCTTTCTCGGCTTCTCCTTCTTCTGTTCTTCTTCCTCTCAACCTTGCAAAGGGGCAACACTAATGAGGTAAACACAGCATTTCAATGATTTAGTTGCTGCCCCCCTCCCTTTCTACTTTTTTTTATTAAAAAAATTCTGTTCGAAATCTGCTGGAGCCATACCTGCGATATTGAAGCTGTCCAGAATTTTTGGAGATCTGATTTCTACCTAATGAAGACTAATCCTCCATTGTTGGAGCCCCCCTATGCAGCCTTTTCCAGCACTCTTCTACCCTATTCCATAGTCTTCCTTCCCTTTCTTTCTTTCTCTCCATCTTTGATTAACTTTTCCAGCCTCCATACCCAAATCGATCTCAACATGTCAGGGTTTTTTTCAAAACCCTGACTCCAATCGATTTTGGGGTTTCCCTTTTCAGATGCAGCTGATTTTTTTGGGGTGATTCCCTACTACTACAAGCCTTAATGGACCTAAGTTTGGACACTTTCTGATGGCCGGATTTGTTTTACAGCAAAACTTTCTCAACCTGCTATTTTTGGGTACCTATTAAAACCCTGACTCAAATCGACATTAGGGTTACAAGTTTCAGTTTTGCTGATTTTTTGAGGGATGATTACTCCAACTACAAGGACCACTCGACCTCAGTCTTAGCCTCTTTCCAAGTGTTTGAAGACCCCTAACCCCAATCGATCCTCTTTTTCAGGGTTTTACAAAACCCTGACACATATCGATTTTAGGGTTAAGGTTGATTGCTGTTGTTGGAGTTTTTTGGAGATGTTTCTACCATCAAGAGGGACATTCTACTTCAATTATTCATGGCTTGAAGAAGTTATATTACACAAGATAGCTGCTGCCCTATTGTTTCTGCAATTTTTGGGGTTTCTCCCACTTGAAGATCAAGTCTCAATCACCAAGGAAATTGGTTATTCGAGCTGGAGATCCATTCCCGCAGTTTTGGTCAGCATCTATTACCAGAAGACATCAACTTTGACAAGTCATCATTACTTTTGTTGAAGCCCCCTTCCCTACAATCGATCTTCACTTTCAGGGTTTTTTTACAAAACCCTGACTATAATCGATCTAAGGGTTAGGGCAGTCCACTCTTGCTGATTTTTTTAGGAGAGTTTAATAACCATCGAAGGAGTATTCAACCTATATTTCAGCAACATTCATCAGTTCTTTTTGGCAAACATTCAGGTTCATTCTTATGGCTCGGTTTCTCCAATTATCAACCTTTTTTTTTACTTGTTCCTATGTGGCTGGCTGCTTCAACTACCTATGGATCTGTCGGGTTCTTTATCTTATATTTGCTAGTTCTATTGAGCTTTACTACATATATTGCTGGTTTTATTGATTGGCTTCTGTAAGCATGACCGGTTGACATGTTACTGCTGCCTTTATGTGGACTACTGCTGCCCTATTATTTCGACTGAGTATCCTACTATTGGAGATTGAATTTCTTTCATTATTGAAAACTCGAATCTACTACCCTGGAGATCAGCTTATTTGGGATTACAACAGTGTGTTCCAAGGTTATTGGTTGCAACTACGAACCTATTCAGTTATGTGAAGCTTTTCTGGTTCATATCCGGCTCACTTTGAGAGCTTTATCCTAGCATTGTTCACAAATTCAGATCTGATCCAAGTTTTTTGTTGAAGCTTCTTACATCCATTGCTGTCCAAATATCTTCGTCAGTTCTATTTAGCATGTGAGAGCTTATAGTTTGGAATTTTGCACACTAGTATTTCCTTGTGTGAAGATCGATCAAGTTTTTGTAGAATGGTACCTTCTCCTTCTACAAATTAGAACTTTTTTTTATAATTCAGATCTGATCATTGGAGATTGGTGTTTTGGAATTAGTTTGATCGATTGAAAGAAGGTTGTAAATTACTGTGTTGCTTTGTCCATGGTTCATTATCCCACTGCTTCTTTTCACTTCACCACCTCCCAAACCATACCTTTGGCATATACCCATAACCACCTTGGAAGTTTATGGTATTCTCTAAATTGCCATTTCTTCTCTTTCCATTACCCTTGGCACCTTTTGGAAAATTCTGGAATATTATGTTTTTGCCCTATCACTTACATCATCTTTGTTATGTCCACATGTACTACACGTGAGGGGGGGATTATGTACAGTATACTGCAACCATTGCAAAAAGCAGAACTTGCAGGAACACTTGGTGCAAAACATAGAAGATCAAAGTTTTCACCATTGCCAACAGGTATCTACTTTGTTATTGGGGTGAGTTTGCCGTAAGGGAGAGATTGGTATTAAAGTATTGAAGATGTTTGGTTATTGCCTACCTATATGAGGTTCTACAGTTGGGTTGATTTTTTCCGCTGCTTGATCTTTTCTGCTGCTTGATTCATCTACTCGCTACTCTAGTTACTTATCTTCAAGATTATCATTCAAAGATTCATCCCTGGACAGTAATAGAAGATTGGTGAAAGCTGCCTTTTTTGGAAGACATTCCAGTCCCGGTTTGCTGATCAAGTCTGCCCAAGTTTTGAATATCTATTTTTTCAAGTTCTTGAAGGTTTATTTGGGAGCTGCATTCGTCTTGAAGCTGGATTCTGCTACAACTTATTTTTTCCCATTTCATTCAAGTTGGGCATTAGTACCTTGTATGCGCCAACTTGAGGGGGAGTATTAGCATTATTATGTTCTTTTTTTCTTTAGTTCAAGCTGGGTTTTCTTTCTTTAATTCTTTATATAATCCAGCTTGAGGGGGAATGTTGGAATATGTACTCTAGAATACCATGGGGGTATTCTGGTCCTTTTGGGGTAGTTTTTATGTTATTAAGTGTAAGTCGGCTATGTGGGTTTTAGTCCCACATTGCCTATTTTAGTTTCTTGAAACTTTCCCCTCTATTATAAATAGAGGGGCTTACCAATCAATTAATTAAAGCAATTATTCTCTCATTCCCTCTTTTCTAGCCCACGATTCTGCCAACAATTTAAACTACTAAGCCAGAAAATCATATGCCTTCGATCCTACACTGCAAGATGGAAGGGGGGTGAAGAAGATATTACCAAAAGGTCCAAAACTGATAGAAAAGCTGTTTGAGTCAACAGCTACCCAAGTTCAGATGAATAAAAAAACAAAAACAATAAAGCTGCAAAAGGAACAAGGAGAGTAAGGGGGAAATATGTTCTTAAAGCCCTCTCAAGTAGATATTATTATGCATAAATAGAAATGTTATTGCATTGTTTCAATCATTTATATATTGGTTGTTTATTACCAGTATCTTCTGTACCATCTATCTAATGGAAGTCTTGGTATTCCTGTTAGAATGTTGAAACCAAATTGAACTATTGATAGGCTCAAAGTTGAATCCTTATCTTTAGACACATATGGAAGCTTTAGAGCTTGCTTCAGGGTATAATTGATCAAGTAACTGGTAATCCTAAGCAATAAAGAATTTAATGTGCTCCACTTTGAATAACTACTTGCTCATTTAGGTAACCTAGTGAGACCTCATGACCAGAAACTGCCAAACTGCTAGAAATTATTGAACCAAGGCTATAGGATTTATATAGAAAAAGATATATGTACCAACTGATATAACATCCCCCGGAACACATATTTATGTTTCCCATATGAAATTTGGCCAGCTAAGTGTTTAATTGGTATGTAACATGAGGTAGAACTCATGCATCCAGGGCAACTCACATAAAAAAGTGTGTTTCAGTAAATAAATATCAGTACCATATGTACTAAACAAATTAACTTTGTCAAGGAAACAACCCTTAAAACTTTTTTTGGGGTGCTACACACCAGTTGATAATGGATGCTTTCCTCATCCACTTCAAGGCCAAACTGGACAAGTTCTGACCTTTCCAGTAACCATTCAGGTTTCTAATTTGTAATAAGAGACCTTGAACTTCTATCTACTCAAGAACCATTGACATAGTAAAGAGCTCAAACCGGACAATTGAGATGTCAAGTGCCTGAACCAATCAACCAACCCAGGCCAGCTTCTTTTTTCTTTTCCTTTTCTTTTTTTTATACTCTAAAGAATATACATGAACCTTCCAAAGTTCCAACAAAAGATGTAATGGGGTTCTAGTAGTCTAGTCATTAGTCCTCCTCATTCAGTACTCTTTAGGTATAGTTCATGTTTTGAGTAGCAAAAGCAGCCAATTAGGATTTTAAAGGTATCCCAAAATTGGATTAGGGATGTGTTACTGGAAATCAACTTTTAATTTTAAAATTTCAAATGAATTTTAAGGCTTTTTTCAATCTTTTGTTTCAACCAGAGTCTAGCAGTTAACTCTCTCTGCAATTTAATTTTAATCAACTTTTCTTAACAAGTACTAATTGGATCCTTACTAGATCAGTGGACTCAAGTTTCCATTAGGAAAAAAAAATTCTTAATCCTTCTGAAAATATTCTTTTTTTCCTCCTCTTTTTGATTCTAGACATATTCTAGAAGGCCTGAGAGTCGGACTAAGGCTTGTGCAAACTGTATGTGGTGGATTCCAAGTTCTATGAAGGCAAAGGCCCAGGCCTTCCAAGAACCCACCCAACCCAAATATCAACAGAAGAATTTTATTCTTCATAGAAGATGCAGTGGAAAGTAAATCATTGCAACAATGATATACTTTAATCTGCAAAAGTAAACAAACAATTTCAAAACAAATCATATAAATGTGGCCAGGAATTCCGGATAAAAATTATCATGATAAGGTTGATAGTATGCAAGGCATCCTTATGAAGTAGAGCAGTGGATAGTCACTTGGAAAATATCATTACCTGCCGGTGTCACCACAACCCAAAGGTCTTATGGGCTTGAAATGCTTCAGCCCAATTTTTTCACCATTTGAAATGATCTATCAAACCAACAGAAGCCAAAAATTAAGTTGTCAGTATAGAATAGATATTTAACATGCCAAAGATACAATTTATCAAAAAAATAAAATTCCAATAGATGCAAAGCCTAATAATGAACATGAAATTTTAAAAATTCAATCAAAAAAACAAGTTATAGTTGAACTAAACTTAGAGAAATAGTCATCAAGGCAGAAAGAAGATCCCAAAAATGGGGGGAAAATGAACATTTAGAATTGTGTTAAACCACCCTTACTAAATTGAGAAGTTGATTAAACATTGTAAAAGATAGATGACACTGACAAATGACAATGATTGGTTACCCTGGTAATTAGGCAGTTAGGGGAATCTAGTTACTTCCACTATGAACTTGAGTTCTTTGACTTTTCAGCTTCAGGTGGTGTGCTTGTCTTCCTCAGTTCTGACACAAGTGCCCTCATAACAGAATTTTCTTTTTCTAATTTACTGCACCTTTGTTTCTCTGATTCCTGATCATCCAACTGCGACTGCAATTGAAGATTTTTCTGATCAAGGCCCTCAAGTTGCTTGGTGATCTTTTTATTCTTTCTCCTCTCATTCTTGAGGTCTTCTAATGCACTAAGCAATTCTGCCTCCAAGTCAACTACTGCTTCAAGCTCCTCCTCAGACTCTGAAGAACCATCTAAAATTTGACGCTCTAACCCATCAGGAACAATGAATATAGGTTTATTAACCTCTGTATCTGACTGACTGCAAGTCCACATTTCTGATCTTTTGACAACTGAATCTGAAGCTGAATCATCACTCAACACAGGTTGAGACTTCTTCTTGTTCTTTCTAGCCATCTGAAAGTCTCTCAGTTCACAATCCCAAAGTGGTTAAACTTTTCTACCTGGGTAACCTGGTGCTCTAATACCACTTGTTGATCCTAGGTTGACACTGAGAGGGCGGGTGAATCAATGTTCTCAAGGAACTAAAACTCGAAACTCGAACAGGTTTTGACCTTGGGAAAAACCGAGTTGACTCAAGATATCTCGAGTTCTCGATCAAGTTTGTGCATTTTTTTTTTTTCAACTCAAAATCTGGTTTCGGTGGGTTTTAGACCTAGTTTGGGTCTGAAACTTGGTACTCAGCCTATTTTAGGCCATTTAAACACATTGACACTATCAGATTTTGCAAAAACAAAGTCCAATAGGAGTTTCACTTCGGACCTTAGGTTGGTAGGCGACGATGTACAAAAATACCCTACTCTACACATAATTTAGTAATAGAAAGCAATCAAAACATTCAATTAATGTAAAACAACATAAATAAGCATTAAAAATGTTAAAGTGTACAATAAATCAATCTGTTTAACAATGTTACAACTATCATCTCATAAAATGTGATTGAATCACGCATTCAGTCCCCACTAGTGCCACATAGTCTTCCCATGTCATAGTGTTGTTGTAGTATTACACATAGTTTGCCATAGCAGTCATATAAGAGTGTCATCAACATATACCAAGTCCCCTATCCTAGGGTATAGAAGAGGCGGTTGCCATGAGGCGTGAGATCCACTGCTACTGTCATATTGAGGCATGCATGGGTGTGGCTTGTTTGGGACTGGGAATATGGGCCCAAAACCTAACCATGTGCTTTGATTGTTGAACTCAAGTGTTGACTGCCCAAACTGATTGTAGCCACTATATTCGGAACCGGTGTTCTCCTGGCCATAATCATAATCATGATGAGGCTGAGATGAATGCCACGACTCACTAGAAGTATCTATACTCATGCTTCCGAAACTTGCAAGCATGGTGTTCATACTCATATCATCATCCTGAGCCTGTGACTATTTTGTGACCCTTCAAAATTGATATAAAGAACCACAAAACATGCACTAATCTTGCTTTAGTATAGCTGAATGACGCGAGTAGCAGCTTCTCCGACGAAATCCAGCTCAAAATGGGGAAAAACCAGTGGCAGCAGCAGTGGAGCAGCCTCTCGGTCGAGATAGCTCGAGTTATTTCGAGATAGCTCGAGTTATCTCGAGATTTGGCACTTTTATAACGTAAGTTGGGTCGAGATCTAAGTCGACCCGAGATCTAAACGAGATATTGTAGTTTTTAAACTCGTAGGCCATCTAGTCTCGACCTCTAGAAAATTTGAGATCTCACGAGATTTAGTTCCTTGAGTGTTCTTCAAAATTCTTCAAAAATAATCCCTAAATTCCAACCCTATGTTGACGTCGATGGAGAAGACTTCAAGCAAACCTAATTGGCTGAGGCAATCCCGTAATTACCAATCCCACAACACATGAACGTCCACCTTGCAACCACTGTGTGGCTAAGTCTACCAGACAGTGCGACCCCACTCTGCAGATCAAACACACTCCAATATATGCAATGGAAAGTAAAGCAGACAAGACACCAAATTACATGGTTCGGCCAGACTACCTACGTCTACAGAGCAATACCCTACCCAGGGTTTCGTATATTGCTCAATACACTACTCAAATTTTTTAACTGCAACAACAGCCCAGGAACTCCAATCCCTGCTTCAATCAGAGGTGCAACTCAAACAAGGGCAATAACCCCAAACCCTAGACAAGCCCCAACTTGCTAGGAAATACAATATAAATTCAAAGATTAAATCCCTCCCATTACATCAACAACCTAGGGTTTCACAATATTCAACAAACTCTATAAAAAAATAAAAAAGGGATTTTTCAATTGCGGAATACCTCTACCCGTGTATTCCCACTAATGACCAATTACTAGACGTGCACTTACAACCTTGAACGTGCTCAAATAATGTATTCAATCTCCTCAAAAACGACAAACCCTCAACACTATGAGACAATGGTTTTTCAACTCTGAAATACCTCTCCCTAGGTATTCCCACGCTCCACTGTATCTCTGACGCACGGTCAGTACGCTACATGCATCCCTATGTGCACGCAAATCGAGAAAACCAGCAAAATAAGTTTTGTGCAAAACCGTGTTTTGCAGAAGGTTTTCACTTTTTTTATTCTTCAAAAAGATAGGTCTCGTCTCTGTGAACGCGCAGCACTTTGCAGAACTCAATTCTGATTCCGGATGGCCAAGATATGGCCTTCCAAAGTTGAATGCTCCAAAACTGGTAACCAAGGGCAGAATCATAATTAAATTGAAGTCTCGTGATGCGGCGCATGTAACGACACACTGATAGGTAGCATAATCGTCAGTTTTCTTCTTTTTTTACTCAAAACATTAAAGCGCCTTCTGAAAGGATTATTCCCGAGAACATTCTCTTGTCCAAAGCGTGCTCTATACGCTTCCCCACCAAAACTAAATGAAATGGAATCTCTCAAGTGGATTCAGCGTAAGCACTTTACACCCAAACACTTCCTGCATAATACCAACAAAGGCTTGATAATTTGGTGCACTAGTACACAAATCCTTGGTGCACCCAACCAATAGGAGTGCTAGCGCCAGCATCAAGTTCGCCTTGGTCATTCCGCATCCTCTAAACGGAATTTAGCCACTAGAATCCAATCCAACGGTCCAAAAGAATCTGTGACTTTAACAAAACAATGACAATCGATTGTCCACAAAATTGCTTTTTAAATTTAAGCCAAAATTTTGGCTAAGTATGGGAAAAACATCCTCCAGATTCGCTCCGTTTTCACGTAACGACACGAAAACATCTGTAACTTCCTCGTCCAACATTGAAACGACACGAAACCATATGTGTTGTAACCACGATTTGACGAATTACATTTCTTGTGAAGAGAGCTTCGCCCAGTTCTGTCACTAAGACTTCCAAAAATAGCTTCAAATTGGACCCCCACTGCGCAATCCTATGAAATCGCAACTTTTGATGTACGAAGCCTTCACTTGCTTCTTCGGGCCTTTGCCAAACACTGCTTAAGGACCCAATATACTGCCTAAAGTCATCATCCATGCTCAGATGCCGCTGTAACCCTACCAAATGACTAAACTGCCCTTGACACTGTATAGAAGCCCATTTGACCAATCCAGCTCTACCAAATCACCAAAGTGCACTGCCACTACTTCAGTATGACCAAACACGTTGCCAATACTGACAACAACATTCCATTTGACCAACAGTATCCATGGTTTGAAGTCTCGGTACGTATCATATCATATCAGCCGATACGTATTGGTATCGGTCAATACCGATACGATACATACCGATACATCTCTTTTTATAATAAAAAATGAACTGTCGGATTGTATCGAAATGTATCGGCCGATACGAGCCGATATGATACGATACAACCAATACATATCGATACCATCGATACATCCGGTAAAGGGTTTTGTGAGTTGTTTAATACGTATCGGCCAATACGGCTCGATATATACCAATACCATCAATACAATCCGTAAAAAAGCCCTTTTCACTCAAAACCTCGATACAACTCCTATTCTAATGGAAAAATGAAGGAAAACTCATAACCAAGAGTCTAAAATCTTGCATTTAATCTTGGTTTTTAACACGTTTGGACTCAAAAACGAATCAAGGAGTGCTACAACATCATCCTTTGCATCATCTAATACTCTTCATGGCTATAAACAATTACAACATGTAAGAAACCTCATCTTTTATAACAATTTCAATTTAATGCACTTGTTTGGTTATACATTATTCTCCATTTTAGTGTTTATGCATGATACTTGTTATATATTGCTTATATATGTTGTTTTTTGTTCCAAAAGTGTATTTCCATATGTATCTTGACCATTTCTATGCATATATGTAGTATTCAATACGTTTCTCCGATATGATACGATATGATACAATACGTCTCTTAAAATCACCCAAGCGATACGATACCCGATACCGATACTTTAAACCTTGATAGTATCAGTATTCTTCAGAACTTGGACCCCTGGTCTTGTTCCACCTCATAAACAACTCCAAGTTTCAAATTAGCATTAGCCATTAGACATCCAGCATGAAAGGATTTGGATTCCATATTATTAAAGCAAACTCTCCAGTTTCCAGAAAATCACCCAATAATTGAGCAGGGTATTAGCATGCCGACAACAAATGTCTGATCAGATAAATTCTCATTGCAGATTAATCTGAGGACCAGCATTAAAAGAATTCAAATTTCAATAGACAACAGACTTCCACAAGATGACACAGAAACTTGACATACAGCACTGTACATGATCAAAAGCAGTTTTATCTTGAAAGCACATACATACCAGAAGACATTGAGTATGGATCAGCAGGATGAAACAATGCAATGTTTTTTTTTAACTCAAACACTTACCATCTGTATTGCTACCCAAGAAGGACTGTTCTTTTTGTGAGGCCTTGGAAAGACAGGCTGAGAATGGATTGCCCACAGATCTTCTGGCCTCTGAAATAATTACACAATAGTAAAAGTAAATCAGTTACAATAAAGGATAGGCGGCAATTATGGCAAAACAACAAACAGAGGCATCAATGATTTAAAAACTTCAATTTTTAAGTAACATATTCTTTGAGGGCGGGGGAAGATTTGATAACCTAATGAAAGCACATAACAAATGGCAGCATAGAAAACTGAAGAAAGGACCAACGTCAGAGAGAACTCTATAAAGTCATAGAAAAAGATATCCAAACCCTTCTAGAAATAAGTTTTAGCTCACTGGGGCTTGGTGCCATCAATGTCAGAACCCCCACATCACAAATGTGCAAAATGTATATATTTAACTAATGTACTGACCTCTATCTAAATGTAAAATTTTGAGTATAGATGTGCATTTAACAAACTATGAAGCTAAGGTTTTCTCATGGTTTTAAGTGTAAGAAATTAATTCCATTACAATAATAAAAAATGACTACAACAATTATCAGAACGCAAAGGTCATGAAAGAAAGTAGATCAACACTCTTTTTCAGCACTATTTCAGCTTCATTGGCCTGTGTGAGCCTTTCATTATGCATTAAAATGGACCAAAAATTGAGCTCAAACTTGTCCTCCACTGGACCCGCACATTGACTTCATCAAGCCTATAGCAGAACAGCCCAGCAACCCGTTTAATAGACATCCTCACAGCTTTAATTGATCCCTCAAGGATTTCAAAAATCTTTAGTGTATACCTTCAAGAACATGGAGTTGTATCGATTCTGGGAAAAGTATATCTAGGAGGTAGGTAATAGGACCAATTTGAATTTAGAATTTGCTTTTCCCTCTCCATAATCTCCTAAACTTCTCAATTCATAATCAGATATGACCCTGAAAAATTCTTCTCTTCAATTCACAAGTAGTTCTATACTTCTATGTCCGGAAACTGACAATGGACCGGTATTGTTTTCTTCTATATGTGTGCCAGGTGCACACAAATTTGTACACATAAACACAAAATAAAGTACCTTCCTCAAACATTGTGATTATTTTTCAGTTTCAACTAAGAGAGGGAAAGATTACATAGTAGGTAGCTTAATCGGCATAATCTTTCAGATTGTTAGGCACAAGCTTAACGAGCATCTTCTTTCATCTTGGTATTGGCACAAGTTTCATTTGTATGTAACAGTTTAGAAAAATCATACCATAAAATATTGGTTATGGAAAGTCCAAACACCTACAAGGATACAGCATGAGCATAATGGAGGTTTTTTAAACAATGATAATGAGATCACTTATGTCTCTGCAGTCTGTACAAACACAACACAGTGGCAAAAGTGTACCTTACCAAGTTGGCATCTGGGAGCTCTCGAACAGCTTCATCAACATTTTCTGCAGTCACTTTTACCTGGAAAGGAAAAAAACAAATGCCAAAGTGATGAAAAATTTAGAGCACAATGAATGCCATTTAGGCTGAAATTCTAATGATTTTGTAGGCAAAAGACCATAAAAGAAAACTAAGTAAAAGCTTTATGATAATTTGCTATTTCTCCCATTGATGAAATCAACAGTACTTGGAGTCCACTAACTTAGGTTACCATGTCAACTCTATATAATACTGACATGTGACAAGGACATCCATGTACACTAGTGTTACCAGTTGTATTATTGGCCATCTTACTGACCATTTCATATTTTTGGTGAATATACAAATTATGTTCCATTAATTAAAAACAAATCAAATATTGCAAGTTGTGAAAAAAAATACAGGAGAAGAAAAGACACTGCAAATATTTGAAGTTTCAAAATATTAAACTTACACAATGAGACTGAATACAGAAACTTAAACTGATCTACTCATCTACCCACTGAAACGTGGAGCTGGATCTCATCTTTATATGGTACTAGGATTACATAAAGTTGATGTTCTCCTGAAGAATTTTCAGCTGGTGGAGTAGGTGAAATAGCGAGTCAAGCCTGAAGGTGCTGAAAATGTTAACACCTTTCTTCATTTCCTGGGAAACCTAGAAAGAAAAAAATGATAGGTCTTACAAAGACATGACGGACTCAGATGTGTGAGGCGGGTCATAACCTTCAGGGTTCTCCAAATTAAAATATACATGACTCAAACTGTGGCAAACCAGGACATATTGGAAGGTTTAACATAATCTGGAATGAAAGATTGATCTATTCATAATAATGCTTATGAAGGACCACATAAATAGTGCCAATTCTGATTTGCCAATATAGGCAAAATGTGATAGGATGAAAATTAAAAATATGAGTCAACTATTTAACCAATGTGATGTGGAATGGACAGATTGGAGTTGAAAGTTCTATGTTTTCTTGGGATGGTGTGGACTTGTGCGTAACACCTATAAATCATGTGCATTTTGTGAAAGCATTGTCCGGATTCTGATCCCATTCGTTAGGGCATTTGGAAGGAACATAATAGAAGAACCTTCAATGATGGCTCTCAATTGCACAGGCATTGAAGAATACATGCAGATTCCCATACTTTGAAAGAACTCCAAAGGTGGATACAGCAGCTTTAGACAGCAAGTATGAGTCCATTTTGAGGGATCATTAATGCAGGCAAGGAGAATTTGTCTATTTAATTTAGAATTCCCTCACCTTGCATGATAAATTTTCCTTCTAGTAGTATGTTTCTATTAGCAATAATATTTTTCTTTCCTAGTTAGATTAGGAATGTTATTCGGTTTTCTATAAATACTTATAATGGTCCTTGGCTTGAGATTTTGCTTCAATGGAGAGTTGTGCGATTCAGTAGAGGGTAAGAGATCCTTGGAGGGCAGTGAGACTCTGTTCCTTGTTCTTGGTGGGAAGCCATAATTATTTGTCCTCCTCCTTTACTCTGTTTTCTCTTATTCAAGTAAGCTTTTCTGCATCTGTTCTTAACTTCTTATTCAAACTTGCTGTTAACTATTTAATCTGAGTTTGGGTAAGATTATCATCTCTTTTATTTCCTGATTACCTATTTAATGTAGTCCTAGATAGACAAAGGGTCTACTAGGAGCCAAGTAACCAGGACCTTTCAATCTGCTGGCCAATTGGGGCAGAATTGAGGATTTAGGTTAGAATTAGGGTTAGGTGATGCAGGTCCAAGCCTGCGAAAGAAGAAGAAAAGCCCTTAACTGGGCCTGTTTCGTTGGAGCCTTCTATTTTCCATAATTAGTTTTTAAATGTTTTAGTTAATAGGGTTAAAATAGTCTTTTGTTCCCCTCCACGATTTTAGAGGGATGACTTATTTGTTTATTTGTTTGTTTAAGCTTGTACTCCCAGTTAGAGTATGAGTCTGCTGTGTTGTTATTAGGATTCAGGTTAAGAGTCATTACTCCTAATCTGACTAGGATTGCTTCTAGAATTTAGAACTGGAATTCCCAGTTCAAATCTGATTATGTGTAAGGCCTTTTGGCCCCTAATTTTCAGTATAAATATATCTATCGTGGGCAGGCTCCCCCACTAATTTTTGCATAAAAAAAAACTCTTGTTTCAATCTGAAACTGCTGCCTGCGTGCTGCTGCCTCTGCTCCTCTGCGAGCTTGCATCCTTGTGGACTCAAGGTGGTGAAGGGTGGGTGGACTCCTGCGACTCCTTGCACTGTGAAGGTCAGGAGGTTCTATCAATCTTCAAGCTGCTGCCTTATTTCTGCATTACAGTAAGTGAACCTGCTGCCCTTTGTTTTCCTTTATACAAACCTGATCTATTTCTCTTCACCCATCACATTCGACCTCCATTAAACCTGCAACTTAATTCTGCCCCCTATAGCAGAATTTGAAAACCTATACAAACCCTAACTTCTTTACATCATTAGGATCCCCTAAACCTGCATATTAAAACCCTATAAGCCCATTTCCTAAAATCTGCCCCTAAACCCTAGATCTCACAAACAGTCCATTTTCATAAGGCATCCTACCCGAAACCCTAGATTTCCAACCTCAACCAAATTCGATCCAACTTATACCATTAGACTCATAAAAACCTGCATTTCAATACCAAATAAACCCTAGTTCGAAACCCTAACCCTAACCCTAGTTTGTGACCTAATTACCTAAAACTGTCCATTTGGCCAACCCTACTACATAACCTTGTTCCCCTGGTTCCTAGTGGGCTTTGTCCTACCTAGGCTACATTATTTGGTTTAAAGTAATAGAGTTGGACCTTATTTGGTAAAGCTACGAAGGTTTTTAGAAGTTTAATGAACTAGGATTGATGATGTTTGAGTGAGATTTTCAAAATTAGAAAATTAGGGTTTTGGGTTTTGGATTTTGGGGGAGGTAAGAGAGATAAGTTTTAGGGTTTAGGATGGAAATTCAGGGAAGGGGTTCAGGTTAAGTTTTCTAATGATAGAGGAGAGTACTCGGCCAAGGCTTGGGGCTGAGTTGATGGCTAGAAGTGATGGATCTGTAAATTCTAGGGTTTTGGGTTTAATAGAGGTTGAGGGGATTTTAGGGTTTAAGTGTTAGGATGGATCTGAAACTAAGGTCGAGTGGAGGGGAAGATCTAATGGAGCTGTGGTTGAAATTTGGATGAAATAGGATAGTGGGATTGAGCTGGACAGGATGTAGATTGAACTAGGGTTTAGTGGATCGATTGGGGATTAATGGGATTTAGGTTAGAGGATTAGAAGAAGAATGTGAACGCTGAAACAGTAAATTAATTGTAATTGAATATCTTCAATGGCAGCAGCTTGAAGAAGATAGGGTCTCCCGATCTACAAGATGCAAGGAGATGAGAAGAAGATCCTCCCGGTCCACAAGACGCAAGGAGTCGATTGGAGGTCCACGAATCCCTTCACCTTGATATTACTCACAAGGCAACACTCTCAAAGGAGCAAGGCAGCAGCAGCAGCAGCAGCAGCAAAGGCAGCAAGCAAAACAAAGTTTAATTTCTGAAATCTGAACTGTGAGGGAGCCTCCCACGATTTTATTAACTTATAATATGGCCTAAGGCCCAAATCCTATTACAAATATGAATCACTCCCCTTCTTAAATCGTGGAGGGGGAGGGGCATTTTAATTTAAAGCTAAAACTTAAAAGATTCTCTATCTACCAATAGGAAATAAGAACCTAACAACCAATAGGAATTAATCACTTAAATTGGACCATGGTCTGAACCGGCTCAATTTAAGTTTACAATTAACTGAAAATAAACTAAGTATGGAATGTAAAATAAACTAAGTATAACTAAGGCTACTAACACTTGGCCCTAATCTTAGAGCTTCTTCTTCTTCTTCTTGCGGATGCTTGGATCTGCATCACTATTGTTCATACTGATAATCATCACAGTCAAAACCCTCTCAAATTGACCTAGTGGCTACTCTGTTTTTTAATTCTTTTTATCAGATTCGAGATTCCTTATAGTGAGGAATCTGTCCATCACATTCCTCCCTACTTTTGCGTTTTCAAAGCCCCTCTCAAGAGGTACCTTCAACCAAGGATTGGTGCTGATCTGATTCACAGATCTGATTTAATTAAATTTCTCCTGATTCTGCCTGTTTTCTGAATCAGATCTGAATATTGTTTGATTACTTTAAATCCAGCCATTAGATTTAAATCAGAATTTGGGATTTGAATAAGCCATCCAAGAGCGAAACTCAACCAGGCTTTGAAGTTAATTTGAATCTCTTATTTTGAGTAATTTAATTTGGGTAAATTACACGTCACCCCCTGGTTTTCAAACGAAACTCAAATCACTCCCTGGTTTTTGAAAATACTCATCCGTCCCCCTCTACAGTTACGGTGTTAACTAAAATCTAACCAAAAAGTGAAATGACATATTTACCCTTTAGATTTAAAAAAAAAACAAATGATTCTCAGTTCACTTCACCATCAATTAGTCCTCCTCTACTACCTATGCGCCTTTCAACAAAATCCGACTCTACTGTGTCTTCTTCCCCATTCTAACAGATATATCCGTCTTCATAGCAGAATTCGCAGTTTTAGGATTCATGGTCAGGTGGTAGGGAAGGAGATTTTGATCGCTTGATCTGCGGCTAGGAGAGATTTTGGAAGTGGTTTTGTCATTCCAGATGACGATGGAGGCTGGTTTGATCGAGAAGAAGAAGAATAAGAAAGACGACGTTGGGACTCTGCGTAAAATTAAGAAGAAGAAGAAGAAGAAATGTAGGAAGACGATTTGCCATCAATTGCTGTACAGATGTGTTCAAAGGCCCTGGCACGATTCCTCCTCCTCGAGACGTTTCGAATCTGCGTCAGATTCTCGGTGAGTCATCTCTCAATTTCACTGTTCTCTATTATGAATCTGAATTTTTCCGCGTTAATTGAAAATGTTTTCGAGCTTTGTTTAGGTTACAGATATCTGTAATGAGTTTTTTTTTTCTTGGTAATCGTCGATGAATTCCCCTTCGATCCTCGGCCGAACCACGAAATCGTACCTCTCTGGCGGAGGGTCTGGTTTGGAATAAATCAGAGTCCCATCAAGGTCCAAAAAGACAGTCTTTTTCTCAGGAAAGCTAAAGGCGGGAGCCCATTACTGTGAAACAGAGATCGGCAGATCTGATTCTTTGCAATCTCTGCTGCTGCTGCTTCTTCTTCGTCTTCGATTTTGCATTTCTTCAAGATTTGGAACCCTTTTTCGGTGAATTGGGGTGCTGATCTTGGCTAATTTGGTGAAGATCTTGACGACTGACATGAGAAGAAGGATTTGTTGATGGAAGCAACGATGATGGAGGAGGCGTTGGAAATATTCTTTAGGGGTGACTTCTTTCTGCGGCGATTCCAGCGGTCTTTGACGGATTTCATTGGGGGGGGGGGGGACTGTTTGTGCGCAAAACAGGGGGTGGGGAACTCAAGGGAAACAGAAAATAACAGCAAGAAGAAGAAGAATAGAAGAGAGGGAAACCAGATTCATTGGGGGGACTGTTTGTGAGGAAGATGACTGATTTTGGGGTTTTTAGTTTCAAGGGTAAAATCGTAAATCAACACTGGTCAAGGGTAGTTTAGGGATTTAAATTTATTTAACTGGCTGACATCATCACTTAACAGCATAAAACTAACGGTAAGGACTAATTTGTCATATTGGGGTCTAATACAGGTGGTGATATGAGTATTTTCAAAAACCAGGGGTGATTTAAGTTTCGTTTGAAAACCAGGGGGTGACGTGTAATTTACCCATTTAATTTCTGTTTCAGATTTACTCATTCTCTAATTACTCTTAATCTGACCATCGGATCATTGTTGTATCTGTTTATGAGCAACTGCTAGAGTTTGACCTTCATCTGAGAAGGTTGACTTTTGTTAAGCTTTTGATTTGGGTTTACTTGGGATCTTGTAAGGGAGGTGTTTAGCCTGAGCCTAGGGTTCATCCTGGCCCCCACCAATCATGAACATCAAAAAACCACTCTCTTTTCCTTTTGCTTTGTACAGAAGTGTAAAAGAAATACTAACCACTTGTCTATGTACAACTTTACAATCCTTGCTATATGAATAGAAGTTTCATTTGGTTACCAATTGAAAACATTGCAAAGAACGTGTCCGGGGGAGAGGGGGGGGGGAGGAGAGAGCAGTAGTAGGATGAGACAAACAAAATTGCATACCAACTTAGCATTTTTCTGTTCTCTCTTCTCCGAAAGGCGATTTCGAAGGGGTTCGACATGATCACTTCCATCTAATTGCACGCCAATGAAGTATTGAAGCTCACCCTAATAAAAATTCTACAGCAATCAGCAAAGTATAAAGAAAAGTTGCATCATAAGTGAGGCAGTGGAAATCATGGAATAAGACAAGAATCAAGAATACAGATCTCATAGTTACATTTTGGTCACGCATGGGTTGCAGGTGGAACAGATTCCAAAATTTTTTCCCTGCAAATCCCAAGTTTCACAGAATAGAGCACAACAAAAAAAATAAATGTTAAGACTAAGTATGACAAAACTAATGGCTCAAAAAAAATTCACAAGGAGAATAAAATATTCCCATCAATCTGTCAATCATGCATGTGAGCAATGTCATTTAAATGGAGAAGTGCATTGCTTTGCTTACCACTCTTGGTGTAGTTAATCAACTGAACAGTAATTTCTCTCTGCTCGCTTATAGCATCTCTTATTTTGCAGACAGTTCCTTGATCTGTTTCAGGTCCTTGAAGAAACCTAGATGACCAATGAAGCTTAAAAAGAAAAATATTGTCCTATAAAAAGAGACTCAAGATACAAAGAGCATACAACTATATAATGCTATTGATATGCCGGTTGGAGATACCAGACTAAACTAAAGTGAATGTAGGGCCTCACAGAAACCAGCACAACTCTAGGACTAACATTAAATAACTCAATATAACCCATACCTACCTATCCATTACACCAGAACAGATGGCAGTGTACATATACCAGACATAGGTGTCAACCTTCAACCTACAATACCCAACGTCTTCGTCTTCCAGAACATGTATTTATTTATATGTCTCCGAGCATGTGTGTGCATGCAAGTTAAATAGTTTTTAAAAAATTATATAATAGCCAACTGTGGAGAATCTCATACCGGCAATTTCTTCCCAATATTTCTTCCCGAGTATATTCCGTCAGCTCAAGAAAGCTATCAGATGCGAATATCTACAAAACATTGCACCAGATTGAGCCATTCTTTTGGAAACAATAGGGAAAACACAAAAGTTTTAACTGCATGTCAAATGTATCACAATCAAAACTGTAATTCATGATATATTGAGACACTAACATCCAACAACTCAAGTGAAGTTCATATGGATGTAAGTGTCCACATGAAAAGTAACTATATAATATTTAGATCCTTTAACGAATAAAACCATTTTAATTTCTACTCAACGGTTCAAGCAGATCTTGCACCCTTATGTGGAAGTAGCACTTTGAAAGACAGATGCACTAGATTATTGAATGCTTGCGGACAAAGGGGGCACAGATAGGAATGATAACGGCTCAGGTCCAATTCAGGGTCTAGTAAACCTGCTACCAACCCTTGAATGTAACCCTGATCCACAGTACAGGATATGGGGGAAGTTCAATGAAAATTAAGAAAAAAAAATAAAGGCAGAAAAGATTAATAATTTTGAAAATAAATACAAAATATGACCTTCAAACACTCTGACAAACATAGTTGTCACAGCGTCTAGGCGATCCTAGGTGTTGGATGAGGGATAAAATCAAGGTGACACCAACAAGGGGTCAAGGTATCACCTAGGCGACCAAGGTGCCCTTCCAGCAAAGGGCTCCTGAATGCCTAGCCACCTTGACAACTACGCTGAAATATTGAATTTTGTATAGAAAGTATAGAACTAAAGAACTATACATTTACATACAAAATGACATGTCAAAAAAGTAATCTGGGAAAAGCCAGCCAAAATATTTTCTCTAAACTCAAATCTTACAATTGGGTTATCAGGAAGTCTAGGATCTGTGATCACAAAATTTTTTTCAATGCGTTCCAATGTTGTAGCTAAGTCAATTCCTTGGCGTATATCCCTTTCTCTTTCCACACGATCCCAACTATCAGTCCGTTGCACATCTTTGGTCATCAACACCTCTGGATCAGTCATGGGCTCAGGCCTTTCTGCCAAGCTTAGAGACCTACCTTTAAACCTGCAATGATGGGTTCAGATCTTGCATCAAATCATCTTGACAAAGGCAGCTAAAAGGATTAGTAAAATTCTATCAGGTTGTAGACTAGTACGACCATGATTCTAATGTAGATGGTTAAGATTAGTAGTCAAGGTGTAAAGAATCGGTACCAAGTAGCGTATCGAAAAGCTGGTTTTAAGATTGGAGAGACGCTAGATATGCTTTGATACGCATGGATACGCTTATGATAATGCAAAACTAGTGTTTTTTAAGCAGTGTGCACCATAAATAAGCAAAAAATAATGATATCCAACCAATGTCAGATTATCCATGTCTTCGCCGCATCTGTGTGACTCAAATCTCCATTGGCAAGTGCAATATCAAATCTACTAATAAGTAATAAGAAGCAATTAAGCAAGAAGGTTTGAAAATAAAAATCTACGTGGTTCAAATCTCCTTGGCAAGTGCAAATTTTTTCTTGTTTAGTCACTTCTTCTAAGTTGTTTTTCAGTGTAATTAGGATCCTCTTAGGTTCAGCCAAAAGAATCAGAGTAGAAAGAAGCTTTCTTTCAAAAACTGGGAGTTTTTGGTCTTGGCAGCCTATGTATCGAGTGCATCAATACCATATCAGTCTGTAATGGTCCATTTCTGTCCATATCAGTTTTATACAGTTCTCTAATGTAAAAATTCTTACTCTGTGGGCTACAAAAGTTCAGAACTAATAAAAGTTTTAAATAATAGCATTAATTATAAGAGTCAACATAGAAACTTTTTCACAGTTGATTACAAAAGCTTAAAAATATCTTTCACAAAAGCTGTAACCAAAAAAAAAGTCCAGACAACTCAAAGACCACAAGAAGCCAAATCAAAGGAGAACAAGAATTGCAATTACAACAATAAGCATCACTTAGTATGGTATCAAAACAAGATCTATCTGATCAAACTTTTAAAGCAGAATATCAACTAAAAGAGCTACAGAGAAAGTATCATGGTTGGCATACATCGAACAGGAAAAGGGAAATGTCATTTCTTTCTCGTCCATAATTTACTTGTTTAGTCTTCCATAATTATAAGAAAATTTTGAATAAGAACTCACCCCATCAAGGAAATGCGCCCTGATTTTCTAGAGCTCTTTCCAGCATCTTGACAAGAATTCTTTCTAGACACATCACTTCTGACATTCATTTGAGGAGTTTGTATATCCGTTGTGCCTAGGTTCTCAGCTTCTAAAGATTTTGGAAGTACATAATCAAGGTTAAATTTCTCTGGCTCCTCACGCTTTGCAAGTGTCTCATGATCTGTGGCTTTAATATGAGCTAGCGGGTGCTTCACAGTTTGTACAACCTCTGTGATGGAACCTAAGGCCTTCTCCTTCTGGCGTGCTGACATGCCAAAACAAATCAAAGATCCAGATTATAGACAAAGATAAGTGTATGTGGTCATTGTCAAAAGACTACATTAGATATGTGTTCTAACCATCATAGCGGATCAGTGACTTGGGCAAGCCATTTGGTCGCAAAGCCTTGTCATTTAGGCCTTCAGTGTATTTGCTAACCTCAACCTGCATCCTGCCGTAATAATTCAAGTGTTTTTAGCATTTCAGGAGAAAAAAGGAGGAGTCGTTATGCCTTATGAACGAAATCTACATTAATTGCATATAGACTAATTCAAAACATAACTGTAGAAATGCAGTGAGAGATGACCAACTAAGGTAAATTCTAAAACACGCCACTTACTGAAAAGATAATTTCTAGATAGGCATCAAAGTATCTGAACTAAATGATAGTTACAGACTGGTCACAGAAAAAGAGAGGGGGGAGGAATTCAGACCAGAGAGTCGAAATATAGTTCTGGCAACGCAGAAAGTGTTGAACATGGTAGGGTTGTTGTCTTAATGACGATTAACCGGAGCACCAGAAAGATGCACTCAATAAGACAAGTTAGGAATTCATCCCCAGCCCTTAGTCGAGTTGGATCAAGCAAGTGGTGAAAATACCGAACCCAATTAAAGAATAGGGCCTGATAAGTCGTAGAGAAACGACATCAAAGCAATGAAGGCATGTGAAGGCATGTGAAGGCATCTATTTCCTAATCGCTATAAATTAGAACATCTAATGATACCTCTGTAGTCACTCAGATATACAATAGATGCCACCTTACGAACTCCGCAATGCAGAATTTATCTTTCTCTCCAGCCATGTTTGGTGTCAGTTTGAACGACAGTTCATTTCCCACATGGAGCCACCATTATCGGCACTACATGCATTCGAAACCCTATTCCTCGGAGGACAAATTGGTTTATATTTCTGAACTCTGAACTGCCATTAATTATTCTGAATACAATTTGTGGGTTCTCAGAAGCACTCTGCTCCCGGCCATGAGCCATCATCGGGTGTCAAGAAGAAATATAAGGCCAGAGTTTTCCACGATTCCTTGTTACGACTTTAGGAGGAAACCGTGGCAATCAACAATAGCTCGCAAGTGATCTTTTCTGCATATTTTTCTTCCCTCCCCTTCTCTTCTTTAAGATAGATATTGCAGTTGGCAAGAGAGTGAATGAGTGATAGATCCAAGACTCACGAGAGAGACCCTTATCCCCAGGTTGGTATTCGGGAGTTCTAATTTCATCTCCCAGCCCCAGCTCGTTCGCACAAATAAAATCAAGATCTGTGCCAAGCTTTAATGCTTTATTGCAGCTAAAAAGCCTAAAACCCTAAACCTGGCGGGAAGCGGGATTCGATATCAAAATACTAGCGCAGCCTTATTCTTTTACTTTTTTCTTTTTTTTTTTTAATTTCCAGCGCTGCCGGAAGGTGTTAGTTAGTGTTGGGGTCGAATCCCGGCCTCACGTGGGGGTGGTTCAAGGGCAAAAAAGAAATTCAGTCCCCATCCCAATGTGTGTCTGTGTAGCGTACAATAGCGCCTCCAATAGGCATGGACACAACGAAACCTACATCGTTCTTTTTCTCAATACCAAAAAAATTAAGAAATTGTAGATATATTAGATGATATAGGAAAAACAAAACCTTTTTATACATTAAACAAAAAGAGCTAGAGATCGTTGGGACATCAATTGGGGTGAGATTTTTTATTTCTTAAGGAGCCATGTGATAAGCAACGATCTTTTTCCTAAAGCGAAACATTATAATCGAGACTAACATTTGATCACCTAAAATGCCTTTAGTGGTTCAATGGTGTTAGGCTTAAGATAACCAATCATGATTAAACCAAGTAAAACATATAAATGATTTCATGTCCATTTCATCTTCAATCTAAAATAAGCATAGAAAAAAGTTAAAAAATTCATAAATTACAAGGTGGCAAGAGATCTCTACTTGGTTGTATGGTCTCTACACAAGCATTTGGATCAATAGGGGAGCACGCTTGGGTATCTACTTAGGGGGGCAGTGGCATCATCTCATGGTGTCCTATGAGAGGACTTAGGAAACACCACCAAGTAGAGATTTTTTCCCATTAGAAGGATGATATTTTACCATAAAGAATTTAGTAGCATTTTATAATTGTTTTTATCACTTGAATTCAATTTTAACAACACTTCCTTTACTTGTTTTGAGCAAATAATTCACAATAAGATGGATGTGAGATTCTCGTCACATATAACCACTCATGTTTACCAATGTTATAATTTGATGTAAATTGTAACCTAAAAAAAAATAGTGAAAATTTTGTCATTGGAGTTGGGGATCGAATTATTTTATATCAATGTCATTTTCATTCATAACCATCTTGTAACTCATTACCCAAAATAAATAAAAAAACCGTCTTGTAACTTGCATGCAAAGAAAATTTGTAACGTACCAGGATGCTCCTCAAAATAGATGGATATTTTGCAGGGAAATTATGTTTAGCGAAAAATAACCAATGTTTTTAGTTTTCCTAATAATATTTCAGCTCTTTCTATCAAATAAATAAAAAAAGAGATAGAGCGGGTAAGATCCTGTGGATGAAGAGTTTCTTTCTTCACCGTGAGTTAAGAGAAATTGAGTCCATAAGCATAGTTCCATAAGCATATAACTATGAGTTTTCAATTTAAAAAACACATGTATTCTAGTCCCTACATGTTTCATTATCTGCTCATCTAAATTACTAATAACAACATTTGAAAGATCTATAAAAATCCAAAAAACAAAAAATTAACAGTTAAAAGAAGTTTCCAGCTTTCATAGGCCTGGGCTCCTCTCCTTGGAGGGCATCACCCAATGAGGCATCCAATGGCTGAGCTGTGCCGCACACATCCTGATGGCTGACTAGGAATACGTCGGGATAGGTGCAGCACAGTCCAACCATCGGATGTCTCATTGGGGGATGCCCTCCAAGGAGAGGAGTCAAAAGCTACAGGGGCAAGACATGCCAGATTGGAGTCATTTTTTACAACAAAAGTTTCCTCCAAGTACTGCATGCTTGATTAAAGATACCAATTTAGACTTCAGAAAGCTAAACAAAGCTAGCAATTCTAAAGGGTATGGTTCTATTCACATCATGACATGATTTAACTGTAGAGTTTAAAACAGAACAGAAGGATAGCATAAGACTGAATATATCAAAATGGCTCACCCTATAAATTTGATAACCTTCCCAGTGTCATCTTTTATTGGTGTGATGGTGAGAAGATTCCAGAAAGGTGTCCCATTCTTCTTGTAATTCAAGAGTCTGCCACTATAGCTTTTCCCAGTTCTTACAGCTTCTCTTATTTTTACAACTTCGTTTTGATTAGTATCAGGTCCCTGAAGAAAGCGGCTGCAAGGAAAAGGAAGAGTTTAAAAATTGATCAACTTAACCAATTGGAATAGACTACCTCAGAAATTCCCTTACTCCAATTACAGTAACAGATTGGAATACAAAAGGGATTTCCACTTGATCTTAAAATTAACAGTAGTCATGTTATGCTCAAGGAATTCATCTATCAGAAAATTTTGGAAGAAGGAAGGACTAACTGAAGCAATGGGACCAAGTTTGGTCTGGGAGATCTTCACTGAATCCAAGAATTTTAACCCCAATCATATATGTTTGCCATGCACAAATAGGACAGTAGAAGTTGCAGAGAACTGCCCATATATGTTTCCCTCGGATAGATTAATTACACAGAGAAGTTGTACATAAGTTATGGCTTTTCTGCACTGTAAAGCAATACTTACCAGTTCCTTCCAATGACTTCCTTTGTTGAATAACCGGTCATAGTGAAAAACCCAGCACTTGCATACACTATAGGGCAGTCTGGTTTGGTGGCATCTGATACAACAAATGTCTGCTGTAGTGTAGCCAATGCATCCTTCAGCTCTTGTGAGACTCTCGGGAACTCCGAATCAGATCCAAATTCTTCAGATGACGTTACAATTTCTATGGATTTGCCTGCTGAATTTTTTATTTTATCTTCAGACGACCTTAGTCCTACTGCTTTGGGATTGCCTGTTCCTAACTTTGACTTGACTATCCACCCCCATTCTGCAGCCCTTTCGGCCATTGAAGCATCTGTTAGAATCTGATTAGACTGATCACCCGAAGGCGGTCTACTTGCTTCAGTCAACTCCGAAATATCATTATCTGTCATTGAACTTCTACTAGTCTCTGCTTCAACATCCTCTGTTATCATATCTCTTTCAAATGCCATCCACTTATGAACTGGTTCCGTGAAAGAGGAAACCCTTTCTGCTCCCTTGTGCTCCTGATCTGAACTATCGACTCCCACGTCCATGGTTTTGACCTGGCTTCCCAACATATTCACAAGTTCAAAGACTTCAATTGGACTCAGAAGTACCGATCTTGAGCTTCCAATTTCAAACTGTTCGTGTACAGAAAAGAGAAGCCCTTAAACCTGCCTGCATTGAATCAGAAAATCATGAAAATTCTCTCATCATCACTATCAAAATCTATAGGAATCTTCGTTAAAAACAATCGATTCTGCTCAAATCATATTAAGCATGCTTTGTAAACATTCAAAGAATCCTTCCAAATCAAAACTACTACTGAGAGTTTTCACCAAAGAATCTAGTGACAAGATTTTCTTTTTTTTTAATATTCATTGATAACTATTCAAATTGCTAGAAAAATATTCTATTGGAATTTTATTTTTTTTCCCCGATCATATTAAAAATAAAGGAAAAAAGGAAAAGAGACGACGGTGACGATAACAGAGCTCCACAGTAGAAACGCAATCTTCACCAATATACTGAAAAGTTCAAATTTCCGCTACAGTGAGAAAAGAAAATCTCAGAAACATGAAATCGTTAACGGTTGGTACAGAAGTAACAAGATTGTTTGAGAATTTCATATGAAAGATGATCAAAAGTGAATGAATCCTTACAGCTTTCAGAGTTCAAAATCGTTCGTATGAACTCACTTCACTTGCATTCACGATGGTTCGTATGAAACAGAGTCACTGCACTTCTTCAAGCAGAAGAGCTTTTGCTGCTCTTACTGCCTCGATCCTTAGATTGTCTTGAAGCTTTCGGGTCTTGCTCAGTGGTTTTATAAAAAAATATATATTATTATTATTTTTTAACTAATATAAATTTTCGAATTTTGTGTGTAAAGAAAGAAAAACAAGTGGAGAAGAGAAAATGTTCTTCAGACGAAATAGACATTCAACTGTCACCATGAAAGGATGAAACCAAGTCGTGGTCCTCAGTTGTTACACGTCAACATGCACGAAGCGACATTTAGCCATCGAAATGACCAAAAGCCCTCTTAATTTGACGTATTGCTGATGCCCCTTCAATCTTTCTTTGAGCATGGGATTATAGGAAAATACATGAGATGGTTTTTTTTTTGGTTTATGAGCGTTTCTTAAACCATGGTGAATGATTGATAACCACCATTGTGCTTGGATAGGTGTTAAAGCAATAGTGAAGGGCATTTTTGACCTTTAACATATATGAAGAGTAATAATGACCTTTGATTAGTAGGTGAAGAAAAATATTTCTCTATTTTTATTTTTTTTTTTGGTTCATTTTTTATTGAAGTTTTCTTTCACCTAGACAGTTATGGATACAAAGACAAAGAATTGAGCTATCATTCCCAACACGGCCATTTATGGAAAAATCTGACTCTCAAGTGAGGATCGGGGCTCCTCTCCTGCGAGCCTAGTGTCCAGGAAGTGTCTGGTGAGACATCCAATGATGCTAGTCTTTTGGGCTGCATGGGGATATGTAGGCGTCTGTGTGGGACTCGACATGCATCCCAATGTGCCCAATAGGCTAGCACCGTTGGATGCTCACCAAACACTCTCTGGGCACTGGACTTGCCGGAGAGGGGCCGTATCCCCCAAGTGAAAGGTTCACCTATAAAAGTAGGTGCATCATTATTCTTCCTATATATATGTTACGATGATGGAGAAATAGTTTCACGAATAGCCATCATTGCATTTGGATGGGCATAAAGGAATAGTGAATGACATTTTTGAAGAACATGTCATTCACTATTCCTTTATGCCCATCCAAATGCAATGATGACTATCCACGAAAATATTCGTCCTTCATCGTAGCTTAACGAAAATTTGGTCCTTTTATTTTATCACAAATATGTTTTATAAAAGCAGACAATCACCGCACAACTCGCAACAGTCCAATTAGATTTCTTTGCCAACACTTAATTTCCGTTGTCCGTTTTCTCCCTCTATGGTCATACTTTCCTTCACTTTATGATAATAATTGAGTACTAATTGAGGTTAGTTAGACCCTGAGGCCCTAAAGCACAGCACGTATCTTGATATAGATAATATACGGTACAGGTTTGTTCTAAGGTTTAATCGAATTGGCCGACTCTGCTGGCTTGAACAAACCCCACCCGTACCATTTCTTATCCTCATTAAGAATATGTGTTTTGTTGTCTAGATTATGCTTAATGTCTGAACTGTTTTTTTAATGAACTTTAATGCACTAATTCTTTTTCTTTTTTTTTAGTAAGTAAAATAGTAGAAAATCGATTAAACTTACACAAAAACTCAACCAAAAAAAAAAAAACAAATGTATGGAAATCTTTGCTTCTTTTTCAAATCTATTTCTTAACCTTTCAAATAATTCCAATATGATTTTGATTGAATTGATAGAGATCGACGGGACCCTATGTCTAATTTTGGGATTTTAAACCTTAGGTTTGTTGGTTGGTTCATTTTATTCAGCCTCGTTTGTCCAACTTCTCGAAATGTATAAATGGAAATATCCAGAAGAGTAAGGGAAAAGTTTTCTAACTCGTTGGAATAGGGTACACAAGCACCTCTATGTCTATCTTTCTCTTTGTCACATAAAATAACCTTACTGTCCTCTAATGCATGATACATTGATACCGTTTTATCACACGTCATGGTGTGCACCTCTATGTTATTTGCTAGGGTTGTTCCTGGGATGGGCTTTTGCTACCCCCGAGTTGACTCTGAAGATAGACTCGATACATTCCTAAAACCTAGGAGCTGGAATCATGCCAATTTGTATGTCATTTATAGCCATGTCACATGTTGATTTGTACTTCAATTAAATGTACATGGTGTGCACATCATTGCCATCTACTTGTGAGTGTTTTTTAACCCATCCAACATTGTCACATGTCTATGTAAAGTGCTAAAAATTGTTTAAAGGGTTTTAAATAATTCTCATGATTTATGGGCTAAAGTTTTTAGGGCTAAGCATTTTTATAATTCTTTCTTGTTTGGTAATAATGTGATGGAGAATCCCACCAAAAATATTTTGATGGAGAAGAATGGTTCTTTTTATTTGGGATGGTTTATGCTAGGTTCTATTGTTAATTAAGAATATGGTCTGTCGAATAGTATCTGCTTAAATTAATCTTGCATTTTGTTAGTATGAGAGTTACGAAATAATGAATTTTTTCTTTCACCATGGGTGAAGGGAGATTCTATCCTTATTATTATTTATTATCTTCCAAATATAGCCCAAGTGTTCCGTTAGAATATGTTTGGAAGTCAAGAAAGGAAAATAAAAGGAAAGAAAATTTTAAAATAAATAAATAAATTTGAAGAAAGAGAGACAAATAAATTATTCATTGTATTATCATATAATAAAAACAAAAAACAAAAGAATTTGATGGGTCGATTTGAGCGGACCGTCCCCCACTTGTCTCAACCTGGCACATAAAAGTGGGGAACTAGATCCTCTACAACACACATCCGATGGCTAGGCATATGTCCCAGTGCATATCTAGTTGTCAGATGCGTATTTGGACGAATTTAGCTCGTCTCCAAGGAGACATGCGCCCAGGGTGCTGCCAGGGGGCATCCAACGGTTGAGCTGTGCCGCATACATCTCGGTGCATGCCTAGAGATGTGTGCGGCACAACCCAATGGCTGACAACGCCCTAGACAGGAACCAATGTCCTTTATGAGCTGGACATGATTCGGACATACGATCAACACGTGGCACGACTTGAGCAACAACTCATTGTAAATTAGTAATGGTGCAATACATAATGAATAACCTAAAGACGTCTTTCATTTCTTTGGTTTTTTTCTGGTCCATGTGGATCGCAGAATCCCACAAAGACTCCTCTATATGGAATATGGATCACTGAGAGTGAATCATACAGAAAAGGATATAAACAAAACCATGTGAAGGCTTGTGCGTATGTTGGCCTTTATTGGTGTACCTGTGACCTGATCAGCTGGGATGTGTCTCTGGCCTCAGCCCGCGCAGAGCAGCCCCGCTGTTGGATGCCTCACTGGGCAGAGTGCTCGTTGGACAGCAGCCCGATCCATGGTGGAGTATCCTACCCTTCCCTTCTTTTCTAGTCTCAAGGGAAGAACAAGCAAATTATTGGGCAGAACACTACCAAAAAAACTACTTTCGTTGGTATCGTTGTGACCAGTTGGAAATATCCCATTGTGTTTTTGTTTGAATTCGCCATTCAACCAAAGAGCTCATGTGAGTTGGGACTGACTAATTCTCTAGCATTCCCCAACAAAAAGAAGCTAAACAAATAGGAAGAAACTCAACACCATCAGGTTACAATAATTTCAAAGAAAGGGAGAACTGTTCAAAAGGCATTTCTGCTTGATCAACTAATTTGTATTTAGCCCCAGCAGCATGATTAGTAAGGGGAAAAGCCTGACACTTCAATCATTTAAGATAAAAGAACCGGGAAAAAAACCCCACCGAGAAAAGAATGGTAAATTCACATTCAGAGCTGTAGGGTTTACATGAAGGCAATAATTTACAAGAGGCAGCAGAATATAAACCCTCTTCCTACTATACAATATCGAGTTGATTTTTTTGTTGCAATATGATCCTTGAGCCCCCAACAAAGCGTTCAGAGCAAGGCCTTGATATTCATACCGCTTTAAGATCTTAAACAGGCTACATACTTACAAATTGAGAACAGCAGGCGGGATAACGAGCTCCACTGCGACTAGAGAATCCTCCAGAAACGTTGGCAACCATGTGTTCCCTCCTTAAAAACTATCAAGCCATTTGAAAATATCAATATATCATATGCTCAAGTAGAATGTCGCCCATCAGTCCTCTCTTTTACTAGCCGCTCTTCTTGGATTTCTTCGAGTTCTTCATCATCGATCTTCTTCCCTGCTTGCTCCTTCCAGTAAGTAACCAACTTCTTTAAACGTGCAACTTCTTTAGATGAAACATTTTTGCTAGGATCATTCACAATTGACCGAACTCTTGAAGCATACCTGAATCAACATGAGAAACAACTTTAGTAAAAATAGAAATACTTCCATTGTAAAAGCACACAAAACCTTGTCCCAAGAATTTGGATATTTCATAAAAGACCAATACTAAATAAAGAGGAAAAAAACAGACACATAAATCCTTTCAAGTTGAAGGAAAAACATACGTCAAAGAGTTATAACTCTCATCCAAGTTTGATTCTGCTGGGGAGACATTAACAAACATTAGAGTCTTGGCATTTCCACCAAGTGAATCACTCATGAGCATTGTCAACTTGTGGTTCCTATATGGTATATGTTGACTGTCAGAAGATAAAGCACTTATCACATCCCCAAGAGCTGAAAGTGATTTGTTGATACTCTGGGCTTCTTTTAGTTGGCTCCCCGAAGAACCTGATTTTTTAACTCTCTCTGAACCTGCTAGATCCACAAAACTCAACTGCAAACAAACATTTTATGGCAATTAGTTTAAAAGAATTAAGACTGAAAAACCTATGAGAGAACTGAGTCCATGCAAATAAGGCATTGCACAAGACAATAGTGTACCCATGCTTCTTTGAACTCCAATGAAAGAACTAGTAAGCTTGATTGTGTGCATATATACCTTTCCTCTGGCAAAAGACTGAGTTTGAAGGTTAGTGCTCTCAATAACAATTGAAAGTATCAAGTGAGATCTTGAACTTTCCTCATTCATTTGTGTCCCAGAAGTATGTCGCTGCTCTGAACCTCTTAAAATGATGTTTCTCAAATCCTCAAAGGTTGAAATTGGTATGACAGTTACATTCTCAACAGATACCATTCCCTAAGAAGAGAATAAAATTCATCAATCAAAAAAATATAAAATGATCAAGAGAATGGTCAAAAATATAAAAATAAAAAGGGCAAATTACACTAGAGGTGCCCAAACTTTATAAAAAAAATCATTTTGGGTGCCCAATCTGTAAAAAGTAATGTTTGAGGTGCCTTTTGGATTAATCCTTCTCTTAAATGATTAAATTTCCAAATTTACCCCTCTCAAGTCTCAACTCTTAACTCCACCTCCACTTCCAACCAATCCTGACCCCAACCACCACTGTCATCGTCAACAGCCTCACCCCCTGCAACCCCATCCCCATCCGGAGACTCGTGAATCTCCACTTATGTGAAGTGGACTCTCAATTAATGTACGCTGGCATATCGACATGTGTCCAAAATTTGACTGAATGGGAAGTTAGTGTTATCCTCTTTTTCAAATTTTTTAGAAAATTATAAGAATAAAAAAGAGAGTTAGTGATCCCCACAAAAACACAAAGGCACTTCTTCCATTCCGCTTTTTAATTTCATTCCTCTTATAACATGCAAATATTTTTTATTTCTTTTTTTATTCTTTCACTCTCTCTCTCTCGTAGTTGCTACAGTGCAAGACACGAAGCTGAAGTTCTGTTCAGCAAGAATTTTATTCTTCTCAAACATCATCTAGTCTTTGTCCTCTCATTCAGTTTAGTATTATACATAAACGTATAACAACTCAAAGTGTCCTCTCGGCCTATTTTTTATGGTTCAACTTGAAATGACTTGGTCTTCATGTCACCCTTGGTGTTGTGTTCTACACTAGAACCATTATGCAGATGCCGAGTTATTGAAGTGAAAAATGCTGGGATTTGGTCCTTATCACCATCGTCAATCTTGTAGCTCAAAGAGGATCATCTAAAGCATTCATAGTGGATACAAATACACCATTGTAATGATGGAAAATATGCAGATTCAAGTCCCTGCTTGGATTCAATAAACTTTTAGACACAATAACTTAGTGTGAAGCAAAGTTTTGGAAAGAATAAAGAGGTTTTCAATAATCATCAACTCATATTTGCATTTCACCCATACCTGGAATGTCCAACCAATTTCATGCATAAAATAGGAAAAGAAATTGAAAGGGAAAAATGGGAATGAAATTGTTGTACAAATCATGGTAATGTCCTGCCTTTTTTTATGAAAGAGTTCAGAGGATACAAGGGAATACAGTTTGATTCATAACATTTAATGGGTATCAATTACTGCTGTAATTTTTACATGCTGTGAATCAATTAATTGGGAAAATGAAAACAACCAAAGTACAATGCCTTAGAATGAATAGCAAGAGTAACTCCTGTAACTTTTTTTCCCCATTTTGATATTCTTTTTCCAATACAATACAGAGGGTCAACAATACAAAAGCTCCACAGGGAAGAGGATGGGGCGGGAAGCAGTGGTGAGGAAGAGATGGGGCAGGGCGGGGGCAGGGAGCATGGTGGGTGGAGTGGAGAGGGTCGCACAAGGAAGAGATGGGGTTGGGCGGGGACACGGAGCATGGTGGGTGGGATGAAGTGGCTACGAAGGTGGGGTGGGGCTGCAGCGGTGAGGCGGTAGTGATGGCAGGGATTGTGGTGGTTGGGGTCACGTATGAAATTGGAGGTGAAGATGGGTTAGGGGAGTTTGAACGGGGTAAATCTGAAAATTTAATCATTTCACAGTAGGATTAATCCAAATGGCATCCCAAATGACTTTTTTACAAAGATTGGACACCTCACGTGTAATTTACCCAAATAAAAAAAATATCTCCTAAAAGTTGGACTAAAAATTGAGTAAAAGCTATCAAACCTCATTCTTACCAAGCATGGAATCAATTTTCATATTTATCTTAATAGGAATGAAAAAGTATAAATTTATCCTAACGGTAATCAATCACCTTAGAATCTTTCTTGATATCTAATTTCATACGCTTTGCATTCTTTGGCAATAGAAGATCCACGAGAGTGTCTTGATATAATTCCACCATATAAGCCTATGTCATTTAATCAACAAGGTTAATATAAGATTAAGTATCAACGATATAACCTAGCATTGTAAAAGGGTAAAGAGTTCTAGAAAAAAACTCAACAAAATATATTTAATCCCTAGTATCCAGAAAACAAAACTATTTAATCCCTACTATATATATATATATATATATATATATATATGGGAGTGTCTGAATGACACCTATATAGGTGTATTTAGAACTTGACACCTTTTAATTGTCCATTGTATTATTCCCAAAAGTTCTTTAAGTTAAGAGTATAAAAGGGTTTTCAAAAATAATTTGAAAGTGACATATCATTATGTCATTATCAAAGGTGTCATCGTCAGGCATATTTTTCGAGTATACGTGTGAAATGACAATATTTTTCCTCATTGGAAAAGAATTGTATGTTATATTAAAAGGGAAAAAAAAATAAAGTTATAAATTATTTTATCCATTGAGGGGTGTCATTAGAAAATATGTTAAATGACAATAAACTTGAACTTTGTTTTATTTCAAGTCAATTTTACAATGAATAAAACTTTAGTCGTTTAAACAAAGTTAAAATTCAAACTGATTAATTAAAAGAATCTACATATAAGAGCTGTAGCCAGATGAAGGTAGTTTACTTAACCTTAGAAGTCACAATTAATACAACTAACAGCTCAAAGGACCTCTTGGGAAACATTGAATCATCCAAATGTAGTTTATATTTCAATGTCTGACACTGACTTACCTTTAATGAGAAAGAGAATTTGTTGCTGTCATGCTTCAAAATTTTAAAAAGTTCAGCAGTAGCTCTAGGGGTTAGACCTGGATTGCTCTCAGAACCATATATTGTAAATGTCTTTCCTGAACCAGTTTGCCCATAAGCGAATATGCAGACATTATAACCATCTACTGCTGACTGCACAAGATACTGCATTGCAATAACAAAGTTAGATATAATTATGTGAATAGCTACCAAATAGATCTGTAAATGGATAAGATTTAAGTTGGATCACCACTCATCCAATAAGTAAATGAGCCAATCTGTTCTGATCTGTAACTCGACAAATCATTTACATAGCAATCCAAATTTGAATTCTATAAATGTTTTGAGTATCTGCTTCAATCCATCCAATTATGTAATATCTTACAATTGGCCTACTTTTTATAGAAAAATACAAAAGATAATATAATTGGATCAAAGAAAAATTTTATGGAACAATTATATGACCAGCAATTACGTATGGAGCTTAACATTGGGCAATAAAGAAAAAACAATTAAACAAACTTAATGGGGCTGAAATGAGGATGTTGCGGTGGATGAATGGTAAAACTAGAAGAGAAGAAATAAAGAATGCACAACTTAGAGCAAACCTAGGAGTTATCCCTATTCATGATAAATTGTGAGAAACTCATCTAAGGTGGCATGGGCATGTGCATCAAATGCTTTTGAATGCTCCGGTATGGAGAAATTATTTATTTCAAATTGAAGATGCTAAAAGAGCTAGAAATAGATCTAAGATAACCATAGGAGAAGTGATGAGGAAAGATGTATTGCTTAGGACTTGAATCTTGCATGGATTTGAATAGAGCTGATTAGACAAAAAGGATCATTGTAGCCGACCCCATTTAGTTGGGATAAAGCACAGTTGAGTTGTACATACGATAATATAATTCTTTGACAAAAGCAAAAGCAAAACTGATTAAAAAGTAATCTCCAACCAACCTGATAAAGAAACAAGTCACAAAAATTAAAAACTTAACAAATTTTAATATTATATATGTAATGTTAATTTAGATTTTCATAAGGATATGTGATATCAATCAACTTGGATCAAAACAGGGCAATCAAATTTTGATGCGACTGTCAATTGAAATGGATCAAAGCTTAATTGATTTTCACAATCAAATCTTAATAAAGATCAGACTCATTGACAGCCTGGCTACTAGATTTCAAATTCTTTTGCACATACCTTCGTATCTTCAAAAATGTCTTCTTGGGAAGCAGTTGCATCAAAGACACGATCATAAAGATGTTGCTTCATCTTATCATCTTTCCAAATATGCTCTATGGTGAACTCATCAGGGCTTGTAACAACGTTGCTTTCTTTCTCAACAATCTCTTTTTCACTAAGAGGACGTAACCTACAGTACACTCTGATTTTACCTTTCATATCTGCAAAGTAAGAAAGAAGCAAATATCTAGTGTTACTTTTAAAAAAATACATGTGTTTAAACGTGAAAGCCAAAAATATATATATTTCCTATGATTTAACAAAATATATTTTGCTAAGCAAGAAGAAGTGTTAGCTCCTATTGGTATATCTAAGAGTAGATACTAAATATCAACCTTCTATGATATTAAAATATCGCTTCCTTAAGACTTGTTCTTCCTTATAAAGAGCTTCTAACTCTACCAATTGAGCTCCTTGCTTCTTTAAAATAGCAGCAGTCTGCTCATTCCTTCTATCAATATCCTGAAATGAGTAGTAAAATTTAGACACAACAGTTTCATAATTTATTTAACCAAGACGAAGTGGAAATTCACTAAACATAAAAAGTTAATACTAAGTAAAAATGCTACAATTCAGTTACTTGACACATATTCATGAGATGAGTTATGAACATAACACTTTAAAATTGTTACCTCCTTCATTCCTCTTAATTCCTCTAATTCCTTCAAATTATTTTGCAATGTATACAATTCTGTATTTTTAGCTGTAAGGGTGGACTCAGCAACAGCCAAATCTTGTGTAACCCCTTCCAGCTTCTTTTCAAGTTCTGAAGCCTGCATCTTAAAGGCCTTGCGTTGTTGTTCAAACTTTCTCTCAAGAATTTCCATCTGCACTTTCATAGCCAAAGAGGATCAGTACTGTGTTCCACAAATGCTCATGCAAGTTAGTTGGAATAAGTTAAATGGACAAACAATGGGGGCACAAACAATTCTTGTACCTCATCAGACTTCTTCTTTTCAAACCTTTGAATCTTCTGTTCCAATGATAGCTTCTCATTAGCAAGCCTTTTTATAGTTTCTTCAGCTGTATGCAGCTCATCCTTTCGTGCTTTTAACTCTTCTTGGACCTTACTCCCGGCCTGGATATAACCAACAAAACAATTAGAAACCAAACATCCCATAGCTAACTAAGAAAGATCAAGAAACAAAGTATTTAACAGAACTGCCAAACTAGTATAACCTCTAATTAATTCTGTAATAACAGCAGAAACTAAAAACCAGCAATCACAATCAGATAGAAGAGAGAAGAGACTGCCACAGAGAATAACAGTTGGTAGATTGACAGACCCCCTCCATCGTGTATATATAGATCAGCTATGTAGTTCTGAATTTGAAAGACTCAAACAGTAGCCAAAACAAGATCTTAAATCAAAGAATAATTCAGGATAGCAAATAGGACTAAGGGTACGCCCTTTCTAAATAGGACTAAGGATATTTACATCAGAAAATGGAACTTCAAAACAGCAATAGGAGAAATCGATTTATACCAAATCAGGTCTGAAATATGAGTTAACAGATTCTGAAATAGGTATGAAACAAAACCAGAATTAACAACTAAAACAATAACCTAGATCAGGGGTAAAATAGTTATTAACCAGGTAATTTCAACAAACAGAAATTAGGTTAAGATCAAACATTCAACTCTTTATTAATCTTAGGTAATAAGAATAAAACAGAATGCAGAAATCCAGAATCGATTCAAGCATGAATCAGAACTTCAATGGAGAAAAAAGGAAGAATGGGAAAACTCTAATAATTCGAAATCAGTAGGTCAGAATATGCTGAAATTAAAATCGAGTTCAAGAATTAGGTTCAACAAACATTAGGTCAAAAGTTGCAAGATTCTAACAGTTGTATTACTTAATCTCAAAAAACATGTAGCATTGTAATCTTTTAACACGGGGATTCTAATTGCAGGAATTTCCAGATTAACTTACTCGTAAATGGCAGTGAATGAAAAAGAACAATAAATCCGGTAGAACAATGGAAGCAAAAGAACATGAAGAGAAGGATAATCCACCTGAGCTTCTAATGTAGTCCTAGATAGGTAGGAAACCTACTAGGAGCCATACAACCGGATCAAATAACAAAAGGGGCTGCTGGTTCGAATGGACAGCACTAGGATTTAGGTCAATTCCTAGGGTTTGGGTTGGATATTGGGAAAGGGGTTTATAGGGTATTAATGGGCAGGTCTAAGGGGTCAATATGGTTTTAAAAAGTTAGGGTTTGGATGAGTTTTGAAATTCTGCAATTCTGGACAGAATTGAGTTGCAGGTTTTGGGCTTTAATGGAGTTAGGGTTTATGGGATTCAAACCAAAAATAAAGGGGATCAATTGGGGAAAAGGATTAGAGGATTAGAAGAAGAATTTTGGCGTCAAACTTACTGGAGATTCCACTGGCAGCAAGCTTCGACAATTGTGAAGGATAAAGCCACCTTCGAATTTGAAGAAGATCCTCCCAGCCGTCACGGCGTAAGAAGTCAACCGGATTCCACCAGTCCCTTTCCACCTTGATAGAACCACAATGATGCACACTCACAAGGAGCAGCAACAATGGTAGTCAACAAGCAAAAGCTTTTTTCATTAATCAAATTCGTGTACAATGCTGGCCTCCCTTACAAACTTATATAGAAGACTCAAAAATAGACTTAGACACTAAAAAGGAATGGCCTAATCCTATCCCTAACCAATTAAGTAATTTAAATTGACTAGAAAACTAAAATACTAAAGGAAATAGACTCAAAACATGGCTGGACTTATAGAGTCCTAATCCAGCCCAACTTACATCACATGACCACTTAACCAAGTCACATGATCACTTAAATTGAACCAATTGGATGCAACCAATTTGAACCGGTTCAATTAGAAAACATAAAAATAAACTAAGTATTGGGCTAATCTCGTATGCAACCTATGTACCCCTAGTTTAGGCTGATTAAAGTGGCCTAATACATAGAAAACCCTTGGGAACAAAGGCCCAACATGTATATAACCCAACCCTAGGCCTATTTCTAAAGAAATAAGCCAATATCTATGATGAACCTGCATCAACTCTCCCCAACTTGAAAAAATTCGTCCTCAAATTTTGCAGTGATGATGGGGAATCAACATGTGATCAGCAGCTTTGACCATCGCCAAACAAAATTCCGATGAGGCAAGAACATTGGGGATAAAGTCTTCAATGCGTGGACCTTTCTCTTCGAAGAACCATGGTGGCATAACAAACTCTATGTGTTCTGCCTGTGAATCCATAGTTATCATGGCGTCCTGGCGCTAGGGGAAAGGGCATATCGAGGTCCGCCATGAGATATGTATAAATATCGAGCGATATGGCTTCCATGGCGTCGCCATGGACGCCATACCACGATATATGGGTATGTCGACCGATATTTGAACATTTAATGTATAAAAGTCAGGTTTATATATATATATTTTTTTAAAAACGATTTAATAACTTAGATGCTTTTTCGTTAATGTGTATCGGAGGTGTAACTTTTCAAGTTACACCTGCAATACACATTATCATAAAACTTAAAAATATTAAACATAATAACTTATACCTAAAGGGGGGAAATAGAAATCGCAAAAGGGGAAATCGAGAGGAGAGGGATCGCGACTCCGACAACGGTAACTTCCTCGCTTCCTGCAACTCTCGAGTCTCGGCAGCCTTCGAACAAGTTCGAAGTTCGAACTCCGGCAATCTCCAGGACTCCAACTCTCCAAGTAAGTAAATTTTTATTTTTTTTTTAATTTGGATCTTCTTCCTCCTCCCAGGCAGACCTCTTCTTCTTCTTCTTAACTTCTTCTTCAATTCTTCTCCTCTGAGCCTCCAGTAGTGATTACAACCAGTAGTATCACTTCTTCTTTTTTTTTTTCTCTTGCCTTGCTTCCTCCTCCCAGGCAGACCTCTTCTTTTTCTTCAGTTCTTCTCCTCCCAGCCTCTGGTAGTGATTACAGCCAGTAGTATCCTTTTTTTTTTTTTCTTTTTTTTTTTTTTTTTCTCTTGCCTTGCACAGCCACATTTACACACACAGAGACAGGGAGAGAGTCAAGAGACAGAGGCGGGGGGATTTATTTCAGTTAGTAGTCCTCGACTCCTCTCGGTTTTTTTTTTTTTCTTCTTCTTTGCTTGTACAGTCACAGAGACAGGGACATAGTCGAGAGACAGAGGGGGGGAGGGATTTATTCCAGTCAGTGCTGTAACCATAGTCCTCTCGGTTTTTTTTTTTTTTTTTTTTTTTTCTTCTTTGCTTGTACAGTCACAGAGACAGGGACATAGCCTATCATTTGATTTTTACTATTGCTTTCAATTATTTGATAGGCTAATCTATATTTTCATACTTTCATATACACTAATGGATATTACACTTTCATGAATTAAACCATAGTATATTAGTAGTACACTTTCATGTTGATTTTTGATGTTATAGGACATATATTATAGCATACTAAATGACATTAAAAATAGAGAAAATAAAAAATAAAACATGGTCGACATGCTTGCCATGGCACCGCCATGGCGGGCAACATGTCGATATATCGACGTGACACCCCTCCACCGACTTGGATCGCCGTGACGCCGTGACAACTATGTGTGAATCAGCAGCAACTGTCAATGTCTCGTCCGTAGAGCCTTCAGTGTTAACAACCTTCTCATCTAATGCATGAGACACAAGCTCCACCTCTTCAAGAGCAGCATCTTGAAGGTCATTGTTTTCCTTTGGAATGCTCTCAATCAGCTTTTCATCTTCTATTGGTTCAACCTTATCTATATTGGTTTCTTCAACATAGATCACTTCAGTAGGATCTTCTGTTGGTGCATCTGCCATTGGTGAAACTTCAAACGCAGTCGATGCCACTTGCGTTTGAGTTGACATGTACGGCAGTCCCTGTGGCTGTACAGTCTATGTGGTCACCTTTGGTTGTAACCCTTTTAGAGTATATAAATGGTATAGAAGGTGTCGATCAGGTAGGACACACGAGTTGTTTTCAGGTTCAATCCAACCTTATCGCTCGTCCAACCAATCACCACCTACTGCAATAAAACTCTTTGAACGTGGTACCGGCTGACACCAAACACCATCATGGTATGAAGAACACCCAAATTCAACACAGACTTTACCTGTAGGCATGATGCAAATCTCTCCTGATTGGGACAACATATCCACCACGGATTGTGAAATAATGTTGTTACGTCGCCTCTCATCAACAATTAATATGGTTGTGCTCCCATTGGGTAGACGAACTCGGGTCTTAAAAACGAATGGAGGTGAGTCTTTCGAGGCTTGGTTGGAGCTTCCCTCCGCCATAGCTTTGATACCAATTAATGTAGTCCTAGATAGGTAGGAGACCTACTAGGAGCCAAACAACCGGATCAAATAACAAAAGGGGCTGCTGGTTCGAATGGACAGCATTAGGATTTAGGTCAATTCCTAGGGTTTGGGTTGGATATTGGGAAAGGGGTTTATAGGGTATTAATGGGCAGGTCTAGGGGGTCAATATGGTATAAAAAAGTTAGGGTTTGGATGAGTTTTGAAATTCTGCAATTCTGAACAGCATTGAGTTGCAGGTTTTGGGCTTTAATGGAGTTAGGGTTTATGGGATTCAAACAAAAAATAAAGGAGATCAATTAGGGAAAAGGATTAGAGGATTAGAAGAAGAATTTTGGCATCAAACTTACTGGAGATTCCACTGGCAGCAAGCTTCGACAGTTGTGAAGGATAAAACCACCTTCGAATTTGAAGAAGATTCTCCCAGCCGTCACGGCGGAAAGCGCCAACCGGATTCCACCAGTCCCTTTCCACCTTGATAGAACCACAAAGATGCACACTCACAAGGAGCACAAGAGCAGCAACAATGGCAGCCAACAAGCAAAAGCTTTTTTCATTAATCAAATTCGTGTCCAATGCTGGCCTCCCATACAAACTTATATAGAAGACTCAAAAATAGACTTAGACACTAAAAAGGAATGGCCTAATCCTATCTCTAACCTATTAGGTAATTTAAATTGACTACGAAACTAAAATACTAAAGGAAATAGACTCAAAACATGGCTGGACTTATAGAGTCCTAATCCAGCCCAACTTACATCACATGACCACTTAACCAAGTCACATGATCACTTAAATTGAACCAATTGGATTCAACCAATTTGAACCGGTTCAATTAGAAAACATAAAAATAAACTAAGTATTGGGCTAATCCCGTATGCAACCTATGTACCCCTAGTTTAGGCTGATTAAAGTGGCCTAATACATAGAAAACTCTTGAGAACAAAGGCCCAACATGTATATAACCCAACCCTAAGCCTATTTCTAAAGAAATAAACCAATATCTATGATGAACCTGCATCAGCTTCTCACTGCAAGGTATCAATTGGATCAAACACCAATCATTTTCCTTGATCATACATAAGGCCATAAGGGGTTTCTTGATCAAACACAAGAGATCTTAATGGAAATGAAGAGCAGCAAAAGCTATTCATAAATCAAAATTAGTGTACAATGCTGGTCCCCATTACAAATTATATAGATGACTCAAAAAAAGACTCAAATATCAAAAAGGAAAGGCATAACCCAATCCTTAATTAATAAAGTAACCTAATTTGACTAGGAAACTAAAATAATGAAAGAAACTAACTCAAAACAGGACTAAACTTATAGAATCCCAATCCAACCTAACTAAACACTTAATAACAATTAAAATAAAGAACTAAAGTCACTTAACTAACTAATACCGTATGCCTAGCCTTTACCCATATTTTAGGCTCATTAAAATGGTTCATTGCAATGAAAACCCATGGGATAAAAGGCTCAACACATACATAACCCAATCCAAAGTCTATTTCTTATAAAATAAACCCATTTAATTGATTTATCGGCATTATCAGCAATTACAATGGCCAAGGCAATGACTAGAAGCCTCCTTAGTCCTTGCGGTAGAAACAGTCTAACTAGAGTCTAACTAGGAAAACAAGAATAACAGATAAATAAAACTAAAAACATGCCATGATAGGAACAATCCCCTATCGTGGTTAGCTACAAATATAACACACACCCACGGTACAACTCTTAACAGATTCAACCATTTACCTGGCTACTAGATCCAATTAAATCCTTTTTAGCACTATTCTCTGAAGAGGAACCCCCTAGATTTCCAAGCTTTGACGATCTAGCTTCCAGACTTCTCTTCTCTAATAGTGCGACCTGAAAAAATAGCAAAAAATAAAATAAAATATACACCAGAGAAAAACATTTCCAAATAGAATATTGAGTCACATCCAAGAAAATTAGACCACAATTAATCACCTGAAGGGCATTTTCCTTTTCTTCACATAGTGACCTGAGTCTGTCACACTCAGATGTAACTTCAGCTACAATTTGCTTCTCAGATCTCAGTGACTGCTTTACAAACTCCAACTCATCCTGGATTTCAGTTTCTTTCTTTTGTTCTCCACGTAATTCTTCCATTAACTACAAAACAATACCTAATTGATTAATCTACATAAAGTCCATGAGAAGAAGTAACAAATGCTTTTGATGAGATGTAAAGTGCAAATTATAGTAATAGTTGTACCATTCAGGTGGCGCAAAGGATTCATACCCTAGTAGATTAATAAACTTGTAAGGAAAGTGAAAGGTTTTGACTTTCACCCTAAGTGAAATCAAAGATATTTTACCATACAAGAGTTGTAGACTATATTACCATATTATGTCACACACAAATACATAATGCCATATATATCACTTCTTCTGTTTCACTATATTAATGACCTTTTTCATGCTTCTTCAAGCAAAGCAAAAACTAATAGGGGAGCACCAATGGCACCCAACATTTCAGGCCTCCTAATCAATCATCTAAAAATTTGATACAGTAAGATGCAAAGAAACAAACTCCATTAAAGATTAAGGGTTGAACAACGGTCAACGTCCTTACACCATCATGCTAGATTTCAGAGAACAGTTTGGAAGGATAATAAAATATCAACACAGTTATTATTTATTTATTTGAATAGAAATACATCAGCACACAACCGAGGCCATCAAGCTCTCAAAATACTCAAAGAGACTATAGTTTATGATCAGATTTCTCACATGCTCAGCATTTTTTTGAGATTCCTCAATGGCTTTAGACAACTCCTGGATACGTCTCTCATAAATATCCAAACTAGGTGGCTTAAGGTTCTGTGACAGTTCTCCATTGGTGGAAGCACTAGCAGCTGACCGAGCTTTGGAGTATCTACGCAACATTACATCATTTATATGTGTTTGCAAGGCAACACAAATTTCCTCCCCCTACAAAAGATTGAGGAATTGCTAAGTTTTGACAAAAACCATACTGTAGTACCACAGACATTTTCAAAAAAGAAAATGCACAGCTAAAAAATCATAAAACAAACCCAATCAGAATAAAAACAAGAAATAAAGAAAAATGAATTGAACCTGCTTAGTTTCAAACTGAAATATGTGAAGAATACCCGCTACTCTCATCTTAAAAAATACAGCAGTATTGCTGCTACCAAACTGCATAATGTCTCGTAACTCAGCAGAATGTAGATATTCTTTTGGAACTGGACGGAAAAAATGAACCTGAAAGAGTAAATAATCAAACTCATATTCTGTATTTGCTATATTTCTAATTAAGATATTAAATAAATATATATAAAGAACAATTTAAGAATTATAAATTTCTAACCCCTCGCTTGTTGATGCCCAAGATAATCCGACCAGGCAAAAGCCCTATGGGATCATCAATCTTCCGAACACTAAAGAAAACTGAGTTTCCATAAGGAAGTGTCCTCACAATCCGAAGAAATTGCTGTCTCGCATCATCCTTTGACAAATGTTCCTACAATAGAAGAAAATTTAAAGCAAAGAATGGCAAACTAATCATAACATTAGGTCTTTGACATTACTTTAACCCTGAAAATAAACAAGGAAAAAGAAAGAACAGCATGCTCATGAATCAAACTGTCAGTCAGGCATTGTATAATTAATATGCAAAAAAAATAAATAGCAAAATGTTCTACTAGACTGAAATCTAATCCAATACTAAAGATGTTATCAAACCGAGCTAATTATAATGGACAAGAAAAATATTCGTCAAGGCTCTGCATGGAAAGAATGAAAAAAGAAAGGTTTACATAAATAAACTTTGCATCAAAGTTGTAGGTGTCTTTCTAAAAGGCTTGCAAGATAATTTCAGAAAATTAAAACCAAACTCATAATTTCAAACTAACTGTTGAAGGATATACAATTAATTTTCCTTGATGTACAACTTCTAGAAAATTTATTCCTTGAGCCTCTTACCATGGAATGATAACGAGATAGAATGTCTAGCTCCCAGTCTCGCCTAGCTCGCGTAATTGCAATTTGTCTAGGTAAGAACCTTTCAAGAAGTGATGTCCAGTCACTGAAAGAAAACAGAAATTTTAGAAGGAAGAATTCACCAGGCACTTGTCTCTCTTACCTTTTCTCTTTTCTTTTCTTTTTTTTTAAATTCCCCAACAAGACAATTAAAATCAACATAATAACAACTAAAGGAAATACGCAAAAAGTTAAGGTGATATGACCACTAACGTGCAAGACTCTGGACTGCCAACCCATCCTATTTCAACTAAGATTTGCAGTGCAGAAAGCTGTGCAGCATCATCTCGTCCAACAGGATAATTCCCCAAGATATAGTCATGTTGCAACTGAAACAAAAATTGGTAATCAGTACCACGCCTGAAACATAAAATTATGATCAAATTTCGGTTGAAGGAATTCAAGTCATTATAAAAGCAGTTAACACTGCCCAAAACCAATGTTCCAAAATGAGATTGAGCAGGTAAAGGGGAAAGGTAAATTCATTAAAACATGTACACTGGCTCCTAGTATTGGATCAAACAAACCTATCGATGCCATATGGTGTCATAAACAAATGAATGAATGTAAACACAAAAATAAAGAAATAATAAATGACATGGCCTCCACTAAACCAGGATTGGTTGTAGCTCCTAGTATTGGATCAAACCAACCTGGTTCAATGCAACTTAAACAGTTTCAACCACGTAATCTGATCCACATTTTAAAGCATTGCCTCAAACTAAAGATTATATACCTGCACATAGGACAATTGCACAAACATTGTGTCTATTACAGCTTCATCTGACTCCCGAAATAACTTCTTTTTGAAACAAAGTTTGCAGTGCAAAATTTCCCCTTTGCTACGGTCCTTGGCTGCCTTGAATTCCGCCAACAAATCTCCAATATATTTATTATCATCCAATCCAATGTATTCCTCTAGGTAACACAAAAAAAATATCATATTAGCGTATAATCACAGTACATACAACCTACATGGGTAGACTCAAGCAGGGTTTATAATTTCAGCAATTTTCAAAAAGGTATGCTACTACTTTTAATGGGGTTAATATGAAGGAACACCCATAATTTCACAAATATCAGGTCTTGTTTGCACTAAGAATTATGTTAATACCAACACTTTCAAGTGTCAAATGAAAAAATTTCGGTAACTATACTCAAATCCTTTGTGGTAAAAGATTACTTTCGAAAAGATGAAAAGAGGAGAGGATTTCTAGCACCAATAGTAATTCATTCCAGGTAGAGGAATTATTCCATCATTAGCTATTCTCATCGTTTCTCCAACTGTCCAAATTCTTCAAACAGATTCAATTTTTTCAAACAATTTTGAAAGCATCATATTAAAAGGTGAAGTCAGATTGAGCTTAAAACTAATCTATGACTAGATAATAATGTGGGAAAAATTATCTAATCCATTTCAGCACTTATCAATAAACCAAGATGCAGAAAACAGTCTTGGTGCTGGAATGACTTCTGGCACTGTTGCTGCCAAAAAGGCAGAATCCTATACCCTTTTTTTTTTTTTGAAAATAAGTACTATAGAAAACTTAGAGATATGTATGTGTAAACTATATCATTTCTTTAGTACAACATAAAAAAACATTTTAGTAATTTTAATCAATAAAATATTGAACAAAAATAAAAAAATATATAACTTCAGGATAAATATAGAGTGATGCGATCATAAGTTAATTTTTTTATGGTATTCTTTCTTTTTATGAGATTAATTTCAAATACTACTAATGAGATACATAATAAATTTTAAAAAACAAACTAAACATCAAAAGTAAGAGTCATGTGGATGGATAGTCATATAGTAATGTATGGGGATCATCCAAAAATTCAAAAGAAAGTTATAGAAATGCAAGGCAACATCCACACAATAGCCATACGATCTTTGTGTATATGGTTGTGTCTGTGCACAACTCAGGAAGGGCAATGGATCAATTCACCTAAAATCGTATTGTAAAACCTATATAAAATAAGGGAAAAAGAACGCTGCCTGGTAACGTGGATTCTGCGGCCAGACACAGGAGCGCTCGAAATTACCATCCTGCCTCCTGTAAAATCAAAAATCCCATCCATGTTGATGCCCCTGCACACGCTCTCATTGGCCCCGTGCTAGTCAGGGGCTACACGACCAGGCAACTATCTCTTCCCCATAAAATAAAGTAAACAAAGTGTGAAACCAAATCCAAACCACCACGTAAACTATCCCCAATGATACCTACCAGATTTACAGGTGACCAAAGGGGAGGGGCAACAGGCAAAGTGAAAGGGACATAGTTTTCTTGTCCAAATTGCTAAATCAACCCCTAATCTGCAAACCAACCATTGCAATCCCCAGTAATGTCCACCAGTCATAATTATTACCAGCACTATATCTGTATATCATCATTATAAGGTAAAGCAACATCTTGTCTTTTTATGACATTTTATTTTATGATAATTAATCTCATCTTCCCACAAGCATACCAATGCATAAGCAAGTGACTCATCTCTTGTTATGCATAAATTTTCTCCCTATTCTTTTTAAGTAATTATGCCTATTTTAACAGTTCTAGAGTTTAATATTACAGAATTTCAAATTTCCTCATTCTTCTTGTCTATGGTCTTCTAATTATTAAAAATTTACTACATTTCCTAATCTCCACATTTCTAACAGTGAATTAATGCCAGCATAAAAAATTTGAAATTTGGCTTCAACAAGATTACCATTTCCCGGATCAGGTGACTTGGAACCATTGACAACTTTACGGCATTCAAACAAGCTGAAACTAGAATACGCAGAAAGTTTAATGACCCCTGCAAGTTCCTGAAGCACAAGCATCATAAATCAACATCACCGGGATTGAGCAACAGAAGGTGCAAATAGGAAACAAGTCATCTTCCATTGAAAAGATAAATATGTAAAAGCTCCTTATGAAACATAAAAGAACATATAAACATAGTGAATATTCGCCAGAATAAAAAAAAAAAAAGGGCGTACCCAATGCACAAGGCTCCCGCCACTGCGGGGTCTGGGGAGGGTCATAATGTACACAGCCTTACCCCTGCTTTTGCAGATAGGCTGTTTCCAGACACGAACCCTTGACCACTTGGTCACAATGGAGCAAACTTTACCATTGCACCAAGGCCCGCATAATTATTCACTAGAATAATTTCTCTATATTATTCAATAAATGGACCAGCCAAAGGACAGCTAAAGATGGCAGAAAACTGGAGAAGCTTTTCAATATATCGAGGGTGAAAGTTATTCATGTTTTTTCAGCACCAAACGGTTTAGCTGACTTGGTGTTTGCAGAGCTTGTAGTAGTACTACTTCGACTTAATATGCCCTCTTCTTGGTATGTTCAGCATGTGGAGGTCAAAGGAGATTCAACAAAACTAATATGGTGGATCACATCTCTGCAGCAGTGGCCTGTGGGAGCTAGGTCATCCATGCAGCAGGTTAGGGCCTTGGTCGCTGATAGGAACATCTCACTTCTCTTGGAGTTGTAACAACATCACGAATGAGTTAGCTCATAGCTGACTGCTGAGGGTCTGTATTTGGCCCGTAATCAATTCCTTAGGGAGACTTGTCTAATTTACGCTTCATTTCATTTTTACTTTCCTTGTTTGGATCAGGCTGATGACCAGCCGTACTCACCTTTCTCTTTGCAACACCATTTAAATTATTCATCCCAAAAACTGATGGCAAAAAATCATTGTACAATACTCAGCACAATGATTAAGGGTGTCAATTTGGGGCCGGAACCGGGAACCGTCCCAGAACCATCCCACTAAAACCCGGAACCGACCCATCCCATTACTAAATGGGATGGTTCTAGGAGTTGGTTTTGGGACCGCTTGCTAAATGGGACGGGACAGTTCTGTGACAGGTTGCCCAACGGATCCTGAACCGAAATCCCAATAATGAACCAGCTAGAACCAGAACTTCTAGGACCCTTTTAACATGTCTAAATTATTTATTTAGGGATAATTAATACTTAATAGTTATAACATATTTGAATTTGATTTGGTGTTGGTGATTTGTAATTGTAAATTTTGGGCTTGGTTGAGTACGTGTATACTTAAGAATTGGTACTTGATTATTTTATGCTTAGAATATATATTCAATTATTTGTATGCTTGGGAAATCTATATGTATACTTAGGAATTGTACATATTTGACAGTTGAGACTTTGAATGCTTAGAACCATTAAAGAACCGGAACCAGACCATTCCATTATTAAACGGGAGCGGATCCTAGTTTTGGGACCGTTAAGTAAACGAGACAGTTCTGAGATTGGCCCTCTTGGGACCGGAGCCGGTAAGGAACCATCCCGTTTGACACCTTTAACAAAGATTTTAGCCAATAGAAGGATCAATAACAAAATAGAGAACGGTGCAAGAATGGTATGTAAGAAGGTAAGTAAAGGGAAAAGATCAACATAAAGAGAAGGGGGGGCATTTTAAAGTACCTCAACAGCATCAGCAACGGTTGTTGCCATGTCATATGTAATTTCTTCAAAAGTCTCATCCAAGAAAAACACTATGGTTGTAAGTTTTCTACTGGTCAAAAGAGCTTCAATCTCCTCACGACCAGGTATTGTATGCCTAGGCCCAGCCTTACCAGAACGCTTCAAAGCATTTAATGTATTCAGTGCAAGGACTTGAACTTGAGAATCAGTATTCACTCCATGAGCTACTTGATGAACATACTCCGATAAATATGCCCCAATGTCCTTGCTAGGTGGCATGGAGGATGCACATAGATACATCAGTTCCCACGCTCTAATCAAGGATTGCCTGTGGGTTCAGAAACAACCGTAGATACATTAAGAACCAGACTCTGATATTGCATGCATGGGCATTTTATAGGGGCAAATAAACTATGTGATATCACTTTGACAGGAAAAGATCCATACCAGTCTGGGTTATTCCGTGTTTGCTTTGATATCTGTGTAAAGAGTTCATCACGAAGTTCAGATCGCTTCAAAGTATGCTTGTACAGTTTAGCAACAAGCTCGATCTGTTCTTCTAGGCTCACAGGAGTTGTTCTATCTGATGAATCAATACCCATATACTTCAGAATTATCTGGAACAATTTTATTGCCCGGCTTACAAAGTCACTGTTAATTTTGAGCAATGAAGTTGGAATGGGGTCCTGTCAAAAGTTCAGCATGCTGCCACATGAGTTTGGTCAAATAATAAAATGATTTGCATGCAATGAGTGAAATATCTTACATGTAAGAAAAATATCAAAGTTACAAAAGCTTGGAAAACAGAAGATGAGTACAAGGAATTTGTTGACCATTAAACTATTCTTGTTTTTGTTTGTCTTCCCCTCCAAACAACTTGATGCTTTAAAGCAAGACAAAATTTATTAAGAACAGACTGTAACAGTACTACCTTCTGAAAGCATAGCATATCTTCAAATGTAAATTTTTCACGAACTTGAAGTCCCACAGTTCTTTTGGAAAAGAATCCACGTTTTCCACCAGACTGGATCTGTTTCTGCATGGACCTCAAAAATCCCTCTACCTAGTACAAAAGGAAAAGAAAAACCACATTGATCAATAAACATGCCTGACAGTGCATAAAATTTATGACAACAAAGACTCGAGTAGCCAAAACTCCAACAATCATACAGAAAACACTCTAAATCAGCCATACCACCCTTTCAACGATTATAAGTCTCTTCATACCACAAACAACAATGCTGGAAGAAGGTTGTTTGAACAAGAATCTATATAAACCAAAAGGCAGATGCATAACCTTAACGCTCTATTTAGATTTCATATATATGTCCTAGGCTAGAATAAAAGAAACAAAACTAACTAGCCAGTTTTTTCTTACCTGGAATCTATTAATCAATGGTATAGCTCCAACTAAATCTGTTGGAATACCCGTTGACAAGGTTACTGGGGAACTGCAAGAAACAAGGATCAATGACAATCTCAGACTGTTTGTTTACATGGAAAAGCACTCAAACCCTTTATGAGTTTAGGTAGCCAACACTTAGTTAAAGAATGCATAAATGGAGAGAACTAAAGAAGTGAAAAATACCATGTCTCACTCATAATAAACCAACATAGCATGGATGGAAGCATTAATTGAAGTTACGTAGTTCGATTGGAATTGAAATCAAGGCAGTAAGTGTTTGTGGAAATAAAATGCTTCTGCCTATTGGCCAAATCACTTTATTCCTTCATAGTTTCGTTCAAGCAATCATTTTAACATATGCTTACAACAGGTGAACAGAAAAATAGTTCTTCTCATTCTTACTTGAAAAATTAAGAAAGAAAATTATTCTTGGACGAGAGTTAACTGATATTGAAAAAAGTGGCACCAACAACATTCTATTATATAACACAAACCCATCATATCATCTTGGAATAGTTTGAGGCATGGAAACTTACGGAGGAGCGAAATTGGAACCATCACTGTCATATTCATCACCATTGTAGAAGGCAACAGCGTTATGCAGAGGGGTTCCATTGCCATTGCCAGAGCTCAAGGAAGATCCACTCATTCTGACACTTTGGGACATAATAGGAGGTGTATCAACAGTCATTGGGATCAAAGACTTGAAAGGAACTGTAAGAGCCGCTTCTTACAATCTCCTCCCCTCCGCTGCTTTTTCCTGTTTCAGCTACTTTAACCACTTTAATCAGATCTCGCAAAAATGCAATACGAAAATTATAAGCAAATAAAACTGATGAATCTAGTCCCTACATTTTAGAAGGAAACAGGAGGAAAAAATAAATTTAATCAGTCACCTTCAATTGCTTGACTTGAGAGAGAAAATTACAGCACTTCAGGAGAAACTAGGACTTCAATCACAAATAAAATGGAACACTTTCAATTCGAGGGGAAGCTGTCATTGGAAAAATCAAGCTAAAAAGTAAACAATACAAACAACAGTGTAACTGATTGAATAGCTCCACCAAGTAATCGGTCTCATCACCGTAGAATCCACTCCCTGAACACGACTAATACCCAGATACTAGAGCAGTAACGGATTAGAATTTCAGCCCTCAAAATAGAACTACTTCAGGAAATAAATAGCCACAAAATTTGGGGGAAACAGACAATGAGTGAAAAATGACAGAAGATTTGCAAACACAATATGAAAATAGCAGCCGAAATCAAGTACAAGTATCACCTGCAAAACTGGTAACAACTCGTCTGGAGGTAAAAGAGAATCGTTCGGAAACCATTTTGCATTCAAAGGAGAAGACGAGTAGTCGAAGTAAGAAATAACAGAATCGACTCAAGTCATTGAAGGTGAAAACAGAACCGACTCGTAAAAGAGATCAAACATAAACAAACCATTAGAAGCGAAAAAGGTTAAGAAAAAAATGGAAAGAATAGGTACATACCAGAGCTACAATCGACGCAATGTCGCAGGAAAGAGAGAATCAGTACCCCTCAAAAAACACCTCTCGTGAGCCGTGTCATCGAAAAAACAGATCTACTCGTTAGACATTCCAGTGAGGAAGAAGAAAGCAAAGAAAGAGAAAATAGCGGAAGGGATCTCAATCTCTCATCAAACAGAAAAGCCAGAAGGGAGAGTTGAGGAGCGCTCGCTCACGAGTATATTAAAAACTTAAAAACTTATTTTTCTAGAAAGAAAAAAACAAAAGAGAACGAAAGGACTTGCAGCTCCTCAGCTCCTGTTTCTGTTTTATTGCGTAAATATCAAACCTATTAGACCATAATGATCCACTCTCGATCATCGATGGAAGATAGTCGTCTATTAGTCTTCACCCAATACTCACATTTTAAAATTATAAATACTCTCTCGGAGGCGGGACGCAGGTGGTAAGATTTTTTTTTTCTTTCTTTTTCTGTTTTCAGTTGAGGGTTGAGGGTTAAGGGTTGAGGGTTAAGGGTTAAGGGTTAAGGGTTAAGGGTTAAGGGTGAAGGGTTAAGGGTTAAGGGTTGATCTGAATTGGACGTGCTCACCTCTTCTTGCCCTAAACAAAATGGGACCATGGTTTTAATCATGGTTCTAAGTATTGGTATCGTATCGGGTGATATGTATCGATTTTACTAGTCATCGATATCGATACCGTGCTGATACCATATCGATAGCATGGTATGGACAAGGGTTAAGATGGTCAAAAAACTCATTTTTTAAGACATTTCAAGAGTAATTTTGTCTGATACAACCGATCAAAGCCGATACTGTATCAATTTTGTGTGTTGTCGATACCTGTTCCGATACCATGCACTAAAACCATAGTTTTAATGGACAGTATCGATACCCATATAGGTCTCAATCGATCTTTTCTTTTTTTAATGAGAAGAAAATCTATACAACACTAAGCAAATATAAAAGTCAGTTACATTACTCTTAATTTGTCTGCCCGTATTTGACGTCAAGTACATCTAATAGAGGGAGGTGGACCTCACCTCCAATGGGGGTAGGATAGTCATTTCTGCCCCCTCTGTTAGATGTACTTGACATCAAGTACGGGCAGGCAAATTGAGAGGATAAAGATCCCAAGATAACTTAGCTATCTTAGCTCGCTACTATTAATCTTGATATTGATACCATATCAATATATATTAATAGAGTCAGTTTGTATTTTTTAGAAGAAAAAAAAAACACACTTTTTAGTCGTATTGGCAACATATATCGATGTCATATCAATATCAAACTCTAACAATATTGATACCTACAATGCTGAGTGGGATGGGCTGAAATTTTGTAGCAAGGTAGACTCTTATGTTCCTTTAGGTTTGAGTGATTTTTTCAAGTGGCAAAATAAAGTATGATGGGTTTACGAAAAAAATATATATATAATGTGTATTTTTGAAAAATGTTGGATTTGGTGTACATTCTAGGTCGTTAATGTATTTCAAAAAAGCATACCAAACACAACCTTGATTTCTAAAAGTCCATTGTACGATTCCAATTGCTTTCAAAGTAAAGTTTTATAGTTCATTCTCTTTAATCACGACGTAGAGTAGATATTTTCAAGAAATTGGGTGTCCATATAACCCATTATATGGTGAAGTTGAGAATATTAAATGACAACTATAGGTTAAATAAATGGTGTTCTGTGTAAGACCATGGATGGAAGACTACGGCAGCGTTTAGTATAAATTATTACAATTTATTGACCTAAAATGCATCCTAAGAATGTGGGGTTGCATAGGCATACACGATGGTATACCAATGTAACAGTTGGAATTTTTACAATAGATAATTCAAGTCATTATTTAATTTATGGGAAAGGACTCCTGAGCAAGTAGGACACTCTATGCCCTCTTACATTGGGGGTGGGGGTGGGGGGTTTCATTTTTTCTCTCTTTAAAATAAATATGTAATAATTCATGTGAAGAGACACAATATACGTCTTAGGCTCAAAGAGTCTTTTATCTTAGTTTATAAAAAGCTTTAGGGAGAATGTTCTCTGTGCTGCAGTGCAGCCTGCGCCCAGTGCAGCTTGCGCCCAGGCACATGGACAGCCTGTGCAGGGGGAAGGGTGGTCATTGCACCCACCCCATGTGCCTGGCGCAGGTTGCGCTGCGGCCTGGAGAATAGTGCCCCAAAGATTTATTAGAGGGTTGTATTTTTTCCTATTAGGCACCTAAAGTGACCAATAGGTATGTCTATTGGAAATCATATGTGAATGGTCTACAAACATGTCTGATAGAAATGACAGTGTTTTTTGTATGACTTTTGGAGAAATCCCTTGGTAATGTTTCTTCATCTCATATACATAGATAGAAGGTTTCGCCTATTTCTAAGAAACTTTTGGAGGTAATCTCATATTTGTTTTTCTATGTCTATTGGAAGGTACATTTGAATGGTCAACAGACATGTCATATTGAAAATGCAGTGTTTTTTGTATGAATTTTGGAGAAATCCCTTTGTAGTGTTTCTTTCTCTCGTATGTATAGAAAGGCGGGCTAACTTGTGGAGAAATCCTTTGTGGTGTTTCCCTTGGTGGTTTAGTACATTTCTCAAACACTTGTGGAGAAAATCTCATATTTATTATTCTTTTAGCTTTTCTTTTATTATTTATGTTCAGTTGAGAAGTGGCCCAATAAGTGAGTGCAATACTACCGGTTTAGTCTTAAAAAGATAATTGTAATTTTATCTTAAAGACTGATTCGCAAAAACCCGATTTGCGTCATGGGGCATCTACACCCCTGAGGAGAATGACCATTTGGCATGACTCAATCCACTGATTCTTGAAGGTTCCTCATGGTCTTGAAGGTACATGATGCTGTTTTATGGTGCTTGAAATTGCATCATCAAACTCAGTTTGTCTATGGTTCAAATAAATAATATATTCCCCTTGTTGCATGTATTATCATGTATGATTTGAATGAAAATTTTCCAACAACAATTAAGGGTAAATAATTGGATTTGGGGTCTTAGATTTTACACACGGTCAAACAAAACCATTTCCTACATATCTAATAGTTAGAATCGTCAAATTACATTTTTATATGGTAAAATTAACCATGCTAGTCCAAAAATTTGTATAAAGGTTTTTTGGTTAAAAAAATAATGCGCAAATGAGAGGGTAGTTTGAGCAACCGGCATGGAGGAACACACCAAATAAGGTACACTAGAATCAGGATTTTAGTGCATGGTATTAAAACTAGTATTGCTCACCATTGTTATTGATACGACACAGATGGGGATCAAGCTGTATTGGGTCCAAAGTGACTAGAAAAAAAAAATGTGAATGGAATGAGAGAGAGAGAGATAGACAGCCTTGTAAAGAACCTTTTCCCAAAAAGTAATTTTTGATATTTAAATCTCCGTGTATGCTGTTATTTCATTTGAATTTTGACCTACCTGTTCATTGTTAACTCTTACAAAATACTATCAGGAGCGTCTGAATGTCTTATCTATAGGTTTATTTACTACTTTACATCTTCTTTTAATTGCTTATTATCTTATTCTCAAAGGGTTTTTAGATTGAGAGCATAAAATGGTTTTTAAAAATAAATTAAAAGTGACATATCATTGTGTTATCATCAAAAGTGATATATCATTACATGCATATTTTTTTTAAATACAAATGTGAAATGACACTATTACTTTATTTGGAAAATAACAATGTATTATATCAAAAGAGAACAAAGTTACAAATTATTTGATACCTTGAGAATTTGTAAATAAGAAATCCCATACTAGAATATCACAACCCTTGAATCTCCCAATGATTCGTCATCAAAGGTCATGAAAATGAGATAAACATCACTGGGCAGCAAAGGACACGGGAATTGGGAAACATGGATGATGGCTAAGACGCCAAAATGTTTTCTGTTTTGTTAATACCGATGATCCAGTGCATGCTAGAGCACTTAAATTTGTTTAAGACTGCAATGATTCCATCACTTGAATCAATCATTCAAGGGAAAATTACATGATTAGTTACTTTTGGGTTTTCATTTACAAAACTGTCCACTGTATGTTTGAGTTAACAACAATAGACAAAATCAAGTTAAGGTTTATAAAACTGGACAAAATAGTGTATCTCCCTCCCTCACTTACTTTTTTAGACATTTTTACCCCTTTCATTGCCTTCTCGCTCAGGCATCCTGGGTAATCACAGGGAAGGGAAGGGAGGGGCGGGTTTGGATAGCAGAGAATGACGGTGGGAGGGACAGGGGTGGGTTGTAGGGAACGAAAGATGCCTGGACGAGAAGACAATGGCAGAGGTAAAAATGTTTAAAAAGGTAATTTTGTGAGGGAGAGGTACTATTTTATCCAATTTTGTAAACCTTAACTTATTTTTGTCTATTTTTGTTAACTCAAACATATAGTAGACAGATTTATAAATGAAAACCTAAAAGGACTAGTCATGTAATTTTCCCATCATTCAATGGGGGACCTACAGAATCATAAATCTCGAAAGCGAAGTATGACGTTTCTGATTGGATTTTCAATTCCCAATCCTCTGGAACGCGCTGTGCACCCATATTAAAACACGGACTTCGTCTTTCTTATCAGATTCTGTTTGTAAATTTGTGAAGCTCATGCATGCAACTATGCAAGTATGCAACTGCACAACTCTTTGCCGGCCGTCATGGCCGGCATTTAAACTCTAGTTTTGGGATTTATGATTTTGCTGGAATGCCCCTGGGTTAGTTCCGTAATTTCAACTCAATTGTTTTTTTAAATGACGGCTGACGCAGCTTGCATTTCAAGATTCACGATCGGATCAGCAGGATCGAAACGATTCTGGCCTATCCGATTCAACTCACTCGATCCTTCTAAGAAAGTTGATTCCGGTCTATTTCTCTCTAACCTTGACCCATTTTGATACAAAATCGGCTAAGACTGATCTGAATATTGATTTAGCGTTATTAAACTCTACACACAAGATGGTGATGATCCGATCTTGCTAACAAAAAAAAATCAGAATCAGATTAGTTGAATTGATTGAGGCCAACCCTAATTCTCACCATTTCAAATAGATCCAATCCATATTCCATAAATGAAATCTAGGATAAGGGCAATTATGGTTGATTCCGGCCAATTCCTAATCGATCCAACTATCTGAATTGGAATCGATCTTGATCCCGATTCCAAGTTTCATAACCATATCCCATTTATGAGGAGTTAATGAAAAAGGGAAAGGCGGAGCATTTGCTGATAGATTTGATTATAAAAGGCCAAAGCCGGTACAACAAAAAATTAACGAGGAAGCTTAAAAAAAGCTGAGGCATTTAAGACAGTCATGAGAAAAGGTGTAGAACTCTCAGCTGGATATGATTCCAACCCCACCAGCTGAATGATAACTTCAATTCAGTTGTGAAACAAAGAAAGAAATGCTACTCCAACAACTTTAGAAAGTGTTCCTCTTTTACTATAAGTCAACAAAGTAGGTCCCAAGAAAAAAAGGTAACAAACACTCAAAGATGATAAGACTTGACTTTTATCCCAAAATTTTGGTTTGGTCCTTTTGGTTCAATTCGGTCTTTTATAAGGTTGGATTATGGGTTCTTATTGATCCATTATTGGGTCGCTACTAGAGCGGTCGTGGTTTTCATATTTATTTTTAATGTTTTTAGGTTTATATTGGTTTTTTTTTAACAATTCTTTGACAATTATGGTTCATTTTCGATTTAAGTATGATTTGATTCGATTTTTTTTTTTTATCAAATTCACGAAAGCTTAAACCAATAAAAGTTTGATTCAATCCGATTTTCCCAAACGGTCCAATCGATTTAGGTTGGAAATTGACATCCTTGATATTTACCATGTAGGGAAGGGATAAAGTGACACCCCCTAAATTTGCTCATTCGGACACACAACCACCTTGCTTTTGCTTCTATGCAAGGAAATGCGAAAAATGATAAAGCATAGTGTAGAGAACTAGAGATGATGAGATGACTGAGAAGTCACGGAAAGTCTAGTAAAGTATTTTTATGGTTGTTGGTTCTGTCAACTAAAGATTCGATCTCTTATTTGGGGTGTTCCACTTACCAAGATTGGTTCATGGTTGTTGACAGTACCCATAAGGGTAGGGTTCTAAAAGTTTGGAGAACAAGGAAAGGTGTTGGTTTGAGTTTATTTGGTACCTTTAACGTAAGAAAAAATCGTGTAATAATTGAATCCGCAAGGTGATGGTCTCCTGAGTGATGAATATCATATATATATATATATATATATATAGGGAAAATGTTGTCTGTAGTGGGGTTGCGGGATGCGCCCAAACACATGGGGGTGGGTGAAATGATTGACCCACCCCTGATTGACAAAAATGGATTCCTCACCCAGTGCTAGGCGTCTGTGTGCAACTTGCGCCCCTGTGCATTCCAAGCAAAGAACATCCGCCTAACTATAAGTACGTAATACGTAATCCTCACCCGTTTATTGTATGGGTAAAAGTTCTCGATGGGGAGTGAGGCCCCTACACGTGTATGGAGGCCAATGGCAGTATGACGACATTATATCAACAAAGGGGCGAGATGGTCATTCCACCCCTATATATATCTGGGCGCAAAGAGTACACTCCCTTACAAAGAACAGTTTTTCACATTGGATAAAAGCTTTGGCTTGTGCATGCAACTTTGTGTTAGCACTTTCATATGTGGTTGAGTACCTGAGTGTAACACGATAGTTAGCCCAGACACTAGTTATTTCTGTCTTTCGTTCATTGAAGATAAAAAAAATTCGTGAAAATGAAAATCTTCATCATGACTATTAGAGAAATCTAATGCTGTTGAACTTGAACCATGGCATTTTATTCCTACAAACTATTTTAAAATTCCTTGGAATCTTCTCGGATCTTTCTTAGAATTAGCGGAAGTTACTTCCAACTTTACTAGTATCCCTTTTACTTGGTTTGATTATAAGAACTATATCAAACCTCACATATTGTAATGTTGTTCAGTTTCTTTTATAATATTTCTTTTTTCCATAAAAAAAAAATTTGATCCGTGCCATTTAAGCGTAAATTGTGATTTGAGAAATAAAAAATAATTTTAATTAAGATAATGTTTGGAAACCAAGAAAAGCAAAGAAAATTTGAGTAGAGAAAATGACACATAATTGGTCAGTATGTTTGACGATTCAATATCATAGAGGTTCCTAATCGGTTTTATTCGGTTCAAAACCGATGATTTATCGGTTCATAACTAAATCACACAGTTGATTAAACTGTTGAACACTTTGAAATCAAGACCAAAATGTTTAAAACTGTTGCAGATGAAATTTGACCTAATGATGTGGACATCCTACAAAATGGTAAAGGACATTGAAGAGACCTGGAGCAGACTCCGAGGGGGACTTTCCAATGTCTAAGTCAGACCCGAGCAACATATAATCATTTGTGTTGGAATACATAGAGAACATTTTTCAGTCATCTAGATTTTTTATCTAGCCCTTTACCTTAAGATTTGTCTATTTCCTTTTAATGGGTCGTTCTCTCAATAACAGAAGTGTGATGAGAGAACTTTAAATCCTTTGACGGTTGAGAGTTTGATTAATCTTCTATCACGTGTCGATCATCTGCTAGGGGTATTTTTTATGTACATCAAAACCATTTATCAGTTCCTATTTAAAATTTAAATAGTTCGATTCAAATTCAGGTAACAATTTTTGGTTTACAATTCACATCCCTTAATTATAGTGAGGTGTTGATCTTGAGTATTGAATTACCCCTTGGGGTTTACAAAATATGATCTTGCTTAATTTGTTTAATCTTCACTAATGTTATGTTGATTAGTAATTTGGCACGGCTGTATAGGTGGGCTTTTAAGTTTGGTGAATGCTATGATGGATAAGAGGAAGTAATTATATAAGGGCATAAAAAGGCCTCAGGTGGTTCTAGTAAGGTTTTGGGATCAAACCCCGCCTTTAGGATGAAAGGGTTAAAAAATTATGGATTGGATTATTGACGATTAAAAAGTTAAGGGATGAGCTTCTCTCTCTGGGAGTTATGGGATGAAGTTCTAATTTGTCCGAAAGCGTGGCCTATGTTAGCTTTCCCTGGGTCTCTTTCTCTCTTTGTCCTTCAAAAGAGGGTAGATATGTCATTTTATAAGAAAAATAAAGAGTGATAGACACAACTCACAAGAGAGCTGTGGCATAGGCCATGCTTCCAAACAGAGAATGTACCATATATTTCTTAAACCAGAGAATCGAAACATAGAGTAGGAACGGAATTGAAACTAAGGCGCTAATTAAGAACTAGTCTGAATTCCCTTCTGCAGCGACGCAAGTATAAATTCTAAGGTCTTAGGTATTATTATCAGTACCCGTATTGGTCTCGACCAATGTCGACACCAATATTAATAGTTGATATGGATAGGATGTATTAGGTCGGATTGGACTATTTTGCTCCTTAATATATATATATATATATATATATATATATTTTACCATTTTACCTTCTCTAATATCGATATCACCATTATATACTAGTATCAGGGACGGACTACAATACTAGCTAGCTATGAAGAAATTAAGGGCTTAATTGACATCAATTCTAAGCTTACAGATATTGATATCTAAAAACTAAAGCGTGCAAGGTATGGCATCCAAAGCGTCGATGGAAACCTTAGGAAGAAATTGAAAGGTAGCATTTAAAAGGCAACACTGGCAATCTTCTTGTCCAATTTAAGTTTTTCACGGGTTTGAGATCACATCTTAAATCTCGCTCCTCACCAGCCACCAGCCACCAGCCACAAAGGAAGTCAATGATAGAAACCTCATCTGCTCTTCATGGAGTACATCCATTGATGCAGGTTTCAATTTCACATGCATATCCGCTGACTCACTTCTATTTCTGATTTGTTTCGCCGAAACTCCTCTGCTCGGAAAACATTAAATTTCAAATAAAAGCCTCCAGTCAGTCTCCCTGATTTTTGTTTAATCAATTTTAAATAAAAGCCTCCAGTTATCTTAAATCTCGTTCCTCACTTGCTATTAGGGTTTCTGAACCCTAAGATGGTGAGTGAACTGTCCTCTATGAGTGGAGAAAAACTTTATCTAAAATTTATTATATTTTTTTATTCGGTAAAAGTAACCAAGTGTATAATTTACTTTTAATTTTTTTTTTGAAAGAAACAGAATGCTGCCAGGCTTGTTGTATGCAATCTGCGCTCAGACACAATCCCCTAAAATAACCATCCCTCGACTACAAAATAAAAAATCCCCCTAATTGATACTCTTGCACCAATATTCACACCATATTGATATTGGTGCAAGGCCAAGCTAAATTCCCCTAAATTCGCTTGAATTCCCTTGCTTTTTTTTTTTTTTAGGTGCAAAGACTCCGTGTTGGAGAATTTATTAAGACTCAAGATGCATAAACCACTGTAGAAGGAGATCCTAGTCTTCAATTTCAATAAATCCTTTTACCAAAAAAAACTTCAATATATACATGAATATATTGAATATAATAGATGGAGGCAGCGTAGGAGATGGGGAAGCCGGCAAATGTTGGGCACCTCTTCTGATTAGATATTCGTGAGTAGTCCACGGCTCCACGCTGGACTAGTTGGATGGGGATAAGCACAAAGATGGGCCTATATTTTTAAATTCTAACCTTCTCTGTATTAGGTAGGCCAACTTGGATATTCCCCGTGCATGGGACTCTGTTCTGTGGAGAACTACTAGTAGTTCTTCACGTGCTATGCATGAATATCTGATAACCTTTATATTAATAGGCAAATTGATAAGAAAATCTTAGAAATTTCTTTTTTTCTTTTTAAGGAAGACTTCTTTGTGGGGGAGCGTGGCTCTTACATATACATAGGGACCAAGGAGAACGTGTACAGAAGCATCAGATGGGGGTATTTTCATCTTTTATCGGGTAGGACGATCATTTCACCCAAGTGTACCTAGGCATAGGGGGTCCCCCTCACAATATTTCCTTTCCTTTTTTCATGGTAGAAGTTTTATTGAAGATGGAAACGTGAAGTGCCTCTTGGCGTGGTAGGAGCTACGTACCAGTGTAATAGAACGCTTGCCCAAGTCCAAGGAGAGGTTGCATCCCCCTTCTCCCCCACCCCCACCACCACCACCACCACTTGGCCCCCGCTTCCTTGAGTTGGGACATCAACCCCTGGTGGCCTATGGGAGTATCGAAGACCGTATAGGTCTAGTATCAGGCTATAATGGACAATTCATATCGAAATCGATGGTGACTGATCCTGTAGTGTACTGTATCTGCTTTCAAACCTTGATACAAACTTAGCTTGGCAAAAGATTAAGAAAAGTGACATTTATTTTCTAGAGTGCGCCCATACATTAGTAATTGATACTTAAAGAAAATAAAATAAAAATAACTGAAAGCAAAGATCTCATCATAAGGGTAGTACTAGTATATTGTAACTTAGATATATAAGAGAAGCCTCCTCCAGAGATTATAAAATGAGATTATATATGGCCTTGTTCCTTGAGCGACGCAATACAATCATCAAACATCTCTTCAATGCTTTTGAAATTGAAGCCCAAGCTCTTAACCTTAGATGTGTTCAATTCATAATAGGCTCTAGACTGCGGAGTGGGCTTAAACCTGAAACTCCATGCATTAACAACATTGTCAAAACAAATCGAAAAAGGAACTATGATTAAGCGTAAACATTTAATATAGGGGCGCTGTTCTCTGTGACGCAGCACAGGCTGTGCCCAGGCACATGGGGGTGGGCACAATGACCACCTTGCCCCTTCAGTGGCTGGCCCATGTGCTTGAGCACTTCGTGCGACACAGAAAACATTCTCCCTTTAATTATTATTCAAAAGGAACATTTGCTTTACTCTCTGTTTGAGGTGAGATAAATCCCTCCCTAAATTTGTTAAGGGGAAAAGAAAGCTATCGGGTCGTGCACCTTGCGTGAATTCCATGCCTAGACAGTAGACACACAAAGCGCCTTGGGCGTCTGAAAATTACTGCCTTACCCTAATGTAAAGGTGGAAATCTCAATCGCGCCCTTGTCATGGAAAACCCAAAATACCCTTTCTCAGCCCAATCTCACTTTACGTACTGTGGAAGAATAGAAATTTAATCCAAAATTAAATACATACTATCTGAACCAAACCAACCTTTTTGGAATAGGAAGTGATGGGTATCGGTTTGATAGCAAGGATGCCAGCTCAATGTTTTCCAATACCGTGGAGCAACAGAGGTATCTTCCAGTAGCAGTTTTGTCTTCATAAACATGGATGTGGGTGAGTGCTACATCATCGATATGAACATAACCCATCCTTCCATGCCACGAGAATGTCACAGAATCACCTACGCATGCATCAGCAATGGATATGCAGCTAGTTAAGTTAACTGAACCAGTTAAGGGGAAAAATTTCATGGATATGAGCCCATAATCCATGTTAATAGTACAATACAGATCTTCTATGGCGTCCTGCCCATAGCGGCCTGTGCAACCCAGACAGAGCGCCACGCGCAATGTCCGCCTTATCTCTGCTCGGGCAAGGCGCTCGAGCAGGGGTAAGGAGGACATTGTGTGCGGCGTTCTGTCTGGACCGCACAGGCCACTACAGACAGGACACCGTAGAAAATCACGATCCATGATAGTAACTGTCAAATCCATCAATGATCTGATCTGGCCAGGTTCGAGAAATCGTGATGGGGTCGGCCAATTCGGACAGATCCCGATTTCAGCTGATCCGGAACGGGCTTTTTACAAATTTTTCTCAAGTCAACCCGACTCATGCCGATACAGATTGAAATTGGATTTAAAATGTTTTTTAAAAAATGATTTTTCTCTATTTTTTTTTTAAAAAAAATTTCAAAATACAATTCTAGACCCAGAATCTATGCCGATAATACATACCAAAAACAACTTAAGTCAAGAGGATACCTTTTAACAAATTAATGACATCAATGGCAGTAGAACATAAGTCGAATGGTAGACAGGGTCCAATGACGAAGGAGGGAAGGACAGTAACTAGATCGATCTTGTTCTCCTTGGCAAACTCCCACGCTGCCTTCTCAGCTAGTGTTTTTGATAATGCATACCAAAGCTTATATAAAAGGGAAAACATATTAGTTGTTTAAAAGATAATGGAAGATGAAAAGAAAATCAAATGTTTAAAAAATAAAAGGACCGAGTTTTCTTCCACTCAGGGTGAATGGGATCTCATTCACTATGGAGCGGGAGAAGGCAAGAAAGGGTATCAGGAGGGTATTTTAAGAACATAGTAAAACCCTAGGAAGGGTTTGTGAACCCTAGGATGGTGGGTGAGGGCAGTGCACCTCACTTGTGCATCTGACCGTTTTGCCCGATGCACGTTTAAAGTTCATCTTCTCAATCTCATGGTCAAGTATGGGCACTTAAGACTTAAGAGGATAAAAATTCAAATTGAATCAAGAACTTTAGCGAGTAAAGTAGACTAGAAGTCTTTTCTTGGCATATTTGTAAAGATAAATTAGTGTGGTTCAAACAGTTTTCATTTTATTACCTGAAGGCTTTCGCACAGTTCAACAGAGCTCCAAGATGATTCATCCAATGGAATTGTAGAGTCAAAATCATCTCTTGCTCTTAAAGCTGCTGAAGACGATGTCAGAACAACTCTCTTAAGGCTGGGACTCTTCTTACATGAACTTAACACGTTTAAGGTGCCCTTAATTGCTGGGTCCAAGATTTCAGCCTACAGAGAAGACAATAAGTAAACCATTCAGATATCCATGCTGGGTGGTAAGCTAAAGGGGACTAATTCACTAAAGAATTAAAAAAGGGTACTTTCAAGGATGGCCAAACAAGTAAAAGAAATTTCTTTTAGGCTGTGCTTGGTATGTATGTTTGGAATAGATTTTAGGTTTAGAACGTATTCTGAAGTGAAAAAAATAGAGAAAAATCAAATTTCCATTATAAACCAAGTGAATGCATACCAAACACAGTTTTAAACTTTGAACATCCATTAATTTCAACAGAAAAATATTTATGTAAAATTTCTTTTAAACTCTGACCTTTCTTTAGTTTCAATTGAAAAATATTTGTAAACAACTGCTTGGTTGGTTGGTGGCTTTCCAGCTGGAAAGCATGCCCAAGGAGGTCAAAGTATCGACTCTCCTGGTTTGACATATTTGTGCCAGAAAAAAGCATAAATAAGAGCTCGCACGGGAGCAAGACGATTCTAAATATATTTTTTGGAACACATTCTCTATCTAGGAGTGTGGCCCCAGTGTCCGCACCGAGGTCAACGAGAGTGTGAGCGAAAGCATAAACAGGGGTGACATTTCTGTCTTTCACGGGGGCAGGGCGATCATTTTGCCCCCCTTGCGTTTGGTAGCAATGTGCACACTCCAGGACTAAGTTTTTTTTCCCTAGACATTTTTAGGAGACAGGGGGAAGATGCAAGTATGCAATATTTCTGCTTGAAACAAATGGAGAAGCAATGAGGAAATAGATTAAAATCTTCCGCAGTGCAGGCATCTGGCGGTGCATTGCAATGTAGCCCTGAGAGCTTAACACGTGGAAGAAGCTTCATCCAATGGTGTAAGCTCGATGCAAGACAGTTTTTTTTTTTTTTTTTTTTTTTGTCTTTTCTTTCATCTTGAGCTCGGCACCATTGGATGTCACATCTTTCACGTGTGAAGCTCCCAGACCTGCACTGCAGAGAAATTTTTTTTTCTCCTGTGGAAGCCTGCCTTGGGATCAGAAGTAGGTGTCGAAACAGGAGAAGCAGTGTGGAAGACACCATCACATCCCATGATGGCATCATCAAAGCTTCCTTCCTCCATCAGATCCGCTTTCACCAATTCCAGTCTCTGTTTTGCTCCTTCCAATTCCCACAGAAATGCCAACTTTTCATTTCCTGCCCAAAATATAACAAAACCAAACATAAAATAAAAATGCGTCAGTGTTTTCTCCTTATCTGTTTTTTTTCTTTCTTTCAAATTGTAAAAATGGCTTTTACAAAACCTAGGAAGAAATTCCTATGTAGTTCACCTTCTTCAGTTTGCCCACACCAAAGGATGATATAATGATTCTAATCATTGGATAGATAGAGCATGGTCTGATAAAGTCTTCTGTCAAAATTTGTATTCGAATATTTTTTTTGTGGTAGAATTCGAAACCTAATTCAATCATGTACTCTGTATGCACCTATGTGCTCGTCCATGTATCTTTTTCGTAGTACCAGCTTTTTAAAGTATTATTTTGACACATGTCAGATCTTAGTTTGGACTGAAACTTGATATTTGAACGAGGACTTTGACATTTGGACGAAATTTCGTTGCTACACTAATAGCAGTAATGTTCCTGCTACAAGGTTGGTAGCCAAGGAAACGATATCTTAAAGGGTATTTTAGAAAATACTAAAACCTAGGAGGGTATTTATGAAACCAAAGGGGAAGTGAATTATTCTATTTCCTTGGCTGCTAGCCTTGTAGCAGGAACATTCCTACTATAACTTTTCGAGCTCTACCTATCCATGAAATTTGGACTCCAATGGCCTAGTTAATGATAAATATTTGGGTGATGTAACCTCGTGGGGAACAACTTCCCCTTTATGAAAGTAATGTGATCGGTATATATCAGCCAATTTTGATTCTAATTCAATCATAGTTGGTCAGGAATCGGTCAGAATCAACCTGAACCCTAAAATCCAGTAAGAATCAATCGTCCAGAATGGCCAATTCCGCCGATCCAATTTTGATTCTTAGGACAGTGGAGGAGGGATATGAATAATTTGCCTCACTCATTAAGAATGTGTATGATTCTAAATCTTCTAATTCAAATGTAATAAGAGTAAGAGAGAGAGAGAGAGAGAGAGAGAGAGAGAGAGAACCAGGGTTTCTGACGGTTCCGATAACATGATAGCCAGACAAGAGGAGTCGCTTGACAAGCCAAGAAGCCAGATACCCGGAAGCCCCTGTCACACATACTTTGCCTCTTATTTCAAGCTTTTGATCCATCTCTTTTGCACAGCTTCATGAATCAATAGGATGGTTTTATATAGTGAGAAAAAGGACGACTTGGAGATTGGGACTGGTAAGTCATTAAATGCTTGTGGTGTTCTAAAAAAATTTACTGAAATTAAAAACTTAGGTTAGCAGTAGGTGCCACACAAATGTTTGATGAAACGTTCTACCAGTCATGGCATTGGTTTTCTCTAGGTGTTTACAGGTTAGCGGAGTACATGGCCAGGCTAGAGCTGGGTCTCACAAAGCCCATTCAGGCCTAGGGTTAAGCTTGAACACTTCATGGGCTAAAGTAGATCCTATTATAACAAAAGTCTGTTATATTTCCAAATTAATGTCATAAGCCATCTATTCTGCCATACGGATATATGATAAATATTAATTCTCATGCACAGTAAGACATGATCTACATTAGATGGGTTGAGCATTGTAATATATAATAGATGGGCTGGGTATTGTAACATATAATTGATGAGCCTTGTAATATAATATTATATTTTTTTTTGGTAATGAATATAATATTATAATTGGGTAAAAATATTGAGGGCCCAATAAAAGTTTGTAATATATATATGGGTAAAAGTTCTCTGTCCGGGAGTGTGGCCTACGCCAGCACTCCCATGAGTCTATCTCTCTCCTCCTCATGTGAAAAGACATCTCTGCCCCCTTGTTTTAAGGAAGAGAGAGATAGACACATGGGAGTGTTTGTGTAGGCCACACTCCCATACAGAAAACTGCTTCACTATATATATATAGGGTTGGGCTGGGTTGGGCTCTGAGGCCTCAACCTAGGTCAGGCCCTGCTCTACCAAGGCCATGGAAATGGCAAACCTAGCCCGACCCTATGTTAACCTCAGGCTGGACCTGGCCTTGTTTGGGTTCAGGCTGATCAGGTTTTTTTTTACACCCCTAACCCAAAGCAAGAGCTCTGGATTGCCAACACCACTGCAAGGAAATTAAAGAAAATAAGAAGCTGACGAAGGTCAAGGCGATGACCAAGCAAGAGCATCACAGAGAGCCTCGGGCTCCATGGAGGAGGGAGACAATAGCAGGACTTGCACTTGGTAGATAAAAGAGCCCACCAAATTTCAAATGAATACGCCCCTTCCTTGCCACAAGAAGAAGAGGACCATGTGTTAGGTATTTGACCAATATGCCAAAAGCGCTAGAGATTATGGAACGCATTAAATCATGTCCTTTTAATTTTTCTCTAGGTAGTTTTCACTTTAGCGGTAGGTAGTCCTTTCTAAGCAGTTCTACTCTGCTCTAGGGTTTTTGCCTGACGGTAAATAGCCATTTCTTGACGATTTTCACTATACTCCAAGTAACCCTCTCCTAGATAACCCTTTCCGTGATGTGAACTCGTGACGTTGTGCTCGATTTTGATACCAAATGTTAGCTATTTAATCGATACACCAAAAGCTCCAGAGCTGATGGAACATGTTAAATCAAGCTCTTTAGCCTATCCCATACTAGGCTGTGATATGGATCCTCTGTAGCGCGACAAGGCGTGTAGAGCAAATCCGATAGCCCACAGTGCAAGGGCACGTATAGCCCAACACATGGGTGGGGCGTTGGGCTATGTGCCCGTACATTGTGGGCCATCGGATGTGCGTTACATGGCCTGTCGTGCTACAGAGGAGCCCCATCATATCCAGATCCAAATCCTCTATGCCCGATAGGACCGTGCTGCCCTGACACGAGGCTGTGCGCAATGTTTGCCTTACCCCTGCCCAAACGCCTTGCCCGAGTGAGGGTAAGGCGGACATTGCGTGCAACCCCATGTCAGGCAGCTCGACAGTAGAGGATCCAAATTCATCATATCCTTCTCGATTGACCATATCTAACTAGCGCCCATACATTAGAGTGATCCCCTTCGCACACATAACATCATGCGCCATCAATGTGGATAACGGAACAATCAGTGGGACGGTCAGCTTCAAACAAGTCAAAGTCAGAGGGGCTTAAAAAGTAACCCCATAAAAGCTATGTAATTCCAAACAATAGAGTTGGTATCCAACAAAGCTTCCTAGATACATTAATATAATTATTTTAGAACCTATTTGACATTTTGACCTTCAATCATTAATCATATCTTCCCCCAACGTAACCGCTACTGCCAAGTGGCAAGCACAATAGAAGCTATGAGCACAACCATGTAACCGCTAGTTGAACCTCTAAAATCCTTATCACACTTGGATTAGGGTCTTGTAATGTTGTTCTGTCTGTATATCTCGACTAGGATTAGGGTCTTGTTCTCTCTCTCTATATATCTGTTGGTTGATCTGGTTGAAATCCATTGTCGATTGTTTGAGGTTACCGTTGGTAACATTTAATTACATTAGCCGAACAAAAAATTATGCCAAAAGGAAAACCTTCCAGTTGTTCGTTAATGTCTTCCACTGAAAGGGACGACCGAGGGTGGACTCTGCTTCACATCGGAGCTCGAAAAGGTGATCTGAAGTTGGTGAAGCGACTCCTCGACGAAGGCATGGATGTCAACGTGCGCGCATGGGGAAGCAACTCAGGAGGTCTGACCCCTCTTCACCTTGCTGCACAAGGTGACCACCTTCAAGTCATGGACGAGTTGCTGGAACGCGGAGCAAACATCGATGCAAGAACCAAAGGGGCATGTGGGTGGACGCCTCTACACAATGCCGCTAAGAATCGAAGCAAGGCAGCCATCAAATTCTTGATTGAGAATGGAGCGTTCTTGCCACAAGACATCGACGACTGTAGATTCAATCCACCTCTCTATTATTGCCCTGGTCTCGAATGGGCTTATGAGGAGATGAAACGGCTCTACCAAGAAAAAGGAAATTCCCTCCCATCTGACCATGAACATGAAGGTTCTTGTTACTACGGCGGCAATGAAGCCTGTAATCCCCCAACGTCAAGCCAAAGATCGTTAGTTTCTCTATTTACTGGAAGAGTTTCTACAATTGGAAACTTTCCCCTCTGGACTCTGTCTCTGTATTATTTACGTTATCTTGGTTATCGTATTAAAGGGTAAATTATAGGGTTTTATTTATTTCACGGTATCGCCGATACTGATACGAATTGGCGGCTGATTCGAATTAAAAAAAAAAAAAAACAATTTTTTGACTGTATCGGCCGATGTGTATGAGTGTTATATCGGTATTGGTCACTACTGATGTGGATACATAAATCCATATATAGTAATTGATAAAAATGTATTGGTTATTCATAGTTTTGTCATTCTTTAAGCTAAGGAGTAATTGATCTAAAATCTCAACTTTGCAGGCAGAAGCGCAGGAAGCTATCCTTCTGAATCATTCAAACCTTTGTGAAATGGCAGAAAACTATTGCAAGGCACAAGAAGAACACCTGAAGAAATCCTTCATTGACTTTCCAATATATATGGGCAACCCCCTTACGTCCCTGTGGGCTGTGGCTTCTCTGAGTGATGACTTATTTATAGTTCATTCATTCCAATTGCATGGTGTGTCTATGTGAACTTGGGGCCATCAGGTATGTATGGCTCAAAACGATTCTGTATTGACGTGATTCTTGTGAAAGGGGTGGTGGGCTCTGTTTTCTTGTGAGATGTGCTTCTTCTTTTTTCAAGTGTTTTTGTCGTCAATGCAGATCGTCTATGGTCCAGCTGCCTGTAGCAGCCTGTGCGACGCAGACTAGGCCGCACGCGCAATGACAGCTTTACCCTCTGCCCAGCGCCTTGCCCGAGCAGGGGTAAGGCGGTCATTGCACGCGTGGTCCTATCACATCGCACAAGCTGCTACGGGCAGCTGGGCCGTAGGAGATCTGGATCCGTTGTACGTTATCTCTCTTTGGTTGTTGCTACCTTGTCCATCGTTTTTACAGATGAGGTAGCAGTCCTTAACTCATGATTGAAGGGATTTTCTTAATATTTGTCAAATAATTTGTGACCTTACTTTTTTTGTACTTTTAATATAACACAATTTGTATTTCAATTGAGGTAAATAGTGTTGTTTCATTTTACACTAAAAAGATATGCACAATAATGACACCTTTTGATATGACAACAGTGATATGTAATTTCAATTTTTTTTTAAAAAACCATTTTATACCCTCATTTTAAAGAACTTTTGAAAATAAAATAAGGGTTAGCTAAAAAAGGTGTTGAGTTATAAATACACATGTAGAACCATAGAGGCATCATTCCAACACTTACATTTTTCTTTTATGATAAGAGAAAGATCATTTAGACACTTTCATTGATTAATCTCTTGGGATTGACGTTTGCTTTGTGTGATTAACTAAAAAAAAAAAAAAACCGTTGTGTTATGTGCACTGGGTGCATGGGTTTAGTCCCACATTGGGTGTGTGAGTATGATGTATATTGTGTATATCCACCATTCTGCAGTCCCAAAAGTTGGTTAACCTTTTGAGATTTGTGTGTGGTTTATGTGATTACCAAAAAAAAGATCATTTAGAAAAGAAAAAAAATTTATTGGTAGCTCAGGTTGTCAAGTTGTCATGACACATTAGCCAGCAAGGCTATCCACAAAAGAAGATGAATAACAACCTCTTTGAGGTCTGAATATATGGGGGGGAGAGAGAGAGAGAGAGAGTGTGTGGAATGTACCAAACAGCATCATTTATGATCTAAACTGTGTTCTTGGTATAGAATGCATTTCAAGAACACATACCAAACACAACCTTAACTAGGCACCTCTCTTTTTGGTAGTATCTAAGGCAATGAATGCCTGATCTCCCCCTCTTTCTCATAGCATCTAATTGGCCCTCATCTCATAACTTATGTTGGCAAAGATACAGCCAATCCTATAACCCATCTTACATTGATTCCATCGCGATTCATTCAGAAGGAGCAACTTATGTTGGCTCTTTCACTCAAATAAGGGATCCCTCAATTCATCATGACCCCCTCCATTGAGTGTAGAGTTTAGACTTGACACTAGTAAGAGTGGGTCTTCAACGTGTTGGAGGAGGCCAAAAGATTTTAAGATTATTTAATTACAGTTTGTAGAGTTTCTGCTAAATGCAACTCAAGAACCTTTGCGGATTATATCCTTTTGAACTTTGAAAAATTATCTTTTTCAATTCCTTAAAATGTGGCAGTGTCGCAGCACTAGGTTGAGATATTAACACTTGACAGAGGATAATAATCCTTGAACTTCTATATCATTTTTTTCTTAAGTTAATTAAAGATTTGGAAGAGGAGGGTTTCGCACTATCAAGCTTTCTTTCGAAGGTTATAACATTTGAATTTCTGAAGTGTTCGTAGTCTGTGAGGGTATGAGGGCCGGGTAAAATAAAAGAAAAGCTGAAAAAGAAATACTGCTAAAGCTTTTCCTAGTTTCAGTTGCCCTAATGAATCAATTTATAGTTAGTTACATTCTCTTTTAAGAATCATGAACCGGAGCTGACTCAGCTCCCCACTTCAGAGCAAGAGCTTCGACAATTCCTTCAAAGCTATCAAACCTCGAACTCACTACATCAACGCCGACGCCCAATCTTTCTGCCCCTAAAGCAGTAACCGGCCCGTGCGCTGCCACAACCAATCCCGGCCATCTTTTTCTTACCGTCCCCCAATCATCAAACCCTAAGTCTCTGCAACTCTTCAACATCCCCTCCACTTCTCCCGTACTTGTAAACACTATGGCATCCAGACGCTCTTTCCTTCTCAAGAGAACCTCCGCGGACTTCGGTCCAGCCCATCTCGTTTCGTACGCCGAGACCCTTACCGGAATCCAGTCCCTCGAAGATAGAGCTCGAAGAAAATCAGGGATCACCGGCGGTTCGTTGATTCCAACCACAAGAGGAACCGGGCACAATATCCTCCGTCCATGTCCGGTCCCAAGAGATTCAACCATGGATGCCGGTGTTGCCTTCGGTGGTACTAAAACCCTAATTCTCCTCTTCGGGTCCTCACAGAGCATCGCGAGAAATCCTTCCGTTAGAAGCTCGGCATCTTTCCCGAGAGCAGAGACTGTAAAGCCTCGGTCGGTTGGGGCTAATGGGGGATTTTCGAGTTCAGTTAAGGATTCTGCAAACGCCAAGATTCCTGTCCTGGACGTGAATGCGATAGCGGAGAAATCCTGGAGACTGGATGCGTCGTTGTCGCCTTGACTCGGTGAAGAGAGAAGAAAGTTTCTGATGGAAGCTCTGGTTCGTGGGGTGGGCTCGACGACAACCGTCGGAGACCATATCGGCTCCGCACCACTGAGCTGCAGGAGGTGAGATAACCTCTCCGCGTAGTTTTGCGGCGTCGTGAAGGCGATGCATTTTTTATAGATTGGGGCTAGGGCTTCTGGAGTTTGTCCATTTGCAGGCGGCGATTTCTGTACGGACATTGTGAACCTTCCACTCATTGCCAGGGTCGTCATCGTCATCGACTCATCGTCATCAGCAACATCAACCCCTGATCTTCGTCTCCGTCATGAATCGTTAGACACGGATTATTGGGTTAGCCCCCTTGCTGCCATATGCCAATATAAACCGGATCCACCCTGCCCCAGGACTTTTCTGGTACGCAAATGATCAAACTAATCAATTGGGTATCCAGCAGACTTCCCAGACAGGCCTGTTTGAACTCAAAATGGTATGAACTGTTCAAGTTACCAGTAATACTCATTACATGAGGGAAGGGCCTCGGTGCAGATTTAACAATTGCACTCACGAATGATGCGGCACATAAAATAACAAATAAAGAATTGGCTCTATTAATATAAATCAAGTGATCTCTCCAATCATTGACGATATTAGAATAATCTGTGCTCCTATTAGTGATGTTTTCTCCCACATCCCAAGAGCTGCAAATCACATAGCAGACACCTTGGCTAGGAGGGGCCTGTCTGAGTGGTGTAAGACATCTTGGCTCAGCTCCACTCCTTTTGGCTCTTTTGTCTCATTGATAAGGATTCCTTGGCTTGTAACCGCTTCTTTTTTGAATAAATATCTTTTATACCAAAAAATATATATATATATATATATATTGAACAAATCCCAAAAGTCAAAGTTACCCATTATCCAATAAAGACCTAAGATTCTTACTAATAATTTACCCCCCAAAAAAAAGGATTCTTACTAATAAACCAAAATCACCCACACGATTAGTTTCAATGCTTCTTGAAAAGCATTCGCTAAAATGGGCATATGGAATCTCAAGTGAATTAGCAAGGACCACCTAGTAAGGCTAAATAATTTTGGGTGACTACTATGAGGGAAGCGTGAAAAGAACCACCATCTGAAATAGAACTTGAAAGCATAGGCTCCCAAACAATGACAAGAGACCAGGGCTATAACCGTGCACCAATTGAAGAATGAGCTGATGATAGAAGACTTAATAAAAACAACAATGTAGACACCAATTTCTATCGATTGGAGGATGCATCCTAGTAGGTTTAGATACGAATGAGAGTTATTAAGAATATGATTATTGATCATAGACCTAAACAGCCTAATCTTACCCCAGCCTCCACCTCCACCTCCACCAACAAAGAAATCTTCATAGTTTTCAAAATAAAAAATGGACTGGTTTAAGTTCATCTCCCTCTTGACTTAACATTGAACTATTTTGTAGACATAACTTCAAAATGATTATAGTTCTTTAAAAATATGTACCTCTTTGGATTGAATTGGATAGTTTTTTGTTATTCCAAGCAATTCTATGTCCAGAGTCCAAACCATACCAAAAAGCAGGGGAATCCGATTTCCGACCTAATATAGTTAGATTTTTTCGGCTAGTGCATTTTTAAAAGCTTCTTACCCCAGAAAAAAAAGAAAAAAAAGTTTTAAAAGCTACAACCCAATTATTAACTCCATAATCAAATCTAGGTTCACATTGTCTTTAGACATTTCAAAGTAAATTATCTTGTAGTATATTATACCCAAAAACATCTATGTTCAAAAAGTACATACTTGCATTTAAAAATAGGAAAAAGAATGATGTCAGGCTGCATAGCATATGCTAGCGCCTTCTCTATGTATCTCTCTCTCCTCCCTCTTATATTGAAATGATATATGAGGGAGGGAGAAGATAGACACAGGGAGTCATTAGCATACGTTACATAGTCGGACATAGAATTCAATCCCTAAAAAATATATATGGAAAATGGTTATCTGGGTTGGTCGAGGAGGGTACGCTAACATCTTCTTTCTCTATTTGTCTCTTGCTCAAATGAAATGACCCCACTACCCTCTTATGTATGAAATCATTCTGTCACACCTCATTGGTGTGCTCCTTTATGCCATTTGCTTAGAGAACCATCTTTCAAAATATATATTTTGAGAATGAGAGAGAGAGAGAGAGAGAGAGAGTAGTTTGTTGAATGAAAAAAAAGAAAAGAAATAGAATATGGTCCTTTTGGGGATGGTTTGCCATGCCACTTGTATAGGGGAATCTCCATGGCACGTGAAATGATTCGTCAGTAGGGGATCTACAATTTCTACATAGTTGGAGAGGAGAAAGAGTGTCAGTGTAGATCCACATAGTCAGAAAACCGAAAAGCATGGAAAGCAGCCCCACGTCATTTGCATGAGGATCGTTTTCCCATTACTTTTATAGTTACTTGTTTGCCAAGAAAAAATAAAGAAGATTCCTCTTTTAAATCTCAATATAAATTTTTCCCCTCCAAAAGTATGTGATTTAAAAAAAAAAGAGGGGGGGGTCGAGAATGTGTCCTATTCGAGCACTCCCATGTGTCGATCTCTCTCATTGACATAAAATTGTTTTCAAAAAAAATAAATATATATATATATATATATATATATATATTTTTATATTTTCTCCTCTTTTTCTTTATTTTGTACCTTTTTTGCTGCTTTTATAATTTTAAGAAGATGATTAATATATTGCTGGTATCATGCGTCCTCTTACATTCTTCTTGTTGACATGTGGGTCTCTTGTATATGAACCGTCCGATGTCCCCTCTTGTATTCCCATTGACTTAGCATAAGAGATTTTTATATGTCCTCTCTCATCATTAATGTTGTGAACCCTCTATTTTACCTTCCCTTTCCATTGAAATAAACTTTCCCTCTCTAGTCATACCAAAAATTTTTTGGGTAAAGTACACGTACCCCTGTAATGCACCCAATATTCCTCGTACCCCCCTAATGCACCAAATATTCCACGTACCACCCCTCAATATTTCACATACCACCCCTACTTTACCCCCCTAATGCCATTTAAGTCCACACCAAGTAGGGGTGCAAGTTTGGCCTTGTCGGCCCGAACCCGCCCTGGCCCACCTTGAGCCCGAATAGGGTTTGGGCTGAGATATTTGGCCCTGAGGGCGGGTCAGGGTTGGAAACTTCTGGCCCTGAGTTAGGGTCGTGTCGGGTCGGGTTAGGGATGAGGCCTCGATCTAAGCTTGGCCTGGCCCGGCCCGATCCTGATTTAAATTATACTATAAAATATATATTGATATAAATTATACATTATGAACTTTAAATTTCACCCACATCGTTTTATATAATATACTATATATGAAGACAATAAGTGTTATAATATAATTTATTATATTGTTATTTTATATAAAATTAATAAGTTCTTACCAGTCAATTCCAACCCATGCATTTCTTTTCCCCTCCCCATGATCAGGGCCAATTAGGGTCGGCCCGACCCGACCCTAAGGGCGGGTCAGGGTTGGATTTTTCTGGCCCTGAGTCGAGTGCGGTCGGGCTTGGGCCCAACTAAGGGGACTTAGGGTTGGGCTAGGGTTCTATAAAGCCCGGCCCAACCTGACCCTGTTGCAGTCTCTAACACTAAGTATTAAATACTAAAAAATGACCAAACTACCCTTTCTTCTACTTTTACACCACCAACTGAAGGTCAGAGCGTAAGTCCAGAGGCGGCAGTTATGAAGTTGACGAGCTCTGGCACCGATGTCAACGGTTCATTTACGAACTGGTTGGGGACTGAAGGTCAATAGATACCGGATTCCAGCACTTGAGAAGGGAAATTCGACAGGAATAAAGGGAGATTAGGAGAAGGAGAAGTAATTAATAGAGATTCGGGAAAGGCGATAAAGGGGTAGCCGTGGTGGACAAAGAATTGCGAGAGAGTGCTATAAAAATGAGATCTAAATCTCAAGCAAAACCTGGAAGCCATAGAACTCCTCCAAATATTCTTGGGGAAAAAATAGAATAATTGATCGGAAACCTAAGGTCCAAGAGGAGCTTGTGGAAGAAATTGAAAGCCCTAGAAAAAGAACAGGAGAGAAATAAAAAAATGATTTCACCTCCTCGCTGTGATTTCTCTAGAAAAGATCATAAGGATACAGTTTAGAATTATTTTAGGCTTTCAGCGTTTCAAAAAGTAGAGATTTTAATATTCAAACAGAGTTGGTTTCCTCTGTGTATGCCATCTTAATAATCGATCTACAATGGTGTCATAGATGTACATAATTAACTGATCATAATTCATAGGGCAATAGTTTGGATTCCGGATTCGGAAACACGAGACTCGTAGAATCTGGCAATGAAGGTGGAGGCCTTCCTGTCAATGTCAGATTCAGCAACCCAACAATCTTTGTCTTCGTCGCTGTGACGTACCCTTCTCATATTTACTGATTCGTCTCACATATCTTCGGATTCTCCGTCCCCTGACCTCCTCCCCTTACCTGCCTTGAACACTTTGAAGACGGAGAAGAGGGAAGAATACCTCCTCTCCCTTCCTTGACCTTGACCGTGCCTGCTGCTGTTGTTCCTTTCAGCCATTGCTCTCTGTCTCTCTGTCACACACACTCAAGAAGATGATGTACAAAGTGGTGATGGTGGGGTGGTGGGTATGTAAAAGAAGATTCATGATTTGGGGAAGATGAGGGCATTTTAGTCTTTTCAAAATTTAGCAAATAGGTCAGGACAATTAGGTCTTTTCAAATTTTAGAAAGGATAGAAGAAAGGGTAGTTTGGTTATTTTTTAGCATTTAATACTTGGTGTGGACTTAAATGACATTAGGGGGTAAAGTAGGGGTGGTACGTGGAATATTGAGGAGTGGTACGAGGAATATTGGGTGCATTAGGGGGTACGAGGAATATTGGGTGCATTACAGGGGGGTACGTGTACTTTACCTTTTTTTTTTTTACCTCTCTAGGTTATGTGATGCAATACCCTAGTGTATGCATTTTTTAATTTTCATGGTAGAAACAAAGAAAAAAAAAGATCGTACCCAATGCACAAGGCTCCTGCATTTTTTTTTTAATTTTTATGGGAAAGGCTAACGCATTTATGGTAGAAACAACCTAGTATATATTTATCCCTCTAAAAAAAGGTTCTACCTTTGAAATGACAAATTGCAACTAATTTTTTTTTTTTGTACAAAGTTTTCCTCCACCCATAGAGGACGATTCACCAACCATCCTAGGGTTTTGTATGTTTCAAAATACTCTCCCCAGACCATTCTCGTCTTAAATTTTGTTGCACCTCAAATACAGTACACCTCAAATACACCAAAAAATACAATAGACAATACAACTTAAGTACTTTTGTTTAAAACACTCCCCCAAGTTCATGTGGACCATCAGATGTACCTTTTTGGTGTACTTGACAATCTATTCTACTTGAGGGGATAAAGGTCCTCCCCGCCCTCTCCCATCCCCGCCGGTGAACACCCTCTATTTTTTGTTTTGGGTACTAAAAGTGCAACCGATTGTAAACAGCCAAAAATAATATGAGACCCGAGGGAATTCGCTTTTGAGCAAGAAAGTAACGGGAATCGAATGATTGGAATCACTGGAAGCTATTGAATGAAGAATGCATCAGTTGGGATTTGGGAATTGGCACTTGGGACCGGAGTTCCATTCTTTCTTCCAAATCTATGCGGGTGTAGAGGAATTGCCTTATTGGAACTCCCCAGTCCCCAGTTTCCCTCCATGACTTGGGCGTTGGTCTAAATAAAGCGCGCAGCAACGGTCTTCGGTCTGGGACTCTTGGGGTTTATCAGTCGAGATGACAGACACGGTCCCTTACGATCTCCAACTCCTTCAACTCATATTTTTCGAATTCTTATTTCCCACCTTATTACTCTTATCTCAATTTCGTTCTCTTCGACTCCTACCATTATTCCTTCTCTCATTTCATTTCTCGGTCTCACTTTTCTCTTTCCAGGAAGACGATGCTCGCCTGAGACAACTGCAAGAGGCTGTAGATTGCGACCCGAACAACCCTTCTCACCATTACGAGCTCGTACGCTTTCCACTACTTCGTTTTTATAGAATTGGAAGGTTTTCTAGTCATGAACAATGGCTCTGATTTCAAAAGTACTTTCTCTTTTCTCTTTCAATGATTGGTTTTCGATTTTCTTTGTTTATTGTCACAGGGGCTTTTCTTATGGAAGAAGGTGGAAGAGTCGAAGGAATTTAAGGAAAAAGCAGTGGAGCATTTTGTTATCTCCGCCAAGTTAAACCCTAACAATGGCGCTGCATTTCGCTTCTTAGGGCATTACTACAGCCGAGTGTCTGTCGATTCCCAAAGAGCTTCAAAATGCTACCAGAGAGCTGTGACTCTCAATCCTGATGATTTTGAAGCAGGGGTTTGTACCTTTACGGATTGAATTCAATGGGGGTGCGGTTTTTCTTTCCCATCGCTCTTGAATATTGACTGCATATTTTCTCGTACAGGAGGCTCTATGTGATTTGTTGGATGACGAAGGAAAAGAGAGCTTGGAGATTGTTGTCTGCCGAGAAGCTTCGGAGAAGTCGCCCCGAGCTTTTTGGGCTTTCCGGAGATTAGGTTACCTGCAGGTTTCTTATCTTTGCCTCTTCTTATATAACCTTTTTTTTTCTCCCTTTCTAAATTATACTTCTGTAAACATTGACCATTTCTTATTCTTGAGATTATTTTCCCTTCCCGTTATAACAAATTGGAAATTCACTTTAGTTGTTGTGTAATTCACCGATAACTCCCAGGTGCATCAAAAGAAATGGTCTGAAGCAGTACAGAGCCTTCAACATGCCATACGAGGCTACCCCACTTGTGCAGATTTGTGGGAAGTAAGTAGCGTGTTTATTGGGGAATTTTTTGTTCCATTTTTATACTGTTGTTTCCTTTTGGTTTGATGGGCATATTTTCATTGGCTTTTCATCCATTCCAGGCTTTGGGCCTAGCATATCAGCGACTGGGCATGTTTACAGCTGCTATAAAGGTAAGTTCATCTTCCTCATCATCATGTAGGAAAATGTGCTTTACAAGGTCTGTCAAGGAAACCTTGTCGGCAAATTTCACCTTATTTGACTCTTATGATGGAATTATATGGGCCTTGTGGCTGTTGGAACTATGGATAAGCATACCCTCTGGTATGATCACTTGTCAAGTTCGATGGTCGACCTCGGTCGAATGGTTCACAATGTTTTGGACTCTTCAGCTGTTATATCAATTTGTCCAGAGTTGATTGTCAACCATTTTTTGAGATTTCAGTATTCATGTGGCGAAATGCATTTGAGATTCCTCTTGCGTAGGTGTTATAGGGACAATATGTTCACAATATTCAGACACCAACTGAGCTGATCCAGCTGTATTTGACATGTTTCTTGTTATTGGGAGAGACAGTATTATCTCCTGAGTTTGATATGAAACTCAGAGATAGGACAGTCTTCCAGAGGTTGTAGGTGTGGTGGTTTAGTTATCGAAACCTGATAAAACCTGACATAGAATCCAAAATAATTATCGAGGACTTGGAGTTAAAAATTGTTAAATTTGTTTTAGCACCAAGAAACTTCCTAATTGATTGATTCATTGATGGAGAATTTTTTAATTACTGTAATCCATCATGAACTGACTCACTGGAGGGGTAATTGTTGCTTACAATGTTTCCTGAGCAGTCATATGGGCGAGCCATTGAATTGGAGGACTCAAGATTCTTCGCATTGGTTGAGGGTGGAAACATTTTATTGATGCTTGGCTCCTTCAGAAAAGTAAGATTATTTTCATCATTGTTCTTTTTTGATTTAGGGACTTGAATGTCGACTTGTTTTTTGGTTTGTTTTGGGGTGTATTACTATTTACTATTACTAGCTGTCAGCCAGCTGTAGAGCAGATGGAATGAACTTTTGTTTTTTGTATGGACTAAATTCTTCAGTTAGGGAGGGCTACATGGAAACTGAAGAGTTATCAAGCTACATTATAGTTGCATTTTTCTTTTCTGAACTAAATTTCTCTCCATCTCTAGGGAATTGAGCAGTTTCGACAGGCTTTAGAAATATCACCTCATGATGTTGCTGCACTCTATGGGCTCGCTTCCGGGCTGCTTGGTTTGTCTAAGGAATGTGTTCATTCTGGTGCATTTGGTTGGGGAACTGCATTATTGGAGGTTAGCCTTTAAGTGTAGTTGCTGTAAATACACCTTTCTCTATGAATTCCATTAATAAAAACCAATGAATTTGTAAATTTTGAAACTTCCTTGATTGTAGGAAGCATCTGAGATTGTGAAAACAAGTACATCCTTGGCTGGAAATAATGCCTCTTCCTGGAAATTGCATGGTGATATTCAGGTATAGTCATCGAAGGTGGTTTCCATATCTGTCCTCCAATCATTCTCACATTTTTGTGGAATGTTGTTCAGTACTTGCATGGCCCTTTTTCTTGCGATCCTCCCATCCCTTGATCTCATTTCAGGAGTACTCCTATGATACAGCGACTTGCTTGTTGCTTTTATTCATCACATATATTGCCACTAAAAAGTGGTTTCGGTGCCTGTTAATTTACTGGAATGTGCCATATAATATCTTAGTGTTTAAGTAATGCTATTTTTTGGAAGAACTTTCATTTGAAATAAGGTGTGTTTTCTCCATGCCAGATTACATATGCAAAATGTTTCCCATGGATGGAAGAAGGATTGAACTTTGAAACTGATGAGGAGGCTTTCAGAAATTCCATCCTTTCTTGGAAAAGGAAGTGTCTTTCAGCTGCAATATCTGCGAGTCATTCCTATCAGCGGTCTTTGCACTTGGCTCCATGGCAAGCTAACATCTATACTGACATTGCAATCTCTCTTGATCTCATTTGTTCTTTGGAGGAGAGGATTAAACCTGAACCAGATGCTTGGTAAAATGAAATCTTGCTTCACAGTGCACACCATTTTCAGTAGATTATTTCATATTTCCAGGCATAACTTACCTTAATTGACTGTTTTGATTCACCAGGCAGTTATCTGAGAAGATGTGCCTTGGTGGTTTACTACTTGAAGGAGACAACAATGATTTCTGGGTGGCTCTAGGTTGTTTATCCAACAACAATGCATTAAAACAACATGCTCTTGTCCGGGGATTGCAGTTGGATGTATCTCTTGCTGTTGCATGGGCATACCTTGGAAAAGTACTGTCTGGAATAATCTTTACTCATCTTCTCTGTTCTCAAGAGTTTATTGTCTATACAGTGACCTTATATAATGAACTTTAATCATTGTTTATTCTGCTCCTAGGAACTAAAACTGTAGCCTCATAAGTGCAGTGACTGATAATTTTGTTGGTTTGTAAGTCATCAACAGATACAAAAGAAGTTGTTGAAAATTTTGCTAATTAGTCACCTGTATATTTTTCAATACATTCTCCTCTTCAACCACATTGTAAAATGACTTAATTACCCTTACATGTAGAGGACTTTTTTTTTCTTCAATCGATTGAATATAGAAGACATTATTATGTTTACTAGGTTTAGGTGGAAGCTTAAGAGCCCTTGTGTCCAAACCTAAGACATAAATATTTGTGGAATTGCAGCTGGACAATAAAATTTTGAGTTGATGAGGAAGTCAACTTGTAAACTCTTAACTTATTTTAAGAAGGGGTTTTGTTATTGACACCCCTCAAGATGTCAAATAATTTGTAACCTTACTTTTTTGCCCTTTTAGTATAACCTATAAATTTTCCAACGAGGGTAAAAATTGTTATTTCACATGTATACTTGAAAAATGTGCATGACAATGACACCTTTTGATAATGACATCATGATTTGTCATTTTCAAATTAGTTTTCAAAAACCCTTTTATACCCTTAGCTTAAAGAACTTTTGGGAATAAAAAAAAAGGTTAATTAAAAGAAGGTGTCAAGTTCTAAATACACCTATAGAGTTGTCATTCAGACGCTCCCTTTTAAGAAACTGATTATTTAATTACTTGTCTTCAGAGCCTTGAAAATATCAACGAAGTTTTGATAGTAATTGCAGATATGACATTTCCTGAACTCTAGGTATCTGACTTGGTGTTTGTGACAGATTTACAGAAATGAGGGTGAGAAACAACTGGCGAAACAGGCATTTGATCGTGCTAGAAGCATAGATCCCTCACTTGCATTACCATGGGCAGGCATGTCTGTGGATATTCATGCTGGGTAAATGCTTCTTTCAATGTTGCAAATAAATATATAGTTTCATTAAGCTTCGTGGAGTGGAAACTTTTATACATTGAAAACCATTTGGAAATATGTTTTAGGGGTTACACACCAGATGAGGCTTATGAAAGCTGTCTACGGGCTGTTCAGATATTGCCTGTAAGTTTTCTATGCTTTAACTAGTCACCTTAATAATGAAATATCTTTCTGTGTGCTCTGCTTATTATTTTTATTTATTGTTACGTTGCTTATTTTCATTATGTGGGAATTACATATTTAGTGAAAGGAGTCATGTATCATGAATGTTATCTTGATGCTTATATTTTATCTGTTGTTCTGTTATACTCTAGTCAACAATCCATGTGTCAAGTTTCCAATCACTTGGGGTTGAACATGTCAGTCGTGTTCCATCATTACACTTTATTAACCCTTAGCATGAGGTTGAGACAATTGATTTTCACAATTCATTTCTTAAAGACTTTTCAATGCTGGCTGCCAGATTGATGCATCGACCCTCCTTTCCAGGCTTAGGACAGGCAGTCTGAAAGTCACTAGCAGTTTTTGGTCCTATAGTTGGCCTCTTTATTTTCCCTCCCAGTTAGGGATGTCCACTGTTTGGATTTTCACCAATCCTATGATGCAGTTGCTCTGCCTTGGCTGGATTGGAATGACTTCTTTTGGAGGCTTAAGCCAAGACACAACCGACCCAACCTGGTTTTCTGATCTAAAGGGGGTTGGTAGTTTACATAGGATGCAATCTTTTATTTTATTTTGGTGGCTAGATTGTTGGTAGTTCCTATATTAGATATGATTCCCTACATTATTTAGTTTCCATTTTGGTTGGGTTTCTATTATTACGTGGGGGAGTTTTTCGTTATATTGCTGTAATACGGTCAAGAAATCAGAATAGAATAAATGGAATTGAATGGATTGAAAGAGTGGTTTGAGTTGCTGTTGGCGTACGGTCTCTCTCTCACCCAAGGTTTTAGGTCTCGGTTTTGCCCCTGGTTTCTCCAGGCCACGAAACCGAGATCTCGGCAAGTTGGTGTATTTTTTCCTGTCTTGATTCGGGGTGGGTTTCGGTGTCCATATGGCCAAGATAGGTCCTGAAACTTGACATCCACCCTATTTTAGGCCTTCTAAACACAATGAAAACATTCGTTTTTACAAATTCAGACCCAAAATGGTACTTTGACTTCGGACCCTAGGTTGGTAGTCTACGACGTAGGTGAGCTCTACCCTAGGCTATTCCACATAATATTTAGAACACATAATTAAAGTAGAGGTGTAAAACAACTTAATTAAGCACTAGGGATTAAAAAACTTCAAACCATAAACCATTTACACATTAGGCATCATATTCATAATCATACATGGTGATGGTTTGACGGTTTGTTAATAATTGTTAGAAACTTGGAATGTGAAATAGATTAGATGATGTTGAAACTTGATGTTCTTGAGATGCAATGCAGCTCCCTCTCTTGATGTTGAAGCTTCAATCTTGACTCTCCAAGCTTTAATCTTGGAGGTGTTCTAATTTTCATCAATATATGAATCATTTTACTGGAGTTTTTAATGTTGGTGTAAGTTTATAATAACTCAGTGGTGTAGGATGGTCAACTATAGACAACTATGATCTTTGTAGGGATTTCAAGTGCCAACTGACCAGCTTTCGTATCCAGTTTCCACATGAGAGTGTCAGATACGCTTGGGATCTCTCCTTTTATTCAGTATGCAATCATTAATCACTCAAGTACTGATATACTGATATACATACACCTGATCCTATCGTATATGTGTATTTCTGTATCTATTATATGGGAATTGGGGATACACTTTAATATGACTAGTTTACCCTTTTATCATCTGTTGAGGGTTCATTTTACATTTAGATAAGATTACTGGAGCGAGTGTTGAACTAAATCAATGCACCAAAAAAGAACAAATTTTCAGGTATTTATATGATTGACTTGTAGAAATTATATAATTTGCAGTATTTGTTTATGGATTTTTAAGTGCTGGTGTAAATAGGTGCTCTGAGACTTAATCCTTGAAACATGTATGGTATTTTTAATAAATTTCTTATTGGATATAGAATATTCAGGTATTTGAAATTATGAATTCAGTCTTGTGGTATGCTGCGAATATTTACTCGAATATTGGGTAACTGTTGGTGACATAATTTGGACCAATGTGGATATGCATAAATTTGCTGTATTCAAGTATGTTTGCACTCCTAGATCTTTGAGTTAGCTTGATCATTTGGTAGATTAGGAGTGGGTTGATGTTTCTTAGTTACACACTGGAGGAGTTCTATTGGTCTTGCTGTCTCATAACAACAGTTGTTCATAAATGCTTGGTTTCATTGTAGTTGACTGTACCTCAAGAGAAAACAAAACTACTCATCAATTAACAACGGATTTGGGGGAGGGGAATATGGGAAGAAAAAACAATCTGAGTTGCCTGTTATTGATATGATTAGATCTCTCTCTCTCTCTCTCTCTGACACACACAAATGTACACACACACACACAAACACAAACACACGTTTTATTGGCACAGGAACTATTTCCAAATGAATGCAACATATTCTTGAATTTTTGGTGGAGTTGTACTTACAAATGTGTTCTGTAACAGCTTGCAGAGTTCCAGATTGGTCTTGGAAAGCTTGCTGCTCTTTCAGGCCACCTGTCATCTCCCCTAGTATGTCTATTTTCATATAATTTGTGCTGAAGTTAGGACATCTGGGGCCAAATTTCCTCTTTCTTTCATTAGAAGCTAAACTTTTTTTCCATCTTCTCTTGTGAAACAAATTTTGAATTGAAGGGATATTTGTGGTTGCTCCGAAAGTATGATTGAAACCTGCAGGTAATTGCTGTTACAGGTTTTTGGAGCCATCTGCCAGGCTGTGCAACATGCACCTCACTGTCCTGAGTCACATAATCTAAATGGGCTGGTTTGTGAGGCGAGGTCGGATTATCAGTCTGCTGTTGCTGCTTATAGGCTAGCTCGATTAACCATCAGTACTTCTACCAGAATGGGACCAGACTCCCTCTTCTGTGATATTTCCATTAATCTGGCTAGGTCACTGTTTTTGGTAAACAAATTTGCTCAACATTATCATTATCTGTTTCTGGATGTCCGTAGGGGATCAATGAACTTAGATCTTCTTGATTCCAATTAGAGTGATTATAAAATCTCAAATTTGTTAAATTTAATCACATCCATGTTTTTGGGGCATTCTTTATTCAATTGAACTGTTTCTGTTTGGTGTAGGCAGGGAATGCTCTTGACGCTGCTCAAGAATGTGAGCTTCTGAAGAAAGAAGGTGTGGATTGCAAACCATAATATTTCATGCTTGTTTGCATTATGTTTGGTGAATATATATATATTTATGCAAGCAGGCATGTGCATGCACACACTCATAAAAGGTCTCTTTTTTAGTTTAATTACATGGAGGGATTAAGTAAATGGGACAATTCCTAAACCACTCTGTACCTCATTTTGCTGATGCTCATTATGTATTCTGTCAATGTTCTAGGTTTGCTTGATAGCCGGGGCTTGCAGGTGTATGCCATCTCTTTATGGAAACTTGGCAAGAATGACCTGGCCCTTTCTATGGCGAGAAGCTTAGCTGCAAGTGTTTCTACTATGGAAAGTACAGCTGGTGCTACCTCCATTAGTTTGATCTTTAAATTGCTCTACCACATCTCGGGGATAGAATCTGCAGTAACAAGCATCCTGAAAATGCCAAGGGAACTATTGCAGAGTTCAAAAATCAGTTTTATTGTCTCTGCAATTCATGCTCTAGACCATAGTGGCAGACTGGAGTCAACTGTTTCAATTACACGACGTTTTGTTACATCTCATGAGGAGATTACTGGAATGCACTCTTTAATTGCCTTAAGCAAACTAGTATGCTTCTCATGCCAAATCATTTCGTGCCTATGTGGGTTTAAGTTGGATTCGTGGAATATTGAGTGTGAGGATATTATTTCAACTATGGGTTTTGTAGGTCAAACATGGATCAGAACTGAACCTGGATAATCAGAGTAGAGTCAATCACCTCAAAAAAGTTCTTCATATGTACCCTAACAGCAGTTTAATAAGGTAAATTTATTTTCCAACCGGAACAATATAATTTAATGTACAAATTTCAGTTTGGTTGTTATTATGTACTCAAACTGCCTGCTGCCAGTTATCCTGGTTGCTTCACTTTTTTGTATCAAACCTGTGCTTATAAGAACTTAATTTGAAGTTTTTCTGTGAATTCAGTCTTCTATGTCATCTTATGGTCTAAATTGTTTCATTGTCTACCCCTATTGTTACTTTTGTTACCTATGACAAGAAGTATCTGATGGGTTTCTAGAAGCCTAAGGGATTAGGTCCAGAAACTTGATTTAAAACAAGATGATGTAGATAAGTCACTTGGAGGGCTTATTTTAGTGGAAATAAAACTTGGGTTGGGTTGTATATGTGTTGGGACTTTGATCCCATGGGTTTATTTTGTAATTGGCAAATTTAATGAGCCAAAAATATGGGTAGAAAGTAGGAAAACGGGATTAGGTCCAGAAACTTGATTTAAAACAAGATGATGTAGATAAGTCACTTGGAGGGCTTATTTTAGTGGAAATAAAACTTGGGTTGGGTTGTATATGTGTTGGGACTTTGATCCCATGGGTTTATTTTGTAATTGGCAAATTTAATGAGCCAAAAATATGGGTAGAAAGTAGGAAAACGGGATTAGGTCCAGAAACTTGATTTAAAACAAGATGATGTAGATAAGTCACTTGGAGGGCTTATTTTAGTGGAAATAAAACTTGGGTTGGGTTGTATATGTGTTGGGACTTTGATCCCATGGGTTTATTTTGTAATTGGCAAATTTAATGAGCCAAAAATATGGGTAGAAAGTAGGAAAACGGGATTTACTTCGTTAGTTTAGTTAGAGTCCTATTTTGAGTCTATTTTCTTTATTATTTCACTTTCCTAGTCAATTTAGGATACCTTATTAGTTAAAGATTGAGTTAGGCCTTTTCTTTTTAGTGCCTAAGTCTATTTTTGAGTTTTCTATACAAGTTTGTAAGGGAGGCAAGCATTGTACACGAATTTGATTAATGAAATATTGGCTTAAGCCTTTGTGAAAATCCTGAGATAGGAAGGTGAGATGCCCAGGCTTAGATAGCCAACCCCAACCTTCCCCCATCCCCTTCCATTGGTTCTTGAATCCAAACCATAATTTTGTACAAATCGATTTCAAGAGTGCTGCAAGCTGCTAGGATTTCTTTCAACTGATTGTCACATCGATTTCTGGAAGATTACCACATCAAGATCATTGCTACTTCAATAGGTTACAAATTTGTGGGTTTTTATTTGGTATTTCAACCAAGGAAATTGTTCCCTCATTTGGGTTTCCATTGTTCTCTTGGTTCCCTCATATGATTTCTTGTTTATTGGAGGGTTTTCTATTTGACCCTACCTGGGATTATACCTATTCTGGTTCTAGTCTTGCATTATTTAGTTGATGTAGATCGAAGCATGAAAAAGACCCCCCAAAAAAAAGTTACTGTTCAAGCGAAAGCGACACTGTTCATGTGAACAGTGATTTGGGAGCTGATATGAACTGCTGGCTTAGGGGAGTTGATTTTTGGTGTTATTTTTATTACTAGATAATTATTTAGTTTCCTATTTGAGTTGTAATCCTAATTGGGAATCCTAGTTCTGTTAGGAAAATTAGTTAGAGTCTAGTTTCTGTTTTATAGGTTTTATTAATTAGTTTCTTACTTAGATTAGGACTGGGTTGTTTTTATTATAAATACATGTATATGGCTGAACAGAAAAAGAGACAGATTAAAGAGAAAAGAACTATTGATGAAGCTGTGAAATGCTGCAACAGTGAGATACCGTGGGTGAGAACCCCTGGGTGAGAGGATGATGGGCTGAGATAGCTGATCCTATTCCCCCTTCTATGTCCCTTTCTTCTTCTTTCACATGTAAACAGAAAATAGCAATAAAAGAGTTTTAGTTATTTAATTTTGTTCTTTTTATTGTATTGATCCTACTGCAATCGATCTCCCACTGGTTTCCCCTGGTTCGAGGTCGACTTTGCATTACAAGAATTGCAGTGATTTGATAATGACTTCAATTAAAGAATGAACAGTAAACAAAGATCAGAATTTCAGATGCACTTCAGAATTTAAAGGAATACTCTACTCTATTAATAGAACAGAATTTCAAATGCACTTCAGAATTTAAAGGAATACTCTACTCTATTAATTGAACTGAATAACAGAATCTGGAACCAATCCAACGGTCAGATTCAAAGTTATAGAAGAATCCTAGTTGGATTTGGACTGTTCTAGAACCAAGAACCAATAACAGAATATGGACTGAACTCAGAACAACATACAGAAATAAGTAGATTAAGAACAGCAGGAGCAAAAGTCAGTTCTAAACAACGGAACAATTTTCTGGTTTACGAGTTGAAAACAGTGACCAACTTTATTCAACTAGTAAAAACTGTGGGTGGGGGGGGGGGGCGCTCTTGATGCAGGTCCAAGCATTAGAAAGAAGAAGCCTTGACTTGGCTGTTTTGTGTTGGAGCCGGTTCTTTTTTTTTTCTATACTTAGTTTTTTTTGAGCTCTTAGATTGAACCGGTCCAACCAGTGGTTCAATTTAAGTGACTCTTTCCTATTGGCTCTTGGAGCATCTTCTTTTAATTTTATTTAAACTTTGTTTTAACCTTCCCCCTCCACGATTTTAAGAGGGTGGACTTGTTTTATGACTAGGATTGTAAGTAGGACTCAGATTTGGGATTCCTAATCCAGATCTGAATATCTGTAAGGCCTTTTGGCCCCTTTTTATTACTATAAATACAACTATCGTGGGCAGGCCCCCCCACTGTTTTCTGCAATCAAAACTTCCTGCTTTCAAGCTGTGTTTGCTGCCATTGTGCTGTTGCCTCTTCTCCTCCGCTAGCTCTTACATCCTTGTGGATCTCAAGGTGGTGAAGGGTAGGTGGACTCCTGCGACTCCTTGCATTGTGAAGATCAGGAGGTCCTTTCAAATCATTCAAGCTGCTGCCATTACAGTGAGTTGAACCTGTTTTACTTTAATCTTCTTCTACATAGACCTGATCTACAGTCATTTCTCCCATCAAACCGAATTCTCTATTAAACCTGCAACCCGATTCTGCCCAACTGCAGAATTTTAAAACCCCTCCAAACCCTAACCCTTTTATGTCATTAAGGCCTCCTAAACCTGCATATTAAAACCCTATAAGTCTCTTTCCCAAAATCCACTCCTAAACCCTAGATCCTGAAAACACTCCATTTTTACAAGGCCTCTAACCCAAAACCCTAGATTTCCAACTTCTTCCAATTCAATCCAAACCTACACCAATAGACTCCTAAAAACCTGCACATTATTCCCCAATAAAACCCTAACTCGAAACCCTAATCCTAACCCTAATTCTGCCCTAATTTAGCCTAATCTGTCCCATTCGGCCAGCCTTGTTAGGTAACCCTATTCCCCTGGTTCCTAGTGGGACTTCTCCTACCTAGGACTACATCAGCTCTAGGCCTTACGTTGTTTATGTAGAAACTGAAATAGGAAAGAAGAAAGTAAAACAAACATAGGGAACTCTATCCAAAGTAGGAATAGGTGTCCCACATTAGTAAAACTCTATCTTATCTAATTAGTTGGAATAATTGTCCCACATGACTAAAGCTCTATCCAAAGTAGGATGAAGAGTTATATTAATCAAGACTCTATCCAAAGACCTTAAAAAGAGGCTGAGAATTACTCAGAAATTCCATCCTTTACAAAATTCTATTCATTATGAAATGGGAATGCGTTGTGGAGGCCAACTCTGTGCTACTTTTTAGGCTTTTGTATGTTCATCTATAGTTATTAAACCAGTCATCTGTTTGTTACTGGCTGATGGACCCAATGATGGGACATCCCTACTTCCAAATGGTGGATGTAAAATTGGTAATTTATCTTTGGTATATTCTTGTTTACTTTAGTGGATATATCATATATTCCTTTGTTTTTCTAATTGTATTTTTCTGCTTGTAGGAATGAACTTGGTCATCTTTTGGTATCCAGTAAAAAATGGAAAGATACGCATACAGTTACTAGATGTGTCGTCATAGACCCTCCTGGTCGCACAAGTGTGGAGGCTTCAAACTCGGCATACAAGATTCTAGGTGCTGCTGCAATTGCATGCTATGCCTGTGGTACGACCAACCAAAAGTTCTCCTTCCCTACGTGTAAAGACCAGTTCATGCATGAAGGACAGGCAACCAAACAAATGCAGAAGTATTATAGCTTACTTCATTAAGTGTCTTAGAAAAATTACTTGTGATATTTGATTAAAACTTGAACAGTACTTGTTGCTTTAATTTCACATAATTATGCATAAATAATGAAAATGATGTATATTTGTTCTTCCTTCATTTAAAAAAAATAATAATTTCATGATGCTAGGTGTTTGTGTAATAACAATAAGCTAATCTTTGTGCTTTCAATTTTTGTCAAGTTTTTACCCTTGACAATTTTCTATATTCGTGAGATTTGTTATGGAAAGCCAATATTTAGGTTATAAAATCTGCCGAAAACTAAGATTCCAGTTTGTGTTCTAAGCTAGTCTGCTTGCACTTCTTCAGTTAAAAAACTAATCCCTTTTCTTACCCTTTATGGTGGGCAGATGGTTACATCAAGAACCATGGAACCATAACGCACGGTTCTTGCTTCTACTTAATGCTCTACAGAAGGCTCGTGAGGAGAGATTTCCTCAGCATCTTTGTGGTACACTTGAACGGCTACTGTCAGCTGCTCTCTTGGATGAAGTATACTCAAAGAAAGATGTCTCTCATCAATATCAAAAGTTCCAACTTCTCCTTTGTGCTTCTGAGATCAGTTTCCAAGCTGGGGACCACTTTGGATGCATCAACCATGCTACAAATGCATCAAGGCTTGTGCTTCCTGATGGAATTCTCTTTTTTGCACATCTGCTACTGTGCCGTGCCTATGCAGTTCAAGAGGATTTATCGAGACTGCAGGATGAGTATACGAAATGCTTGCAGCTCAAGACTGATTATCAAATTGGTTGGGTATGCCTTAAATTTCTAGTATCTAGATACAAACTCCAGATTGATTCGAATGCCATAGACTTGAACTTCGAAGAGTGCTTCAAAGAGAGCGAGAGTACCTCAAATCTGTGGATGGCCATCTTTGAGTTAGTAAGAGGTCAAATTTCCATACGGGATCATGATTATCTTTCTGCTCAAGAGGCTTTTGCACGTGCTTGTTCATTGGCAAGAGCAGACAGTTGTGTCCATCTTTGTCATGGTATGTATCTAATCATGGATTTTCTGTTATTGGTGATGCTTTATATTTTATTTTCTATGTACTTTTTGAATAATAAACTCCTTGCTTATGTTTAATTAGAATCTATATTTTTTTAATTTGCTTTTACTAAAAAGAAATTAAAAAATATAGAATGTTGGTTTAAATAAAAAAGAAAGAAATCAGAAACTTAGATCTGGCACATATTTCACTTAAATAGGTTGCATTTTTTATTTTTATATTGGTGATATTCTTGCTAAATGAAGTAAACTAGGGTGCATTTTTTATTTTTATATTATTATCATATTGTTATTAAAAGACAAAAGGGATATAAGTCTAGCGGAATAGATGGGGACTGCAGTTCTTGCACCCCATTTCTGCCATGTGAAATGCCAACTGTACAAATCTGGACTGTTGAATGGGAAGAGGATATATATTGGTCAAATGTCAAATTTGAGGTCGCAATTTAATTATATGGCCCACACTATATTGCACATTTTCCTTTGTATTTTCAATGGTTAGAACTTTTAAAAGAATTGTGTTTTTTTTGCCATCTTTCTTTGCTTTATTTTGCAACTGGGCAAAGCCAGGTTGGACTCAAAATTTGATACATTAGTTGGGGAAGGTGGAGCCTCCAATAAAATTTGGGGCCCACCTGACATGCCAGGTGGGAGATAAAGTTTTGGTAGAACTGCACTAACATGCAAGTCTGTTGGATCTGCACTCACTTGCGCTTTTTATAATATTGACTTATCTTTTGGGGGGAAGACAATCGTCTGTTGGTAGGTTCTCATTTTTTTGTTCAAAACGTCTTTGTGCTGACTGAAATGTGAACTATTTATATGATGGCAATACTATGACATTGTTCTGCAAAAATATTGTAATTATGATATTCCTTTACAATCTTGTTTTGATCTGTGGAAATAGAAACATTTCAGTAAATTTTGTCCGGTGTACTCGTCAACTTTTAGCACCATTTTAGAGATGTACTCTTCTATGTGTTTACAGATAGGTGGAAAGTACCCAAATACAAAAACTATATAATTCCATTCTTTTCATATTCTCCAACTTTTTTTTTTCACTTACGGATCTTAATTGCTGTTTTTTCTTTTGGTACTTACATATCAGGGTTGGCACCTGCCTTGAGAATCTCGTAACAAAAAGATGATTTGCTTTCTCAAATAGCTTTTTTCTCCCCCTTTGTTACTAAACTCGAGTTCGGCTTCAACAGGGGCCATTTGTATGGAGCTTGCCAGGCAAGGGTACGGTTTCCAGTTCTTATCGGTTGCAGCAAGCAGTCTCAGAAAAGCTCAAGGGTGCTCTGTCATTCCTCTCCCTATTGTATCTGCAGTGTTGGCTCAAGCAGAAGCAAGCCTTGGCTCCAAAGCAAAATGGGAGAAAAACATCCGTCTTGAATGGTTTTCTTGGCCACCAGGTTTCATTTCATCTTACTTACGCACATATAATATATAGTTCGATGGATTATGGAGACATCAACTTCCATTTGATCTGTACTAAATTAATTTTCCCTATGGAAATCCCATAACCTAAAAATTAGCTATGGCCAAACCTATTTAATCATCAAATTGAGGGTGTTTGTTGAAGTGTTGAGTTTGTTTGATTGTTGCTGTTTTGGGTTGAACTCAACTGGACATGATGTAAAATACAGAATATGGGACATGGTCAGGATCTCTTTTTCACTCCCACAGTTTTTAGTTTATTGGCCTTATCTGATTCTTTTTGTTTTTTTCTGCAGAGATGAGACCAGCAGAATTGTATTTTCAAATGTATTTGCTTGCAAGGCAACTGAAAGATGGTTCTGATTCTGCATCAAATGTGGAGTCCTATCAGAGTCCGAAGAGATGGGTTCTCCGAGCAATACATTTGAACCCATCCTGTTTACGATACTGGAAGGTTTTGCTGAAGTTGGAGTGACTGCCCTAGTTTCTGGTACTAATTTTACTGGTTATTCATCGTACCCTTATTTTAACTTGAGTGGATTTGTCTTGGAAGCTTTTCAGGCATGTGTAACATTCCACCAACGATTTGTCCCACCGGGAAAATATCTAAGAGCTCATTATCAACTAGCAAGTAGCAGATCAGAACATAGATTTCAAGTAGAGTTGGATCATGTCCTGGTCATTTGTACCATACGTTTACATATTATGCCTTGAACGTCTGTCCCAATTGTCTAACATTACATGAAATATACTTTGTAACTCAAGCTGTTCAAGTTAGGCTTCGGGTTAGGGTTAAGAGTAATTGAACTACTCCAGTTACTCCCAAGGTTTTGATATCTTTGTGACTTGGTTTTGGATTTTCGTAGGCAAGTGTCGAGTAGTGAGCTTGTATATGCTGTTTTCATTTGCTCTGTCTGATGTTGTGTTCTTTTTTAGTCTTGCTTTCTACCCAAGTAAATTATGGCAAGTCTTTCCTTCTCTCCCATATCTCGAGTGATGGGGATTGGTCGGTGTCAATTGGTTCGGTTCTAGTTCTGGTTTATTCAAGATACAAAATGTATAAACTGAAATTAAAAAACTGAATAATTTTCATAACTTTGAAACTGAACTGAATCGTTTCTTTTTTATTCAGTTCCTATTCTGTTGTGGTCGGTTTCATTTGATTCGTACATGGTCTCAATATTTCGGTTCAAATTCGGTGCCAGTGGAAATGACATACTGAATTCAAATTCGAATAAAATTTGAGAAATTGCATAGATTTACGAAATAAAAAAAAAATGAATTACAAAATCAAGTTTGACTTTGTTTTACAATTTACTTTTCATATAAAGTGACATCCTTAGTCCCGACTTTTCTTGATAATGCTATCGCATCATGGTGCTCTCAGCTCATTGGAAAAATATCCTCTCTAATTCTATTTCTTTTTTAAATATCCATCTAATGATAGGGAGGACTTGGACACACATTTAGCTCATGAACCTCTTGCCTGAATATCTATTGCATACGTCATTATAATATATTGCAAATACCCATGAGTGCAGGAAATTCAATCGTTTGAGCCTTGCTACTTGGGTTGGCTACAAGGTTCAAACGAAAGGGTGGCCTATGTGGCCAGGTGCTAGTGAGTAGTGACATGGCATCTGGTGTGTTCGCCCTCTATATAAGTGGAATGTGTGTCTTGGTTTGAGTAAATTAGTAAATGTGATTCGTCATGCGTTGCATGCATGTTGCAACCACGTTTGGAGGGTTACTTTCTCAAATTATTAAGCATCGAGTTCCCATGAACCAAGAAGGATTGCATTAGGGAGGGTAAATTTCAACTTAGTAAATAAAGGACATCCTTAGCATAAGCACACGGAGGGTTAATCAAGAAACCTTGAGATTATTACTTTCCTTTTTGTTATTATGGTCTTATTGGATCATCGTATTATATGAAGAATGAACCCAATGGTTAATCATTGGCAATTGGCCCCTTGAGGTGAATTATTAGATCAATTTCATAAGTAAAAAATCAGATTCTATATTTCACATCCGTCAGTTACACATTCTCTCTTTTCTTGATATTCTTTCCTAATTTTACCATGTAAATCCGTTGAGTATTTCATTCCACACTGGGGTGTGGTGGTGGGATTTTAATTCTCTCCAATTCCTAGAGTGTGGCAGTGCTAGATGGAGATGTCAACACCTGATAGTTGCTGCATCCAACGGTCAGAACTCGTTGATATGGATCATTAGATGCGACAGCTGTCAGGTGCTGACATCTTCACCTAGCATTGCCGCACTACCACACTTTAAGAAATTGAAAAAGAGATTATTTTCCGGGTGAGGATCCCCTACCCAAACTATTATTTTCAACATTATTTCCTACTTTTATATATTTTAAGATCACGGTTTTCTAGGTAGGGTGCACGACCAATGGGTGGATGTGGACTGTGGACCGCGGTTTATTCTACCACGGCGTGCCAAGTTATTACTATTATTATATATTTTTTTTGAAAGATAGAACAGTTACAATATTTGTCTTTCTACTCTTCACTTTGGAAATCTTCAACAGTGTGGGCTTCAGCTTCCATTCCCTCTGAGTCTTTTATTTATTAGGTACATTACATAACCCCTCGGCTCATAGGGTGGGTAACCTTGGCACGCTTTAACTTCTTGTTTTGTGTTCGTTCTAGACCTTCTCTTGTGTCTTTTTGCAGCTCTTCCCCCCTCGATGAACCTGGGAGACTAAAATCGTTGAATATTTACTTTTACAGAAAACTACACAGAAAGTAAATTCAATTACTGCCCTTGTAGCCTCTTTCTTACTCCCCTCTTCTTTTGTTTCGTCATTTCGTGAAACCCTAGGAAGAAAAATCTCAATCACGAGAAAATCATCTGTGGTAATGGGGTTGGTTTGGCATTTTGGGTTGACCATCAATATAACCCAACCAGGTTGGACAAGATTTGAACCAGTGTCTGAAACCATTGATGGTATTGATTGACAGTTCTCCTCTACTTCTACGGCACTGAATTCATATTCATGCCATTGTACTGAGAGCACACAGGAAAAACTAAAGGAGTACTTACACTTGGATTGTTAATCACAATATTTCTTATTTATGATTCTATGAAGAGTTAAGTTAAAGCCACGGTTTTAGTTATTGGTGTTGAATCGGCTGCTAATTAGTATCGGCATCGATTGTGATTGATATCGATACCTCACTAATACATATTGGTGAAATCGGTCAGAAAATGAACTATTTTTCTGAATTTTTTGCCTGATTTAAACTTGATATAGTCTGATTTGTATCGATATTGTATTGGTATCAATAACAACTGATTCAATGCCGATACCATGCACTAAAATCTTGGTTAAAATCGACAAAATAATGCACACATCATGAATTTGGGAGTCTATTCTTACTATAATTTAGAATTTTGGGATACAAATGACCCATGAGATTTGGCAAATTGGTTGATTCGAATTGGAGTCGACAGAGTCAATCTCAATTCTTGCCCCTCCGGAGTGGCCGACCTAAATTAGGTTTTCCCGATTTTTGTCGATTCCCAACTGATACCAGCCCATCCGAAATGGAGTCTGATAAAAATTAGACCCGATTCTGATACCGATTCCTTGTGTAAAACCCTTTCCTCCAAAAACAAAATAAATTTGACTTCTCTATTCGTCTAAGGAACGATGATGGCTAGGGGTATTGCGTGTCTTATCAATGGATAATGATTGCTTGTTACAATATGTTGTTCTAACGTAAGCCCCTGATCCGAGCCGCCTCCTTTTCTGGTCTTTCTGTTTATGGTTTTTTTAATGGTCGAGCCCCCTTTCCCGGTCGGTGCAATGAACCAAATACATTTAATTTTGGATTGGAACGAGGGGTTTCGTACTCTCATAACTTCAAAATTACAAAAGCCACCTTTATTTTGTCTATAATCACCTTCAGTTTTACTCTTTTAGTCTCATCGAACCTCTATTTAAGTTTTCGGAATCGAAATGTCGATATATCTCAAGAAGGCCAGAAGGGGAGCATTTTGATAGGTGTTGTCTCTTTGGCTTCTTTGGGTCTGTGATGGATTTTTCAGCCATGGAGGAAGATAGGAAAGAGAAGAGAGAGATAATCTTTGAGGAAGAAGATGAGAAGAGGGCAAGAAGCTTTAGGTATGAAGACTATAACAACAGAAGAGTGTTCTTGAGGAGTTACCCTCTTCACTGGGCAGAAAACCAAGTCGACGATGACGAAGATGACGAGGCCGACGCTACGCAAGGGATGCTCGACGTTTCAAAAAGAGGAAAGATAACTGCTCTTAAACGGAGAGTCTTGTTTGTTCTTGGCTGGAGTGAAGGGAAGGTTTTGGTCCTCAAGAAGTTCAAGAACAAGGTTTCGTTTTACCTCGTTACTTGTCACCCTTTTGGGTTGAAGACTTCATCTCCTCTGCTTTCAGTGTAAAACCCTAATCCTAATGTGATTCTTCACTTAAACAACAACTACTTTTATTCCTTTCCCCTTTTATCAGTTTTAGTATTGACGACTGTTTCCAACTTTGAATATTGTGAAGCTCTTATAAGTGAAATCTAATTTTCCTTTTACTTAAGCTTTCTACACATTTGATGTGTTTATGCTCGTTTTATGAAAAATTGATAGAAATTTGTGTGTAACATCAAAGATGGCTGATGGGTTTGATTCCTCCTCCCACTCTCTGCAAATTTGAGTTCCAAAATATCAGATTTTGGTAACGGTGGATTCTGCAAATTTAATGTGCCGTTTCACAGGAATTGCGGTTTCAGGAAGCCCACGTTACTTCTTATCTCTATAGCTACCAATCTCGCCATTAATTTTCCTGCAAGGAAGATGTTTGAAAAAAGGAAAATTCCGTCAGAAAGGTGAACGGATTAAAAAATTGATTCTGGAGAGACCAAAACATTCGGTGGGAAATGGGAAACGATGCATTGGTGCATGGTTGTCGCTCACTAAATCAAAATTAAAAGTCTAGTCAGGCTATGTTTTGTTTAGGATTTTTCATGCGCTGGTGGGAACCCCAAAACATAGTTGCATAGGTGTCACACATCCATTAAACAAATGCTTCACTAAGAAGCTTTTCAAGACTTTTCTCTAAAATGGGAGAGGACAAGAAGAGCACATGGAGATTTGGAAAATTAAATAAGTGAAAGGGTAATACCCTCTTTTGATCTACAAAAACTATAGTTCCGATCTTGAGCTCTCTTTTGAAGAAGAAGATTATGAATTATCTGAGTTGCTCAAAATGACTTCCCCCCTTTTGGGGATTATGTGAAAGCTTAAGGCTTTATTGGTGAAACCCAGGGAGATACATTCAAACTTGGCTTTGGATCATTCACATTGAATTTGAGGATAACCTTTTAAAGATCCCTTAAGATCTATTCGAGCCCTAAGGTCCTTTTACAGTTGATCTTGTTTTTCACAAAAAATAGTTTTCTATTTTTCTCCACGTGGAAAAGTAATTTAATCATTCTATGGATGTATAGACAATATTGTCTCGGTTGGTTAGATTAAAAACCTTATCAAAAAACAGGTTAACTTAAACTTAACATGTGAATTGTGTGCAGAGTCTTTGGTTTATTTGTCCACAAAATTTCAGTTCCTTCTATCTCTTACATATGTGGGTAAAGTTTGAGGGATTCTTGGAGACATCAAGGGCTTAACAAACTGATGTGAATCTAACTTAATTCTCAATACCTAAACACTCCTCCCTCACGGGTGCTTCGCTACTATGTTGGAGGCTTCTATCCAAAACCTCAAGGCATTAAGTGAAATAGTTCTCCGAGTATATGAAAACATCAAGGACATGAACAAACCAATGTATATCTATAACTTGAACATTTCATGACACAGTACAAAGTTTGGGGGCTAGATCTCGTTGTAATGCTCACGATCTTTGAATCCTCAAGGTAAAGAAAACCCTAATTCTAACAGAAAAGAAGAGCAAATAAAGAAATTTCATTCGTAAACTTCAAGATGCTTTATTTCATCCAAACAATCCTTATATAAGAAAATGGATTACAAAAGAAAAGACAACCTAAATAAAACAAGAAACAAACTAATATAATAAAAATAAAATAGAAAACTATGATTCCTAAATGGCACATAAAGTTTTAGAGGTCCAATAGCATTTGCGTTTCCAATAGGATATTATGATTCCCATAATTCCACCCAAATAAAAAATTTAAGTTTTCAAAAATTGCATTATCAAATTAGTACTTCCGACTTGATCAGGTGAACTTTTGCCAATCCAATCGATTCAAAAATCCTTCAGATATCTTCTCTACATCATCTCAACACAATAAAAACAATCTTTTTTGTCTTGTTTCCTCTATGCGAGTTAAATTCCATCTACGTGTTGATGTGGAAAGTTTGGTAACCCATATAGTGACTTGTAGATTTTTTTGCAACCTTAATTAACTTTCTAGATTTTTTGCAACCTTGATTGGGAATGTTGAAACCTTATTGGATAATGAAATTGAAAAGGAAAGAGTTCAAATTAGGTGTCTGTGTGTTTGTTTGGTCAAGATATGTTTAAGAGTAAATTATTGAAGTGACAACTGAAACAGAATAAGTCAAACAATTGGTCCTGACCTGGTTTTCTTCAAAAAGGAATGATTTAATAGTGCTGCTATATTGGGTGAAACATTCAGATGAAACTTTAAAAGGACCCACTCACCCAGTTTCTCTTAATTCATGGTGAGGAGAGTCTTCAACCACGGGATCTTTTCCTTTAATTGAATTGAAGAAAAGTATTTTGAACCTTTCAACAATAGTGGATGGAATTTAATGAAGATATTCACTCTTCCTAGAGTCGGTCCACCATAACATTAAAACACCATTGATGAATAGAGAATCTTTTTTTTTTTGGGTGGTGAACCAGAGAAAATCACTTCAACTACTGCGACAAAAAACTAAATCGAAGAAAAGTTTGTTTTACTGAAAAAGAGAAATGAAAGAAAACTAAGAAGTATTCATAGTAAATTTTCAAAAAAAATTAATTTAAGAAGGCTCTTTTTTGCTACAAGGGAAATTAAAGAGAAGAGAAGTAAAATTTTTATATTTAAAAAAGAATTTTTATAATCATTATCCCATGTGACAATATCACTAACTTCAAATCATTCCATATTTAGTTCTTACCAAAAAATATCATTCCATATTTGATCATTAAATTCTATTTTACTTTGCATCCAATTCCCTTTGGTTTAAAATGTAAAACAAATATTACATGTAAAATGTATTATTACTAAATATGGTAAGAAATTTAACTAATTTATTCAATCACATGGTATAATGATTACAAAAGTTTCTTTTTTAAATTTGAAAATTTTCCCTTCCCGTTCCTTCTTTTTAATTCCCTTTGCAACCAAATGGAGCCCAAGGTTTGTTTTGCCGAAAAACAGAAATAAAAAAAGATTTAAACTACAGAATGAACAAACTTTGAACAAAATTCTCTGTAATGCACAGTGCAATCTTACGAGCTCGACATGTAGATGATGCTACATCCAACGGTGCCAAGCTCAAAAAAAAAAAAAACAAAAAAAGAGTGTCGACAAATGCAGCTGATCCGAAAAAATGCTATACATAGGGTATCAACAGATGCAGCTGGAGTTGGGCCTCCCTAGGAGCAGGACTTTTTTGACTTGTCTGGGTCAAATTTGTCCTACAGTTTTATTAGTGGATGCAGATGGGATTGGGCTCCATACTTCCAGAAGGACTGAGCTAAGTTAGATACTTAGAGGATTGAAGAAAAACTTGAGTAGTGATACCTGTGGTGAGAGAGCAGCCTTGTAGATGTTGGATACTTGAATCAAGGATTTAGTTCACGGTATCGGGTTTTGCCCGAGATATCAATACGGGGGATCGAATCTCGTTACCTAAATTTATGACTGGAATTGAATGACCAAATTCTCCTAGTAAAGGCATTTTAGTTTTGGAGAAAGTTTTCCTTTCCTGTGACGAAGGAAACACCCACAAATCTAGGGTCTGTCATTACTTTTTCCTATTTGTTGGAGATCTGTAATGTGCGCGCTCCACTGTTTCTTGGCATCCATCCAATGCCAATGATGGCCACTGGTGAAGGAATACTAACCGTGTGAAGGGAAGAACTGGTTTTTCTATCTGTTTGTTTGTTCTGCATTTGCATGTTTCCTTCTAAAAGGGTGTTCTAAGTGCACGATATGTTTCCACCACTGTGGGGTCTTGGGAAGGTCATAATTGTTGGGTAATTGTATTACAATTCCTTACAAATAATTGAAACAACACGAATTGCAATACAATAGATTAAGCAGTAGAAACTAGGCTTGCCCTTTGGCTGAAATGAGAAGACCAAAGCTTGAATTTGATGTAGAACCACACCAGCAATAACTTGAACAAGATTGAGGTTGAGTCACACTTGTGGTGCTGCTTTTAAGGTAATTGATGCCTCCTACTGCCAAGGAGTGTTCTGCACCACTACCCCAAGATAAAACAACTTCCAACTAGAAGATGAAGCAGTCCTTCTAGTCCCTTGAAGGAGCCAAGAGCTTCAACACAGCAACCCTCTAACACACTTAGAAGAAAAGAGAGAGAGAGAGAGAGAATAATACTCCTAGTGATTGCTAAGTATGGGCATGAACATGTATCCAAAGATGTCTCTTACAAAGCAATTGGTTGGGTTTATATAGGCCCAAGACCAATCCTTGCATTCCCTTGGAATTCTCAAGAATAACCATCCACTTATGACCAAATTGAAGAATAAGATTTATGGGCATGAATATGGACATGAATTGAAGGTTAATTCCAAATTCATGGTCATTCCCCACTAAGGGTCATGAATGACCTTAAAATTCATTCATTCTCCACTAAGACCATAAAGGCCTTAAAATCCCATAAAATGGTCATTCTCCACTAAGGACCATAAAGGTCTTAATACCCATAAAGGGAGAGACATCACCTATGGCCATGAATTGAGAAATCAATCTCATTCAATATCCTTGACCCACCTTCCCACTCATGATAGTGACCATGAACAGACTTTAGGGTACCCATAGAATGTTACAACCTTTGGAATTACTTCTTTGATCACATGGGTCCCACACCATAACAAAGCAATCAAAAAATTTTGAAACTTAAAATAAAATAAAATATATTTTAAATCTAACAATAATGTAGCAGCCTTATCCTTGCTTTGCATAGAGGCTGTTTCTCGACTCGAACTTGTGACCACTTGGTAGCAATGAAGCAACCTTACCGTTGTGCCTAGGTCTGCCCTTTGTATGTTTTCCTTCTCACAGAGACAAATTTGTGGATCTCACGCTCGCTGAAACTAGGGATTTTCCACAAGACTCGCATTCATATTATGGTACCCAGATCTGTAATTTTGGTTTTGTTCTGGCCAGGATGACAATCAATGAATCACACTCTAAAAAAATCAATTGATTGTCTACTGTCAATCATAATGTTTTAGAATGATTGACCCCCAAAATTTTTATTGGATTTTACAGCTCATGAGCTCAAATATTTCCAAACATCCACATGATCGCAATGGAAATCATCTGGTTGTTGTAATCTGATCATGTTGAATTTTATCTGGTTCATTTAGAGTTGGGATTTGGGACCCTCTCTCAATCTCATTGAAAAAACTGAGGAAATGTTGTCGCAAGGCTGCATATTGCTTAAGTTGTTATAAAATCATCAATGAATTAGTTTTCTGATAAGATCACCAGCAAATGTAGATGAAGGAATACTCACCTTGGTTATAATTTACTGGAAATTTAAGTCTGGATTTGGTGTGCTTTTAACACTTCCCCACTCCCCACCTGTTCTTAAAAGACACAAAAAAGAAATTTATCAGAGTCTGGCGACTCCAAAACTAACCCCTGCGAGTGTGGTTACTCTACTTGGTGTATTGTTGATCTGTATCTTATACTATGCATTATATTGAATAAATTATCATTTTCAACCAAAAACAAAAAGACCCAGCTTCCCCTTGTGGCCTCTGTGGTGGACTGACTTGGCTGTGTAGCTAACGACAATGGAAGATATTCCATCACAGGTGTAATGGCTGATTAGTTCACTCTTCTATTCATAATTTCATACTGAGTAGTCTCCTCATGTGGAAGAGTCACCTTATGTTTGTTTGCTTCTGTTAGAATATGTAAAGATACAAGGAGGGCTCCAATAATGAGGAATTGATTGTCCATTGATATAAAACACTGTCATCGATCCCCTCAATCTCCCTACTATATGATCAAATGTGTTATTGATGAGCATAATAGAATGGTTCAATAAATTATAGAAGAAGACATATATTACAAATTACAATCCAGCCAGATGAGTTGAGGAGTGAGGAATTAGAATTGTGGTTCTGATAGAGCACACTGGTACTTACTGCCTATTTAGAACATTATATAGATTCAGATATTTTAAAATGTATGGAGTAAGAAACTTGGAGATTTCAAGCTCTTCTGGAGGAGAGCATCCCATAAACTTCAAATAAATAATTATTACATAACTGAACTCCCATATCTAGCTCTCATTTGACAGTAAAGAGAGAGAGCTTCCTTATCTATCTACCATGGCTAAAAGACCCAGAGTTCTGAAGGTTGTTATCTGAAGGATCCCAATCTAAGGAAGATGAGAGAATCTTGGACAGAGACAAAAAGACATCAGGGATGGCTGGACGAGAATTCAGATCGTATGCCACACAATTCTCTGCAAGCTGGGCCATGGAGAAGGCCAAATCCAGGGGGTACTCATTCCTCAAAGAAGGATCCATGAATCCCCTTAGCTTCTCTCTCACGTTCTCTCCTGTCAAGACCAGCTGTATTGTTTCACACAATAAGCTGTCTGTTTTCTTTTCATCATCAAAGGCAGTTGCAGCTTCCCTTCCAGACAAGAGCTCCAACATCACCACTCCAAATGCAAAAATATCTAGTTTAGGAGTAACTACGCCATTTTCTATATATTCAGGGGCCAGATAACCCTGTGTACCCACTACGTGCCTTGTCAACTGGAAACCTTCTTCTTGATTCTCCTCCTCCAAGGTTCTGGCTAACCCGAAATTTGTTATCTTGGCCCTGAAATTCCCATCCAAGAGAATGTTACTGCTCTTCAAATCCTTGTGAATGTAGGGAGGATTCGTGTAGTTATGAAGGTAATTAAGCCCATCTGCCACATCGTAAGCAATCTGAACTCTCTGCGTCCACCCAAGAGGGCAAGTACTCAGATACTCCTTCTCGTGAAGCCAATCGCTTAGAGAACCTTTCTCTGCAAACTCATAAACGAGATAGGTGCTCCCTTGGTGTACACAGAAACCAGATAGTCTGATCACATTGGAATGGTTGATTTGTTTTAGAATATTCATCTCGTTTGAGACATCCCCTTTCATCCTCTTTATAGCAGCATCATCGCTATTAATCTTGCCGCGATAAACAGAGCCCTTGATCCTATGACCTTCACTGAAGGACCCGGTAGCTCTCTGCAACTCTTCGAAGTTGTACAAGGTCAAGGATTCGATTACAAAACGAGCCCCTTGGAGGGTGACGGACCCAGATCTATTTTCAGGTATGGCAGAGTAATCAGCAGATCCACCAAGCTTATTACCCTCTTCTGGAATTGGCTTGGGTCGCGGAGTCCGGCGACGCAGGAACCAAACCAGACACCCGGAGAGGGCCAAAAGAGCTAAACCAGCTGCAATTCCAACGCCGACAAAGACCCATTTCTTCGATGAAGAGTTACCTCCGGGAACGACGGGAGGTGAGTCAGGGGACTGCGACGGCGGTGGGGGACTTGATTTTGTGATGATTGTGGGCTGGTTCTTAAGCGGAATCAAAATGGGTGTAAAGAAGAAGACAGTCTCGCCCGTCTGCAACTCGTTTGCATCGTTTATGCTCTGCTCGTCCACACCGAACGTCTCACCAATCGCAGCAACACTATCACCGGCAGCAATCAGATACGTAAGCAAGTACCTGACACCACTGGCAGTCTGGTTTCGGCTAGGGCAAGCACATCTGAGTGGGACTTCCAGTGACAATCCGACGGAGAGATTGTAACTATCGTAAGGGTTTTGATTCATCAAGGCTTGACAAGTGGTAAGAGCCTGGTAGGTGTTGTTTGCAACACTAAAATACGTCTCCTGTTTGTCTTTCAGGATATAGGAGGTATTGTGCTGGTAGAACTCACCTGAACAAGAACAATTCACAGGAACTATGACGAGGGTGTCCGTAGGGATCTGATCGACTTCCTCTATGTTGTTGATTTTGGCAATCTGCGCCGCCTCCGCACGCAAGAGGTAGCCGATGCTGATGGGGGTGTTGTAAGGAGAGAGTGATCGGAAGGTGAGGTAGGAGATGCAAGATTTCGAAGGACCATTGCAGAGATACCCATTAACTGAAGAATCGTTGTTGTAATTGTAACAATTAAGCTGTTTGTTGTTGACGTAACTCTGTTGGGCCTGTGAAAGATGAAACGAATGAAACAGAAACAAAAACAAAATCAAGAAATAGAAGAAAGGGTTAGAGAGGAAAGAGGATGCAGAGCTGAACATCCTTTGCTCCATGGAATTGTTGGAAAGAAATTAGGTCTTTCAGGGACTTCTATAATGATTTTTTTTTAACAGAACAGTGACAGTATAACCCCGTTCCTGTGTGTGAATGTGAAAGCGTGGTTTTGCCGTAATTCCCATTAATTCCTGCAATAGCCATTGCCTGACAACGTTTAAGAAGGTGTTGGAGTCTGTGAAATTGAATTTCCACATTGTTTTGTCATCTCGTGGCATCTGTTGATTGTTGTCCAACTTCCACAACCATGATTTTCAACGCGTCAATCTTGTTGACTCTGCTAGTCCAGATGTAGCGTGTCGTGTGGGATAATTGTGGGATAATCTGATCACCGAGGCGACGAGGACCGATTTAAGTGTTACAGGACCCGTTTGATGGATTGGCTTTATCCTTAGGCCCATCCCGTGATTGTGCTGGACAAGGCCCAGATGTAGGTTCCAAGTTCCCAACAAAACCTGGCCTAGCAAGGTTTTAAATCACGGTACCGTATCTCTGCTATTCTGATACGGATACTGATACATATCGGTTGAATCAGTCAGATTTCAGATAAAAAAATCACTTTTTGACTGTATCGTCCAGCCGATATGTTGAAACATTTTCAAGTTTTAAAACAATGAGCGGAATTGCCGGGTCCTTATTCACTTGTATGGTCCTCTATTATTCATCTCAACATGGTTGTCAGAATCCTGATTCCTATTGAATTGAATTGGAATTGGTTGGATCGGATTTTAATTCTGATTGATTCGAATCGGTCAATTCATACTAGATTTCTATAGTTCAGTTCAATTCCAGTAGAATTGAAATCGGAATCAGTGAAGGCTAGTACCATTGCCAATTGTTTTGAACTCAACGCAAGCCCATACTGAGTGGATTGGGTAGGGGTGTCAAAATGGCCCAGCCAGCCTGAACAGGGCCTGGGCATAATTGGCAGACCTTTTCAGTCTGTACGACGGGATTCGGTTGGGATTTTGAAGTCCAAAGCCGGGTTGGATGGGGCCTGGTCTGAGGCCTTAGGCTGAGCCCAGCCCAACCCAGACCTACCCTTTATACTATATATATTAGAAGGCACAAGATTGTTGCTTGGTTGTGTAGCCCCTGCACCAGTGCAAGGACCAATGAGAGCACACACAAGGGTATTAACATGGGAGGGATTTTTTATTTCAAAGGGGGCAAGGCAAGGTTGTAATTTCGCAAGCTCCTATATTTGGGCACTTCCTACCGTTTCCAATTAATTGTACAGGTAATGGAGTGGGTGTTTATATTGCTTGGTTTGGAAAGCAGGGGAGGTACGTGGAATTTTTCAAATCTCACGGGTGAAAATGTACATAAGTCATATCTCAGGGAGATACGTGAAATTTCCCTTAAAAAAATGCAGTCTCCCATCACTACAATGGGATATATATATATATACATATATGGAAATAGTTTTTTGTCCAGGAGTGTGGTCTATGTCAGTACTCCCATGTGTCTATCTTAAGGGGTAAGAGGTGTCTTTCATATAAGGAGGAGAGATGAAGACTCATGGGAGTGGTGGAATAGCTGCGTAGGCCATACTCGTTCGTATTTGTTCTCATTTTCTATCTGAGAGTGCATCTACACCCAGACACATGGGGCAGGAAAAGGATGAGGTTTGGGTCATTCGGTAAAGCGTGTTGGTCATTTCGGGCTGCCCATGTGCCTGGGATACCCTACGCCCCCCGAAAAACTTTATCCCTATATATATACATGAAAAACACAGAGAATTTGAAATTAAAACTTAACACGTAACTTATATGGATCATTCTTAAAATATCAATAAAAACTTTTGTTTTTGTTGGCTTATAGGCTATGTAGATGCTCAGTATTAGTCTTTTTTTTTTCTCAGCCCTCGATGTAATTGATTGGATAAATCACGGGTGACGTGAGACTTCACCTAATTCACGCCAGTTAATCAATGGCAGACCCCGCTTTTCAAACACACGTAGGCCCCATTTTATATTTTATCATCCCGCTTGGACTTTTCATCTTTGAAGTTTGAAGTTTGAAGTTTGAAGTTTGAACACTCAACCTGATCGGTCGTGTACCCTTTCAAGCATCCCTCCCTCGCGCACAAATGACATTATACCCAATTACGCACTTCTAAAACAACACTTCACTCCGATTACATGAAATATAGCTAATACCTTATGGGTTTCAATACTTTGAGAAACAATTACAACAACAAATCTGAAGAAAATCAAAAGAAACAAAATAGATACAGAGTAAAAAAGAAGTATATCATCATGAAACATTAACTCATTACAATCAAGGCATAATTGAAGATCTGAGAACTGAAAGGATTGGTTTAGATACCAATCCGTTCCATTAAGTACTCTCTTATTGTTGAGATCCGATCCATTGTTACCTTCTTAGATGTGAATTAAAAGCAGTCTCCGTTGAGGCTTGATGGGTATAATTAGAACCCATCTTGTTGGGGTTCTTTACACCTGATGGAGAGAAAGTGGAGGACTCCATCTTGAGGCTTCGTGACGGTAAGAATTGGAGTTGAACACCACTAGAACGCTGTCCAAGTAAGTCTGCCGCCACCGGTAGTTGAAAATCGGATCTGGTTCGCCGGTGAGAAGACCCCTCCGACGATCCTTTACTATTTAACGGCTGGTAATAGCTGCGGCTCGAACTGATCTCGGAGGAACAACGATATTTGTTTTGGGATTTCTGCTTCTTGAGGGCGTTTACGATGTAAGGAATTAAACCTTCCATGCTTCTTTCTTTCTTTCTTCTTCTTCTTCTTCTCCTTCTCCTACATTTGCTTTCTCTGCATTTAGTTCCGGACGGACGGTGGACAACGAATCTAGAGAATTATATAGCTGCAGTTATTGCTTATCGAAACGACAGCTGTAACACACTAACTCCACAACTCCACCCAACAAACGCCCACCCTTCCAGAGAACAAAAACAAAACAAAACAAAACGACAAGAACTGCACCAAAGGAAGAGTTGCAATTTAAACTTAGGTTTTTACTGTTTTTCCGGAACGATAATAACTGCACAAGTGATGGAAGTAGAAGATGTGAACCATTGTACTAACCTAAAGTGAAAGTTCCTTCTTTTATTAGTATTTCTTTTTTATTTTTTTGGTGTAAAACGAATTCTTTTGATTAGTGAGGCCCGTTGGTTTGATGGATTAAAACAGGTGAGAAATTTGTGAGCGTGAGTCGTACATGTTGTGGGTTTGATTGTCAAGGAAAGAAAATGAAAAGAAAGGAAAGGAACTAAGATGGAATAGATATTTTGTAGTGGGGTGAGATTTAATGGGAGAGAGAAGAAATGACCATGGGGTGGGATTTCATGAGAAAAAAGGAAATAAGAAGAGGAGATATATAGACTCAAAAGTATTTTTTTCATGAATAGTGTTAAAGTCTTATCAATTTTGTAGGACTTTGAAAATGAATGGGGTGAGAAAAAGAAGTGTGCCACCTCACCAAACAAGAATAAATACATTTAATGAGTTTTTCTAGAAGTTTTTCACTCGATGTATTTAAACACACACATCCTTGGTATTTTGTGGGGAACTAGTACACTTTTCCCACCCTTTTTTGTCTATCCCACTTTTATCGGGCAAATAAATGGGACCTAAGGGTTTGCATACATGGTCCTACCTTACCATCATTACATTGGGGTGGAGCATGAAATGTTTTTCATTCCTCTCTTTAACCATTCAATAGTTGAATGCATGACTCTACATATACATGTAAGCATGGAACTTTCGCCATATTCAATTTCATAACCAAATGTGCTATCACACCTTTTTTTGGGGGGTTGAGGATAAAGACAGGAGTATGATTTGATAATTCAATAGATATCTCATCTTTATAACTTGGTACTCAATTATTTCTTCGTAGATCTAAAAGGGTTGCAATAAATAGTTTCGTGGGAAGGATTGATGAGGGGTTATCTGTTTGGAAATCAAATCATCTTTTGAATCGTAATATATTGATCTAGTTGATTTCATCGGCCATTCCATCCTATTGGATGTCTTGTTTTTCGGTTTTTTCTCGTCTGTATGCACAAGTTAGACTCAATTATTTTAAACTTTTGGGTTAGTTTTTCTGATTCTAATAAGAGGACTCATCTTATTTCTTGAGAACAAATGAATATCCCAAAAAAAATTGGTTACTTGAGGTTGAGATCGACTGGTTGTCATAATATGGCTTTGATAACCAAATTGGCATGGAGTTTTTTGAGTAACTCTTGTAGTGTTTGGGTTTCGATGTTAAAGGTTAAATACTTTCTACCTAGGAATCTTTTGGACCCTATAATTGTTGGATGCTTTTTAGTAGACCAGGAGATAAGGTTATCACCAAGAAAGATCGCATATCCTTCGATAGATTTGCGATCGGTGATGCTAATTACCCAATCAGCATCACTCTAGGCCAATAAATGACTGGTTGAATTCCTAGTAAGCAGCAAACCATGTGATATGGTGTCCTTGAGATAAAGAAGGATTCGTTTGATCGCCTACCAATGTTCATTTGTGGGTGCCTTCGGAAATTTAAAATGAACTATTACAATGTGATAAACACAAAAAGAAATTTAAAAAGGAGTTGCTATAATTTAGTAATAAGATTACGATTTGAATTGATCAAACCAAATTCAAATTTCAAGTCGTTTATGCACTCCATAACAGAAACTAATGATTCTTGATTTTGTCCTTCCACAAATTCTGAAGGTGTCACTAAAAGTTTGTTGCATCTGTGTTGTCTAAGGTTGATGAGTTTGATGGTTTTATAGTTATTGCAAGGATAATATGTCACTGATTGAGTTTTTTTAAAAAATAAAATAAAATTTTGGTCGGATAGTTATTCGTATTGGACTCCCAATTAATTAAGGACTGTTTAAGGGAAAATTATCTCTTCAATTTGCCTGTCCGTTAATTTTCTCAATGCCATCTAATAGGGGGAAATGGACCCCACTTGACCACTCGGGCAATGTGTTTGGGCAAGGGGTAGGGTGATCATTTCCGCTCCCCTATTAGATGGAATTGAGGAAATTAATAGGTAGATAAATTGAGGGGGATAAAGATCCTTGTTTAAGTAAATGGCTTTCTACAAAAATCAAAAGTGTTAGTTCTATAAGCGTGAGGTGTAATCCGCTTAATTACCACATTTTCTTTGGTTGTGATTTCTCTAAGATAATTTGGGTTGCTAGGGTATGGGAGGGTTAGGATCTATACAAATATAACTTCTAATCTTATTGGAAAAAGATAGACTCAAAAAGCATTAGTGTACATTATGCTCCACCCTCGGACAGAAAACGTGCACCAACCTTCGACCTCATGGTAGCAAACATAATCAACAAACCACTGAGACTACAAAGAAGTTGGTATTATAATCAAAATAGACATCGATATTTGAATTTATAATCGGGTTATCATTTTGAATTTTGATACCAAAATCATATACAAATTCATATTCAAAATTCGATTATCCAGATAAATATTTTAATGAATAAATAAAAATCTGGAATTAGAAACCATGATAACCACTCATTTGACAAACATGTGGGTCCAAGTATAAAGGATTTCACATTTACCATACTTTATAATTACCATATTACCACTAAATTTCATGTGGTGCAAGCAACTGGGGAAGGGTAGTCTGCTAACGCCAACAAAAAAAGAGTCTGCTAATCGGTAACCCCATGGAATCAGTCAAGTAAGCCGTAAGCCACACGAATTCATGGAAAGTGATGCAGTCATTTTCCTTGGTCTACTCTTTGGTAAATGTTGTTGACTTGGGTCTACCAATTAAATGATTTTTGTTTTTAAAGGAAATTGACCAATTCCATGAGTTGGAAAAAGCAAAATTTTCTCTGGATTGATAATTGTCTAAACTTCTCGAAAGAGTGGTAATGGTTAGGATTTCTTGCATGTCTACCAAACTCACAATTCCATGAGTTGGAGAATGCAAAAAAAATTTCCACAATATGGATTGATAATTGTCTAAACTTGTGGAAAGATTGGTAATGGTTAGGATTTGTTGCATGTCTACCAAACTCAATGGCCCACCAAGTATGACACCTTCTATATATTCTGTTTTTCAATGATTCATTCAGGGGAAAGTTTTCATACATGACCGTGTAAGCATGCACGATTGTGTCCCCTCTCACAAAGAGTTGAAAAAGTCATAAATCTCCACCCATTAATTAATGCCTTGAAACTCCCACCCTCTCACATACTTGTAAACCATATATGAAAACTTTCCCCATTCATATTTGAGCTAACTGTTTCAGTTGTTTTCAATTAAAAGTTCTATATTGACAATTAGATATATTAGATTGTTTTGAAATTTTAATCATAATTACATGCTGATGTGGAAAACATACACACTAGATTTGACCCTAACTATGGAAAATTATCTCCTCTGGTTCCTTGGCTGGCCCGGCCTAGTTCCCCCAATGCCTATAATAAGGGGGGTAGTCCCCACTCGGGCAAACGTAGGGTGGTCATTGCGGCCCCCCTTATTACAGGCACTAGGGGAATTGGGTCGGGCAGGGTACTGGAGGGGACAAATTTGTCGAGAATATGGTGAAACCTCACTCCGAAAATGTATAGTCAACCTTATCCCAACTAAATTGGATTGATTACATGGATCTTTACCCTCCAATCAGCTCTGTTTGAAGTCATGTTTGATATAATGCCCAAGTATACATGTCTTTCCTCATCATTTCTCCCAATGTCGTTTTAGGTGTACTCGTAAGTTTTTTGGCTCTTTAAATCTGAATCAAATCACTGCTTCGTACTGCAGCATTTAAATGCCTCTTTTGAACATGGTCATACTACTTCAAACAACTTTCTCATAGCTTGCCATGTGTTGGAGTTACTCTCAAGGCAATTCTGATTTGATCATTCCTTATTTTAGCTTTCTTAGTTTTGCAAAACGTATATCTTAACATCGTTATCTTAGTTGCACTCAGGTTATCCATATGAAGCTTCTTAATCGCCCAATCTTCTGCTCATATATTATAATTAAATCATATGACTATTCTATAAAATTTTTACTATAAGTTTTAAAAGAACATATTGATCACACAACATCCCCGATGCACCTCTCCAGTTCATCCATCATATTTTAATTCTCTGTGAAATATCATCCTCTATTATCACCTTCATTAGTTATGATTGAATCTAAATACCTAAAACAATCATTTTGTAGAATATCTTCTTCTATTTGTTCTAGTGTAACTAAAATTACATACCAAAATTCCCCACCACTCTGTAGTTGGGATTCCTTCCCACACCATCTCACTCGACTCTTTGATGCAATTTTCCACTCTGATGTGTGGCCTCATGAGAAATGCCTTTTAAGTGGCACAAATGAGCATGCCATGAAGAGATACCTCTCCCTCACTCACTCTCTCAGGGGTGTAAAAAACCCGGCCAGCCCGAGCCGGCCCTAATCTGCCTTGAGCCCTTACCGGGCCAGGCTGGATTTAGTTTTTTCCTGGCCCTAACAGGGCCGAGCTAGACTTGGGTTTAGGCCTCAGCCTTGGCAGGGCCAGCCAGACCTGTATTATATATAATAATAATAAAGATTGAGCTTTGTTAGTTCTACAACTCAATGGATCAAAATAATATATTCACGATCAATCAGGGCCAATTAGGGCCAGGCCAGGCTTGGGAAATCCATGCCAAGCTCAGATTGGTTGAGGGTAGCTTGGCCCTGGCAGGGCTGGGTGGGCTTGGGTTTAGGGCAAGCCTGGCCCAGCCCGGCCTGTTGACTCCCCCACACATTCTTACTCACACACACTCTCTCTCTCTCTCAAGCGCACGCACACACACCAGTCTACGTCTTGGCCCTCAATCTGGCATTCTGGTTTCCAGGTTAGATTAACATCTGCATCGCCGCCGTCACGATTAAAGGTTAAGATCTATCTTTCTTTCCCCCCTCCCGCTCTCATTCTTCACACGTAGGCATCCACGCTCCCCAGTCGAACAGCCCTAAGGGGTTTCGACTTTCGTAGCGATCAAACTATTTACTTGTTCTTTCTTAACGTAACTACTAATTATTTGACAGGTTGAAGCAGAACAGATTTTGGAGGTGCTTTCTGAGTCGTAGCCTCGTAGGTAAATATGCAGGTGAGTTTGAGACGATAATATCCATATCTGCCCTTTACCCCTTTCTGTTACTTTGGTGCTCTCGTCGTTTGGAAACCCGGCAATAGAAATCAACTAGTCTAACCCTACCATGTTTTGTCCCCTCCTCAGAAATTAACCTTCATAGAGGATTAAATCTAATCTAATCTTTCCTCTTAACCATTTCATCTGTTGGAGTAATCATTATCCATTATTAAAAAAAATTAAAAATTAATTGGAATAGTATATTTTCTCCAACTTGTTCTTCAATTTCTGCACTTCTTGGTAAGGACGAGATGTAAAGATTTAGAAACGTAATCTTTCTATTTTGCTAATATAGTTGTTATAATGGTGATCATCGGTCAGGGTTCTTTACCGTTCCCTTCCTCATTGTCTTAATTTTAGTCCTGGGCTGAACTCGCTAGAGTGTTACTTGGACAAGCCTATTCACGAGTATGGCTTTTTCTATTAGAGATTACATGAGTATTTAAGAAGATTAAGTGATTCTTTCCTCACATGCGCATCCATTTCTCTTTTGCTCATATCCTATGAGGTCATTCTATCAGTTGCATTGTCATGGATAATAAATTCACACGAGGTGGAGGCGTGGAGCTAGTCCTTATTCGTTGAAGCTTATCAGGATTAAATTGACATGGATGAAGATTGTAGTATTTCACCATAGCTGCTGTATTTTTAAGTAGTTGACTAGCTAGAAATGCAATTGAAAGTTACTCTAAATGGAATATAGGGTTGTTTGTACAGGAATTCAGTTTATCACATCTGTTTGTCAATATTCAAAGATTTTGGAGCACTAACATCTACGGTATATTAAGCAACGTGGTCTGATGGAGCTGCTGTCTAGCCTCTTTATCAATAAAACCTCTTTTTGAAAGAAAAAGAAAAGGGGAACAAATTGTGCCTCTTCATTAGGACCACAATTCAACTAATTGCTACAAAATCTAGCTAGAAATTTGCGTACTATATGTAAACTTGGCATATTTTGTAAGGAATGTATCAAGATTGATGAGGAGTAATATGATCTCCTATCCCAACCCTTCTCTGGAAATGTGCCTCTGACACTACAGGTTTAGACACAAAGTAACTTCATCTTATGGGTTGTCCATGTGGAAGGATGAAATGAAAACGTGAGAATCTTTCTCATCCGAAATTGCTCTTAGGTGAATGGGATTGGGTTTGGGGAGGATAATTGGTTGGACGGGGGAAGTCATGTTCCTTGTAGGTAATTTAGTTGCACATGGAAAAACATCCATTTTCAATAGTGCTTCAAGGTTAATCATGCTGAATACCAGTATTTTGAGGAAGCTGCTGGACAGGACTTTGAACAATGCTCAGCGGTTCTGACCCACAAGTATGGCGGTACTTGTAATCTTGGAAGTAAAGATTGCAAAATATGGAAGGATGGATCCAAGGGACTGCTCTTGGTAAGTACATATTATGAGCTCTTTTCTGGAGGGATGAATGAAAATGCAGATGTCTCAAGGTTGTGGAGTTCAGCAGCCTTCAGATTATGGACTTCACATGTGTATTAGCGCTGGATTGAATAATTGTGTCACATCATCTAAAAAATATATGGATGCTGCCTGCAAACAGATATTTAATCTCTGATGATGATGAAGAAAATGCTATTCACCTCTTCCTCAATTGTGAAGAAAACAGTATGGAGTTGCTATTTGCAGTTATTGTGAATTCATCGACCAGTATTAGGGGCACAAGGGTGCTGTTCGTTTTATGTCAGCATGCACTTTGAAACTACTTTTTTCCTATCACTTTGGCACCTATGTAAGGAGAGAAGTAGGTGTGCTTTAGAGGGAAAGTATCAAAACATTCTGATGCAGGTTCACCATAGAAATTGGCTTATTTCTTTAGAAATAGGCCTAGGGTTGGGTTATATACATGTTGGGCCTTTGTTCCCAAGGGTTTTCTATGTATTAGGCCACTTTAATGAGCCTAAACTAGGGGTACATAGGTTGCATATGGTTGCATCTAATTGGTTCAATTTAAGTGATCATGTGATTTGGTTAAGTGGTCATGTGATGTAAGTTGGGCTGGATTAGGATTCTATAAGTCCTGCCATGTTTTGAGTCTATTTCCTTTAGTATTCTAGTTTCCTAGTCAGTTTAAGTTACCTAATAGGTTAGGGATAAGGTTAGGCCATTCTTTTTATTGTTTAAGTCTATTTTTTAGTCTTCTATATAAGTTTGTAAGGGAGGCCAGCATTACATACGAATTTTGATTAATAAAAACTCAGCTTTATGTTTGCTGCCTTTGTTGCTGATATTGCTCCTTTGTGTGAGTGTTGCCTTATGGATCTCAAGGTGCTAGGGTGAGTGGACTCTCACGACTCATTGCGTCTGTCCAGTACCGGGAGGTTCTTCTTCTTCTTCAATCAGGCTTCTTCAAGCAGCTGCTGCTACTGCTGCCTTTGAAGGAGATCAAACCAGTAAGTAATTTTAGCTTCTTGCATATATCCTTCCCCTCCATCCATCAAACCCTAACCTCCATTAAACCTGCGACTCCTACCTCAACTAGGACTACCTCATAACTCCAGATTTAGCCATCAGTTTCGAACCCTAGTTCCAGCCTATATCCCCCACACCTCTCCCTACACTCGACCTTAAGCCTAGCCCTTGGTCTCCACTACAACCCCTCCATTCCCCCACTCCATTAAACCTAAAACCTGCAATTCGATTCTGCCCAGGATTGCAAAATTTTTGAACCTTCCCAAACCCTAATACTTTTATACCATTAAAGCCTCCTAGACCTGCATATTAAAACCCCATAAACCTCATTACCATTATTCAACCCTAACCCTAATTTCTGCCCTAATTAGCCTAAGCTGTCCCAATCGGCCAGCCTTGTTAGGTGATCCTATTCCCCTGGCTCCTAGTGGGACTTCTCCTACCTAGGACTACATCAATTGGTATCAGAGCTATGGTGGAGGGAAGCTCCAACCAAGCCTCAAAAGACTCACCTCCATTCGTTTTTAAAACCCGAGTTCGTCTACCCAATGGGAGTACAACCATATTAATTGTTGATGAGAGGTGACGTAACAACATTATTTCACAATCTGTGGTGGATATGTTGTCCCAGTAAGGAGAGATTTGCATCATGCCTACAGGTCAAGTCTTTGTTGAATTACCCCAAGCGGGTTGCTTAGTTGGCAAAGACCAACACCTCGCAAAGAAGAGGTCATGAGTTCAACTCTCCTTGGGGCTCAACTATCAAAAAAAAAAAAAAAAGTCTTTGTTGAATTTGAGTGTTCCTCATACTCTGACGGTGTTTGGTGTAAGCAGGTACCATCTCCAAGGAGCGTTATTGCAGTAGGTTGTAATTGGTTGGATGAGCGACAAGGTTGGATTGAACTTGAAAACAAGTCGTGTGTCCTACCTGATCGACACCGTCTATACCATTTGTTTACTCTAAAAGGGTTACAACCAAAGGTGACTACATCGATTGTACAGCCACAGGGACTGCCGAACATGTCAACTCAAACGCAAGTGGCATTGACTGTGTTTGAAGTTTCACAAATGGCGGATGTACCAACCATAGTTGTCACGGCGTCACGGCGATCCAAGTCGGTGGAGGGGTGTCACGTCGATATATCGACATGTCGCCCGCCATGACGTTGCCATGACGAGCATGTCGACCATGTTTTATTTTTTATTTTCTCTATTTTTAATGTTTTAATAGATGTATACTCAAGCCATGTTTTATTTTTTCTCTATTGTTTCTCAAGTTTTAAGAAGAAAATTCAGAAATCGAAGAAGAAATCGAAGAGGGAAAGAAGAAATCGAAGACAAGAAGAAGAAATCGAAGAGGGAAAGAGAGACAGGAAGAAGAAATCAAAGAGGGACGCCATGGCGTAGGTCGCCATGCAACCTTCTCCAGCGCCAGGACGCCATGGCGACGCCATGACAACTATGGTACCAATAGAAGATTCTACTGAGGCAGTTTGTGTTGAAGAGATTCAAAAACCGATAGCTAAAGAAATTCAAGTAGACCAAGCTACACCAGTAGTTGAGATCATAATTGAGAAACTCGGCCATCAAATTGATGTGGAGGTCCGAAACACAATTGTAGAAGATTCTACTGAAGAGGTATACATTGAAGAGAACAAAGTAGACAAAGCTGAAACAGTAGAAGATGAAAAGTTGATTCAGAGCATTCCAAAGGAAAACGATGACCTTCAAGATGCTGTTCTTGAAGAGGTGGAGCTTGTGTCTCATGCACTAGATGAGAAGGTTGCTAACACTGAAGGCTCTATGGACGAGACATTGACAGTTGTTGCTGATTCAAAGAAAGAAGACATAGAGTTTGTTATGCCACCATGGTTCTTCGAAGAGCAAGCTCTACGCATTGAAGACTTTATCCCCAATGTTCCTGCTTCATCGGAATTTTGTTTGGGGATGGTCAAAGCTGCTGATCATATGTTGATTTCCCCCCATCACTGCAAAATTCAAGGACGAATTTTTTTAAGTTGGGGAGAGTTTATGCAGATTCATCATAGAAATTGGCTTATTTCTTTAAAAATAGGCCTAGGGTTGGGTTATATACATGTTGGGCCTTTGTTCCTAAGGATTTTCTATGTATTGGGCCACTTTAATGAGCCTAAACTAGGGGTACATAGATTGCATACGGGATTAGCCCAATACTTAGTTTATTTTTATGTTTTTTTAATTGAACCGGTTCAAATTGATTGCATCCAATTGGTTCAATTTAAGTGATCATGTGACTTGGTTAAGTGGTTATGTGACAACTTAAGTGGTCATGTGATGTAAGTTGGGCTGGATTAGGACTCTATAACTCCAGCCATATTTTGAGTCTATTTCCTTTAGTATTCTAGTTTCCTAGTCAGTTTAAATTACCTAATAGGCTAGGGATAGGGTTAGGCCATTCCTTTTTAGTGTCTAAGTCTATTTTTGAGTCTTCTATAGAAGTTTGTAAGGGAGGCCAGCATTACATACGAATTTTGATTAATAAAAACTCAGCTTTATGCTTGCTACCTTTGTTGCTGATATTGCTCCTTTGTGTGAGTGTTGCCTTGTGGATCTCAAGGTGCTAGGGTGAGTGGACTCTCACGACTCCTTGCGTCTGTCCAGTACCGGGAGGTTCTTCTTCTTCTTCAATCGGGCTTCTTCAAGCTGCTGCTGCTGCCTTTGAAGGAGATCAAACCAGTAAGTAATTTTAGTTTCCTGCAAATATCCTTCCCCTCCATCCATCAAACCCTAACCTCCATTAAACCTATGACTCTTACCTCAACTAGGACTCCCTCATAACTCCAGATTTAGCCATCAGTTTCGAACCCTACTTCTAGCCTATATCCCCCACACCTCTCCTTACACTCGACCTTAAGCCTAGCCCTTAGTCTCCACTACTACTCCTCCATTCCCCCACTCCATTAAACCTAAAACCTGCAATTCGATTCTGCCCAGGATTGCAGAATTTTTTAACCTTCCCAAACCCTAATATTTTTTATACCATTAAAGCCTCCTAGACCTGCATTTTAAAACCCCATTACCATTATTCAACCCTAACCCTAATTTCTACCCTAATTAGCCTAAGTTGTCCCAATCGGCCAGCCTTGTTAGGTGATCCTATTCCCCTGGCTCCTAGTGGGATTTCTCCTACCTAGGACTACGTCACATTCTTAATTTATGATTCTGTAATCAAGTGTTTTGATGGTAACAATAGAGTATCTTTTGTTACCAATTGGGTTTATCTTTGGAAATTGTTAGTTACGTTGCGCCCCGACCCAAGTCCCCACATCCTCTTTTCTCAGCCCGCAACCCGGCTTTGCGAACACAACATTAGGGCCGTCCCCTTCATTCTATGCTGACCCCAGCGTAGGCTGGCTTTTTGGGAAGCCCGTTCCCACCATGCTCACGGTCAGCCGGTAGTGGGAATTCTCCCATTCCCTGGTCAAAGGCTTGGTTGGATGCGGGATCTACTCCATGAGGAGCTGTATGGACGTAGGATCATAAGTTTGGTTTGTACAGTTTTTTACTTCTGCTTTTTGGGGTGGAGGTGGAGGGGTGGTTGTAAAGGATGAACATGTTAGCATACATATACTTGCTTGTAAAGAAACTATTGCATCGTATGGAGTGGAAGAAAAAAGGTTAAATAACAAGTGAAGGGGCTGACCTCACCACTCCCCTTCCCCACAATTTTTTTACTTCTGTTTTTTGGGGTGGGGGTTGGGGTGGGGGTTGTAAAGGACAAACATGTTAGCATACAGGTACTTGCTTGTAAAGAAACTATTGCGTTACATTACCTTAATGCATCTTTGGTGGCACAAACTTTCCTTTCCATTATTTAAAATAATTCATTCGAATTTGTGATCGCTTTGCTTCTTTTTTACCTCTGTTTTTTTCTTCTAAGAATCATGCTTAATTTTTCTTTTATTATCATAATTTAAGTTAGAATACTTAGATTTTCCACCAAAGAAGTTCTTTCATGCTTCTTGTCTCTTTACTAGTTTGCTCTTCTAGTATTACTGATTTAGTAACTTGGGTCCTCCTGTCCCCCTATTGCCACTTCTCTTTGTTTTCCCTGTTATTACTTATTGCTTTCCACATAATGCAGGCTAGTGACAGGTTCAACATTAATTCCCAGCTTGAACATCTCCAAGCCAAATATGTTGGAACTGGGCATGCTGACTTGAATAGATTGCAAGTCCTTAATCCCTTACGCATCTTAATTTCTCCTCTTCCCCCCCCCCCCCCGCTTGTTAGACATGCAGGCTTCTTATTCATTCTTTTGTTAATTATGGTTTTGCAGTGAGTGGGCTGTGAACATTCAACGCGACAGCTACGCTTCATATGTTGGCCATTACCCAATACTTGCTTATTTTGCCATTGCAGAAAATGAATCAATAGGAAGAGAACGTTACAATTTTATGCAGGTAAAGTAACATTTTTTTGTCGTTCACTCTGCAATGTCTTTTTTTTTTGTAATCCTTGCTTGAAGCACCTCAATTTTGTTGAGATTAAAGTGTTGTCTTTGTTGGGGGTTTGATGTCTTGTATTCTGTCGCTTGAAAAAGTGGGCTGATTCTGAAGGGCCGTTAAGAGGCCGTAGTGGCTGAAGAGCTATATAGGTATTTCTGTAAAATTTCTGTATAAGGTTTTGCTATAAATTTGTAGCGATGGTTCTTTCTATGTAATCACTCTGAGAGAGGTGTGAGGACGAGCGGCTGTAACCTTATTTTCCATTGATAGTGAAGCAGATCTCATCCCACAGTGGATGAATGCAATCTTGCCAAACCACGCAAATCCTTTTGTTCGATTGCGTGATTGTTTGTTTGTGATTTCTATTCTTCTCTGCATCATTTTAGGTTCATGTTTTTCTACAATCTTTCCATTGGCATCATGTCAGATTGATACTGCACATGCATGATACTTAATAATTCACTGGTCTGACACTTGCTCTGCATAGTTAAGAGTTTTGGTGCCCTTCTATCTTTTTCATTTTAGGTTTTGTATGGTGTGCAAATGGGTAGATGAGCAGGTGTTCACAGTTTAGGGATTTGCTTTTCTGTCTCATGAGGTTGTAAATGTAGGTTAAAATGATAGTTACCTGCAGGGAGGTGATTACTAATTGTATCTGAATGGGTAATTGAGCTAAGACATTATTGTTACTAACTCTTACTGGATTTGTTTTGGGGGTGTGATGTGATTTTAACTGGTTTTCTTCTTAAGAGGGTTACAAGTGTTCTAATGTGAATTTTGGGCTGTTATGTTTCTTTTTCCTATAAATGTTGGTCAAGATTCAAATAGTTTGTCGTTCTGGTTGCTGCTGATGTCATTTACAATAAAAGGAAAGGTGAGAGAATAGGGAAGGGTTTCCTAGTAAAGGTCTGGTCTATTTATTCCAATTTTTGCCAGGGAGATCCCATGTTCATTGGCATTTGATTGATATTTTCAAAAAAGTGAAAAAGCAGCCATAAGATGTGAAATATCACCAAGACTAAAGCCAGTTCCCTTGGGCCAGAGTTTTGTTCTGACTCTAGCATTGTAAGATTTCCTACTAGGGCTACTAAGTTGTCCAAATATAATCTTGTACTGTCAGTTTACTGGGGAGTAGTCATTCAATTGTTCACACAAGAATTACAATTTTATTTGATAAATTGGATATACACAACGACTGCTTTCATAATCACCATTCACCTGTACCTTTCAGTTTCTTTACCGGCTTTGCCATATGATTGGAGGAAATGTTACATGGGATTTGAGAAAATATGTCAGTTTCTGTTGTCACTGGGTTTAACACAGGTGCTCACTCCAACTTATCCAGAAAAAAAAGGAACTTTAGGTGGCTTTTCTTCTGTGAGGAGGCAGGGAGCTCAGTTTCCCTAGCATGTCCACAGTAGTCACAGTTTTTATTCTTGTGTCATGTTGTTTCAGGGAAACAGCTGTTTGCAAATTTTCATGTGGTCTGCGGTTAGGAGCATGTCTCTATTTTGTTTTCAAATAATATTGACAAGAGTCTGAAGTAGAAATGTGAAGTGTCTTAGAGAAGATCTTCACCTCAAAAATTTTGTTAGGAAATGAAAACTACCTGTAAATATCCTGTACTATGACTTCTGATTTTGTAGGTAGATGGTTACCATTTTGGGTACGTACAGGAAATTATTTGCTCCTTCGATTGTTTTCTGGTCTTAGATCGATTCATTATCCATGTATTTATTAATTTTCCTCAAGTTTGAGATTTCTTAATGACATTACTAACAACTCTATGTCTTGCTCAAATTGCTTAAGCTTTGTTTTCTCCATTATGTTATCTATAATTTACGAGTTGAATATTTAAGTTTCTTATTGAGTGATTAGGCTTCTGATCTCTTTCTAGTTCCTTCATGGTCATTCTATGAGTGATGGAGCATTCAGTTGGCTGTGATATTTTGGAATTTTATTAGCCGACCCCATTTAGTTAGGAAAAGGCTGAGTTGTTGTTGTTTTTTGGAATACGATTCTTGTCTGTTGGGATTCGTAAATTCAACTGCCACACATATTCAAAAGTATACAAGTGAAAAGTATGTTAAAAAGGTGTGCTTTGTGATATAAATACTTTGTTTGCTGATACACAACTTCTCATGTTAAACTCTATTCGTTTATTAAATTATTACTATTTCTTTTGTGCAGAAAATGCTATTACCATGCGGTCTGCCTTCTGACAGAGAAGAAGATTGAGATTTGTTCGGGTGTTCGAAGCATTTCAAATTGTGGGCTCTTGTGAGAAGTTGATGCTTTGCTATCAGTTGTAATTTAGCTTGCCTAAACTAAAACTAGAAGAAAAAAGACCTTGTTATGTTAAGGAATTGAAAAACTGACTCAAATGGATTAGGCACTCAAAATTTGTACCAGAGCTTTTATTTTAATGTAAGATTCTATATTCACTTATGATCCACCCTCGAATCTAAGGTTATCGTTACTTAACATCCCCCCTCCCCGCCCCCCCACACACACAATATGTTGAAGGTTCGGAGTACCCTTCATTGCTTCCTAGCATCCATCTAATCACAACAATGATAGCCATTGGAAGGAAATAAGGAATTCCTCTCTCTCTGTGGCTTCTTCGTTTGATTGCGAAGGAAATTAAATGGAAGAGAAATGAAAATTTCTAACCTACAAATAGAATTTTTGTAATCATTGCCCCACGTGATTGTATAACTAATTTCACATCATTCTATATTTGGTTATTAAATATCACTTCACTTTGCATCCAAATACCTTGGGTTTGAAAAGTGAAATTAAAATTAGGGCAAGAGATTTCTACTCGATCACATGGTTTCTACACAAGCGTTTGGGTCAATGGGTGTGCATGCCTATCTACCCAAGGGGCAAAGGTGTCATCTCATAGTGCCTTGTGAGAGGGCATAGGAAACACCACCAAATAGAGATCTTTTTCCGTAAAATAATATTTAAAAAATACCAATACGAAACAGTAATGAATAAAAATGATTGGTTACAAGGGAAATTGAAAGGAAGAGAAGTGAAAATTGACAAACTAATAAAAATTTTTGTAATCATTATCCCACATGGTTATGTATTAACTTCAAATTATTCTATATTTAGTTATTAAATTTCATTTTACTTTTCATCTAAATCCCTTGGATTTTTTCAACAAAAAAATAATCCCTTGGATTTAAAAAGTAAAATAGACATTAGGGAAAAGACTGGGCACGCTACCAGGTTGTTCAGCATGAGTAATCCTCTCACCTCCTCCTTTGGAAAAGACCCCTTTGCCCTTCTGTGTCCAACCCTGTGATTGAGATAGTGATAGTTTACTAAAAGCTGACGGCATGTTCAACCCTCTTTCTAAATATTATATCTAAGAAATATCATTACTTGATACGATAAAAAATTTAAGTAGTTTATATAATCATGTCAAGTAACGATTACAAAATTTTTACTTCCTTTTCCTTTAATTTCCCTTAGAATCCCTCAAAAAACATCACATTATATTATTGCATCCACCGCGGAGAAAGTATGGAAATATGGTGCGTTAAGCGGAGTCTCTCAAAACCGCTCAACCCTGTCTCCTAAGGCCCACCTCAGTTGCCTTAGTACAATTAATAAGCTCAACCCATACTTCACAAGGTGGGTTTAGCAAAGTTCTTAAATGATCAATCCCATTACCGCCCCTGTTGCAAATCTGGGTTTTAAAGGAATGGATCAGTTGGATGGATCCGCCGGATCGGATCATCCCACTAGACTCGATCAACCAAATCCCGAGCCGAAACGAGATTGGGATTTGATCATAGCTGATTTCAATTGAGATAGGCCGATTCTACCTATCTGATACTGATTCCTTAAATCATGTGATGGTTCTTTTCTTAGGATCATATACAAAATGCATGCAATACATAATACGTACTAGTATATTACAAAGTACATACTACAAGCTAATCAAGACTCAGAGAATACATAATTTTTTTTTTTTGGTGAAAGACATGATTGTCACGTGCAGTACAATGTGGTTTAAAGTAGGGTGTCGAAAGTTGGCACATACCTGTAGAGCTTGAACCGAATAGATTGGTTGAAATGTGAGATTGGTCTGATCGATTATCAAAAATATCAGACTCAAACATCCATAGATTAATAATCCGGCGTTCTAGGTGTAAGGTAGTGGCCCGATGATTGTTCGATCCGACCATTGATACATATAGTTTGTAATCCGATTAGCTTATTAAATGACCATTTATGGTCTGTTTAGAGACGATTTATAACTCAGTTAGTTAATTAACCCATTCAAAGCCTGATTAACCCAATTACCTTGAGCTCGATTCTAAACCAATGATCGACTGACCAAATAGAATTGTGTCTATATCTCAAGACTATGAGACCTAATTATCTAAACGGATGGAAACAATGCGAGACCTTAAATTAGTGGAAACAAATTAGGCCTGATTGAAACCAAGCAAGCCAAAAATTAAAAAAAGATGGACACAAACACAAACACAAAATGAAAATGGGAGCGACCTTTAGTATTGAGGTTGGTTGGAGCTTTATTATTGTCCACAATTTTATATCGCCTTAAAAGTATCGACATCTCAGTATCTCACTGTATGTCACCGCGAGAGAGCTCGCCGGAGATACTGAACCAGCAAGTTAGGCGCACTCAAGTGCGGCAAATGCCCCTCAGTATGCAATATCTTCACCGTGTTCCGACCTCCAAGGTGGTTCTTCAAGTACATAGCCACCGATACCGGCACCGATACATCCTTGGCACTCTGGATTATGCAGCAAGGCACACTGACCTGCCCTAAAACACTTCTCAGATCGCTATCGAACACCGTTCTCGACACGAACAGAGATATATCAGGCCTCATATTGAACAATGTCCTCGTGAATTCTCTCACAGCCGCCGGCACATCAGCCCCCACCGCCAAAGGTGCGAATCCACTAGCCCAAGCCTCGTAATTGGCTTCCATCGCCGTAAAAACCCTCTCTATCTCTGCCCTTTTGAATCCCCCATGATAATCTCTGTCATTCAAGAACCTGCAAGATTCTCGATTTGAACTTTAATTAGACAGAATTCGTGAGGCCAAAAGAAATATAGAAGTAATAGTCTATCTAATGTACTGATCACCTAGGGGAAGCTCCGATGAGGATGAGTTTGGTGAAGAGATCGGGGCGGCGGATAGAGGCAAGGATTCCGATCATGGCGGAGATGGAATGGCCAACGTAGGCACACCTTTCAATGCGGAGGGCATCAAGGATGTTGAGTAAGTCTTCGACGTAAGGCTCCAGAGAGGTGTAGCGTCTGAAGTCAAAGTAATCGGGGTTGACACTCCCTGCACAGACGAGGTCGTAGAGTACGATTTTGTAGTGAGGGGTGAAGTAAGGAACGATGCTCCTCCATACCGACTGGTCTGTGCCGAAGCCGTGAGCGAGAACCAGTATCTTGTCGCCGTTTCCGATCATTCTCACGTTCAGAACCTCCAACAGATTGTTTGCCATGTTTGATGTTTTTGGTTAGCAGCAAGAGTACTAAGCAGTTAGGCTGAAACACCCTCTCTTTAATTTTCCTTATTCGTATGTGTTTTTCCTCTCCCTCTTCTTAGGTTATAATCCAACCTTTCAATTCAATATTCCAACTTCTATGAGATGAGAGAGGAGGGTGAGGGAAGTGGGTATTTAAGTTGAATGGTAAAGCACTTCTCTACAAACCCTTGCCCAAGCAGGAGTAAGGCGGTCAATGTGTCCATCTCATCTCAGCCACTGCACATGGTTGCACGTTGCCTGGATTGACATGATCTTTTTCATTCGAAACAACCTATGGGGACTTGTGTCACATTGGGTGATCTGTGGATTGTTTTCACCATTTGATACATGGAGAATTTCTTTGTAGAGAGGTCAGTACGTCAAATCTAATGTCTCATCTATACTTTGACATTTTTAGAGGAAAGTTTGTCTTGGATGCAATGCAAAATGAAATTTAATAACTAAACGGGAAAAAGAATTTTGTCCAAGAGTGTGGCCTACACCAGCATTCCCATGATTCTATCTCTCTCCTCCCCATGTGAAAAGATATTTTTACCCTCTTATTTTGAAGAGAAGAGAGATAGACACATGGGAGTGCTGGCGTAGGCTACACTCCCGGACAGATAACTGCTTCCCTAACTAAATATAGAAGGATTTAGAATTTTTATTTTTTTATTTTTTTAATGTTAGAAAATTTCACCTCACTCTTTAGTCCCTTGCAACCAAACAGAGCCTATAGGGAGGCAAGCAGGGAAGCATGGATTTAGTTCACAATATCAGTGACGGTATCCATAGATATTGGTTCCAATATTGATATGTATTGTCTTGATTCCAAATAAAAACATCATGCTTTTACAAGATTTTCTTATTGACACCCCTCAAAATGTCAAATAATTTTTAAGTTATTTATCCAAAAAATAATAATAATTTGTAAGTTTATTTTTTATTCCTTTTAGTATAACATATAATTTTTTCCAATAAAATATTTATTTTCATTTCACATGTATACTCGAAAAATTTTTATGCCAATGATATAATGATATGTGACTTTTAAATTATTTTTGAAATTACTATTATACCCTTAACTTAAAGAACTTTTGGGAATTAGACAAAGAACACTTAAAAGAGTGTCTCAAGTTTTAAATACATCTATAGTTGTGTCATTCACACACTCTTTTTTCATAGAAAAAAATACCTCGTTCATATTGTATTGATAGTAAAAAAAGATTGTTACACTGTCTTTGTACAAATTCCTGTATACCCTTCTCACATAATAAACATTAAGAGACTAATATTTCTCTCTCCTATTCTAACCATGTTTACCCTATATAAATGGTACCATTCTCCAACTCCTCATTGGTTGTTGTGTATAGATTCCTTCTTACACTGCCTTTGTAGGAAACCACTCCATTTTTTTCTAGAAAAATATTTGTGAAACATTTAATACTTTTTCTTTCCTTAGTGGTTTATCTTCCTAACATGTGGGGAATGGTTCATTGGCCTTGTTCTCCTTTCTTGGTCTCAAAAGATAAAGACATCAAGATAAGCTCCTAGAATACTAGAAATATCAATGGAATAGAGGATGAAAATAGCATCTATATTTTTATTTTTTTTTGGTAAATAGTATCAAAAATATTTAAGTGGGGTCCATAATTTATGCTTCTTCACATCAAACCTAATCCAGAGAGTTAAAAGAAATGCAATCAATTGACGTTTATTCCGTACTTCCTTTACTTTGTTAGTTGCGGTAAGTATTTGTTTTTACCCCAAAACAAAAAAGTAAGTAGTAATAAATCTAAAAGGAAGTAGGAAACATGAAAATCTAAATACAAAAGCTGTTTTGTGTCACATTCTTGTATTGAAAAGAAGGAAAAGGATTTGTTTTGCTTGGACGTACGCCAACCACAACATAGTGTGGGTGGGCCTGGGTGGTGGGGGCGTCGAGCCATTCATTGAATAAATTGAAATGGGGAAGGCTTTGCTGTCTGGTTGCGTTACCTTTGCATCAGCGGGGGTCAATGAGGGACACTCAGGGACATCTAACAGGAAGGCTGTGGCGGTCATTTTGCCCCCTTGTGTGTGGGCACTAGAGAGATCAGGCAGTGTTCTTTTTTCATATTGAAAATTTAGACACTCTTCCCAATTCCCCCACTTCCACCTCCTTACTTGTTTCTCCTCCTCGTCATTCTTATCCTAGTGTCGTAAAACCAAGAATGAATAAAGTGATGCTAATTATTGATTATACTTATATAACATGGTGAACAAAATGCCCAAATGTTGCAAGACTCAATGGACAAAATGATAACATATTTACTGGGAGAGATTTGCCACTCTAATATCTTGGGAAACAACACCATGAGTGGGTGGGAGACAGATTTCATTCAATAGTGGACCCAAAACAAAAGGTCAGAGAGTGTCAATGTAGATCCCACGACTCATTACCGTAAAAGGGTGAAAGATGGATTTATTTTAGTAGAGGACCCATATTTTGTTGGAAGACTGGGAGTGTCAATGTAGATCCATGACTCACTATTGTGAGAGGGCATGCGAAGGAATCCCCACTCCAACGTCATAGAAATATTTTCCCCCATACCATTTACTTGGGATGAAACATTAGCAATTGAATGTGGATCGGGATGGAACGGAATGGCAGAATTAATGATTTAATGGTACATACTGCAAGCTTGGACTAGTCTTTTTCTGCTGAATCCATGTTTTTTTTCTTGGGAGAAAGTTTTCCTCCACCCATGAAGTAGGATTCACCCCTGTCGAGGGTCATTATTCCTCTTCCCCTATTATATGAAGTTGATAATACCCTTCCCACCACTCGATATCTATCCCAAGACACCGAAACTCATGGCCAAGGGATTCTCCATTCGCCATGGTTTGGACGAAAATTATCTTATTTTTGTTTTTTTCTATCTGGATCGAAGAACCTGATTCATATGTTATTTTTTTTATTAATAAAAAACAAAACAAAAACTAAGAAATGGCCGCTCCCTATCTTGTAGCGGCTTCAAAATAATTGGACACAGAAATTTATTTATTTATTTATTTTTGGTAAAGAGAAATATTAAATTTGACAATCACAAAATAAAAAACATAGACAGAAAACACTTCCATTCTAGCTAAAGGTCAGCACCTTTTATTCCATATAGATAGGAACTGACCATGCTGTCCATTGTAGGCTTGTAGCTTCTAGTGTCATCCAACAGATCTAGGAGGATTTTCCTTTTCTTGGGTAAGCAGTGGGTCAGCATCATAGTTCAAGTACGTGGAATCGGCTGAAATTAATTGGGTATGAATCGACCAATTAAATAAATGGAATTTAAATCTGATCCAGTCGATTCCGATCCGATTCTTTAAAACCATGGTCAGCAACTCGGCATTGCATGAAGGAAAGCTCGTAGGTGGCTGACCTGCTTGCTAGATTAGAAGCTTTTTCTTTACATCCGAAGAACTTTAAATTAGGAATATCTTACCTTATCTAATTAGTTATATTTGTATTTAAAACACTTGAGGGCACTCACAACTCACAAGTACCCATCCTTATTCCCTAATTTCTTGTACATTTTGTTCCTTGTAGGAGGTTTTCCTCCTCTGTTATCTTCTAATAAATTTCTTTGATGTTGTCCCTCCCCAAATCCCCACCCCACCCCACCCCCCAATAAAAAACAAAAAAAATATGATTCACACAAGGTCTTGCCACGTGATCTTTTTATTTTTTAAATAATTCAAAAGTATGGAAAAAGTCTCTCTAAGCACCTGGAGTAACCTACGTCCTCTCGTAAAAAAATTTTTAATTAATTTTTTTAAGAGAGAGAAAATATGAAAAAATAAATGTCTATGAAGAGATGTAGGCTACCCTGCTTGTTCAAAAAATCCTCTCCGCAAAGTATTTAGAGATTTGTACCCTTTCACTCTTTCTCTATTTCTCTTTAATTTATCTTGATATTTATTTGTTGGATAAAGTTTTCCTCCATCCATAGAGGATGGTTCACCTATTATTCTAGGATTCACAAACCCCTTCTAGGGTTTTAGTATATTCCAAAATATCCTCCCGATATCCATTCCCACCCTCTTTCCCTTCGGTGAATGGGATTCCACGATAATTCACCGTGGATGGAGGAAAACTTGGTACTTTTTTGTTTGTTTATTTTATAGCTAAAAGAAAAAATCCTATTCTTCTTTTTTTGTATGAGTGAAGGGAAAACCCTATTCCGTTAACTCTCCCAACCCAACCCAACCCCCCTACATAAAGGCAAGACTCATTCCATGGTTATTGATACAACTAGCAAGGGACCTTACCAACTGAGCAAGCCTCTTGCATAAATGTAAGGGAGGATGGAACCTAATTGGCTAATGCTAACTCATTAAAAGTCATGCCAAACATTCTCTCACTTCTCAAGGTCAAAACACTAATCATCTCAAATCACTAGGTGGGTTTGCCCAAAAGAAAATGGAAATGGAGAAGAGATAATCATTATTCTCAAATCACCTTGGTGGGTTTGCATGTATACATTTATTTCTGTTTATGAAGATGATTAGATATTAACATGAAAAATGCTTGATTTGGGTTTACTGTGTTTGAAAATTAAGTTGGGTTTTATCGGCATCTTATGTAGGATTTGTTCAATTATAGTAGTCAAATTCGAAGTGAAAAGGTTTTGAACTTTTTAAGCTTTTACTTTCCATGGCATATCATGTTTTTAATTTGGCAGCTAACCTATGGTCACTCAAATAACCAGTTGTGACAGGGATACGTGAGAAATTAAACAAGAATACAAGATAATGTTCACAGACATGATAAGAGTTTGTGAGGCCGTATGAGAGGAATAATTATCACCTCCAATTCACGGATACTTTCAATTCTTTCAATTCTTCTAATAGGGAGGAGTGAACCCTATCTTAAGCAGTGTTTTCGGGTAGGAGATAGAATGGTTATTTTCATTCTTATGTGAGAAATTGAAGGAGTTGGAGAAGACAGCAAATTAGAGGAGATAACGATTATGAATTCTTGGATCCCCACTCAACACTAGGATATTGTGAATCATGAAACAATGACATCAAGAGAGAGAGAGAGAGAGAGAGAGAGAGAGAGTTAGTTCAAACTTCAAACTAGGATTTCTGGCTGTGGGGCCTTAGGTTGGATGAGTCATTGGTCTTATCCTATCTACCTTGATTGATTCTTCTTCTCTCTACTTTTAACTTTTTTTTTGGGGTCCGAACCACATGGGTGACTTTTATACTTTTATATCCAGGGTTTGGGACCTTATACAGTTGAATTTCAAAGTAGATAGGCGCCTAAGAAAGAGATAGTGAACATGTTTTTTTATGTTTTTTAATGAACAAGAGAGAACATGCTTTTTACCTAGATTAGTTATCACCCTTAATTTCTGCTTTGTAACTCAGCATCTCCACATATTTAATTGGACAAAGTTTTTCTTCAGCTACAATCAAGGGAGAATCTTTTGATCGCGGCCTTCAGATGGGTGAGAAAAGGTATCGCACAAGACCTGTGGTATTATGGATTTCATCCAATACATAAATGTTTAATGACCCTAGGATTCAGACATTGGTGTAGAAAAGCTTTCCCCTATTTAATCTGAATTTTTTTAAGTCCGAAAATTGAAAGTAAATGGATGGTAAGAACAAGAAAATGAAGATGGAAGTAAATAGAGGGTAAGTAAAAAATATGAACACACACACACACTATCATATATGAAAATCTGTAACCATCATGAACCCCAGATAGATTCAGGCATAATACACTTTTTAGTTATTAGGAGAACCACATATAACGATGAATTACCAAATGTACACAACACCCATTGAGATGATAATTTAGGATAACAAGTCGATCATTGGTAGTGCTCCTCTATTCTAGTTTAGTCTACTCCAACATCATACATTAAGACATGATAATGTTATTGTTTTATATCATAAATTCATAATTCATAATTCATAGTTAGGATTTAAAAAATTGTATCCAATCGGCTTTGTTGGATTTTGAATCAAAATCGAACAATCGGCCGGGACTGATCTGGATCTCGCTTTCCGAGTTTTTAAACCCTGTTCGTAGTACTTATCTAGTCCAGTCTAGTTTAACATGATATGTTTAGGATAAGATGATGATGTCCATATCATTGGTTGTCTTACATTTTGTGAGGACTTATGTGTGGGTAGTTGGTGCGCTTTTTGGGCTCCAGTCATTCCTTCTCATAGCCACTAAATCACAAATAGCTGGTGCTTCAATCTTGAATGTTGGATGGGAGATTCGGAGTGGCACTTGTTACTTGTTAGTCCACTCCAATCTAATTACTTCTTTTTCAAACTTCATAGGATTATGGTTCTAAGTAGTTAGGAAGGATTTGAAGGCCTTTTTAGGTTTCAAACCTTCCACTTTCTAAGCATGGGACTCTGCTTCTATCCAGTTACTGTGATCATAATTACTGATATTACTTATGATGTGATGGCATTGGTGCCTTTGGTGGTGTTATATGTTAATCTAATTATGGAATCTAAGTGTTTTAAAATCTCCAGATTGGAAATCATCATTATACATTCTTAATTTACTAAAAACCCAATTAATCATAGATTTTATTTAAGTTTTCTAACTAGACTTATACTAGGTAAAGTAATTTAATATTTTTTATTTCTTTATTTAGGCACAATTTGAGCTTAAATGTTGTGTGAATGTCTAGCATTTTGGATCGGGTACGGATGAGAGTCATGAGATTCATGTGATGGGCCCATTATGTGTTTGTTGAAATGTTACTAATGGGTGATGGGGAATACTGAAGCTCTGAGATCTGGTACAAACGTGCAACTAGAAAAGATATGAGATTAGACGTCCCCGTCAAATCAGGAGGCCTTGTTATATCTGGGCTCTAGCACACCACAAGCTGCCCCTGCATGCGTGAATAGGCTTTCGTGGGTTTGGATTTCTGTCCAATATAATATCCATTTCATTCCACCCTTCAATTATATGTAAAACGGAAAAATAATTCAGTGGATATACCCCGCGTGATGGAAATGACCACCCTGCCCATGAATGGTAGAAATAACCATCATATTGATGCTTCAGTACATTTCAATTGGCTTCCGCATGCGAAGGGCTATGCTCATCTCATAGAGAATTGTTTTTCTATATATGATGATACAGTGAATATGCTTCGTGACTAGAAATGAAAGCATAGTTTAGTATTCATATGTTAACCATCTTTAACTTTACTGAAATTATAATATGATATCCATTCAAATATAGGTTTGTATCTTCTTTTGTTTGACAGGCTTGATTAGAGTGCAGGCCACGGTACATAAAATTGGCCCAAATTTGAAGGAAAAATCTCTTTTCTCAAAAGGAGAGGGATAGTGGCAGGCCCGCAAAAGGTTATGGGTATTGAATATTGATATCGGTGGTTGTATCAGTCACAATCAATATTAATATAAATATATCAAATGTAAATTCAAAAATACGAATCAAAATTTATTTTTTTTTGTCAATACCCCTTGTACGAATCCATATCTGATTCAGTGATTCATACGTGGCACCGACCTAAACCATAGAGTCTTTTTCTTATCCATTTCTTGCCAACCAAACACACCCAATGGGGAGGAGTTGCTGTGACATCTGAAGCACTCGCCAAAAATGCCAACTAACATGCACCAAAAGCCAATAATCTTGGCCACACAAATACAAAATCTGCTATGTAACAATCAAGGTTGTAGTAGCTCCACATACGGTGTGTGTTGGGCATTAGTCTTTAGGGGCGAACATAGGATGAAAATCTGGTTTTTGTTTTCCATCGTACACTTTTGACACGTCTATTGTTCAAATAAAAAGGGAAAAGACTGGCACACCATCGGTGTACCGTAAACTAGCACTTATTATCCCTCACTCAATAAAAAAATTTCTTTAATACTAGAAAAAAGAGGGGGGTGGGGAGGAGAAAATTTCCTAAAGGGCAATGTAAGAAGGATTGGGCTCCCCTCCAGGGAACCAATGCCTAGGGGGATCCAGCCGTTGGATTATGTCGCACGCATCCCAACGGTTGATTGGGTGCCCACTGGGATGTGTGTGGCACAACCCAGCCCTTGGATGGCCCCCTAGGCACTCCCTGGGCATTGGGCTCCCTGGAGACGAGTCGAATCGATGTAAAAAAGAATCTACACACTACAAGCAATAAAGGGTTGAGAAATGGTATCATCCATATAGGGCCTACATGGGATCGACATGATCAAACTAGGAGAGAACATTGTTAGCGTGGATCCCATTATATATTATGGGAAAGAGTTCTCTGTCCGGGAGTGTGGCCTGCGCCAACACTCCCATGAGTCTATCTCTCTCCTCCCCATGTGAAAAGACACCTCTACCCCCTTGTTTTGAGGAGGAGAGAGAAGGACACATGGGAGTGCTGGTGTAGGCCACACTCCCGTACTGAAAACTGCTTCCCATATATTATATAAGAAAGATATAAAGGAACCTGCACAAACGCAGTGTAGCAATATTTTTCAAAAAAAAAATTTATTTCTTTTGAATCCGATTTACTAATTTGAGTTACAAGTATATAAAATTGTATCTTTGAATATTTCAATGGCCAACCTATTTTGTTCATATATTTGAGTTTTAGCTAAACTTTGAACCCAATTATTTTCCTTGTATAAAATTTGGATTGCCCTTAAATTTTTTAGACAAATAGGGAATGGTGGGACCTACCTATTTTCCAAATCTGAGCTTTAGATAAATTTCCAAGTGGCAGATACAAGTGGCCCATGCTGCCAAGCCTAGCAACAAGGTCGTTATGAGTAATTGCTCATGCTGCCAAGCCTAGTAACACGGTCGTTATGCTATTACTCACTCACAGAATCTAACTAATGGACAGATTTAATACCCTTCCCTCCCCTACCCCCAAAAGGAAGAGGTTCCTAACACCGCCAGTGCAGGAAGAGTTTTGATAACACACCAATCGAGGTACGGGAAACAGTTTTATCAATAGGGGGCCTACATGGTCAAGGAAAAAAATAGTGTCGGGAATGTGAAAGAGCATGGGAAAGTATTTCTTCCCCACCCCCAGCCGCGTGGGGCTCCTCTATAGTGCGACATATCATGTAGCGCACATCCGATGGTCTGCAGCGCACGGGCATGCAGCCCGACAACCCACCTATGTGTTGGGCTGCATGCCCGTACGCTGCAGACCGTCAGATGATGTGCTACAGAGGACCCAAATCCTCCTCCCCCCCAAAGCCCCCCAAAAAAATTGATGGCATGAGGATCTTTTTCCCAAGAAAAATAGGGACGGATTTTGGTGTGCAATTGGGAAGGTGATGTGGGTTTGGTGGGCTTGGTCAGAACTAAAGCATTTTTCACTGACCAATGGTATCTGGGCCATGCCCAAATCCATCCCATTTAAGAGTCCATTTCTTGAGGCTAATCCTTATTAGTCGTTACAACCCATCCGTTAATTAAGCTGGGCCTGAACTGGGTATTGGGTTGGATGGACATGGGCCTTCGTTTATGGATCCAGAGAGAGATGAGAGATAACCCAACAAGCCCACACCATCAAAATGCAAAATGAAATTTCATATTCCTGTGGCTCACTCCTACCCAATCTAATGCTATAATTCATCAGGTCCTCAGGAGCTTATGAACACCAGCTCAAACATAAACCTCCACCCCCAGTCCACAACGTTGACCCGTTGATCCTCCTATTTGTGTGAAAACAAGACTAAGGTTGTGTTTGGTTTGCATTCTAGATTGATTTCACATTTTCGGACGATAAAAACAATTAGGCAGTGGTTGGTGTGAGTTCTTAGAATGCATTTTAGGTCAATTTTGCATTCTCAGATAATAAAAAATAATTGTTTTTATTGTTCAAGAATGCGAAATCAACCTAGAATGCATTTCAAGAATGTATACCAAATACAGCCTTAGTTTTATCTTCCGAGAATATGAAATCAACCTAAAATGAATTCCAAGAATGCATACCAAACGCAGCCTAAGTATAATGGGAAATGTCCATCAGTCCAAGGACCTAGGATCAATCATCTAGAGGAACCTTCATTGGATTGGACTTAATCAAAAGTTCCTGAAACTTTCAAGGCAATGAAATAGGGGGATTCCATGTGGTCAATCATTGGTGCCAATTGCCAAACCTGATGCTTGGTGAAGGTTAACTCGGTTACATGTATCAATACTTTTCTCTCTTATTCCCTCTAAAGTCTCAATGGGTAGCAGTCAAACTTTGATTTGGACAATATTGTTGTTTGAATGGAGCAGGGATTCGAAACACGAAATCAGATCCAGATCGGTTTGAATGGGGGAAGAAAGCGAGATTGAGAAAGTGGAGGAGAGAGGATTTCAGGTGAGGAAGTGGAGCCGTGGAGGTGATGGGGGTGGCAGCAACGGCGGCGGTTAGAACCCTAGTCTACTTATCATAGCAATCGGGCGTTGAAGCTGCGTGCCGCTTACATGGGAAGTCCTAGCTAATCCTTTCTTACTATTCACTACATCAAGGTTAAATAATAGCGCGTCACTTCCTGAGGACGCTTTAGCATAAGGTTTAAAGTATAAAGTTCTAGGATCCATCCAAAAAAAGTTGGCAATTTTTTTTTCTTGTACTGATTGTCAACCTGAAGCAACAACCCTCCTCTTTTATCTAGGTTTGGGCTTGGCAACATAAACATTGGCGGAGTTCATACAAGATGTGGTAAATAATGCAAATTACCAGGTTTAGGGACACTGTTCCTTATGCCGCAGTGCAGGCTGCATCCAGACACATGGGGTTGGGCGCAATGACCACCCTGCTCCCCTGAGTGGTAGGCCCATATGCTTGGTCACAGCCTGCGTTGCAGCATAGAAAACATTCTTCCTTTATTAAAAGAGAAAAGTGAGACGGAACACAGATTTCAGTGTGCTTCTCAGTTAATGAGGTGCGGTATCCATTCTAACACACTTTCTCTTGTTCTAACCCCGTGTGAGCCTCATGTGGATGACATCATTCTCTGCATTGCCATTAGTGTGATATGCAAATTCTTCTCCATACGAGGAACTCTCTCTAGGGAAGAGTGAGTCTCTTCATCCATCACTTTTGATAGGTGGATGAGAGTTTTGGAATAGTTTCGTAAAAGGAAGGGGGGGGGGGGGAAGGGGGGGGGGAGGATTAATAATGATATGTCATTATCTATGTCATTATCTTCATCCAATAGAGCTTTCTCTGAAAATTAATGAGACCTAAAAGAGATCACAACTCATTAAATTTGGGGAAAAAGATTGTCACAGGGTTCTAGTGTGTAGGTTCTTATGTATGCCCTCTCACATCCTAATCATGTATCCGATATCCTCTTTCCTCATTAAAATCCATTTCAAGACGACATGAGGGGTGGGATGATCATTTCACCCCTTCGTGTTTTGGCAGCCGCCATGGTCCCATGCTCCCCCATAAAATTATTTTTTCTTATCAATGCCTCAGCTGCATACATCAATGCATTTCCACTTGACACCTATGGTTAGGGATGTAAACGGATCGAATTCGGTCAGATAGTGGCATTATCATATTCGTATCCGTTTATATTCGAACGGATTCGGATAATTTCTGGATAATGATTTTTTGAATACAAGTTCTCCTAAATAGATATGAATACAGATCGAATATGATTTTTCGACTATCCGTTGACATATTTACCGTTTTTATGATGAAGGTTAGGGTTGAAACTTGAGAGTTCAGTTATTACCCTTTCTTCTATTCTTCTTAGTCTTTTATTCTCTTATATTTTTTACTTTTGATTTTTTAATAGATATATAATTCCATGTAGCACATTGCATAAAATAATATATATAAATCAATAACAAATCTAGAAAAAGAATCACATTATCTTAACTTATAAATTTATAAAAATAAGATAACAAAATCCAATAAGGTAACTTAAAAGGATAGACAAACACAGAGTTATATTTCAGATATTTTATTACCGTTGGACTGCTAAACGAATCGGATAATAATCGGTCGGATAGGGGGATTATCATATTCGTATCCGATTAGTTTCGGACGGATTCGAATTCTCCTAAACGGATACGAAACGCGGATCGAATACAAATTTACGAATATCCATTTACATCCCTACCTATGGTAATGATAAACGGCTCATTTCGCCGTGACCTTTTCTTGAATGGTCAAAACTTCTCCTTTCAAAATAAACTCAAATAAATCAAAATGATTGAGGTTTTTTCTATTTGTAATCGTATTATATCAAATTCCTCATGTTGAAAGAAAGTAATTGATTCAAGACCAGACCCTTTGCTATGAGTCTAAAGCAAAACCGAGGTTTAAGTAAACAGATCATTTCACACCTCTGTGTCTGGGCAGCCGCCATGATTCCCCACAGAAGGTGCAACTCTTTGATTTATTTCAAAACCTATTCTGAATCTAACTTTCGTAGAGCAAGTGGTCAACAGGAGTCTATTAGCGCTGCTCGTTAAATCAAATGCTGATGGCGTTGGACACGTTTTATAAATAAATAAGCTTCCTTCTTACCGAAAAAAAATGCTGATGGCGATCTCGTCAAAATCAAATGTTTTGGGCGGTCCGAAACTTCTGCCGCGCGCCGTCCACGTGGATTTATAATAGAAAGATCAGCAAACCCCTGGAAAGGTCAAAAGGACTAGGGGTGCGCTGGTCTTTTCACGCTCGACTGAATCTGGACGGAAGTGGATACAGCTTAACGTTACTTTTTCGAAAAAAATAAATAAAGAGAAAAAATAAAAAGAACTAATTTCCCAAAGAAGCTGTCTGCCACCCCAGGCCCACTTCCTATTTTTTAATTCTTTCGGTTAAAGGCCCACTACAGTACCACTGACTTTTTATTGTTTTTGGTTAAAGGCCCACTAACTACTCTCCCCTATCAATCTTCATCTTTGACTTGGAGTACTGATGGGGGCCTTTTATCAAAAAACACACTCCTGATAGGGGCCCACAATTACGGGACCAAAATATCAAGGTTAACGTGGTTAACACGATATCGACATGAATTGCACACCAACCATTTCCGTACGCGTTTGCGTTTGCGTGTCCGTGTGCAATTGCATACCACCTTCGTCTTCTTTTCTTATTGATCTCACCCACATGGTTTTTTCGTCTTTTTGTTGTTTTTTTTTATGAAAAAAAAGAAAAAATATATTAGAATAAGGAATAAAACGTATTTACAATATTGTAATATTGTCATTGAGCATCATCGGCTCTTGGGATCTACAAATCAACACGAAAATAGAAACTTTTCATCTTGGAAAAGGAAAATTAAACGACGAGGATTGAAATCAAATCAATACGAAAATAGAAACTTTTGTACTTGTTATCTGATACATTATGTACTTAATTTTAAAATATTATAAATACTATAATTAGATTTTTTAATTATTATTATTTTTTTAAATAAATAAAGGGGCGTTGTTCTTTGTGCCTGCAGGTTGGGCCCAGGCATATGGGATGGGCGCAATGACCATCTTGCCCCTTGTACAAGTGACAATTATTGCCCATATGCCTAAGCGCTTGCTTGTGTTGCGACATTGAAAACATTCTCCCATAAATAAAATAAACGTAACTTGTGTTGCGGCATTGAAAACATTCTCCCATAAATAAAATAAAAAATTTGCTCATTTGAAATGTAGACAATTTCTATATTTAACAAGATTTTTAGAAGTCATAATTTCTATTTTTAGTAACAATCATATTATCGACTTGTAAATTCCTCCCCTTTTGAGTTCTGTTAAGTGTTAACTACATTAAAGCCATGAGGTCATTGAGTAAACTGAGAAGATGAGTGATTCATATACTTGGCTTGAAGTATTCCTGGTTAAATGGTAAAAATAAAATTTTTGTCACATGCATTATCAATTGGATTGGGTTTTTCTGCACCAATGGTGAAGAGAAAACTCTAGATCTACTAGTGCAAGGAATCTCCACATCCACTATGGTTTTAAGTATTCAGCGTTATTGGTTTTTTATACCAATACGGATCAAAAAAGAAACTCTTTGTTAAATTTATATTGATACAGGTCAATTCATATCATGTCAATATCGACAATGACTAATACAATCACCGATATAGATACCTAATAACCATGATTTATTTCCATTGGTATCATCAAATTGCATTAAGGAGAAGTAATCGAGTGTGTGTCTCCTCTTTTCACTTGTCTCACCCACATGGTTTTGTCTATGAAATTATAAACTTTTGTCCTTGTTACATATTTAATTTCAAAATATTTCAAATAGAGTAATTAAAATTTTATTATATTTCATATAATAATTTATTTAAAAGAAATAAAACAAAAAATTTGCTCATTTGAAATGTATATAATTATTATGTTTAATTTCATAAAAGAAAATTTGTTATGTTTAACAAGATTTTAAATTAGTTGTATATTATATATTATGAGGGAAAAAAGAATGCTGCTTGGTTGTGAGCCTCTAAACCCAGACACGAGGGGTTGGCAAAATAATCATCTCACACCCCATATTGGATGCCCATTGGTCCTATATTGGTGCACGATCATATGACCAAGCAGTGTTCTCTCTCCCATGTTAGGATTACAAAAGGGTGAACAGATCTCTAGTTGATGGAAGGAATCTCCACAACCACTCCATGATTCTAAATATTGATATTTGTATCTCGATGTATCGATCAATATGTATCAACATCGTGGATCCCCCATACTAATAGAGATCAAAGTATCAGCCAAAAACTGACTTTAATATAGATCAAAAGTATCACCTAAAAATGACTCTTTGTTGGATTTACGTCTGACACGAGTCATTCTGTATCATATCGATATCAACCAATATGACCACCGATGTTGATACCTATGGCCATGATCCACTCCCATTGATACCATCACTTTGCATTAGGGTAAAGTAATTTTAACTCTATCAACCAGGTGGGAGTATAACGATTGTTAAAGGGTCAAATCACATGATCACCTCACCCCAAAAAAAAAAAAAAAAAAAAAAAAAAAAGAGAAGTCGTAGTTGTGCCCATGGCTTAGGGGAAAAATTACATCCCTCCCCCTGTACTGTGCCTGATTATATATTTTTTCTTGTTTTTTTGGTGGATATACATTTTTTCTTTTGATTTTTCCCAATTACACCTGTATCCCTTATAGTTTACAATAAAGAGAAGAAGTTCTCTGTTTGGGAGTCGCCAGCACTCCCATGAGTCTATCTCTCTCCTCTCCATAGAAAAAGACACATTTACCCTATTGTTTTGAGGAGGAGAGAGATTGACACATGAGAGTGCTTGTGTAGGCCACATTCCCGTACAGAAAACTACTTCCCTTGAATTACTAATACACTCATGCTGTTAGTGTTTGTCTGTTAAGTCATGATGTGGTAAAGTAGTATTTTAATTTAATCCTCAAACTAACCCTGGGTTCATATAACATGACCCTTTTACCCTTCTTCTTCATGCAACTCTGCCCCCACCCTGCTCCTTCAATCTCTAATTTGGCATTGAATCAAACTTTTTGAACACCTCTCTCTCAGAGAATTATTACACAAAGAAAATTTTGGATTTAAAAATACAAACTTTTAGTTTTCCTTTCAACAGATAGCTTCAATGTTCTCTAGTAAATCACTTTAGAGTTCAGACAAATTTCAAAAAGTTTGGAATTTAAAAATCAAAACCCTTGTTTTCCTCTTCACAGATTGCTTCAATGTTCCCCAGTAAAACACTTCACAGTTTAGACAAGTTCTCTTTATTTTTTTAAATAAGAAAAAAGAAAGCTAAAAACCCAATTTTTTAAAACGAAAATTGAGAAAAAGTTACCCATTTTCTAGAAGGCCAAAACTGATCTAGAGGCATAAGCCCTTTTTTTTTTAATTAATTGGATTCAAGAAAAAAAAAATCTCATCGAATGAACTATGTCGAAGAAGAAAATTCAAAACATTTCCAAATCGGCTGCAACTCTTTTGGGTTTATAGATGAATGATTCAATCTAATTGCTTTTTTTCATAGATCATCAAGCAACTATAATCCTAAAATAATTGGTATACTTTGCGTTGCAACCTTTGGGATGAACTATTCAAATGTCTACACTAAACAGATTGGATGGAAAACTGGAAAACTGATTAAATTAAGGTGTCCAACGTTCCCGTGTAGCTACTTCTTGCAACTCCTCCATTCAAAACAATTTCAAAAAAAGCTTCAATAAGCCGTTTGAACAACACTGTAAACACTCAGAACAAAGGCGGCAGCGATAGTGATGGCGATGGTGATGCTGGCGATGGAAGATGAAAGATAATTATGAGTGTTTTAGGTTAAAGATGAAGAAAAGGTAGCATTCTAATTTTATTTCTGATTGATGTTTTAATATAAGGGTAAAATAATATTTTCTAAACTAAAACTGACATTAGGTTAACACTGTCAGCAAGGGGGTTTAGATATAATTCAGGAAAGTTGAGGAGACTAATGTATAATTAAGGCAAAGTATAGGGGAGGGATGTAATTTTCCGTAATATTTAAGATATTTTTCTGTTCAAAACATGGCACTTTTCAATACATCCACCTGATATCCTAGTTGTGCTCATGTCTAGATAATATTTAATATGAAATAATAGATTAGGGCAACCAGTTTTTGGTTTTTTAAATTTTCAGGGCAGGGGGGTGGGCGCGAATCTCGAAAGTTTATTGTGGGAAATTCAAACGAAAAAAGGTTCATTGTACACCGCATCTGACAGTGACACTGGTAAATGGTAATGAAGATATTGTCGGAGTCGTCCGATTTATCAATAGTAGGACGGAATTCATGTCAGTCTCCTGGTGACGGTAACAGACGCGGACCTAAGCCAAAGGCTATAATGGGGTCTGATTTCTGATAATCCTTTTGCTTTTGGCCCTACTTAGTTTCCGGGCAGTTTCCAAAAAATATCGGACAAGAGGAAAAACAGCTCCTGCTCCCTCTCTCTCTCTCTCTCTCTCTCTCTCTCTGGACTCTGGAGGGCTTCAAGTTTTTTTTTTCTCAAAAAATTGCGGATCGGCAATCGATCTATCATTTCTTCATCTTCTTCGGTTTTCTGTTTTCTCGTTTTTTCTTCTCTTGTTTTGTATTATTTTTTTTTATTCTGACCAAAAGTGAAGAGACAAGAAGAGAGACATTCGGGAGAAAGAGTTGTTCAGGTTATCAAATTGGTTATTGTTTGTTTCCACCAAAGTTCTACGAAAGAAGGCCATAAAGAAACCAGGGAAGAGACAGAGTAAACGCGTAATTGTACTGCGAACGAATAATGCTTTTATATTGTAGTTTCTTCGCAGTGTTTACTTGAATGAGGTGAAAGAAACTTCTCAATTTTGACCGATTGGATTTGCGTTACTGAAGAAGGTATAAAGGGGAAGAAGAAGAAGAAGCAGAAGCAGAACAGGAAACCATGGAGAGCTATCTGCAACAAAACTTTGGAGATGTCAAGTCGAAGAACTCATCGGAGGAGGCGCTCCAGCGATGGAGGAAGCTCTGTGGAGTCGTTAAGAATCCCAAGCGGAGGTTCCGATTCACTGCCAACCTCTCCAAGCGTTACGAGGCCCAGGCTATGCGACGTACGAACCAGGTCTCTTCTTGCTCCTCATTTCCTTACTGTTTATTTAATTTTATGTGTGACTTTCTACTTTATAATACGATCTGATGGATCACCTCCTAAATTGAAAGCATTGATAGTTTGTTACTACCTTTTGTGAGATTCCGGTCTATTTTGCTGCTGCACCTCTTTAGATTAACAGCAGGGAGTTCTAGAGATGCATTCTTAGCTAATCTAACTTCGATGGAGCATCAACGGTTCATCATATTAATACATTACATTGCATAGGCAAGTTCGGACTTATTTTACAAAAAACGAGAGAAATGAGATTGATTTTTAACTGAAAATCTGACCTCTAAATGTGATGAAGAGAGTAAAGATGTGTTCAGGTGGGCCCGTTTTTGGTATTCCGCACTTGATCACTAATGGGCTGGTTAATACTCAATACTCATTCTGGATTCATGTTTGGCTGGTTAATGCTAGGCCATACCCCTACCCTGCAAAAAAGCAAATGAATCCATTATTCTCAACGCTTAAACCTAAGTTGGACGATGAAGTCCTTAACATCGGGTGTTGTACCTTTACAGGGACCACAAATTGTCCTAGAAACACATTTAGCAATTTATAAAACTGTATACATATGCTTGTTTCTGCTCTGTGCCTTTATCACTACATCGGATGTCTTGCTTACATGTGGACACCTATTACCCTTTTGTAAAGTCTTATTCAGGTGCTCAACATGTTCCTTTAGTGAGGAAAATTGACTGAGTGCCCCATGGGTCTGAATAAAATTGCCGCTCAGCTTAATATCTCGTGGGTTAGATAAACACATTGAGCTTGATTTTTGAAAAGGGTATATTTGTTTTTATTATTATTATAATTGGTAAGGCCTCTTTCACGAAAGGAAGGATTTTGATCGTTCTGTTCAATTTCTCAGCATGTTTGACCGTATTTTGATCGTTCTGTTCAATTTAAAACGCATTGTAACTATGATTCTCAGCGTGTTTGACCGTATTTTAACTATGATTCTGACACCACCACGGTGCAGCAAACCCTGATTTGATCTGTTCTTCTGGTACTTATAAATATTTACACCATGCTATCTTATATGTAATACGGAAAGAGAATACAATAACGTAGTTTCAGAGATACATATATGTAGATGATTTGTTCTTTCTCTAACACCAAATAGAATTATATATACCAATACATATGATATATGTAACATGATGAATTTTGAAATACATAAAAATGGAAATTTATGTATCCAAGTTCCCCAATCCTGTTCAACACCTCGTGTTCGTGTCAGATTGTATTTTGGAACACCCACTCCTCTAACATAGGTGAGAACAGAATTCATTAAAATGGCTCCTTGTGAGGGCATCCTTCTAAGTAGGGTAGGGATACCTGCGGAATGGTTTGCACACATCTACTGAGCTTTCTTACATTCAGCTATGACTGACGATCTCCTGTTTTGCTTATTGTAGGAGAAATTGAGAGTGGCCGTTTTGGTATCTAAAGCCGCACTTCAGTTTATTCATGGTAAGATTAATCAGAATGTGTCAAAATTTAAACTGTTGTTTGATTTAGTTTCTCCATCTTAACTACCTCCGCGTGAATGTGTTCAGGCATTGCATTATCCAGCGAATATACAGTCCCTGAGGAAGTTAAAGCCGCAGGTTTTCAGATTTGTGCTGATGAATTGGGGTCCATTGTCGAAGGCCATGATGTAAAGAAGCTTAAAGTTCATGGTGAGGTGGAGGGCATAGCAAACAAACTGTCCACATCAACAACTCATGGGCTTACCACCTCTGAAGATTCACTCAACTGCAGGCAACAGATTTATGGAATCAACAAATTCACTGAAAGCCAATTACGGAGTTTCTGGGTTTTTGTATGGGAAGCCCTTCAGGACATGACTCTTATGATCCTTGCTGTGTGTGCTTTTGTGTCTTTGATTGTTGGCATAACAATGGAAGGATGGCCAAAGGGGGCTCATGATGGACTTGGAATTGTTGCAAGCATTCTGTTGGTTGTATTTGTTACTGCAACAAGTGACTATCGACAATCTCTACAGTTCAAGGATTTGGACAAGGAGAAGAAGAAGATCACAATGCAGGTTACAAGGAACGGGTACAGGCAAAAAATTTCAATATATGATCTACTTCCCGGTGATATTGTGCATCTGGCGATTGGTGACCAGGTCCCAGCAGATGGACTTTTTGTCTCGGGATTCTCTGTGTTGATAAATGAATCCAGTTTAACAGGAGAGAGTGAGCCTGTGATTGTGAATGCTGCGAATCCTTTTCTGCTGTCCGGTACCAAGGTTCAAGATGGGTCGTGCAAGATGCTCGTGACGACTGTAGGAATGAACACTCAATGGGGAAAATTGATGGCCACCCTTAGTGAAGGTGGAGATGATGAGACCCCATTGCAGGTCAAACTGAATGGAGTGGCAACCATCATTGGGAAGATAGGCCTGTTCTTTGCTGTTGTGACTTTTGCAGTTTTGGTGCAAGGCCTCTTTAGCCACAAGCTGCGAGAGGGAACCCACTGGAGCTGGTCTGGAGATGATGCCCTGGAAATGTTAGAATACTTTGCTATTGCAGTTACTATCGTTGTGGTTGCAGTACCTGAGGGGCTGCCTTTGGCTGTCACGTTGAGCCTTGCCTTTGCCATGAAGAAGATGATGAATGACAAGGCACTTGTCCGTCATCTTGCGGCCTGTGAGACAATGGGTTCTGCCACAAGCATCTGTAGTGACAAGACTGGCACACTAACTACCAACCACATGACTGTTGTAAAAGCATGCATCTGTGGGAACATCAAGGAAGTGAGCAGCTCTGGGGAGGCTCCTAGCTTATGCTCCGGAGTCCCGGATTCTGCTGTTGGGATGCTTCTTCAATCCATTTTTAATAACACTGGGGGGGAAATTGTTATTAACCAAGATGGCAAACTTGAGATTTTGGGAACACCGACTGAAACTGCTCTGTTGGAGTTTGGCTTGTCCCTTGGTGGAGATTTTCAGGCAGAACGGCAAAAGTCCAAACTTGTAAAAGTTGAACCATTCAATTCTGTGAAGAAAAGAATGGGGGTGGTGCTGGAGCTTCCTGAAGGAGGTCGCCGTGCTCACTGTAAAGGTGCTTCTGAAATAATTCTTGCTGCTTGTGACAAGGTCATTGATAAAAATGGGGAAGTTGTTCCCCTTGAAGAAGAATCCATCAACCATCTCAAGGATACAATTGAGCAGTTTGCCAGTGAAGCTCTTCGAACCCTATGCCTTGGTTATATGGAAATGGGAAATGAGTATTCTGATAAGGATCCTATTCCATTAACTGGGTATACATGCATAGCAATTGTGGGTATCAAAGATCCGGTCCGCCCTGGAGTAAGGGATTCTGTTGCAATTTGTAGGTCAGCTGGTATTACTGTACGGATGGTTACTGGGGACAACATAAACACCGCGAAGGCAATTGCTAGGGAATGTGGGATTCTAACTGATGGAGGTATAGCCATTGAAGGTTCAGACTTTCGTGAAAAGAGTGACGAGGAATTGCGTGATCTAATTCCAAAAATTCAGGTGGTCTCAGTGTTCTGCTGTTGATCTCTCATTAGGCATCATTCAGTCTACTTTCTAGTGTGAGGAATTTGCCTCTTACCGACTGAATTTTTCTTGTGTGCCCAGGTGATGGCTCGATCTTCACCAATGGATAAGCATACCTTGGTGAAACACTTGCGCACCACGTTTGATGAAGTTGTTGCTGTGACTGGTGATGGTACGAATGATGCTCCAGCACTTCATGAAGCAGATATTGGACTTGCTATGGGCATTGCTGGAACTGAGGTGATTTTCTTTTTCCTTTTAGTGGTCAGGAGTTATAATTTTACTACTGATTATAACTTAAAAGATAACTGCGAATGGAAAAACTGAAAAAGGTTGGATTTACTTAACTTTTTTCAGATTTAAAACCTTTGTATCCACTGGCTTATCTATATTATTTGTGCTGTATGGGGGTAAAATATTTCTTGTCTGATAAATATATTATGAATTGCAAAGAACTTATTGGCATTTTCTTAGAGCACTTCCTTTGTTCAGTAAAGCTGGGGGTTGGTGGCCCCTACCAGGTAGGGCTGTCAACATGTTGGATTTGTATCAGATCAACATTGAGTCCATTCAAATCTGATCCGATTTGATTATTTAATATCTTATTACTAGTTATATATATATATTTTTTAATTGTAGATCATAATAAACGCTCTCTGGCAAAAAACAGAAGGAAAAGTGCCATCTAACCCATTTTATAAAAAAAAGGTGCCATCTAGTTCAGATGGTAAAGTCTTCGGAATGTTATCCGCTAGACCAGGGATCAAGTCCCTTTTCAGTCTCCACCTTGCACACACCCCCCCCCCCCCCCCCAAAAAAAAAAGCCAAAGAAAACGAAAACAAGAGGGAAAGAGTAATGGGTATCTCCAATCCACAGAATCAACCAAAAGGGGGGGGGGGGGAAAGTGTGTTGAAACTAAATATTATGTAAGTAATGTTACTGAGTTTGATCCAATTATTAACAGGATCACTCTTTATTGGACTGGATCATCACCATATCAATGCCTCATCCATTTTCCATAATGAAATCAAATTGAGAATATCCAGCCTCATGATCCAATATTGATAGCTCTACTACCTTACCCGCTAAATATGAAGATTGTCCTTATATTATTCGCAACCTGGATGAATTAAGGTAGAAATTATGAGAGTATAGGTTCTTTGGTGTTTCTTCAAGTACTTATAATTTCAAGCTCATAAAAAATCTCTAATGTTAAATCATGAATCCCAAAACGAAAGCCATCCAGAGTCCCTTTAGGTGCAGTTTAGATGCTGGGAGTCTAAACATCCAGGAAGTTGGATACTTTTACTCTGGTGACCTTGATCAGTACAGTTAGCAGATTTCATTCCAATCATGGTAACCAACTCCCACCTCTCAATGGAAATCAAACCCCACAACTGAAGGTGGATGTTTTAATTCCTGATGATCGTGGGAGTTGAAACATTGGGATCAGAGCTGCAACCCAGACTGAGCCTTGTGGATTTTGTCTTGCTATATTTAAGAGCACATGTAGACTGCAAGGCTAATGCCCATTGTCCAAGTTGTTTTGATGGAACCAGAATAGTCCATTCTCAACCTTGTATATCAGAAATGTGCTTACATACAACCATAGACATCAGCACTGTTCCCAGATGTCTCATAGAAATTGTTGAAACAATAAGTTGAAGCAAGACGAAAATCAGAGTTAAAAACATGCCTTACAGCACCAGTGGCTCTGAGTCATAACCCTTATTTTACAAACCTATATTAACGATCGCCTGCCTGCTAAAGAACAAAGCTAATAATCTCAGTTTTATTCCGAGGAGGTTGAGCTTTAGGAGTTCCATATCTTAATTCTCAGTTGTGGCTGCTGATCTTTTTGCTGCTTCACACAGCTCAATAGCTGTCTTACTAACCCCCCCTACCTCACCTCCTTTTGGGTAGAAAGCAGGGTTTACTAAATTGAATATTAATTTGGCATCATGTCCATTTCTGATCATTAGAACAGAACTTCATCTGAAGCTAATTTGGAACTCTGAATTCCCTTTATCTGTCTAGTTCTAGGTTAACTTGAACTGAACATCAATAATCAACAGAATTCTGCAGACTGCAAATGGGTTCTCGTGATGTTCAATAGCTGTTAAGTTTAGGAATAAGAGCTTCCCTAAAATATTTCCGTCAACTTCATGGGAAGGTTATTGCACCGAATTGAGTTTCAGATGGGTCAGAAAATTTTCTCATTTAATTAAGGTAATCTGTTTCATTGCTTCTGGTTTGAACACTTTCATCCAATGAGATACTCTATGGTCATGTGAGTAGGTTGCCAAGCTAGCCAATTAGGGATGGTTCAACCTCAATACATATTCGAACATTTGTGGGTATGCAAAGGTGCGCTTTTGGCATGTAGTGGCTTCACTTTATGTTAAAGGAACAGGGTTCTTGGATTATATTTTAGTTATTGTCTTTTTGTAGAATCTTCTTCATAAGAGGAACTTTTGAGAAGAAAAAAAATTGCAAACATAACTGTCATAATATTTGTTCTATTTTCAGGTGGCAAAAGAGAGTGCTGATGTTATCATTCTGGACGACAATTTCTCAACAATCATCACTGTGGCCAAATGGGGACGATCTGTTTATATAAACATTCAAAAATTTGTACAGTTCCAACTGACTGTTAATGTGGTTGCCCTAATTGTTAATTTTACTTCGGCTTGTTTGACTGGTAAAAGAAAACCCATGTCCTTTTCATGTTGATTTCAAATATGTTGTTAATTCAAACTTAGAATTTTCATTGTCTTTCTTGCATTGCATGTTTCAGGAAGTGCCCCCCTCACTGCTGTTCAGCTTCTGTGGGTCAACATGATCATGGATACACTTGGAGCACTTGCACTTGCTACTGAGCCTCCTAATGACGACTTAATGAAAAGATCACCGGTTGGGAAGAAAGGCAATTTTATCAGTAATGTGATGTGGAGGAATATCTTGGGGCAGTCTTTCTATCAGTTCGTTGTAATATGGTATCTTCAGACGCAAGGGAAAGCATTATTTCTTCTTGAGGGCCCCGATTCTGATCTGATTCTAAACACACTGATTTTTAATTCGTTTGTCTTTTGTCAGGTATGTTAAGTCTTAACATTCTTATCCTTGTCGAAATAATGTTTCTGTGCATAATTAGATGTTAGATGATGATGGTAGTTTCTCATATACTGGTCCTTCATACAAAGTGGTTGGTAATGCCTTGAAGCAACAAGCATGCATCATCCAATCTCTGGTTCATGCTTACCCAGAAATTTTTTATCAGTGGTTTATAAAGGCTTCAAGCATCAATCTCTGCATCATCCCTTTTTTTTGTCTACAATCAGAACCTGTCGAGATTCATGAGTCTCTGCATCCTCCATATTGTTGATTCCCTGAGGGCACATCTTGGTTGTGCTAGGCCTCAAAGATCTAGCCAATATTGTCAACGTAAATTTTGATGCTCAAACTATAATCAATATAAAATCTGCAGCTAAATTTTTATCCAAAGTAGGCAGTCCATAATTGAGAGAAAGTTGGAGATTCTTATCCCTTGTACTTGCAGATGGTTTCTGATTTCTCCTGCTTTCTTCTATGGGGGAAAAAAAAAAATAAGGATAACTGCCGGCTGGAGTCATAGTTAATTATTTTTTCAGTTTTCTTAACTTCTTAATTTAGACCAAGTCTCATCTGATTTATAAATCAGTCTAAACTGGTTTTCTGGTTTATTTCACAGGTTTTCAATGAGATAAGCTCCAGGGAGATGGAGAGGATAGATGTTTTCAAAGGCATACTAGAGAACTATGTGTTTGTGGCTGTACTCACTTGCACAGTAGTCTTTCAAATCATAATCATTGAGTTTCTTGGTACATTTGCGAACACTTCCCCCCTCACTTTGTCGCAGTGGTTTTTAAGTATTTTCATTGGGTTCCTTGGAATGCCTGTCGCGGCTGCCGTTAAAATGATACCTGTTGGATCTAATTGAAATTCATAGAAGTTGAATGTCACAAGGTGCGTTCAGGCGTTCTTTTTTGGAGGCTTTCATGTAAACCAGTTTCAAGTTGTTCTTCTGTGACCATCTGCATCATTTGAAAAGATGGATCTCGTCAATCATACTGAGCTTCTTTCTTTGTGAATCTTTAGCTAAATAGAACTTACTGCTTCAAGATGTTATCAATTTTTTGGAAGCATTGTCTAGATTTTATTGAAATCTCGCAGAACTATTCTAACACCAAACAGAGGACACCTTACTATCAACCTTAATTTTTTTCGTAGGAGGGGTATGTATCATCAACCCAATGATGTATTAATTTTGTCTTCTATATTTTTTTTCTTTCTTTTTTTTTTTTCCCCCCCCCTTTCCTGCATGGGTTTGTATTCCAACCATTTATAATGTTCCTGCACTAAAAAGTAGGGGTGTAAATGAATAGCAGAAATCCGTATCCATGTCCGGATCTGTTTAGCACTATCTGAATTTGTCGAAAAGCTAAACGGATGCGGATACGGATACGGATACGGATAGGCTATAGCTAGCTGAAAAGCTATATTTACATGTAAATGGATAAATTATCCGATTTGTATCTGTGTGCGTATCCATTTAGCACTATCCGATAATTAATCGGATGTGGATGCGGATATAGCACTATCCGAAGAATCCGATCTGTTTACAGCCCTACTAAAAAGTAGACATCGGACACTTCTGACTGCAAGAAATAGGAAATACTGATATGTCTGTAGGTGGATGTGTGCCAACTCAAGCGATTCGACCCACATGATTTCCAGGGAAGACGAACCCTCAGTAGGGGATGTGATCTGGCCAGCCCAGCTTGACATTTGGCCTAAAAAAATCCAGCCCAATATATTCTAACTTGGCCTTCACTAATAACAAATACAAATATGCTGTGGCCGTTACACTATAGTATATACTTCAAGCTTGCCCTCGCCCTGAATGGCTGAACCCAGCCCAGCGCCTGTGAACTTTGCATGAGCTTTTTTCGGGTTCACCACTTGGGCCTTTGACCCAACCGAGCTATATTTTAGTAGGTTGGGCTTGTTGTACGTTGTACCTTGGCCCTTGCCCAAACCTGACCCCCTAGCACTTGTTTAGGGCTGAAAATGTCCTGATCTTGAAACTTTGTTTTGGGGGTTAAAAAATACAACTCTTCTTCAAACCAAACAATTCGATTTCCCACTAAAAGTAAAATGACATAAATCAAACACGACCAAGCACAAATAATCAAAACCAGTACCCAGCTAATACGATATTGACATGTTGCTATGGGTTGACACAAGCATGATAGCAGGAAATGTTGGGGTTGGAACATGATCACTAAGAGATTAGTCAGGTTAGTTTTTGGGCCAAAAATTGATATTTTGATGCTTAGTGGGGTGGCATTACTTTAACGGGCTATTGGAGGAGGTGTCACTAATAATTTTCCTTTTTTGTTTTTCTTACTTTTGGAAAACAAAAATTTATTAAATAAAAAGAAGAAAAGTTAACAATCAAACATTGATTCCTATGTTGATAGTACCAAAAGTCTTTTCCACCCTAGCTCTATGGCGAGCGCACCCATCTGCATTCTCTGCTCAATTCCTTGCTTGATTTTCTTGGCTTCAGCCAGTGCATTTCTTGCAAACCACAACCTATGAAAGCTTCTGTAATACAGTCATTCTGAATAATCACTGATGACCGTCTTACTTCATTAGTAGATGTGTTGAAGATGGGTATGGTAGGTCTTTTTCCTATCGAGAGATGGAGTTTAAGATTTGTAGGATTGGGTTTTATGGAAGAAAAAATCAATTGTTCCTGGCTTCTGAAATACATAGTGATAGAGCTGATTATGAGAATTTGCTGGATTTCCCAAAATCAGATGTGAGGCACCAATACTTGTGGTCGTGTGAGGATTGCATGAGTTTTAAGTTTATGATTCCTTTTAGTTACAAATACATCCTCACGCACACAAATTTTTCGCATGCATATGAGAGACAGACTCATGACTATTTCACTGTACTATCATTAACATATGTTATCCAAATGGGTTCAAGCAATGCCTTTGCATCCTCTAACTTCTGTCTCCCATCTTCACTGATCCTTGGATCCTTAACATTTCGCTCTATTTCAGGGTAAAGCACTTGTAGATAACCTAACATTACTTCAAGTTGTTTCAATTCATCTTCCTCATGACTCAATAATTTTACACAAACAAAATGCACCATTGCCAATACCAACCCATAGTCCTCTCGCTCAAGCCCAGCCACTGAGCCAGCTAAGAAAATGGCCCCAACAGCATCCAATACCTTTAGGTTCCCTTTCAACAGTAGAACCACCAGGTCCAAAAGTTTCTTGAACACAGAAAATACGTGCAAGATGTTTTCAGATTCCTCGTCTTCCTCAACTTGATTGAATTTTCTTAGCTCACAACTCTCAACCTTCCCTAGTAACATAACCCATGATGGGTGCTTAGCATGGCCAGATGCAGAAGAATAATCTCTCCCACTTGGAGACTTAGTCAGAATGTGCCCAGAACCTAATGACAGAACCAGATCAGGAAGCCATGGCTTAGCAGCAGTGAAAAGTTGTGTCGCATAACCTGAACCCAAATATGATTCAGTTGAGGCAATCAGATCAAGCAGAACATTGGCAAGATTGGAGGCCTCTGCCGCTGGCAGAGAAGAGTCACTGGAATTTCTGAGAACAAGATTAAGTAACTTTGTTGCATAGGTGAAGCAACTCTTGAGGCAAATGAATATTTCTTTCAAATCGTTTTCCCTTAATTGCATTTTGTCATGGAAGTGTTCCCTTATGGTAGAAATAATGAATTGCATATATGCTGATGTGAACTGTAAGCACCTCTGTTGGCTGTGTGAAACAGCTCTTGTAGTGATGGCATCAACAATGAACTTGAGGACAGCAGCAACAATTTTCACTGTTCTGGATATCTTGTTCTGTGTAGAATAATTAGTTTCTACAAAAACGAAGAACAAACCTAGTCAGCAAAGTTGTCTTGAATGTTTAATAAAGTGACAAAATTTAAGTATCATCACAAACACGTGCTTGTGTGTACGTGTGTGTGTGTGTGTGTACGTGTGCATGGATGTGTGTGTGATTGGATGGGGGTGCACAAGCAGAGGAATTCCACACAAATATTGACTGCCATTGCAGTTTCTATTTATTTCTAACAAGCTACTAAAGTGAATATGAAAATTGATGCATAACAATATCCATTAAGAATGGTTTAATAAAATGGGGACTTTTTAACCAAAAAAAAAAACCAAGTGGGGACAGTGGGGTTTGATGAATCAAGAACAAATCACCACCACCAACACCAAGACACTCTCCTGCCACCAGTAAACATAATCATACTAAATAAAAATATGAGTAAATATCAGATGCCGACCATTTGTGTTGTACCCACTAATCAATAAATACATGGGTTTCCTCAGCTGAAAAGATGTTTCAAGAGTTGTAATGCAAACAACAGGGAAGGTAAAGACCAAACACATCTACTGCTGGGTTCGTGAGGATGGCCAACCCATAGCAGATGAGAGGCTTGGTTATTCAGTAAAGTTAGGAACTTGAAACAGCAAGGCAAAGTTATCTAAGTTTCCAACAATACTGTGTTGCACAGACATGTTGCACATTCAGGGAATCATTATCCACTATTCTGCGGAACCCACCTAGATCCAATCATCCAATACTACTTTTATGACAGAGTAGATGGCCGTTCCATGTTATTGGAAAATTGAGCATTGTGTTGAATTTCATAGTGAAGAACTTCTGATTGTATCATGATAATTAATTAATTTTATACTTACTATGGTCATTTGGGCAAGAGTCACTTGATTGAGATTTCCTATGCTTGTATTTTGACTTCCAGATTTTCTCATCATCCAGCATGGATTCAGAATGCAATTTGCCCGACTCTTCAGCAAGATTGCTACCAAATAGCTTCTCTGTACAATCGATTACATGTTCTAACGACTGGTCTAATTCTACCTGCAGAGAGACAATACACAGAATAAGTACGAAGTGACATAGAAGATGAATCCAACAAGCAGCAAACTGTTCCATAAAGACTAATCAAAACTAGAAGCAAGAGTAAGAAAGCATAAATTCATAATAAGGTGCAGCCTAAGGGAACAAGCATAGCCCTATTGACATCAGAACAGAACCAGAACGTCTCCAAAACTAATCTTCTTAACAGAATCCATCAATATACAAATATGATGTAAAAGCTCTCATAAACTTTAAAGTTAAATGTTTCTGCTTGGACTTTAAATAGTATAAATAATAACATCAAGAAGGCAAGAAACCACCAAATCAGTTCAAACAAGCTAAAAGGTAAAATTTATTTTAAAAAAATAGAAGGCCAGAGTGCATCATTAAGTCAACCTGTATCATCAGTGAATATTACTTTTTAAAATAGAAATTATATCTATCAACAACATTAATATAAGAATACACATTCAATATTTAGCAGTTACTCCATTCATTAATATATTGGTCGGGAACATGCAGCTCAAAATGTGTTCTAAATCAATCAATGGTGATATGACCACTGATCTGCTGATATTAGTGCAGTATCAGAATTTCCCAACAAATTATACATGAGAAAAAATCGAAGATTTTAAGGATGATTTTTCTCATTTCGTGTACTACTCAATTCGTGAGGTTGAAAAAGTGAATGTAATATCACTTAGGGGAATAACCACCTATGCATCTTGATGCAGATAAATCACCTAAATGGGCTTATTTTATTATAAATAAGCTTTGGGTTGGGTTATGTATGTGTTGGGCGATTGATCCAAAATGTTTTCATTGTAATGGGCCATTTTAGTGGGCCCTATAACATGGGTCGAAGCTAGGCCTATGAGATTAGTTAAGTAAGTGTCTTTATTTCTTTATTTAAGTTGAAGACCTTTACCTAGAGTAGAGGGTTTGTTTTATAAGTTTCTTTTTTATTTTAAGTTTCCTTTTTGTTTTAAGTTTCCGATTTGTTTTGCAACTGCGAAGCTTTTTTTGGTGAATAACAGGTTATCTAAGTTGATAGGGAGTTTTTCTTTTAAATAGACTGAATTGCAACGCTATTGCCAACCAATGATTTTTATGAATGGAGAATTGGATGTTGCCTCTTTGCTACTACGACAGGTGCTGCTGAGAGAATAAAAGAAGAGTCAGAAACCGTTGGGATTGGAGGGATTCTGATCTAGGCCTATTGGTGGGAAATCAAAGGTCATATCTTCTACTCTATACATTGTTTTCTTCTCTCGAGTAAGTACAATTTCATCTACTGTTATTGATGATTGCTGAGTATGATCTAAATTGAGTCTGAGAGGGTTGATCATTAATTTTATATGTTCATATGCTGTCCATACTGAGATTTAAATCACAGCATTGAAGCACCAACTAGAAGTTGGTGGCAGCCCTGTTTTGGGATTATTTTGGCTGAAATCGATATCATCCATATAAAGGGATCTGTCCCTTAGATTCTGCTCACTTGGGGGTATTGAAAATCATTCCATAAGTGACCTTCGACTAGAGTTTTAGGCAGATCAGACCTGCTGATCTGTTGATACAAGTAACCATTTGAATTTGGGTTATGGGTATCAGATTTTTACTATTTTGACTGCAGACTCAAATCTGACCGTTAGAACATTGCTGTATTCTAGGGTTTTGTTATTCTAACAGTTTATGATCATTGACCAGAATCTGAGTTCCATTGGATGAGGTTGACTTTGACCTTGTAGTTTACCTAAATTCTGCTTTAGGGTTTTCTTGAGATCCTGTTAGAGGGGTGTGCAATCTGAACGTAGGATTCATCCTACCTAGTACCTACATCACCCCCCACATCTGTACATGGACACTTCGCAATCTATAACATGTAGGCTCATCACCAGATGCATCCTAAAACCATATGGCATAAGAACGTTGTAAGGACAAGTCAACAAATAGATGGGAGGGTACTCAAGAAGGCATTTTCGGTCTGATAATACTCATGACATGTAAATAAAGCCAAACAGGGCTATACTAATTAAACAATGCACGGCTGACAAACTTAGGCTAGAAGGCAATGAGATCAGGAATATATTACTGGTAGCACTGAGACTGTTTTGTTGTTTGTTTCCCTGAAGAGTCAAGAAAGGAAAAATAAACTCTCAACTTGAAAAAGAAAATAAAAGGTGGAAATCTTCCCATTGTTTTAGTCCACCCACTTTCCCATCTTCCTCAATTTCCCTCTCAGTTTCTCACTTTGTGGGGTACCAATACATAATTACAGATTTGGCTCAGAAAAATTTAAAGTCTTGAGTCTCAATAGGCAGAGTCAAAGACATCCATGTAACAAATTTCTCTCACCTTTCTTTTCCCACAGCCCATGCAAAAGCTATCAAATGCAGCCTTATCAGATAATATCAAAAACAGGTGACAATCATCAATGATAGCATACCAGGAACTAGGGGGAAGGTATACATCCCATCCCATGCTATGCAAGTTAGATGTATTCCTCGTCGAGACTGCTAAGACATGCTGTAGTGCTGTGATAGAGTGTACCAACAACTTGACAGCCTAAATGTATAATGAAGGATCAAGACACATTAATGTGTGACCAAACATAGTACACGTTATTGTCAGTGCATCATGAATAGAAACTAGTTTCCATATGAAAAGAATCAAATCTACAGGCCATGTCACCCAGACAGAGCAAACGGCAAAATTAGGGTTCAGCAAACATTCCATGTCTTATTTTTATTGATTCATGTGAAGTTTTGGACATGGGCACAGCTTATAATTTGAAGTGTCCAGGTAACATTGCTGATTGGTCAGTTATAAATATGTGCAAAGGAGAAACCAGGAAAAAGGTAAATAAAAAGGAAGTGCAGGGTTGTTCTCTGGTTTAAAGTACTTCAAGGAAATCCTGACAGCACACTCGCTACTCCATTAGATTAAATGACCACTTCAAGAGCTATGGTTCCATGCAACTTTTTTTTTTGGGCAGGGGGTTTAAAGCCGATTAGTAACTGAAGTACTGTTTTTGATACCCGAAAGAAATACTGTTTTTGATAGGAAAAACAAATACATGTATATATGCATCATATTGGCCAAAACTGAATGTCTTAACACCATGAGTTGGTACATAAAACAAACAGGAAAGTGCTTAGGTAGTCTTTTCAGTTGGTGTACTCAGACTTCCCAGACCAAGTCACTCAAGTAATAAGAAATTTTCCTTGTGTATCTCATAGTAAACATAATGTAGTCCTAGATAGGTAGGAGACCTACTAGGAGCCAAACAACCGGATCAAATAACAAAAGGGGCTGCTGGTTCGAATGGACAGCACTAGGATTTAGGTCAATTCCTAGGGTTTGGGTTGGATATTGGGAAAGGGATTTATAGGGTATTAATGGGCAGGTCTAGGGGGTCAATATGGTATAAAAAGGTTAGGGTTTGGATGAGTTTTGAAATTCTGCAATTCTGGATAGAATTGAGTTGCAGGTTTTGGGCTTTAATGGAGTTAGGGTTTATGGGATTCAAACCAAAAATAAAGGGGATCAATTGAGGGAAAGGATTAGAAAGGATAAAACAGAAAATTAAAACCCAAACTTACACTGGATTCCTCCGGCAGCAGCTTGGATTGTTGAAGGATGAAACCACCTTCGAAATAGGGATCCTCCCAGCCGTCACGGCGTAAGGAGTCGCAGGATTCCACCCACCCTTCCACCTTGATAAGCCCACGAGGATGCACACACTCTTGGAGAGCAAGGAGCAGCAAGCAGCCACGAAAATCTCTTTTTTTAAATTCAAATCTGTTCTGGGGGAGCCTCCCACGATTCCTTTATTTATAATTAAAGGCCTAAGCCAAATCCTAATACAATCTAATCTCCTCCTCACTTAAATCGTGGAAGGGATCTAATCAAATTCAAATTACTAATTTAAAATACTAAAATATCCTAACTACCCCTACTAACTTAAAATAAAAGAATTTAACTTAAAAACAACTAATTAAAAGAAGATTCCATATTAGCCAATAGGATAAAAGAACTTATTAACCAATAGAAACACTTCACTTAAATTAGACCCATTGAACCAATTGCATGCAACCAAATCTAAACCAGTTCAATCTAAAAACATAAAAATAACTAAGTATTGGGCTAATCCCGTATGCAACCTAAGTACCCCTAGTTTGGGCTCATTAAAGTGGTCTATTACATAAAAAACCCTTGGGAACAAAGGCCCAACATGGATATAACCCAACCCTAGGCCTATTTCTAACGAAATAAGCCCTATTTGGTGATCATTCTGCATCAACTCTCCCCAACTTGAAAAAATTCGTCCTCGAATTTGTAGTGATGAGGGGGAATCAACAGGTGACCAGCAGCTTTGACCATCCCCAAACAGAATTCCGGTGAAGCAGGAACATTGGGGATAAAATCTCCAAGGCGTGGAGCTTTCTCTTCAAAGAACCATGGTGGCAGAACAAACTCTATGTGTTCGCTTCCTGAAGCAACAACAACTGTCAATGTTTCGTCCATAGAGCCTTCAGCATTAGCAACCTTTGCATCTAATGCATGAGACACAAGCTTCACCTCTTCAAGAACAACATCTTGAAGGTCATTGCCTTCCTGTGGAGTGTTCTCAACCACCTCTTCATCTTTTGCTGTTTCCACTTTGTCTTCTTTGATTTCTTCGTCATTGACCACTTCAGTAGGGTCTTCTACATGTCGATTGTCCATCTTTGAAGCTATAGGTGCTGTCTCTTTCTTTTCATCACAATTTACTGTCACTTCAGCTTTATCTTCAACTTGTTCTCTCTCAATTTCCTTTGGCAATGTAAATTTGTATTCTCTATACATGTCTTCTTTGTAATCCTTGTACCTATCCCTGTCTTCCCTATGCCTTCTATGAGGTTGGTGAACTTGGGACTGGACTTGATATCTGTGCTCATTTAGGGGAATGTTGACGCCCCTATGAGGAGTAACCTGTCGTTGCTCAATCAGGTGCAACCTTGCAGTGATAGTCCTCTGTGTAGCTCTAAAGTCTTCAAACAATGCCTTCTGGTCAGCAGTAAATTTCTGAAACATCTCTACTATTGCTGCCATAGGGTCGAGTGGTTGTGGCAGCACTGGATTGCCATGTTCAACCATGGCTCTAATACCAAGTTAATGTAGTGCTAGATAGGTAAGAGACCTACTAGGAGCCAAACAACCGGATCAAATAACAAAAGGGGCTGCTGGTTCGAATGGACGGCACTAGGATTTAAGTCAATTCCTAGGGTTTGGGTTGGATATTGGGAAAGGGATTTATAGGGTATTAATGGGCAGGTCTAGGGGGTCAATATGGTATAAAAAGGTTAGGGTTTGGATGAGTTTTGAAATTCTGCAATTCTGGATAGAATTGAGTTGCAGGTTTTGGGCTTTAATGGAGTTAGGGTTTATGGGATTCAAACAAAAAATAAAGGGGATCAATTGGGGGAAAGGATTAGAAAGGATAAAACAGAAAATTAAAACCCAAACTTACACTGGATTCCTCCGGCAGCAGCTTGGATTGTTGAAGGATGAAACCACCTTCGAAATAGGGATCCTCCCAGCCGTCATGGCGTAAGGAGTCGCAGGATTCCACCCACCCTTCCACCTTGATAAGCCCACAAGGATGCACACACACTCTTGGAGAGCAAGGAGCAGCAAGCAACCACGAAAATCTCTTTTTTTAAATTCAAATCTGTTCTGGGGGAGCCTCCCACGATTCCTTTATTTATAATTAAAGGCCTAAGCCAAATCCTAATACAATCTAATCTCCTCCTCACTTAAATTGTGGAAGGGATCTAATCAAATTCAAATTACTAATTTAAAATACTAAAATGTCCTAACTAACCCTACTAACTTAAAATAAAAGAATCTAACTTAAAAACAACTAATTAAAAGAAGATTCCATATTAGCCAATAGGATAAAAGAACTTATTAACCAATAGGAACACTTCACTTAAATTAGACCCATTGAACCAATTGGATGCAACCAACTCTAAACCGGTTCAATCTAAAAACATAAAAATAACTAAGTATTGGACTAATCCCGTATGCAACCTAAGTACCCCTAGTTTAAGCTCATTAAAGTGGCCTATTACATAAAAAACCCTTGGGAACAAAGGCCCAACATGGATCTAACCCAACCCTAGGCCTATTTCTAAAGAAATAAGCCCTATTTGGTAATCATTCTGCATCAAAACAAGTATCGAAATATAATAATAACAGCAATAGAAGCTTCCATATACCTTCTAAGAGCAGTTCTAATTTAAAGACTAAATTTAATTTTAAAAAAAATAAAAGGGAAAAGAAGTCAATTGGGGGGGGGGGGAGGAAAGGGGGAATATAGAATGATGAGTCATACTTTTGATGATCTTGTGTCTGATCCGCTGTTTTTCCTGTGGCCATTATTCTCTGTAGCAGTCAAACCAGCATCTTTGAGAGTCATGTGCAAAGCAAGAGACATGTATGCCAAAAGCGGTGATGCATCGGCATACTCATGTTTCACGCATTGCTCAATGCTGACCTCAAAAATGACCTTCAAAGCAGAAAATGCCAATTGTAATAACTGAGACTTTAACACAGCATTCCGAGTATCCACAGATGCAAGCAAATCTTTTATCTGCCATGCTACAGCTGCAGCAATGGCATAATCTTTCTCAAAATTGGATGTTCCTGAACAGTCTGGTTTTTTCCCTCTGACATTCTTCCGTTTTTGACAGATTTTCACTGAAAACTTACTCTTTTTCTGCTTCACGGATGTCAACAACTGTTTAGGCATTTCAATGCCAAATTTGACACAGCACATAGAGGCAACTTTCTGCAGAATATTTGTCAAGGAGAGAAACATGTCATCAAACCAACCACAGTGTAACACTAACTTGTGGGCAGACCTTACTTCAGCCTGCCTTTCCACATTTTCAGCTAAACCACTACAGTTGATGATAAGGCCCACGCATTCTTCAAGAAGACTAGCTATATCATCTGGAGAGACAAACGAAGCAATGCTAAGAACAGAGGTTTGAGCACGTCCAGTTGCAGCAACACTAAACAAGCACTTCAGTTTTCCACCTGAAAACAAATCCTGAAGGGCAGCCTTACAAGAATCCTCACTAATTAGGCTGTGGCAAAGGTTGGCAGCAGCAACAAGTAAACCCTCAACCTGATCAGCATTTAGATCATCAGGGGACAAGGCTGAATGAATAAAGACTATGACAAGTTCCATGAGTACTTTCAGAGATGCCCCTTCTGAGAGCGCAAATTCACAAAACCTTGCTCCTGCCCTGGGAGATTTTTTAATAAGTGCGACACATAAATTACATGCTTCTTCACAAGTTACTGTTGCGGGACAGTATGATGGTATAAGCAGCCTTGTGATTTTCTGAGCAACAGGTGGCTGATCATTGGCAAGAGAAGTCAGTAATACATCAAATCTGACCACCTGCATGAAAGAAAATAAGTTAACCACAACTAATACATGCAAAAGTTTGTAACTGTTATATGGCAAAGACCAGCCAAACCAAGGTGGAGGCTTCATAAACTAACAGTAACTGATGCAAAATGAAGGTTAAATAAGGCTCTGTACCTTATTAAACTGAAAACTTCGAAGATTCCTCAGAACAAGGAGGAGATCGATAACAGCCACTCGCACAGAGAGAGAACAATCCAGGAACAGATGCCCCAATCTTGGTAGAAGCACTTTAAGAATTTCATGAGCTTGGGGATTTCCTAGCAAATAAATAATCCCATGCAATGTGGAGATTCTAACCTCATAACTTGTATCACATGACATTTCATCAATGATTTTAGTGATTATTTTCGTTATGATTGATGAAGGAATAATTTCCCAAAATAAATGAAGAACACGACAAGAACCTTCCACAGCAACGACCCTCACATCAGGGCACTCATCTATAAGCAATCTTTCCAGCAAGAAAAATTGTTTATTAAGCAAGGTATCCTTAACCTCTTTTGTAGCATCTGGGTCTTCAAGCGGGAACATGTCAAGGAGTAGATGCAATGCATTTTGACGAACATTTGAGTTTGCAACCTACAAATATATAAGCAAGAGAAGAAAGTATTATTCTTCTTCAAAGAGAAAAACAAAATGCAATGGTAACAGCCCTTTTTTTTTATTTCTGGAAATTGATAACCTTCAGATCAGATCATCCTAGTAAATTGGAGAAGTAAACTGAACAGGCATTAAATGAATTAACTAAAACTTATTTAATTATGTAAGCAAGTGTAATTGTCTTATCTATGATAATACCATCTTTCGCATGAAATTTTCAAAAGAAAATGTCTGGATGTCAGCAATTTGATGACAAAAGAATCTTATTGTATTAGCTAAAAGTAGGTTATGTCCAAAAATGAATGGGATGTACATCAATGGTAAAATATTCTGAACTAATTACAAAGGGCATGCACACAATAGAGTCCAACCATGAACACATAACAACAGTATAAAATCCAGGATCAGACACCTTCTGAGAAAGTTTTTTATGATAATTAAGACCTCCAGAAGCCAAACCCAAATCAAGTAACTAATTCTCCGGTCATTGTTAGAGATTCTTTGAAGGAACAGGCAGATAGAGGTTATGGAAAATACTTCCAATTCCAACCATCTGTTCAAAACATCAAAAAGAAGGTCTTTGGGCAAAAACACTGTAAAAAGTATTGTGGATAACATGAAGGTGTCACTAGCTGTAATACAAAAGAGGCTATTAAATTATCAATACCTTATGAATTGAGTCATAGTTACTCATTAAGAAGATTTTCAGGTTATTGATTTAGCGTAATAGAAAGCCTGGAGAAGAACTTTTCATTTAAAAAAGGATTTTCACTCAAACAAATTCTGCTATCTATCTTGGGGGGGGGGGGGGGAGAGAGAGAAAAAGAAAAACAAGTTCTACTACATTAACCTTAGCTCCAAGGAGCATCCAAAGTGCAATTTTTACATAAGAAAGCAAATAGCCAGATGTTAAAGTACTTGATTGAAGGAAATCCACCATAGCCTAACCAACTGAAAGGAGCATCCAAAATGCAATATTTACATAAGAAAGCAAATGGCCAGATGTTAAAGTACATTAATCAAAGGAAATCCACCATACACAAATTTAAGACCGCTACATATCCATACCAACCCCCTTTCACTCAAATAATTTAGATCCTCAAGAGAGACCTTATTGCCTATTAGACTATGAGGTAGTTTTCTATGACTGGTGGCATGACAGAAATCTGGACAATTCCAAATGCCACTTAGATTTGGACTCTTAAATAGGTTATGCCATAACAACCACAGAAGCTCCTGCAGCTTCTTGCAGCATGTGATGCCAACAGGTTTTGGTCGCATTAGGTTTGAGCTCCCCAAATAAGCAAATGCAACTCCATTTTCTCCTTTAGAAATTGCAAATGGACTACTTTATGGATGTTAACAAGTGAAAAAAAGTTTATGGTGTGAACACCACCGCCTCCATTTTTACGCTTTCAAATAAAGATAACAATGATCTAGAGATGGCATATATGGGCAATGCACGTATAGAGATCACATATAGTTCTACTCAATACGAGGACCTAATGGAACAAATTTTTTGCTGTGAAATATTAATAAGCCTTAAACACAAAGTAATATCATGACTATCCTTGCTAGGATTGCAACTTCCACATTTGAGCTCAAGGCAACCTAAGGAGTAACAGCCTATAATTTGATTCACAGAAACAAAGACAAATACCTGTAATGACCGAAACAGGACAGGCTCAGCGAGTCGGAAAAGAAGTTTTTCAACACCAGCAGTGGTCCGCTGATTGATAAACCCCCCCAAAACCCTTCTTAAGGATGCTGCAAACGATCCCGAACTTGCATGGATTGCTCCTTCAATTAAACCCTGCAGAAAACCATTCTCAATCTCACTACGCAAAGAGCCATCCGTAGCTTTCCAAGCCCGAAAAAGAATGTCCGCATATGCCTCTAGCATGGACTTCCTCCCAAAAGGAATCTGGGACCGAATAACTGCCAAAGCTTCTTTCACAAGTTGGCCACTCAATCCAAACGAAAATGCAACAAAACGCCTTCCTTCCTCAGTCTTCAAATACAACGGTGTGATAATGCAACGAACCAGCAGAAGCTTCAGATCCTCGATACTCTCATCCTCAAAATCTAACAAAGTGAATGCTTCCCGGAGAGCGTAAACCCGGCGCACATCAACTTTCTTACCCAAATCGAATGACCTCGACAGCAGAACTGGAAGAGATTGGCAAATTAGGGTTTCCCTATCAGGCAATTGCTCCTTCCACCATTCCTCGCACAAACTAGCAATGCTAGACTGTAGAATTTGATCTTTTTCGAATAGAATAAGGTTATCGTGCAGTGCTCGAGCAGATAGTAAGAGACTTGGGGAAGAAAAGACCTTCTTCGGGTGCGAAATACAAAGAACCGTAATGTGACTGTCGATTTCAATATCCTTGAGAATTTTTCTTTCAGGGTCCTCACTCGGTTCCTTTGTGTTCTTCGCCTGTCTCGAAGATCTACGAAGCCGTTTCGTCGGTGGGGAGTGTGGAGATTTAGCGCAGTCGACATTGTCGGAATCAAGTAATCGCTTGAAAGATTCGATGGATCGACTGATGGATTGATGGAGTGCAAGCGGAAGAGAGCGGGAGAGTTCAGATGATGCGCTGATGTTCCAGATAATGGTTTTCAGGGAGGGTTTCAGGGCTTGTAGAGAGAATTCTTTTGCAGAGAAAAGGAAATCTTCTGCAGATATTTTGAGAGAAGATCTAATCTTCTTCTCCATGTGAACAATCTTTGCTTTCTTCTGACGGAACTAATTTCAGTTTCGAGAATTTGCGATACTTCAGAGGTTGAAAGAAAAAAGAATACAAGAAGCAGCCATTTTCACCTCCTGCAAAGATGCTCGCATTGTTAGAAATTCAATTTGGGTAGATTTCAGTCGTCAAAGAGAAACAGATATTTCAAATTAGCTCTCCTGGCGCTAAACCACATCTGCCTCCTCGAATCCTCGATACGAAGAAAGTGTTTTCACACAATTGCCCTTTTCCTTAAATTTTGGGAGAGGAGTCCGATCCCGTTGAAAGGCTGCGTGGTCCCTGCACCAGCAGTGCCAATACTACCACCCTAACATTCCGAGGCATCAAGTCATCAATAAGGGTACTAGATTTTCGCCTTTCATGGGGGTGAGACTGTTATTTCACATATCCTTTTGAAGAGAATAAAACATAATAAGATAAGGGAAGCAGTTTTCTATTACGAAGTATGGGTTACGCTAGCACTCATATGTGTCTGTCTCTCTCCTCCTCAAAATAAGGAGGCAGATGTCTTTTCACTTGAGGAGGTGAGAGATAGACTCATGGGAGTGTTGGGTAGCCCACACTCCCAGAGTTCTTTTTCCCTTCTTATCCATTACAAAAAAAGAAAATTGAATGTCTTTTCATTCAACACCTTTGCCCCTATCTATTTCTCTTTGCTTAAGTTCTTGCTTACCCTCCGATATACAATGTTGTCCTTATTCATTGGTGTGCTCTTTATTGAAATGCATTATCTACCATGAATACGTTTCAAGAATGCATTTAAACGTGTAATGAAATCAAGAACACAGTTTGGTATACCTAATTTGGTGCCAGTTCTAAAATTTTTTAATGTTCTCGATAAAAACCCAATCCAAGTTTCTAATTCTTGACAGCCTTCATGTCCTCAATACTAGTGGTATTGATCTTCCAAGATCATAGCTGAACACCATAGAGAAGAATTGAAAGGAGAACCAAAATCTCATTCGCACGCACTGGGATTCATGAACAAGGATTGAAAACCATCGATTTCAAATCTCACCTAATCCATCACATGACAAAGAAATGTATCAAATACTATGGAAGTGGAGATTACTCCTTAAGGCTATGTTTGGAAGCCAAGAAAAAAATTGAATCTGAGGAGAGAGAGAGAGAGACACATAAATCAATCACTGTATCATCATAATTTTTGTCTTATTATGTTTAAAACTCCACAACAAACCCTCCACACACAAGAACGGCTGATGGCAAATTTTCTATGGCACAGCAATTGGCAACGCAACCAGTGGAGACTTCAAAATTGCTTGGAGCTCTGTATACGACATCTGATTAGAACTGGCTCAAAGACTCTACAATGGCACGACCCTTGGTTACCAAATGGACCTTTGCAGGTTCTGGGTTACTAGTTGCGGAAGCTTAATTTGGGTCGTAATTCTTTTGATCGTGTTGATGCACTCATTGGTGAAGATGGGGCATGCATGGAGTCTTGAGATCGACCACCGACATGGCTATATGTACTCGATGGACAGAGATCAAATCCACAGCTCAAGATGTGGATCCCAATGTCCTCTGCCAGTAAGCAATAAAATTTGGAGCATATCTGAGGAATTATACATATATCCAACAATTAAATGCCCAAAAAATATATGGCTTGCCCCCCTACAGTGGAGTTTTAGTTTCACATTAGATGGGTGAGATTTGTGTGTTTGTGTTTATTTGCATTCCCTGGCATAAAAGGTTGGTTAACCCTTTTGAACTAGTATGTGCGTTTGAAAGAAAAAAAAAAACAATTAAAATGCCAAAAAATGGATGGCATTGGAAAAGGATGTCCACAATTGACATGTAAAAACCTTTTTTGAAGTATAACAGCATGTTCTTCAATAACTGTTATGTGACAATCTAGGTAGGTAAGGCTAAAGTTTTGTGTGTAAATGGACAAGTTTTTTCTGCTCACATATTAAGTTTCAAGCCGATCCATACTTGTCAAGTGGGAAAAAATGGAATTAAAAAAAGGGGCAAGAGATCTCTATTTGGTCGCATGGTCTCAACACAAGTGTCTAGGCCAATGGGTGAGCACGCCTGAGTATCTACCCAGGGGGCAGAGGGGGCAGAAGCATCATCTTACAATGGAGAGGACATTGAAAACATCACCAAGTAGAGATCTTTTTCCCTTTAAAAAACCAAAAACAATGCAAGGTGCTTGGACATACAAGGGTGGATTTGCCGATGTTAAATTTGACATGTGGTTAATCCACACAATTTCTTATCCGTCAAATAATCAAAATTTTCACATCACCTTTCTACGTGGCAAAAAATACAAGCCTGTTAATATACTTGGGAGTGAGGGGGCAATTCCTACACATCTATTGTAGCCCATTCCACACAACCACTAAAATTAATAACCATCACTTTTTCATATTATCTACTCATCTTAAATTTCAGATCAATTTGATTTTTCTACACTCTATTTTAGTGGGTTCAAATTTGCATGAGATTAGCCATTGAATTTGACATGTGGTCCATACAGAGTGTTCTCTTATCCACGAGGCCCGGAAAGAAGAAAAAAAAAGGTTCTTTAAAATTGGTCTGGATGAATTATTCGATTTACAACATTCACAAGTCTGAATCTTTTTACGAATTTCTGAAAATGGATTGATATTTTAGTCCCAAAAATTTGAATAATATCTTGTTGGGGCGGTGTTTTCTAGGTGGGATGCAGGGCACGCCATGCGCACCAGCTAATGGGAGCACATGTGGTGGCATAAAAGGTGACAGAATTTCAATCATACAAAGGGACATGGCGGTCATTCTGGCCCCTGTTGTGCAAGGGCATGGCCTTGCATCCCACATAAAAAACATTCTCTCTATCTGGTTATATACATAGGAGAAGAAAAAAAAATCTGTCCAGAGTGTATTTAAGATCTGAATCCGAAATGTTACCAAACATTCAACCCACGAGCTAGTGGTTTTTTTCCTCTCCCTAAAATCTAACCACTGGCCTTCGGAGCAGGCTTTACCAGGGTCATTGAGAGAAAAAAAAACAAATGCAGAAACGACACCAGGAAAAAGAATTAAGGATAAAATCCTGAATTCTAATGCGTGATTAAGAAGCCAATAATAAGTTAATAACATGTTTAATACTTCAATCTTTTTAAAATATACTAGAGGAGACTCTGTGAGTTATAAGAGAACACCTGTGTGTTCTGATAAACTCCATACTTTCATGCCCTCTTTCGGTTCTCTCTCACACAGTAACATCAAAGATTGCCTCAGATATCTTAAGATCACTCAAATGGAACTCAATACAGAAATATTTACCTCATTATATTACCAGCAAACAAATTCCAATTTGTTACTGAAAAACAATGTTTTGGGGTTTCATTCATAGCCACAACAAAGGATAGTTAAAAATGGTAAAAAGTTCAAAAAAGAAGAAGCAGGGGACCTTCTCTCAAAAGGCATCCCCAACATCCAAACAAATCCGATCACATTCACCTTTACATACTTTTTGATGGTCAACATGCAACACAGATGCATCAAATCAAACCAACAGGTCACTCCCCTGACCCATCTTCTTACTCACTTCCACACTTTTTAAAGACATGTGAAGCATCCCAAGCACCCCCCCCCCCTCCACAAAAAAAAATGGGGTTAAAAGAAATATGTAAATATTCCTTGTTAGAATAAAGAAGGAAAAAAAAATACAACAAATTAAGTACCAGCATTCATGAATGAAAACAGTATTCAGTGATGACTATTAACAGGCACTCTTCCAAAGTCGTTCTGGACCTCTCTTGGTCCTTCACTCATTCTCCTCCTCTTCCTAACTTTTGGACTTTACTCAGCTTTCCACAATAGGTTTAAGTTTTTCCTTCCTTTAATCAAATTATTTCTCTCTGTGTACTCTTTTCTCTGGATTAAACTTTGTTGGATACTGGAAAATGGAATCCTCAATCAAGTCCAAATCATATTCATGAAAAACACAAAACCAATCCTCCATAAAAGCACCCAATATCCAAAATGGTGGTGTGACCGGCTGTATTTTTCATTAACAGAAATGCTTCTCATTGGACATGGAACCACCACAATTCTGGCTACAGTCATCGAATGTAAGCCTTCTCCTCTTAGCTCCATCAGCAGAGGTGAAGGAAGAATTCTCAGTAACCTTGGTAGAGCTTGAATAGATTGGAGAGAGATCTGGGGAAATTATGAACTTGGGTATCTTAAGTTTCCCCATCTCTAATTCCTGCATCAGATTATAGCAGGAAAACACATGCTCCTGGCAAAAGAAAAACAAAAGGACACATCAAAGTTCTCTACTTTTTCCCTTTGTTTTTTTATTCTTTCCCCCTTCTTTTTCTTTTTTAGACACTGAAACTAATGAAACTATGAGAGGAAAATTTGGAAAAAGACTCACATTTTGAAGAGAACCACATGAGGAGATCACACTCATCTTAAATTCCACAGTTTTTCTTGTCAATCTCTGATCCATCGCCGCCAAGACTGCCGCAGCAGCTATAACAGATGGTCGATGATCCATTAAGCTCATCTCTGTACCCAAGAAATCAAAACCAAAAGAAAAAATAAATCACAAAACCAACTAGTTCAACGAACATAATTCATAAAGAAATAAAACTTTCACTGTTCAAGATTACCTTTTGCAACAGTCACGATGAGTTCTACGGCTTTAGATTCTAACTCTTTCCGCCGAGAGATATCGCAGAATTTGGTAATGAAGTAATCGAGATAAGTAAAAGGAGTAATCGAACTCATCCTCCACTCTAAAGTATTCAAAACCAGAAGCTCCATTCTCTGAATAACATTGTTTTCAAAACTATAATCCTCCACTCGAAACTCGGACAACGCAGGCACCCTGCATTCTTCCATCTTTGAAGCCAATGTCAAACACGCCACCGACAGCAATCGTATCGCCCAAGGTTTCCCACTCTATCATCGACAAATACAATCAATAACCAACAAAGAAACATCAATAAACGAAAATGTCACCAGAGAGAGACAGAGTTTCTTACATCAATGGATCGTTTTGAAAGAAAACGATCGAAGTAAGTGATAGATAAATAAGCTGTTTGGAAGCGAAAGCCGAATAAGGCCCGAGTCTGATTCAAAAACACAGAAAACTCTCAAGTTTCAAAGACCATAATACTCTGTAAAGAAAAGATTAACATACAAAGAAATGGAGTGAAGCTGACATTGAGAATCCATCGAACGGCATCCAAACGAGCGTATTTCAACCAGTTCTCGAGCGCTATCGAACAATCGTCAGACGATCCATGGGTTTTACATCCAAAACTGATCTCTCTTTCAACTAACATTTCTATATATTCTTCATAATTTTCTGAGAACAAGTAATTGTTTGAATTAAGACAAGAATCTTCATCTACCTCCTCATTGAAGCAAGCTTCGTTTTCTCGACAGAGAAGACTAGAAATGGAAAATGCAGAGTCAGAGTCCATAACTTTTTTTTCTTTTCCCTTTCTATTCGCCCTACTACATAAACATGGAAAATCTAAAAACAGAATCAGAAATTTTAACGGTAAATCCTCGAATCTTATTTGGAGAAGAAATGTAGAAGACCGCCATGGAAGAAGAGTGAGAAGTGAATCCAAAGAGAAGTGCAAATCTGGGCTTTTGGTCTCAAGGCAAAGATGGTTAAGGAACGGTTTTGGTGCCGCCAAATTTAGCGGATGTGATAAAGCAGAGCAAAGCTAAAGATGTTTTCTAGCGGTTACAGAGATAGTCATAGTCATTGAGTAGTCCACACTCCACAGTAGCACCAGTTGGGTTGCTAAAATCTATCTTTGATTCTACAGGTGGCGATATTCTAGTCTCCACTCTCCAGTAAGAGAGTGGGAGTCTGGGACTGTAGAGGGAGAGGGTGAGGCGTGTGGGTCGCCACATTTCAAGGGCACGAGGCCTCGACCCACACAGCCTTAACTGGACCATGAGTGTGACTACTGTTACTTTTAGTCAATGGCTGTCAAAACCTAGTCTGAAGTCTGAAATCTGAAATCTGAACCGGTGAAAGTGATCCATATTGGACCGGTTTAAACCAAACCAAAACGGATTTAACCCTAAATTGAAACCAAAATCCGGTGAAAATTTAGGCTAAAATCGAAACCAAACCAATATAATCCGACACCAGCCCAAAGCTCATTAAAAATGAAATTTTCTTTGTATTTCTACATACATATATATGTCAAACCGAAACCAACTCAATAACAAATCAATTAGAGAAACGATAAGAACCCGAAACCAAAGTTTTTCTTATTGGTTTGGTTTTAGATTCACCCTTACCACACCGAAACCGATTCAAGTTTGGACCGAAATCGATCCAGTTCGGATCGATTTTGATTGGCTGAATCGGATTTCTCTGTGTATAACCGAAGTTGGACCATTAAAAATTGTTTTGTTTTGATCATTGTCGATTTTGTGATTTTATAGGTGCGCCGCACTCGGTGGTCTCGTATTGGTTAGGTTTTACATATATATAAAAAAGAAAAAGGAAAGAGAACGCTACCAGGTAGAGTGCATGTGGTGTGTGGCCATTGTGTCCAGACACAGGGCTATGTGAAATGACCGTTGTACTCTTAGGCATTTTTAGTTTTCCAATGGGGTACAACCATGAATCTAGGCGCAGAGGCTGTGCACCACACGTGACCAGGTAGCGTTCTTTCTCACAATAGAAAGAATGTAAGAATGACAATTTTTTAGGTTCGATCAGTTTTGGTCAAGTTTACTGTCTGTCTAATTGTTTCATTTTTATGCTGACTTTCAAAAACCCAAATCCGAAATCCCTCAATAAAAATTTGGCTCGGATTTTTTGATCAGGTTCAGTTGATCCAACAATTTTGATGTTTATCACCCTAGTTCCTTTCTTCAATTCCAATCCTATATAATAACTCTAGACATGCAAAAATATCTATCACAAATTGAATATGACAAAAATTTTATAGATAGGTAGACCCCAAGGTAAATAGAATTAGTTGTGGTAAAATAAAAAGTTTGGAAAATTCAAAAGAGAATGAAATTTGTATAAAATGAAACGAGTAGCTAAAGATACAAGGAACATGCAAATACACAAGAAGATATAATGAAAATTGACATGTGCATATTACTAATCTATATTGTTTCGTTGACATCTATGCAGCTAAAATTGCCACACTACCCTTCCACATGACAAAACTTTGTGTTGCCTAAAAAGACCTTTTGTCTTTTTATTTATTGTTCATTTGAGTTTTTTTATGTACGATCATGTTTGTTCATCAAGGTTGTACCTTCCAATGTTTGACGGAGATGTGTTATTACACTTCTGCCCCACCCCCATCCAATGGTTAAAAGGCACTACCGGGCATAAAAGCTAGTCCTTTTATAGCTTGAAAGGATTCAAAATAAAATGAAATTAAGAGAAAATAAATTTCTTTTAATGACAAAAGGAAATACCTTGGAAAAACCCAAATTTTCTCCAACCAAATAGAGGAAATATAATGTTCCATCAAAATCTAGGGTTTTAGAGTAAGGCCGAATTGGACCATTTTGCCATATTGGCCTTTCGGGCAATTCTGAACTGCTAACAACGGATCAGGATCGTCTCCAGGGAGCCCAGCGCCCAGGGTGCTGCTAAGGGGCATCCAACGGCTAAGCTGTGCCGCACACATCTCGGTGCAGACCTAGGAATGTGTGCGGCATAGCTCAACGGCTGGCAACACCTTGGACGTGCTGGGCTCTCTAAAGACAAGCTAAATTCGCTAACAATAGATCGAACAATCCAAGGAATAATGTAAAGGGTTTTTTTTGTTAGTTTTCCAATGAAGTTTTTTATTTCACCCGGGAAAAAAAAATGTGGCATTTCTAGTTCCTGTTATTGCCCTTGGTACTTCATGTTGGGAATTAAACTTGAAGTGTCTCTAGTAGATGACTTTGATCTTGAGAGAAGGCATGATTCAGGGATCAATATATTATTTAAGAGTAAGCAAATCAGTAAATGAAAGAAAAGGACACAAGATCCAAAACAACCATGACCCTTAACATGACACTTTTTTTTTTGGTAAAACCCTTAACATGACACTTAACTCAACTTTAATGACTACTTAGTTTAATCTGTTTATATTTGCCTTAATTTATTTTACTCTATAGCCTTTCACCCATTTTAATAACCATGGATTTTGGTTTCCTTAAATTAAATCAAATTGATGCTAATTTATAAGTTCTTAAAAAATTTAAAACCTAGGAAGATCGTATCAAAAGCCATTATTTTAATATTTCCACCCAATTCCCGATAAAAGTCTTCTGGAGTTCTTTTTTTTTTTCTCCTGATAATAAGTCTTGTGAAGTCTTAATTTATAGTCGAAGGCTCTGAGCTGCTTAACGTAAGAGGGGAAGGTTAGTTGCAATGCAACATCCAAATCTAGTATCATGGAGGTTTCTATTTATTATTATGGTTAGGCATGGCACTTGCAGAGTTTAAAATGTTATTTTGGTATTCCAATTCTAATCCTAAACTGGATCTGATCCATCTTGACAATGCAGGGTAAGAGATGATCAGGAGGGGTCAAACAAAAATAAAAACCAGGGATAAAAGATTATGGATAAGGATCAAGGATTTAGATTCAGTCAATTTTACCTCTATTTTTTATTTGAGTTTTTGAGGATTGTACCCTTGATCCAATACCAATACACGATCTAGGATTGGCCAGGTATTGATATCGATACCTCAATCCATGATGAGGATAAAATTTTCAAGCAAAACTTCTTGAGACAAATATATAGTATTAGACTCCATGTTGAGCAGTAAAACTTTAATGATTTTCTTAGATGCGAAAGTTTCTTCTCGACCAAAAGTTATGGGGATTGGTTGTCTTATTTTGGATCAACATGGTTGCCTTCTTTTGATTGATACCGTTCGTCTTGTTGTTTTGCCTGCTCTTGTTGGTGAAGCTCTTGCAATTAGATTGGCTTTGTCCTCGGCCAAAAAGGTGGAATTAAATCAAGTGTCAATCAAGTTTGACTGTAAGATACTAATCAGGTGCCTCTCCTCTTCATCCTTTTTGCCCCTTGGAGATTGCCACTCTGGTGAAGGATATCCTTTTATATATTGAAGACTGGTTTTGCTTTTTATAGTTTTCAGTATGAGTATAGATCTGCCAATATAGTTGCCCATTCTATTGCTAAATGAGTCACTTCTTACCCTAGGCAGGGGTTTTGGTTATCTTCCTTTCTAGGGGACCTTATTAATATTGTACTGCAATTTTGGCCCTTAGTGGCTTGTATAAATTCCCCCATTCCCCCTCTCTATGGGTGCTTTGGGGGTTCTTGCACAAAAAAAAAAAGAGTCCTTCTAGGCGTCACTATGCCTGGTGAGGTATAACGCTTCATTATTTGTCACTTGGCATTACATGGGTTAGTCTATATGGTAGAGGCCAGACCCCACTTACATCTCAATGACCAAAATTGGGTCCAAAATAAGCAAGGAAAGTTACTCAAACTCGATTCAAATAAAATTATCAAAGTGTCATCAAATGGAGATGAGTATCAAATACAAAATGACATCTTTTATAATTTTAATTACTTCCTCTACTCATTTTAAGCTGAAATTATACCAATGAGATGCTTATCTAATCCTATATCACATGGACTAACCTATGTACTTCTATTTGGCAAATAGTGAAGCATTATACTTCACTAGGCATAGTAACGGAAAAGAACAATCTGACTTCATATGATAGAACAGATAAGTAGCCCTCCCCTCCCCTCTGTTTCTTTTATTGTTTTTACTTGTCAAATGTTAACCACAAACAAGTGCTAAAGTAGTTAAAAAGTGAATGCGATATTTTGAAACAATGCTGAAACTTAAAACTATGAGATGGATGTGGATCATCTATCACAAAGAAACTCCCTTTCGCCAATGTGACAAATTGCGATAGATTTCACTTGGCACAAAGATCTGTTAAATATATCATGATCTTAACATATTAAATGTAATATAATGATTAAACATAATTTTTTGAGTTGGAGTTGGGGTGGGCGAGAAAACAATTTTGAGATAATAAATGGAAGTTTCGCTCTTATTTCTTTTTCATCAAAAGACAACAAGTATGGCATTCCAGCAGATATCGCAAACAAAATTATTAATTACAAATTGTGTTAAGGTGAGATTAAAAAGGAAAACAATAGAAAACATGTTGGACCCAATGTTTTCTTAGGATTTCATTTATTTCAATATAAAATATTTTATAAAATTGTTCTAAAGGTTTTATCGTATTGATTCAATCTTCATATAATTGTCAACGTCATAATGACATTTATCTTTTTTTTTTTATCTATTATCTATTGACAACTCTTTGTAGGATTTTACTCCCTCTTGTTTGTAATCAAAATAAAGTAACATGGAGATTAATACTAACACCAAATTGTTAGTCAATATTCACTTAGAATGTGATATACTATTTCGACTATATGAATTTTTAAATAATACTTTGAATTGATCACACATCATCAAATTTCAAACTTAAATTCAATCATATCGATATACCCTTTCATAAAACGACAATCATCCCATGTTTATGTATACTCATCTCTCCTCACTTAGAGCTCTTCTAAGATAACCATGAATTTTTCAATGCATCATATTTGTCACTTGGCAAATTCCCTTAAAATTCTTAACCTCCCCCCCCCCCCCCCCACCCCACCCAAAAAAAAAAAAAAAAATTCCCTTAAAATTAAAACTAGATATATAAGCTGATACCCATTTACAAAACTCTAACATTGTCCTAACATATTTACCAAAATATCCTCCAGGGTGGGTAATGAGACCTGGAAATAAAAAACAAACCCTCATAATGGCTTTCCCTTCCCCCACTCGCCCACTCCCAGATTCCCACCAATAGGACTCTGTAAGTTCTCTCCTGCCCGAATCTGACCTAAACCTCTTGGGACTTGGGAGGTTATACTCAAATGGCCATTCATCTATGGTCTCTCTATCTCTCCTCACCATCCCCAGCAACGCAACTGCAAGCGCTGCGTATAAAGTTGATGAAAGCACAACTTTGACAAAAGTATTGATGATCAAAGCCGTGTTTTCGTGAACTTTGTAAGCACAGATCGAGAGCCAAGCACACGCATTAACGTCCGGTCGGTCCCCAGCACAGAGTGTTCCATCATCCATGGCTTTTAGGGGTCGGCACTCTTTGTTTGTGATGCCCAGCTGCTCCTCGGCCCATCGTTTATATTCACTTTTTAAGTATAACACGTGAACCATAATTGAAGGGAGCGGAGAAGTGTCACCCTTCATAAGCCCTACATTTCTTCATTTTTCCCATCAAAACTCATTACACCTAGCTCTGAGGGAGCGGGATAGGTTTTGTTCTGTTGTCCCAAAACCAAACCCAAACCCAAACCCAAACCCAAACCCAGAGCCTATCTGCGAATGTTACAGATGCAACCCCAGGCTATGATAAGCTTGGGGCTCAGTGCTTTGACCCAGGACAGTCAACATCTTTGATGTTTTCTCATAATCACCATCACCGTTTTCAGTGTTTGTTTGAAGTTTTAACTCTGCTACTGGTGAAGACTTGGCCTCTCAAGTGTAATGCCGTTCTCATTACGGTGTGTAAAAATGATTCTACTAACCCTCAAAATTAAATTAAGACCTAATCCATTACACCATTAATTTCATAGGAGACAACTGGAGTACACCAAAGGGAGAAAAAAAATCCAAATCCATTTTTTTTTTCTTACCTTCTAATTGTCAATTGTTTAGGTTTTCGATGCTATCTCGACTGAATGTATTAAGGTTTTGGATTAAACCCTTCAACGTGACTAGCCTGATATACAATTTATATAGACAGAAGAAGGGGAGGGGTCACAAGGAAGACTATGGGTAGCAAAGATAAGGGATGAATTGTGAAAGGGTGGTTGGGGGAAGACTGACATGTTCCATGTGGGTTTGTTAGGGGACAATACTTCTACCCTACTTCTACCCATCTTTACTTGCTCCCTACTCTCCTAATTTTTTTCTATTGTTGTTATTGGTGATGGTGGTGGTGGATGGATTGCAGGACTTTAGTGGTGTTGGGAGGTTACTTTGCTAAGAAAGTCTTATACTACCACCTTATCATCTTATCTCATCTTTAGTTCTTTACAACCAATTACTAATTAGGGTGGATATCCTAAAGAACTCCAACTTCCAAGGAATATAAGGCCCAAGTCTGTCTTGTCAAATATTTTCTTCCTTGCACTCCTGTAGTTGTAAGAAAATAAGGGAGTAATAGTAATGGAAATTGAATGAAGTTAGTTAGGGTTTTGGGATGATAGTGAAGGTGGGAAGGAGCCATGAGCAGCAAAGTTACTGTCATATGATTGTGGTTGGTGCCTTGAATTCCTGAACCCTTTTATGGTAAGGATACCCCCACAGAGTCCAGTCGTCGACACACACACACACACACACACAAAAAAAAATACAAGTTCACAGCTCTGTTTCCCCAAACTCACTCGAATGTATTGGTTGGGTTTGTCGTCATATTCGTTTGGCAGCCAAGGGCCAAAGGTTCACGTTGCATTCCCGATGTTTGACTAAATTCCCCTGAGGCCATGACCCGTTCAAACTTCTAGCTTCAAAGTTCAAAGCTCACCGGGCAGAGTGCTCACATGGGTGCATCTCCTTGACTTGCTATTGCCCCTAGTGTCACTCCCGATCTCAATTCTCAAATCTCAACCCCCGCAAACTTAAATCAATAATTCTATAGTCAAACATAGCTCCTCACAGGAGAGACTGTTCGGCTGACCCTACCAGTTCAGTACCAGCTAGGTCGAGCCCCTCTCTGTGGATAGTGTGGTTTGAAGACTCTGAAGCCGACAACTACGGCATACCCTTGTGTCCTTTTGGCGTTTAACAACCAAGACAAGCAGTGATTACTGAATATATCGTTGGGCCTCCCTCCCTCCCTCCCTCCCTCCCTCAACTCATTCCCATTCCTCACATGAGGATGAGGTTCTGAATCCGAATCCGAATTTGAATCCAAATCGGCCGGGACGCAGGAGTGCAAAATTACTGTCCCATCCAGTGAAATAAAAAATTTCATCCATACTAATGCCCCTCCCCTTCACGCACTCTCATTGGTCCCCATCTTGATGCAAGGGCCATACTATCAGACAGCGATCTCTTGCCCAATAAATATCTAGGTTTTCATGATGTCAACGCGAAATTCAATCTGCGACAAACATGGAAGGAGGAAGAAGAAAAAGAAAAAGACTTGCATATTTGGGTATATGTCCTGGGAATCCATTTGATGAACCTGTGAGTTAAGGGGAAGAATCAGATTCTTCTCACCATACTCTTATCTAGCAGTTAAGACCACTGTAAGCAAAAACGCATTTAAAACTCTGTTTTAAACACGTTTTGCCGTATGCTTCCCAAACATACGGTAAAAAAGGGCAAATGGTAAGCATTCCTGTTTCAAACGCGTTTAAAACATGTTTTCATTTTTTTGGCGTTTTTTAAGACCTTGGACTGAACTGATCATATCTCTCTCTCTCTCTCGAACTCTGATCGGCTTGATTCCTTCACCGACGTAAAGATGACTCGAAGGGCTACAGTTTTCATGATATAACATTCAACTCAAAATCAATGCATGGATACCGGAAATAGAAGCATGTATTTCAAATAAAAATTTCTCAATTTATATGAGAATAGTGGTGTTTTTTTTATTCTGTTTTGTTTGAAATATAAACGTGTAAAACCCGTACCGTCCATTTTACGTTTTTTTCCATTCCCCTTTTTGCTACCTATGATTAAGACTACCAGAGATCCACATAATTACTATTAGTACTGAAATTCTGTTTAGCAGTTGAGTTACCAAAGATCTCATCAAAGAAATAAAAACTAAGAAAGACCTACATAATAAAATTCCGACTGAATAATAGCTTGCAATGTTTTGGATGGACAGGACCAGGTTCATGCTGTTACCATCTATCCACCTATAAGAAAACTTGAACCAGAAAGAGAAGCCCAAAATCACCCCCATCCTGTCCATCCTTTCTACATACATGGAAAATACATCGACGCTGATACACATTCCCCATGCACAAGAGGGCTACTCATGACTAAAACTAAATAATAACTACTTCGAAATTCTTCCGCCAGTTTCCCAAAGAAAGTTGACACTCAACAATTGCTTGCATCATTAGAAGATGATTTCTACCCCTCTTTCAAACCCACCATGGCTTCATCTTCATCCCCCTCTCTTGTTGGCACTTCACTGAACATGTATTGACTCTGATATTCCATCAAATATTGTGTCGATCTCTTTACATCCAGGAACAGCTGATACACCCGACTGATGTCTTCCATTTCAACAAGTTTCCCCTTCCGCTTCTGGCAAGCCAATGCTGCTCCAGTGATGAGGTGGATTGCATACCTCAAGGATGCTTCCACCCCAATCTTTGTCAACAAGACCTTTGCATCCTCAGACATCTCAACATCTTCTTCTTGGCTTCTGATGTCAAGGATCTTACGTATCTCATCTTCTGTGTATGGCTGTGTGGAGATGATGAGCAATCGATCAAGAAGGTCAATAGGTATGCCATGAGGGGATTTGTAATTTGTGCCCCGGATGGTTGTGATCCCTCTGTTGGTGGCAACAACCAGAATTGGTGCCATTTCATTCTCTAATGCACGGTTCAAAAATGAGAAGCACTCAATGTCAAGCATGTGAACCTCATCAATGAACAGAACCCCAGGCACTATCTCTGCTTTCCCTTCCTCCCTCCACTCTGCCACCTTTGTGTCAATCTGCTCCCTCACCTCTGCACGGATTTCACCAGTATCTCCAGTGAAGAGAGCAAGAAATCCCTGCGTCCTGAAAGTGTGAGATGAAGCAGAATCAGACATCAATTTTCACTTCAAATAAAAGACTCCCTTTGCAATGATTAAAATAATTTAAGTTGTTAGAAGAGGCATCATATATAAGTTTAAAAGGTAAGCAGCAGCAGGACACAAGAAGATAAAAAAACTCATGATTTAAAATGGTCAGATCTAACACAAAACAAATTATTATTAAGGGTGAATGGTTCTCTAGGCTGCAGAGAGCATATAACTTACCTGGTCTACACATCTAATTGTGCCATGTGGAAGGGTGATGTGATAATTCTGACCATTGCATCTGGATCGCCCAATATCAAATTTCAGCCTCAAGTTCAACCATTTACCCCTCATGTATGTGCAATTGTCCTACTAGAATGTTGCAATGTGTTAGGGGGTTGACTAGACAAGGCACCTGGTAGTGAAGTAGCCCAAACTGTAGATTAACTCATACAACTGCAACAGCCGCTTCTCTAGACTCTAGCATTAGGCCCAAAATCTAGAACATAAATTTTCTTGAAAAAAATGTCTGCGCGGGAGTTTAAGTGCCTGAACTAAGTCTTTGGAGATGAGATTCATGAACGTATATTTACTCCTCGCACTTTGGGTCTTGATCCAAAAACCAAAATGCTCTGGCATTCTGATCAATAGAGTCGAGAGTTTTGTATTATCTTAAATCACCCAATCTAAAATTCCCTTATTTTCCCCTTTCCTTGATATCACCAGATTGCAAGCCCTTAACCCTTAGATCAAAATCCAACGATAAAAATTAAATCATAAAAGAAAATGGACTCAAATGCCAATCAAATTGGAGAAGAGCTGCACTGAACTAGCTAACTCTTCCAGATCCAAGAATAATCCCCCATAAAGCATGAAAATGACAGTCGACACTAAGTCTCAAGAATCCATGTTTCTAGCATGTTATCTCAACTGAAACTGAAAAATAAACTATATAAGGAAATGGACTCAACCGCCTATCAAGTTAGAGAAGAATCCTACTTCACTAGCTAAGTCTTCCAAATTCAAGCATAATGCTCCCTAAGGAAGCCAAAAGAATTGGTGGACCACTAAACCACATGCACCATCTATCAAAAAAAAGATAAGCATACATGCTTATTCCAGTTATGCGTACTAGTCTAAAATAATTCCTTTAGAACTATTTTATCAACAACCAAAATACCTGCAGTTTATCATCATTCTTTCACCAGTTAAGTAGCACTTAGGAATGCCCAACTCTCACAAAAAAAAACTCCCTAGACTAGATTGTAGCACTTTGAAATATATTTTGAGTAGCCAATATGATAAAAATCAGATATCCTAGAATTTCAATCAAGATCCCCTGCAACACCCTTGCAGTATATCCTCCAGGATCTGATATCCAAAATCATATTTTACCAAACCTCATCATCACTAATTCATTGAGATTTTAATTCATTTTGTTTTCCTTGAGAAGTTTAATTGCCCAACTTTAGCTTGACACAGGCATGGGGTCTGAAAATCCCAGTTTATACTAGAGATCGGCCAGCCCAATTACCTAAATAAAAGCACTTAAACACCATCCAAACAAGCAAAAAAAAATAACATTTTATTATCAATCAATCCATGGATAGACAGCACTTGCCATAAACCAGAAATCAATCAAAATTTTGTATAAAATTCAGTAGGGTACAGATCCAGAAGAGATTTTAGGGGTTCATTCTTAATCCTAAAGGCCTCCCAAAAACAACAACCAGCAGATTTAAAGACCTTCAAAAAAATTAATAAAATTTCCCAGAGTACTGTAGCAGACTGTAGCAGAACAGTAATGAATTTCACTTTTAACTCATTACAACGCTTGAAGATTGGAAGCCAAATCCATACTATTAAAGTTGGTTTTACTGGGGTTATGACCATAAAAAAACCTCAACTCAAACCATTTGGACTTTGTAGGGTTCATGAAGTCTGAACATAATCACCTCCAAGTTTGAAGTTCCAAGCTTCAATTAAAATTCCAGCCAAATTGAGTTCCAACAATTCACTGAATTTTTACAACTGAACCTATAAGAGACTTATATCCAGAACGAATCAAAGTGGACAAACTACCAGATCTGAGAACTTTTTGAGGAATAAAGTGAAAATTGAAAAATAGAACCCAGAAGCAGGAAAATTTAACAGCAGCAATTGGAAGCGAAGATAGCAGCAACATCATAAGGCTGAAGCCTGGAGAAGAAGAACCAAAATTCTAAACTCAAAATCAACTAAAATTTCAATAACAAACACCTTTTACAAACTCCACTGCTCATATATTTATAGAATGCTAAATAAATGAGTCCTAATTAAACTAGAGATATCGGGCCTTAATATGGTGGCCATCGTTAAGAAATATGATAGATAATAGGCCTTGGACTAATCAAGGAAGCAGTTGTCTATTTTCAAGTTTGAAGTTAGCCTAACTAACCTAGGAACTAATGAGAGGTACTTTAAAGGTTACAATTTATGGTTAGGATCCTAATTGAAATTGGGAATTTCTGGATGTAGTTAAAGGTTGTCAAAAAATTTAGTGGACTCAACATTATGTATACGAGGCTTTCCAATGGCAAATCTAAACTCTCAGGCTCTAAGTAGAGAACTAATGCAATTCAAGGTTCTAGAAGGGTTCTTGTCTTAACTGCACCAAGAACTCAAGAGGTGGATCTGCTGGATGGATCTTCAAACAAACAAACAATAGTACGTGGAACCTAACAGGGCAGAATTTAGTAGAAGTAGAAACCTATTTAAAAATGAAAAGAACTCAAAGAAGAATCTAACAAACTAAGCAATATCTAAAAAAGGAAACTACCCAAAGTAATCCCTACATAATCTACCCATTCAAATAAAATAAATTAACAGATTGCATCCCAAGTAAACTACCAGCCCTTGCCAGACCAGAAAACCGGTTTAGGACCAATCCTTGGTTTGGGCCTCCAAAGTGGATCATGTCAGTCCAACCAGGATAAGGCAACTGCTTTTTCATTCAGGATTCTCGACAGTTGAGAGAAAAAATTAATAACAGAGATTGATCTACTGGCCCAGAAACTCCAGTCGAGTAGTCTTCTGGATGAGGACTATCAGCTCCTAAAGTTTGGTAAGAATCAGAGATAAGCAGGAGGGGGTGATTGAGTGATTCATGAATCCTAGCTCTAGTGGAAAAACAGCACAGAAATGATAGAACTAAATATGTGGCCACAGAACTGAGGATTTAGATCAGAAACTAGTAGAAGTGGATATTAGAGAACTAACCACAACGTTTCAGATCAATATGAGCAGAAATGAAAGAGTTATCAATGGTCTCAAATAGCTGAAAAGCAAACCAGAAAAAGGAGCCGCAAAATAACTGTAAGGTAAGGCACTGACCTGGGATTGGAAGAAATAAAACAGAAAATAGAAGAAGGGTATAGGGAAACAAGAAATCCACCAAGAATGCTGAGTATCCACCCAAATCAGCAGCAAGCAGTTTACTAGAAGAAAAAAAACTCAATTCTATTACTCATAAAACATGGGGGTGAATCCTAAACCCTTAGCTATGCCTTCTGCCATAGATCCAGACCCTTCTGAGTCAATGGTTAAGAGATTTTCTATAGCCAAACTCTTCACAACTTATCAATGGATATAACCCTTTTGGTATGAATAATTAATCTGAGCAGGAATGTTCCCAGTTGGACATTTTTTGAGTATAATATTAGGTAACTGGTGACAAAAGCCCTTTTCACACCTTCACCTCTTCACCACAACTCTCTTTCTACAGGTAAGTGGGTGCATAGAGGGTACACATAAGGTAAGACTAGAACCTGAATAGGTCTAATCCCAGGCAGGATCAAAAAGAAAATCTCCAAAGAACAAGAAAGAGAGTAATGGAAACAAAAATCATATGAGGGAACCAAGAGAACAATGGGAAGTAAGAATAAGGGAAACAAGAGAACAATGGAAACTCAAATGAGGGAAAAATATCCTTGGTTGAAGTAACAAATAAAAAAACCACAAATTTGTAACCTGTTGAAGCAACAATGATCTTGATGTAATAATCTTCAAGAAATCAAAGTGACATTCAGTTGAAAGAAATCCCAGCAGCTTGTAGCACTCTTGAACTCGATTTAAACAAAATTAGGGTTTGGATTCAATAACCGATGGAAGGGGATGGAGAAGGGAATGAGCATCTCACATTCTCACCCAACCTATCTCAGGATTTTAACAAAGGCTAAAGCCAATTTTCATTAATCAAATTCGTGTTCAATGCTGGCCTCCCTTACAAACTTATATAGAAGACTCAAAAATAAACTTAGACATTAAAAGGAAAGGCCTAACCCTATCCTTAACTAATAATGTACTAGATTGACTAAGAAAGTGAAATAATAAAGAAAACAAACTCAAAATATGACTTAAGGAAGTAAATCCCGTTTTCCTATTTTCTATCCATATTTTAGGCCCATTAAATTGCCAATTACAAAATAAACCCATGGGATCAAAAGCCCAACACATATATAACCCAACCCAAAGTTTATTTCCACCAAAATAAGCCCTAAGTGACTTATCTACATCAACGTAACTGGAAGCTTTTTGCATATTCACTATCAACAACCAAGGTTTCCATATTAAAAAATGCTTCTGAAATATAAGCAATAACAAGATTGTGTTTAATGGGTTTCAATACCATTTCTGTATGATAAAGAGGCCCTGGTGTGGGAATCCCAGAATCTGACAGTGGAGGTGGCCATGCTTGCATTTCATAAGTAAATGAATGAACGAGAAAGCAGAGGAACTTTCTCTTTCCTTCGTCATTTGAACTGAGTGAAACATGACCGTTGGTGATAGGAGTAGAGATTTGCGAGTCTAATTTATGAACTGTAAGATCAAATTACAATTTTGGCCCTGATATCATCTAAGATTTCATTTTAACCAATTTCAACTGAAATCACCAAACATTTACAATCAAAAACCTGAAAGCAGAAGAACAACAGAAAACACGATGAAATGAAAAATAAGATGCAACAAAAATCAAACAAAGATACAATTATAACCTAGAAAATGGAGGAAAGGTGCAACAAAAAGCTGAACCTTCATAGCCCCAACTCATGCCAGCTCATCTGCAAAGACATTACTACACCTTAAGGTTAATACAGACTAACCTCACTCCGGATATAATACTACTAGAACCTCATTTCATCTCCTTATACCTCACACACTGCACTAACTTAGAAGGAACTCAGTAGATACCTTTCCAATTTCATACGAGGGTGACTCTAATTGTATACCCTGAATCCCGCCCATCTTCCCCCACCCTTAGATCTAATCACAAAATGACAATATCCTAAATTCTTCTGGGAGGATAGCAATATCCATATTAGAGCCTGTCAGCCTGCAAGGATTGCCATGTACAATGGCCTGTGTTATCAGGGAGGAATTCTAAATTCAAATTTGTAAGTGAAGAATTCTAAACAAATTTGAAAGGACACCACATGCTATAGACCACTTTATAAGTGAGGAATTCTAAATTCAAATTTGTACCTTTTTGGGAGAGAGAATGGGAACTCGATGGAACTTGATAAGCTGTGCCTACTTGGTTTTATCTACCTATCTGCCATTTGATGCATTCGATGTACTAAGACAATGTTATGACAGAGCCATTGTTCTTATTGAGGATATCTTACATGGACCACAACTTCAAAGCATTCCAGTGATACAAAGCAAGTGTAGGTGTTTGGAACGAGTGAAAATGGAACCAACCGCCCATTGAGAAATTACTCTTTCAAATGGTAACAGGTATATATTTACAGACAATGATAATAAACTCATCACTGATAATCAATAAAACCATAAGAAAGACTACTTAGTATAGATACAGTAGTTGAAATAGTAAAATGGAGTCAATGGACTGATAGTTTTGACAATGTTATCGTCATAAAACATAGTTTGGACAAAGTAATCGAGAAAGTAGAAACTGTAGTATAGGACTAAAGGACTAGAGCGATGCTACCTGCTATTGATAACATCAATCTCATGAAGCGTGACGGAGTGCACGACCTCCTTCCTCTTCTGCAACTCTCCATCAGGGCACTGCACGAACTTAGTCTGTGGACCCATGGCATCGTAATCCCTGGACCTAGCAAATGATCTGCCAAGCTTTGTGATCTTCCCAGAAGCCTTATCAATGGCAATGACATCTCCACTCTGGACTTTCTCCTTGCTCAGAGCCTCAATCATCTTTGCACCAAGATCGTAGACGGTCTCCATCTCCGTCGTCTTCAGGGTCAACTTGCCAGTCTTCGAAGCAGCACCAGAAACAGCAGGGCGATCAATCTGAATCTCGACAACCTCTCCTTCGATGATCTCGGTCTCCTCCTTAATTCGGACACCTATGGCTTTGCGGAAAGCCTGCATTAGGGCTTCAGTCTTGGACATCTCGAGGGAGAAGAGCTCGCTGCCAGCCATCATTGCAAAGGGGGTTTCTTGGCCGAGGGACTTTGCCATGCCCATGGCAATGGCAGTCTTTCCGGTGCCTGGCTGCCCGGCGAGGAGGACTGCTCGACCAGCAATTTTTCCTTCTTTGATCATCTGGAGGATGACACCTGCGGCCTTGCGTGCTGAGGCTTGTCCAACCATGCCCTCCGACACAACCCTTGGCTCTAGGGCTGAGTCCAACCCAAGTCCGCGAATGTGAGAATGTGCACCTATCCGCTCTATTCGAGTTAGGTCTTTGCTCTCTGACAACTTTAGCTCCGCCATGTATGTTGCTTCTGCTACTTGCTTTTGTGATGCAGTATGGTGGTATGTACTAGCTAGAACCTAGAAGAGACAGTTCACTGAGCAGGAGCAGCGGCATAAGGGTGTCAACAGGTTCAGTTCAGTACAATATAAACAAGGCACAAATCAAAACCAAACTGAATTCCAGTTTTCGAAATTGAAACCTAATAGTATTCAGTTTTGGTTATTCAAATTTATTTGGCTTCAAATAGCTGGTTTTCATCCGGATTGGTGTCAGCAAGAGACTCCTGGAGCTGCTCAGAACCCTGCGACAGTGCCTCTGTGTGCTGCGACACCTGCATAGAATCAACAGGTCGGTCAACAGTCCTCTCGCCCTTTCAATAAAACACCCAATCATCAATAAGGAAGGAACATCCAACTAATTCATCTGAAATGTTACAAGGAGTTTCGATTTAATTAACATTTTTTGAATGAACAATAAGAACTCAAACCACTATTTACACTGCTAATCTAAGATACTTAGCAAGCAAATTTCCATGAGATGCACATGAAGAATCAAATTTCAAGTGTCCTCCACTTTCCAGAAACAGGAATTATCAAGGCAAGTGTAGTAATTTCCAAACACCAACTTATGACCCTACATTCTTCTACTGTCAACAATTACTCTGTTTCCCTGCGAACCGTACAGCTAAAAATTCTCAGTAAAACCCACCTAGAAGGAGGGGAAAAAGAACAAATTGAAAACTCCAAACTCGCTATCTTTGAAGCTTGATCATACAAAAACCCAATACAATAAACACAGAGCAGCAGAGGTGAAAAGGCTATCCTCACAAACATGGTATCCAGTAAAAATAGAAAATTTAACCAAAAACAGTCAGAGCTTAAAAATCAGCTCCACAACAACTCACCAAAGTCTATCTCATGAATGTGTGTGTGTGTGTGTGAGAGAGAGAGAGAGAGAGACAAACTACCCCCAAAAAAAAAAAAACACAAAAATAAAAACAGATGAAAGAGTTAAACAAAACAGGGGAAAACCCACTTATAAAAAATGGAGTAATCTTAAAAATCATTACATAGAATATAGTTTTTCGTTGTCGGATAACTCGGATCCTCTTGGATCAGTTAGAGCACTTGATCGGTCGATCTTCTTGTACAGAAGGGGCTTGGAAGAAGACTTTGTTTTCACCTTTCGGGTGAGAAGCAAGGGAGAGGGTTTCAAATAGTAGAAAAACTTAGGCTAGGAAAGATATTGAAGAAGGGAGAGAGACTTATATCCAACAAGGGAAAATCGAAAAAATTAGGCTACGAAAATAGATAAATCTACCTGCAACTGCAAGCAGCTCTTAACTTTAGTAGACTGCAACGGCGAGGGTGTTCTCAACCTGCGACTGCGAGCAGCTTTCAAGGTGTACTCTTTGTTTCAGATTAACCTATCTGATACTTGGTATGCTTTTGCGCTATCCTTCGGACCAAGCAAGACGTTCTCTTGTTGCACAATATTGGAACCTGGAAGAGGAAGGAAAAGCAGAGCGGCAGAGCGGAACTCCGAAGTGTGTAAAGAGCAAGGAAGAGAAGTCTGATGTTCCGAAAGCTCGAAATGAGAATTGTGTAATGGTTTTGCTGTTTTGGATTGGTCCAACCAAGGTTTAGGGTTTGCTTTAAATTTGATTTACTCAGTTACGGTTTGTGTATTGTGTATTCAGTTTTACAATCGTTCTATAACGCCGGTTTTCTGGTTCTCATTCCAAATCGAAATATTTGTTTGTGCACTATCTATAGGAGTATTTGAAACGTGCCGAGTTTCTTAAGGGCGAGAGAACGTTGCCTGGGCCTCTAGAGTGTACATGCAGACTGGTCAATGGGAGTGCGTGCAAGTATCGCCCCGGAAAGGATTTCTACCTTTCAATGGAAGTAATGCAGTATTTTTGCACGCTTCGTTTTATGTCTAGGTATATGAGTGATGCTAGCCATGGGATTAGGTAGCGTTCTTTTCCCCTTCTTTTAATTGCACAATGTCTTACTCTCATAGTTTATTTATGTCTAGGGTAAAATAGGGCTTTCATAATAATTTAAAATTGATTTATTATTAATGTCATTATCAAAAGTTAGCACTACCTTTGCATATTTTTCGAGTACATTTGTGACATGATATGATTTTCCTACATTGGGAAAAAATATATGTTATACTTGTTTGTATCTATTTTTTATCTAAAAGTATGGATAGCAACATATTGTATATAGGATGACTCAAGCATAGAAAAGAACCGGGATAAATAGATCGGTTTACTTGGAGTTGATTAAAACTAGGGCTGTAAATGGATAATCGAAAATCTGAATTCGATCCGCATCTATATCCGTTTAGGGGCATCCATATTCGATTAGAGATATCCGAAAAAAAATCCGAATACTCCGATAAAAATCTGAATCCGAATACTTAATTATAAAAAATTAAGTAAATAATGATCTTGAGGGTTTTTGAATATTCAACAGATTCTATAATATGAGGAGAAAAGAATCATGATCTAAAACTATGGATTGAGAGTGAATTGTATCTACTAAGGGGAGGAAGGTTTGGGTTACACAAGGTAGAGGTGTAAACGGATGGTCGAAAATCCGAATTCGATTTACATCCGAATCCGTTTAGAGGTATCTATATTCGACCAGGAAATATTCGAATCCGATTACATCCGATCCGAATCCGATCCGTTTACAGGCCTAACTAAAACCAATGGTCACAATCAATTATGTTGAGGGATAAAATAATTATGATCAATTTGTCTGAAGTAAGAACAAACAGTTGTCTCCAGTCATTAGAGAAGTTCTAACCACTATCTGAAAAATATGACACCAGCCGGATATGAAAGAATGAACTCTTCGTCAAATCAAAAACCAGAAGTTACTTATCTTTATCATATGAAGTAGGAGTAAATATATGAAGTAGGAGTAAATTAGTGTAATCTTAGTTTGTAGATCTTTAGTTTATTAATCTTTTGAAGAGATCACTTTTATGTATTCAATCATTTGAAAAAGTGATTTTGTTAAATCACAATTTCAGTTGACAAAGGTTCATTTGTTTGTCCCTTTGAGAATCTTTGTTTTCATTTCTTTATCTTTATCAAAAGTCCTTGGATCTACCAAGGCAGGAGGATGATCTACAATTCTTGAAAAAAGTCAGATTAACATCTTCAATTAAACCACATCTCGAGTCTTGGTGACTTTGGCATGCTCACGCATACAACATCTGGATCGTGATTGAAAATAGTGGTAACAATATTAAAAGGAGAAAAAAAATAAAGTTACAAATTATCTGTCACCTTAGGATGTGCCAATTAAATCGATTGATTTCGATTTAATTCAAATTGATTGTAACGGTCAGTTCCAATTCCTAATCACTTTTGATGCCCTTGCATCTCAATTCTCATTTCTTACCAGTTTCTCATGTGCTTCCCACAACACTGGTTCAAAATCGAAAATTGTACCCCCACCCAAAGCAATGTGCTTGTCCCTATTGGCCAAAGTCATCATTTCCAACCCCTGACTTCACCCGAAAACATAGTTAATAAATACACATATTATACATATATAATACATGTATCTGAATGTTAGAATGAATAATGTTTTTTTTTACGTAATGCACTTATTTGTGACATGTGGAAAGATAATGTGTAAATTTAACCATTGAATATTTAGAAAATGGGAAAAGGCTGGGAATACCAGCACCCTATGTGTCTATCCCTCTCTTCCTCCCTTTAAGGGGTATGGGAGTCATTTCAAGTGGAAAGAGAGAGACAAATAGATCAGGTGTTAGTCTACAGTATACTGCTAGTATAGCCATCCCTCTCCCTTGGAAAATAATGCATCTATAATTAATGTGGTAACTTGAGAAGATATAGACTTCTCCAGTTGCATTCATATTCCAACAAGTTCTTCAAGTCAGGTTAAAAAAAAAAAAATAGTTTTCAAGATCATTTGAAAGTGAATTACCAAAATAAGGTTACAATTTCCTTCTCACCAATTTTGATTACAAGAAGATTTTCCTTCTAGAAAATATATCCACTCTCCACATGTTAGATTGCAATCTCTAAATTTAATCACATGGCATCCAATGTATGTTTATCTATGTGCACCTGCATGTAGCCAACACTTGTCTTTTTGAGTGCATAAATACCCCTCCTCTATACTTTCTAAATGGCAACAAGTGTGCAAGTGTTAACACCATACTGTACATGTAGAGGAACTCAACTCATGTCCATATATAAATGTGGGAAGCAGTTTTCTGTACGAGTATGTGGGGGAGGGAGATAGACTCATGAGAGTGCTGGCGTATGCCACACTCCCGGATAAAGTTTTTTTTCCAAATCTAAACCTTCTCAATTATCTTTCATTCTATAGATTTAGGATCATTATCCTCTCAGGTTCCTTGCTTGGTAAAGTTATCCGATTCTTCTCATAGGAAGCAGAAATGATGACTTAACCCTCGCCCAAACACATTGCCCTAGTGTGATTCAGTTGTCACTTCCGTCCCTTATGAGAGGAACCGAACAACCGAATAGAGCAGGAACCTCACTGGAAAAAAATTCATAGTTGTATGCCCTTCCCGTGCTTTTTGCATGGTGCAATGCTGAGTCTGCTGACACGAGATGTTGAACGCTAAAAAGAATATACCGAAATGATACCAACCATACAAATCAATGGATCGATTTTTGACCGACGTCACAGCGAGATCTCAACCGTCAGTTTAATTATACCCCACAAATCTTCCAACTTAAAAGACAGTTAAAATTGTCGTTACCGGGGTTTGCTTTTTGACATTAACCCTAATTCTAATTTAGGAATTTTTTTTTTTAGGGTAAAATTCTAATTTAGAAAGATTACTCAATTTTTTTTTTTTGTGACGGTTGGATTGTGAGATTGACGAGTTTTTACTTCATAGACTTACCTGAGACAAAAATAGAAGCTCTGGAGAAATATAAATACGTAAGAAGAGAACAGAAAAAAAACGAACGATGAGAAAAAGCGAGCTTTCACGAAGCTGGTTTGGTATGTTCTAATTTGTTCCAGAGGACGGAGGACGGAAGGCGGAGGAAGCCCTTAAAACACAATTCTGAGTCTCAAACGTGGAAGTTTGAATCTTTTCTTTCTTCCCTTTTTTCCTGTCAGATGGATTTGCCTATTCAAGCTATTTTCAATGAATTTGTTTCCGATCTAACTCCTCTGTCATCCAGAGATTTCTACTTCACAGCTTCCGCTTTTCACAGTAATTCAATTACATCTTTTCGGTCTTGGTTCTAACAGATTTTACGAAGATGGGTAAACGTAAGTATTTTTTTTTTCCTCTGTTCTTAACAACAAATTATGTTTTTTATTGTTGTTTGAATTTTTTTTTGGGTTTCGGTAGCTTTTATCCGTTAGGATTACGTGAAAACATGGTTCCTTTTGTTAAAGTTAGGGTGAAACGTTATTATAGTAGAAAGTACGTAGATTTGATGTTTAGGTGAAGCGTTAGTACAAAGGAAAGTACGAAGATTTGATATTTCCTACTTTCCTTTCTCAACCCGTTGTTTTGGGAACCATTGAAAGCCCTAATACAGTTTAGCTGTTTACTTTGAACCAAATTACCGCCTTTTTGGCAGTTTGGTTGGTTTGGTTTCCAATGGTTGATGATGAATGTTTTTCCCTTATGTTCTGGTGATTTTCGATTTATGGGTTTTTTTTTTTTAAAAAAAAAACGAATTTCCTCTATGCAGGTAGTAGTCGTCGTAAGAATGCATCGATGTTGGATAGTGATGATGATGATACTCTTAGTTCGTCATCAACGGTCATTTCTGACTGGACGGTTCCGGAGATAGAAGACTCGCAAGTAAAACTGCAAGGTGCTGGCACCAAATTATTAGATGAATGTGTGGATGCTTTATTTGAAAAGAGGTATTTTATATTTACTCTGAAGGGCATGAACCGAATAATTTATTCCTGATTTTATATAACGTAGCTTTGCTTTGATACTTCTTGTGAATCATGTTTGCTGCAAGCTATTAGCTTGGTATATTCTACATTGCACAAGTCTCTGTGCTGGATGACCATGCCCAATTGCTTTTATTGTTTAGCATTTATTATATCTCAATAGTGAAACTAGCGCCTTGAGCTGAACTTGAATGTCAAATGTGGCTTTAACTTTTGATAAAGGGGATCCACAAGAGAGAAGGCTTTATCAGCGATTGTGGATGCTTTTACCAACAAGCTACAGCATCAATTTGTGGAGAAAAAGTAAGTTCTCTGGACTTCATGTTGAATTTTTGGCTGCTCCTAAATATGCATCTCAACTTAGTCTTAGTTTTACACTTGGGGCTTCAAATAACTCCTTTCACATGTACACATGCATAAGCATATCCTATATCGCGCATAATCACATGCATGTGTATGTGTTTATGTGAGCACATGCTCCCACACACGTTGTTTTACTCTTATAATTCTGGTAGTGATGGTTTCTTGCAGCTGTGTTACTCTTCTTCATCCTTGCCTCAATTCCATAAAAAAGGGATCAAGCAAAGAGAAATCTCTAGCTTCACGTGCCATTGGTCAGTTTTAACCCTTCAATGTAGCCTATTTATTTCATCATGTTCATTGTAGAATTCTCATTTAGTATTGGGTTTGTAGGATTGCTGGCTCTTACTGTTGGTTGCGGGAACAATGCTGCTGAAATTTTGGAAGAGTCAATTCCTCCTCTTTCTCAAGCTCTAAAATCTGGTTTAGAATCAACTATGTCATCTGTATGTATGATATTGGAAGTGAACTGATTGATTCTAGGGAATAAGTCCAATGCATAGTTTTGTGATTTTTGATTATTGTCGATGCATTAATGTAGGTATTGGAATGTTTGGCTATTGTCTCTTTTGTTGGTGGAAATGATCCAGATGCAACTGAAAGATCCATGCAAATTATGTGGCAAATTATTCATCCAAAGTTGGGTCCTAACGTATGTATAAATTTCCTATGTTTGGTACAGCTATAAAACATTCCCTCTGTAGTATTATTTAGTGTTATTGAATGTATTGATTTTCACTAGTAGCATCCTAAACCTTGACATTCTTCGTACAATGAAATGCTTATTTTATTTAATGTATTGATTTTCACTAGTAGCATCCTAAACCTTGACATTCTTCGTACAATGAAATGCTTATTTTATTTTGTTTTACATAACAGGTGAGTGCAAGTAAAATTGCACCTGCTGTATTAACCGCTGCAATATCTGCTTGGTCGTTTCTTCTTACGACTGTGAATGAATGTAAAATAAATTCAAAAAGTTGGCAAGAGTGAGTTGAATTTGAGCACAGACTCCCCTTATTTTCTTGTTCAACATGAACCTTTGAGATGAAATGTACATGGTTTTGCTATTGATGCAGCTCAATTTCTTACTTTTCGAATCTTCTAGACAAAGATGATCGATCCATCCGCATTGCGGCTGGTGAAGCAATAGCTCTTATTTTTGAGATAGGACAGCTAGATAAGTTATCTGGTGAAGACAGGCATTCTAGTGATAGCTCAGTTCATGAAGGCAATAATTCCCAAGAAAGATATGCTTATATACAAGGATTGAAGGGGAAAATCCTAAGTCAAGTGAGAAACCTTTCTGTTGAGGCAGGTGGTAAAGGTTCAACTAATAAGAAAGATCTTGGTAGCCAGAGGAACTTGTTCCGGGATGTTGTTGAATTTTTGGAGGTATTGCTCTATTCTCAAAATAAATATTAAAGATGAACCTTGGGCAGTATAATGAACTTAAGCCAAAATGAATGCCAGGATGGTTATTGTCCACAAACCTCAATAAAGATCGGTGGAGGTATACTAAACACATCAACATGGTCACAATTGATACAGGTACTGCTTCTGCAGTCTGCAATTCCTCCTAGGGTGCAAGTTCTGGAGTCTTTTTTAAGCTTTCTGTTGATTCTGTTTTGACAGTTGAACTTTTTGAAGCGTTTTCTGGGAGGTGGATTTCCCAAGCATATGCAGGTGAGTATCCAGCACTCCTTGGGTCTCAATTTATTTCTGAATATAAACTGTTAGTCTTTCATTTGTTATCTGATATGTAGCTTTCCAAATGTTTCGTTGTTTTGAACAGGAAAATGAACTGCTCCATGATGTTTTTGAGTTCACTCCTAAGAAAAGACAGGCTCTAGGCAGTGAACTTCTGACTAGCGGTCAAAAGGTTGGCTTGTCTACATATCATGATTATTTGCTTCTGTTATTTGGCTTTGTTATTTTCTGTCATGATTTAACCTCTAATTTAACCTCCTGCAGTATCCAGGCTAAGGTTTTCTTGGCTGATATTCATGACTTTGATACTTATGTAATAAAGATGCTTCATTACTTAAGATTCTTTGGTGTCAGAAATCCCGTGTCTGTGCTGGACAATGGGACCCTTTATATGCTTGAATTATTTTCAGAAGATACCACTTCAGACACTGACACCCAAGTCACTGTTATTGTTACTTAGATTATTACTATGATTGAACTTGGAATACTGAGTGTTTAATATCTTGAATGTTTTTGCTTGACGTTTTTATGATGTGTTTGATCATGCCAGCATATGCATAGTTCCTTGAGGTGTTAATGACGATCAGATTTTTCTCAATGACTGCTTGTGGGTGAATCAAATCCAATACTTAAAACAGTGACTTGCATGGCATAACTTAATATGGACCCATATAAGTAAATAATTGATTGATTTGATTAATAAACTTAAAAAGGATGATAGTAAACTAGCTTATTGCTGTTTCCAGACAATGGTAGAACATTATTAGCAGGGTTTATGTACAATGTCTGGCTACTGTGACATTTGGAATGTTGCCTGGGTGGGTGATTTTGACCCCTGGGGAAACAGAAACATTTGCAAATTTTGACAGATGATTCAAAATATGTGTCCAACTTTTTTAGCAACCACATAGATATTTTAGAGTTCTCTTGACATAGATTATTCTATTCATCTATAAGTGATTGGTGGGATGAAAAGCTCTGGGCACTCGGTACTTTGTGGCAAAGTCATTATTAAGTAGTAGTATCAGCTTCTCAGGTGCATGTTAAACAATTTATGGATGACGAGTAAATTTTTCTTTTTGGATTGTAATATGTTGAAACAATAAAACAAAATGAATGAACCTTAGGGGAAGTGAGGCTTTGATATGTTTCATAATTCTTACTAAGAATGTTCAAAGAAAACAAAAAATAACAACTGAGATGTGTTTTTTCTCTTATAAACTGAATGATAGAATAATGATAAGTAATCTTTTATTACTTATCACAACTACTTGTAGGAAATTCCATAGTTTCTGAACAATCTAAACGTGCCTTCAAAATATTCTTTGTATGACGCTCGCTTCTCTTGGGAATTGAGCTTAGCCCTTTATCCAGTGTTTATCGAGGGAATTGTTTCTTTGGTGGTTTTAGGTTTTGTTTATTTCAACTGATAAGCTCTTGTCTTGGCGTAGTGCTTATCTAACAAACAGTAATTCCTTAATCTAGGTGTTTTTGTCTGCTTATTGAAACTGCCTAGTGGCAAATTGTCTTTTAGAATTACATGCCTAATGAAGCTGCAAGCTTGATCATTTTCTATAATTGTGGATTTCATTTAGAGTGCAAATAGGCAAAAAGCAATGAACGGGTCCTAAAATTGCTTCATAAAAAAATTATCTACCATTCAAATGTTCAAAATTTGGGTTGTTGAGCGGCAACCTTACTTCTTCATTTATAGCCCTCAATTCATGGGATATTCTTGCTTCTTTTACTTGGTATATTTTTTATTTGGTGTGAGGCTGCTTGATGCAGTTTTTAGGCACTGGAAGCGATGCCAGGAGAAGAAAAAGAAGGATATGACCTCAGCATTCCTCCTAGTCCTCGACTGGAATCCCACCTAGAGAAAGCAGGAATTCTGAAATTCCCGAGACCATGAGCTATTCTTCTTGTCCTGGCATTGCTACTGGTGCCTAGATGCTGCATCACCGCTCACCACTGTCTTTGATCAGAAATTTGATTGATGCCCTAGTTTCCTTGTAGCTTCTTTTACTTGGTATATTTATAATGTATAATATATTTATATAATTTGGTGTGTGAGTATGTGACTGCAAGTTCAGTGTCACAGATCAGAACACACGGCACATTACAGAATATTTTGTTAACTTCTGTTTTTATCGAGAGTATTGTCTCGTTCTGGCTTCTTTTTCTTTGATGTATACTTTTCTGAAACTGGATTTGGTTCTGAAATAGTGAAGACAGGTTTTCAACCTCAGCTTAGGGTATATAAAACCCACGGGCTTTCCCATTTTAACAATTTTTATGTGCTTTTTTCACTTTTAATGAATATTTCATTCTCTTTTGGCTTTCTCTTTGATATTTTTTTATCAGCTGTCCAGAAAAGCCATGATACATCTACCCATTGTAAAACATGAAGCTAGTTTTCAGGTACATATGCAAAGCTCCTTAAAGGTCACATTGCCAGTTGTGTCTTTAACTAATGTGCATGAATCTCATGTTTTTTCTGGGGCTTTGGTGTATTTTAGTTCTTTCTTGTAGCCTTGGATGGTCTGCCCCATCTTCTGTTCCCTACTGAGGATTGTATTCTTTTTGTTTTTACTCTTTTCTTGCAAAGTTTGTACCCTCCCCCCCCCCCCCCCCCCAAACAAAAAGCAACGAAAGATGTAAGATGCATGAATCTCAGTTTGAGCAGATCAGCAGAGTATTAAACTTAATGCATATATTTCAGTGATTTTGGAGCCAGGTGTTCTTGGGCAGGTCCATGTTATACTGATTTAAATTACTTAAGGGTGGGCCTGTTGAAAATTTAACAAATGGTAGTCCTAGTCATGGTGCCTGTATCAGTTATTTTGTTGAAGGTGTTGATGTAGTTTCATTGATTCCCTTATTTTTCTTTTGAGTGGGAAGTTTTATATGTTCCTTGATATTAAACTTATTTCAGTGTAGTTCTAGTAGAAATTTAATTCCTTTTATTTTTTCTTTTTACACCATATAACCCTTTTTGCAACTAATACGTAATTTTATACAGAAGTTTGTTTGTCTTTGCTATTTTTTGGTTCCCTCGAGCAAATTTTTGGCACTGTCCACTTGCTGTTAATTTCTTGATTTTTGTATGGAAGAATGGGTACTTCACTATGTAAGATTTCTAAGTTTATCTATCACACTACAGATTGTGATAATGGTTGGAACAGTGCTACCTGATTCCAATTTGGATTGTGTTGGATCCTGAATTCAAAGCAGAATCTATACTCCATGGCGGTTTGGATCCTTGAAACTGCATATTAGTGCAGGTGAAGATACTGTCAGGTCATGGTGGGAACTTGGTTGGGTGGGGGGGTTAGGTAGGAGATGCCCCTTATAACAGGAACTCGAGCAAACCCTAAAACAGAATTTAGTTCAGGAGTAGGGTCAAAGTCAACCTTAACAGATGAAGGTCAGGTTTGACCAGTGTTCACAAGTAACAATGGGCTTATAATGTTGGTTGCCCCAATTACAATCTCAATCAACTACAAATCCCACCCCAATACATCACTGGTATTCACATAGGTATGTTTGTGATAGGCATTTTCCCAAACATCTAACCTGCTGTGAAATACAATAACATGGAATTTGTTCAACTTAAGTTGATGGGTAACCTCCAGAGATGCTGGACGGCTCCAATCAATGGTGATTCCTCTTTCTTCCATATCCTTCTCCTCACACAAACCCTAAGTTTGTTCTCTTATTCTCAATCTCCTCTCTCAAACTAAACCTTTGATGATGCTTGATACTTGTGAAGAATCCTTCCAATGGTGCAACACCGATGGCCAACTTGAAGGTAGTCTTCTAGGGTTCCTTTTTGGAGAGACTACTCTCTTTTCTCAATCATTCTTGAGCTTTCTTCAAACCCTTGAATATGTTCTTGAATGCTCTTCACCAAATCTTCATTTGAATGCTTGAATCAATAATGGAGCATAATTTCTTGGATTACACATCAATGGAGCTTCCTGTCCTCAAAAAGTCACTCCTCTCAAGCTCAAGGATATCTCCCATTCATTCTCTCTTGAAGCCTTAGGTCATACTAATAACCCCCAATCACAGTAGCCACTTAAAGGCCCCAAAATCAAGTTTCTTGGTGTTTCCCGGTTGACCGCTTGAGCTTAAGGTGCTCTTGGGAAGTATGACCCTGATAGCTGGATCTGAATCTGGTCGACAGCCCGACCTCGGCTCACTTAAATGGCCATAACTCATTCATCTTTACTCCAATTGACTTGATTCTTGTTGCATATGAAAGCTGACTCAATGAGCTACAACTTTCATGTTTTAACTATCAACCCAAAATCAGTGCACAGATTCCTAAAATGAGCCCCAATCTGACACATGTGCAGAAACAGCTTCCTGAAGCATATGTACCCCTCCTGAAGAACAAGCCATAACTTTCTACTCCATATCGGATTGATCTGATTCAAGTTTTCATGGAAAGCTAACTCAGAGATCTTCATTTCCCATGTTTTGAGCTCCAACAGTTTCCAACTAAAGGACAGCTCAAAAATCTGAGAAGTTATTGTATGTGCAGAAGTGGTATACTGAACGGTGTGTACAACAACTGTTGAATACTTGAGCCACGTTAAGGCTGGCTCAAAATGCTACAAGTCTCATGATTACTACTTAACCATCCAAAGAACTGGTGTGAAGATATGATGCAATCAATTCACTTCCCTCACCATGAACCTTGCAGTTTCCAGCTTTTCAGACTTCCCTTGCAGCTTGTGTTTTCCTTCACACTGGAAATGTCACTTCATGCAACCTAGGACTTGTCATCTACCAAAGACCTTGCACAACAACACCAGAACCACCGTCTGTGTGTGTGTGTGTTGACTATCTGACCGTGTTGACAACAATGACAACATCAATGGTCAAATCTCGAACACTAAAGTGTCTTAACTTCTAAAACAATAGGTAAAAACAAAATTAAAAACAACTAAAATAACTAGCCCACGATATGGGCTTGTGGACCCAAACCGGCAGAAATATATAATGAAGGCCACTAAGGTTTGTTTGCCTTGCCTATATTCTTCTTACAGGAGTATGTTATAAACTCCCCTGCATCAGAACTCCTAGAGGCCTCACAACATTGATGCATTTAGGTTTCTTGTACCAGTTTGTTGTTGGCTATCGTCTTCTCTTTTTTGTGATTAACACTGCAGAAATAAGATTTGTATTTTGCATATTCAGTGACTACTACACCATGAGAGCGGATATATTGTCAGCATCCACCTTCCTGACTATTAAATAGGTGCTGCGGGAGGTGGTAGTAGCTTGCTTGAGCTCGGCCCAATTTATAATTTGGGGGCTCAGATGGCCCATATAAAATTTGACCCAAGTTTAAGAACATGCTAGTAAAAACTTATAGCTCAAGTAAATCATGTGGAACCTATATTTTTTAACTTCTTATTCATTATAGTTCCATGGTAAAGTAATTCTGTGTAGTTTCTGTTCTGGTATCTTTAATTGAACTATTCTGCATTAAAGTTTGAATGTTACATTTAGGTTGGCTTCTTGCTGACAAAATATTTGATCTGCCATTTAGGTCTGGCTTCAACATGTAGTAGATATGAACAACCTGTGCATTTGTTGGCACTATCCTACCAAAGAAGTGGTCTGCTGATTAAATTATCCATGACCATAAACATGCATGCATGCATGGGTGCTTTAGCTTGGGAGCTCTAACGTATCATGTATAAATATGCTATTTTTCACAAGTTTTGGAGAACCATGAAACAATTTGTCTCCTTAACAGAGTATGTTGTACAAAAACAGACTATGGCCTTGTTTCCTAAAAATTCTCTTCCATTGGAATGATTCTATAAAAGATTCAATTTTTGGGATTCCTACTCATTTCGACGATTTTTTTTATTAGAAGCAAACCAAATGGCAATCCTTCAAGAAGCTGCATTTAAAGAAGTGATATATCCTAGCAACACCTCCTCCCTAGAATAGAATCCCATTTGAGTGCACATGCTTTGTTGTTAATATAAAATATTATATAGGAAAAAGCAAGAAAGACCACCATCTCCATCATTCCGTTTCCCTCTCTATCAAATACAAATCTAAATATAAACTGTCTTAGCCACCTAGTCTCTTTCAACTATCCTTGAATCTCAAATTGAAATACTCTTAAGATTTTAAATAAGAGCTTCATCCAACCTAATACAAAGCATCATGTACTTAATCCGAAAAACATCATGTACTTAATCCAAAAAACATTATGTACCTGAATCAAATCCTTACACCCCAAACATTCCAAAACCGTGCCTTCCTAGCCCCTACCTCACCCAAAATCAGAACATGATGTCTTGCAAGTTGCAGTTGCTACCTTCCTAGAATTGGTGTACCTAACTGAATACTTAATCCCCAAATATCTCTAGTGTTTCCTTGCAATCCAATTCTTACCTATATAATACCCCCAGTTGGCCCTCTCTCTCTCTAAAGTAATTTCCTCTCTTTGTATCCAGAAAATACCCAATTTCCCAAACAGCTCTCAAACTCTGTTCAGTTTTCTCTCGTCTCCGTGGCGATGATGGTGGGGGAGAGGAATGGCTGGGCTAGTGGGCTCTTCTCCTCTTCATTTTGATAGCATTTTGTTTTTTGGACCAAAATACTATTTTACCCCTGAATATGCACACATGCTCAATCAACAAGGTTCTTACACTTGGTCTGATTCTTTGGAACCAATGAACTGAACCAGATTACCAAACGGGATTCTAGCCTTGAATCCTTTCAATGAAACCTAAATCCCTAAGAATGTATTCTCTGAAAGGCTCCCAAACATGGCCCACTGTCTCTTTCGTTTTCTTTTCTTGATTCTCTTCTTTTATGACCATCAATATTTCTGGTAATCATACTAAATATGTGCTTTCTTCCCCCTTATTTAAGTAGAGCCTTCAAAATGATAACACTAATATTTGCATATTTTACACTGTTTGCAGAGGTTGTTCAAGTCACCAAATTCTGTCCTCAACAAGGCCAGGACTCAATTTCTGAACAAGCAGCGTATGTTATCTCAGGTAATTATGGTAATTTCTTATGATGAACCAGTAGTATGAAGAACGCTTAATCATTGTGATTTGTGATTCTTGGTTGAGATCAATGATCTGAACTATCCAATTGATGGGTTTAGTGCAGAGGATTGTATGAAAATTATGCTAAAAGGGTTCCAGACGGTACCCAATCTAAAGTTGGTGGACATATTGTCCACATGGTCATCCATCTGTGATATAAAGTTCTGGCCAAGCCGACATCACCACATGTCTTGTAGCTACGAAGTGAACTGAACAGGAACCGTTGAAAAATCGGGGGGGGGGGGAGGGAAAGCACAAACATGGTTGATATAGGCGTCAAATCTTGACAGGTGGCCTATCATTGGGCCTCAAATCTATACAATCATCAGTCTGTTTGACTGAAGTGACTGGCATGATAGAAACTTTTTCCATTTATAGATTGTGTCATAGGGACCTTACCCAGGTGGCAAAGAGCCAGTTGTAAATATGTTATGGAGTTCAATTTATTGTGGCATTTCCATCTTACTAATCCATGTTAAATTCTTTGATAATTTTGTGTGCAGGATAAGAATGCTGGGCACTTTGTATGTGGTCCTGGGAGTGAGGAAGCTTAAATTGCAATTGGCTCAAATCATGGGGTATGGTTATCTTCAGGGACTGTAAATTGAATTATTATAGGTCATATGATTCCCCCTTTTGGTGATTGTATTAGACTAGTTCAGAGAACAAAAGGAAATTATTCAATTATATTGATAGTGATGATTATATTAGACTAGTTCAGAGAACAAAAGGAGATTATTCAATTATATTGATAGTTATGTGGGTTAAGGTGTCCAATGTGGTAAGACCGATGACGAGAACATCTATTTTTCAATGTTTTCTTGATGAAAGTGTAATCACACAAACCACACCCCAATCCCAAAAGGTTAACTGATCTATTTTTCAGTGTTGTTTGGAAATAGTTGCAGCCTTTTTGGCTATTTGCCAATTGAAGCATGTTCTCGGCTCCTTGTCCATTTTTTGATTCATTCCTACTGCAAATCTTTGGTGGGCTTTAATTTTTAAAGCAAAGACATCTTACGAACACTACTTGTCAACTGGAATTGCAAAGAGTGCATTTTTAGCAGTTTATGAGTCTTCTCTTGATGGATCAGTGTCCATCAAGAGATGAACATTGTAATCTTGTTTTCGGTTTCTGAGGTGCTATGTTTCAGTCTAGAGCATGGGTTGGAGGAGATGAAGGGATAAGAGAAGAAGAGGCTACAATTCCATGTAGTTGGAGCAAGATCTCATTTTTCCACCTAAGAAAATGCAACAAGTAGTATCCCTAACCCTAAAAACAAAGGGAAGGAGGGAGGACGGGAACAAGGCCATACAATGATTTGGAAAAAGAGAGGTGAATACCTTCTTCTCCTTCCATCCAATGGAGGGTACCGGAAAACACAAAGGAAATGAAAGAGGTTGCTTGAACCTGTAACCTTAAGCATTGAAATCTGAAACTGGATGATTTAAACCTTAAGCCGAGAATCCTAATTTAAAACCTTACGGACCTGGTTTTCCTCCAGCCACGGCAAGAGTTCGAGGATCCAGGCCAGCCAAAACAGGGGGTGGGTTGGGGGGGGGGGTGTTGTTGTTTGGTCATTTCATAGGGGAGGGTCTGCCTTTGGAATGACCCAAACACCCCTGTTTTAGCTGGGTTGGATCCTCCAGCTCTCGCCACAGCTGTAGGAGAGCCAAAATTCATTGGAACCACTGTAAATCCAGCTTTTAAGAGGCTTTGCAACGAGATAGATAGGGCTGGAGTTGCAGTAGAATTGGCAGTGTTCAGTGGTGGTGGTGAGGCGGTGCTGCTGCTACTTTAGGAAGCGATGGGGCTTGGTAAGGTTTTTGAAGCAATTGAAAAAGAAATTTGCCTTTGGAATTGACGACAAGAGATGATTTGGAATGATTTTTTTTAGTCGAATATATGGTTCTAATTTTAATTATGCATTTCCATTTATTTGAGCAGAATTTGTGGCATAATCAAATTTTACATATCGACTCAAGGCTAAAAACGTTGTCGGTTTGTCAAAGAGAATAAAGGGATTAAATTAAATGGATAAAGTTTTCTTAAATTAAGAGCCTGATTTGGTATGATTTCCATTTCAATTTCAATGGTGATTTCTATTTCGAAAATTGTTTGATTTGATTTCTTGCACCTTATTTCAGTGAAATAGAAATCAAGTGGAGTAGAAATTCTGAAATAGCTGAGGAGCTGTTTCAGAATTCTCTTGCTCTTTAATGTGCACATGTTTAATTTGATGGGCAAAGTAGTAATTTTATTTTAAAAATAAAACACCACCCTTCTTCTCCTAATGGTCTCATTGCCACAGTCACCACCATTCTCAAAGAAATATAGAGAATCTATTTTCAGAAATTGAACTAGTTAATGGATTTTTTTATTCTTGAAACATTTCATATTAATACAATCAGACAAATTTCAAATTTTTTTTTTATCAAAAATCTATTTGTTGTCTATTTCATGAAATCAATCCAAAATTGAAATAGAAATCATATCAAATCTAGCCTAAATAAATTAAGGATGTTCATATGTGATCCGAAGGTGTTTTTGACCCGTATTATAGGGAGAGTAATTAATAATCTAAGATGGTGAGAGAACCCTTCTTCACGGATTGAGGAAAATTTTCCTTCTTCTAAATATAACTATGAGCGTGTCATTTAGACAATTTATATAAAAGAGGCATCATATGAGCTGCATTTAAGTCTTTTCCTTAAAGTTAAGGTTAAAGGATTGATTTTTTTTTCAAAAAAAAAATATATCACCGTGCATCATTCTTACTCTCACCCAGTTTGAGAAGGACTAGTTTTTTTGTTTTTCTATAAAATGTGAAAGAGAAATTTATTAAAATTAGGAATGATAAAAGATGACAATATTATTTATAACATCTCCATGCAAATGACTAGTTCTAGTTAAATGAGCTAATTCATGAGCTGTCATCCCAATTTGGGAAGGACTAGTTATTCTCTTTATTAGTACAACTGCAACTGGCTGCAACTGGCTGCTAGGGCTACTAGAGGACTTCATGATTGATGATGAAATGAAAAGAACCTACTCTCACATGAACAAGCAGTCAAAATTGATTAAAGGGAAAAAGATTCCCGTTCAATATTGCCTTCTGTTCTCAAATGAGATAATTTTATTTATTTTTTCTCTTTTACCCTTATCATGTGGGCTTTTGTGGATGATATCATTTTTTGCACTATCATTGGGGTGCCAAGAAAGATTCCCCCCATATTGGTACACGGAGAACCCTCTCCCTTGAATAAATCATGGGGCAAAAAACATTGTCTAATCATGTTCCCTTGTGCCCACACACAAGGGGGAAAATGACCATCGTGCCGCTCCTATTGGATGCCCTTGCGTGCCCCTTTATTGACCCCCGCACTAGTGCAAGGGCCAATGATACAGTCCTGGGCCACGAAGTTGACAAGGTGGAGGTTGCACTCGATCATCCAAAGGCTCTGCGAAGGTCGGCCCGGATCAAAGAGAGGCGTGCTAATCACGTTCCCTACGTGACCAGGAGTTGATCAATCGAACAAAGAGAGAATATGACTTACAAGAACTCCAATGGAGTCAAGCTCAAAGAGCTATCTTTTACCAATCTTTCAATTCCCCTATTTACTTTCATAGCCTAACCCTTTTTTTTGGGTAAATATAGCCTAGCCTTACATATAGGCTACGATTGCATACAGAAATGGAAAAGAAAATCAAATCCCTCAATCACATGGACAATTGATTGAAGACAAAGATTCTAATCCCCCCACTAATTACTCCAATCTATTGATTATTTAAGACTGCTTATTTAGAAATCCAATCATCCCTTATTAAGTTACAATCAAATCTCTTTAGAATGCTGATAGGATAAGAGTTGATGTGGATAATTTATCCTTGTGAAGGCTGGCCATGATTAGCACACCTCTCTTTGATCCGGGCCGATCTTCGCAGAGCCTTTGGATGACCGAGTGCAACCTCCACCTTGTCAACTTCGTGGCCCAGGGCTGCATCATCCCTCCAGGTTGAAAAAGAGTTCGTCTTTGAACTCTTGCCCCGATCAATAATATTTGTCGTCCACCGGGGTCAAATTGGAACCAAACAAATTCATTATTGTAGTCTCCAATTGAATTAAACAAAATTTGCATATCAACTTCAGATTTGACAGTGATATCAAATGAGGTGCTCACGGCTCGAATGAATGACGTGTTCAAATATAGATTTTTGGTAATGCTCATATTTCGAACAAATTGCGATAGAGATGTGAAAGTAATAAATGTCAAATACGGATCATCATATGTACTGGCAATGTCAAACCACTGAAACGAGAGGGGATCATGGGTCATGACCTCACTGTGATGCGGGCAGCAATGTTGTGCTTTCGAAATGTAATCTGGTTCAAGACTTTCGAAATCACTGTGTTAATCAATGTACTCATCCTGGTACTGCATGGTTTTAAAACTTGGTTGGAGTCGGCCAAGTGGACTCAGAATCGATTGGGATTGGTTCCTATTAAATCCGATTCTGCATGTATTGAGTTAGGCTGAATTAGACCAGGTAAGGGTGAGTCTAGTTGATTCTGATCGATTCTTGTCTAATTTCCTAATGATTCGACTCAGATCGAATTAGAATTGATGATATCCCATCCCCAATTTCGAGTTTCAAAACCTTGGAAGAACATTGTGTTGATGTTGCTTGCTCCTACTTTGTTGTGTTTGTGAGATGTTTTTCTCCTGTTTTAATGAAAATTGTAACCAAGCCTCACAATAGAGAAAGAGTTTTGATCGATCGCAGGACTGATGCAATGACTGAAGGAAGAGATTGAAGCCGATTCATGCAGAGAAGGGGGCCTGCCCCCCTTTATAAAAAAATTAGGAGTTGTTACATTAACTCTCAAGAATAATTGTATAACTATATCAACAACATACTGTATGATACCATTGCATATTGAAAAAGATTTCAATATGTGATGTTAGCATATCCATATGATGATGACTTAGTTACACGTAATTTTTCGTTTGACAAATAATTTTCTATCCGAGAGTGTAGCCTTTGCCAGCACTCCCATGTATCTATCTCTCTCCTCCTCAAAACGAGAGGGCGAATGTGTCTTTTCATATGGGAAGGAGAGAGATGAGACCCAAGTACCGTTAGTGAGGATTCTGACTTCTTTGAGAGACTATTGCCTTTTAGCATGTATTTGCTTGTCTTGCCATGATGTTGGCGGTATTTGTCATGCACTTCTCGGATTTAAGACTGAAGAAAAATCCTTTCCATTCTTCGGTTCTGCATAGAAAGATAGAAAGAAAATGACACGTATTCACTTAATCTTATTAGGTATCGGTGCTTTTCTCCTAGTCCTTCGAGTGCCTTTGCAATTAGCAGCGAAAAGAGAAAATTTCCTATACTATGATGGTATGAAATCGATCGGAGACTAGGCTCTAAAAGAGTTTGACTGGTCCTTTCGATTGCTGAACATCGATGAGCTAATATCTCAAGCGCGCAACATGGAAGATTAATTGTATTTATCTTATTATGAAGCAAAAACTCAAAGATGAGAATGCATCTAATGCGAATGAAACAACAGATAAGCCTACTAAGAGTATTTTGATTTAAGTTCTTTTCTTTCTAAGAGGTGGAATAGAATATCCCTGTTGAAGTGTAATGATCATACGCCTGTAATGCATTGTATGTCCCATAATAGGTCTCATTCTTCTACCCTTTTTCGGGACAACTCTATCATCGAAGACCGCTTTAAAAAATAGTATAACAAAAAGTATATCCCTGATTGCCCATGCAATAGTTTTAGCGGAAAAATCTGATTCCTGAACAACAAATACGAATCCCCTCCACCCCTTTTGGCATAACTAAGGCTCCGTTTGGTTGCAAGGGGAATTAAAGAGAAAGGAAGGAAAATTTTCATACTTAAAAAAGGAATTTTTATAATCATTATCCCATGTGACACCATGTGACAATATCAATAATTCCAAATCATTCCATATTTGGTTATTAAATTCCATTTTACTTTGCATTCATTTCCCTTTGGTTTAAAATGTAAAATAAATATTATATGTACAATGTATATTTACTATATATGATAAGAAATTGAAGTAGTTTATACAATTACATGGGGTAATGATTACAAAAGTTTCTTTTTTAAGTTTGAAATTTTTTCCTTCCCTTCCCTTGAATTCCCCTTGCAATCAAACGGAGCCTAATGGAATTTTCTTTACTATTTGACTAAAAATAAAACGAAATGATTTTTTGCTCTACAATTGAAAAGAGATGTCATGGGAATGCTGTCGTAAAGTTTATTTTTTTTTTCATTTTTAGATAATAGAATTAAGAGAAAAAATTGGGCACACCGCCCACATACCACAAGTTAGCGCTTGTTGTGCCTGTCTACCTCATCTCCTTTCGAAATGATCCCCTGCCCGTCCTATATGATGATGCCCTATGGGACCCTAAATTTAACGGACAAATATTGTGAATCCATAGTATTTCTGACATTCCAGGAGTCTGATCACAGTGTGAAATCACCATGAGTGCCCTGGTGATGGAAACCTTTGAGCTCATCAAAAGGTCACACTTTATTGGAATGTTTCTATACAGCTAGCTATACATGATCTGGTAGATGACTATCCAAGGGCATATAACGAAGGGCGTACATTAATGGAACAAAATTGAAGCGTATATTATCATGAACACAGATGTAACAACTCACAACCCCGATGGTTAATTCGGTTAAGCGGTTTGGGAAGCGTGTGAACAGATCGATCTCTTCGTGAATCTATTCAAAATGCCAGACGCGGTTCTTATCAATTCTTCGGCTTCAGATGCGGGAAGAAGGATAAGAGAGAGAGAGAGAGAGCTGTTATCCGTAGTGTCGGGGACTGGGGATTCTGTAATAAAAGCACAATCGATCGCAGATCCCAATGGGCATCTTTAAAACTGCTTCCGGCCTCGTTCCGATCCCATTTCTTTTCTTTTTGCAAAAGAAGGGTTACCTGGTTTCGAGGCCGGTTAGCAGTTTTAGGGGTTCTGTAATGAATTGATCCGTTCCATGGCGAGGCTTCTTTGATCGTTGTAGGATTCGGAAGGGAGTGATTCCCATACTGCTTCGTTTGGAATTTCTCTGATTTCCATAGGTATTCGTCCTCCTTTCCGATTTTTCTGTTTGAATTTTTTTTTTATATTCTAGATTACTTGCTTGGGCCTTCTATGAATAAATTCACATGCAGTTGTAGTTATATTTCATGATGGATGAACCAGGGGAACAATGACTGAATACCCATTGGCATTTCCATATTTTGGACTTGTAACCATGTCTTGTTTAATTAATTTTAGACGATCCCCAATGATTTATAATAGTAACAACTGGTATGCATGTTGTCCAGTCTGAAGACTCTCAATCATTCCATCTCTGGCTCCCTTTACAAATTCTTCTTTCTTTTTTCAGCCAAAAATCATTTTCAATTAGATCATCCTTGTTATCCATTGAAAAATTGGACTTTCAATTTTCTGGGCGAAAGGTTTTTAAAGTAGCAACACATTATATGGTATGGAATCTTGGCTTTACGAGGTGTTCTACCGGGTTGGGCTGACATCTGTATCTGTCTATGAGCTAATTGTGGGAGAGCGACAGAAGCAGATTACTTGCACCACATATGCATTCATGGAATAAAATTGAATGCATGATACAAAGATTCCATGTATCGAATTTTGCATTACCCACCACCAAATTTGCTACTCAAATAATAATAGAGCAAAAATTACAAGGTACAGAGAATTGATGGAGAAATTTGTGGCTCCAGCAGCCCCTTTTTTTTAAAAAAAAATGAAGTTTTAATGAGCAGAATTGCTAATTTTATAAAAACAATTGAATTATTGTATCGGCTGCTTATCTGTCACTCAAACTCAGAACATGTTATCTGTAAACAAAATTCATGTACTTGCCCCTCTTCATCATTCTTCTTGACTGACCCTGTGTTTGTCTTAGAGGGCAGGTAGTAAGCAACTCTCCGTATTTGGTTTTCGTCCTTGGGGAAGTTATATATGCACGTCAGAAAGACCATGCTCCTAATTTTAACTGTCGAAATTGCAACTATAGAAAGGATATAAATATTGAATCAATTAACTCTAGTTTCACCTTAATCATGCATCTGCTCAGAAAGAGAGGCCTGGGGATTACTTTTGTGCTGCTGGTGTGCAATCCGTGATACTCTATCACTGTTGTGGAAGGGAGGGGCAGTGGTGGTAGAGGAAGAAAAGAGAAAGAAACAAAGCGGTTTTTAGAATCCTAAGGTTTTCCTTCTTTGTCCCCAAAACAAGTATGAAACAATTGCATTACAGGGTCTGCCTGCAGGATGACATAAGCCAAGAAGTTCTAAGGAAAGAGACCATGTGATCAGAGTTAAGTGGACAGCTGATCTGACCATTGTAATCAGATTTTTTGAGGACTATCTGGGCATTTTGGTAAAATTACTGTATAGGCCTATAGGGTTTTGATATAAATATGTAGTGAGGGTTCTTTCTCTGTAACGCAATCTGAGAGAAGTGTGAGGACGAGCGGTTGTAACCCTATTCTCTGTTGATAGTGAAACTGATCTCATCTCACCGTGGACGTAAGCAATCTTGCTGAACCACGTAAATCTATGTGTTTGTTTGTGATTTCCCTTCTTTTCTGAATCGTTTTTTTCAACAATTAGGTATAGTGTCATCATCATCAGTATCGTTTTATGTGCAGGAGCTTAGAAGGGGTTGCAGGGATGAACTGTGAAGTATCTCCTGAAGCTGACAAGAAGAATTCCCCCGAGGCACCTCCATTTCCTAATTTTATGACTTATGGTTATTATCGAAAGACATTGGTGGTAAATGGAGTACCATTAAGGGGATACACATGCGTTCCAGCAGCAACTCAAGATTTGTGGAAACGTCTCTTCAGTGAAGGTTATAAAGCAGATGTTTCTATCCAGACTGATAACAGTGTTGTCATTAATGCACATGCTAGCATTCTTGTGAGTTCCTCCTCTTTCTATCGTAAAATAATGAGCTATTTTATGCTCTCTGACTAGAAGTGACTAATTATTTTGAAGCCCTTAAAGTCTGGGATCCTTCTCTTTGTTTCCTTTTTCAATGGAATCAGAACAAAAAGTGATTGTGGGTTTCTTGGTAGTCTAGAATACTTGTCAGCCTATCAATCTAAATTTACAAGAAAGGCTTCTTTTGCACTTGCAGCATTTGCCAGTAAGCGCCAACCCTCTTGATCACCCCCTTCCAGGAAGCAAACAAACTTTTGGAATTGTCTCTCCATAGATTTCCATAACAATCCATTTTGTTTCTAATCTATTTTGTGATTTGCCTAAAAGGTTTTTTGAAGGGCTTTGGAGTGTTGAGTTATGAAGTGCCCTATGTTCAGTTCAGGAGGGCCTTTAGAGAGTCAGTAGGTATTTTCAATGATCCTTTTATTTCCGGACACAACTGAGATGAAAAAAAAAAGAAGAATTTAAACAGCGATGTTGGATTTACTACAGAACCTGTATTTAATGCTTTATGCAAATTCACTTTTTAATACTATAATCTGCAAGGAGAAAATTTGTTGGATGAATAATCTGGTAATCAGTCCATTGAGATTCTTGCATCTGGTTAGGCATATTAGGTATCTTGCCTCCAAAGTGCCCTCATCGTTCCATTAGCTTTCACTATCTGTTAATGAGATGAAGGTCAATCTTCCCAAAAAAGGGTTGTTTGACTGAGATATTTTACCATACTTGTTTGCCTTAAATCTTTGACTTTATTGTTCATGTTATCTTTATATAGTTTTGGATGAGACTTGGCTTTGGGTGCCCCCCTTTTAGTTGTTTTACTTCTACATGTCCCTTCCCCAAAGTAAAGCTTATTAATCGTGGAATTTTATTAGTTCAGCCTCGTTGAAGGATCTGTAGACTATCTATCATCTGAGGTTGGATTATCCAACATGGTGTCCAACCAAAGGACTGCTTGTGTCTAGTATGATAAGCATAATTAACACTGGCCCTTGCTTGTTAAACAGTAGTGTTGGACTAGGGCTATAAGCTATTCCATTATTCTTTAGGAGTTAAAAAGAAGACTTAAATTAACCGATTGGGATGTGTACCAACAGGGCATGGCTTCTCCTGTGATGAAGTGCATGTTGAAGCACTCAAGAGGTCGTGGTCGACGGCGATCAATCTCCATCCAGGGTGTCCCACATCAGGCAGTCCAAGTCTTCATTCGCTTTTTGTACTCTTCATGGTAAATCTTGTTGTTTCTTCTTGCAGTTTCCTTCTCATTTTAACTTGCTGTTGGGTGAATAGGACTCATATAGTTCAAGGCTGCGTTTGGTATGCATTCTAGGTCGATAATGCTCCAAGAAGTCATACCAAACACAACCTTAATTTCAAAAGTTTTCTATATGATTCCAAACGCTTTCAAAATATAACTGTATAGTTCATTCTCTTTGACCACATTTTAGAGTTGAGGATCTTCAGGGGGTGGAGTCCCATGACCCAAAAAATATTGAGGTTGAGAAGATGAGATGACAAATATACGTTTAAATAGTGGGTCCAGATATTTAGGATCATGGGTGGAAAACAAAGGCTGCATTTGGTATTATTTCTTGGAATGCATTCCAAGGATGCATACAAAACGCATCCCAAAATGAGCAGGCAGCTAAGAATTGAAGCACTTTATCATGGTCTGTGGATTTAACTTACCATTGGATGCATAACACTATCATATAGATCAAATGAATTGGAGGCTAGGTATTGAAGCATTTTATTTATGGTCTATGGAGTGTGAATGCTTTATGATTCTATCCAATTCGACCAGTCTTATATTGATTGGCCTTGACATTCCTCAATTTGAACACTGCTTCTCATCTTAAGTTTCTGCTCTGATGGTATTGTTGATCTTATTGGGTGCTTCCTATCCCTAGTTTAAACTTCTTTCATTGCAAACCAAACCAGTCTGACATGTTCTAGGATTTTATGTGGTCACTGTCATGGTAGTGGCATCAACAATAATTATAATTAGGGTATAATAAAATGCAGCAGCAATTTTTCTTATAACTAAGACTCTTTTTTTCCCCGCCTCCCCCTCTCCAAGAAAAAGGAACTATGTTGTTTGTTATCTTTGTTTTTGTTGTTTATTACACTGCAGTATTACTAAACTGTATAGTAACATGTTTCGCTTGTAGCTATGAAAAAGAAGATATGAAAAAATATGGTTTGCACTTGTTGGTGTTGTCACATGTGTTTGTGGTTCCCCAGTTGAAGAGAGTGTGTGAGCAGAAACTAGAGCAGAATTTGCTCACTGTGGAGAATGTAGTTGACATCTTCCAGCTTTCACTTCTCTGTGATGCACCTCGACTCACCCTTTTTTGTCACCGTCTGATCCTAAAGAGGTTCAAGAATGTTTGTGCAACTGAAGGATGGAGAGTGATGAAGCAAAGCCACCCAAGGCTTGAGAAGGAACTGTTAGAGTCAGTGGTTGAAGCTGATTCGGTGAGAGCTTTCTTCTAATGTGCCCCAGTAGCTTTCCTTCATTGTAGTTTCTAATCCTTCTGATTTTTTTTCAGAGGAAACAAGAAAGGGCAAAAAAGCTTGAAGAGAGGAAGATGTACATGCAATTATACGAGGCAATGGAAGCACTTGTTCATATATGCAAAGATGGATGTCGGACTATTGGTCCCCATGACAAGGTTTTGAAAGGAGACCAAGCGCCTTGTGGTTTTGCAGCATGCAAGGGGCTAGAATTGCTCATCCGTCACTTTGCAGGTTGCAAGATGCGGGTCCCTGGTGGTTGTATCCATTGCAAGAGAATGTGGCAGATCCTGGAACTACATTCACGCCTCTGTGCTAAACCTGATGTGTGTAGGGTTCCATTGTGCAGGTTCACCTCATCCCTTATCTTCCTTCCTCCCCTCCCCTTCTTTCTCCGGGCACCACTTCTCTTTCCTTTTCGCATGGTGGAATGATCTGTCTCAATCTTACAGTAACAAAGAATAGATGGTTCATTGTTCAAAGAAAAAGGGAAAAAATAAGAAAAGAAAAAAGAGATGGTTCCACCACCTGGTTGATCTTAGGTTAATAGTTGGACCAAATCCATCGGTGTAACCATCTAACCTGTAGTTTTTACACTGTAGAATTTTCCTTGTTATTAGTAGCACAAATAATAGTGGGCGATCCTTGTCCCAACGGTTAAGTTGTGCTATTGCAACCATCAGGTTGCAGGTTTGAAACATGGAAACAACCTCTCCACAAATTGGGGGTAAGGCTGCATACCTTTGCCCCTCCCTGCAGTAGTAGGAGCTTCGTGCACTGGGATGCTCTTTTTTAATTATAGCACAGATAATGTAAACTAGCTTAAGCCTCTAAATGAAGATACTTCCATTGCAGGAATTTTAAGGAGAGATTGCAACTACAGAACAAGAAGGACAATATGAAGTGGGAAAAATTGGCGGAAAAGATCCTGAGTTCGAAGAGCATTGGTGGAGGACCATTTTTTTCATTGGCAAATACTGTCTGAGCTTGAGTTAGGAGGTTGGTTTCTCCTTGTACAAGCTCCTGTTGTAAATTGGGTTCACAGCCTAGACTCTGTGAGAATACATTGGTCAAAAGACCAATGATGTCTCTTTGTAATGGAAAGTAATGAAGCCGCAGAGAATCACTTCCAAAATTTGGCCCCAACGCCCTATGAAGTTTAAAACTTTTAATGGCAGATGACAAAAAGTGGGATAAAATAGCTGATAAATTACAACAACCCAGAAGGTGATGGGGTATCTCAGAATTTGATTAAGGCTATAAGAGGATTGCACACTTCAGTTCTCTTGAGGAGTGGAGGTTGAAACTCACAGTTTTCACCATCATCCCCCCCGCCCCCCCTCTTTTTGGTGGAAGTAGTTCAGCATTTCATGGGTGCCATCAAAATCTCTTGGGCCACAAAAGTCAGTAGATACAAATGTTCCATACACATAATCATGTGATTTTCTTCCCTTTTAGATGAGAAATACATGTATGGTGAATGTTCCAAAAGGAAATATGAATCCAAATGTTCCATAAACCTAGGAGTTGGGCTCCCAATGCCTGTACCTGGAATCTTCAACCATGCCATCAATAGTCACGCGGCAGTTTGTCTATGAGTCAAATTCTGTGTCATCTAACTACAGACCAATCCAACATCTACGCTTCATGGTGGAAAAGATTCCAGTTGCAGACACGGCAGCCCATTGCATCTGATCAATTCTATGGAAGGGCAGTAACCCTTGCATCTGATCAATTCTATAGGAGGGAGAGAGGACCTAAAACTAGTAAATCTTTCTGTCAAACGGACGGTACCCTAGCCTGTTGTTGCCGGGTCTTGGGATCTAATCCCGCCGTCAACTTGGAGTGCGGTGTAAGGGGAGGGGGAAAATGTTCTGAGTACCACAAAAGAAAATCTGTAAGGTAATTTTCCTTGCACTGAGCCTCTTGCCTTACAATAGCCTATAGCTTGATCGAATTAAGCTGTAACAAACAGAGTCTGGCATTCAATGGCATGTAACATTTGTCTCAGCATTGGCACCTCCAAAGCTGGAGCTAGTACTCACAGTTTGTGGGTTTGTTCAGACTGCCAACCAGTGTGCAGGGTCTGTGACTCTGTGTGTGTGTCGACACTGTTCACATGCTTTACCTGTACTTCTATTCTCTTCTAATAAATCTAGTTTATCAGGCTTTGATAATTCCCTCCCATGCTCATGAAGCTTTGGGAGAACTTGAAGCATCGATAAAGTTGGTGCTGGGAAGTATCTAGCTTCCAGATTCTTAACCCAGAAAGAGCAAATCCCTAAAAGAATTTTCACTAATATCATTAGCAAGGCAAGATTATTAAGTTTTGCTTTCCTAGTTTCCTTACCTCCTCGCTTCTTCTCAAATCAAATTGAGTTCAGGATATGAAACTCACCAAACAATCATAGATATGATTACTGTATTAGTGACTGATTCAGGTGCGAGGAAAGAGATTAATGTAACTCAAAATGGAGCACGGCAATGGGTCTGGGTTCTCTGTCAAGCTCTTAACAAAGCTGTGGCAGTTAGTTGCATCCTCTATCCTTCTTGCAGAATCAGTCTAAAAGCTCGATTCAAGCAAAATTGTTTAGTGGAGACACTCACTTAACAAGGAAAAGAACTCATTCTGTGCAGAGACTGAGAAAATTACCTCCCAGGCTCAATACCTGTAGTCAAGTCAAAATTTGATCATACACAATCACTGGAGAAATTCTCCTCTTGCTGCCACTAGCCGTTGGGTTTTCTAGATCTAATAGTTTGTGCCCAGATCCATGAGATTATTCTCAAAAGACACCAAGAAACGTGAAAAATGGATCACTTGAAAGAAGTCTCTTGGTACTAGCCATTGCTACCTCCGTTTTGATACTTTGACACAATTTTGAGCCAAAAAAAAGCTAAAAAATGCATGAAGACGGAAAAACTTAAGCTTATTCTTCAAGTTAACTTACAGGGTATACAAAGAAGAACAAAAATTAAGCAAAACTAAATTGCAGATACTTTGAATTGACTTCATACTGTGTTTTGGCATGAAATATACAAAAGTCAAAGTACTGTTCCTGAGTTCCAGCCTGAAGAGCCCAGGAACTAGCAATCTCTTGTTAACTCAGAAAGACATCACCAAAATGTGTAGGCAGCAGCTACTTATTATGAATTAATATCAAAAGAGATTACCCCAAATGAGAAAATTTTTGTTTCCTTGATGGACGTTGGGTTATAGATTACAGTTTTGGAAGATTATTTTAACTATGTAAAATTTGGAGTATGATGTGTGGATCAATATATTACAGAACCATTCCCCTACAATGCATGATTATTCTTCTCAGATGTTCTCCATGAACTGTAGGTTTGCGGTATAAAAAACCTTGAGGTCTTTTTATTGCTCATGACCTTCCACTCTTTTCTAGGCTTCTTGCCGACCAACCACTGCATTTCTCATACGGCTTCTTTAGTCTTTCTGGAAGCAATCCTTGTGAATTGAGAGTCTCTATCTTCCATCTGGAAAGGTGGTATCAAACAGTTCAAATTCCCATCAAAGCCATTCCTTTTTCTTTCTATCAACCATTCCTTTGGATTCCTCAGAAAACAAATGCCCTGTGGTCTTTGGTACAATGGAATATCACTTAACTGCATAACCTCTGAAGAAATTCAAGTGCAACAACTTCATGCAAGAATTATTCTCATATGAACTTCCATCCTGCTTGCTATTGAATCTTGCATATCAGTGGATGGATCTAATAGAACCCCGCCATCATTCACTCCTGCATCTTACCTCTGTCAAGCATACCCAACCCAACATCAAGAGAAAATCCCTGAAAATTATAAAGAAGTCAAAAGAATCATATCCTCCACCGCATTCTCCATGAAAATATGGAGGACTCTTTTCTTTTCTGGGGAAGCCAAAAGTAGTTTGATCAAGAAAGTAATAGCTAGCTCCTAATAACATATAGTAAGTGTGGACCAGTAGCATATTAAATAATGGTTGGATTCCAAAAGAAATAGAGGTGCACCATCTTCACATAATATTATGGAGATGAGCTTTCATCATCTGAACTTCCATGCTGCTGTCTTGTATTGAATCTGTTAAGGACTGGTAATGAAACATTTGCAGACATCCGGAAGGATCTGGAAGAACCCACAATTGTTCTCTCATGTATTTTTCCCACTTCCTTGCATACCTGATGCAACACTGAGAGGAAATCTCTTACAATTACAAAGATTCTGAAAGGATGAGCCTCCTCCTTTGCTGCATCTCCATGAAAATATTCTGTGACCTCTTTTACAAGGCATAGAGCTTTTCTTTCATCAGCCTTGACCCTAAGGATCTCCTCTTCAGCCTCGTTAAGAAACAGCCTCATGGCCTCAAAGAACTTTCCCTGTGCATTTGACTTCTCGTATTGTATAACTAACTTGACTTTATCAAGCCCCATTTCAAGTTTTGATACATAACTGCTTAGAACATCTGAATCCATTCCTGCTGCTTTTTTGACATTCTCAAGTTCTCTGCCCAGTCCGGCAACAACCTGCAATCCTTGCTTCTTGAAATCCTCCTCCACTTTTGGATGCATTTTGTTGGGAAGATTCTCAAGTGGAGGATCAGAACCTGCACCTTCAGATCTAATAATCTCTTGGACCACAAAATGGAGCAAAGTTGTCTTCCCATCTGTTCCTTTGACATCTACCAGTTTTAAGAGTGTTTCGAGCTTGAAAGCTCTTGCATCACCACGGTTGGTGCCAACATTCATTCTGTTCCCCGTTCTGAGTACAGCTTCCAGGAGTTTGAGGAATAGCCGACTGTTCTTCAATTCTTCACATGCTGCCTGGAAAATGTTACAGATAATGAGCTAAATTTCAAGAGTGAGGGATATTAAGGGACATTTACTCATTTGTCAATTTCAGATGAAACCATCAGTGAAATTTCAGATGAAACCAGTGAAATATCTGGTTTGACAAGGAAAATCTAGTTATTTTAGGCTGTGTCTGGTTAGAAGTACAGTGAAGCCAAGGGAAATGTTTTTTTTTTAAAGGAACTTTTCTAATCATTACCAACAAAGATTGTGTAGCTAACTCAGATGGAGCTTTGGTGGGTTTGGTCAAAATTGACCCAGGTCATATAAAAGATACAGCTATTTCAAAAAGTGCACTTGAAATCACCAAATATTTCAGTTACATCTCTATTTCTTCTTGCACATTTTTCATAGTTTGAATACAACTTGACAGATGTAACTGGGGTAGGGTATAAGTTGGTCCTTTGGGTAGGGTAACAGACTTCAAGACCATATGCTTATGGGGCTGTGTAACAGCATGCACCTCATTACCGAGAAAATTGTAGCATTCAGAAACAAATTGAAAGTTTTCATCAACGTTACCTCTAGGGTTTCAAAAGTCTTCCTCAGGTATTTCACCTCTGTCTCAAAATTGGCCCTGTATAGCATTGCATCAACTCTTTTAAAGGCAAATGGTATATCAAGCACAGCCTTCAGAAATCGCTCTGCAGACCCCAGTTTTGATATGTCACCACTATAGTCTCTCAGCTTTAGTTCTTCTTCTTTGGTCGGAGCCATCTTCACCAGAGATTCCAAAAGCTCAGCACCTAAAGCTTCTGGATTACCTGTGACATGCAGTGCGTGGCAGGGAAAATAGAGTATCCCTTGTTAAATGACAGCATGTGAAGGCAAAAATAGTAACAAACATTTGTTCAGTTTATTCACTTTTAACATGTTCTTATAACTTTTCAAACTGAATCATCTATTGACATTATTAAGGTTGCAAATAATGTTGTTTGCCAAGCAGTCCTGTTGCAATGCACCAATTCATATTATCTGATTGCTGAAGTCGGCTGCCATTGGTATTCACTACCACATTGCTAAAACAATGAATGTACCATTAGTGGAGGGCAGTTTGATTTAATCATTAAGCAACCAAGGCTTCAGAAATGATAAAGGACATCTAAGCCCCTAACACACAAAGAGCAGACTGAGCAGGACACAGAGAACACTAATTTGAAAATGAGGTAGTTTGATAGTATACACCATACTCGTTTCCTTGCTTTGCTTTGCTGAACTTGTCTTTTTCTACTGACATTATCTATCAATACACACTTCAACAGTACAAACTTTAAAAGGCTGCAGTCTAGTAGGATTGAAAAGGCACACTGATCACTACTTTTAAAATTTTAACTTCTAGTGTACAAATATCAATTAGTTTCTATGCATTAATATCTCAGGTAGGTTGAGGTTTTTCTCTGCGGTAGAGGAAGAACCTAATGAAATGGAAAAAGGTCTTCTGATCATTTAGGGCTGCAATGGGCAAAATGCTTCACTATCCAGTATGAAAATTCTGTCGTGGCAATTTCAAAGATTTTGGAGATCACATTCAATTTCAAACAGGACTGGAGGTAATGGAGGAACATAGTCTACAACCTCGCTTCAATCTTCCATCTGATCCCAGCATTCTTAGTTCAACCTCTGTTGGATCTTAAATACAAGAAATCTGTCCACTATTAAACTCGGGTAAGCCTTGAGAATTGAGAACCGGTGTCAATTATCTCAATGGACCTGGCAATTAAAATCCTACCCTGAGAATTTGGCAGGCTGACAAGTCAACTGTTCAAGTTGTGCAGCAGGACTTGGATTAGTTGCATCTTTGTGACTACCTGGTTCGCCGTCGATGGCAATAGAGCGCATGAAGGCTTGCTATTCAGTAAAGAAAGTACATTAAATTGTCATTTTTCACAAGATTTAGACAATTTAATCACATAAATATTTTAAGCTCTACATCAGGTTCAACCAAATCTCCAAGAACTGATAATGAACAATATCTTGTTTCCCTGTTCCACACCGACTGAATGTATGCCTGACATTTTCTTCGGTGATAAATATAGAATGGAACAATTGGGAAAGAAGGAAAAAAGCTTACCATCTAGCAGTGCTTCGGACACTTCATCTCGTGTTACGTTTAATGCCCTTAAAAGTATCGCAATGTTCTGTGACTTCTTAGGGTCCAGTACTCTGTTCTCCCGTTCCATGGGAGGAAGAACTGATTTTCTGGTCGCTTCTTTATGAATCGTATTGGTAGCGTTGCAGCCGAAAAGACTCTCTATCATGTCCTCATTCAAACTGCAAACCAGTGAAAAGATTTTCAAACCCGACATAGAGGGAGTACCTGAAGATCAATATTTGTTCATCTCATCAATTTTAGTTTGGTTTCACTTACTGAAATGAGCTTGATTTCATCTGGTCCCACACCATGGCTCGATCTGAAGTAGCCCGTACTTTATCCCAATGCAAGGGCTTCAACTTGGGCTTGTTGGATCCATCCGTATCACCTCCACCATTGAGGCGCTCGGTAGAACTGTCACCATTCTGGGTGACCTCTGCAATCGATGCCGGTTTCTCCGTCGATGTGGTGGTGACCTTTGGGCTAGACATCTGAGGTTGGGGCTTGGGCGATGGACGAACCGGTGTCACTTGGACATTTGTTTCCGAAGGCAGTACTTTGGTTGATATTGCTGGGGGTGGTGGACGTGGGACCGGAGTCTTAGATGCTTGTGGGGATGGATCATTTATTGGCGCAGAAAGCTTCAAGTTTGGTGTCAGGGAAAGAGGTGATGGAACTTTCCTTATGCCCTTGGGAGGTGATGGCGTTTCGGGCTGATTATTTCGAGCTCGTAGCTGTTGTGGTGGTGGCGGCGGCGGTGGTGGAGGAAGTGGTGGAGGAGGAGGCGGCGGCGGCGGCGGCTGCATTGATATCGATGACGCAATGAGACGCTTCACTTCGGGAGAAGAAGAAATAGAAAGACGTGATTTGGGAGAAGATCTTCGAGAGTGAGGCGTGGAAGTAGAAGAAGTAGAACTAGTACCAAAGCTTGGACTTTTGGTGGCAGTGCTCGCATGGGAACTGATCTTTGGCCAAACCTGACGCGGGGCAGATACCCAAGGGCTCTCAGCAGTACCATGGCCATTCTCAACCGCTGAACCTTGAGGTGTGTAGTAGAATGTCTCCTCGTCAGACGACATGGCTGGAGGAGGAGGAGAAGTTTTGTGTGGTGGAGCCCTGCTCAGTGGGGGTAAGGGATGAAGTTCAGGGCTCGGACGGTGAAGCTCTGACATTCGGATGGGGCTGAGCTTGTGGTAAGGGGAATCAACCACCCCATTTACCTCCTCACCAGCGCCTGCAACGCCGCTTCTTCGATCCGAAGGCTCTATTGTTCCCAGGTAGAGCAAGTCAGAGTTTGGCCCCGTTGGTTCTTGCGCGAATCTCTGAGAGTTGTTCTCACCATCGCCACCAACTAGCTTCTGAGACTCAGGCCGATGTCTCACCCGGTGTCGGTACAAAAAGAAGGCAAATGCTGACAGCATACCCAATGTCACAATCCCAACCGAGATTGCAATTGCAACTTTCTTGGTCGGGCTAATAGGCTGAGCCGCCGTCGCTGGCACAACCGAAGAAGAGACATTGGCAGGAGGAACTGGAGGAGTGGTCTGTGTCTGAACGGGGCTCTGCCCTGTGGGGACTTCGGGGAAGAACGGCTCGTCTGGACCTGGGATTACCGGATTTGCCGGAGGTGGCTCATCCACCGGTGGAGGTGTCGTCTCCACTGGAAACAACGGCTGATGCAGAATTCTCCTGTTACCATCACCGCCGATTTGACTTTGGATTCCAGGGTTTCCACTAGAAAGACATACAGAAGAAGAAGATAGAACCAATGACAATAGCAGGATAAGAGTGAGAAGAGGATCTCTCATGGTTCTTTGTTTTGTTTCTATTTATTACTTCATTGATGATTTTAGATCCTCTTCTCACCAAAACTACCTTCCTTCAGTTCCTCTCTGGATTAGAGACTCTTCGCTGCAACAACACCAAATGCTTCGCCAGTTGCCACTGTCTGTGTGTGTGTGTGGATGAAATGTTCTTCACTGATTGAGTCGATGAGAACGGAACTGGAAGCTTCTTTCGGCGGTAAGATCTGGATTCTCCGCTGACGTCAGCAGGAGTCAATTTTTTTCCATTCTTTTGTGGGCCATAATTCGAAGGGGACAGGAATTATACGTGGCATTAACACGTATCTACTTTTGGAACCTTTTTTTTTCATCGGATGAGGGACCCACTAGGTCTTCTTTGTTTTTATTTCTCAGTCTTATTTTACGTGGAGGTCATCTCATCAATGGCGGTTCTAAATTCTGTAATGTTCAGGAAGAGGAAAATGACCAAGTTGACCTATTTCCGTATTCTCCGCCAAATTTCCTATAAATAAAACCGTTTTCGTTTGGCCCTGGGAGTTTAACAAGGAGGACCAAAGACACAGACAACTTCCACTACTTCCTCGGAGCCGTTAAGAAAGTATTAGTGGAGGGGTAGTTTGGACAATTAAAAGAAAAAGACGTTTGGTTTTGGTTGGGAAAAAGTTTTTTCAAAACCCTATTTGTTGGAACTTGGAACACAATTAACAGATCCAGGATCGTAGATTGGAATCTATCTTAACCGATCCCATAGCGGACCGAAACGGATCCATAGCGACGATACAAAAGAGTAAAGCCGTGGCACCGACAAGTTTCTCTCTCTCAATGTGTGTGTTTGAAGAAGGACACTGACATTGCACTTGGGGAAAAGCATTTGGTGCTTTGTTGCGGTCTTTTTGTGATAGAAATATTTTTTATTACCCTATTTATGGAATGATTTTTTTTTAAAGGATCTTAATTAATTTTTAACTTATTCGCACGTCAAGCATATATTTGGGAATGGAATTTATATGTGGAGTTTCTTTTCTCATATTACACGTCTCCATAACGTACACATTATATGATGATGATGATGATGAAATGTGTGCTTTGCATGGAAGATAAACTCCATTGCAACTATGGCAGACACCGATCACTATCCTTCCCCCCTTTTGGACTCTTTCTATTTCTATTTTTCAGAATTGGTTTTTTTCTTTGTCAATGGTGGAAGTGGAACTCTTGCTGTCTTACCTCATCTCATAAGTTCGACTTCGGATGTTTGACTAAATGGTTAAATAGTAAATTTATTTTATTTGATAAGAGAATGCCAATCGGTCGTGTAGTCCCTGCATCATCGCGAGCTCAATGAAACTATACACAAAGGCATTGGTTTGGAGTTGATCGGCTTTGAACTCTCTCATAGTCTCTCTTCTCCTAGATAACATGGTCACTCTTTGCTCTTTGTCCTTCTCATTTCGGTATTTTGGGAAACCTTTCTGTCTAAAATATTTATTCTTTTCAATGTTTTATTGACAAATTATGCTAAGCTTGGTTGTATCAGGCTTTAGAATATTTGAGGAGTTTCACACAAAACATTTTCTAGGGTTTATAATTATGAGTTCACCGATTCGATGTTTCAAGAAAGGGAAAAAATAAACAATAAAATCAGTAAAGGTTTTGATTTGCCAATTAGAATTTTTTGACATAATCTTCTTCATCATGGAGTATGATTTGGTCATTCTAAGCATTCGACAAAAAAAAGAATGTTTTAGACTACTCAATCATCTCCTAAGGACAAACACACCCTTAGTCCATTTTTTCGGGGTGGATTTCATTCTTTGTTTGTTGAGATAGAGTAGTCTAAGGGTGTCAATGGTCAGTTCGGTTTGGTTCTAGTTGATCTGATTTGATTTTGGTTCAATTCGGTTTTGGGTTTTTATCAAGTTGAATTAACGGTTTCTTATTGTTCCATTATCAAGTTGGTACTGATTTGTTTTAGTTTTTCATATACGCATAATGGGATTAAACGAATTTTTTTATCGTTTTTAATTGGTTCGGTCTGATTTTGGTCGGTCTTAATGATTTGTTTTGGCTATGTACCATTTTCAAAAACCCAAATTTGAAACCACTCGAAAGGGTTTGGTTTTGGTTTTTAGTTATTTTCAATCGATTCAACCGGTTTGGGTTGGATTTTAACACCCTTATTAATCTTAATATGAATGATTGGTCCACTTTATCCCTAATACGCAAGTGGTATTGGTCCCTGTAATGATCAATACAATTAGATGGGATTAGACTTTGTCAAGAAGCAGAGATTATGGGCCGGGGAGGCCCAAAGCTTCTCATTTCAGTTATCTAAATGGCACTGGTACCTACCACTATTAATTGGGTAATTGTAATGCTAATCGAGAGATTACTTTCTTAATCTTGGCTAAGTGCCTCTCAAACACAAAATTAGTGTTTTGAGAGTGAAATAAAGGAACGTAGTAGGCCTTCATGTTTTAAACTTTACATCGATCACCAAATAATGGAGATGGGCTGGCGACCCTATCTTGATCTCACTCCATTATTGCCTCCACTTTCTCCCTTGGACCAAACGATTTCCCAAACCTTTGTAGACACTTGAAACTCTCCCCAAGAAAAGAAAAAGAAAGTGATGGGGATATGTAACAAAATATTTGGCCGATCAACTTTCTTTGTAGAAAACTTTTGGAACATCAGGTTATTCAGCCCTCCATAGCCCCCACATTGGCAAAATATGGGTCTACCAATAGGGTTGTTAATCATAGGTAGTATTTGGTATGCATTCTAAGTTGATTTCACATTCTCTGGTGATAAAAATAGTTATTGTTATTGTCCGAAAATGTGAAATCGATCTAGAATGCATATCAAACACAGCCATAGATTGAAGTACTACTAGTAGTATATGGTTTATCGATACCGATATGTCATTGATACGGATTGATAGTATTAGTCAAAAAGTGGTCCTTTTTTAAAATAAAAAAGTTTCTATATTGGACCAATAGTCTGATACAGATTGATATGGATGTATCAATATTGATATCGCCGAAGACTGATAGCCTTCGATACCGATAACCTTGTTGTCAATTGACTTGATTTTTATCCAAATTTAATTAAACTCTCTTGGATATTGATACATGTTTATTGTAAAGGTGTTAATTGATTCGGCTCAAGATAAATTTTATAGAAATCAAAACTGAACCGAAAATGAGAACATATTTTCAAAATCGAAATCGGTTCGATTCGATTTTGGTTTTTATTCCGTTACGTATACGATTTTGTATTCGATTTTAATTTTGTATCATATTCAATTTAAGTCCAATCATCCACAATGACATTTTACCAATAAATAATATAGATTTGAATCTCCAACTACTAATACAAATTGACTTGAATATAATGCATAATCCACAGAAAAATAACAAAAATACAAGATTCTAATATCTTCGTTTTAGGAAGAATCACCAAAAAGTAGCAAGTGATAGATAACATAGAAATGAAGAAGTATTTATCATGAATGGGAGATGACCTAGGCACTAATAGATTGTATAAGAGATCGCATAAAAGGGAAACTTATAACTACTTTGATGATAATTCTAAAATCTATACTGTACATATATATTTTTAGAGTATTAACAAGATAAAAATAAATGCCAATCTATGTCGTATCTCTTTCTACAAATCATATATATATCTTTCAACAATGACTTGGTTTTTTTTTTTAAACTAATTTTTCCTGTCTCCATCCTCAAGAGAAAGCCCATCTTGGGTGAGCTGCCAACCCAGATCGGCAATGGGCTTGATGGGATTCTTGAAATACTGATAATCCACCATGTGATCTCATCATTATCTCCTCTCATTATTGAACGTTCCAAATATCTTTTATTTTATTCAACAACTAAATCCCATAGATTGTATCTTCAATGTGGGTGAAGGAAAACTCAATCCATTAATTAATTAAGGGAAAGGTCCTCGTTAATGAAGATTTGAGAGGAACCTGTGTAGAGAGACTGGGAGATTGTGATAATGGTGGAGCTCCCTCACTAGCAGATCACCGGCAATGATTTATTTCTTCGTAGATTGCCTGAGAATAAAGGGATAGGAACTGTATTGACAATGCATCATTGGTTTTGGGGGAGATGGGTTTGGGCTATTGTTATGTCTAATAAGGGTAAAATGGTCTATATCAAAAATTGAAAGATAATATAGCCATTTTCAAAAGTTTAAGTACACCTATTGATTTAAACTTAACAGAAAAGACTTATTTGTAAGTCTCACAATCATCCAGGGGATGCACATAAATGGTATAACTATGGGGGTGTTTTGTTATTGTTTCAAACACCAGGGTGCATGTAATTTGCTCTTAATTATTCTTTATGAACCTAATAAGAAGAGGGAGAAGGTTTCCACTGTAGGGCATGAAAAACAATTTCATTGCCAGGACCCCTATAAAGGTATAATAGTTAGGGAGGAGAGAGAATGTATTACTGCAATATCCACATTGTCAGTACATGAGAGGATGTGAGAAAACATCCCTAAACTGTCAGCATGGAGATTTTTTTCCTAATAAAACTGTGGAAAAATATGATTAATGAATAGAATCTCCTTTTGTTTAAATTAAATTGGATAGAGTTTTCCGTCACCCATGATGAAGGAAAAATCTCTTACTTATGGCTTCTAATGTTTGAATGATATTTTGAGAGGATTGAGTTTCCCTCCACCCACGGTGAATGGGATCCCATTCAAAGAGGGACAGGAGAAGATATCGGGATGGTATTTTGAAACATACTAAAATCCTAGGAGGGGTTTGTGAACCCTAGGATGGTGGGTGAACAATCCTCTATTTTGGTGGGGGAAACTTAGTCCTTTTGGAAATACCAAAAAAAATATTTCTAACATTGAAAGAGCAAGAAGTAATGATGATATCACCATGGTTGGTGAAAAGGTTCACCACAAAGAAATCTCTTCTCTACTGAAGATGTATATGAACATGTGGTTGTGTGATTACATTTTCATCAAAAAAAGAAAAGAAAAACAAGGGGTGTATAGGTTTAATCCCACATCGGGTGTGTGAGTGTGGTGTGTGTTGTGTATATCCGTCATTCCACGGTCCTAAAAGCCGGTTAATCTTTTGGGATTGGTGTGCAGTTTGTGTGATTATACTTTCATAAAAAATAAAAAAAACATGTGGTTGGACTCTTGGAGTTCATGTTAGAGTACTACACTCCCACCCCCTACTACAAGTGATCGATCTTGATATTGTGCCGATATCATATTGGTGACACGGTATGGACAAGGGGTAAAATAATGCAAAAAACCCATTTAAAAAGAAAAATCAATGGCAAATTTATCCAATATAGCTGATCCTTGCCAATACCGATCCAATATCGTACCGATTTCCAGGTTGACCGATACCGTGCACTAAAAACATGATCCTAATAAGTTCAGTTTGGGAATTTCACGCTTCATTCAACAATCTATACATGTTGAATCTGCATGTAAATTTTTGAAAAAACCAAAACAAAGTGAGGGTTTTGTAATATAAGCATGTGTCGGAGGTTGAAATGTCGATATTTATATACATATATTTCTAGGCTTTGGACCAGAAGAGTTTACTATAGATTCGACGAAAATAGTAAACAATTGCAACCATAGACTATAGAGTACTACAAGACAAACATTGTTGTAGGCCCACCCATGAGGCCCATGTGAAATTTGTGGGAAAAAAAGACGACATTTTGGGGTTGTCCTTGTAGAAGACACCATTAATAAACCGTTGTAACAGGATTACAGAAGTACACCGGCAGAAAAAAACACAAGAAATCAATTAATGCAAAGAAAAAATGAAACAAAAAAAAACTGGCCTAACGAATAGAACAAAAGCCACACTTATTCTGTTGGGCATCTCTTTCATCATTTCCCTTCGTTTGGGTCCACAAACACATTCAGCTTGGATTCGGGTTCATGGTTTATTATTTGGGGATTTTGAAGAGAAACCCAATTTAAATTTTCCATTAAAAAAATATGAATATGGTTAAGAGAGAGTCTCTTAATCTAGAATCTGACCTATGATTTTAGGAATCAAATCAGATCAATCTGGTTTAAGCTGATTTTATATGGAAATACCCTATATGTTGAGGGTTGATATATTGCATTATGTAGTTTAGTTAAAAGCCCATAATTTGGGAAATTGTATCTTTTTGTTTTCCCTATAAATTTGTATCAATGAGGGTTAATGGAAATTCTTCATAAGCAGAAAGTCGTGAGGAAGATAACTTGTAATACTTTCTCTATTTTTAGTGTGAAACTGCTCTCATCACTCTGTGGGCGTAGGTATCGTGTTGAATCATGTTTCTTTTTCTATTTTCCTATGTTTTCTGCATTATGTATAATTTTTTTTTTTTTTTTGTAAACTATTATGTATAGATTTTCGTTTCTACATTATATGTTTGCAATTGCCGATTATGAGGATGATCCAGATCGATTCAAGCTGATCCCAATCTAAATCCTAATTTTGTGTTAAATCTTGATTTGACTCTCCAACTGAAGTGAAAAAAATTTCTTAGACCTAGCTTCAACAATATATGTGAGAGTTAACGAGGACATTCACTATTCTAAGAATCCAATCAAAAAGGCAAATTACCACTGGTAAAGACATTCTCCCTTCTCCCTTCTCCCTTCTCCCTTCACACTAGTTGAGTAAAAATTTCGCCGAAGAGGTTCGGGGAACATTAAATCATGGACTGATTCTTTCAAACAAGCTATGTCACATACAAAGTGAAGGGAGAAGTACCACAAAGTATTTAGTATAATTCCAAAAATTTTACGTTTAATGACCACAATGCCCTTTATTGTTCTTTTTCTTTAATGATAACCAGCATGTACGCATCATTCTAGAAAATACCTCGCATAAACTGTTTAAAAATGTTTGTTTTAATTTACTAAATAACTGCTGGAGTAGCTCAGTTGGTTAGAGCGTGTGGCTGTTAACCACAAGGTCGAAGGTTCAAGCCCTTCCTCTAGCGTTTATTATTTTTAATTTTAATATTTTACCAGACCTACATCGCATTGTGTACTTCAAAATCAAACGAAAATCGATAGATTACAAAATTTTGCCTGCTCAAACAGATGGCGGTGTAAAGGACTATATACATCATATATTGCTAACGAATGTAAGTTATTCCTGTTTGATAAATCTGAGGAGAAGGTATTGCTATATTTGCATCAGTTCCATTCATGTACTTCAGTGGCCACCTAATCCTGAGAAGTGCTTCTTCATGGCTCTATCCTTCCTGTAATAATTGCTACCACCCCCTCTTCTTCCTCTGCCCCTTGACTGTGTCATATTCCCTCTTCCTCCTGTCTCAGGAGTATCTGAAGCGTCTTCCGGCTGATCATCAGCCTCCATCAGTGTTTTTACAGCTCCAAGAGCAATGTTTCCACCACGGCCAAGGCCATGAATCAATTCTTTCTGGGCTTGTTTTACTAGTGCCGCTTCCTGAACATTTCCAACTGCAACAGAACCAGAAACTTTGTAGCTGTAGTTCTTACCATCCTTGACATAAAACTGGGGCTTCTTCCGAGAATTCCATTTAAAATCAGAAGCATTTAGGCCAAAGTTTTCAGTTTCATCTCCTCGAGATTTCCCACGAGTTGTGCTGATCCTGTCTCCCAGTATCTCTGGCTCCTCAAATCCAGAATCCACGAGACTCAAACCCAAGTCATCAAATGAGTCATCATACTCGTCTTCATACTCTTTCTGTGGCTCATTCTGAGGTGCAAGAAGTGCAGTCTTAGCTATATCCTGTTTACTTCTCAAGTCCAGGGTGCTGGGGTCAGGCAAATCATCCTTGGTCTTCCTGGTATACCGTCCAGTCAAAGATGAACCAGAAGATGAGGGTCCCACACCACCCTTCAAAGTAGCAACCACATCAGAACAAGGCAACACTGCAGGCTCTATTAGTGCCCCTTTGCCTTTATCATTCCTCTTCACGGGTGGTGCAGACTTGAGTGGAGGACAATTTTCTAGAGAAATATCCAGGGACTGTAAATCTTTATGTAGAGTTCCATCCAATATCCTCTGAATCACCTCCTCTGGATTCTGATTATAGACTTCGAGACATGCAGAGAGGAATCCTTTACCATAATCAGGGAAGAGGTCCTTTATTTGACTGACCTTGGACTCCATAATTGCAGCATCTTCATCCATCTGCACCTTATTTGTCAGTAAAGGTGGTCCATTGGGCTCTCCAGTTACAACCTTTGAAGATGGAGGCATCAAAATACGGTATAAGTACTGAGATTGTTCATCATCCATGAAAATCCATCCTGCAAATAAAAATAGATTATAAAACCAATTGCTTCACAATTTATGATTATCTTTGAAGATATACACGTGATAAAAGAAAGGAAAAATAACAAGCATGTAAAGCCGGAAAATGTAGCCCCCACCAAATAATATATCAATGGACTAATAATTCACTGTGTAATCTATGAAGTTACTCTAAAGTATAAAGAGACAGTTGTGTGTGAAGACTAAAGCAACATCATAGTAACACCACAAGAAAGCCTATCAAAATAGCATTATAAATCTTGAACCTAATTCATGTAATAACACATCAAATCATCAATGTACTGCAAACACCTCATCTTTGCATATTGGATCAACAGAATTAATGTGCTGGAAACATCTAACCAGGTCAACGAAACTGAAATAAAAGCAATTGAATTTTTGTGCACATAACTTAGTTCAGCTCTTGTTGAAAGAGAAATTTCAGAAACACTCTCTTCCTTAAACTCCACTAGCATTGCCTGTCAAACAACTTAAACCTTAACTTTAAGCATATATTTAAATATATATATATATATATATAACTCAAAAGGTATATTAACTTCACACTTAAACTACTCCATGCAGATGTTTTTGGACCAAGAAGCTACTCATCCAAATAAAAAGTTCCTCATCTCTCAAAATAAAAAAGTTGGATGAATAGCCTGTCAAGTGCTCTTCAACATGTGTCCCTTAATGACCACCAAATCATCATAATTAAATCTGATTAGTATAATCTGCTGGAAGAGTTGAACATCCAACCAATCCAAGCCTGTAAGTTTTGAGCACTTACCACTACCACGTAGGCTGTCAAGTCTGCTAAACATCTTGTAATTCTTTTCAATGTTCTGAAGGAATGTTGCATTGCTCTGGTTCTCCTGACAATAATTTGAAATTTCTCCTTTGATATCCCCAAAAGTTTGAACCAGAATGTCTCCCCTTATTACTGGATCCTCAACATTGGCTGGAAACATCTTTGTGGAATCCAGAAATGGGAGGTTGCCTTGAAATACCTCATCACTAAGATAGCAGGTGTCCAGTAATTTCCAACCAAATTTAACCAGTCTTGTTGACAACATCTTGAAACTAAGAGTAATATTGGAAATCTTTTCTCCAACTGAGTTCTGAGCCATATCTTCTTGAGCTATAAACATATGTCTGAAACCCCGTCCTAAAGATGGAAGCAATGAATCGTGCAATCTTGAAAGGGTAGTGAGTAGTTCCCCGTTTCCATAACTGCACGGATTCAGCAAAACACCATTAGATTTGATTGTAAAACCTTTTTTTCTAAGAAACATGCAGATAATTTTGGAATCAACCATGAATTTAACCTGGGAACAGAATTCAGCACAAACATGATCCAAGGAAGTGGGTAAGCATCCACCACACACCAAGGAGAACCACTACAGATCTCCAAGCGAAAAAGTGAATGTAGTTTGATAATATCATTAACCCAACCTCCTCTGAACAATTACTTAAAGTCCAGCAGAACAAACCAGTAAAATGGCATGTATGTTTTATTATTTCATTCATCAGATTGGTTATTTCTCAGGAGATTTTCTTGATTGAACAGATTAAATGTTGCACCCATCCCCAAGTGGGACTTGGATTCTAATATTCTGTTCATAGAAGCTAGTTGCTGTCTATAAAGTCAAATGTAGATTAACATCAATATCTCAGCATGAAAATGTTACCTTGCCTCTACAGGACATGAAAAGTATACAGCAGCAGGTTTGTAGGCATTAACAAATGCAGCAAGTGATGAAATTGCATCGTTTACGAAGTCTATCACCTGTGCAGACAAGACAGAGGTTCAGATCCAAAGCAGCTAACCTGATGTACAAGCATCCATTTGCCCTCACCACAATAAGTATTGAGTGGGGACAGCATGGATCTTTCCATATTCCTAGAAAAGAAGAGTGACTTACCTCTAATAAATCTGCATTAAGTCGACTATCATCATGGCTTCCAGAGGAAAACAAGACCTGTATATTATGCTAATGATGTAAGATATTTTTTTTTCTGCTTGAATTCAAGGGTCTCAAATAGCTAATCAATAATTTTTCATACTAAAAGTTCCAAATAGAAGTTACAGTTTGAATGTCCAACACATATGGCCTCTGCAAACCATGTATCATGTTGTGTTTTTAGACCAATAATTCTTTGGGAAATTTACGAAACACCCCCTGAAAATGGGTCGAAACTTGGATCACCCCCTGAAATTTGAAAATACTCAGATCACCCCCTCTACACTAACGGTGTTAGTCTGCTGTTAGTTATTGACGTTAAAAGACTATTTTACCCTTGTACTAAATCATTATAATCAAATTTACAATACTACCCTTTCTTTCATCTTCAACCTAAAATACCCACTTTCACCCATTTCTTCCTCCTCTCCCCGTAATCCTCACTTTGCAACTCCGACCTCACCATTGCAATTTCGCCGGAGTTTTCTGCAACTCGGGGGATTCGTAATAAGCATTGAACTGGGTAACAAAAATCTGGTTGATGTTCTTCCCGTCGATTTGCTTTAGCAGCTTCAATCCTTGCAAAAAGTGGATCTCAGATCAAAATTCGAGAATGGAACTATTGTAGATGGTTTGAGGAATTGCAACAATTTTGTCAAAAATCACAGAAATGTCGTCTCTGAGTTTAATCGACTAGGCAAAAATCAGTTTTTCGGAGAGATACCGTCGATTATCGAACTTCAGAATCTCAAATAGATCAAATAGATCAAGAAATTCCAAGAATGATAGAGAATCATACCTGGAATCGGGGCAGATTTGCAGAAATTTCGATTGATCTCAGTGATCGTTCTCTTCGATTGTTAAATAACAAAGAAAAAAAAACAAAAAATTGCAGAAACAAATCTGAGATTGAGAAAAAGAGAGATTTCGGGGGAGGGATTTCAGAAGAAAAAAATCAGGGAAAGAGAGAGACAAATAAGAGAAGGTGAGAAATCTTAGTATTTTCAAATTGGTCGACGACCCATTAAGTATTTTCAAATTGGTCGATTTGGGGCTAGAGAGAGTCGCCGCAGAGTGGTCGACTCACCACCTCTGTGTTTTTCTTGCAATCGGAACAAGATCAAGAGTTTCTAAAAGTTTGCTTCAAGGGTTGGGTTCGTTAGAATAATGTACCCATACCGTGGGGTATTCTGGTCTTTTGGGGTATTATTTATGTTATTTAGTGTATTAAGCTTATATCGGCTATGTGGGTTTAGTCCCACATCGTCTAGCTTAATCTTATTTGTAATTTCCCTCTATTATAAATAGAGGGGCCTTTCTTTCATTAATACAAGTCATTCTAAGCCATTCTTTTATTTTTATTTCTTCTCTCTAGCCCACGATTCTGCCAACATGGTATCAAAGCTGGTCTGATCTAGGTTAGAGAGAAGGAAAAACCCTATTTTACCTCTCTTCTCCTCCAATCGATCTCTCCTTCTTCTCCTTTTCTCGGCATTTCTTTTTTCTGTTTTTTCTTTTTCTTAAACCTTGTTTAGGGGCAGCACTAATGAGGTAACTACAAAATATCGATGATTTAGTTGCTGCCCCCTTTCTCTTCTATCGATTTTTATTAAAAACCTGCTGAGTCCTTCTCCGGGATATTGGAGCTGTCCAGAATTTTTGGAGAACTGATCTTCCACCATTGGAGCTCCCTATGCACCCTTCTCCAGCCCCTTTCTACCCTATTCTATTACCCTAACTTCCCTTTTTCTTTCTCTCCATCTTTTATTGAGTATTCCAGCCCCAACCCTAATCGATCTCACCTTGTCGTGGTTTTTTACAAAACCCCGACTTTTATCGATTTTAGGGTTTCCTTTCTCGATGCAATGAATTTTGGGGGTGATTCCCTACTACTACAAGCCATACTCGACCTAAGTTTGGACCCTTTATGATGGCTGGATTTGTTTCTAAAGCAAAAATTCCTTAACCTCGCTAATTTGGTTACTCGCCAAAACCCCGACTTTCGTGTTTCGCTTTTGCTAATTTTTGAGGGCTGATTACTCCCACTTCAAGGACCAATCGACCTCAATATTGCACCTATCCAAGTTTTTGAAGACCCTACCCCAATCGATCACTTCTTTTGTGGTTTTCCAAAACCCCGATAAAAATCGATTTGGGCTAGGGATGTTTGCTACTGCTTCTAGTGCTTTGGAGGTGGTTCTACCATTAAATGAGCACTCTCCTACATCAATACATGGCTTGAAGGAGGTCTATTTTTCCCGCAATGGTTGCTACCCTTTGTTCTGCGATTTTTGGAAGCTCTCCCTTTGAAGATCAAGTCTCAATCTTATTGAGATTGATTGTTCACCTTGGAGGTTCCATCTAGCAGCCTTGATGAGCATCTATTGCAAGTCTACATCAGCAATTACAGCCCCATTTCCCTATGTCGATCCCAATTTCGTGGTTTCCCAAAACCCCGACTAAAATCGATTTTAGGGTTAGGTTGTCCTATCAAGCTAATTTTTTTAGGAGAGTCTAATACATATCGAGGAGTATTCAACATGAATTTCAGCATCATTCATCAGTTTTTTCTGAAAATTCAGGTTCACACTTATGGCTCGATTTCTTCAATTATCAACCTATTTTTTATTGGTTCCTATGTGGCTGGCTGCTTCAACTACCTATGGATATGTCCGGTTCTTTATCTTCTATTTGCTGGTTATTTTGAGCTTCACTACCTACATGGCTGGTGTTATTGATTGGCTTCGTACGCATGACTCGGTTGATGTGTTATTGCTACTTTTATGTGGAATACTGCTGCCCTATGAATGTGTCTGTTTCCTATTATTGGAGATTGAATTACTTTCGCATGGAAGACTCGAATCGCTACCCGGAGATCGCCTAATTTGGGAGAACGACAATGTGTTCCACGATTATTGGTTGCACCTACGAACCTATTCGCTTATGTGAAGCCTTTCGGGTTCATATCCGGCTTACTTTGGAGCTTGGTCCTAGCATTATTCACTAATTCAGATCTGATCCACCTTTTTGTTGAAGCTTCTTCACGCATTACTCCGGATATCTTCGTCTGCTATTTCGCATGTGGAGTTTATACATTGGAGTTTTGCATACTTGTTCTACCTTGTTTGAAGATTGCTCAAGCCTTGAAGCATGGTGTTTTTCTTCCTTCACATCAGTCCGTATACTTCTCGGATTTGAATATTGGAGTTAGGAGTTTCTCCCGGGGTTTCCATCAAAAGTGTTTGTTTGATCGATGGAAGATGGTTGGAATTATATATGTTGCATAATTTACTCCTACTTCATTATCCCACTGCTGTTTTTTCCTTCACCACCTCCCAAAACATACCTTTGGCATTCCCCATAACCACCTTGGAAGTTATGTATTCTCTACCTTACCATTACTTCTTTTTCCATTACCCTTGGCAGCCATTGCAGAATTCGGAATGTTATGTTTTGCCCTATCTCTCTTTATGTCCACGTGCACTACACGTGAGGGGGAATATATACAAGATACCTACAAGATACCTGCAGCCATTGCAGAGAGCAGAACATGCAGGACACTTGGTGCAAAACATAGAAGGTCGAAATTTCATCATTGCCAATGGGTATCTACTTAGTTATTGGATTAAAATTTGTCATAGGGGAGGTTGGCCTTAAAGTTTGAAGATATTCCATATGAGGTTCTACAGCTTTGGTTGTTTGTTTGTTTCCGTTGCTTGATCTTTATCGTGCTTGACTCATTTGCCGCTACCCTAGTTACTTATCTTCGTGGATTATAATTCGTAGATTCATCACCGACACAATAGAAGATTGGTGAAAGCTGCCTTTTGGAAAACATTCCATCTGCTTTGCTTGATCAAGTCTGCCAAGTTTGAAGGTCTTTTTTCAAGTTCTTGAAGATCTATTGGAGCCGCATTCTTTTTGGAGTCGGATTCTATAATTTATTCAAGTTGGGTATTAGTACCTTGTATGCGCCAACTTGAGGGAGAGTGTTAGCATTGTTAGGAGAGAGTTTTTTTCTTTAGTTCAAGTTCTTCTTCCTTTAGTATTTGTATAATCTAGCTGAGGGGAGTGTTAGAATAATGTACCCGATACCGTGGGGTATTCTGGTCTTTTGGGGTATTATTTATGTTATTTAGTGTATTAGCTTATATCGCTATGTGGGTTTAGTCCCACATCGTCTAGCTTAATCTTATTTGTAATTTCCTCTATTATAAATAGAGGGCCTTTCTTTCATTAATACAAGTCATTCTAAGCCATTCTTTTATTTTTATTTCTTCTCTCTAGCCCACGATTCTGCACAGTTCGGTTCCACTAACCGAGAACCCCAAACAGAAAGAGAGATTCCTTAAATCTTAAAGCCCTAGGAGTTTTTTTCCCGTAATCATTCTCTCATTGAGATTTTGCACCATAACCAAGCTTGAAACCGTATTCACCATCGTTAGGGTTGCAGGAGTTGAATGTCCCTTTTCACATATTAATTGAGTTGATTGATGGTTGCATTCAAAAGAGCTTGAAATTTCGACAATTGTCTCAAAATCTCAGATCCAACTGTGCCTTGTTGAAGGAGTTTTATGCGATTGGAGTTCTTCTCCTTCCGCTGGCTTTGCTCCTGGCTGAAGGTTGAAGACAATCTTCATGGATTTTGTTTAAAGCCTAGATTTCTGTTTTTTCCTTTTTTTTTTCTCTCTCTTCTCTCTGTTTTCTCTCTCCCAGAACGATGAAGCAAATCAAAAGAATTGGGGAAGAAGGAGAGGGAATTTTCCCTCTCCAATTCTTTATTTTATTTAAGAAAAAAAAAAAGAATAAATAGTAATTATACTCTCAAGGGTAGTTTAGGGTTTTCAAAAAATTTAACTAGCTGATTTCATCAGTTAACTCGGTAGGGTTGAATCTGAGTATTGGGCTCTATTCCAGGGGGTGATCTGAGTATTTTCAAATTTCAGGGGGTGATCCGAGTTTCAACCCATTTTCAAGGGGTGTTTCGTAAATTTCCCTAATTCTTTTTTTTCTTGATCGAGAAACTCAATAAGAAACAAATGTTACAAGTACTAATATTGAAGAAATTTATACATTATTACTGCATTTCTCTTTCAACTAAATCTTTCAAGCCCTCTTTGCAAAAGCTTATTTTATGGTTATTACAATCATACAGTGTAGCATGTCTAAGAAAATGTATAAGAAAAAAATATTTGTCAGTGACAAGAGTATAAGTAAAAGGACTGCAAGTCATAACAGATTCCAGGTAAATCCAAATATTCTACAAGAGCCAAATATACACAACCCATGTAAAGATAAAATACCTCCAGTGATGAGCTGCAACGTTGATGCATTGTGTTGACAATGTTCAGGAAGTGAGATACTACAGCTGCTAACTTTTCATGGATCTTTGGCTGGGCTTTCAGAGAATTCATAACCTGGCAAAGAACACTTGTTAGAAAGAATAAAATCAAGAAAAAACTGAACCAACTAAGAGTATGAAAACTGAAAGTATAGAGAGGTAAAGGAGCCATCCTCATAAATCCAATCATCAATGCAATCATATATGCAGGATCATTGTTATTTAGTGATCAACTGCATTCTCTTATATGAAGTATAATCCTTTACTAAAGAGCATCTTACATTCTACCAAAATTAATTGGTTGGTTTATATAAAATACAACAGACCTAACCAAAGTAGTCCTAGTCCAGAAGAAAGCAGCAAATGTACAGTTCACACTTAACCAAAAAAAGCTAAGTCCAGAAGGGAAGCAGCACTCTACTAGATACAATGAGGCAGTGATCCATCAACCCAAATTTTTTGCAAATTTAGCTTCCAAATATTTGCATGGGTCGATGATAATGCTAAACAATTACAATCGACAGAGACTATCTTATCCACATACCAAAATTTGGAGCCAAAACTAAGACACACAGGTAAAGGAAAGCAGTGAAGCAATAGAAAAGAGAACCTACTCAGATGAAGAAAGGTTTACCAGTAACTTAGTTAGCTCTTCATTATCATGACCATATATAGCACATATATCTAATAACTTGGGCAAGTCAAGTAGCTTTTTTTCCTGCAAAATGACTACATGGAAAATGAATGAATTATAGTGCATTTGATATTTGACCATCCAAAAATTACAATAATATAAAAGAAAACAATAGTGCTCTTGAAATTTCGTTATACCGTATCATAAATGATTACATCCTCTGAAATGTTTCCGGAAGAAAATTCTCAAGATTCTATACTATGTGTTTCGATTCTCCAATTTTTAGGATGTAGTAACACAGTGAAATAAACACAGAACATAACATTTAAAAATATATATTCATTAGCATAAAATTCTGAAAAAATATTACATTGTCGGATAATCAGAAATTCTGGTAAAATATGAGAGAAGATATTTTCATGAGATATTAAGTTCAATGTCGTCATTATCTTTTTATGATCTCAGAGAGTAATGCACATACACAAAAAGTGCTCTGCATGGCCCATAAAGGAAGCTTGCTTGACGGCACACTGATCTTAGCAACATGGCTGCATCCAATCACACCGTTGAATAAAGAAGGCATCCTCTGGATTTGCCATATGTCAAACTTGTAGTCACCTTAACTATCTGGCCCACCATTTCTTCACTTTCCTCCTTGATTTTCAGCCACCAACCATTTAGTCGGAAGGTTGACTTTTCAACCATATATTGAGTAATCAAATATATATGGCAAAATTGCCACTTAACGGTTCAGTATAAATAAGCTTATCTTAGTGGCTGACCTGATTCTGCCGCATGGCAAAATGATGTGGCAAACTGGCAATTCCTACTGTTGAATAGATAGCCAACGGTCTAGATAGGCCACTTCTTGCATCACTATGTATATCCATGCACGCCAATAGTACTCCGACCATTATTGTGTACTCTCCCATGCTCCTGGATTTTCAAAGCTCAATTTGTCACATGGAAGAGTCCATTTGAGCTGAAACTTGACATGTGAGTAGAGGACCTAAGAGTCCCCCTGTCCAAAAGTTGGGCCCCACCAAACATGCCATGTAGCACAGTTTTTGGCCAACCAAATATATGAATATAGGCATAGGTAAAGGTATGGTCAAATGCAATAGCAGTGGTTGTTTCACCCAGAGCCGGAGTAGATTTACTCATAGCAGATACAAAGGCAGGAGCAAACAACTAAGCTAAGGGTAAAAGCATAGAGGTATTTATATTGTAGATTCACTATCAGTCTCGTTCAACAATGCATTTTTTTTTTAAATTCGTTATATATATATTCAAGCTTTATACAGCTACATTGTGGACTGATTTTGGCTGAAACTCATCACATGAATAAACAATGATACAAGCACAAATTAAAGCAAGAGACAGAAAAGAAACCTTCATGCTCCTTAGCACTGAGGCTGTCACTTGCCTGGCTGCCAGGATCCCTGTTGGAAGATCTGGTCCAACAAGAAGTTTTTGAACAAACCAAGATTAGACAGAGGAAGACATAGAGAAAGGGACTAAACAATGACGACCATTGAAAGAACTAAGAACAATTCATGAAATTAGAGTTGAAACTCACATGCGATATAAGGCCATAAAAACACGGCGGCTTAGCTCTAACTCTCCAACAATGACCCCTGCAACTATTCCCCTGGCTCCCCGGTGAGGGAAGTCATACCATCTATTTCTAAATTTAAGAAAGCTATCCAGGAAATCGTGCAAAGAAGCATCACTGGCAACTACATCCACAAAAATAAATAGATGAGACAAAACAGAATTAACTATCATTCCCACTGATAAATTACAGTCTCTCAGTAAATTAAAGAATTACAATGTGTTCATTTGACAAGCGAATCAACCAAATTTGAGAGAACAATGACCATAGTAATAATGCAAGTGACTGGAGGGACCCATTTATCTAGATTACAGCAGGAACCATACTGACCTACAGATGAGAGACAGAAGATGAATGTGCCAATGTAACATACTTGGAGACAGATGGTGATCCGGTTCGGAATATAATCAAGGATAATCAATAAAGTAAGTACCAATAATTCCACCACTGATGCAACCAACAAGATGCATTGGCACCAGTTATTAAGGGGAGAAGGAAAGGGGTGGCTGACAAAGGCCCATGCTTAAAGAAATTCAGTTAACACTTTTCTAAATCACTAATACATTACTCATGTTAAATTCCCTTCCTTTCTATTATTCCCAATCCCTCTACATGAACACTAGTTGTCTCTCAACAAATTTCAACAGCAATACCTATTATAACAGATGGAAGTACAGCGAACAACTCCACAATACAACCCATCGTCTCAATTCATTGTTGCTGCATCTTTAGCAAAAACACCAAAATCATAAGTAATCAATCATCTGCAATGTTTATAAACAGATATTGATTCGAATGTAATCTCAACATATCGGAAGTTGGGCTGGAAGATGTTGTTGACAGAGTCACACCGAAGTTGATTCAAACAAACAGGGATTTTCCTTTCCTCCATAGAACTATATTCACATCTATGAATTTCTAATTCCAAAACCAATTCTGATATCCAGTTCCAAATACTCCAATATTTTGAAAGCTAAATGTAACGAAAATAAACCCAAACAATTGTCTAAAATGCAACTATTTTAAATTTCAACAACAATTCTGAAAGTGGCAACCCTCCAAACATTACAGACTAGTGCATGTATTAATGAATAGAACAACTTCAAAATTCTCAAAAGGAAAAAGGTAGAATAAAACAATGAAAAAATGGTGGATGGAAAGTGACCTTCTCTCCATAAATCTCGAGGAGGCAACTTAAGCAAACGAGACAACTCTCTGTTGAGGAGGTCAACGACACGCTGAGACTCTTCGGGATCCAAAGCCCCATCATCAGCACCGAGGCCGGAGGCGACAGCTTCGTCCTGGGGCAGATAATTAACGAAGTTGCCACCCTGTTGAAGACTAGAAACCCAGTCCCCGTTCTCTCCCAATCGAACTCTACTACTAGTAGTCGAAGCGGTGGTGGCGATGCTGCTAGAGGAGGGAGTCTCAGCCGCTGCACCATCGGATGATTCCTTCGGAAAAGATCGTCTCAGAGAAGTAGAGAGGGTTGGTTGTTGTTGAATGAGGGGTGGTTCTCTCTTCGAAGATGAAATCGAAGTATTGCTCTTAGGAACGAATTTCTTTTGAGTTTTCATCCCGCCTCTGTTTCCGTCTTGTCTGTTGTATGTAGATCGACCTGACATTGTTCCAGCGAGCGATTTGCAGAGGATGATCACTGATCAGAGCTTCGATTATATAGATTTCCAGGGGAATTGAATGTCTCTTCGAACGTATTCGAGGTTCGCTCCCTTCCTGTCACAGCGACGAAACTCAGTAAACTGTAAAGCAGTGTCACAGAGTATTTGATTTGAGTTCTGAAGTTTAAAAAGAGGTCTCTGTTTACGTTTCTTTCTTTCTTGTCCTTCCCGGCAGGCGGATCGATATTCTTGGCGTCCAAGGGATTTCCTCCATTCGACACGTGGTTAGTCCAAACAATTATCTTAATAATACTATACAAGAAAGTGAGAAACCCATCCAGTCTCCACAAAAAACAAGTACGGCTCAAGAAATTGGAATCGGCATCTAAATTCCGATTCGAATCGAGTTGTATCAGCTGATTTTCTCAGTTTTGAATCAGATGGAATCGGTGAGAAAAATAATAGGATAAAGGATAGTGGCTATCCATGTAAGAATGGAAGGTGATGTTTTAAAAATCGTTTAAGACATCTATTTTACGTTGTTTTTTGTTTTTGTATAATCTGAGCCGTTTACTCCACTCAAAATTGGGAGAATGCACGATAATCTCTAGAGTATGGTACACATGCATGGACATTTGTCAATACAAAAGGGGGTATGTGATTGAATTAGACTATGAAATTTAACATGTGATTAATTCAAATCATGTCCTTTCTATTCAACTGGTAATCTGTTCATGTTTCTGAAATGGAAGAAATCTACTCCCAGATTGCAAACAACATTCTTTGTCGATACGGACATGTATGCCACAACCTTACGCGAACGGTTGTAGGAGATTGAAAAGAACAACAGGCTCCTTATCCACCACAACATAATAGATATCATATGACATTTGAAAAAAATAATAGATTTTCTATAAGATTAATAATTTGTCTAACAAAAATTACAAAACACATTTAGACACAATTTTAGGTATTGATGTCAGATCGATCATATTTGGCTGATCCATATCGATCATAGCCGATATTGATACCGATCAGCCAACACAGTACTAACATCCATTTTTTTGTTGAAATTTTGATATTTTGATCATGTATCAACAAATACAATTGATCCTTATTGATATCAATATCGACTGGTACCGATACTTACTAGGTTGAAGTAAATGTTGTGGACTTATACCTAGTCCCTTCTAACAATGGATTGGGGGTGGGAGTTGGTTTAACTGGTAAATTATGTAACATGTTGTTGCGGACATACAATGTGAGTCTGACTTTCACATACTATCTATAAGTGGGGGAGTTTGGTACATGAAAAATATATTCTAGAGTAGAGGGTTTCCATAATGCCATTGTGGGAAGAATCTCTAGATGGTACCCATATATTCAGAGTTGAAGATAGAACAAAGGCATTTTTCATTTCTTGGGAGGCAGGATGATCATTTCACCCTTCTTATGTTTGGGTGCAAACGCCACACAACCTGATAGCCTTCTTTTTCCCATATATCATAGAGGAGAGGGTTTCCCAAGACGTTAGTGTGGGGAGTAATCTATAGGTTACACAAATAATTGTCTTGAAAAATGTATCTATCACCCATATGAGACCCACACGTTCAGAGTAGAAGAAAACGAATAATAAACCCGAATAAGGGAGAAATTGCACTTTGACATTGTGGGAAAGTTTTTCCTATATTATATGGGAGGGAATCAATGCTTGACTGCGCGGCTTTTGTGCCAATGCGGGGGCCAATCAGAGCGTGTGCATGAGCATCCAACCAAGGGACAAGGTGGTCATTTCATGACATCCTGTGTCTGGCTGTAGGTGGTACTGTCGAGTAGCATTTTTTTTTAATATTATATTTATTTGAAAAATAATTTTCTGTCCAGGTGCATGACCTACATCTATACTCGCATTTGTGTATCTCTCTTCACCTTGGGAAAACAGAAAAGTCGATCCCATGACCCCATGAAAACTGTACTACTTACGGGGAGGGGTACCGGCCACCATCGAATTGAACTTATCCTTCTATAACTGATGACAAATTTAATAATTTTTTTTTTTTTTTGGTAAGAATTTGACGACCTCAAAATCATCAATCACAACTCTCCTCGAGTTCTTCAGCCATTTCTCTAATTAAGGTGTATTTTATGAATCATTTTATAGCAATTTTGTAACCTTCATTTTTGGTGGTCAAATCCTGGCTCATTTGTATTGGATTGTTCCTTAGGTATTCTAGTGTTCAATCTATTTCGTTAATATCTTTAACTTTTAGCTAAATTTGATCCTCTTTTTCACCCTTAGCCATATGTCAGATAAGGTAAATTTATATTTACTTTTGGCTCAGGCCTTCGCCAAAAAAATTGGGTTAGTTCAGACTTCAGACCAAGTTGATGGCCGCTGGTTCATCCCTACACAAAAAATAAACAAGATTTAAGATAGTAAAGAAATGCATTATCGTGGAAATTTCAATTTAAAAGCTTTAAAAAAAAAAACCAGAGAATAGGGGTGTTAAACCATCGGTTTGATCGGACTGAACCAGTTTTAGGCTAAGGGTGAAATCAAAGACGGCCCAATAAGGGCTCGGTTTCAGTCACTTTTGATTTCGGTTCAATTTGGATTTAATTTATTTCAGACTTATGGGGCTATTATCGGTTTGATTTGGGTTTGGTTTACCATATGTATACATAATTATGGGGAAAATATGTCTTTTTTATGATTTTTGGATTAGTAACTTGATATCGCTTTTTATCAATTTTATACCGATTTTGATCCGGTTTTCAGCCAGTCAGGTGCAATCCTACTTTCAGCCAGTTTCATAATACCCCAAAACCAAAAACGACCCGTTAGGAGATCAGTTTAGTTCGGTTTAATTTGGGGTTTTTGGTCCAGTTCAGTGGTTTGATTTAGGGTTTGACCACCCCGCCACAGTGAAAGCAAAACCCCCGGAGAATATAATTAAGTACAGTTTGTTCAACCGAAGAGGTTGTCTAAAATGTGCGGGCAATATTTGTAATTTCCGAAATTACCCTTTTCCAGTTATCGTGAGAAATGAAATGAAAACTTTACATGCATACGAGCGAGAGCGAGAGCGAGAGCGAATTGGAATTACCCTTTGCAATTATACTTTCGATTTTATTCTGATTCAGGAAGCAAAGATTAGGACGAGGGAAATTGGGATTGGTGTCAGTCGATTCTGATCCACGCAAAATCCTTGTTTTGAGATGCTAGTTGTGGAGTTTAGCTCCTCAGCACGTATATGTGAGAGGCAACCACGTATATCATTTTTGCCATTTACAAGGGAAGAAAGGGCATTTATGAAAATAGAAAGGACATTTGATTGCTTCTTAGATGTATGATCACCTGTATGAATGTGCAAATGTTCCATTCCCTGATTGAGTTCAATTCCTCTGCACGTACATGTGAGAGGCAACCACATATTCCATTTTTGCCATTTACAAGGGGAGGAAGGGTATTTATAAAAACAAAATGGACATGTGATTGCTTCTCAGATGTACGTTCACCTGTTAGTATGTGCAGGGCATTATCTGACACAATGGGCCAATTAAAGACAATTTGGTTCCTTTGTTGTCGCTTGCCAATTTTGTGGGCATGCGACCTCACTCAGCTAGGGGCACAATGACCATCCTATCCACTACTTGAGCGCCCTGCCCGAATGGGGTTTGGCAGTCATTGCGGCCCTACCTGTGTGAGGCTGCATGCCTGCGACACGGGCAACTGCAGCAGACGATCCGGTTCCGATTGAAGAAGTAAAGATCTTCGCTTCAATTTATCAAGAGAGATACATGTTGGAGTACAGAAAGGTAATTTCAAATAGGTATCACGATTTGAGTTCGGATTCTAGGCGCAGCAAGCCAAGCAAAGAACAAAGCTCGATTCCATACGAGAGAACAACGACAACTCTCTCTCTCCCCCCCTACTATTGGGTCCTGTGCTTCACACTTCCCATACCCTGCTTTGTTCCTACACGCTCTTCGATACCCAATCACCCATGTAGGGTGAAAATACTGAAATCCCTTTATAAAATCTGCCATTTTACAAGTTGTACCAAAAACCCAAATCGGTATACCTTGCTTTCTACTCCATAACCCACTTTCTCAAGGTTTTGCAGGCCGCAGTAGCCCTTGTTAAAGTTGTCGCATTTTTCTGTGTTCTTCACTTCCTCAGTCTTCTCTTTCTGAGCGCTTCGTCTATCCATCAGAGATGTCGAAGACTGTGGTGTTTGCCCTCCTTTTTCTGCTGGGTTTTAGCGGTAAGCTCTCTGTGTGTGTGTGTTTGTGTGCCTGTTGGGTTGCTTTCTTTGTAACTCAGATTTCATTTCTTTGTATTTATTGCAGATGCAGGTCAAGAATCAATGGAAGCGTTAAACATTGTCGATCCAACTCCCACGCTCCTTCGAAGCTTGTCTCACTTTGATGTCCCCGTTGCTGTGTCTGTGAAGGGAAGTGATCTGTATGAGGTTTCTTCTAGTGTTTTGATGGCAGAAAACTGGGTCAGGACCAATGTTCTGAACTACTTCCCTTCGACCAAAATCACCACCATTGTGGTGGGAACTGACGTTCTCTGCAGTAGAGATCATGAAGAGAAGTGGGATTTGGTTCTGCCATCTCTGAAGAACATTCACCACTCTCTCGTCAGATGGGGTTTGGAGAAAGAAATCAAAATGTCCGCTTCCTTTTCCGACGACTGTTTAAATCCATATTCCAACTCGTTTAGAGATGACTTAGCCGTGAAGGTTATCAGTCCTCTGTTAGGCTTTTTTCGGAACTCCAACTCAATTTACTGTGCCAAACCATCTTTAGATTTCTCTCCCTCGTCATCTGAAGCCATAAACTTGGTTTCTGCTCACTATGAATCCATCAAGAAGCTTGGGTTGTTTGGAACTTTCCAGGTAACTGGGATCAATGTGGTCCTCTGTACCCAAAAAAAACAGAAACCCAAAAGCAGGAAGCTTTCCTTCATGAGTTCCAATGTTGTAGAACCTTACCCTGCAAGGCCAACCCCATTGCCACCAATCCGTTCTTCCATCGGTTTGTCTATCCCTGCAAATGTGGCTAAAAGCCCACTATCCCCATTCCGGGGAATCGCACCTCCATCGTCGTTTTCCCACACAAAGGCATCTCCACCATCGCTGTCCTTCTCATTCCCACCAGAAGGGTCTCCAGTGGTCATCCCTTCGAACCCACCTGATGCTCTCACGTTGCCCCCATGTGGTGCGATGGACATGGGAGCGCCGGCGCCGGAAACAGGGGAGGAAAGGGGGCTTTGGTGTGTGGCTAAGCCTAGTGTTCCTGCAGATACATTGCAGGAGGCCATAAACTATGCTTGTGGGGAAGGTGGTGCGGACTGTGAGGAGATTAAGCCTCATGGAAGCTGTTATTCCCCCGATACGATTATTGCTCATGCATCTTATGCTTTCAATAGCTACTGGCAGAAGAACAAGAGAAATGGAGGGACTTGCAGTTTTGGAGGAACTGCCATGATCATTAATGCGGACCCAAGTATGTTTCATACCTCATTGTTTTCATCTTCTCTAAAAAAGAAATATATTTGTCTGGCATTTGATTTAGAAATTTCTGGGTTTGGTGTTTCCATGTTCTTATGTGTGTGTGTGCTTACTTTGATTCAGGTTTTCTGCAATGTCGGTTCATCCTCAGCTGAGATGAGATGGGGAGACATTTTAGAAGAAATTTTTGCGGCAATTTATTCAGGGAAGGTAGGTTGCTTTTCCTTTTTCTTCTTTATGCCTTGTAATCTCCTTTTAGGATTTACCGACCAAAACGTTTTAATGTTTTATATATTGTTTCCCATTGTTGTTAAGAGATGTTCTCCAGTCTCCACAAAAGAGAAGCTGCTCATGTCCACTGTTGTAGACTTGAAGTCTGTGCTTTGACTGTCGTTGTGTCAGCTTTTTTCTGAAAAACTTTGAAAAACTTTTGGAGAGTCTGAGTAGGAAAAAGAAAAAAGTTTAAGGGAAACCACCTTGTTATCAAAGCCAGGTTTCGATCCTGGGACCTGTGGGTTATGGGCCCACCACGCTTCCGCTGCGCCACTTTGATCTGTAGAAAATGTACATATTTGTCTGGCATTTGATATAGAAATTTCTGGGTTTTGGGAAGAGTAGGGACAAAAAAAACATTTTAGAAGGGAAGCCACTTTGTTATCAAAGCCAGGTTTCGATCCTGGGACCTGTGGGTTATGGGCCCACCACGCTTCCGCTGCGCCACTTTGATTCGTTAAAAATTTACATATATGTCTGGATCTAGATAAAGAAATTTCTGGGTTTGGTGTCTTCTGGAGGTGATAATGTCTGCTCTGACTGTCGTATCAGCTTTGTTTTGAAAAACTTTTGGGGAGAAAAAAAAAAAAAAAAGGGAGAATGTTGGCCCATGTGAACGTGAGTCCAAAAAATTATAAGGGAAGCCACTTTGTTATCAAAGCCAGGTTTCGATCCTGGGACCTGTGGGTTATGGGCCCACCACGCTTCCGCTGCGCCACTTTGATTTGTTGAAGAGTTAATCGTTTGTATTATTTTTATAACACTAAAGATATCTTCCTTTTTCTTTTGCGTTAATTTTGGTTTTGGGGCACGGGCCACTCGTTCAAAGTGTAGACCAGTGTTTTAAAATTTGTAATTGGGATTGGAATCGATCAAGGAGAATGCCAATCTGAATTTGATTAGGAATTGGGAATCTATGCTATTTTATGATGAAAATCGAATTGGTTCAGGAATCGAGAATCAATGCGATTCAAGATGAACTATAAAGAAAATGATTATGAATTGATTGATTCGGATCCGATTTCAATTTAGAGCAACGATTAAGAGCGGTGGAAATCATGATCGGTGTTAGCCAATCCAGATCCAAATTGATTGATTCTCGATTTTTAAAACCATGGTGTATACCTTGCCGATACCTATATGCCATTGCCATATGCCAAATGGTGAAGTTAAATTTCAGTGAAATAGATGGTACAACCCTAGTTGATAATCCACGAATCAGAGGTTATGGGTTTACGTGGTAGAAGTGAAGTGAACAAGCCAAGTGAAATTAAAAAATGGAAGAAGATCTTTGAGTCGTTGGACTGGGTATACTAGCACTTCTGTGTTTATCTTTCCCTTCTTTCCATGAAGTGATCCTGTTGCCTTTAAATGTATGATGTTTTATTGTATTTGATTTTATTGGATCTCTGAAAAGATGTTTTATCGTGTTTTACTTTGCGCTCTTATCTCGTTTACTGAGGAATTTTTATCCTCTCAAGTGTGGTATACCACTTAATGCACCTTTAAAATGTATTAGACGGTGCATCTCATTTGTGCATCTTTAAAAATCCAATGCACAAGTGAGATGTATCGTCCGATACAATACATTTGAGAGGAGAAAATGCTTTAGTGAGAGAACCTTCTTTATCAAAAATTATTATTTTTGAGTCCCAACCAACATTCCTCTTGGAAAGCCTTTGCTTTTGGCTTTTAGTGGTTATGGTTTCCTCCATGTTGGCTATAATATCTGACACAAGGCAAATCAGATGAGGTATAAATTTTGTTGGTGGATAGGGATAGGCTTTTACTTGCATGTCAAATTTTACCCAAAAGAGAAAAGATTGAGATTTTCTTAAGCCACGATGAAGGGAAATCCTTGACTACGGTTTCTGATGGGCGGGAGAGGGTATTGAGTAACAGGTAGGATATTATTGATTTCATCCAATGGAGGGGGTGGAGGGGTGGGGTTTTATACATGTAAGGGTATATGCTAAAATGATGTGGTCAATCCAAACTATTTTTTAGATATATATGAGAGGGCATGTAGTAAAACGAGTATAAAATTTGACATATAACCAATCCAAAAAAATCCATTCAATATTGCCTTAATTGTTGGACAATTTGGGTATGTGCATGGTTCAACCCTTATTTACCTAATGGGTGACAAGTTGCCTCGTTGATAGGGGAGTTGTTTTGAATATGGTTGGTAAGTTCGGGCGCGGAGAAAAAAACAGGTATTAAATAGATTAGACGGCATCAATACTTCTTGAAAAATTCAAAGTAGAAATATGTATACAATAATAATATAATATATATTTATACAAAATTTGGGAGCAAAAATGTGGACATTTATTTTTATATAGAATTCAAAAGTAAAAATACATGCATATATTTATCTTTTATATAAAATTTGGGGGCAAAATTACGGGCATATATTTATTATGCATGCATGTACATCACTTAATAAATAGAATAATGGCATGTAAATTATGTTTTATTGTTAAAAAAATAATAATTCTACAGAGTACATACGTCACCTAACAAACTCAATGTCGACCATAGTTAAAACACATTTTAGAAGCTATTTTCTGGCCATCCTGTTATTTTATCCCATTTTTTGAATTGATCTCAATGATATTGGAAAAAATGTTTCCAAATACATCAAAAATTTAAATTGCTATTTTTAAGTGGAAGAGGCAAAAACTTAAATTTTGATTTCTAAAAAAAATTTAATATTATATAAACTGTAGAATTGGATCGATATAGCAATGTGAGGAGACACGGACGATTTAACGTGGTTCGGTGAAACACCTACATCCACGGACAGAACACTGAAGTTTCATTCATACCACAAAACTCATACACCCAAACTCTTAAATACAAAAACACTTCACAACGGTCATATTCCTTCTTAAGGAATAAACCTCAACGGATATATCCCAACCAACAGCATTCAATACTCCCCTTCAAGTTGGGGCAAAGATATCAATAGAGCCCAACTTGGCTAAAATGGAATAAAAGTGATCTTTTGATGTAGCTTTGGTAAATATGTCCGCCAGCTGAGTTGCACTTTGAACATAGGAAGTTTCAATAATCTTGTTCTGAACTTTTTCCCGGATGAAATGACAGTCGACTTCTATGTGCTTGGTTTGTTCATGGAAGACAGGATTTGAGGCGATGTGCATTGCAGCTTGGTTATCACAAAATAATTTAATCGGAGTCTTTGGCTCCATGCCGAGATCTTGAAGGAGATATTTTAGCCATATCAATTCACCGGTTGTAGATGCCATTGAACGGTATTCGGCTTCTGCACTAGATCGAGCCACCACGTTTTGTTTTTTGCTTTTCCAGGTGACAAGATTTCCTCCTACGAAAGTACAAAATCCTGTAGTAGACTTTCTATCAGTTGGATTTCCGGCCCAGTCAGCATCTGAGTATCCAAGGATATTGTTATGATTGTTTTTCTTCATCCAAATCCCCCTTCCAGGAGAGGATTTTAGGAAACTCAAAATTCTGTTTACAGCTTCCATGTGACCCTTTTTTGGAGCATGCATGTATTGACTTACAAGACCAACCGCATAGGCAATATCAGGTCTAGTGATTGTAAGGTAAATTAATCTTCCAACTAACCTTTGAAACTGACCAATATCTTCAAGGGGATCACCATCATTCATTCTAATTTTGGATTGGTGATCAATAGGAGTACAAAAGGTTTAACTCCTAATTTTCCTGTTTCTTTTAATAAGTCAATAACATATTTTCTTTGAGAAATGAAGAGACCCTTTTTGGAATAAGCAATTTCAATTCCAAGGAAATACTTCATTTTTCCAAGATCTTTGATATCGAACTTCTTTCTCAAGTACATTTTTAGATTTGAAATGCTATTTTCATCATTTCCAGCGACAACAATGTCGTTAACATAGATTAGGACAACTGTGATTCCTGAAGAACTTCTTTTTGAAAACATGGATGAATCAGCAGCACTTCTTTTAAATCCATTACTTGTTAGGGCCAAGCTTAATTTAGCATACCAGGCTCTAGGCGATTGTTTAAGCCCATATATAGCCTTTTTCAATTTACAAACAATATCCGATTTGAGCTCTTGGGGGTGTCCTGGAGGAAGCTCCATATAGACCTCTTCCTCTAGGTCCCCATGTAAAAAAGCATTTTTCACATCCATTTGCATTAAGGGCCATCCATTGTTCACAGCTATGGACATTAGGACCCTAATAGTATTCATTTTCGCTACTGGAGCGAAGGTTTCCTTGTAATCCACTCCATATGTTTGAGTGAAGCCTTTAGCAACAAGCCTAGCCTTGTACCTTTCTATGGTACCATCACTGTTATATTTAATTTTATAGACCCACTTGCATCCCACAGTCTTCTTTCCTTTGGGAATTTTTACAATTTCCCATGTTTTATTTTTATCTAGAGCTTGAAGCTCTTCTTGCATTGCTGTCCTCCACTTGGGATGAGAATTGGCCTCAGAAAACTTAGTAAGCTCCTTATTACTCTCAATGGTGGTAAGGAAAGCAACATGATCAGAGGAAATTTGGTTGTACCCAACATAGTCTTGAATGGGAAAGGAGACTGTGTGATACGTGTAGAAATCTTGAAGTCTAGAGGGAGGTCTAGAAATACGGGTTGACCGACGAACTTCTTGAGTTTCGGAGTTCTCCTGGGTTTCTTGAGGAGGATTGACCTCAATGGTGTCAAGATGATTATGCTCTTGTATATGCTCTTGTGCAACAATAGGTAAAGGAGTAAGATCATAGTTAATGTCATTTAGATTCTCCCCCTGACTCCTACTGTAAGGATCCTTAAAGTAGGAGTTATTTTCCACAAAATGAACATAATGAGAAATATATAACGTATGACGAAGAGGGTCATAGCACTTGTATCCCTTTTTTGTAGAGGAATATCCAAGGAACACACATTTGGTAGCATGAGGGTCTAATTTGCCACACCCTTCCTTATAGACATAGCAAGGACACCCAAAAACACGAAGATGTTCTAAATTACATGTTTTTCCCAAGATCTCCATTGGAGATTTGTAAGTTAGAACACGACTGGGTATCCTATTGATTAAATGGCATGCAGTTAACACAGCATCAGACCAATATTCTTTTGGCATATTTCTTTGAAATAGGAGGGATCGGGTGACTTCAAGCAAATGGCGATTTTTTCTTTCTGCAATACCATTTTGCTGGGGAGTCCCAACACAAGTGGTTTGATGTATAATTCCTTTTTCTTTTGTGTAGTCACTAAAAAGATGATTGATATATTCAGTACCATTATCAGTTCAAAGAACCTTTATGTGAGCACTAAATTGGTTAAGGATCATACAAGTAAATTCCTTGAAAATGATCAAGGCTTCAGATTTATGTTTTAGCAAATAAATCCAGGTAGCACGAGATTTATCATCAATGAAGGTAATAAAGTATTTAAACCCATCTCGTGATTCTACCGGGGCGGGTCCCCATAAGTCAGAATGTACTAGGTCAAACAAGGCATCCGATTTATGAAAAGATTGAGTAAAGGAAGGTTTAGTTTGTTTAGCAAAACGACAAATGTCACAACTATGAGAATTAAAACCATTTAAAGGAAATAAAAGGTTCAAGATTTTATCTGAAGGATGTCCAGTTCGAAGATGCCAAAGCTTGCAATCTTTTTGCTCTTTTGATCTAGCCTGAAGAGCATGAGTGGGTTGTTCCAAGAGGTATAGGCCATGTTGAAGGTATCCGTCACCAATCTTCCTCCCCGTGATCCGGTCCTGGAAAATGACCTTATTTGGAGAGAAAATAACATTGCAATTCAAGGAGTTAGTAAGCTTACTAACAGATAACAAATTTGAAGGAAAGGATGGTAGAAATAATGCTTCGTGTCGAAGAAAAATTTTAGTGTACCCTTTTCCTTGAATAGGGATAATAGATCCATTAGCCACAGTCACAAATTGTTTTGAGGGAATTTTTTCAAGTTGTGAAATGCAATTACTATTGCCTGTCATGTGGTCTGTGGCTCCTGAATCGACAACCCATGAATTAGAATTATTTGAAGTAAAATGAGCATAAGGTGTACCATTTTCACGAGCTAATGAGGAATGAGAGGCTATGGAAGGAACACTGGTGGGAGTGCTAGCCGATGGCTGCTGGGTAAGCTGTTGCAGAAGTTGAGCCAGAAGCTCAACCGAACTTGTGGTGTTACATGCTGCAGTTTGAGCCATATTTTTTTCTTCATTGATCCGTGCAGGTCGAAGATGTGGATGCAAGACCCAACATCTGTCTTTGGTATGCCCCGTTCCTTTGCAATGATCACATTTGAAGAGGGGTCGGTTCCCACGACCTCTTGAACTATTGAAATTTCTCCTTTCATTTCCTTGTTTGTGTTCGGTTACCCCAGTATTGGCAATTAAAGCACTGTTTTCATAAGCACTATCGGAGATACGAGAAGGTAGATTCATAACTTGTTTCCGGATCTCTTCTTGTTGAATAATAGCACAGACATTTTCAAGAGTGGGAAACTCAGTACTCATAAGAATCTGACTGCGAAGTTGTTCATACTCTGGTTTAAGACATGCAAGCAGTTGAAAGATTTTATCATGCTCTTCTTGAGTCTGTAAAACCTTTAAATCTGTTGTGGGAGGGCGATAAATACGCAGTTCTTCCCATTTTCGTTTTAACAGGCCAAAGAGATCAATAAAGGACATATCACCTTGTGTAATCAGGGATATTTCTTGTTTTATTTGAAAAATCCTAGAGGCATTATTTTGCTGACCATACATGGATTTTATTGAATCCCATAAAACTTTAGCATTGTCAGCATATATGAAGATTATTTCGAACGTAGGTTCCATGGAATTTAGAATCCAAGACATGATCATTTGATCATTTGCTTGCCAATCATCAAACTTGGGATCGTTGGCAGCAACAGGAGCTATTTTTCCATTAACATAACCAATTTTACCTCGACCACATAAGGCCAAGGAAGCTACCCGTGACCATGGTAGATAATTCAAGCCATTCAAAAGAATAGAGGTGAGCTTGATACCTGTATTGGTTTCATGTCCGGAAGAATCGGTCATTTGAAAGAAAAAACTGAGGCAAAATTGAAAAAGAGCTCGTCCCAGTTCCACGCTCTTGAACTCGTTCCAGAAAAACAACTTGGTGGAAGGGCAATCTTTTTGCACCAAAGGAGAGTTCTCTGTTATAGTGTTAGTTCCAAACATAAAGAAGTAAAAGAAAGAAGGAGCTCAAGAGTGCAGCTGTCAAGAAAGTCAAGACACGTTAGAGGTGAGTTCCAATAAATTAATAAATGGGAAGTGAGTTCCCAAGTCATTAACAAAGAACTTGACCTTTGAATTTGAAAAAAAAAATTCTGAATAGCTCCTTCAACGTAAGAACCTGATTTTTGAATTTGAAAAATTCTGAATACCTCCTTCAACGTTTTGCAGTTAGAAGCACAAATGAATAAATAATTCTTCAGCAGAAGTGACTCAGTTGCAGGAGGAAATTCCAGTGATTTATAGATACTGCTCTGATACCATGTAGAATTGGATCGATATAGCAATGCGAGGAGACACGGACGATTTAACGTGGTTCGGTGAAACACCTACATCCACGGACAGAACACTGAAGTTTCATTCATACCACAAAACTCATACACCCAAACTCTTAAATACAAAAACATTTCACAACGGTCATATTCCTTCTTAAGGAATAAACCTCAACGGATATATCCCAACCAACAGCATTCAATATAAACTTATGTTCAAATATTAATATTTAATTAATAAGACATGAGTTAATATAATAATTTATGTTATTAATTAATAAGACATTAGATGAACATTTTTTTTTGGCATAATATTTTTCGATTCTAAACGTTTGAAACTTGTAACATCATTTTTCGATTTTTGTTTTATCTTTTTTGAAATGCTTGACTGTACCATTTGAATTTTGAAGCATTTTAAACACATCGTATCGAACGCACTTTTTTCCAGTAAAACATTCAAAGAGCTTTTATCATCCATTCAAATCATTATCAACAATTTCAGACAAACAAAAAGATTTGGAATTAGAAACTCGTTTAGACTCTTATTTTTTTTATGAAATCGTTTAGACTGTTTAGTGCAGACATAAAGGATGCATTTCCTTAAAGGAGCTATAAGCAGTGGTCGTAAGGAGATCACACTGCAAACATGATTTCAAAACCTCTATTCTGGATCCCAAATCATAATTGCTGTGAGTTTCACCAGGAACACCTCTTGATACATTGTTGACGACTTTGGCCCTTATCAAATTCAATGAACTCGGATCGTTGGATGTCCAAACTATTAGATATCGACATCTCCACCTAGCATTGCTGCATTGTACACTTCTAAGGAATTGGAGCGGATTATTTTCCTGTTAGAGTAGAGGTGAAACAAGATCGATTTTTATAGATGCCATGGTGTGGACTAGTGGGTACTGTTTCATGCCATGTGGTAGCTTAGTCGAGCTCAACTTCATGAACAAGGTGCCCGCATCATCCTTCACTAGTAAGTTAGTAAGTTTCAGCTTAGAAGCATCATACAATGTCACACAATCAATTAGGCAATTTTGGACAAGTTTTGAAGGGTTAATGAACCTCAGGCGGGAAATTTTTCATACAGAGCAGCACAAATGATCAAGTTTGAGTTCCAGTTGACACTTAGCCAATCCATATGACACCCATCTACTTAAGCCACACAGGTTACTAGTTTGATGGTTGCATATAAAGGGTGAGGTGTACCCAGTGCACGAGGCTCCTGCCACTGCGGGGTCTGGGGAGAGTCATAATATACACAGCCTTACCCCTGCTTACTTGATGGTTGCATATAAAAAGAAAGAAAAATTCTCCAGATGATGACCATGAGATTTGTAACAACTTGATTATACAAAGCAAGCTTACAGAATTAGAAACATAATCATTTGAACAGATTCATTCAAAATTTTGGTGTTTCTGTACACGAGACTTCAATGTCAATAGAACAAAAATGGACACATTATCTAAGAAAGCAACACTCAAAGCTTGGGTAGTTTTTTCTTTTTTTGGGTGCAAAGTGCAAACAGGATTTATTTAGCCTCATCAAGCAAAAACCGAAATACAATATTTTTTAGGATGTCCTCAGGGAAAGTGGACTCCCAAACACCCTGATATGGGTAAGAAACTGTTCAAGCAATGCATTAGGTGTACATGAGGGCTTCAATGCTTCAATTTTTAAGGGTCAAAATAATGGAATGCAGAACCTGACCTATGTAACAGACCACAAGTAGTTGAGACATTAGTTAAACAGAATAATCTTCTTCCATACATTATCCCTTATACAAAGGTTTGTATCTCAGGCAATTATCCCAAAATAATATTAGGAAATTCATGATGAAAGATTGACACCAATACTACCTTTGATTGCTTGGCTCACAAACCGAATCGCCTTCCTTTTGACTATTATTTGTAGCATTTTTTCCATTTTCATTCTGCAAAAGAATGCATCAACCAGATAAACCGACACAGCCAAAACCATCTAATTCACAAAATTTAAACATCCCTATACCCATAAAAAAGTTTCAAACGAATAGTAGATTTACAGTTCTCTCGATTCAAGTATCTATCATCATGTTAGTTCCCCTCAAAATTACATAAGACAAATGTAAACATTTTTAGATGATGGTTGGGTGTGTCATATTGGCAACTCAGCATCTCATTAACACCTTTGAACTTTTCTTCTTCACAAGACCGATAATATCTTTGGTTCTTTCTCAAATGTTGTTTCTGAGAGTCAAGCAGGGGTGGGGGTTCAGTCCTGTCACCTCATCTCTACTTGCCTTCCTAACAAGAATCATATATTTTCTTTGGAAATAAATGGATTAGATGTTGATAGGTCAAGAAAGTACTTTTCTACGCTCTTTTCAAGTCTATCCTTTCTTCACACAATAGTATCTTAACACGAGGTGGAATAATGTTCGAAACCTTGCCCCTGAAATTGTCCTTATTCTATTAAGTAATCTAAAAGGAATCTCTCAAGACCATAATATCAATTTAAAAAAAAAAAAAAATCTTATTGTGCTGTGACCCAAATTGAAACACAGATTAATTGTGTCACTTGAGTCCCAAAAAATGATGAGCAGTTGACAACTCATCTGAATCTACAACACTGGTTCTACTGGCATGATATATGATTGACTTTTTTTGATCATCCAACGATTTCATTCTCTTATTGGGCTGTGACCCAAATTGAAACACAGATTAATTGTGTCATAGTCAATTAAGAGATATTTTGAGTTTGGTTGACAGTTTCACCATCTAACCATCTCATTGAATCCAGATGGGCCTCAAAATTCAGCATTCATGTAAATGTAGCTTTTGACCTCCAAGTAGTTTCTCCAGTGCCATCTAAAAGACCATCTAGTAGGCAATCCAATCCACGAACTGTAGTGGCCATGTTTATAACTTCAGCAGCAGGTTGAAACATAAGAAGCCAGGTCTAGGAAACACAGTTCAACAATAAAGTCATTCAAAAAACGAGGTCATTTTGGGTCAACGCAATCACATTACACATTGGTGTACAGGTATGTGTTTTCCACACTGCATTATTACTTCCATTTATATACTCATACTCATATCTTGTTCTAAACCCTATCTTCATTATCTACAAGATTCCTATGTCAACATCCCATCTCCTTTCAACTCTCACACCATGGTGAAATGGGGATAGCAGCCAAGTCTCTCTCTCTCTCTCTCTCTCTCTCTCTCTCACTCTTTCTCTTAATTCCTTTAACTTTCTCAGACCCTCACAGCACACCAACATCGCCTTAGCATAATCACCCAGCTCTATACAGACCCTCACAGCACACCAACATCGCCTTAGCATAATTACCCAGCTCTATACACTTACGACCAACCACCCCCCCCACCCCAAAAAAAAAAAAGAAAAAAAAAGAAGACCTTGATTACCTAAAATGACAAAACAATAGAACCCCAAAACTTCTCTTTTATTTCACTAGATTCCTCTCTAAATTGGCGAAACAAGACTAAAGAGGTGAGTACTAGCCTCTTGGTTCCCTATTCAATCACCTCGAGACTTTTTTGATATTTCCTTCCATCTCCCACTCAATTTTTCTTGATCCAGTCTTGCTCATCGAAATGCTTCAAAAGTGTTTTATATCAGATATAAATGGAGCCTTTAATTGTTAGGTTGACAAAACAAACTAGTAATCATTGCAGTTAGCTGGATTTGACTTGTCCATTCAAATATTCATACTGGTCAGCTAAACAAACAAACAAACAAACTTCTTTAGGTAGTTAAGCCAGGATTATTGGGTTTCTTCTCCTTGCCCACTCAAGGCTTCCACTTGTTTAGCAACCATAATTGACATTCTCTAAGGAGGCATGATAGGTTTCCTGAGGAATTAAATTTTTTATTTTCTCTGATATGAAAACTGATGTTTTTGATCACTTGAAGTAATCCAGATAGAGTCCAAGAAGTAGTCATGGAGGTAGATTTAAGACAGGAAATGGATTTCTGGGGATTTTAAGAAAACTAGGGTTTGCAAGCAGAAGCAAATAGCGATTTACTTACAACATGAAGATAGGTGATGCACTGGTTTAGGACTGAGATTCTGAATTTAGGATTTATGTTTAAAGAAAATTCTAGAGGTTCAATATATGAGGGTTACTTTAATGTAAAGAACTAATGAAAATAATCACCAACATATTTTCTTCAACTAAAGGGCCTAAGAATATCTAAGGACATGCTAGGTTGACAATTTGGAAGCAAAGAAAGACTGTTTGATGTGAACTTTTTGGAGACAAAGTTAAGACAGTTCAGTTAGAGGCAGGGATGCTAATAAGCTACAATGAAGTACAGTGAGACTCCATTAAATGCATATATTCAGTTGATTAGTGTACAATAAGGTGTAAATATATTTCAATGAATATTTTGTGTTAATGTACAGGTTTGAAAATAAGTCCTAATATTCAACTTTTTATATCAATAACAAGATACATCTATCTGTAAGGTTTAAGAAAGAATGAAGGATAGAGACAGACCTGTCAAAAGGAGGACCAATATGAGAAGGATAATCTCTCCGCACTATATTATTTTTATGCAATAAAAGAGATTATAGTAGCTTTATCGAAGACCAAGGAAAAAAAGACAATAGATCTAATGGCAATCAAATTCAAAATTCTGTTCGAAGATCTAATCTAATCTAACAGAGAACATAAATACCTCTTTAATCAGGCCTTGAGCCGACATAACTTCATGAAACTTACGCATCAACATCTCCTCCTCTACCTACAACAAACACAGACAAACACACATTTAAAAAAAAAAAGAGACTACTGATGGCGGCCCAAACAAATTTATAACAAACTAGAACAAACAAGAATAAAGAAAGATAATCCAGTTGTGAATTCAAAGAATAACCTGAAGCCTATGCAGCTCGTGTGACATTGACCTATATGCATCCATAAGGATCTCCCTTTGCTTCTCCAAATGCCTGCACTCAACAAATTTAAATGCTTTTGAATCTAATCAAACTAAATATTAAGAGAACATATGAAAAAATAAAACTTATGGACAAAGTATAGGGCATTACTTCATCATCTCTGCCGAGTATTTGCTTTCCATTTTCAGTCTTAAATTGCAAAACAGCAAATCCTAGTTTCCCAATTCAATGTGCATTACCCTACAATGGAGGCATTTATGTAAGAGGAAGAATCTTGTTGATAAATAGGAAGGCATAAACTTTGAACTCCAAATCCTAGATGCATTGTAGGCTTAGTAGAGAAATTTGAAAGAAAAGGGGGTGGGGGGTGGGGTGGGGTGGAGAGAGGACTAGTAGTATAGTTGGGTCAGAGAGAGAGAGAGAGAGATTCCATGTTTTTCACTCAATTCTGCTATTTTATCTTAACTTAGTCAGTAAGGAAGCCTATCATAGAAACTCTTCATTAGTACCCCACTGCTTCACTGGCCAAAGATATATTGATGTGTTCCTAAGGCCCCGTTTGCCAAGAAGTGAAGTGGAGAGAAGAGTTAAACTGCACCCACCCAACCAACACCCACCCCCAACCCCCCCCCCCCCCCAAAAAAAAAAAAAAAAAGTCATCAAGATAAATAGTGTAATCTCAAAAACATACTAAACATACTAACTAAATTTTACCTCACTAAGTACATTAAATTTCTGTTATTGTACACGCTCAATTACATGCTTATCAAAGCTACCCAAAAACTTCATAAAAATAAAGTGCAGGTAGGCTCATTGTGAAATAACCCCTAGTCCAAAACCTTAAAACCCATCAAGAATTTCTTCGAACACATGGTAAGCAGCCTATAAATACAGCAATTTATATACAAAAATTTCTCGCAACAAATCATACCTTTTGACTATGAAACCAATTTATCCTCTATTTCACCAAAAGTTTAAACAAAACACGAACAGAGGAATCAACTAGCAGGGCTTACCAGAAGAGGATCACTTTAGGGTTAATGTGCCAGACAATGGCAAACGTTTATGGAAAAGATAGATTATATAACATCTTTGTATTTGCCCGGCGATGTTGTAGATTCGCGGACAAGCAAGTTTTCCTGTCAAAAGGATAATCAAGTACTCAAACCTATACGAATAGCGAGAGGAAGGGAGCGGGTAATGGAAGGACTTCTAACTTCTTAGAATCGGGCAATGGGCGGAGCTCCGCTATGCACCGCCCTAATGACTAGGGATTTAAAGTCTAGACAGCAACCACGTGTCAGTAGTCTATATCGGTAACCCTACGTGAGGTGGCAAAAAATCAAACAAAGAAACCCATCTTTCCGCAACGTTCCCCACACGGAGTAATAAGACCAGGGCAGGGCCCTCACACTCACAGAGTCGCATAACCTCTTTTTTCCTCTTTATTTTGTTTTGTTATGCTACACGGCACGACTTGAATATTTGAATGGTCAAGAGAAGCTGCACCTCTAAATTCAGGGATCACATTTAAAACGCCACTGCAACTCTGCAACTAGTAATCAATTTTGAAGTTTCTATCCTTTTCTCGGTGGGAGTTGGTTTCCTCTTTACTGCACTGTGGCCCATTTGTTTTCATGAATCGCTGAAACGAGAAATCCATTTTACAGATTTATCGCTTATTAAGACATCACAGGATTTATGGAAAAGTGAAAACAGATAAATTAGGATTTTTTTTTTAATTTTTTTGGTTATTTGTTCAAATTTTATTGTCACATATTGTGATTGTAATCCCTTGATCATCTCCGCTAATACTGGTGTTGAGCTCTGAGAATTCTTAAATGGAGACACGGAGATCAGAGGTAGGGTTTAGGCTAGGGTTTCTGGTACTGTTGTTTTGGGTTTCTCTTATATCGCGGGCGACGGCAAGGTTCGTGGTGGAGAAGAACAGCTTAACTGTGACATCTCCGGATAGTATTAAAGGTAGTCATGACAGCTCCATCGGAAACTTTGGAATACCTCAATATGGAGGGAGCATGGCCGGGACGGTTGTGTATCCAAAGCAGAACGTGAAGGGTTGTAAGGATTTCCACGAGTTCGACATATCTTTCAAGGCAAAACCCGGAGCTCTCCCAACATTTGTTCTGGTCGATCGAGGAGGTACGCTATTCGATTCTGAATTCTGAATTCCGAACTCTGAAAAGAGAAAAAAAAAAGAGGATGAATGTCTGATGTATCCATCTATATGTTTTGAAATTCATCAAGCTATTCTACTTTAGTTTCTCTGCAATAACACTTACATCCAGTTTTATTTAAGCACTAGCCATGGATAGTGTGTCTGCTTATTGTACTACATTTTTTCGTGAATGCTTACAGAGGAAGTTATTGGTGCCCACGGTCTAAAAATAGGATCCTGAGGTGGTTTATCCAGGCCTCCAAAATGGATGCCTTGCATTGCCTAGTGGAATTGATCCATGATTTTGAGCCTGATTCAATTCAATTTAGTCCTGGCTAATTTTCCCTTACCTCTTTAACATTTGGAACCGACTTTGTCATGGGTTATCATTATTGATCCCTTGGAAGGGATATCAACCCAAGCTGCCCTTTTTCAATTTCTATTCTTTGTACAAAATAAGTTTGCAAGTACTGTTGATACTTTTGAGCTGTTCCAAATGTCTTATTTGCGGTATCTGTGTTTAAAAGATTAGGTTCTAGTGCACTGGATGGGCGGATTAGAATTTTGTGCGTACCTTGCAAAAATATAGTGTTTCCAATTTCCATTAAAAAAAGAGTGATTCCATTTAACTGATCTGAATTGGCGAATTATTACAGATTTTACTCTAGAGTGGTGTCGAGTGGACTCTTCTAAATGAATGAAGTTCCCATGTTGGACACGTGTTGTGTCCTTGGACCTAGTTGCTCCACAGATCATGGGGCTAATGATATTTTTGCACCTTTTTTTTTTTTTTTTTTTTTAATTATTTCCTTGTTTGTTTTGGAATAGATGAATATATAGCTCACTTCATGTATTCCATCCATTCTGATAAAAAGGTGCTATGAGGGGGGGAAATTGGCATCTATCTATGCTTGATCCAGGAAAACCTTGGCTGATACCACTTCTTTCTTGTGCTTAGACAACCAATGTAGGATTATTATATATTGGCAATCAAACAAACCTTTCTCTAAAACATCTGCAACTTAAGACAACATGTCTGAGCAAGCTTGAATACTAAACTGATTCAAAGCCTATTCATAAGAGGTCTATTTGGTGGTTCTACAAATTTGAACCAGAATAGAGTTGGCTAAATTAAATTTTGTAAGTTAAGATATGGGGTTGATGATCTGGAAGTAAGAAAAGGTGAGATATTACGTGGCTGACTGGCTGGGTTGTGTTATTTGATTGTTGCCTGGTGAGGATTGAGAATTGGAGGAATCTTATGTCCAGGGATGGGTTAGAGTGTAATTGTGGTCATGAGTTACAGGTTTTAACAGATCAAAGTAAATAATGGAATCTGAACCAATTTCTGGTTTTGCTTTTGATTCTTATCTCCGATTTTGTGCAACTTAGTCCATTATTTCCATATGATATATGAGCCAGGTAAGCACCTTACCTAGATAAAGTATTTAGTTGGAAGTGTATGAAGAAGAGGTTACATGAGGAATTGTTACTAAAAGGGAAAATTTCTATCGCTCTTCTAAACTTACCTTATATTTTCTCAAACTCCCCTACTCAAACTTTCACATCTAATTAATTCTCCCAAAAATGCAAACTTCTACCTCTCCTTCTCCCCTGGTATTTAAAATACTCAAATTACCCCTGTGTTGACCGATTCTTATCATCTCTCTCCTCCTCTTTTATCTTTTTTTTAATCTATCTTATTTATTTTACTATTTCTCCATTATTCAATCAATTTTTTATTCTCACTAACCACCTCCTCCTCCTTCTTTTGCGAATAGGGCAACCCAGCCACCCCACTTTCCTCCCTCCGCAAGCCCCTCGACCCCAACCTCACCCTGCCCCCTGCCCTGCAACCCCACCCTCTCCTGCAATCTCGCCCAGCCCTACCCTCTGGAAGGTTTAACGGTTTGAGGGTCGGTACCTCCAGTTCCCACAGCTGAAACCAGGATTTGGAATTGTGGTTTCCCTTTCCAGTGGACGAGTGGAATGGTGAAGTTGAAATGGAATTCCTAACACACACACACCCTCCCAGCAGCAAACCCCAACCCACCGAGGAACAAAGAGTTGGGGAGGGTGGGGTACTCCCAGTCCATGCTTTCAAATGCTAGGTACTCCTAGTCCATGCTTTCAACACGCAATTCTAGAAGCTAAAAACAGTGACAATAGGTGGGACAAGCTTAATCTTATATGAGATTATAACCTCAAAGCTTGCTTCTCCGCCTCTTCTGATTGCCCAGAATAGATCTCCCCCCATGGATGCTTTGGTGAGAATTCTACCCTTCCTGTCAACCATTCGAGCATTGACAATGTGATCAGCAGCAACGCCATACTTTCTCACTGTAAGTTTAAGTGAAGAAGAAGAAGAAAGAAGAAGAGAGAAGAAGAGAGGAGAAGGAAGGAGAGAAACTGCACAATTGGGGTTGCAGCCGTAAGAGTAACTGCCCCCAAAACATAATATTAAATAGGTTAAAACATAATAACACCCAAAGACAAAAATACCCCCAATAGAGGAATCGTGAATAGGGGCTGACGCTAGGCTATTCACGACTCCCCCTTACTCCTAACACTCCCCCTCAAGCTGGAGCATAGATGTTAATCATGCCCAGCTTGGTACAAATGTAATTCACTCTTATACTTCCCAAAGACTTGGTGAACAAATCAGCAAGCTGCTCCCCAGTGCGAATATGCCGAGGGGAAATAATCCCTTGCTGCAGCTTATCACGAATAAAATGACAATCGACCTCAATGTATTGCGTTCTCTCATGAAACACCGGATTTTCAGAAATATGAATAGCAACCTGACTGTCACACCACAACAGCATAGGAGAATCATCACCAAGTCCAAGTTCAGTCATCAACTGTTTAATCCACATTAGCTCACAAGTGCCATGAGCCATAGCCCGATACTCTGACTCTGCACTAGACCGAGGTACTACAGTCTATTTCTTACTCTTCCATGAAACTAGGTTCCCTCCAACAAAGACACAGTAGCCCGAAGTAGACTTTCGATCAATAGGAGATCCTGCCCAATCCGCATCAGTAAATCCTTCAATCCTTCTATGACCATGATTAGAATACAGGAGACCACACCCTGGATCCTTCTTAATATATCGCAACACCCTTATAACTGCCTCCCAATGAGCTGTCCTAGGGGCGGACATAAATTGACTTAGCACACTGACAGGAAAAGAGATGTCAGGTCTAGTCACAGTCAAATAGTTGAGTTTCCCTAAAAGCCTTTGATACTTCTCGGGATCATCCAAAACATCCCCATCCTCTACTATGAGTTTCACATTTGGATCCATAGGAGTATCCAAAGGCCTAGATCCCAGTAATCCTGTCTCTGAAAGTAAATCAAGCACATATTTTCGCTGTGAGAGCGAAATCCCTTTCCTTGATTAGCTACCTCAATACCCAAGAAGTACTTCAGTCATCCCAGGTCCTTAGTCTGGAATTGCTGTCTCAAATATGTCTTCAAGCTCTCAATACCTGAAGATTCATCCTCTGTAATAACAATATCATCTATATAAACTACCAAAAATATCTTCCCTGCATCTGACTGCCTGAAAAACACTGAGTGATCACTCTCAGACCGAGTCAAACCAAACTCCAGCACAACATCCGTAAAGCGGTCAAACCAAGCTCGCGGTGACTGTTTCAGCCCATACAAAGATTTCCTCAGCTTACACACCTTACCAGACTCCCCCTGAGCAACAAAACCAGGAGGTTGCTCCATATACACCTCCTCAAGGAGGTCCCCATGCAAGAACGCATTCTTGACGTCTAGCTGAAATAACGGCCAGTGATGTATAGCAGCCAAAGAAATCAAAATGCGGACAGAAGTAAGCTTTGCAACCGGAGAGAAAGTATCCAGATAGTCCACACCATATACCTGGGCATAGCCCTTAGCAACAAGACGGGCCTTCAACCGAGCCACAGACCCATCAGGATTAACCTTCACCACAAATATCCAGCGACAACCGATAGCAGACTTACCAGAGGGTAAAGAAACAAGATCCCATGTCTGATTGTCCTCTAGAGCAGATAACTCCTCAATCAGGGCAGCCCTCCACCCAGGGTGAGCCAAGGCCTCTACCACCGACTTAGGAATAGGATAACTGTCAAGAGTAGACAAACAAGCAACAAAAGAAGAGAACAAACGAGCATAGGACACAAAACGATCAATAGGGTGTTGGGTACAACTTTGAACCCCCTTACGGGTAGCAATAGGAACATCAAGATCAGAAAAAGGAGGCACAGTAACAGAGGAGGAAGTACCTGAAGTGGGATCTGAAGGCGAGGATAACGTGGTAGATGGTGCTGCCTGGGTACTGTATCTCTCCATAGGTGTAATGCGATGTGTCGGCTCATCAGGTGGGCGACGACGAAAAACAGCCAATGGTTTTGGAGGAGGTGGCACCGGAGGCAAAGGATCCTGCACAGGAGAAGAAGTATTGACAACATAAAGAGGGAGATCATCGTCCATCTCTGAAGCAGGCAACGAGGATGCAACAAATGGAGTAGATTCAAAGAAGGAGAGAAACTGCACAATTGGGGTTGCAGCTGTAAGAGTAACTGCCCCCAAAACATAATATTAAATAGGTTAAAACATAATAACACCCAAAGACAAAAATACCCCCAATAGAGGAATCGTGAATAGGGGCTGACGCTAGCCTATTCACGACTCCCCCTTACTCCTAACACTCACCATGGGACCAAACCCACCTCCACTGAAGTGCCCACCAACGCCTATGGTGGTGTAAAGTCCATGCACTGTTATCTTCTATATTGACATTGAGTTCTCTAAAATTGGTCATGTCAAGCATAATGAAGGGAGAATCTGCAACGTAGGAGAGGCCTTCATAGTCGTGGCCCTCGCTTCGAACTCTGACCTGTAGGCCATAGCTTTTGGAACAATAAACAGCTGCTTGGATGTGGGATTCATGCATGGGAGTAATAATAAGCAGAACTTTTGGTGTTGTAGAGGAATAGGATCTGAGGTTTTCTATAGTAGATTCTAAGATTGTTGAATAAGAAGAATTGGTTCTGGTGTAGAGTGGAATGTAGGATTGAGAATGGGAAAAAAGGCATTGGAAAAAGTTGTTTTCTTGACTGTGTTTGAAGCTGCAGCTGCCCATGAAATCGAAAACATGAATGCAGAAAGTAGTGAAAATAGAGGAGAGTGTGACCTATTCATTCTTGCTGCCCTTTCTCTGTTTCTAAAGAGAGGCTGATTTGATTTGCTGTAATCCTCCTAATCGAATCCCCCAAGATTAGCTTCTTATTAATAGATCTCCCAGTTTGCCACTCGGAGGGTATATGTGTTAGCAACTGCCTGATCTCCCAGTTTTGAGTGAAAAATTGCAGGACCAGAGGGTGGGGCTGGGCGGGGCTGCACGGCAGGGTAAGGGTGGGTGAGGACGGGGTATAGGGGGTTGGGGAGGGAGGAAAGGGGGTAGCGGGGTTGCCCTGTTTGCAAAAGAATAAGAAGAAGTAGGAGGAGGTGGTTTGTTAGAATAAAAATTGATTGAATAATGGAGAAATAGTAAAATAGATAAAATAATAAAAAATAGATAAAGGAGGAGGATAGAGATGATGAGAAGCGGTTAGCAAAGGGGTTATTTGGGTATTTTAAAGGTATCAGGGAAGAAGGAGAGGTAGAAGTTTGCTTTTTGGGGGGAATCAGATGTGGAAGTTTGAGTAGGGGAGTTTGAATAAAATGTAGGGTGGCAAGTATAGGGGAGTGAGAAATTTTCCCTTGCTAAAATGCCAAAGGACAGGTATTTAGAACCTGAATTTTGAATCAAGTAGACAGAACAGCAACTAAGTGGTTTGAAGGTGGATGCTCTCTCTCGTGGTCTTTGTGCATGTGCGCATGCATGTGCATGAACAAACACATTTGTATGGGTGGATAGAGAAAGTGTGTTTGTGCACACACCCATATGTCTGCCTGTGCATAAGTGTGTTGATAGCTTCTTCACAATTTTACCCATTTTTGTTAATTTATCTGTTCTTCAACTTCTTTTTTGTTACTTATATTGTCAGATGTCGAATCTTGTCTTAATGAAGATGCATTTTAATGGACTGGAACAATTTATATTCCTGTACAGATTGCTTTTTTGCCTTAAAGGTTTGGAATGCACAGAAAGCTGGGGCTTCTGCAGTGCTTGTAGCAGATGACATTGAAGAACCACTGATAACGATGGATTCACCCCAAGAGGATGGGGCATCTGCAAAGTATATTGAGAATATAACAATTCCATCTGCCCTTATTGATAAAGACTTCGGTGAAAAGTTGAAGAAGCCAATCAGGGTTGGGGATATGGTCAATGTGAACCTCGACTGGAGAGAAGCTGTTCCACATCCAGATGACCGTGTGGAGTATGAGTTGTGGACCAATAGCAATGATGAATGTGGGATCAAGTGTGATATGCTGATGGAGTTTGTGAAGGATTTCAAGGGTGCAGCACAGATTCTTGAAAAAGGGGGTTATACGCAGTTTACACCCCATTATATAACCTGGTACTGTCCTCGAGCATTCACGATAAGCAGACAATGCAAATCCCAGTGCATAAATCATGGAAGATATTGTGCGCCTGACCCTGAACAGGATTTCAGTCGAGGTTATGAAGGGAAAGATGTTGTTATTGAAAATCTGAGACAATTATGTGTTTTTAGAGTGGCAAACGAGAGCAAAAAGCCCTGGGTCTGGTGGGATTATGTAACCGATTTTCAAATAAGATGTCCAATGAAGGAGAAAAAGTACAACAAGGACTGTGCTGATGCTGTTATCAAATCTCTAGGTAGATTTATTGTTGCTAATCTGGATTCTAAGAATTATTCATCATGAACAAAACAATTTTAACATAAACTTTGCGTTTGGGCAGGTCTTGATGGTAAAAAGATTGAGAAGTGTATGGGAGACCCAATTGCAGACTCTAAAAATCCTGTTTTAGAAGAAGAGCAGGAAGCCCAAGTAGGTGGCTCCTTCTTTATCTTAAATGCTTCCATAGCATATTTCAGTGAATTTGGTTGCTTATTCTATAGGGAACATCCTTTGGAACTGTTATTTTAACTATAATATGATAAGAACACTTCTACAGGTTGGGAAAGGATCAAGAGGTGATGTAACCATACTACCTACCCTTGTCGTTAACAATCGACAGTATCGAGGTCAGTCTTGGAAGCTTTTATTTCTTGCTGTAATAACATCTAGCATATATCTGATTCTATAATATGTTACACAGGGAAGTTACAAAAAGGTGCTGTTTTGAAGGCTATTTGTTCTGGTTTTGAGGAAACTACTGATCCAGCTGTGTGTTTGAGTGGTGGTGAGCCTTATTAATGACTTCAAAGTAAATTTTGGAATATTAAATCTCCATCAGGTTATTTGCTTACTTGTGACTGTTTTTTTTTTTTTTTTAAATTGCATCTTCTTGCAGATGTAGAGACAAATGAGTGTTTAGATAATAACGGTGGTTGCTGGCAAGATAAAACACTAAATGTTACTGCCTGCAAGGTATTAATCTCAGCCATGTAGATATGGTATGTGCCCAGCTGTTTCTGTCCCTATTAATAGTTGCATTGTTTTCATAGGATACATTCCGTGGAAAAGTATGCGAGTGTCCCCTGGTTGATGGTGTTCAGTTCAAGGGAGATGGTTACAGTACTTGCAAAGGTAAATCTGTATAACCTTCTCTTGTGCATGAAATTTTAGCTTGCCTTTGAATGATCTCTTAGAATGTACCCATATAGTGTAAGCAACAATCCCCCCCCCCTTGGGCACAACAAAAGAATTGGAGGATTTATGTTACTGTTTTACCTACTTATGCTTCATGGTGTTTTTCTTTGTTTTTTTTTTTTCCCAACATATTGGCCTTCTTTTCTTACATAGACATCCTTCTGTCAGGTTTTTTGTTTAAACAAATAATGTCCAGTATGTTAAGGAGAAAAGAAGTTGGTAGGGTTGTTTCTAAATTATGAGACAGGAGATTTTATTAAAAAAAAAAAAAAAACCACATATATATTTTAATGTGCATATTTTATATTATGTCAAACTGACTGAATTATAATCATCGGTGATTACAATTTGATTGTAACCATGGTCTGGTTCTGCCACGGGGAAGAACGATGTGGCAAATATTACCATTAAATATCTAGGTGATGCAGTATTGAAGACATACCGCAGGAGGAAGACCAAGAAAGGCCAGCCTAGCTTGGCCTAGTTTGTTTAGTTCTTTTAATTTCTATTTTAAGTTGGTTTGGTTCAGATTGGTTGAACCGTGGTCCAATTTAAGTTATGTTCATTTTAATTATGTCTTTTCTTTAATTTGTTTTATGTTGAATGACTTGAGTTCATAACCCTTTTAAAGTCTATATGAGTTAGACTTTAAAAGGGATAGTCTATGTAATGTTGGAGTCGGCTAAGGAGTCTCCCTAAGCAACTCCAACTCTTTCTCTTCTATTGCCATTAAAAGGATGTGTGGGGTCTCATAATACTCATGATTTGAAGAAAAAATTGCAAGATTGCCTTAAAATGTGCACCCTACCTACACTATTTGACATTTAACGCCCCTACAATTCAATCTATCTACTCTCCTCCCCTCTCTGATCACCACCTCCACTAGCCACCCCCATCCTCGTCACCCCCACAACTCCATTCTGACTGCAACCGGAGCATTGATAGGAGAAAGGGTAATCCTCAGAAATAGCTCCTATTAATACAAACCAAATGCATCCTCTCGTCAAACTGGTCGAAGGTATTGCAGGTCAAGATTGTTTCTCCTCTTTTTGATTTTTTCATTCATTGACAAGGTTCGGGTGAGAGAGTTTCTTGAAACTGTCTTTGCTAGAATGGATGGAGTGGATTTGCTAGATTTTCCAAATTTCAGTCTCTTGTTTACCACCAGCTTCTGGTCTTGGTTTCGAAGGGGTCATTGAGCAAGAGACAGGTGATCGAAGGGATGGTTTTGCTTCACATTAATTTTGCTTTCATGAAGCAGAATCCTTCTTTGGGCTTGGAGATTTTGGGGCTTGTGAAGTCGACCTCAATGTCAGGTCCATCTGATCATTAGATTTTATCTAATGCACTTTCTTTTTAATCTGGAATTTATTTCTCTGAGAAAAGATTCTGTTTTGGTACTGTTTTGAGTCTTCAACTACAGTACATTACTAAGGATTTGCCTAGTTTGGCCACTTGCCAAGTTAAGCCTCAAATTCAATTATTTTCGCTTCCATCTAATGCCATACACTCCCATGTATATCCATGCACCCTCTTGCAGTCCTGTATTGCGTTTTGCCATGTGACAAACTCCAATCAGGAATTCAGGATGAAACATGACATGTGAATAAGGACCTGGGGATTTATATGTCTACACATTTTTGGCCCCATCTGAACCGCCACATGGCAGAGTCAGGGCCATGGTTACAGTTCAATTGTATGCAACACGGTTACGCATAGCACAACACTATATATATTTCCCTTTATGTTCTTGAAGGCAGGTTAATTGTCTCCATGAATTTCAGCTGGATTCTGTTTAATAAAGTAAAAGCTATACACGTATAACATGTGGATGAAATGGGCTTCTTTTCTTTTGCAATTTCTGGTTGAACTTATAGTGCATATAATTTGTTTCCTTTTTAGCATCTTATGACCATGTAGTATGTTTTTATATATTCCCCTCCCCTCCTTTCTTTCCCCTTGTGTACCTTGCAGCAAGTGGACCTGGACGGTGCAAGATAAATAACGGGGGTTGTTGGCAGCAAACTCAAGATGGTCACACATTCTCTGCTTGTGTGGTTGGTGATTCTTCAATTGTTGCTTCTTAAGTACTTGGATTTTGATGAATATTTTAATTGTTTCCCTCTTTCATCATCAGGATACCGAGGGCAAAAAGTGCCAGTGTCCTCCTGGATTTAAAGGAGATGGTGTTAAAATCTGTGAAGGTAAGAAATTATCACTAACCAGCATCTTCTGTTATAGATTATTGGCAAAGGAATGGGGGATGGAGAGAGAGAGAGAAATGGTGGGGTGATTTTTTTACATCAAAAGGATATCTAATACACATAATGGTGGTGCAATAGTTGTCTACCAATGGCATGGTAGTACACGTGCTGCACATGCACCAACCAGGACCCTTGAATTCATTGGGGGCCCACAAAGGCAATCTCCTAAGCCAGATTCAACCTGCCTGAATACATATTGTAGATGCATTGGGAAGTAGTGTAAGGGAAATATTGCCATGATTGTCCAATTGTGCTTCTCTAGGCCCAGGCGGTGACTGGGTCAACCACTTGGATGTGTGCTGTGTTTTTATTTGTAGCTTTTGTATATCATTATTATGGTCTGAGAGGTATTAACATATCTGCTTCATTTTCAGCAAGAATTATAATTTTAATGTTTACCTTCAATTGCTCTATTCTCCTGTATTTTTCATGCCATTGATAGATATAGACGAGTGCAAAGAGAAAAAGGCTTGCCAATGCCCTGAATGCACATGTAAAAATACATGGGGTAGCTACGAGTGCACTTGTAGTGGAGATCTCTTGTACATCAGGGATCATGACACTTGCATAAGTGAGTTTTGTTGACCCGAAGTTTTGTCATTTGATAGACATGAGTAGATTCAGTAGATACTCTTAATACTTATATGGTGCTTTGCTTGATTTCTTTGACATGATCATCTTCAGGTAAGCGGGCAACTGAAGCAAAGAGTACGTGGGCTGCCTTTTGGGCCATTTTTATAGGCTTGGTCATGACTGCTGGTGGAGTTTATCTTGTTTACAAATATAGATTGAGGGTAAGTTTTGTTCACTATGTTCACAAATATAGATGAGTAGATTGTGTAAACCTTTATCATTGGTGTACTTCAAGAAACTTATTCAAAAAGGCTATGGGCTTTTGATGGTAGTCATGGATAAGATTATCGTAACTTGTTATATGAGGTTGCTAATGTCCTCTCTTTGTTTCTTTCAGTCATACATGGACTCGGAGATTAGAGCTATAATGGCACAGTACATGCCACTGGACAGCCAAACGGAAGTCCCAAATCATGTCAGTGAGGATCGTGCTTGAACATGTGATCCTTGCTGTTGAACTTCCATGTATCCCCAAGCAGTGCAGAGATATGGTTTGCCTTGCTTACTATCACAAGAAGTACCTCCAGAGGGTGGGCTTCCAATTTTTGTAAATTTATGGTGGGACCGATAAGAGGTTTAAGCTAAAGCTTGGCCCCTGAGGTGTAAGATGACATAACAAATTAAATTAGGGTGGACTGGTGGAGAGACTCAAAGATGGACTATAATTCTAGGAATCACTGTTAACTATTTAAGACTCAGAATGTGGATGTTATCGAGTTCTAAGAACAGTTTGTGTAATTCATGTAAAGCTTTAATTGGGCTTATGAGGCCTAGTTCTCTCACTACATGGCCTAAACCACTGTAATATCATTATTAATTAGTAAATATATGGTGTTTGGGACTTGTTAGTAAAATCAATGTAGAAAATTTCTGCTTTTATCAAGATTCTATGATCATTTTTGTTATGTTCCTACTTCCTGGGCGAGTTAAAAATGTCTTCCATCAGTATCTGATAGCAGAGACTGGAGCTGAGCGGACTTTCTCCTATGGACCCACTTGCCAGGATGTCTTATTTACTTCTTCAATGGTGTCCAGATCCGACCGGTTGCAGGTGGCAAAGGTGACGAATTAGTATTTCTTCAAGGAATTGTAAAAAGAAGAGAGAAATGTACTCTCTTTAGTAACTGAGTATAGACTGCTCTACTGTTTTCACTTAATAAAAGCAGCTCACATTGCGTTCCATCTCCAAAGCATTGAAAGACAACATCAACTGATCTGTTACAGTTGCTCTTCTAGAATAGTAACAAGCATGGAACATATAATTTAGTCATTAGAGATATTCATTTACGGCCATCAAACTCTTTAGTCTTTAGTCTCTCGTCCACCCCTCCTTCTCCTAATCTTTTTCCTTCATCTTTTTTTTCTACGTTTCTTGAGATCATTATCCTCTCAGGTTCCCTGCCCGGTACAGTTGTCCCGTTCCTCTCATAGGGGGGGTCGAAATGATGACCTAACCCCCTGCTTGGACACGTTGCCCGAGTGAGGTTAAGTCGTCATTTTTGCCTCCCTATGAGAGGAACCGGACAACCGTACCGGACAGCGAACTTGAGAGGAAAAAAATTCATCTCCCTCTCTCTCTAAGCCCCGACAATTCAAAGATACTTGGAAGAGTAAATAAGTTCATAAGGGCCAATCCAATTTGGGGTTCCTCAAGATAGCTGACTGTGGGGCTTGTTAGATATTTTCCTAATAATAATTTGAAGGGGGAGGGTTTTCATGCATGGCTGCATAAGGTAGGGAGGGCTTACGATGCGTCGATTAAGGGTTGGGGGGGAGGAGTTGGTCATTTCAACCCCCTATTGTGAGAAGGGGGGTGGGACATGACAGTACACAACTTTTGACCTTATTCAAATTTAAAAACAGGTAACAGAAAAATTACTGCCGAGCTGCCCGGCAGGACCGTGCTGCTCGGTCCTGCCGAGACACAGCAAGATGGGGAATTACCGCCTTACTCCTACCCGAACAGGGATAAGGCGGTCATTCCCTGCCTCTGTGTGTCTCGGCAGCACGGTAGTAGATGATCCAAATTGATAAAGTTGGTAGTAAGAACTCATTGCATCATGTTGCTTTTTGGCAAATGTAATCTTATGCTGGACCATAAAGCCCTTGTTTTTGCAAGAGCCAAGCCTTAGATTCTATTTCATGTAGGGTTGTGTTATATTCTGTGGAGTACTTATACAGTTATTATTGGGCTTCTATATGTATAATTGGATTGATTTTAGGTCTCTTATATATACACAAGGATAAAATTATTAGTGGAAAATTCTTTAATTAGACATTCATGCCAAACCATGTTAAATTTCACACATTTGTGTATGATTATTTGCGTGTGTTCTTTCTCTTCTTAGAATCTCCGTGGAAATAGCCATTTCCCTTGATCACGAAATATAAACTCAGGTCCGACCCCATAACCCCTAGAGGCATTTTCTATTATTTGTTATTCCATAGTTGTGAATAGTGATTATTTTTCACCTGAACAATATGTTAATTACCTTTTACACTTATCAAACCACAAGAAATATGAGGTGGTCCATAAGATCCATCTGTATCTAATCAGGTTTAAATATCCAATCCATGACAATAACATTAGATCATGATTAAAGAAAAAGAGAATCTGTTTACTAGAGTTCTCCAAAACTTTAAAACAATTTATTATACTTCAAAGTCAAATTGATTCATTTTTGGAGATTGTGGGCATGACATGTTTTTAAATTCTTTCATCATCTGTTCTTTTCATTATTTTTTTTCAAATATCATTCTCTTTGTTAATAATTCTCTCACCAATTCATTGAACATTAGTCAGCTTATTTGTCCCATAAAATATACCTAAAACTTTTTCGTTTTTAAGTGTTTCCCATTGTTCCCATTTCAACCATGTTTTGCCAAGTACTGCATTGATGAGAGACTTTTGTACATAAAAAAATAATTTTGAGAAGTGTTTGTTTGGTCCCCCTAAACTATGTTATCATCGCCATGCCAGCAGTTTCAATTCACAAAGTGGGATGTTGGAAACAGAAACATATGAGGAAAAAAAAAAGGCAAATTGAGAAAAGGGTTTTCTGAATTTACTTATTTGGATGATCAACCCATTACAAGATAGGAATCTATGAATTAATAAGTCTCTTTTTTACTGTTCTTTTCTGTTAAAGTGTTAAATATAATGAACCCAGGTAGTAAATGGATTGATTTATTAACAGCATAGTTATCCAGCACCACCCTCTGCATGCCTTCCAAAGTTATCATCATCATCTGGTTGTAGATAATAACTTCAAGTCAAGCCCAATGTCCATTCCATTGTAAGCAATGGGAGCATACATCCATAGATCATCAGAGCTTAAGAGCTACAAAATGGGAAAAAAATATACTTAGTAAACCTTCTCCAATGGATAGATTTTAGTGTTGTAGGGCATCTTAAAAAAGGAAAAAAAGATTACTTGCAAGTGTTCTTACCTTGATTTGGATCTGCAAAAATTTGACATACTGTACAGCTTCTTCTAGCATTGTACTGATATCAACCTGTCATATATTTCCAATTAAGAGAGAATGAGTTGGAGAATGGATGAAGAAGTAATGCTGATCATATAAAGAATAGTAGTACTACTAGACCAGGTGTTAATGGCTTTTGCTTCTTACCTTTGTGCCATTAGGGACAAGGTTTTGTAGGATTCTCAACCTCTCATTGATTCTTTCTCTTCGCTTCTGTAAAATATAAAGAAAATGATCATTAGATTAAGCTGATTTGCCAAACATTCATGGTGGATCAGTTGAGTTAGTAGTAGTTTACCCTAGCATAGAGGCTTTGTGGATCAGTGGCTGAACCCCTACTGGCTCTTGTTTTCCCTTTCAATAGGTTTAGAGCTTCAGGACCTTTGGAGCTTGAAGTTGCTCCTCCTCCGTTTAGCTCCTGAGAAGCATTGGAGTCATCCTCTGAGCAGTCACTGCAAGAACTCTGCCCATTTGTACCAGCATTCTCTTCATCATCATTGCTGTTTAGGTTCAGTTTCTGGGTTTTCTTTGATTGCACATTCTTCTTAGTCCTTTGAACCTGTAATTTTAAATTACAGACATTCTGTTACAAAACATGAAAAAACAAAAAAAGGAGTTGGGGTTTCATATGGAAGTAATAATCTCAAATAAAATTTAACACTTACTTCTCCTGTTGGAATCCGAGATTTCTTCCTTGGGTATTCAGGTTTGTCTTCTGAATTGACATTAGGATCCAGCATTACAGGTCTCCTCTTTAGTTGTGGAAGTTTCTTGTCACGAAGAGCAATGGCGGCGGCGGCTTCTGGGGATGCACCAGATTCATGTGCACTGTCACTGCTCATCTCCTCATTCAAGCAAGCAGCTTCTTCAACTGGGTTCTCAGCAAATACCTGAATGGAAGGGTTAACCATAGAGAAATCCATGGACATGGAGCTGCTGCTATTGCTCAAATAGTAGTGACCATGGTGGTGGTGTGAGGGTAGTAAGAGACTACTAGTACCACTGCTATAGTTACTCCCTTGAGGGTAACAGATAAAACTAGAGTTAACACCATCTGAACAATAGTATGTCCTCTCATCACTCCCAGTAGTATTGCCGGCGGCGGCAGCGGCTTCATGACCAGGCCAAAGACTTGATAGAGTCCCTAAGCTCAAGGTTGATCCAGCTTCATGATCATGGGGAACAGAGTAGTTCCCAAGCAACTGTGCCATGAAATCTGACTCATCTGTGGAGAACATTCCACTGAAAGAGCTCCATTCTCCCTCTGATAAACCTTCTACATGCTCCATTCTTCTTTCTCTGAATTGGGTTTTGGAGAAAGTTTAGGAATTGAGAAGAAGTAAAGGCTTCTCTTATGGTTCTGTTTCTCCCCTTACAGTTAAGCTGTTAAACAAGAAGCTCGATATGCTCGACGCTTGAGATAAAGCATACTAAGGAGGCATTTTTATACCCAACAGCAGAGAAGAATGTTAGTTATCAGATTGAGTTTAAAATAATAGGAAATCATTAAATTTTGATAATCTAATATTCTAACTAACTCAAAAGGAGAAACAGGACCAGTTAACACCGAGTAAACAGAGGTAGCCAAGATGGGTCCATTAACAACTCAGCAGAGCGAAGTTTAAGGAATGAAAGATTAAAATTGTATGACCCTTCAATGGCCTTAAAGGTCTCAACTCTCCAATGATGGTTTTGGGGACCCCTTGTTTAAGATTTAAGAATCATTAGTTTAAGAGAGAAAGAACAGAGAGAATTGCAGAAACAGGGAAGTCTTAAGGACAATCATTGGAAAAGGACTAGTTATGATTAATTAATCAATTAATCTTAAGTTTAATGAAGAAGAAAGATTGAAAATGACAGAAGGAGAAAGACTCGCGCTTGCACTGGCAATTGGGAGAACGTGGGAAGGGTCTTCTTCTATAAGATAATCTCTTAAAAGGAATTCTGAAATTCTTTTCTGTTTTGTTTAAGACTTAAAGAACAAATGAGAGAGAGAGAGGAATAAACAAGAATGAGGTCAGAAAGGAGAGATCGTGGAAATGGAAGTTGTATAAAAACTATCTCTAAACTGAACAAGGCAGCGGATCTGCCGACCTCAGATTGTTGTTCCCTGCTCCAAGATGCTTTGGATTGACCTAACAAATGTTGGTTTGTTTCCACTTATGATAGCCAAAGTTAGATAGATCAACTAAGAACAGGTTAGCAACATTTTTACAAACCAGGTGGTTCTGGTTACTTTGATTTATCTCAATCATATGACCAGACCAGATATAATAAATCAGATCAATCACATTTTATGGATCAACCCCAAAAATAAGAAAACCCGAGTTTTCCTTCACCCATGGTGAAAAGAGAATCTCTTCAGCTATGGGATCTGACCCTTTGATTGAATCCAGAGAAGGTATTTTGGACATTCGTAGTAGAGTTTTTCTTCATCCATGTTCATGCAAATATGCTCTCAAACTAGACAATCTACCCATTCATCTGGTTAGGATCCAAGCAACTACAACCTAGACCGGCCTCGAGAATATCAGATTCTATGAGGACTAATTAAAAAAGAGGAGAGGGAAAAGCACGCCGCCTATGTGTGGTAAGCTAGCGGGCAGCACCAATGGGGGCGTGATACTGGGTATCATACAGAAGGATATGAGGGTCATTTCAAATATAGGAAGAGAGAGATAGACACAACGAATGCTAGCTTGTAGTATATGGGCGGTGTGCTCATCCTTTTTCCTTGATAAAGAAATGACATATAACATTACATGAAATTGCTATTTTCGTTTCACATGCATCTTTACTCTACGGCTGAGCAGGAAATTATTTGATTTACACACACTTTTTTACAACATGGCACGTCAAATGTGGCTGAAATTTTTAAACATGTAGACATCCCAAGGTCCCAAGCTTACATTTGAGCCCAAAAGAAGTTGTCTATGTGATAATATAGAGTTCTAAAATAGCCATAATTGTGGGAGGGCGCAGGCTAATACATCGATGCCGGAAGAAAAAAAGAGGTGTATAAGTACTGGATAAAGGCGGGGCACATCAGCATTGTGCCAAGGCTGAGTCTGTCTCTCTCCCACTCCCTATGGAAATGACCCCCTACCCTCCTCACCCCACACCACCCTCTTCATTGATCACAACTGCTAGCTCCAGAAAAGCTAGCGGTCTGCCCAACCCTCTCTTTATTTGTCACAACTGCTATGTCATAAATTGATTGTGACATAGAAAATTTGTCCTTACAAAAACTCGAAGGAGCAATACAATGACATTTGGTGTCCTCATCCTTCCTACTCAGAATGATGGTAAGAGACATCAAATATATTCTCAGGCTGATTTAAGTCATTCCAAAATTTGAATTTAGGTTAAGGAGAGAGATTTGCATGTTGCCTGTTTATATTGGCATCTTACATGTCAAACCAATAGCTGAGAGTGAAATGATATGTTTACTATAAAGAAAAAGAGAGATTTTGCGAGCAAATTACACAACGACACCATGTAATTCTTTCGAACAAGAGATGTCTGATCGTGTAACCCCCATCCATCCACCAATGCGGGGATCAATGAGAATGCATGCAACATGCAAGGGCATCAACATGGATGAGATTTTTTAAATTCTATAGGGACAGAACAGTATCTTCACAAGCTCACCAGGTAGCATTCTTTTTCCCATTTTATTTTTTTTTCAAGAATTTGACATAACATGTGAAACCAGGTTTTACAGCCAGCGAGATCTACATAAGTGAAACATCAAAGATCTCTAGTTTAAGATTAACCAAGATGATCCGGAACAAAAATCCAAAACCCTAGATTTAGCCCCCAGCAGGCCCTAATCCACAAAATAGAAGATTAAGGCATAATAGACTGGATTATCTGACTAAAAAAATGCAAAGAGATCCAGGTGTGAGAACAGAAATTAAGATTAAATCAAAGATCTGGACGGAAAGACCCTAAATTTAGTCCAAACTCCATAACAGCAAGAGCGAGTAATTGGGTCAATTATCTGAATAAAACACAGGCCAACCGTACATCTCTCTCCGGCAACTCCGGCGATCCTAACGCTTTAACCCTACGCGTGGATCAAAGATCTGTTTTTTCTTTTTTTTTCCCCTCCCTTTTCCTGGTTGGACTTTTAGGGCTAATTTATTTTGATCGACACTCGAAAGCCCTAACTAATATTAACCATTTTCAAAATTAAATTAGAAAAGAAAGTAAAGGACCAAGGAAGGTTCTTTCAAGAGTCTTCGATATTCCAGCGCCGGCCATCGCACGATCTGCCAATGGTAGAAATAAAAATCTCTCCGAACTCCCAACTTAATAGAGAGAGAGAGAGAGAGAAAGAGAATAAAATCAAAAATCTCTCCCGACAAAAGCCAGTGAACAGTAAACAACTCTCAAAATCCAAATATCTCACTCGATATTTTTGATATATTTTTCCATTTCTTAGCTCTGAAATTCCTTCTGAATCCCGCCGGCCTGCACGACGACGCAGCTTCTCTCTCTTATTTTTCTCGCTTTTTTGCTGTTTTAATGAGAGCAGTGAGCTGTGGTGTCTCTCTCTCGCCCATTCCATTCCCCGCATCTGATCACTCCATTCTCATGATACACATGAATACACGAGTGCATCCATTGTTTAACAAATCGAAATCGGATCGATAGCATCAGTCAGTTTGAATCCGAATCGATCGTGAGTCGTGACCAATCCAACCAATTCCACTCTATTTAAAATAAATTCTAAACGATTCCGACTAATTCGATGGTGATTCCGTCTGAAACTTTGAATGCATTCAATATGAATCAGATTTTTATACAAGGTTTTAAAACTCGGAATCGGGAATGGAATCGATCAGAGAGGATTCTAAACTGAATTGGAACAGAATCAACCTGAATCGGTGTAGGAATTGAAAATCTAAGCTATTTTATGGTGAAAATCGAATCGATTTAAGCATAGATAATCAATCCTATTCAAGATGGTTTATAAAAAAAAATTGACTACGAATCAATCGATCCAAAATTCAGGGAGCAACGATTAGGAACAGTGAGAATCGGGATTGGTGTCAGCCAATTCTAATCCAAATCAGCTGATTCATCTGATTTTGAATTGACACATTAGTGATCTAGACCATGTCCTCTCTTTCCAATTGGAATGGAGTAGATGTTTTGTGATATTTGAAAAGTTACATACTCTTTAAATAAATAATAATAAAAATTAGTAACATTTCCCTGATGACAACCTTTATATTTCGAGGAAAAGAAAAATAAAAAATCTCTTCACCTATGATGTTGAATGATTCACCCATAAATCTAAGGTTATCATCACTCCCCCTATATATTGAAGATATGAAATATCTTTTAAATGTTTTTTAACGCTCATCTAAGCACAATGATGGCATGACTTAAGGAAAATGCAATCCATTTTAAAGATTAAGATTTCCTTCACCAATATTAGAAAAGATAATTTCTCTAAACAAGTGATGTGTCCTTGTGATTGGATTTTTGTTCAAATGTTAATTAAAGGTTTAGATCTATGTAGTGTAGAGATTCTCTGTGGGTGAAGGGAAATCTAGTCAATATTATCATAAACATAATTGAAGTTCAAAAGGTGCAATGACCAAAAAAAAAAATTCTAATTGTCAGGTTTGATTGGTTCTCTCATGAAACATTTTAAACTATTTTAATTCCAAAATCTTTAAAACTAGGTTGTGATAGAATTGAGCCTGATAGCCAATTCCATGAACCCTCGCTAAAATCTATTATTATGGAATATTTGAAGTGGAAATTGATAAAATACATTATTTTTCACTCAGAAGATGAAAAAAAAAATTTACATAGCTTTTTTTTTTTTTGAATAAAAGCATTATCCTAAAATGGAGTTTTAAGTAAGTTTTATTAAAGATGCTAAATAAAATTTCCATGGGGCCTATGGGACTTGATTTTAGACCATCACTAATGTTATGACATTTGGTATATCTCTACAAGGGATTGGTTGTGTTATTGTTTGTTTATTAATCAACAGCTACGGCTTGTGTTCAATACTTTTACCAAGAAGGTTCTAAAAACCCAAAATTGGTCACAGAATCAATATCTATTGATTTGGTCAAGAATGAGAAACAATTGAAACCCTAAAAAATAGAATCACAAAAAAAAATTAAAAAATTAATACATAGTTTTGATTTTTTTTCAGAGTTATTTATTCAAAAATCGTGTAGTTCTCGTTGTAAGAAGTAAGTTTCATTGATTTTTTTTACTATTTTACTTACTAAAAAAATATGAAAAATAAAAATCTAAGTGTAGTAACGATTGATTCCTAAAATCTTAAGAGTCAACATTAATCAAAATCAAGGACCATCGATTCGACAGTTCCTCCAACTCTAATATTCGATTTCTAAATTGGCCCTAATCGAGATTTTTTTTTTGGGGAGGGGGAGGGGGAGGGGACCCAATTCAATGGTCTGGTCTTTGTGTCCATAAATATGGGTCATGTCTGTGGTCCAACAATGCCTCAACTTCCTCTTTGGATAGGTTACATAGGAATGAGGGTGATATGGGTAATGAATAATAGACTAAAAGGCTATATTAATTATGATTAAGAAGTAATGAAGTATAAAAAATAACACTATTTTTGTATGAACAATTGTGATAAATGTTATCAAGAAAAAATATATAAAGGGAAAACCAGCATGACTTGATACAAAACAGCATGTACTTAAGGTCTATAATGGTAGAGGATCATAGTTAATTAAAACAGTATTGTTCTTAAGAACCAATAATTAGCCATTATGCCCTATACATATTATTCTCCCAAATAAAAAAATAAGACTAACAAGTCAAATCCCTCTCTAACCAGATTCTCTCTCTCTTCTTTTTCTATTCTTTGGGGTCTAAATTATCATTATAGGACCTCAAATATAATTAGACAAATTCAAACCCTACAGTGATAATTTCATGAAAATAAAAAAATTAGAAGCAGAAAGAAAAAATAGTTGTGAGTTTTGATGACAGGGATGTTTTCCTTTCACCGTGTGGTCCATCTAAACAAACATCTAATAGGTACTAAAGTTAAAACATTTCTTCTTCATACTATAAATAAACCTTCGGCGGTGGCTCTCCACACTTCTAAGTCCAAACCATCTTTTTCTCGTTTTCTTGTTTCACTAATTTGTAAGCGTAAGCATGATGCAATAATGACGAACCAGATTAAGGGTCTGTTCCCTCCATTCCCCCCCCCCCCCTAAAAAAAAAAAAAAAAAAAAACCCCTCTTTCGAATGTTAATGTAAGTTATGTTTGGAATGCAAGAAATGGATAGAAAAGAAAAAGAAAGAAAAAAGATATAATAAAACAAAAGTAATAATAAGTTTTAGGGAAAAAGAATTTTGTCGGGGAGTGTGGCCTACGCCAGCAGTCCTAGTAGGCCACACTCCCATGAGTCTATCTCTATCCTCTCCATATGAAAAGACACCTCTGCTCCCTTATTTTGAGGAGGAGAGAGATAGACACTTGGGAGTGCTGACGTAGGCCACACTCTCGGACAGAAAACTGTTTCCCTAAATTTTAGGAGAAAAGTTCTCAGTGAGGGAGTGTACTGCCCACACCCAGACACAATGGGGGGGGGCAAATGACCGCCCTGCCTCGTATGAAGGCGAAAATCCTGCCCCCATGATGCTTTTGCTTGCACACTCATTGGGCCCTGTGCACGCACAAGGGGCACGCTCTCCCATAAGTTTATGTATCTTTCTCACTTCTATTTCAAAATTTTTCTTTCATCTTCTTACATTCCAAACATAGTCATGTAACAAGAGAGTTTGCCAAAAATAGAACACAAATGTTCTTTTCTTTCAACATAGTCATACCCTAATGAAATTAATTAATTAATTATTTTTTGAAAAAAGAATATTGTCTAGGCTCGTTACCTTGTGCCCACAAACAATAGGCGGAGAAATGATCACCACATCCGTCCTGTTGGATGTCCCTACGTGCCCTCTCAATGGTCCTGCATTGATGCAGAGGTCTTGACTAGGCAGCAAACCCTTCCTCTTTTTTTCTTCCTTTTTTTTTTCTTTTCTTTTTTTTTTCCTTTTTTTTTTTTGCCTTTCTTCTTAAGAAACCATAGAATCCTTATTTAAGCTATTGAAGCATATTTTTTGGTCAAAGGGATAAGTGTTAGAATTCTTCAAACGATATGATAATGGTGAATCTTTATATAAACAATTGCTGCTACGTGCAAACTCAGTCTTCCCTTCACCGACTACTTCACCAACTGTCGTTTAAAACAGACAAAAGAAGGATCAAATATCTTGAGCTTTGCCATACAATGGCCAATGTGTGTTTGTGATAGCTAGGGTTCAGAGTTCAAACCTAGCTAGTGTGGCCCCCCTGATCGCAAATTAATCTCATGACCCCAATCAAATGTTCCATTAACAAATAAAAACTTAATTGGTTAATTAGCATAAATGATAATTATAAGGTTCTCATTGGATTAGAGAGTCATTGTTTTTCATTGTTTTGAAAATTAAGGAACTCCCTTAACTTGTTTTTGAAAAATTAAGCATCCCAAGGTCAAGTAAACTCCCCTAAATCAAGGGAAATGATATTAGTGATAATACGGATGGATCTCATTAATTATGCTACATTTTGTTTAGAAATATCTCCCTTTAGCTTTGTTGAGCTCGAAACATACCAATAAGGTTCCTATACCATTGCCATGTGGTAAATTGAATGAGATTCAAATTCTATGGACATGTTAACCCTTACATCGTTCCCTCCTTACATCTCAAGTTTCGATCTTATCGGAGTTCATTACAATGCAAAGTAAAGCTTTAAAAATCTAAGATTATAGGAGAATACACAGTAGTGAACGAAGTATATATCATGGGCATGCATGAACATACATGAGAAAACATGTTAATACTCAGAGGATATTTGACTGAATTAGGGTTTGAAATTTGACACGTGGCAAACCCAGAACATGAGCTCTCTATCCAACATTTAGAATAGTCACAACAGTTGTTCAAAATGTAATATTTAAAGTGAAAATGTAGTAAAGATACCATAAGGCTTGGAGGAACCATTCTTCCTAATAATAGATGAAGAAAAAAATATTGTTTGAGCTTTGAGTTCACTTAGGAGTTTGGACTCAATAAAGTACCCTTTTTTGTTTATAACTTATAGCTTTCTTGAATGTTTCCACATAAATGAGTTCCAATTTTGAGATGCCAGCTTGCTAATATGGTTTAATCTAAACCATTACAGACCTAATTAAGTCCAAAAACCTGGCTTCACCTACTAACTACTAACCACTGCCTAACGTCCCTATGTCCAATAATAATTTGAGAAAAAAGATAAGAAAGAAATAAAGAAACCAGCTGTTTAGGTTTTTTTAAAACTATTCTTGGTGGGCTTGTTTGAAATAATGGCCTAATTACAAATTTAATATTTCTTTCACCTAAACTAAAACTTCAAAAAAAACAAAAAAAAAACATTTTTATTTTGTCAAAATAAAACAGGTCCCCAAACTGGTGGGGTGCCCTCCCGGAAGGAAAGGAGGGAAGGGTGGGTTTGTCAACAAAAAAAAAAATCTTCATTTTTTAAAAATGAGATCTCATTCTCCAACTCACTTGTGGAACTACAACAAATATTATCTTAAGAATAATAACATTCTTGCAATGTGTGGATCTACCAAACAATGATTATCAAGAGGATTAACTTAATCTTGAGTTAAATACGAGCGGCCGGGTTTGGATCATCCTTAAGTATGATATCATTGACTAAACAAGCCAATCATTACAGTAGATTAAGGCCTTAAGGAAGACTTCCAAGTCTTAATGGTTTAGAGTTGATGAAACATTATGAACACTAAGGCCCTATTTGTTTGAGAGAGAAAAGTGGAAAAGATAAAAAAAACATGATATGAAATTTGTACTTGTTTTCCATAAATTATCACAAATGTGATTGTTTGATTAAAAGAGGTGGAAAACTTTCAGACAAGCTCATTAAATGCATTAATTCCTTCATTTTCGTAGAATAGGGTAGGATCCCAGGAGTTTGAAGACCCAATGACCCACTACCACTTTTCTCAAGAGTAATGGGTCTGGTTGAGATGATGAATAATATAGTATTTATCTTATATAGGGTTTGATATGAGATCATCTTTACATAAGCATAACACTACATTAAATTTTGTAGTTAAAGATTTCAAAAATTTGTCAAGAAAGAACTAGTCATTCATGTAAGCACTGAGGGTAGTTATGCAAAATCTAGAAATGAAGTCACTAAGATTTGATAGTTCTTAACTATTTTCCAGCTAGTAAGATCTCATAGTGCTATATCTAAGTAGTTGATGTAATACCTAATAATAAATTAATTAGATTGATGTATCTAATTAGTACAATATTATTTCTTGGATCATCTTATGTGTAATTGCTGATTAATATTGACCGGTCTTTGGGCTTGTGTCATTAATTAGATATTGATGTATTAAGTACAATCTTATTGCTTGGATCATACGTGTAATTGCGGATAAATATTGACCTGTCTCGGACGAGCCCAGTCACATATCCAAAGTATACAAGAACCACTTGTCAAGAAAGAAAGAGAGTATCGGGAAGGAAAGAAAATATGAGAACGTAGACGATACCAATAATAATGTCTATCTTTCTTCTTCCCCATTTTTACTACTCTAGGTGTGAATTTGGTATGAGGTCATCTTGACATTAGCATGACACTTACATTAATTTTTGTAATTAAATATTTTAAATTGTTGTAAGGAAGAAATAGTCATTCATGTAAGCACTTAAGAGAGTAGTTCAATTAAAATTTAGAGTAAGATCTCATAGTTCTATTTCCAATTAATGGATGTAATACTTAATGATAAAATTAATTAAATTGATGTATATAAAGAACAATCTTAATGCTTGGACTTTACATGTAAATTGCTGATAAATATTTTTTATTTGGTAAGAATTGCTGATAAATATTGACCGGTTTCACAAGAACGCAGTCATAGGTCCAAACTAGATAGTATCTTACACTCCTCTCTCTCTCTCTTTAATTTTTTCCCCTTCCTTTTTGTTTTGCTAATACACATAAGTGTGTGTAATGGTACATCAGTACCTCTGTGTGTGTACGGTACTTTCTCCATTCATTTAATGTTGGGGGCACGATATCTTGTATTCTGTCGCTTGCATGTGTGGTCTAATTCTGAAGGTCCATTATGAGGTTGTAGGGCCTGAGGCCTCGAGGTCTGGAGGAATCAACCTGCCTTGTGCGTTAACTTTATTACTAGGGTTCCAAGGAATTTTTTTGGGGCGACATTGGAATTTGGTAGTATGTGCCTATATAGGTTTTCACAATATATTTGTAAAGAAATGGTTTTCTCTATAATCCGAGAGAGGCATGAGGATGAGTGATTGTAACCTATTCTCCATTGATAGTGAAGTAGGTCTCATCTCACCATGGACTTAAGCAATTTTGTCGAACTACATAAACCCTTGGGTGCGTTATGTGATTGTTGTTTACAATTTTATTTTTTTTTTGCGCCATTTTAAGTTTTCATTTTTCTACATTTGGATTGTTGAAGAATGATTCTACCCAAAAAACACAAAAAAAAGATTGTTGAAGAATGAAAGAATTAAACTCATGTTTTGGAAACTTTGATAAGAATCAATTGAATCAGCCAATTTGACTCGGAATCGATTGGGATCAATTCTGGTTGAACCAATTTCCACACATATTGAGTCCTAAGCTAGACTGAGTCTAGGCAAGCCAGCACTAGCCAACTTTGGGTTGAGTCCAGTTGATTACGGGATACAATTTGAATCAGAATCTAATACTGATCCCGTACTCAGATTCCAAATTAAAACCTTGCTATAAGCACAATTGAATCTGAAATGTGACTATTCTAAACAATTCTCTCTCTCTCTCTCTCTCTCTCTCTCTCTCTCTCTCTCTCTCTCTCCAAGGGTCAATTTCATTTTTTCAGAAATTTATCCTCTCAAGTGTGATGCAACACACTTAAGAATCCAACAGTCCACCCAATTACTTAAAAGGATAAAAAGACATCAATGCCCATGTTTTTACGGTTAGATTCTTAAGTGTGGTGCATTGCATTTGACATGATGAAAATCCCATTTTTCCTCATTTCCCTTTTCTTTCTCCAAAAAAATATGTTAGGCTATGTTTGGACGCCGTGAAAACATAAGAAAAAATTTGAAATTTTTTGAAAGAGAGATAGAAACATTAACCCATGGTGTAATCATGATTTTTTGCCAGATTATGTTTTTTCTTCTCTTAACTTCCGAACATAACATAGATTTAGCAGCATTTATTAGGAGAGATCAAAAACTTTCTATGATCCCAAGCATTCACATAACTACGTAAGATGATGATGATCATGTACTCCAGCTGTGCAATGGATCATCCCTTAATTGGCATTGGATCCACCCTTCAATTGGTATGGCGAGTACTCTACCTACCATTGTAGCCCACATCATCATCATACTATGCATGCACCGGGTCCCAAGAGACCAAGGTTCAAACTTCAAAGTCTTCTATCCTTCATCTCCCCTCCCCCTATATCAATATAGGCTATGTTTGGATGTCAAGAAAAGAAGAAAAAAAAATTGAGGAGAGAGACAAAGACATAAATCAATCAGTATATTAATTTTTTCCCCTTTTTTAGCATCCCAAACATAGCGTTAATGGTTGTTTTTAAATTAATTTTCTTTTGAATAATGGAGAAAATCTTTTATACCGTGAGTCTGTAAATCATAGAAGCTATTTATCTGATCACATAAATTTGTCACATTGGCAGCTCAATTGACGCTCAAACTTATTATTGTTCACATCACCTCTTGCTCATGTTGTAATATAGGAGTTCACCCATTTGATTTGGAAAAAATGATGCAGGTCTATGAACAAAGCCATTTTGTTTATATTTATAGGTTGAAGAATTTCAGGGAAAATGACTTTAATTTTTCATATGATAGCTTCAAGGTCAGAAAAATATGGATGATATCATCAATTGCAAGGAAAATACAGATGGATACATGCAATATGGGAAGTCCATTTTGTACATGAAAATGCTCGTATAGCCTAATAGAATCTATATTTTCCCATCAGTTGCGAGTTAAGTTTGAAGTTTTTGACAACATGCATTTTCATTTTTGAAACTATCTTATTGAATATTAATGTTATTTTTTCAAAAATTTTATTTATTTAGGCGCTCATAGAATTTATTTGTATATTAAATTTGAGATTACTTCTCATTAATTTAATTTGTAATCTTGAAACAGGCAGGTACATTACAGTCAAAGAAATTATACTAGAATGATTACTTCTCCAATACCGGCTTTCGAGTTCATACTTGTCCACATCACCTTTTACTCTAGGTTATAAATTTAGATCAAATGCATTTTTTCGCATATTAGATCTTTGAAAAACATTGAAATCTTGAGAAAGCACTGAAAATAATGATTTTAAAAGATAGTTTATAAATAATTTAGCAACTAACAAGAAGTGAAGTATATACTAGGCATAAGATTGAAATGAATCATAAAATTTGAAATATAGGCAGTCCGATCCATAGGCTATCCAAAGCTTCGACCAATCAGAATAACCAAATTAATAACCATGTAAGAACAATTTCAACTAACAGAAATGAGATTTTAGTCCCCTTTGTATAAAGCCCTTTTAGTTGATAGGTACTTTTCATTGACATAATATAATAATTTTTTATATTTTGACTTCTTATGTTCTTTTAAATTCAAGAACAAATGTTTGTTCCCTTGAGAACACTTTTACACCTCAAAAAAGTCAACTTTTTTAATCTGTTGGAATATTATTTCCTAGTTATTCTTGCATCTTCTTCTTATAATCTTATATATATATAATGTTCAAATTTTATTATGCTCTAAAGAACTCTAGCGGCACATAAGAATTAATGAATATTAGTTATAACCAATGTATAAGATAAAGGAGAAAGTTTAATTTCCACCGCCACCTGGGGTGTAGAGAGAATCTCTTAATCAAAATGATTTAATGTATGATTGAAGTCCTGAAACAGTGAATGCCATCATTAATTAATCCTTAACCCCTATGTATGAAGATCCAAAATACCCTTTATCGGTCGAATTGGAATATTAAATCCCTCGAAGTAAGAGGTTCTCTTCTCACCATGGATGAAGGGATGTTTTGTTTTTGAATTTTGGTTACTACCATAAATTTAGGTTCATATGAAACTGGCAACTCACTGTTATGCTCTATGAATAAATGTTTAGACTCTTAGGAGCAACATTCACAAAACACAAACCCTCATTGAGTACATTGAAACTGGTTATTAGATAGATCATAACATTGAAGCTGCTAATTAGTCAAAAAAATAAATCTAATTATGTGATTATGACCTTGGATTATTATTATTTTTTGTATTAAATTATTTTGGGAATGAAATTAATGTTTGCTTAAGTTTGACAAACTTCATATAATGAGAAAAATAAGATCATACTCATTTGATGTGACATATGCATGGTCAATGGGAAATAAACTGAAGATGCCCAGACCCTTAATCCTTTGATTTAGGAATTAAAACCCCAACCACTTCCATCTACTTATTATCCCACCATTGTGATACCTTTAATCTTTATACAGATTATAAATCACTTAATTTAAAAGGAAAATAAAAAGATATAACCACATTTTTAAAGTAACTTATGCCTCATTTGATTATTTTTTTCAAAAAAAAAAATTGTTATAAAAAGAAGTATTGTTCATGAAAATTGTCAAAATCATTGTCTATACTAGATTAGAGGTTGCTCCTCTAATTTGATTTTGAATAAATTGTTAGTTTAAGACTTAAAGTTCTGTTTGACATAAGTCCATTTTTTTTGGATTTTTTAAAATTTTGACTTCTTCATTTCTTTTATATTAATGTGCGCTGCATGTGTCCATATTTGATTCATCAACAAAAGGTTTCTATTTCAGAAATATATTATACTTCCAAAAGTCAACTTTTTTTTATCTAATTTCAGTCGAGGAACTCGAGATTCCTGTTAATTATCACTCTATTGTTCCCATTATTGTAACCTTGCCTAACCCCATGAAATGAAATGAATATGGTTTTTTATTTTTATTTTTTTAATGGATAGATTTGGTTGCTGGGATTGTGAAAATCTCAACCAAGGATTCAAAAAACCTCAAGAATACCTTCTTAAGAACTTGGATGATTTTGAGTAGAATGGAACAGAATTCATAGAGAAGCTAAAATGGTTGTGATGAGACTATAGAGTTGAGTTGGGATTTCTCTTACTTTCTTTATTTTGTTGAGTAAAATTGAAATAAATTGAAATCAGGAAAAAGATCCATAAGGCCAGGGAAACACATTGAAATCAGAAAACTCTTCAAATAAAAAACAATGACATCTTTCAATTGAGCTAATCTTGAGGTAACCCATTAACTTTCCTACTTAGATAATTAAAATCAACTTCAGTAAAGTAAGATCTGATAGTGCTCTACTCTAATATACTCCAAATTATGTTAGTGAAAGAAAAAAGTAAGAATTTTGTCAATTTAATTACTTGTAAAAATTAACATAGCTATATTCAATAAATCAACATTGTGGTGGATTTGAAGGTGTAAGTCTCAAACCAATAAAAAAAGGAATAACTCCTCCTTTTTTTTAACAAAGAATAAACTCCATTCATTATAAAGAAAAGTGTATTTTAAATTTTGATTTCTTGGATCCCCTCCCCCAAATGAATTATCAGACATTAATCAATCCTCTTTGACAATATGTAATTTAGCATTTCATGTCTTTTGAATTTTTTTAATTTTGCTAATAATGATTTTTTTTCTATGTTTAGTTAATAAATATATAATTTTCTTCTGAGAACTCTCTTAAAATTTTAAAAAGTCAAATCTTCTAACCAATGAGAGTGAAATGCTCTTCTATATTCCGCCATCTTTTCCCTTATATATATAAAATTTCTATCAACTACTAACAAAATAGTTTATGAGCAAACTCAATCATAACAATGGTCCAGTGGAGGAGATAACTCTCAAATCAGAAACATAAAAGAAACAGGGGAAAAAAAAAATTTCAATACTAGAGAAACTAACATCATCTATCGCTATTTTTTACTTGAAAATTTAACCAATAAGATACGTATGCGGTCCTGACTCTCATGGTCCATCTGTGTCTAATGATGTAGCAAAATCATGCCTAATTTTGCTAGTCAGCTAGTTACTCAATCAATTTTTTTGTAATTACAGATTATCCGATTGATATTTTTATTATGTCTTACATGTGAGATTCCTACTCCATGTTATAATCATATGGGTCCACATTTGTGCTCAAGTGTACGTAATTACCTATCTTACCTCTCTTTGCAATTCTAATTTTACACTTCTTTGCTACTCTAAGAATTTTAGATAATAAAAAATGTTGTATCGATCCGATTATAATTACGTAAAAGATGCTCCCATATTTACCAACTTACTTAGATTAGGGTTATTTGATGAATTACAAAAAAAAAAAAAGAGGATTATAATAGGAGAATGAAATCACTTGAGGCTCCAAAGTAGTATAGTGTGATGACATGAAAATTGGAATTATAGAATAACATAACAAAAGTTGGGTAAAACAGGTAAAAATGAATTCATTTGAGGTGTCACTTGACAGTACATGTGTTCATTCATGTGGTGGAGGAACCCACATCTCAATGGCCAAATTTTAGTCCAAAATAAACAAGAAAAACTGTTCAAATACTGACTCAAAGTTTTAATAAAAATACCAAAATGTCATCTCCATTTGATGGACTAACTCATGTAGTGAAGTGTTATACTTCACCAGGCATAATGACGGGAATCAAAACTAAATACAGAAAAAATCATATTGATATGAAATTTAACATATGACAAGATAATGATCTGAAAAATATGCTCACAATGAAACTTTAGCACTTTCAAAAGGTTTGACTTGATAGTTATAGTTGACATGGGAAACCCTAAAATGGGTAGGTATAACAAGAAATAATTTGGTTCAATTATTATTGAATATAAAAATGTCCAAAGTACTTCTTTCTTTTTTTTTTTTGATGAGGGGAATATTGTACGGAGGGGATCACATTAGCTGGCAAGTTTGTCCTATGTTGTAGGTTAAAGGTATGGATTGGGATCGGAACTCTCTTATGATTAGAACCTCAGCATGTGTTGAATTTGCATTTGTCTCTTTCTCCCAAAGAATCAGTTATGTCAGAGTTCAGATTTGCTACACACATGGGGACAGGTGGGAACAGATCTGAACCCTCCATGAGGTGTGGATCGAACACGTTATATCATTTGCAAAAATTAAAAAGTATCAAAAGGAAAGAGATCATTGGCTGGGGCCTCTAGAGTCTGCACGTGCATAGGCCAATATGAGTGTGTGCAAACATCACCTTGGAAGGGATTTCCACCTTTCCATGGGGGTAGCATAATACTTTCACATACTTTTGTGTCTAGGTGCAGGCATTCTTTTCCCCAATAATAAAATATAAAAAAATAAAATAAAAAATAAAAAAACAGTTATCTAGAAGGCAAAAAATGACACTTCATGGCCAAGTCAAGATAAACTTTTCCTGATTGTCCAAAAAATTTTGCCAAATGGAAAAATGATGTGGCAATTCTAACTGCATGTATTGACATGTAACCCAATTCCCAATATATGTCCGCACACCAATGACAATGTAGTCCTAGATTTTCAAAGGACTGTTTTTCCACTTGGCAAACTGCATTTAGATATTGGAAACAAACTTGACATGTGAGCCTAGAAACTTTGGGTCTATATCCATCCACAAAATTTGGGACCAATCCAATATGCCATTTGGTAGATTTTTTGGGCCAGCCAGATATAGTTTGCCCATGTAACTATTGTTGTCATTTCAACTAAAATTACAACTTTCATATAAAAAAAAAGACCGAGTTTTCCTTAAGCCATGGTGAAGGAATCCATTCACCACTGGGCCTCAGATCTAAATGGGAGGTTATTTTGGGGAACATACTAAAAACCTATAGGGGTTTGTGAACCTTTCTAATGGTGTGGTGAAGGAAAAACTTTCTCCAAAAAGAAAAAGAATTGGTAAAAAGATTTGAATGGACGAATATTACAAGAGAAAAACGATAACTAAGTTGTGTCAAGAGTCTCACAAAGACTCAAACAAGCCTTAAAGCCTGGTCTCTTCAAGCATCTACCTGACAAAAAGATAAGAAAGTACAAAGGTTATCAGCTACACACAAATAAGGCAGATTGGATCGCATGATTTCAACTTGAACCAGTGGAAATATGCAACCTTAGGGTAATTTCTCAAAGGGTACAGGAATATCCCTAGATGGCAAATTCCAAAGGATCTAAGGTTTGACTAGGGGAGGCTTGATAAACAGCATAATCCAATGCTCTGAAGTTCCTTGAGGCTAATCAAATTCATATGCTCAAACAGATGGAAGTTTAAATGGGGGCAAAAACAGTTCAAGCCAAGAAATGTTTGTGAAAAATATTCACTGTGACAGTTTCATGAAAGAAAATAATTACATGCTGGAGGATGAAAAAACAAATGAAATTCCATCAAGCCATTTCTTTAATAAACCACAACAATAGTAGCACATGAGAATGGAGCATGATGGCCAAGAAGAGCTTTTGTGACTACTGCACCGTTATGGACATTCAGCATCACAAATGGTGATAGCTGAACTGTTTTTCATGAAAGCCCATACAAGTCTGCAGACTGCACCAGGAAATAAAATCAGGCCAGGAGGTAAAAGACCCATTACCAGGAATACAAGAAAAAGGACTTCATCAACCCAAACTTGGACAAAAGCTTAAACAATAATCATTGCTCCTCATCATCAGGCAGGCTTTCACCAAGACTACGTTGTGCTAATCTATAATACAATATGCCCATTGTTGCCATACATGCCCTGCCAACAATAATGTAGAATTAATATCATTAGCTAAAATTGTTCATTTTCCTGGAGGGTGCATGTCAAGAGTAAGGACCACAAATTTGTATCCTTTGGGGACCATATTTGGGAGAGGTAATGAACCTAGAGAGGAGTGTAGGTAAATGTTGCCCTCTCTACCTACGTCCCAAAATGAGAACCATGCAGTAACCCAGGCCAAGTAGGAAAAATGGGGGGGGGGGGGGGATTGACCAGATCAGATGATCCCAAACATCCAATCAACCACTTTATGTAGGCAGTCAAGAGTAAAATATCTATTTTCTTTTGATCCCAAAGAACCATATGGTAGCAACAATCCAATGAGAGGACTTGGCCTAGAACCTCTCTAAGAACATGAAATCAACCAACCAAATGGTTGGTCCAAAAAATTCCTGCATGTTGCCAATATGAAGCATAGGCATGGAACACTATTCTCGCAATCCTTTTCCCGCTTCTTATCCAGTCATTCTTATTTAAATTCTTGTTTTGTTATCATTTTTTTTATGGCAATATTGCTTGAGAAATAGGGCCAATCCGATAGCACTAACCTTTCCACTTAACAAAAAGATGCACAGGTGAAGGGATTGAAACAAAAAAGAGAGAGGGGTACAATACATGATTGCCATGATGAGGAGGATTTTTCTGGGATCCATCCTTGAAGATCGCTGATGACGTGAACGACCTTCTGGAATATCATCTAAATTTGATACATCTTTCCGTGGGGGTGCAGTTACTGGCAGGGTAGGCAGTGCACTAGACCAGAAAGGTAGCAATGCTCTAAGAAACTTATGACGGAAAGGACCTGCAATAGAAAATCTCATCAATATTCTCAGGTTTAGTCAGATCCAGTGACTTCACAAAGTGGAATTGCCAAGGAGATGCCCAGAGCACACACCATTCAGATAGGGGTGGGCATGTTCCCCGACTCATCAGAGAAACAAGGTTTATACCTTTACCGTTGCACCAAGGCCCACCCTCAAGAGCCAGGGTTTATATAAACAATAAATATGAGTATTAACTGGAAATACGAGTGATGTTCCACTCACCCCTTCGAGAGTATTTCCTCCCGCTCTCATCCTCATCATCAGAATAGAATGAAATTCCTGAATTTTGCCTGTCAACATTGTAAGCACCCTTTCTTGTTGTAGCTCCAGGCTGCTTTTGTAATCATAAGGAGTATATCAGATACAAGAATACCTAGGTGTGCATGCACATAAAAACATAGACTTCAAATAGAGAGTTCCACATGGAGACGAGGATAAAAACAAGAGTAACTAAACTGAGGCAATCATTACAAACGCAATGTTTACTACAAATCTCCACTTACAGCGGCAGGGCTTGCAGTTTTCATGAAGTTGGGCTCATGACCAGATTTGAATTGACTTCCCACTGAACTCAGACTATCTATCTCCACAATATCATTAGAATTTTTTGGCATGCTTATTCCAGTCATTCCTGAAGATGGCAAACTTAAGTCACTTGAGGGATCCAAAGAGTTTGGATTATTTTTCTCTTTGCCCCCAGTCGCTGAAACAAGCGGATCTGAAGCAAAAGCAGGAGGAGGAACCCGGGACTCTGCTGCTGGCATTGAAAAAGGATGATTTCCAAACAGATTTTTTTCCAGACCAGTCTGCATAACATTGAAAGAAGTTACCCAAATTTTTTTTTATGAAGTAATTGTACCAAGCTTCATTAAGAAACTATGTCAGCAACTGTAAAGTGTACAAGCTACAAAAAAATTGCAGTAAATATGAAATCAGTCTCACAGGACTGAATAGAAGCTTTCCCTGGGACAAAAGCAGAATAGACAAATCCAAACTTCCTCAAAACCAATAGCCACCCCACAATTTGAGTGTTAATGTCTTTAATCATTCTAGGGTGCTAACTCTGCTTCCTTCCAAATATACCCCCAACAAACAACATAAGGTAGGTTAGGATCTTCCAGATTATTCTACCTTCCCCAGCAAAAAGGGATAAACCCTAACGAATGCACTTGGACACAACCTACAAAATGAATCGAACTCCCCTCCTCACCCTACAATTGCAAAACAAATACTGTGCACTTTCTTCACCTCCACGCATCACATACAAAATGGATATCATGGCTTTGAAAGGTGTTAATATCACCACCTTATCAAACACTAAAACTCACATAAAAGCATTCACTCTGGGGGGGATGGGTCGCACCAAATCTTGTAACAGGAGAAATAGTATTCTCAGCAGCAATAATCAATAGGTAGACAGACTTCACCAAAAACCTCACCCAATGTCCTTTCCAAATTCTTGAGCCCATTAAACCACCTTTACAAAAAGTGCCTCTAGTACTAGAAACAACAAATTACATCCTCCTTCAACTTTTATATGATTCAGAACCCTTTGGTATAAAGAGGGTTTCACAAGATTTTACCATGCGCCAACATAAATACCTGCTAACCAGAAAGTCTTTGCAAGGAAAAACATGGTGGACTATGGGGCATGGTCACAAAGTACCCCTACCATACCAATTATCATTCCGCTTTGACTATCATGATCTGTTCTTTGATGGAATCTTTTATTCTTGTAATCTACATGAGTTGCTGTGATTAGTATATGGCAGTGAGCATGAAGATTTATTTCATTGGAACAGTGATCTGATGTGGTGCCAAACCACAGAAGCTATTGGCTCTTGATCGATTCAGAAGTTATTAATCCTACAATGCTTCGCATGATCAGCTTGATGTCTGCAATACATTTTGAAGATATATTTTCATAGAGTGATGTCTATGCTATCTATGATCAGATCTGAGATTACTATCTCCCTACAATAGCTACTGATATCAGATCGTGTGATTTGGTATTCTTTATGAACGGTTGTGCGACTATTGTGCTGTTAATATTATTGGTACTTATTTTCTCTGCTAAGATTGTCTGAGATCTTAATTGCTGCTTCTGCTCCTCAATATGATATGGTTTATTTATGTTGATCCTGGTTATTGCTGTAATGTGATCGTCTTTGCTCTCCTCCCCTGCGTTATTTTCCAGCGTGTAGTGCTACAAGTGAGAGGGAGAGTTATTGAAGATTTGGATTGAAGGTTTACATCTGTTATTGATGTCTGTCTGAAGTTCTTCTTGTTGAAGATTTTTCTGGATTTTTTGGCCTGAAGCGATGAGTTTTTCATCTTCTACTGCTGCTCTTTTCTGACGTGCAGCAACGAGTTCTTCATCTTCTAGTGCTGCTATTTTTTGGTCTGTTGCTATTGATAATTTCTGGCCTACAACGATGAGTTCATCTTCGCCTGCTGCTATCTTCTTGCTTGCACTGTTGTTCTCTGTTGCTTATATTGTTTGTTATCTGGATTACTTCTTGTCGAAGATTTCTCTCTGTTACTGCTAATGCGGTTCTCTTGTTTGCCATATGTCTAGATGTGGTTGCTGGCCACTGGCCTCTACTTCTGATAAATTTATTCAAACCGTTTCTGCTGGTTATTGTTGAGCACAACTTGCATTGCATTGTTGTTGTCATTGTTGTCCACACAGTCAGACAGAAAGATCAGTTGAGCAGTGAGCTTGTGTTGATATTCTTGATGGTCAACACACTCACTCAGTTGAACTGAGATGCATGTACAATGAATGGATGGTGAGTCCAAAGACAAGCAGAGTTAGCACTGTTGAAAGCCTATGGAAGCATTGGTCGTCATCAGTTACAGTTGGAGGGTATAGTGAGCAGCTAGCTTGTGGGTTGATATGGCCGCCATGACTAGAAAGCAGGCAGTGGCAAATACCCTAGATAGCAGGACAATTGGTTTGACAAGGTGAACAGTCTTCAGAGCTAAGTTGGCAATTGAGGTATTGAGTTGGAGATTGGGCTGTGCAATGTGCACGAGTAGTCAGCTTGTTGGCATAGCTGGAGAGTCGGTTGGCAGATGGCAGTAGGGACGGTACAGTGGCTTCATTATGAGTTGGAATCTATCCAACTTGGTTTGCATGATAAGAAGGAAGGAGCAAGTACTAGAGTGCATGAGATGGATATTCAGCTGGAACTGCAGTATTGTCTTTTGGGGAGTAGAAGATCAAGTCTCAGTAATTTGAAAATGTGCACCAATTGCCCAAAATCGACACCGAAAGGAGGTTCGATGACAGTCTGTCGATGTCGAGTGGAGAAAGTAAAATGTCGACCGATGTATCTGAGGAAGTCGACATTTAGAACATTCTGGAACTTCAGTATGATCTTTTGGGGGGGAGTAAAAGACCAAGTCTCAGTAATTTGGAGATGTGCACCAATTGCCCAGAATCGACTCCGAAAGGAGGAGGTTCGATGTTGAGTCATCAGACTCGACAGTCTGTCAATGTCGACTGGAGAAAGTAAAATGTCTACTAATGTATCTGAGGAAATCGAAATTTAGAAGATTCTGTTCGACACTTTCAAGGAATGGCTCAATGTCGAAGGAAGAAATTCGACAGTGAGTCAGTGTTGAATGAGACCAGGAGAATGTCGATATGCACAATTGAAGATTGCAGGGTTGTGTTGGTGCAAAAACTTCACAGATGTTTTGAGGTGTTCTTCGACTGGATTTTGTGGAATCTCAAAACATGAAAAATGAAGCTCTCTGAGTTAGCTTTGCAACCGTTCAAGCTTCATAACAATCCAACATTGGAGTTACAAGTTATGGCAAGAACATCTGACATGGTCTGTGTGCTTCAGGAAGGCAGTTTTTTGCACATCAGTCACGTTCAAGGCCAGTTTTGGAGTCTGTGCATTGTTCCTGAGTTGAAGGAGTACCCATGAGAAATGTAGCCCTTTGAGTCTTGTTTACTCAGGAAAAAGAATCAGGTCAATCGGAGTTTGGATGAGAGAGTTATGACCCTTTCCATAGAAGTGCACAATTTGCCCAATGTAGACATCGAGACAGTGTCGACCCACACTAAGTAGATGTCAAGTAAAGCCACCTAAATGTTGAACAGAAATGTTTTAATGTTGAAAATATGACTGAAGGCATCAACATTTTGAAGCCTCTGATAGACAATTTACAGGAGTTGGTAGACAACAAAGCAGTGTCAATTGACACTATGTAGATGTCGGCATAGGCCATTTAGCTATCGAAAACTGTCAAAACGTGGCTTTTTGTGCATAAGTTGTTGTTGCCTATAAAAGAGCTACAAAGGCCATTTGTGGAGTGTGCCAAGAAGAAAGAAGAGGAGATATCCAAGCAGAAGAACCAAGAAGATCACATTCAAGCCGACTTCGAATTGTGCCATTGGAAGGATTCTTCAAGAGTATCAAGCATCATCAAGGGTTTGGGTTTGAGAGAAGAGATAGATAAGAAGAAGAGGAACAAACCTAGGGTTTGTGTAAAGAGAAAAGATAAGGGAGGAAGATGAGGTCGTCATTAATTGGAGACGCCAATCTACAGCATCTCCAGAGGTTATCCAGCGGTGTAGGTAACATCCCCATTGTATTGTACTTCACTGTAGGCTAGATGTTTGTGAAAATGCCTAAGTAATACTTGCTGGGTATTTGGGTGGGATTTCTATATGTACGAGCTCGTATTTGGGGCATCATGTATAAACCCATCTTACTTATTGTACTGGGGTGTTCAGTGGGCGCTGGACACGGGGGTTGTAATTCCCTGGTAGTTGTAGCTACCAAAACTTTGGCATTGTAGCGCCCTCCTAGTTGTATGCTAGGTAAATCGGGTGTTGTAGCACCTTCACAGTTGTAGATGTATCAAGTAGGGGTTTTAGCTCCTGGGTTGTTGTAGCGATCAAAAGAGTAGAGTGTTGACCATAGACAAAGCCCATTTGAGGCATTGCTCTGTCGATGTAGACATGTGCCAAACCACATAAATATCTATGTTATGGATGTGTCCCTGTGGATATATTGGAGTGTGTTTGTTGTAGGATGTGTATACACACCGGGTAGACCTTGCCAAAGGGTTGTGTGTGCCTATGGTTGAGAGGCAAGGTGTGTCACACGTTGTATGTGTGTGATTGATAAAAAGGCCAGCGCCAACCAATCAGTTCACGCCAGATACATGCATGCACTTGATTGAGAGCTGCCATACATTGTGATTGTGTGATTGTGCCAGTTAAGCAAATGAGTGAGTTGAGGAGACGAGCGAGTTGGGTTCAAGTTTTTGAAGATCACTGATTCAACCCCCCCCCCACCACAGTGAAAGCCATTGTTCAACAGTTATCTATGTTCTGGGTGTTTCAAGCTAGAGATATATATACCCTAGCTTGAGTGGGAGTGTTAAGAAATAAAGGTTTATGTTATACCATATGGGTATTGTTGTAATGATTTTTTATTATTTTGGTCTTGTGTGTAAATACAGATAAGCCAGGGACATTATTATAATTCCTATTATTTTTTGTGTTTATAAATAAAATACATTCCTACCAATTGGGAGTATGCTCTCTACTCTTCCATTCGGTAGTTCTTCTTCTACTTTCTTTTTCTTCTCTTCTCCTTTGCTGGTTATCTTTATGTTACTTCATCATAATTCATAAACAAGATTAATCAAAATCCAGCCATCCCAAGTAGGATTACCTGGTTGAAGGTGATAAAATTAAGCTAGAACTGAAAATCATAGTCTTCTTGAAAGTAAAAGGAAATATACTAATGAAAATATCACACATTTTCTCCTTCCCAATTTATTCTTTGTTTTAATAAATATTGATAGCTAAGTAAATAGGGGAATATTACATGATATTTTGCAAGTAGTCGTGTGTGTACCATCTAAACAGTTCCTATTACCCGGCTAGTTTAATAAGTCAAATAACCAAAAATATTCATTTGAGAATAACCAGTTACCCACCAATGATACTCATGAAGCTGTATAAATAGAGCTAATAATTGTGTTCAATGAAACAGAGATATACAAAACACAAAAAGTTGGTGAGAGTGAAACTGTTATAAGTGCATATTGCATTAATGATTGGAATGGATAGAGCGTCCCAATAGATGGTTATTATCACACCTGTAGACACATCCTTTGATTCTATAGTAAATATGAGATCGGGCTTCCCAAAAAGAAACAGAAGGCCAAAAATGAAAAGGCACTCTGCCTAGACATAGTTGTACAGTTGTACTCGCAACAAAAGGTTGAGTTTTCCTCCAATCAAATTTCTCCACAGCAACCATAGTTGTATGGTGCCAAACCAATGGACATGGACCTTGACGCCTAGTTGCTCACCTACAGTGATACCATATTGAACTAGGCAGTGATAAAGGGAATAATAAACATAGTCATAAATAGATCTATCTTTGTATCTAAGAGCAATTACAATGAATAAGAAGAGAAAACAAGGTGTTTCAGGCAACAGCTTTTTCGTCTGCTTGAGAACCCTACCCTACATAGGGTTTTCTATCAGGTCTGAAATGTACGATAAAAGCACCATAATTCTACCATTTGAATCTAGAATATAATGATTTTTGGGCCTTCTACAATTAATCTTTAATTTTACAAGGAGTCTGGTTTTTTTCACAAATCCAGTAGCCGGTGTTGCAGAACTCTCTTTTTTACTTTTGCTCTAGCAAGAAGTATCACTTTGCATCAAGAGTATACCACTGGGTGTTTCATTGGAACTAAATGTACATGTAAAACTTCATAATATTCTGTTAAAGATTGAAGCCTCCAGATCCTTATCTGACTTACAGATTATCTGGTTTCTATTAAGAGTAGTTATTACATCACCTATGGGTGGCTATCAAAGTCACCCAAAAAGATTAAAAGGCAGAATAAGGTACCCAGGGTATTTATAGAAATAAACTGGGTGGGTAAATGTAAATACTGAAAAGGACCCTTAATATTTTTAACTATCAATGGAATTGATTGGGTAAGTTACCACACAGGTTACGCAATGGTTATCCTGCCAACAAAGTTGGTGTTTTCTTTGGTAAATCCCTCACAAAGTTGATTCTGCATGCTGATTAAGCTCTTGCTTAGAATGGTTTTGGTCTCTTGTGCCAACCCTGCATCACAGGTAAGGGGGGGGGGGGGGGACAAAGATTGCTTGCAAAAGAAATACATAATTACACATATTGGCATGAAGAGGAGCCATAATAATAGATGCACCTAGATGATTATATGTAGGAAAATAAAAAATATATTATTGAAAATATAAATGCTCCTGCATGAAGGGGCTTTAGGGTTGTTATGTCAGTCACATGTATTCATGCTGGACACCAACATATATGTCCCTCTTCCTGTTAATCAGCCAGAGAGTTCCCCTTAGTCCTCTATTCAAGAATACTCTGAACATGGAGAGTGCCCCTCCTCAGAAAAAACTCAAAAATGTGCTTAGTCTCCTCTGTCCCAGTAAGTGAGGAACTACTCCAGCATCTTGGGGTCATATATAGGAATACACATATTTAGAAATGAGATAGCAAATGACCAGGATATTGTCCTTGGCAGCTGCCCAGGAGAAAAATTGGATCTTTGAAGGGACTCCACACTGACTTAATTGTGGAAGAGTTGATTTTTCTTTACCCATAATTCTTCTGTCCTCTTGATTTTCCATGGAAATTCAATTTAAAAGCAAGCAGACTGTTATAGCTTCTCTACTTCCCCACCATTTACATTTCTTTGCAGAGAGAAGAAGCAAATTGTGTTTGACCTACGGGAATGAAAATAATCAGCCACCCAACTTCCTAATTAGAAATCAGAGCAATATCTGGAAACACATTTAACAGAGGAACATCTAGGCAGCACTTCTCCAGAATTTGGTATTTCTTCCATTGCCAACTACTCTTACCACTTTCTTTAAAAGTCAAATCATAATGTCATTGCAAGCCATATTTCTCCTCCATACTTAGAGAACCCTCACCGGAGTTGTTTTCCAAGCTTTAACTGATCTCCTTGGCAGAAATGTTTTGCTTCCATAAGCCACAAGGCTCCCACAGCCACTTTGAGAGCAAAGCTTCTTCATTCAAGGGCTTGACTTATTGGATTTTCCAATTGGCAGACCTGGTCAGGAAACTGCCTCTCCAAGAAGCGGGGTAAGGCTGCGTACATTATGACCCTCCCCAGACCCCGTAGTGGCAGGCGCCTCACGCATTGGATACGTCCATTTATAAATGGTAGACCTGGTCTCATTCTACCAGGTGGAAATGTGCGACTATTCCACTCCTTCACACAAAGTTGCATGAATCTGCTCTAATCTTCTTGCCACTGAAACAGGACTTGTGAAAGGTAATAGTTGACTGGGATACTGACACAGTCTGACTCTATGAGAGTAAGCTTTCCACCCATTGAAAGATAACTTCTCCAGGAAGCCAGATTTTGCTCCATCTTCTTGACAACTGGTTCCCTAACAGAATATAAATTTAAAGAAACCTCAAGGGGAGTTCCAGAATGAAGGGATGAGAGATTTCCAACACCAAAATGTAAGCTGGAGGCAAGTTGATCAATGTTTAGAACATCCTCACTTGGAATGATCTAGCTTCTGGATAAATTCAACTTAAGGCGTGAAGCTGCCTCGATTCTCTTCTTACACACTCCAAATCCATAACCAATACCAGATTATGGAATTCATGGTGATTGTTATGGCATTTTATTAAAGCTGAGTTGGGAGTGGCCCCTATACATGAGAAGCTTAGAGAGAGTCATTTGAGGTGGCATGGTCATGTTCAAAGGAGGGCCTTGGGATGCACCAGTATGAAGGAGTGATTGGATACAGTTTGAAGAATCTAAAAGAGTTAGGGGCAGGCCTAAATGTCACTAGGAGAAGTAGGGAGGGTAGTCATGCATAGTTTTGGGCCTTGTCTCAAGTATGGCCTAGAATAGAGCTGATTGGAAGGCTACGATCCATGTAGCCTACCCTTTTTAGGTGGAATTGCTGAGTTTTTGTCGATGATGTTCTGCTCTTTCCTTTTACTATTATTTTATTTTTTGTCTTTGCAAGGATCCATGTAGCCGACCCCATTTATGGCATTTTGTCTTAGTTATATAGTTCTTTAAGCCATTATAATCACAGTAGATCTCATATCAATAGATTTTACTGGATTTTCACCTTTTAGTGGGAAATTAAGTGCACATTGAGAGAACACTAGAACAAAGTGATCAGACAAAAGTATCAATTTGAATGCTCAAAATAAAGCCCATGTATGCCGACATTAAGATTTCAAACGGCAGCAGACAATTACATCCATAATTTTTTTTAGTGATAAGTAACACAAATGTTTTGTTAGATCAAACCCATAATTTAACAAAGCAACAAGCATCTATATGTCTCAAATGATCTCAAAAACCATCGAGGACCATACCTGCATGATAGCCTCCTTCAGTTTTGAATGAAGACGGGATCCTGAATCTTTGATAATTTTAGGAGGCCATATCTGCACCAAAAAAGCATCAATTATAAACAAGTCACATAACACATCAAAAATTACAAAAACCAGATTTTATTCTGACCAATATGGGATAAAAAAGAGCAATTCAGTGCACAAGGCTCCCGGTACTGCAGGGTCTGGTAGGGCCAAATGTACGCAGCCTTACCCCCTGCTTCGCAGGAGAGGCTGTTTCCAAGTTTCGAACCCGCAACCAACAGGTTACAAAAAATATAACAGTTACTTCAAACAGGTACCTTTACTTGACCCTAATAAAAACCCCTGTCCTATAGCTTGTAATAAAGCTAAGGGAGAAGGTTCTCTGAACCACTGGGGTAGGGTACACTAGCATCCCTGTGTCTATCTCTCTCCTCCTTACGTGAAATGTCCTTGCTGCCCTCCAATGTATGTACTGTTTTACCACACCTCGTAGGTGCTCTTCTCTATGCTGCTTGCTCAGAGAACCCTTTCCCTAAAGCTAAAGAATAAAATCAAATCAAATAGACGTAGCCTGTTTAATAGTGTATAGAAGTATGATACACCATATTTCATCTTTTGCACTGTAGGATCCATAGCTAATCGGAATCTATTTATTTGATGTCATAACTTTCTAATTTAATTGTTAATGGGCATTTGCTTCATAGCAGACTTTGTCAGTTAGCAAATCAATTACCATTGTCTAAACAGAGAGAAGAAAGAACCAATTATAATCTCTATTGTAAGTGGATACTACCGTGGTAGAACACAAAGGACACACGTATCCTGCCGGTGCAGTGTGTTGAGGGAAGCTTTTAATATGGGATACCAAGCAACTTGTGTGTATCACATCTGAAATGAACAGGGAAAAAAAAATAAGTAATGCAGCATGGAACATAGCTCAACAGGATGGATTGCAAGGAAAAGAATTACACATTAGAGGAATTAACTGAATGTGATTGATCACATACGCAAGCAACCCAATCTAGTAGTTTGAGGGTCAGTTCCATCTTCGAGCACAGCTTTACATAGGCAGCATGCAGGAGGCCAATCATACTCTCCATCTATCACCCAGTCGGAGTAAGTACGGACCTTAATAAAAATGATAGAATTAATACAGCCATATGCCAGATGGTTATGGTAAAACACATGGATATGCAACATACATGGAACTTTTAAAATAGCAAAAATAGCTAGTTAAACACAAACAGAAGAAATGCTTCCAAATAATCCATCATAGAAGAGTGGACTATGCATGCATTTTACAGAAAAACTATGTGCAGTAAGCATCCAATGAATTTAAGCACCAAAGTTTAATCCACAATTTTTATGACTGCCATCAGGTAGGAAGTAGCATTATGTTTTAAACAGTCCACCACTATTAATCTCGAAACACATTTAGCTACAGTTGAATGTCCCCCTCCCATATGAAGTTGAGGTTGTTAATTATCAAATAGAATTCGCTAGTTTAGGGAGTTCACTCTCTGAATTAAGTCCCAATTGACATTTTCTTCTCTCAGTAGCAAGTTCCAATGTATCACAAAAGATTCCCATTGAATGAGGGACATTATTTCTTTGATCTCATCAGGAGTGGCACTCTTTTCTAAATATCCCTAAAAATGTATCAATTCTCATAGTAGTAGGCTGAAGATTATAATCTAAAATACTCTCTCCGTCCCACGACCGTACCCTTTGAAAAAAACACAAAGTTTAAGGGGATGGTTATAGCACAAAAACAGTTACACTTCCCAATTTTGCCCTCCCTCCACTACTTATTTGAAATCTTTTAAATAAGTTGTGGTAATCAATGCAAGGGGTAAAATATTAAGTTAATTAAAGTCATTTCCTAATTTGAAAGATGGAAGAATTTGGGACAGCCCAAATTGGGAAGGAGGACTGTCTTTGCAGGACGGAGGTAGTAAATGCTGTTGGGGCAATGAAACATTGAGTCTATCAGGAGTTGCATGATTCAGAGGCATCCCTGTTTAAGTATGTCAGCTCTTCATTGTCTTCCTCTTGTTTTAATTCTTTCATCAGATCACTATATTTACTCTCCTCCCCCCCCCCCCCCCACCATAGAAAAAAGAAAGGTTATGACATGTACTTGTTACAGGATTTAGAAGGCTTGTAAACATCCCCAGCTCCATATTTCAACCAAGAGTCCTTGATAAGCAAACAGATTCTAACTCTTTAGAATGCAAACTCTAGGATAACTATACAAGAAAGATGAATGAGATAAATGTTATTTAAAAGTGTAGAAAGTATCAATTTCGTACGAAGAGTAACACTGTACATTTTTGCATTTTTTACTTCTAAAGTTCTACTCATGCAAATATCTCCTCTCCTTTCTACAGATTGGCTAAGACTTCATTGTTCTATTTCCGGTATCAATCCAAACAAAAGAAGGGGGAAAGAATTGGATTCAAATGCTAAATGAAATGCAAGACAGGGAAGTAGCCTGAGATAAGAGAATGGGGTTAGTATATCAATAAAGACATAGCAATCAGCAGAAAAATAAGTAAATTGTTACCACACATATCCGGTGCTCTGGAAAACAAATGCATTCCCCACAAACAGGGACCTTATGCACATAGCAGTAAAGTTTTGTTGCCTGAAACCAGAACATTTCCATGTCTTAGTCATCAAATAATGTATAAAGTTTTTATGTGATCAGAAATTCAATATGAAGCGCCAAACAAAGGAAATCAGATATTAAGAAAGATTAAGCAGTTTAAATTTCACCCTTTCTATTACAGAAGTTCCGATTAAGCTACACAGTGAAATCATAATCCTATCCCCCAACCCAAAAAATATATAAGAAGGTAACCATAAATAGGGTACGTGACTGTTAGCTGACTTTCTGCAATAAACTGTTTCTCTACTAAAATGTGATCCTTGGCCCTAGCTGATATTGTCCCTTGGTAACAGCAAAGGGATCCATGGCAAACCAACAACTCAGACCCATGATAGATTGAACAAGGTAAACTACAATTAACCACTAGAAGCCATGCCAACTACCACTGCAACAAGGCCCATCACCATTTCTTCTCTGCGGAGCCTTAGCAGATATTAGAAACCGAAACAGATCTGCATTACTCTTATAGTTTGTCTTGCATTGCTTTGTCTTCCTCCCAACCTTGTCCTTTCGTCCTCTCTCTCTTCCTAATGTTTAGCGTTATTAAGCTATGATACAATAGCAGACGAAATTTAAGGATCACAAGAGCTGTATCTATCATTTTATCCATCAAAGTACTTAACCTTAAGAATTATAAGTGCACACACACACACATACAAAGAGAAGTAGTGAAATCTTCACCTTAGATGGGTGAGGGGTAAAGAACAAGAAACTTAGTACGAATTCTATGAATTAAAAGGCGATAAGGAGTAGGTGTGGAATGAAGCAAGAGATCGAGTGAGGATATGAAGAATGCTTACCTTGCGGCATTTGCAGACCACCATCGCATCAACCGGTGAAGCTGCGACAACCGAAAGGAAATTAAAATTTTGAAAATTGTGAATTGAGACAGAACTGGAATTTGAGATTGGAGAGAGATGGAGTGAATTCGATTACCTGTTTGTAATTGAAATGGGAGTAATTCACAGAGAAAACGGATCTGTGGAACAATGGGATCTCACATAATAGTGTTTTTTCTTCTGGGAGGAGCACCGTATACTCACTCGTATGGTATAATCCCTTCTTTGCTTCTTGCAGAAGCGAGACAAGCAAGCGACGAGCCGACGATTTACGTTACACTCGTGAATTTTTGAGTCTTTTGAGACATACGACCACGGGATCGGAGTCGGAGTCGGAGTCGGAGTCGGAGTCCAAACTCCAAACCGCAGTTCACTTCAGGCGATCATAAGCCGTATGATATCTCTCAATACATTCTCTGAGTGATACTTCCACGACGCGCGCATCACTTTGGATCTCCTCTGTATGGGTGGGATGTCCACCGGGCGTGAGTTTACGAGCGCGTGGCGCTAGCAAACTTGTTGATTGGTTTTGATGCAATTTACATGATCCCAGCAGTCGCCATTGATTTAGAATCTCTTAACTAAGGGGCTATTTAGTGGTGTTTATGGGAAAGGCCAAGGTAGGGCTGAGTTGGGTTCGGTTGGGTCGGGCTTTTAAAAACCCCAGTTCATCTTGAGTCTCTTTAGCTAGGCCCAGGCCTAGCCCGGCATTGACTCAAAGTTAGAAAATCCAACCTTGACCTGCCTGCTCTGAGGGTTGGGCTGGACTGACCCTGATTGGCCCTGACCATGGGGAGAGAGAAGGCAAAGCTAGGGAGAAGAAGAAGTCAAGGTCGGACAAGGCCGGACCAGAGTTGAGTTCTCGAGCCATCAGGGCAAACTTGCACCTCTAGGCCAAGGTATGATTTTCTAGTCTCCATTCATGCTCCATCCGTTACTATGTAGATGGGTGAAAAAAAATTGCAAAAAAGAATATGCTTGGTCGCATGGCTCCTGGAGTGTGCAAAATTACCACCCAGCACCTCCTAAAAGAAAAAAACCCGTGTGTATTATTGGTTCAACGCTTGCTTTCATTAGGGCAAAGGAGCCACACAAAATTACTACCCAGCCCTACTAAAATTAAAAAAAAAAATTTGCATGCGCATTGATGCCCCATGACACGCTCTCATTGGCTTCCACGTTGGTGCAAGGGCTACACAACCAAACAACAAAGATTTGAGATTAGGTGGCTAGCCCATTAACTTTGTAAATCCAACCAATCAATGCAGGAATCAACAACCTGAGAATGAAGCAAAAATTTTAGAAATAGAATCAGGCGAAATTTCTTGAGACAGCCATGGTCGCATGTTTCAAATCTTACAACAAAGGAAACTCTCAAAATTGAGTCTATAGGGTTTGAATCGCCCAAGGGAAGGAAGCTTGTTGCCAAAAATTGAAAAGGGAAAGGAGGACCTAGGAAGTTCAATTCAAATTCATGGGGCTGATTCTCATTAAAAGAAAAAAAATAAAAATTCATGGGGCTGATAGATTTTTGGTCAAAAAATTGAAATTGTTTTGGTTGTATCAATATCAACTATTTAAAGAATAAAAAAAATCCATTACGAAAAGAAGAAGGGTGGTGTTTTATGTTTATTATTTTGCCCATCAAATTAACCATGTGCTCATTAAAGAGGAAGAGTAAAATCAAATGAAGTAGAAATTTTGAAAAAACTCTTCAGTTAATTCAGAATTTCTACTTGGTTTCTATTTCACAGAAATAAGGTGAACAATCACACCAACCAATTTCTGAAATAAAAATCATCTCATGAAATTGAAATAGAAATCATACCAAATCAAGCCCAAGTCTAGAATGCATTATGAGATCTGATTCTCTATTTTCTCGCTTCAAAATGCATTCTAAAGTATAGACCCAGAATCGATTTCAAGAATGGATATCAAACACAACATAAGCATAATATCATCTAAATTTTCTCAAATTGAAATATAAATTCTAAGGTCAGGTACATGTGCTGGAAACACGTATACTGAAGAAGGGAGCAAGGATTCTCCTCCACAATTTAATAGCAATATGATAACAAAATAGAATAGACTTGAGTCCTTCCTTTCATTTCGTTTTCACTTTTCACCTTTATATTAAGATATTAAGTTATGGAAATGGCAAACTATCGAAACTGTGCTGCAAAGACTGATTTCGAGGTTTCCAAATTTTCCCACCAGGTCTGTTTGTTTCAACCTAAATTTAACTTCAGAAAAATATAGATGTAAATTTAAAATGTTGAAAATTGTTCCAATGTTTGTTTTTTTTATGGAAACAAGCATTAGAAAATTTTCAACAAGTAAACTGAAACAAACGGAACCTACATATAATTCAGATTGGACAGAAATTCTGTAGTTCGATGGGTAACCATGGAGTTTACCCTGCATCAAAATTGGTTACAAAGTGAACTGCCACGCAGTAGGCTGTTTTCTCAGAGCCGAGGAAAACATCCATCCTGCTACCGTCCACTTTCAAAAGCAACAAACAATTAACCATTTGTGTCATTGAACTCATTAGAAAGTTGGAAAAAAAATCGCCAATATATTGGATAAACGCGGAGCCTATCAAATGGCCATTTACTATTTGTAAAGAAGCAAGTTAAGAAACACATTAAGAGGGTAAAACAGAAAAAGACCAGTTAAGCCAGTCGATATTGCAAGACTAAACTCTGAAGGATCTCCAAAAGTCACCCCAAAACTGGGCATGTAAACGAGGGAAGACCTAGCTATATCTCCAAGCAACTTGTTTACTAAAAAGAGGACAAGATCTTCTAAATGAAGGGCTGATGTTCTCTGTACCGCAGCACAGCCTGCGTCCAGACAAATGAGCCTGCCATTCAGGGGGTAGGGTGGTCATTTCGCCCATCCCCATGTATCTGGGCGCAGTCTGCACCCTAGTACAAAGAACATTTGGCCATAAAATAATTAAATCACATATTTGAGCAGCCATACGATCACAGTGGAAATCCAATACCCATATCAGTAAATGAGATTGAAAAATGGATGGAAGAATTGAACCGCTTGTCCAAGAGATTGATAGAACTGCAGATGATTTCATTAATTCTTGCCTGATGGGGGTAGAGGCTATAGAGGGTAATAATACAGCTCTGATTTACCTACTGCAGCAAGTACATCAGTCAATTCATCTACAAGTATGGAACAAAGAAAGGTTAACAGACCTGGAAAAGGCCAGGTCAAGCTCAAGTCCAGTGCTCTTTGAAAAAGCCATACATTAATTATGCAGTAGAGGTTCTGGATAAAGATATTCAATAGACAATATTGAACAGAAGGAACCTGTCTCTACACCCCAGGCTACACAGGAGCAGTATACACTTTTGGCTTTGGTTTAACCTCAACTTCATTTACACTACGCACGAAGATGGCATCTGGTTCATGACTGCAAAAGATAGAATATGAATGAATGCAAGCAATAAGGTAAAATAGAGGAAGAAATAGAAAAAAGAGTTTCACAATAAATCATACGGAATATCTCCCTCTTCAAATGTATAACTAGAGGCCACAGCTAATAATCGACCATCTCTGCTGAAGGATAAAGCTGCAATGCTTGTAGGATATTTTGAGTACTGAGTAAAAAAAAATAAAAAGAAAACAGCAGATATAATTAATGTGTGGTCCTAGATAAGCCCACAGAAAAGAGGGGGGGGGGGGGGGGAGGAAAGAGTACATCCTGAACCATGTTGCCTGTTACCTGATATAGTCTCTTCTTGTTGTTGCCATCCCACACATTTACATACCCATCACAACCACCAGTGGTAAAAGTACCATAGCTGCAAAAGTGGACCACAGGAGCATGAAAACTATAAGAAGAGACCAAGCGAGTACCACAAGAAAATGTAGGGACAACATTCCTAGGTCTGCAATCAAGGAAACTTTTGCCATTGACAGGCAGCCAATTCTGACACTTGGAGGACTGCTCCGGCCATTCTGATCATTGGATAGTTAGGTAATCTGGACTGTCCACTAGTCAAGTTTCCTCACCCATCCCAACTGTTTGGCCTGTCACGCGTTTACCATTTTCTTTGAATTTATTGCAATCCAACATTTTTTTTCTTTCAAACTATGGACTTCTACAACCTTTTTCCATAGCTTCACTCCACCATGTGGCAGTATGTATATGAGTTAAAACTTAGAAAGCGGCTGACATGGAGAACATCTCCACAAAGTTTGGTGCCAACCGAGCCCATCACAGATATAGGCAATCATCCAGGACCACCATCGTTCACCAGATCAAATTATCTCAAAAAAGTGACTGATTTGACGGTAAGCCCTTCTAACGAGTGTACATTTGGAACTCTTGAGAGATCCTATATCTGTATCATAGGTTTAAATGGACAGATCAAAGAATACATAATTGATCACCCGCTCAAAGTGTATCACAGCTCAAGACCACAATCTTCCACCGAATAAACCAAAGACGAAAGAAGACAATTACAAGATAAAACAAAAGAAAATACTTACATAGGATGGAATGCAATGGCATTGACAGGATACACCATGTCTCTTCCAGCCTCTGATTTTCGATGGCACTTGAAAGCATATCTACATGAAGTTTATATCCCATCAACAAATACAATAAAAAAAATTAAAATACTGAAAAACCATACAATTTTTCACCAAGGTTTTAAAACTTGGGATTTTTTACTTGGATCGGCCATGGGCAATCCCGATCTGATCCCAATCCTGACTAACAGACCACAACCATGAGAGAAGTTTTAACATAATTTTGGTATTGGTACCAGATTGTTAGATTGGTCTCATCCAATCCAACATTCCAACCCCAATATTTGACAACATGATGTGCACCAGCACACAAAGCTTTCGCTAGCATGTTCATTTTGGTAGTGTCCTCATCCAGAGAGTGAGCTAGGTTCTAATTAACATTATGAGATTACTTAAGATCACATCTGCAAATATAACATTGACTGGGTATACTTTAATGTCTGATCGACATGAACTCAAAAGTTTATCTTTGTCATGTGCAGTTTTGAGTGAGATCAGAGTTCAAAGCAGGGTTCCTAAATGATCTCAAAAAAACAACACGAAGAAGCTTGGGGAAGGTCCATGCAAACAAGGAAAGATGCAACATCCAAACAAAACCCATGCTTCTGCATGGTGTAAGATCCTGCAAAATATCTTTCCTAAATATAGAGAACTTACTTCTTCAATTGACCAGCCTCAGAAAGATCGAAGAACTCCATTGCAACCCGACCTTCCACAGAACTAAGAGCAAATCCTGCAAAAAAAGCATTTCAGGTTTAAGATGATTATTCAACAGTAAAAGTATGAGCAAGAAATGATGGAGTTGACAACTGAAAAATCCTCTTATATATACTTTAAACTGCACCTTCTGCGCTCCCAGAATTACAGGTTGCAACTTGCCATTATGGGTGGGTTGGGTTAACAGAACATCATATAGTATGTCCACATCTACCACCCAGAATTTGATTGTCACTTGCTAAACAAAGCCCAACCCAAAACTGAACCCAGTCACAAGCTGCATCCTACCTGGCAGTGAACGGTACATATAAAAAACAACTGACCGAATTTCCTCATGAAACCTTGATTTCTTCCTTCATATCACAGTTCTCCTCTACCATCATAGCAACATCTTTACCTAAAACCATAGTTCTTTCAGATTCTTCAAGCTCACTAGGATATACATATGGCCCAAGATTGAGGAGGGACTAACTAAGATTAATGTATGTTATTTTTATTTTTTATGTATCTGTTGCACTCGACCAAGCACACCATGGAGATGTAAATGAAATCGATGTAACATGATGAATTCAATTCGACATCTACTGGATATTTAAAACTGATTATCAAATTCGAATTCAATAAAAGTCAAGGATCCAGTTAACATAAATTCCAAATTCAATATGGATTAATCTAAATATGATGTCCGCCCAACTAATTAATAAAGAAAAAAAAAACATAATTAATTACAAAACAAGTTAACAACTTCGATCTACAACCTCCTCCTCCCCCGCCACTCCCCCCCCCCCCCCCAAAAAAAAAAAAATGAAACATAGTCTACAAAACAAGAACACGATAGCACTCTGGAGTGGGATAAAAACGGGTTGGTTGCTTCTGTGTGAGCACTAGTATATTAAAAAAAAGGGCGTCTCCAGTACACGAGGCTCCCGTCATTGCGGGGTCTAGGAAGGGTCATAATGTATGCAGCCTAACCCCTGCTTTCACAGAGAGGCTGTTTCTAGACTCAAACCCGTGACCCACTTGGTCACACAAGAGCAACCTTATCGTTGCACCAAGGCCTGCCCTCTGAGCACTAGTATATCTGACCACATAAATATGGGTACTTCCTGGGTACACGAGAGCGAGAGAGAGAGAACCTGCAGCAATTTTTGTTGAACTCTTCGGTGGAAATGAACAAGAACGAAACTATCATTGGTACATTCACTTGATAACATCCCTCTTCTTTTTTTTTTGGGGGGGGTGTTCTATGAACTCAGATATGGATAAAAATCCGAATACCGTATCAGAAGCCTAAACAGAGCAGATATTATCAAATTGGACTCCCTTTATCCAAATTCGTATCTGATAACCCAATAATATGAACGTAGATACCATAAAACAAATACGAACACACATCAGACCCACAATTTTGATTATTCATTAACATCTCTTAGCCCACGTGCATGCATGTGTGTGTGTGGGGGGGGGGGGGAGAAAGAGGAAGGTGTGTGCACACATGCATTTAAAAGTAAAAGACCTATTAAGAAGCAAAGGGAAAGGGTAGAGACCATGAGGAAGAAGATATTTATTTCCTTTCAGTATGGTTAAACTTGAGAGGGTGATTGAGTGCCAAAACTAGGGATTTAAAAATCAAATTGAATTCAGAGATAAGAAAATAACATGACAAAAAACCGATAAATGATAAGAACTAACAATTGAATAAGATCAGTAAATGAGAAATAAAATGAATACAAACAATTGAGGTGCTTATGACATAGACTTCTATAACAACCACGGAAGAAGTCAAAAAGACAACATAAAATGCGTGAAAGAAGTCAAAATAAAATATTAATAATCAGAAGTTCTTAGGTTTCATTACATGCCTGTTCCATTGGGATAACAACGTACGCATCTAGTTTGATACTTCAACGAAGACTCCCTCCTTTGCTCTGGTTGAGACATATTCCGCAGATCATAGACATTTACATGTCTTCCTGCAGTTGCTACCACCAAACGATTGCCAACAAGGGAAAGGGAATATACACGCTCAGGCTGGGGGTATGTCCCAACAAGAGTACGTTCTTGCCCACTGGCACCTCTTGGATCCCAACATTTCAGTGTTTTATCCCAACTACCAGTGATGACTTGTCCTGTAATCATGTAGATATAAACAAATAATGGCATGAGATATGAACTTTACAAGGACAAGAACAATGATGCTCATATTATTTGATACTCCATAAAGAAGTAACACACAACGAGATCTAGACTTGTATTCTCACAAATTTGTCAAATAAAAGAATATAAAATGAAATTTTCAAACAGTGCACAAAGTGGTAGAAAGATATCAGCTTTATACCCTACATATCAAACCATTCATCCAGTGCCACATAGAGACCATAGTTGTCAAGGCGACGCCTTGGCGTCCAGGCGCCTTTCTCTCGCCTTGACTTTTGGTGCCGCCTTGGTCGCCTAGGCGACTCCTTGTCGCCTTGCTGGTGTCGACTTGTTTTTTAGCCCTTTCCATCACCTTGGAGTGAAATGTAGGGAAATGGAAAAAGCAACAAGGGTATTTAGGGTAAAAATGTTGAGCTGGCACCGAGACTAGAAAAGATTAAAATTAGATATGACTGCATTTGCCATAACTTAGGTGTTGCACCAGTGGGTGACAAGATGGGAACAAGACATGTTACTAATCCGATAATCCATCATATTATAGAAAATATCTCCATGATTCTACAATTTTCTTAAGGAAAATGGTTAGAGGGCTCCAAGGTCCTTGAACACCAAACTGAATAGTGACAACTGGGTTTTTTCTTTTATTTATTTATACTTAGTAATTTTGGTAAGGGGTAATAACCCGTTTAGTAATTTTGGTAAGGAATCAGGTTAAATAGTTAGCCCCCATCTTAATAATGAAGTGAACCAATCATAATCAGGGATCGATGAGGTAGCTGACCCTTCTTTCTAGCATTTTTATTTGCTGGATGACAGAAAACGGCAGGATCCTTTATCACCCCCCACCCCCCCCCCCCCACCCAACACACACACACCAAAAAAGGCACAGGAACAGGCAAACAGAAAATATAATACAAAAAGGCAAGCATCCTCTAAGAAGACAACCAACATGCCAGTATGATTAATTAGTGTCACCTTGAAGAAATATGACACTTTCTTTGATTGGACAGAACTGCCAATTATTTTGTGAATAGTTTTTGCAAATTGCAATTATCTTTCTCACGAATCCTAATGACCATTTTGATTGTTGGAATCCATGCTAATTTATTTGCTGGAGTTGTCTTTAAAATGTGAAATCCAGAAACAAGATGAGAGCAACTTCCACTTTTGAACTCTTCTAAATCAAAACTTACCCATGTGATAAATGAAGCCTATCCTACATCAATTTGCCATCAAAGTAAACCCTAGATTAGAAGTCTCTTAATCCTGATAAGGTATTATGCAGCCCTTATGACCCAGGCCAATGTGGTAGCCACACCAATAGTCCATTTTGAATATTCAATAATCTATTTACAGAATCCAGTAGCCTGCCCACTAACCCCATAATCATTTTCTCCTGTGCAACAATGAAACATTCAATGGTAGACTCAGTATCTAAATTATCATAAAGGAATAACACCAAGATGACAGGGAACCGAATGATACCTCACTTTTCATTAAAGTACCAGTAATCACATTGGTTATTCTACACAATTTACATAGAAGATAGTCAAACAAAAAAGGATTTCTCACTTGACTCAAAGAAAACCAGGATTAGTTTGAATATATCAAGAATAAAAATGGGCAAATTTTAAGTTGTTATCTAATTTATTGTCAACCGAATCAGATACAAAGAAACAACCTGCTGCATAAGAGTACTCCACACAACGCACAGGTGCATCATGCCTTCCCAAAATATCCTCTTTGCCAGAGCTGAAAACATACCTGAAAAATGATATGACAACTTTAGATATTAACCTTGATTTAGGGTTCGACATGTTAACAGCACAACAAACTCAAGCAAAATAGAAGAGAACCATTGGCCCACTTGCCTTCGAGAAAGAAAAATAGAATGAAGTAAACTAATATAACATCTCAACAATTAGTGTATTTAGTAATTCATATTTATGACTATAGAAACCACAAAAAAAGTTGCATAGGACAGGATGCAGGGATCCTGGAAGCATGAGTAACATTCTTTCAATTAGTACCCAACTTTTGCATTGATGTGTAACATTTATACAAATTTATGCAGTGATCACCAAGTCACAACCAGTGTTACATGGACATGGTCATAGGAGTTGGAAACCAACATGCATCATGGAATCTGAGTAGACAAGCTTGAACTCACCCAGTAAAATGATTAAAATTTTAAAATACTAGGTTATCTTGCAAATAGTATCTCTTAATACCAACTGAGAAGGACATAATAAATGTAACTGGTTTATCATTTCCACCTTGGAACGTTGTGTAGGAGAAAATGGAGCTTATAGAGTATGCTAAGTTCATTTATGCCATATAAACAAAGACAAACAAGCAAACGAAATCTTGGAGTACCAGCCAAGAATACATGGAGTTTAGAATCCAATGCATGTATGACAGAAACACATTGTCCATTAAAAGAGTTCATGTAACACTCATCATGATCATCTCATTTTTTTGGGTGGAGGATGGTGGTGACACAGTTGCGTTAGACATTAATCCCGTAAGGATGCCTATGTGTAAATTTAGAAGGCCCCCAAGGAGCTGTTGATAGTCCAATGGGCTGAAATTAAGCTTTGGGTGGTTATATTATAGGTTTGGCCTTTTATTTTCTTGGGTTTAATTGTAACAGACCTAATTTATAAGCCCATTGATGCAGTATTCAAGCATACTGTATCACCCATAAAATGGGGGTAAAGTTAGTACATGAAATTAGTGTTTTAAGTTAGGGAGTGTCTGAATGACACCTCTATAGGTGTATTTAGAACTTGACACCTTCGTTTAATTGCCACTTGATTTATTCTCAAAAGGTTTTTGAGATAGGGGTATAAAAAGGTTTTCAAAGATAAGTTGAAAGTGACATATCATTATGTCATTATCAAAAACTGTCATTGTCATGCAAAATTTTCAAGTACGCATGTGAAATGACACTATTACTCATTGGAAAAATATTGTGCATCATACCAAAAGGGCAAAAAAATAAGGTTACAAATTATTTGACATCTTGAGGGGTGTCAATAAGAAAATCCCTTTAAGTTAAGTGCTTGAGTTAAATTAGGATACTTAATAGCTTTTAAGAATTCTATTTTAAGTTTATTTACTTTAAGTCAATATAAGAAAGTGATTAGGAGTCTTTTAATAAGTCAATTTAAAAATTTTAGAATGTCTTTATATATGTAATACAACCCCTTAATTGAAGATGATTTGGATAAAGAATATGAAAATTTATTAGAAGGTTTGGAGCTGTTGGGCTTGACATACAGAATTGGTATCTCAGACCTGATTTCTTCCCTTTTCACGACGAAAATGCTAATACGGATAATGAAAATTTTGAGCACAAAAAAAAAAAACACATTGTTTGAGCATCTTCCAACACCTGAAAATTAACAAGCTGCATTGCAAATTAGAAATGAATAAACATGAAACAGGCAGTGCGAGGCATTTCCCTACCGCCTGACAGTGCAATCTGCACTGACGCTAAAACCGGAGGAATCGTCATGAAAGCAACAATCCAATACAGGACCCCCATGCTTGAACTCTCCCCTCAAGACATTTGTGCTCGCATCGTACAACCGAACGCTCTAGGCAATAGAAACAAATGATATACTCAATAAAACCATACAAACATAGAATTCGAAGCAAAGCCAGTGCCAAAGGTCGATCCAAATTAAACAAGCTCAAGGTGAAGAACAGAATGATGATAGAAAGCACAAACCTTGTCCCATGAAGAAACCAGGAGATGATCGCTGTGATTTGAGAAACGAAGGTTGGAGATGCCATCAGAAGGAGGGTTAGGTAGCTCCTTCCCCGACACTGGAGGAAGGGACGCGCTCATAATATCCAGTTTTAAATGCGTAAATATTTAGGGTTTCCAGGTGTGCGGAGAAACGAAGTGGCAACAAGGTAGAGTTGCAGAGTGAAAGTAGGAGGAAATTATGAGCATTGAATATTAGATAGAAGGGAAGTGGGGGGAACGAATTTGAAATCGCGAAAGCATCGGAGGTCTCATTGAGCGTCATCCAAAGGCGGAAAGAAATAGGTTTAAAATACTACGGAATTTAAAAGGGCAAAGGGGAAAGGGTTTTAGTTTGTAGACGAATCGTGTGACGTGTTCGTGTCAGTATGTTTTAGGTCAGTTGGAGGCTTGGACCATAGTTTGAGGAATCGGTATCGGATCTGCCGATTCGTATCAGTATTGGAGATTAATATCGATCTGACCGATCCCGTATCATGAATTGGTACAGATAAGAGTAAAAATGTAAACAAAAATCTAAATTTTTAATAAAACAAAGGTAAACCTGACTGATCCAAATAGATATGAATCGATACCGATACTGATTACTAAAACCTTGCTTGGACCTACCCTTGACATAAAATTTGGAACCATTTGACCTATTTCAATTTAGGGGTGCCAATTTCCATCCCTTACCAGTTCAACCTAAATTGAAATTAAACCAAAAACTCTTATCACTCTCACTTCATTTGGCGTTTTATGAAACCGATCAACCCCAAAACTGAACTGAAGACATTATTTTTAGTATTTTCTAAATGCATAGATGGCCAAATGTTCTCTATGCAGCAACGCAGGCTGCGCCCAGACACATGAGGGTGAGCGAAATGACCACCCCGCCTCCTGAATGGACAGCCCATATTTCTAGGCACAGCCTGCGCTGCTACACAAAGAACTGCCCCCTGCATATATTTAAGGTTAAGAATGGGCATGCTAGCATTGTACCCAGCACTGAATCTACATCTCTCTCCCCTGAAAAGGTCCCCTTGTCCCTCCCATCCTGGCCACCCCATTGGTTGAGCCGCTAGCTCCGAGAAAGCTAGCAATGTGCCCAACCTCCATCTATATCTATATATGAAAAAATAAATAAAAAACGAACCAGTAGCATTCAATAAGAGCCATGTCAATCTGATAAAAAAAATGGGACCAAAATCGAAATTGGCATTTGACTTTATGTTTAGGTTTTTGTTTGGCCTATTACCAGCTTAGGTCCATTTCAGCCTGACCAAAACCGGACTGATTGATTGACATGGCAACTCTAGTTGTGGGGGTCATTATCACATGGATTAACTCATATACTGCCAAGTGACAAATAGTTAAATGTTACACTTCAGTAAACATAGTAGTGCCCAGAAGGACCATGTAATATTTAGCTTTTATTTGATTAAAAAATAATTAAAATACTAGAATAAAATTAATTGTCAATAAGACGTTTGGTAGAAATAAAGTTGATGCAAGATGGTGTTTTAAAGAAAATATTAATTCTTTGAAACCGAATGTGATTTGGTGAAAAACTTTTATTTTTGGTCAACCTATGGAAAAAATTAATGGACAGTGTATCAATTTAGCTTAGGGCAACAAACCTTGGTGCAACGGTAAGGTTGCTCCTTTGTGATCAAGTGGTCACGGATTCAAATCTGGAAACAACCTCTCTACGAAAGCAAGGGTATGGCTGCATACATTATGACCCTCCTCAGACCCAACTAATGAAAGGGTCAAGATTCAAGAACACCTCCTTACCTACGTTCTTCTTTATCACTGCATTGAATGAGAAATGACGAAAAGAGTTTCTTATTATGATTTTTAAGGAATCGCTACCCTAAAAGCTTCCATTAATATTTTCTTGCTCATGATCATTATACACAGCTATCTATACTGATGATGTGTTGAAAATTTTTTCACAGGGCCTCAATGTTAAGCACAAAAACAAATACGAGGAAAAAACACTAAATCGAAGTAGAAGAAAAAATGAAAAGTAGGGGATACCATTGTTTTTGCATGGTTTTTAACTGTATACTTAACAACAACAAAATTAACATATTTGACAAGATTTACCGTCTTAGTAAACAAAAATACCTAATTCTCTGCAGAATTAACTTCCTAATGGTGACTTCAATAAGTTCCACCTAGGAGCCGTGTGATCTTATTCCAGACACTTGCATCTTCTCCTCAGTGAGCTTCTGCTCTTTGTTGGCATCTCCATTCACCAAATTGGTTGCTTGCAGTACAAAATACAAATACATTTCCACACTGCCACAGAGAACATCCTGCTCCTCCATGACACCAGATATAGGACAATGGAGTACAACCTTTTTCCTTTCTGTGTCTGGAACATTACTGCTTTCTTCTACTCTCTACCTAAACCCAGAGGGAGCTGCTTGTGGCCCGACACCTGCTGCCCTCCTCATGGCTTTTGATTGTGCCAGCATCTCATCATAGTTCTGTATGAAAAATTAATCAATGAAAAGATTTTGGAACACAATATAATACATTGGGGAAAATGAATGATAACCTACCCGTTTCTCGTATGCAATATCCCTTGAGTCAATTATCTTGTCTGCAATGCCATAAGCAATTGCTTCTTGTGTTTGGAAATATTTGGGTCGTCGGATGTCTTTTGCGATTTCTTCCTTTGGCTTACCAATCCCTTTTGCTAGAAGCTCAATGTAGTAGTCGGTGTTTGCATCTAGTTCTTTTGCCTGGGGAGATGGACTTTATAAGTGGCTGAGAGAGAGAGAGAGATGGGCGGGGGGAGGGGGGGGTAGATAGTACCTTGATCCACATATCAATCACCGCGCCACTTGATCTATTGACTTTTGGCAAATAGAGTTTTGCTGTAATCCAACACAACATGGTTTGAAAATGTGAAGCACAGTAAAAATCAAAGCATTGTAATTGTACCCAGGAGGCCACTTGAAGCATAAACGCAAATGTCAGACCAACCAAGTACACTACAATCACCTATCAGAAACTTTGACGACTAGACAAAGACAGTTAACAGCAGCAGAAAACGATCCATCTATAATGTCTGAATATCTGTCTGGGTTGGTCTGGCTGTTGGGTTATGCCCCCCTCCAAAAGAACCATCATTCCCAACTATACTATGAAAGCATCGTAATTTCTGAGAAAATTTTAATTGCTGGAATGAAGTCAATATCATACTAGACGCATTTGGCTGTAGCGCCCGATAACCCTTGGCTCCAAGTGATAGTAGCATTGCTGCTTGACCATATGCCATGCCACAATTTACAGTGTAGACTTTGGATTTGCAGTACTGTATGCAAAGAAAATAACTATACAAACGCATGAATAGGGGTCAGATGTTAGAACAAGATGTTTGACTAATAAAAACTGGTGTTTAAAAAAAAAAAAAAAAAAAAGATAGCTCGTTTTTCCTTTTCCAAGAGAACTCGTGGCCACCACCAGTTTGTTGTTTCATGGTAGCAATTTCTAGAAAAATGTAATTGATATTTTTGTGGAATAAATTAGAATGCTTACAGCCATGGTGTCAGCAATTGCATATGCCTCTGTTTCCGATCCGACAGTCTCCATCTTCTCATTCTGGCAAATACATACAGAAAGAAGCTTTCAATTATGAAAGTAACTAATGCAGAGACATCTATAAAATAGATTGTATAAAAGTCTCAAGGCAAAACAAAATTCAACATTAAAAGCATTAAATGGATGTAGTTTCAGGGCAAACCTGAGTCCCAGGTGAATTTATATATAAATATATAGGCTTTGATGGACTGTCATAATCCAACCACATAAGCTGAGCAACAAGAAGCTCAGTTACCGCTGGGACTATCTGTAATCAACCAAAGCATATATATGAAAAAGATCAAACATCATCAGAGAAAAAAGAACTTCAATTCCAAAGAGATATCAGAACTTCAAATCCGAAGAACAGTAGTATAGTGTGACTAGTGTCTTACAGGCATGCCAAGATAGCAAATCCGAGCATCTAAAAGTAAAGAAGGCAAATCTGGAGGAGCTGTTCTAGGCCTTCCATATCCTCTGGCTCCTCCACGATACATGCTTCCACTCATGCTATACCTTGAAGGACCCCCATCCTTCATTCCTGATGAACTCCACATCCCTCCATGATCAAGATAATTTCTTGCAGATGAAATGCTTTCCTGTTTCCCAAAAAAATAAAAAAACATTGAACATGAGATCTCCCATGGCCACCAATGCCAGCTAAAAAAAAGATTCAGATGCTGTCATGTAAAACTGCAATCTTTAGAAACAAAAAAGGGATTTTATTTTTTATGCGGTGGTCCTGCAATATCAATTAGACATGCAACACATTATCATGATCCAGTATGTCCAGCTCAGAGGCAGCCACTGCTGTTATTGTCATCCAAATAGTACTCGAAGGATCATGCAAAATTTAAACAGCATGAAGTAATGCACTGGTTTTCTGGAGAATGGGGCTTGAATTTATTGATCATGTGGTAGACCCTTGGGACCATTACACTGAAAGAATTCCGGAATGTCACAGTTTATCAAAGTCTTCACATGAGAAAATACAAATAGCTACATGAAAAGAGAGTACCTCAGTGATTTTTTCTGACTGTCCCCGAATGGGGTTATCTTCTGTCATAAACATGTCCATTTGTGAAGGAGCAAGGCCATAAAGGTATTTCAGAGCATTTTTATAATTGTCCATCACTGTACAGAGCAACAAGAAAAGAGTTGAGGGGGAAATTTTTTTGAATTCTTCTGTGTTCTCCAATTCAAGAACATGATATCAAAATATAAGATATGTTGATATTTTGTTAACAGCAAATGCAATTACATGAACCAAATGAAACTGAAAAAGCTGGCATGAAATATAGACTAGACAAGTCCATTGGATCCATTGGTTGATAAATCTACAACAATTTTGCATATCGAGTACAAACAAAAACCTCAAACCTAGGTAATCCTTGAAATTGTGTATATGTTAACAACTTCGTAAACCTTTGAGCAAGCCTATACTTGTCCATCTTAATAGTTTTTTGTGCTGTAATATATATGACCACGAGTGCAAGCTCTGGTGCTCAACACAGTATTGGAAGCATCAATGAAATGGTTAGCTTCAAATGAAGCAGAACTGAAAGTGTGAAATACTTTTGAAAACTTTTGTTATAAAAGGTAAGAAGTACATAATTTCTCTATATCTTAAAGGTTTACACCCAAGTTATATATAGATCCAGAAACAAATACCTTCAAACTCACTACAAGTAGACAACCAAAATAAGAGCATGTCCCTTCCCTTGTGCGCTACCCTGTTATCCAAAACAAAAATCTACTCAGAAATATGATGGTCTCTTTCACTCAAAAGCCTCAAGCTAACTGCAAAAGGGTAAATATCATTCCAAGATTTTAACTTGAGATTTCCAACTGAGGCAGCTCAATATCCCAACTACTAGCGATTGGCTACATGAATCCCATTTCTTTTTCTTCGTTCCACTTGTCCTTTTAGATCCTGCAGCTTGTACTCATAGTTGGTAAATTCATGTTTAGTACCTGTATAATATCGAAACTATTACCAGAATTATTTTTTTAAGAGATATTCAAACTGATGCATTGCAAACATCATGTGTTCAACTCATACCTTACTATTAGTCAATTCGGAAAATGGAGAAACCCTACCTAACATCATCCCATTGGAGTTGCACCCCTCAGTTTACGTCTCCATGCAAATACATTTCAGCGGACAGCATCAATTCAAGCTCTAAACCTACATCTGTTCCCAACTTAATTTCATAACCTGAAAGAGAATTTACAATTCAAACCCATATTTTTTTTTTTCATATCCCAAGACCATTGTGCCTGAAATTAAACCCCACCATCAGCCCCTTAAATTTGTTCTATACACCATATGTTCTAGTTTCTGCCATTTGCTAGTTCTTTTGACTAAGATCTTATATCAGCAGTGTTTTATGCCATCTTTTTAAACAAAAAACAGGTAAGCAAAATTAGTAAGGATTTTATTGAAGATAGCGAGAGTAAGAAGATCGTTTACAGTTCTCTGAACTAATGCCTAATGCTGCTACAAAGAGAAAAACCTCAGCTGCAGTTGCCCATATAATCTCTCGCATGTTTGCCTTGCCACACTAATTGTCTATACAACCTAAGGAGATGGTTTCAGAATAAGACGAAGTTCAAGAAAAAATACTCAATTCCTGAGAGATGACTGTTAGAATTTTAGTTCTAATAAAATTCTATATGGACATAATTAAATCCCTAAACCAGGCTAATTAGGGTTTTGGTCTAACAAAATGAGGTCATTAAGTTATATTAGAAGTCTAATGTGGACTGGTTTAGTGTGGGCCAGATAGATTCATATTGGGACTGTGATGAGTCAGACCCTATAGGGATTACTATATAAGGAGAGCTAGGTCCCCCCTCTACCCATCACAACTTATTATTCTCAATTACTATTGAGGAGTGCATTCTTGCGAGAGAGGGAGATATTCAGTGTTCGTCGTCCCTGCGCATTCGGTATTCTCATCAGGCCAGTTACTTTGGGAATAGAGGGGAAGCACCTGGATCTTTGTTCTTTATTTTCCGCTGCAATCATCATCACTATGGATGCGAAACAAGGTCAGTGATTCTATTCCTATTTTCTATTATTTATTTGATTATGTTCTAGAACGCCCTATGGAGATCCTGGCTTTTGGGATTTTGTCCCTATTCGGATCAATTTAATCTACCATGTGGTATCAGAGCCTCCATAGATCCGTTCTTGAACCTATATGGATTCAAAATAATACAACATAATAAGGGAATCGAAAATTTTTTCGATTCGAATCAAGGTTTTTAGGGTTTTTTCTAGTTTTCCAAAAACCCGTACGGACACTGGTATTCTGCCGATTTTTTTAGCCGGCGAAAACAGAATCTGATCACATGGGGGCGTAGAGCTCGCAAAATCAGAGTTTTCGGTGGGTGGATCACCGCCAGCGGCTGCCGGACGCGCTCCCACGCGCCGGCGGCAGCCGCGGGTGATCTGCACTCGCCGGCAGAAGTTAAAAATATAAAAAAATAAAAAAATAAAAAAGGGAATCTGGGTTTTGCTATCGTGCGCTGATGCTATCTATAGGCGATGCTAACGTGCGCCTCTCGGGTCGGGGTCGACCCGGGTTCTGATCCGAAAACCCGACCCGCTAACCCGGGTATTGACCCGTCTTGGGTTGACCCGAACCCGGTTGGACCGGGTCTGAACCGGTTCCCTCGAACCGGGGGTTGAACCAAATTGATTTGGTTTGCCTTTTGGACCGGTTTGACCAGTACAGTCAACCGGATTTTGACTTGAACTTTGACCGGGCTTTCTGGGGGCTACGAGACTCCGTTTGGGGTCCCGTTTTTTGCGTTGGCTCTGTTTTTCTGTGCTCTACACAGTGGTGCCCTCTGTTTTGATCAGATATGAATATTTTTGATATTCTTTTAATGCATGCCCTATTCTGGAATTTATCGATTCGTTCCATTGGGAACCGAACTAATTTTCTGACTTACTGGAATACCTACTTTGATGAACAATACTGTTGGCATATTTGTGTTAATTTTGAGACAGTTAAGCCCCTTATCATAAAGTATAAAATAACACAATTTGTTTAAGGATGTAAGTAATTTTGGAATATCCCAAGAGAGGGTTCCATGGGTTCGACAGGATGCAGCCGCCAAAGCGACCTTCTTTGTTGGATTTATGAAACACCGGTCTCATACAGTTGTGGGATGTCCTTCAACTCTAATGTGTGGTCATACACCCAAAGGTGATGGTCATGTATTGGTACTTGAAGGGGTACATATACAGTATGCATATGAATAGGCTGACCCTAGAATTCTGCACACCCAAAGGTGGTGGATTTTGAAAGTTGAGCTGTATTCCCATGGCCACTGGTATGTAGGGATTTTTACAATTGCATGTTGGGAATTCAGCCCAAAGGTGTTTTCACAACGATGTGTGTAAAATTCTCATTAGCTTATAAGGTTTCAAGCTGTACTTGCATCATGCTGATTATTGTACTGTTCATTGTTTAAATTTTCAGTCACATTTTCTGTCAATAATAACATGGTCACTATTGAGATTCTTACTGGGTCAAATTTTAAGAAGTGGAAAGAGGACATTATGTTTGCCATGAAGATGGCAAAAGTGCATACGTCCCTTGTTATAGATAAACCAATGGACCTAACAGCTGATAATACTGAGGATGAAAAATTTGTGCATTCTGCATGGGAAAAGAGTAATCGCTTAGCTGTACTATCTATAAAGAGGTCGATACCGGAACACCTTAAGAGTGGTCTACCTGATAAATGTACTGCCAGAGTATTGCTGGATGCAATTTCCAAGAGATACCAAGTTTCATCGAATGCTAAGATTGGGAGACTTCTGCAAGGGCTATTTAATATGGAATACCATGGTTCTGGGGGTGTTAGGGATTATATTGTTTGGATGATTGACTATCAAACCAAAATCAAAGCCTTGAAATATTGTTCTTCCTGATGCCTTGATTGTTCATCAAGTTCTTAATACCCTACCTTCTGATTTTGACATCATCAAAACCAACTATCTTTCCCAGGACGATGTCTGGAGTATCGATGACCTTATTTCTAGGGTTGTATCCGAGGAAGAGAAACTACTTGTTATTTCCAAATCCCATGAGAGTGAAAAGTCTAAAAACCATACTCATAAATCTGCCAATAAAGAGTGCGATCGGATTAACAATTTGGGACCTAAGAAAGACTCTTTCAAGAAAGAGAGTGATCGCTGCTTCTTTTGCAAGAAGAAGGGTCACATAAAGAAGGACTGCAACAAATACAAGACTTGGTTATCAAAACCCAGGCCATCAGGTAACGATTCTTTGGCTTTTGTTTGTGAGTCCAATCTATCATAAGCCTCATCCAGTACTTGGAGGCTAGACGGCGGGGGCAACTAACTAAGTTGCTTTTACCATATAGGGATTCATAAACCGGAAGAGGCCAAATCAGGATGAATCAAGACTTGTCATAGGGAATGATGGATATGATTGACGTAAAGTTCGTGGGAGATATCATTTTATTACTAGTTTCTAGTTTTAATTTGATCGTAAAGAATACTTTTATGTACCATCCTTCAAGAAATTTAATTTCGATTTCGATGTTGGACATTGGTAGTTACCATTTTGAAATAAAGAACAAGATGATAAATTTGTTTCAAATAAAGTTGGTTCTCTGCATTACGTCCAATGGATTATGCATGTTGTGTTTATCTCCCAATGATATCTACGCCTTCCATAACATTGAAAACGTTGTTTCCAAAAGACCCTTACCTAAAGAACGGTCTTTCACATTGTGGCATAAGATGTTAGGTCATATTTCTAAGGCAAGAGTGGAAAGGCGATAAAGTCGACATCCTACCTACTCTCGAAAGTGATCTAGAAACTTATGTAGACGATGTAAGGGAAAGATGACCAAGATAAAGAAGAAAACGTAGTCTATAGTTCGACTGTTGGAGGTCATTCAAATTGACATCGATGGTCCCTGTTCACCACATTGTGTAGAAATTTTTATTTCATCACTTTTAACAGCGACTACTCCGATATGGCTATCTGTTCTTAATTAAAGAAAAGTCTGAATTTCTTGACAAGTTCAAGATTTTTGGGACTAAAGTTGAGAAACAGATTGGGGAAAGTTATTAAAATTGTTAAATCCGATCGTGGGAGTGAGTATTATGGCGGGCATACGGCGATCTTTGGATAGCTTAAGGGCCTGTTTTCCAAATACTAAGAGGACTCTGCGATAGTTGGTCAATTTACTATGCCAGGAAGTCCTGAGAAAAATGGTGTCGCCGAAAGGCATAACCGCATCGGTGAAGAGTATGATTAGTAAGACAAATTTTACCTAAGTTCTTATGGGAGAAGTTTTTGAAAACTACTCATTGTATCCTTAACCATGTAGTTACTAAACCCAGAAATCATCTTAGAGTTTGGGGTGCCACTGCATAAAAACTATATTATCCGACTTTGAACAAGTTGGATCCCGGACTACTCATTACTATTTTGTTAGCTACCCGGATCATTCGAAGGGATATAAATTTTATAACCCCTGGAGACACTAGAATTATGGACTTATAGGCGGAAGTTTACGGAATTTGATATGGCAAAAGGAATGATTGTTCTCGGTCGTTCGAGATAGTGACATGGTTGGTACATTGGTACATGTTCTTCTACCTATTCGACGGATGTGGGGCATACCACGCCATTAGTTACACTCTTTGGAGTTCGGGAGCCGATATTGATAACGATCCTTGACATTCATGTAGCACTTGATGAGATTCCTCTCAATCGGGATGCGATTGAGATCCTATCATTGATGCGATTCAGTGAGATTTCTCGTCAGGGTGAGCGGTGGTAGCGCCATCACGAAAATCCATCGAGGAGAAATTCGAAATACCATCTATCTATGAGGTCTATCTCGAGAGAACATGACTACGACATTGATTGTGTGGTTGATCCAGTTACTTATTCAGGCGTTGTTTCTAGTTCTCAGTTAGATTTGTGGTTAAATGTAATGAGAAATGAGGTGGAATCGATGAAACATAATGATGTTTGGGAGCTTGTTGAATTAAACCTGAGGGTCTTGCGGTGGATGGTTCAGACCATCTTGCGTGGACTCAAGAAGTCTATTTACGGTCTCAAACAAGCTTCCAGGCAGTGGTATTTGAAGTTTGACAGTGTCGTGACTTCATTCGGTTTTGTGAAAAATAAAGCGGATCAGTATATATATCACAAGGTCAGTGGGAGCAAATTCTATTTTCTCATATTTTATATGGATGACATCCTTCTTGCTAGTGGTGACCTAGGGATGTTGCATAAATGAAAGCAACTATTATCTAGGGAATTTGACATGAAGGACCTTGGTGAGGTTTCTTTTGTCCTTGGCATTGAGATCCATAGGGATCGTTCTCGTCGTTTACTAAGTTTTTCTCAGAGGGCTTATGTTGATCGTATTCAGGAGAGGTTCAGTATGCTGGATTGCAAACCTGAGAATGTTCCTGTTCTCAAACTGAGCTCGACCAGCGCCCAAAAATGAAGGTGAGAAGGATGACATAATGAGGTGCCTTATACTAGCGCACTAGGTAGTATCATGTATGCTCAGTGCATGCCGGACGGATATTACTTTGTGATGGGTCTTCTGGCGGATATCGATCGAGATCCTGGTCCTAGCGCGGGTTCTTGCCGAAAGTATTATGGTACTTGTAGGGGACAAAAGATTATATGTAACATAAAGACACATTCCGAACTCAGCTAGTGGGTCATCTGATTCGACCTTGCTAGCTTGTGAGAATGATAGGAGATCCACATCCGGTTAAGTTTTTCTAATAGCGGGGAAGGGTAGTATTATGGAACAGTACAAAACAAACATTGGTAACCACATTAACTATACAGGTAAAGTTTGTAGCATGCCATGGAGTTGCTACTCAGGTTATTTGACTCAGGAATCTCATAAAGTAGTTGACCATTTTAGATTCTGTGGATAGACCCATCCAGACATATAGTAATAACAGTTCTGCTGTGTTGGTTATAAACAACAATAAAGGACTTAGAGGGTCTAAACACATGGAGGTCAAGTATTTGACCATAAAGGAGAGAGTAAAGGAAGGTGACATTACAGTGGAGCATATTAGTACAGATGATATGGTTGCAGATCCCCTAACCAAAGGTCTTCGCCCTTGTGTTTTTGAGAGACATATCATGGGCATGGGCTTAGTTGCATCATGGGATGTGGTTGGTTAGTGGGAGTTTGTTTTATTTTGCTTCATTGTAATTTAAAGTTTCTTTTCATCTGTATTTTTACCTTATGGTAAACTTTGATTTATATATATATCAGGTGTCATTGCATGCAGTTTCTTTTAAACACATGAGTGTTTTATTTATTGACATGATGTATATATTTCGATTTTAAAGTCTTAAGGAATGTGTTAACCTTAAGCGAGGTCAGGGCATTAAGTTGTTAGCCTAAAGGTATGTCTTGTAACACATAAAGTATAACTCGAGTTATTTACGATGAGACATACAGATTCGTTAGAATCACAAAGTTTATTTCTCTAGTGAGCTGCGCCACTTAAAGAAGAGAAATTTTGGGTGATAAACGAATAATACATAAGGAATCACTACGTGAGTATTATCTCGTTGCCACACTACCACATTGTATCCATGTTAGTAGAGTTGAGGGCTCTCGTGACCATGGAAGGCTCGTGTCGCTTGATCGTAGATGCGATTCACGCCAGATTCGGTGTCTAAAACTCATGAGATAGGATTGACTTTCTAATATGACCTCTAGACCAATTTATTTTAAAAAATTGTGCACATAAAGTTTTCTTAAAGAGTTGTTAGCTTGTGATTTGTTTTGGTCAAAACTGTTTTTAAATCCTTTTAAAAATAAGGAATTTAATGTAAGTCCAAGTGGGAGAATGTTAGAATTTTAGTTCTAATAAAATTCTATATGGACATAATTAAATCCCTAAACCAGGCTAATTAGGGTTTTGGTCTAATAAAGTGAGGTCATTAAGTTATATTAGAAGTCTAATGTGGACTGGCTTAGTGTGGGCCAGATAGATTCCTATTGGGACTATGATGAGTCAGACCCTATAGGGGTTACTATATAAGGAGAGCTAGGTCCCCCCTCTACCCATCACAACTTATTATTTTCAATTACTATTGAGGAGTGCATTCTTGCGAGAGAGGGAGATATTCAGTGTTCGTCGTCCCTGCAAATTCGGTATTCTCATCAGGCCAGTTACTTTGGGAATAGAGGGGAAACACCTAGATCTTTGTTCTTTATTTTCCGCTGCAATCATCATCACTATGGATGCGAAACAAGGTCAGTGATTCTATTCCTATTTTCTATTATTTATTTGATTGTGTTCTTGAACGCCCTATGGAGATCCTGGCTTTTGGGATTTTGTCCCTATTCGGATCAATTTAATCTACCAATGACATCATAAATTCTAACTAATATTTGGTAAAACAACTCAACCGCAAGCATTAAAATTAACAAGATACGAACTCAAAGCAGAAAAGGAAGAGGGGATGAAGGTTAAATCGTTTACATACTAATAGAAGTCACTAAAATTTCAGAAGCTAAACAATGGAATCAATCTCCATAAAGAGAAGGAACGACCAGCAACCCAAGAAATTCAATGATTAATTTGCAAAAATGAGATACAGAAAAGGGCATTAGAAAAAGGACGTGGTGGTTTCCATGAAGACTCACATCCGTCTTTGAGATTCTCCTCTCTGAACCTCTTAGGTATGTGATCAAACGAGCAGG